>NC_092019.1:5776327-8176327 GCF_042242105.1 Pempheris klunzingeri | reverse complement strand
AAATGTATCGTCTAAGGTGTAGGGGATTGATTGTTCTGCAAAACCCATCTGTCACCAAAGTTCATTAACGCAAACCATAAATCCTGTTTTAAGATGCGCTGTGAATGCTGCACCCCCCCTCTTCCCATCAGTGTTTCTCTCCCAGCAGAGCTGCTCTGCTTCTGCTCTCACCTGTGTCCCCTTATGCTTTACTCATTCACATAAACAGGTACATGAGTCACCACCCACAGCGCTCTCCAGGCAACGCTTACATTGTGCACACATGCACGTGTGTTCCTACTGTACTCTCCCCCACCTCACAACCTGCCCTCCACCCAGCTGTTAGTGGCATCGCAGCATAGATTGATAAGTTGACGCTAAAAGCTCTTTGTTTGAGAAGCCTCCTGGAGTGAGAGAAAAACACCACCTGCTTGCCACGGCAATATGAGAACACACACACGCATACTGTATACACACGTCACTCAGTGCAGAAGCTCTGCCAACGTTTGATAGTGTGGGAGGGATTCAAGTCAAACTTAACAGCATTGCATCATTTTTTACAATACGATATTATTTCCAATTACACACTAATATTAAATCAACTTGAATTGATTTGAACTGTTGGATGAAACAATACATTTCAAATTCCATGCATTTATTAGACATTATAATGCTGGTTGATGAAGAATGCGTGATGATTTGGTAAATGTCAAAAAACCTAAATTCAGATATTATTGAAATATACATCAGATGTGAGAGATCATTAGTAATTTTGTTTTTCAGACAATCATTACCATCAATTTAAAATAAACACTGCTACATTATTATTACCTGTTAATCTGGGTCCATAAAACCTGCAGTAAATGACAGTTTTATCCATAAGCTGGTTAACAAGCTAAACTAAAGCTTTAACAGCCTCCGCTGCATATCTGTGATTCTCGACTTTACAAATGGTGGTGCAGTGACCTAAGCAGACACCAGCATCTACAGCATACAGATAAGGTTAAGACCATGAATTGATATGTTTAGTAGTGTGCATGCTTATGCCACTGAATTTCACTCTCTTACTAGCCACCATTGTTAGGAGGTGGTGCCTAGAAACAAAGCTACTCCCTTTTGTCTCCACCTAACTTTGCTGCATTGGACTCACACGCTTGACAAAAGTAAAGATGCAAAAGAAAACAATGCAAAAGTCACTAACTGGTGACACTAAATTGTAACACCATATTGACAGTATAGTTAAAACAATGTCTGTAAGCCTGCTCGCTGTAGTTGCGGAGAGTAAAAAAGGCATGGTCGTTATCATTCTGGTGCTTGGTAATTGTTGCCAGCAACTCCAACTCCACCCAAAAAAAATTATTTTTAAGGAAAAGCCAGCCAATTTCTAATTAGGACACACACAGGCTTTTTACTGTTGAGGCAAAATTTCCCAAGACATGTCAATAAATCACATGTTGTTTCCTCTAAGTCTACTTGAAGCTGTTACTTTTTCTAAGGTATAGTAGTTGTACTCTAGTCTTCTAAGTTGGGTTACCACCCTCCCCAGGGGAAGGGAAGTCCAAATTGCCACTGAGGGAATCATGTCAGTTTACGTCAATTCAGAAAAGCACGGTGGTTAAGCATAAACAAGACTTCATTTGCTTCTGCTTCTGCATTGCAAGTGGTGATATGCAGTGTGTGGTCCAATGAAATGGCATGTGTTATCCCCAGTGGAGTGGCCTTTTTTCTGCAGTGCTCCTGGCCTTTGGAGAGCTTTTCTACCTCAACCCTGTGCTGCCAACGGGAGACACACACACACACACACACACACACGCACACACACACACACACACACACACACACACATACACATACACACACACATACACAGCATGGCTGCCTGTCACTCTGTTAGTCTTCATATGTGACGTTGCCAGCAGCTGTTACTGTATGTTCAGCACACTTTATAAGTGTGCATATGTCTTTGCATATGAGCATATGAGCATATGAGTATATGTGTGTGTGTGTGTGTGTGTATGCGCATGTTGGTGCCATATGTCTCTTTCCCTAGATACAGCTTCATATCAGCTCCAGAAAGCAAAGGAACAGAGCCAAAAAGACTAACAGTCACCCACTGCACGCTGCAGTCAGCACACATGCCATTTACACAAGCACACAGTAATAGAGGAAAACAAGATACCTTCCAATGAGGAATATGGTTTAAAAAAAAAAAACAAAAGAAAAGAAAAAATGTAGAAAGGTTTTTATGCATGCATGTGTGATCCCGTGTGGTTTTTCTAGTTCTGGACCATGACACTTTATCCGTCCTCTATTAGAATCCCTGAATCCAAACTTGTGGTATTCAATCATTTTGATTAAAAGCCGCGGTCTCTAACAGAAGTGTTGGGAGTGGAGCTGCACGGCGGCCCACCACGTTTGAGAATTCATATATTTTCATAAACTTTTAACAATGTCAATGAGACACGTCTTCAATCTTTGGCCGTGCGACGGCGGGGCATTCAATCTTTCTTTAGCTTTTTCGACAGAAAATTTGAATACGAGTGCAGTGTTATTAATGTGACAGTTCATATGGAGGGCTTCATGGGGGGATTTGTAAGGGGATTTTTTATTAGTTTTGGAGACACTTGAAGCAGAGAGAGAAGGCAAGGGAAGAAGCACGCTCTGTTAGGTCAAATACAGCTGGAGGGGCCTTCTCTGCGTTCCCAGCTAGCAGTGACGTTAACATTTTAATTTTGCACGCCCAATTAACAACACTAACTAACCAGAGACGTTAATTTCTGCTGCAGCTTCAATATTATAGAACCAAATACAATTTTTTCCATGTTGTGAATCTCTTATTTATTTATCATTTTGTTTTGCACCCCCCCTCGCCACCCCGCTCTCCATTTTTTTAGTGAATTGCAGTCAAATCAATATTGCTCTAATGTTGATTTATTCAGTGGCATACCTATCTCTGCTCTGACTCAGTTTTAAGTGGCTGGTTGAATGATATATCAGTATATTACACAATCAACAAAACGTATTTTGCTACTTGAGTTTGCTAATCTGCTAACTTAAACTAACTTTAATCATATTATTGTGAATATTATTATTGATATTAGTATGAATTATTATTATTGTATGCATTTATAAAGTCTTTTTTTTTTTTTTTTGCATTCATTCTGATGTTCAGGTTTATTTGAAAGTGACCCACCAGTGAGTGATTGAAGCAGGATGACTTTGAGTGTATCATATTTGGATTGATAGGAGGTTAAATTTAGCCTGATGCATTGCAGTGCATCTGATTGCCCTTGATGCTGTAAAGAGCAAAGCCTGGCTAATATGAAATGGTTCGTCAATGCCAGATCAATGTGTACATCTTAAATGAACACACGCTGGCTACATAATCCACAACAGCAGGTAGGGTAAAGCAGCACAGCACTGTATTGAGTGTCTGTTGTCTTTGACACATCTTTGGTGTCATGGGTGGTGCCATAGAGGCGCCTGAGAAACAGGCCAGTCCCCATTCATATAGCTTTTATTACCATTCTCGGGTTACACGCCATAATAATGCAGGGCATTTTATCAGCATTAACTTCACTGGTGTACATATCCATCTGTCAATATGCAAACTCTGCCTATTGACCATGCTCATATTTATGGGATGTCTATGTTTGTGTTGTTGCATTGTGTCTGTGTACTTACATACCCTTGTATACACATGACTGTGTATACAAGTTTCTCTATTAAGATTTCAGATTGATCAGAGGATTAATGTTACCAATAGATACATTTATATCTGTTGAAATGCATTGAAACTCTGTAGAGTAAGCCTTACCTGCATGTTATCTATATTAAAACAGTGCCTTGCAGTCAGTTCATGTTAAGGGGTTAGTTCACCCAAATTAAAAAAAGAAAAAACATATTGTCTCATATAGTTATTTAATTAATTTAGCTACACACATAATTTTGGTTTATTTTTCAGGTTTTGAAATGTCTATCTCTTTGATCCCAATGCAAGAAGGGATTGAAATATAATTTGCGGTTCTCACAGCACTGTCCATAGAGGGAGGGTGGCTTGCGGAAGGTTCAGAGACAGGAGTTAATGGTTATAAATATGTCTTTTGAATAAACCATGTGAACTTATTGTCCTGTTAGCGACCAAACAAATGAGCTAGCATGTTAGAGTTAGCAAACCTGTTAGCTTGGTGAGCTTTTTTCCCTCTTCAACTGCTTATACTCTACGAGGTACAATCCTGAGAACAAAATGCCTGGGGGGGGTAAACAGCAAAGTAAAGAGAGCTCAGGGAGCTATTGTAACTGACTACTGCTAGCACGCCTAGGGCGTTAGCTGTTACCTCAGCAGTCCCCATTCAACCAAGTAGTCTTACTACTTCACTAAGGTTCTTTGCTTTTCCTGTTTTGCTATAGGCGATCACTTTCTAGTGTGACCAGACCCTAATGGGGACACTGTTCCTGGAAAGGCATGTCACTGTCGAATTCTCAAAATGTATTTTTTAATGCAGCAAGCAACACACACCAAAAGTAATTTATCTCCATAGTACTGGGGTAGATGCAGAAATCTCAGAGGTGGCTATCTCAAAATCAGGTCAAATTAAACCAAATCTATCTCCATGGCCGGATACCTCTAGAGATAAAGGAGGAAATGTGTATTTTTGCAATTTGGGTGGACAGACTATGTAAAGGCCTCCAATAATCAACTCTCCCATGTTAACATGTACTACAGGAATGCCCCATTTTTGGAAAAAGGCCAGTATCAACCCTACATATTCGCCTAACTCTGTGTTTATTTTCATGTGCACCTGAGCTTCTTTTTCTTTGGTATTTTGTTGTGTGCATGTTCCAGTTAGTTGCACACTGTCTTGCACATAGCCTCTGTAATGTTTATTTTTTTCTTTTGGGGTTGACTTGCGGACCCTCCCCTGCTCTGAGCTAAGTTTCTCTCAGCCTCTGCTGCGTATCGCCGGCCTGTTGTCAGGAGAATGGATGGAGTCCGTCCCCCCCAGTGAAAACCTGGCCAGACACCGAGCGCTAACCCACTGGATAACAGATAGACACAGACACCCCACATCCCTTTTGGGGATTTAAAAGGGGAGTTCGGAGTCTGTCTGTGTGTGTTGTCTGTGTGTATGCGTGTGTGTGTGTGTGTTCCAAGAGCGATCCCGTGGTCGTTTGTAACCCTGGCACTCTCATAGCACCTGCTGCCCAACCCAGGCAGCCTAGTAATGATGCAGACTGATGATGTTAATAAGAAGAGGTGCCCCCCTCGGCTACAGAGCTCAGGCAGGACACACGTGCCCACTTATCTACACACACATACACAAACATACATACACAAATATGCATACATGAGCTGCTCCAATAAAAACAAATGTATAAGTATTTAACATTATTCTGCAATCAAAAGGTTCATTCACGCACATACAGTACATTACATCCACAATTCTTCAGGAACCCTCTGTTTCATTCGTTCGAGGTGGGAGGCGGCTGAGCTGAGAAACACTACCTCCATATCTGTACAGAGATACAGAAATAATAATGGAAATAAAAATGTGTTGTTGCGTGCGGTGGAAATCTTTCCGCTGGAAGGAAGAAAAGGGAATTATCACATATAGTGATGTCTTCATGCATGTAGCAATACTCTGTCTCTTTTTATTTAAGAGATAAACATCAGTAATTGGTGGTTGATGTACGGTTTCTAGGCTGCATTCGCTACAGGTACATATATACAACCGTTCTCTCTTAATCTGTTTGTGTGCTGTGGTTTCACAGGATTCAAATGTTTGTTTGTGGTTTCGAGAGCTTAATCTCTTCTCTCCGTCTTGATGGTACTGTGTAGTAAAAGCTGTCTGGGGCCCGGCTAGAACAGGTTGGTAGTTACTTTATGTCTCGCTCTGCAGTGTCTCCTTTTCTATTTTGCCTTACAATCCGGAAGAATTGATGGAGTCGCTGTGTTTATTCCGGCAATGTCAGCACAGCACAGCACACACACACACACACACACACACACTTTTGCTCTCTCTCTTCCTCTTCCTCTGCCTCTCTCTCCTTCTCTCTCACAAGGTAAACATATTTTGCAGAAAAGCTGACGGAGAGCTTGTTTTAACAACCTCAAGGTCAGCAAGTCAAAGCCCGCAGTCGTCACGCCAGCCTCGCTATGTGTCGGTGGCCTCTGTGTACTGTCTGTGTGTGTGTGTGTGTGAGATTGTGATTGTGCAAGTGTGTGTTACAACAGTATGGCATCTCCATGGCAGATTTATACCTCACCGTGCACCTTCAATAATTCAATAACAGTGCCTGTGTCTCCTCCCCAGCTCTCAGTGTCATTATAGAACAGGGCTAAATGCCACCAGGCCTAGTCCATTTCTCCGCCGGTGTCTCCCTACTGCAGAGCAACGGCACACACCAAGTGCCCACACACACCCACAAACACACACTCTGTTGTGCTCCTCTGCTGCCCCACTTTCACTTGAACTCCCACAGCTTAGCAGGCTGTGTCCTGTTGCAAATATTGCAAAACCCTTGCTCTTTTTGTCATATTGGCAAACTTACTAATAACTTGCTACTACCTGGTCCTTTTGATTAAAATCATCTCCTTTTCATCAGCGATAATATGTAGCAGCCAGAGTTGAATAAATCATGATGAGCACCAAAATCAGTCAGTGCCTCTGTTCCCTCACCTCTTTCATGGCCTGTCGATGCCTCCTTCCTGCGGTGGGAGGCTGTTTTAACCCACCTGACCTGTCTCCTAGCCCTGCTTAGCTGTATTCTGAACATCCGTGACTCCTCTGGTATTACGGAGCTCCTTCAATCTCTCCCATCGATCCAGCTCCCCCTCTGTTGCTATGTGCTTCAACCTCTCTCTGACCCATCCTCTACTGCCTCATAGTCCTGTCTAGTAATGTGCCCCATGCAATGCCCTCCCCGTGCATGGTTGTATGTATGTGTGTGTGAGCGTGCGTGTGCGTGCGTGTGTGTGTGAGCCACTGACCTGAGTGATGAGTGGTGACCCTCTGGCTGGCGCCTGGCGTCCTCCTCACTCCTATTGATTAGATCTGAGGTTTCATACAGTAGCCGCCTCACATGACTCTGTCATTTACTGTCTCTCCTCTGTCTCCGACCTGTCTTGCGCACACACACACACACACACACACGCATTCATTCAGTCACTTATGAAGCATGCATGCAAGTGATGAGCTCCTTCTTGTGTGCACTAATGAAAGCATAAGAGGTCAAAGGGCCACATCCCATATTGCATGTATGAACATACACAGGCATCCAGGAAAATTAGTTTAATTAAGAGACAACAGATGCAGCATGCTAACTGCTTGTATCATTTAGCTTATAGCTACAGAATGAGTCAGCAGCAGAGTGAAATGTGAGTGAAGGATCAGAGAGAAAACGAGGATACAGCTGTCAATGCTAATACACATCTTAGGGTTTGATTTGATTTGATGGAGTGCGATTTGCGAGTCTTTCATTTCTCACCGTGCCAGGTCGTTTCCAGCCCTCACAGCCTTTGGTAAACACCGTCTTCAGAAAAACTAGACCTCTGTGTGTGTGTGTGTGTGTGTGTGAGTGTGTGAGAGAGAGAGAGAGAGAGAGAGAGAGAGAGTGTGTGTGTGTGTGTGTGTGTGTGTGTGTGTGTGTGTGTGTGTGTGTGTGTGCATGTGCCTTTTCCACTCAGTCTTTGCCACAGTAATGCTCAGGTTAAGTGTAGTTGCAGGCTATTATACATCATTAGGGTAAGTAAGGCTCAGGCAGCGCGGCAAGAGAAATGGACTCTTTCAGATGCTTCATTCCTCACCGGCCATGGCTGAAATAGGACCTGACGTCACACTTGCACACATATACACACACATGCTCGTACACAGGCACAAACTGCTGCACCGAAAAAAGCAGCTAGCCACTTATCCAGTCAGTCAGTCACAAATCACTGTGTCAATCAGGTGGTTTATAGAGGCTAAAGTCGCTAGTCAGTCAGTCCTGCCTGCCACTCTACTGCCACAGCGGAAATTAAAGTGTTCTTAATGGATAGATGTGAATGTTTTATTGTGTTTTCACATTTTATGATGCATGTTAACACCAGCCATGCTGGATTTAGAGTGTGGTAATTTCTTGTAACCATATTAATTAGAGTCAGTCTGGCTGGGTTAGATATAGGTCTTTCATTAAGATTAGAGATTAACCATCCAGTATAATAGAAAAGATGCAATGTATTTATGTGATTATTGTGGCATTGATTAATAATGAATTGAACATTTTGTTGGTATTATTTTTTAGTTTAATCCATTTTTTGTTCTTCATGCCAAGACAAGAAAATGTAGGGTAAATATTGATTCTCACTCATTTTGTGGAATTATTTAGCATGAACATTGGCTTGAGTGTTGGCTGTCAGCATCTCCATCACAGACTACGAGTACCAGCATCATCCTCCAAAAGTCTATGCAGATCAAAACTCTTACATGAACACACTGTTTTCTTAAAAGATACCAAACTAGTTCTATACATGTCATGCTTTGTTTTAAACCATACTGCAGGTGGAAAAAGTGAAACATCCTCTGTTATTATTTCGCTTTGAACTTGTTGTATTTTTTAAGCAGAGGGTCACAGTGGTGTCCTCTGCCCAGAGGATGGACCTCCAGCTGGGTGTAAAGACAGAGGCCGGCTGGGTGGCAGAGCCACAGGAACATAGAGGTGATAGATGAAGGAGGGCAGGAAAAAGACTAATTGTTCTCATTACAGAACAAATAAAAATCAATACCTCTCAAAGCGAGGGGGGGGGGGAGTGGTAGTCTTGAAGGGCACTGTAGTTATTGCATAGGAGTGGATTTTGTTGGAATTACAAGCGGTGGCGAAGGCGCAGTGGAACCGATCACATTTGAATGCTAATTCCGATAAAGGACAGTTAGATTAATAGATGTGGCGGTCCAACGCTGGTCCCTCCCCCATAAAGCAGTGGGGGTGTTTGAGATTGAAGTTCTAAATGCAATTAAATGAGAAAACACAAGGCAAAAAAGGGGAGATATTTCCCCAATTTTTTCAAATTAAAGCAGGAAATTTCATTACCAGGAGAGCATATTTTACACAGGCAATTACAAGGTTAATACATCTTCAACATTCCCCCTTAAAGGCCTCATATATTTGTTCAGGGATTTAGTTCTTGTATTTTAGTTTATTTGGCTATGCAGTCAGCATAATACACACATACATACACAAGCACAAGCACACACAAGCACTCAAATGCAGTACTTTCTTATCTATTATTAATTTCCTTGAGGTTTAGTCATACCATAACCAAAGCCACTACATGTATCACCCTAACCAGTGCTGTAACTTTAACCTAACCACTATTCAACTACGAGCTCTGATCACTTATGACCATCCAAAATGTCCACAAAACTCAAAATGTTGTCACAAAAGTAGTCAAGAGCTTTCACAGGTCAGTTCTCAAAAGTATAACTAAACCAAACTGTATATGTACACCAACTTCCCACCACTCACTCACACACACACACGCACTCATACACAAACATACTGTTGCCAATATGCTTCTGAGGTGCTCTATGAAGAAATAGTGTGTGTGTGTGTGTGTGTGTGTGTGTGTGTGTGTGCGCGTGCATGTATTGTTCAAACAGTAAGTGGCTCTGGTCTGGTTTCTCTCTGACACAAATGACAGCACTGTATGCATGTGTTTCTCAATGTGGGTGTGTGTATATGCTGAATGTGTATTTGACTGTGACTTTAAAACTTTGATTTAGTGTATATTGATTTACTGTGACAACCGTCTTCATTTTGTGTAAAACCAAAAGTTAAGTTTACGAATTAATAAAATCAAAGAAATAAGAATTTAATAGTTGTTTTCGTAAAACACGTTTAGGAAAAGCGCGTTTTAATAAGAGGTTTAAGTTACTAAACTGGTTTGCACTGTAACATGTCGATGCCAATCTCCTCAGAGTTTCCTCCCTGTCAGGTTGTTTCTCTCTGATTTAGCCTGTCTTACAGCCGTAGAGACAACACACTGTATGATAGAAATTCAACAGTGAAGCAAATTGGCAGAGCCACAGAGGGCGGATCGACAGCGAGAAGACAAGCTGGGAAGGAGGCGGAGAGCAGAGGAGGCAGTGTGAAAGATAAAGAGAGAGCGAGATGAAGATGATGATGGAGGGAGAGAGAGGCTGTGGTGGTTTATATAACATCTCCAGGATGGTCTTTGGCATGCATCAGGGGGCTGAGCCATCAATCACTCCATCTGTGTAAAATCACGAGCTGACTCCAATATTGCTAAATATTTATACTGTCACATACACACAGGCGTGCAGATGAAAAGAGCCATTCATTAGGGCCTTCTCAGGCCTGTCAGCCTGGAGATGGAGATTAGAGAAGCAACCTCCCACCGCGCCTGCCTCTCCTCTCACCGAGCTCCTCAGCCCTATATATAGAGCCATCAGGACGATAAATATCTCCAGCATGCCTCTGTTAGGTAAATACCCAGTAAATATGGCAGGGAGGATCGGAGACTAAGCTAAACAGACTTGTGTGTCTGTGAGTGTGTGTTGTGTATGTGTGTATATGAGTGTGAGTCACGCAACAATGAACAATAACAACTTGTGATACAATATTCTATATGATTATACTGTGTGAATGGCCAGGCTTTGATATAGTTGGTATCAGTGATGCTTTGGTAAATAAGAAGGTGGGTGAACTGTTATTTAAGCTGATGATCACAAGACATACATGTAAAACTGAAATCACTTCTATTTTCAGCAAAGCGTTACTGTACTGTAAGAATTTGCTCCTTATATAAATCTGTTGTTGTAACTCACCTTGGTTTGAGACTGCAAACCCTGATATGCGCTCCGAGGGCTGTGTCATGCGGTTGTGTTATGCATAATGTAAGATCCTGTGTTTTTGAAACACGACCCGGCTTGATCCCTACAGCTTGACCTCCACTCACTCCACTTTATGGAAGTGCACCACTAAATTGGAATACCCCTTTAAAGTCTTGTATTGCCATCAGTATCTTGGCGCTGTAGTTACGTCAAGAACACCTTTACTTCAATAGAGAAGCAAAGGAGAATGACATCTGGACCATATTTGCTAATATGTAGAAAAATAGCTCTGCTGCTTGTCTTCTATGGCACAAATGAAGGCTGCAATTAACTGTTCTTTATCAATTAATCTGCTGCTTATGTCCTCAATAGATTCATTGTTTAGTCTATATAATGCCAAAATAGTTAGAAAATCACATATGTTCAGAGCCCAAGGTAAAGGTTTATATCTGTGTTATATCACGCTCAAAGGCAGAGTGAAAAACACACTGTCATAGAGAGGAGGGACGGGATGATCGATTACATATTGGGATAATGGCCCTCACTTTCAGACACTCTCTCCTGGAAGACATTTATAGTGTCGCACTCATTTGTGCACACAAAAGTAGTTTGAAATAGTTTTTCATAGAATGAGAGAGGCTGATAAAATCCCCTGCTGACTTTCTTACCCCCACACACCGAATTCTTGGTTTCAGAAAGTTACAGAAATTGTGGGACGTAGTTTCCCCAGTTGAAGGGTGTTGGGGGAGGCGGTTAAGCAGTTGGGTTGGGGCATACTGATGTCCTCAGATTTAAAAATTTAATTGAAACTTGAAGATTTAGGCTTCTCTTTGATTCCTGATCTTAGCGTCTGTGCTGACATCTTCCATAGCAATCTGCTTCTGTCTCTTTGTCCATATTCCTCTTTTATTCTCTTTCTCCCCTGACCCAATCCAGTCTGCTGTGTCTTCATTTCTCCACCCAGTTTTTTGAAACTCTGAAGCCATTATGTTGTGATTATTCATTTCCTCTGTCTTGACGGACCTCAGATCAGTGCGCAGGCTAGGCCTTGGCAACAAAAAGACATCAGCAACATCATCTTCACACTGTAATTACGAGAATGGGGGGAAATTTCATTTTGATTAGCGAAAAAGCTTTTATTCTCAAACTCACATCCATAATTAATCATTAAATCATGGGAGAGTGAGTGAGAGGAATAGAGAGGGGAACAAACACAGTGAAAGGAGGATGGAGGGATGGATGGAGGGATGGAGCAGTGGAGAGAAAGGGAAAAGGCATGTAATTATCTGCAGAAGTTCGACATCCCCAGTAAATCCACGGAGCCGTCTGACATGGCTAATTAAAGAAGCAATCAAAGGTCCACCTCCAGAGATTTTGAGAGAAAGACGAGAGAGAGGAAGAAGGACACGGGCCAGAGAGATGGAAAGAGGGCCTAATGGGGAGACTGAGAGAAGGGAAAGGAAGGAGGGGGAATATGGGAAAGAGGAGTGTTGTGATCGTTGTTATTGTCTCATATGTCAACCTTCCCTCTTGAATTCTTGGCTGAGGCTCTTACTGTCTGTTTTTCTACTTGCATCAGGCCATCACATTGTGATCATTTCTGACCTTCATCTGCAGAGTGCAAATAGCTGCGATTTACAGCATCAGGGAAACAACCGGCGCTCCAGCAAAAAGTAGCACATTACTCATATCTGGTTAGTCATTTTTAAAGTTGAAATGATGCATCTTCTGATGCTTTTCTGGGGCACATAATCAGTGATGTAACCCGCAGTCATCAGGTGTTTCAGGCCTTTTCAGCATCAGACGCCCTCACACTGGCAGCCCTGCTGAGGTTGATCAGGCCTCACTTTGTGCAACTGTAGCAACCTCCCACACATGTTTGCTCTTTTTATCCATAGCCAACCCAATGAATTCCCAGCAGCCTCAGTGTGGTGGTACATCCTGTCCTATACTAATTGTAATGGCTAACCAAGTCAAAAGTCCCCTCCATCTGGTCCTCCAGGGAAGTGGTTAGCTAGTTTGTCAGTAAGGCAAAGGATCTTTAAACACCTACTGACAGTTGCCTGCTCTGGTCTTCCATCAGCTGACAGCACTGTTAGCTCACTTATTACTTCCTGAGAACATTTTCTACATTGGGATTCTACATTTTTTTCTAAATTGTTTACGCTCATTGTTCGATTAACCTTCCAAATCTTCATTTCTAAAATTAACCTTCTGTGTCCCTTTCCTCTCATGGCTTTCCTCTCTGGAAATCAACCAATGTTGTTTTATCAGTTTATGATGAGTTTTATGTGTCATCAAATTAAAATAGTATGTCAAAAAATAAAGGAATATGTTCTTTTGAAGCAGCGTGTAGCAGGGAATACATCTCATGATTTAAAATCTAGCCTGTGTCCAAAGAATTTGCTTGTGTGTGTATTGGTGTTACTGTCATAACTGGAAATGTTAAAGTATTTACCTCACTGTAAATAAGTTAACAGCCTGAAAAGATGTAAAAGCTACTCAAAGGATGGAAAGATGAAAAGTGAAGGTGTAGTAGAGATGGTTTCCTTGATGATAGGGTTTTTTTTTTTCTCTTCACCTCTCACCTCTCTCTCTCTTTGTCTTTCTCTCTCTGTCTCCCCCTCTCTCTGGGGGCACAGACCTGAGGGACATGAGGTAGACAGAGTTAGTGTGGACCAGATTATACTCACACTGGGTCATCCTCTGTCAGCAGAAAAGGAGCTGAGACCAGGACACTGACCTGTGTTCCTCCAGACCACTGTTGTAGTGTGTGTGTGTGTGTGTCTGTGTCTGTGTCTGTGTGTGTGTGTGTGTGTGTGTGTGTGTGTGTACTTCTCACCTCTTGAACCCTTTCCACCTCAGTCATTGGACAACTATATTTTATTGTCCTGTGCTTTGAATGACTACCACTTTCTTATATCATTTAGATTTTATTTTGTGTTCCTATTCAGCATCAAACATAATAATGTTGTAGTGACATACTTGTATGCCAGTATTTAAGAGAAAATGAAATGTTCCTTTTGTTTTTTAATATATATATATATATATGTGCATATATCTCCATATATGCATAAACATAGGTATCTATGTTCCTCAACCTGATTAAGGAATGAGCTGTTGATGAGCTGCATTGCATTCTTGTCTGTTGAGACCACTGTCAGTAAAAGAAATATCGTTGTTAACTTATGCTCCCCTACGACATAGTTTTGCCCCGTGTCCCTGTTGAATGTTGGTGAAAACATCAGCACTCCGCTCTTTGATTATGTGAGGCTGATCTGAAATGCATTACTGTGTGTGTTCTGAAAAACGTAGTAACTGTTAGGTCAGTTATTTGTTTGTTTGTTTTTTGTGTGTTTTAAGGCGAAGCTCTGGTTAAATTATGTTCTCCTTGCAACCTGCTACAGCAAGAAATGTCTGAAAATCCACATCAAATTTTGGCTCGCCTTGCACTCCCATCACTCTCAGTAATTTGTGCTCATAAAAGATGCCACAATCTGGATATTGCAAACAGCATCATTCATCCCCTTAGCCTCCATTACACACAGTACACAGCGAAGAGACATGTAGGAAAACACATTATGGGGATATTTTGAGACTTACAGCTTTCCAGACAGATCCACACTCTTGTCTGAGTCATGGGAGACTAACTAAAAAAAAAGTAAAGAGACAGTAAATTTGAAAAACAGCCCTCTTTTCACGGCAACCAAGAACAACTATAGAAAACACATAACTGCCAAAAACAAAAAACATATAATTTGTTGTGTGTCAGAGGATTTACACCAAATAAGACCTTGTGAGAGTCTTCATGAATATAGACTTAACATTGTGTTACGTCGTACAATTATGTGAGCAGATTATGCAAAAGATATTCACTCATTTTTTTTTTATCTTTCAACTAAAGTCACTGATGGATTAATATTGGCCTTCAGAGCCACCATATCACTGTTACAGCCCAGAAGGCCCTCTGTCAGTCTGTGCCCTCATTCTCTTCTGCTTATTCGTCCTTGGGGTGTGTTCAGTGCGTCTCCATCTCTCTCTCTGCCCTGTCCACCCAGTGTCAATCTGGCTGCTGTATAATTGGTTGTTTTTTGGTCGGCCGGCCTGTCCTCCCTGGCGTTGATTCATGGCGTTTGTAAAGGTGACAGTAGCGGCTGTCCCTACCAGACAAAGTAGAGCCATCACCAGCCAGACCTCAGCTGACCTGCCAGTTTGTGCATACACACACACTCACACAGAGGCACGCACACACACATACAAGCATAGGAAACACATGCAGCTTTGCCTGAGGCCTCACAGGGGAGGAGAGGCAGGTAAGGTCATCATGTACACAGCCCGACCAAAGAAGATCTTAAAATACATACACGCACATGTGCACGTAAAAGTAAATGAACACACACACATATAATTGACCTTTTTTGTGGCTTTCATAGAAAGTCAGCACATGTAATTGTGTAAAACTAAATATGCACTCGCATGCAGATACACTCATAAAGTAATAACTCATGGTCTGTATGTTATATGTAAAGAAATGATTGCATGCATTTAAACTTTTATACTTAAACGTGCTTTATATTACTATACACATCCTGCAGTAATATGTAAGGGATAAGGGAATTAATATAAAATAACTTCAAGGTTTGTTATATAGCACCTTTGTTAAGGAATTAAGAATCACTTAATAAGTAAATGATGCATGGAATCATTGAAACTTTACAAAGCAAGAAAAGAAAATCAATCAAAATACTTAATGAAGTAAATAATACACTCACATATATTTCTATACATTAAAATAAACAGATAACACACATAGACACATGCACCCTCATATGCAGGCCCTCCCTGGTGACCTGGATACACCCAGAACTGACACTTTATCTACTTAGCAGTGTCACCTTCAAAAGCCTGCACAAGTGACACACACACACACACACACACACATCCACCACCTCGTCTGTAAAAATACCCCCACAAATAACAGCCATATGTGTGTCAGGTTTAGAGGTCTCCATCATGCTCTTTTTAAGGCACTGGCTTCATATCTATAATTGAAGGTAATCGGCTGGTAAAAGGATTGTAAAGGGTTTTGTGCTGTAGTTAAGAATTGATCATAAGCCCTGGCTTTTTCATGGTCCTGCCATCGACCTTGTAATTGATTTGGTGAGCATATTTTTTTTTTCTCCTCTCTTGTGCTATGGTTTGATATAGTATAATTGACTTTGCTTGCTGTAGTGTCTATTCAGGTAGGTCCCTTTGCCTTTCAGTGCACTTCTCTCCATGTGAGAATGAAGTAGGATTTAGTGTGGCGTACATTTAGGTTAAGTTAAGGGCTAAATTTAGGATTAGGGATTACAACCAGTGCAGTGTCCTCACAAGTATAACAAGGCTAATGTGTTGGCGCATGTGTGCGCTCGCCTGATTACACGTGCATGTGCAAGTGATCTAACATTTGCAGCGAGCTGACCTGTGTTACAGCGAGTGTAATTGATTGTGTGTGTGCTGGTGTCTCGGTGTTAAGGTTAATTTCTCTAACTGTTGGTAAGTGCTGTCTGACCGCTCCCCTGGCGGCCTCTCGGAGCTGAAGTAATGCCACTTAGAGGCCCCAGGCCCCCGCCACTGGCCAGCCCATTGATCCGCTGATCAATAATTGCATCTGTGCCATACACTGAACAGCGAGGCTCCTGCACTGACTTGACGCTAACACACGGACTAGTGTAAGACATGCAGTCACATCACACCGATGGTTAGCAAACTGCAGTCCAGGGATCACCGGTGGGACCTTAAAATCGGAGAAGCGCAGACGTGTCCAGGAAAAGTTTAATTTCAGTACCATTTCATTAATTAAACGTTACCCCATTTGGAGAGGTCACCCTCATCACTATTATCTCCCCATACAGTGCAGGCAGTTGTGTTACTCCTCAGATTTTTTTCCTGATCAAGATCCAACACTTTAAAGGAGACTGTGAGCACAAAGCAGTAAAAGTATAAAAGAAATAAGCGACTGGTGATTTTCAGCTCCACTATTGCTTGTAACAGTAGATTTTGGGGACAGATTTTCTATTTTCTAGTGTTCTACTGACACTATTGTTAGCGATCAAGTTTGGCCCCTGAAAATCACTGCACTTGCCAATGATATTTGCAAAGACAAGCTATGCTGCTACCAAGTTTGACATTTGATTAATTGCAAAATGTAGAATTTTTATTCTCTGTCATTTGTCGTCGTCCTGTTTTCTCCAACTCTTCCGCTCATCTCATTCTCCTCTCTTTTTTCCCACTGCTTCTTTGTCTCTGATGTCTTCCATATTGCTGTTTCCCACACATTGGCACTTAGACCACACTGTCATCTGAATAGAGAAATAAAATGCCATACACTTAAATCTGCAGGATGTTTGAATCTGTTGTGCTGTTAATTAGTGTCTATTAAGTTCATTTAATCAAAGTAATCTATGCATCTAAGTAAATTCCCCCCTCAAATTATATGGCCTCTGTGCAAATGTAGTCACTGATTCAGTTTTACAGTAAGGTTTTTCTCAAGAAGTTTCTGTCATCTGGAAATCAAAATGACATCAGCTCCCATATCTGCATCCTTTTCTTCCTCCTGTTGTTTTATTCCTCTCAGGGAGCCTCCATCTTGTTTCAGATCACAGCCAATAAAGCAGCCTGCCCCTCTCTCTCTCTCCCTCCCTCTCGCTCTCATCCTCTCTCACTTCCTGTTAAAAGAATCAGTCAATCAGAACACTCAAAACACATATTAAACAGGCATCAGCCTCTCGCCGGGGCCAAATCACGCTGTTCAAATGTTGTTCTTCCACCGGGAGCGCAGGACAACTGAAGAGATGGGATCTGCAACATTAACTTGATTCACGGCTGCAGCGACTGAGTGACACTCCATAAACCTCAGCGGGCCGCCGCTGGGCCCCGCCGACAGCACCCCATGGCTAATGTTAGACACACTAGCAACGCATAGCCTTACCACCCCCACAGCACTACACACACTCTGAAGCGCGCACACACATACAAGCAAGCACATGCAGGGACTGGCATACACATACAGATGTATGTGGTAGCTCATGTTGCATGGACACACACCCATAAAACCTGACCTTAACATTCCACCCACATATTGACACATGCAAACAACATGCAAAGTCAGACATTCACATAAATACATGGACATACATCGACACAATTTTGGCGCAAACTGGCAAAATCAAGCTGAATGTACGCGTACAATTAGCAGTTCACACACTATGCCCTCTCTCTGTCACACACACACACACACACACACACATACTGTATGTATGTGTATGTGTAAAACAGGTCTTATGGTAATGCAGCAGAAACTGCACAACCATTGAGTTATTGTCCTCTCCAGCTGACCTCTCAGCTCGCAGCGTTTTGGCGTAGGCAGTTAGCATCGGTCCTGTAGCTCTGTGTAAATAGGTAACCTCTGCTGCTCAAAATGCCAACTTCCTCTGGCTGTCTTCCACTGTGCTGACTCCCTCCACACACTAACTACTGTGCTTGTCACTTAAAATACAAATAGTAGAGTCCGATTTGATATTTACTACATAGACTTGCTGGCTGTGCACTGCAGTGTCACAGTAAATATGATGTTCATTTGCCTTTAAACAAATGTACATTGTTATCTTCTACGTGTAAAAGGAGAGAGGATTTGCAGAGATAAACAGACACTAATAACATGGGAGAAGAGAAAGGCTAACAGTTGGTCATAATCCGGGAGTTGTGCACCTTCTTATGCAAAATGTCATAACATAATATGTCACACCATATTTAAGGTGAAATGCAAAGTGTAGCTGTGATATTATCCTGAGCAAGTCTCCAAAGTACCAAGAAACCTCTCACTTAACATGTCTGATTGCCCTGTTCTCCTTTACACTAAAAGGAAACCATTCCAGAGTTTGTACTAACTGCTCTTACCAGGTATGAAAACACACCAGAAAAATCCTCTGAGTGCAAGAGTGAAAACAGCTTTATCCTCACAAAATTAACCTGTCCATCTACGCTTAAAAGACTTTACTCTCTCTCGACGCTCCCAATATCCGCTTTTGTTCTGTGGCATGTAGATTTGTAAATTCACTGTCATTTGTTAAGTCCATTATGATTCAGCAGCAGAAAACACTGGCTAACTCTTCTGTTTTTCTGCATAAATCAAACAAGTCTTTGTGAAAGTAGAAATGGCTGTCTTTTGTCCAGTGTTCTATCTTTTTTAGCTACCTTCTAAAATAAACTTGACAGGTGTTGACAGATGTGGGTGTAAGTGTGTGGATGTCATTAAAATAACTAACCATTCCGCTGTAGATGTGCAACAAGTTCTCAACTACTTCCTCACTTTTAGGATAATGCCAGATTATGATGATTTGCCATACTCTATGTTAAAGTGTGAACATTAATACATGGCACATTTAATTAGACCCTTAGATGGACGGTCCTTTGCCACACCTCTCACATATTGGCCAAGTTTGTTTAAGTCTTGAACAGACAGAATGGTTCAGTGGAGGCGTGTGTTGCTAGAAAAGGCCAGGAAACACAGAATTTTGGTGGTTTATAGATAATTTACATGCTCTAAAATCGAGTTCTTAACTGAACCTGGGATCTGCGTTCAACTCCCTGACGCACAACTTAACACTTTGCTCGTCGCCGTTAAGAGCACTAGCTGTGTTCTCCGACAATATCGTCTACAATTTGTATCTGTCCAGTTCTCTGTGATGTTGGATACACTCTTAACACATGAAGTGTGAACTGTTTACTCCAGCAACTCACATTTACATGCTAGTAAAATGCCGATAGTCCTTTTTGAGAGTGTATTAGTGCAGGATTAACAGGCTTACTGTCATCAAAGGACCAGTGGTCACTGCCTACTTGTCCAATAAGAGCAAAAGTTGAAGCCAAAACATCTCTGTGTCTGTTTAAACCGGAGAAGGACAGGGCACAGTTGGGTCAGAGACTGTTTGCAGTATAACTCGGACTTTCTGATCACATTGTCACCCTTGTGAGTGCAGGACATTAAATGTCTGGAGGAGATAGGAATATCAATGATTGATGAGTTTGTTCCTGTATGTACTATGAGATCTGTGTGATCTGGCTGCTACCCATGGGGGTAAACCTTGTACCTCCAAAATGTCAACTTTTCCAGGAACGGAGGTAAAACCAATAAAGTTTTTTGTTATTTCCTGAAAAGTTGAGGAGAGTTTTTGTAATTTCAAGGGGTTTCATGAGCCTGAAGTGTTGTAGAATCTGCAAACTTTCGAGTGTAAACCTTCAAGTGAAACTAAAACATTGCAAATTAGAGTTAATGTAGTCTTCCCGTGACAATAATAAATGTGCTTTCAGTATTTGTACATTAAGTTAATCTGTGCTCAGAAGTCGAGGCGTGAACAGAGTCCCCTCTTCACTGTCTCAAATTCCCATTTTTCTGCATAGATTAGCCTACAAGTGTCTGAGCCAGGCGCTGTTTAAACAATGGCATTTCTAACACGGTTTCTATCACCTTGGAAACGCCATGGCAACCTGTGATCTGAGAGGGCACTGTGTGGCTCAATTAGCACCAGGCGTATCTCACCACACTCGTCCGCCAGCCTAATATCTCCATATTCTGTCTCCTTTCATGCATTAAGTGACACAAGTATGTGAAGTGTTACATCACCTTTTATATCAACGTAACTTTGGTATAGCGTTTTCCCTTTTTCTCACAGTGATGAGTGCATAAACATAGCAAGTTCAACAGTTGTGGTTACAGAGGACATTAAGAGAGAATGAATATGAGCGGCTGTGGGTGGTACTGCATTTGCAGTAACTGCCATGCCTTTTTTTTGGAATCCCTTGACATCATGTATTGCAAAATGTAGACTGTAACTGCAGCGAAAAAAAAGTTGTCTTTTCTCCGGGTACATTGCCACGACCAAAGAAAGATAACAAGTGTTTTAAGGACCTCACAATTCTACCCAGTTTTGGTTTAATTTTAAGTTTTAGCAGCCAAATAATTGACTTAAAGTGTCTGCCAAATACCATCGATGTGAAATATAATGTCAGATGTATCTCTGTGTTCTCCAGGTATCGTGTCCAAGTCTTTCGAGTGTCGTCTGAAGGGTCAGGGGGCTACATTTGTGGAAGCAGAAGCCATTGACTCCCCTGTGAGCAAGAAGGGCCCATCTGACGTGTCCGGCCACGATGAGTCTGTCCAGCAGGTCATCATCATCCAGAGCTACGGCGACGGGGAGGTGGCCATCGACCAGGCCCTGGAGGAGTCGGCTGCTGCCACCTTGCAGACGCTGGCCATGGCCGGCCAGGTGGCGGAGGTGCTCCACATCACCGAAGATGGACAAGTCATAGCCTCGGGCAGAGAAGTGGCATCCGCAGGGGCCCACCTGGCCGGGGGCAGCACCCAGTACGTGGTGCTGGAGTCGGGGGAGGCCAGGGAAGGGCTGCGGTCTGTGGCTAGAGCAGGCGTAGCAGCTGCAGGACAAAGTCACATTGTTTCGGAGTCCTCCACAGCTCTGGATGCTCTGCTCAGCGCTGTCAGCGAAATGGGCCATCAGGAGGAAATGCAAGGAGAGGCATCCGTCGTCCATGAGGTCTTGGCCCCTGAGATAGCCGAGGGTGTGCAGAGGGAGGCGCAGCCGGACGTGAAACAGGAACAGGAGGAGGTGCAGGTCATCCAGGAGACCGGCCAGGCGGAGATGCAGGAGGTGCTGCAGCTTGCCGCATCGCAGATGATGAAGGAAGGTCTAACCCAGGTTATTGTTAATGATGAGGGGACTCATTACATCGTGACTGAGCTGGACAACTGCACCTTACAGGTGGAGGGAGGTGTGTATGGAGAGGCCGGGGCAGGTGACGGGGAGGTGCAGCAGGTAGAGCAGCAGGCTGGAGAAGAGATGGTGGTCTATCTAGATGGAGCCCCTCATAATATAGTTCTGGAAGGGTAGAGGGGAGAGAAATAAACTAACAGAGGTATGTTGTTGTAGTTATGTTGTAATTTGTTTCAGTTTTCCCTGTTTCATTCTGTTAAATCCTGCATTAGGCAGGTTTGCCAGTAAATCTCTTGTAGTCTTCCTCCTCTCTTGTCCTTTTTCATTTCTACCTGTTTGATTCTTTTTTTTTAACATCATTTCTATTTTTGGTTTTTTACTATCCTTTCTCGGGCTATGCTAAACTCAGGTTAAACATAATTAATTTAGAGGGACAGTGAAGGAAAGAAGTTTTGGTGCTGATTGAACTTGTAATCCTCACAACCACCAAGACTACATAACCCACTTGAGTAATACCATCCAACTCAAGGAAATTAATATATTTCCTCCTGAATTATTTTTTAAAAATGGATCTAATACGCTGAGAGTTTAACGGAAAAGGAAAATATGTATTTGTCTCTGTAGGGTAACAACACTTTTCATGCAAATGCTTTCTATTTTCTTTATAATAGAATTGTTTAATATTACCTTAATTTTTGTTTGTGATGTTAGGATTGTGCTCATGTGTGTTATGACACATTGGTTTCTTAATTTCTGTCCTCTTGTTTTCTATCCATCTTTTGTAGTGATTAGTTCACTATCAGTTATGAAACAATAAGTCAATTCATTTTGAAAAATTCCAAAACAGATCCAACAGATGATTTATATGTAACAAAATAGAGTTGTATAGTATACTGAAATTTATATTATACAACTCTCGGCTGTTTATATGTTCAGTTTTTGGGGAACCTCTAAAAAACATGAATGCAATTCCATTTGTGACAATAAAGACTGAGTCTGATTTTTAACAGCCCTGTCCAGCTTTCATTCTTAGCAGGATTCGCTGTTAACTGTCATGTCAAGCACACATTTCTGTATCAATAAAGCGATTACACGTACAGTGCAGCGCCATCAAACGACCAACATGCACATATATGCATCAACTGATGGCTCCCATCATGCTTACTGATCACTAACACAGTCATTATCATCACCATTATCATTATCGTCATCATGATCACTATCATCCTAATCGTCATCCTCTCCTCTCTCCCCCCATCAGGCCCATTCTGTTCATAGTATACAACACTCTCATCCTTTTTTTTTTTTCCCCAGCAGTATTCAGCACTGGAGGGAGAATCAATATTCATTTAGGCCCCTACACAGGCCTGGTTTCTGATGGAGTGAGTGGGAGAGCAGTATGACGGCTGCAAACACAATGGCCAACTGCTGAAAGTAGAGAGACAAAGCACTCATACACACAGAGGGCATCAAAAGATCATCCCTTTAACACACACACACACACACACACATAGACCGCGCACACAGAGCGAGAAGGTGGGCTGAGAGAGAAAGTGGCGGAGGAGTGGGCAGGAAAAATGAGAGGATTACAGATGGATGTTGAGAGAGGTGAGGCCAGAGAGAAGTGACAGAGCAGTGAAATCCACAACCACACACAGAGAAGGGAGCCTGTAATTTCACATAACACCTGTCTGCCTTTCAGCCTGTCTTTGTGTCCTGCTGCATGTTGTGTTTATAAAGTCACAGTCTTTTCATGCTCTTCTTGGTTCCATTCAGCAAAGATAGGCACGTTTAACAGGGGTCACGTTCTCAGTGTGAGTATTCATACATGCCTGAGAATGTAGAACCACTGTTTGCATGCAACAATAACATTTAAAAGCCTCATATTTATGGAATTTACCACGTAGTCTGTTTTGAAATTACTAAATAACAAGATGTTTATTCAGGATTCTTATCCAAATACGGACACCAGTGTGTGTGTGTGTGTGTGTGTGTGTGAGAGAGAGTGTGTGTGATTGTGTGTGATTGTGTGTGAGTGAGGGGTGGAGGTTGGGGTGAAATTTGTATGCATTTCACGGTGAACTGTGAAATGCATTAGCCAGGTTTCCATCCAAATGTAGCACAGATTTGAACAGAATTTCAGGAAAAAAAATCAACAAAAGAAAATGTGAATTAATGCACATTTTATCCACTGCTGTTGTGAGAATATGAAGAGTTGGCTGGCTGAGGTAAGCAGCTAATGGTGTTATTTTTCCTGTCCGGTGACATTAAACCATTGCACATGAAGAGGAAACAATGAGATGGTGTAATTAAATGAGTGCCAGTCAAACCTCAAACAGTAAAAAACAATTTAGAAAACACAAAGGAAATGTGGCATTTATGTCTGTTTCATGTATTAATTTGAGGAACATTACAGTTTCTACACAGATCTGATGTTTTTGGCTGCTGCTGGAAGCAGAAGCTTCAGTGGCTGTTTACGTCACATGCTTCATGTACATCATTTATTCGCAAGTCTGTTTCCATTGCACTTTTTCCTGTTTTGCTTTCATGGATACACCAATGTTTCTACCTCAGCCAAGTGCAAAAACTTGAAAACAAGAAAACAGAAAAAAGTGAGAAATGGTTGGAGTAAAATCAGAAAAATTGTAGTAGCATAATTGTTTTTGTTTTTTTTCTTTTGTATCCTTATGGGGGGTTGGTATATATATATATACATATATACATATATATATATTTGTGTGTGTGTGTGAATTTGATTCATAAGTTCTGATGTGTCTGTGTCAGTCTGGCCTGTGTCATGTGCAGTACTGTGATGTGGTGTTCAAAGTGAGTGACCTGAGCTAAGCTGGGTTCAGAGCCCCCACTAACATCCCCAGTTCACTGTGTATGTATGCTGGGTGTTTTTGCTCTGAATAGAAATGTTTATCAGCGTCTCTGCTTGCACATTTCTCTACATGTGTGGCACTGTGTAGTGCATTGTGCGCATCTCCACCCTCCCCGCGTATGCCCCTAATCAGGGCTGGATGCCTCATTATTAACTGCAGCAGGCCACTCGCGTGACATGGAAGAGAGAGAAATTAGCAGCTGTCACCTAGTGATGAGTTCATTTCCTGACAGGCCTCTGCTCCGAAGAGTCCTGCTACAGACGACCAGACGGCTGATGGAAACCTGCTGCTGAAGCTTAATTGGAGAGCCGGAAAAGGGCAGGGGGAGAAGGGGTGAGCTTGGATGGAGAGATGAGGGTGGGAGCAAGGGTTGAAGTAATGCATTAAAGTATTAAGTAAGATTTAAAAAGTAACTATTGAGCATAAAAAGATCAAATAGCTGCAGTTTTACAGCAGTAATCTGACATTCTTATCTACTGTATTCTGCTTTGTTGATATTATCATGCGTATTCCTGTACAGGTGGGTGCAGTGGAGGAAAGTTCATATACTAAGGTACTGTGCTTAGTACAACTCTGAGGTACTTCAATGTGCTGCTGTAACCTTGCAGATTAAATACTATGTAGTGCTATAGACTAAACTATGCAGAAATAAAATAGTTAAGATTAGCGCTACCTAACCTTAGCACACTCACATTAAAATGCTGCATCAGTAACAATCAAATCATAATATGTAGTATATAATACTATTACTACTACTACTACTAATAATAATAATAATAATTATGATAATGATAATACAGTATTAATACAAAATTAGACAATGAATCACCCAACACAGCAGTTTACCTCAGCTCTACAGAGGCTTTAAGTGTGCTAGCCTACTGTTTTGGTTTTCCTGCCTGCAACTTTACTATTTTGGTTCACTCTCATTACTCTCGTAACATAGTTTTTTGGGGTCAGCAGGCAGCTGTTTTCAGCAGAGAAGCACAGAAATTCCACTACCTTCTCAGCACCAAAAGCAGACAAATTTGGTGACCGTCTGGTGAGCAAAGTAGAATATTTAGCTGCTGAAGAGCCACGCATTTCCTCCAGGAGATAGTGGAGACGAACACCAATGTAAAATGGACGCTGGATATTGAACTTGCATTCATCAGAGGGCCAGAAACACAACTCCTAATGAATTCCACTGTTGTTTTGGATCTGCAGGATGTATAAATAGGCAACACTCTGCTAATATTAACTTAAAACGTGATAATAAGTCAGTGTTGTGTTTGTAACTTGCTTCTAGGTTTAAGTTTATTTTGCTAACACCCATGCCCTGGAGATGCCATATTTTCAAGGTTTCAATTAGTTTCAGCGTTACTCTGCTGTACCAGGTTTATTTTTAAGACATATATATATATACCACATTTTCGATTCACTTTTATGAAATACAGTGAAAGTTCCACATAGTATTAACATCCTGTGTGTGGAGCACCAGCCTCTATTCTTTATTTTCAAGGCAGGACATTTACTTGTAATTTGTGTTTTTTTTTTCACACAGCGGCAACTATAAGGATCTAAATACTAACTAACCCTAACCCAACATGTGCTGGGCGGGAGCAGAGTGTGGAGACCCAGTATGCTGGGTGACACACACTCACACACACACACACACACACCTAAACGCACACTCTCATACACAGAAGCACTAACTCGCACCCTCTCCCGGGGGCATCTCTCATCACTCTCCTGGGGACAACTGAGAGGGACAGGAGTGTGGGTTGCGGCCTATTTCTCTCTTTCCCTCTCTGTTTCCCTGAGTATGATAAATATGGCAATTCTGTTTAGTCGCCATCTATAGAAAACATATCAGCCCGGGGATCATTTTCTTAATGTCTCCGCTATTAGTTTTGGCTTCCCTTTGGCAGTATTAGCATGCTGCCTGATACGCTCTGCTTGTGTGTGTGTGCGTGTCCTCGGGGCTCCAGGTACAATTCTATTAAAGCCGACTTGTTTGTTTATTTCCTGTCTGTCTCCCTCTACATGTGCCCTGCTCGCTGGAACCTGGTGTGTACATACATCCGTGCTAACATCGATACGCCACGTATCGCTGCAAGTACAGTCAAAACCCAATGTTTGTTTTTGTCATTTTTGTTGCTGTAAATCAATAGTTGTTTGAGGCAGAGGTGGAGAGCAGGGAAAGCCAAGGTTCAGTTACGGTTCATCTCTTCCATGGGAGTTATTATGGGAAAATGGGGAGGAGGCGGGAGGGAAGGAGGGGTATGTGGGGAGCCCTGCATGGCTCTTCTCCCTTTCTCTTACTTTTCCTATGTGGTTCTGCATTTGTCTCTTTGATCGTTAATCCCTGCCTAGCGCCCACCCCCCCGGTCTCCCTGCCATAGACTCACTGCCACACACACCTCAGCGCCTGACAGAAATTGACAGCCCACTCTATCCCACACATACACACCCCCCTCCAAAATGGCAAGCATTCTCCACTCTTGCATAGAGCAGCTTACCCCCGCCCAAAAAAAGCTGAAAATAAAACACCAGGCAGGCAAGCAGTCCCATTGACAGTCTGCAGCACTTCATTAAGAAGAAGCAGTGATTGAAAAGGGATCTGATTAGCTCACTATGATGAGATAGCAACGTTCAACCTTGAACCAGAAACAACAGTAAGTGCTTTTTAATTAGGCACACAACACTGAGGAATACCACTTCAAAACATAAAAAAGAGAGAGTGAAAGACAGAGTATCTTCAGGAAGAGGGAAAGTAAATGATGAGGCAAAGAGTGGATCAGTGGGAGTCCTATTCCCTATGCCCTTACAAGAGCATCACTTTTTCAACACCATGCACATCATGGAGGAGAAACTTCAAATTGAATTGGACTGAAATGCTCTCAAAACAGTTCCGGTTTAGTTCTTTCTCCATTTAGATTTACAGTATTTAAAGTTGTATAGATCTCTTGAGGGTAAGAAAATGTTATGCCTTAAACCCGCCCTCTTGAATTAAACAATTTGACATCCTCAATTTTATATCAGTGGTCTTCACAGAGTCTGATTCATGTGTATAGACTTGAAGAGAAGTCGGCACGCTACCCTGCGCCAGCACGCCACTCTGTTTAAATAGCAGATCTTCACTGTCAGCTTGTTATAACACCTTTCTACATAGCTGCTGAAGCCATCTGCTTCATGTCAGCCCTGCCATATAGGGGTTAACTCTGTTGGTGTATTTGTTTTAGCAAAACAAACAGCGTGACAGATGAAGAGAGAAAACATGGTATGATGGATTTTCTTGATTCAGAAAATATTTCATCATAAGGTGAAGCTGTAATGTTTTAATTGGCAAAAAGTTGGGTCACTCACAGTATAGAGCAAAGAGAGAACAGCTAACACTGAAGACGCCGCCAGTGTATACAGTCCTGATGCATAAATGTCAATACACTGCACCAATAGATTCCTTGGATTCTTGTTGGTTCTGCACAACGTTCTGTGGCTAAATGATCATGTTTAGCCTGTTCTCCATCTTAGTTTAGGGTGTTAGCACACAAATACAATGGATGTGAATGGACAAAAGTTTAAACCAAATTTTTGATGATGACCAGATGATGGCTTCAGGCGAAAATCTAGAGACCTAAGTTATAACAATTGATCCTGAGGGTGACATGAATGTCTGTACTAAATGTCATAGTAATCCATGCAACAGTTGTTGAGCTATTTCAGTCTGAATCAACATGGTGGACTGATTAACCGACACTGACCCTACAGTCATTGCGCTACCATGGCGAAAAACAATAGACACCAGAACATCTCTGTCCACCACTACCTCAGCAAATAGCAGTACACTTTTTGTATTTTTATACCAAAAAATATCACTAAAATTTCCTGACGTAAAAGAACAATAAAGAACGACCTGGCCAATAGTAATCCAATCCTGGACGGCTTGTTCCATTTTTCTTGTAGATGTTGATTGTTGATCGTAGCTGATTGATTGAGCACAACTCGGCTGGTGGAGACCAATTCAAATGCTATTAATTTTGCACCATTTCAAAAACTTGTTGAAAATGTGTTTGTCAGTTGGACGGAAACAAAGCTGTTGGTATCCTTTACTAATTTAACACAGTGAGGCCATATCCTGTGGCTTCCACAACACATTGATACTGTTGAAAACTTTGAACTACAGGATTTTCTTTTTGCCTCACCAAGAGAAATTGGAAAAGACTTATGAACACTTTTAGGACAGATGTGACGGCTTTCAGATGAAAAATGATCCCACACAGATTGCTCTTGCACCACAACTCTGTTTTCATTTATTTTACTCAACATTCCCATCCAGTTGTACTATCGTCAGTGCGTGAAATGTTTATAAACCGGCCCGTGTGTGTTTGCATCTTTACTATTAAGATGATGTGAATAAAATGAGAATGTCAAATATCGGCAATAGCATGAGTTAACTTTTATTTTGCAGCAGACCTTCCTCTAAGCCACCTCCTCATGTCTATTACTTTCCTTTGTCCTGTCTCCAACTTCCTTCTCCTAATGTACAATGAGGATGTCAGCCCTCAACTCTCAGGGTGATCTCATTTGCTGGATTGAGTTTTAGTGTCACTGATATTGGATTAGATGTGATACTACTCCTGACTGTGCCACTGGAGAAGTGCAGTCACAAATTTATGGGTTTGCCAATGGGTGGTGTCTGTGTCATTCAACAGGAGTCATATTATTGGCTAATTTTCTCATCCCAAGTGATCTGGTTGGCATTTCAGCCTTCTGAAAAAACCCTACATGGGAGTTAGCCTTTGAGTATAATGTTCTCGGAGAAGAGGAATACGTCATTTGCAAGGATTTATTCCCAAATTGATCTTAAATGTATCTGAGCTTGTTATAATTTCTCTGGTTTTCTCATAGCAGGGTATTTCAAAGCAGGACATAATTGCGGTGTGCTTCCTTCCCAGCTACCCTGACCGTCTGCCTTTTAACCATCTTGCATGGTGAATTGAGCCCCACATTTGTGAAGTGTAGCCCTGGGAGTCCCCTAGTGGCCCCTGCCTTGCTGTAACAAGCGTGGGGGGCCCCTGTGGTAAGTGCTCTCTGGGGACCTCGGCTCTGATCTGGCCGTCCCTGGGGCCCTGTTAATTCCTGCTCCACTCAGAAAGCCTCGCCACTCTCCACTGCTCTCCTCCTCCTTCTCTCCTCACTGCTCTCCTCCTCTTCTTCATCCACCCATCATACTCTCTCTGGCTCTTTTACTGTTTCTGTTCTTTATGTAGAAGGTGTGCTGTCAACAGGGAACTCGGCCAGTCTCATTAAAAAGCTGGTGGAGGTTGTGAAGTTGTGACGGTGACAGAGATGTGCAGATCAGTGGCAGGGTAGTGTCGTGGTTGGAGAAACAGTCCATTAACCAAACTGGGCTGATATTCGTTTGATACATATGTGGAAACAGCCCAGTATCCCGAGGAATTCCGTCCATATTGGACGATTCTGTACCTCACGATTTACGTCAAATGCCAACCCTCATGTGCCAACACAGGAAGCAGTGCACCCTTTATATAGCAAGGTGGGAAATAAAGGTTGAGTGGTGAATAAGCACATCCTACTTTCATTCAGTAGAGCCAAGTTCACATTTTTATTGTCCACAATCTTTCTTTGTAGAAAACACTGCGTAAGTGTTACGTAGCCCTATCCATACTTTGGCCATATTTCATTTGTCTTAACCACAATCTTTCCCTGACTCAAGTATACTGTTGTTGCCATGACTAGATATTGTAGAAAGTGAGAACTTTAAAAATGTTGGCAATGGACATAAAATGGACCTGCATCATTTTCTGAAATCTGTATCAAAATATTTTTTCTTGTCAGCTCAAACAGTATTTGACAGTCAGTGACAAGCAATGAGAGAAAAAGACGCTAATGACATGTGACAAAGGTTTTGAGTCAGGATCAAACCCAGGGTGCTTCAATTATAAGTACATTAGTCAACTGAGCCACCAGCTTTTCCATGCTGCTTTATTATGAATATGAATTTGGGGGCTGTGGCCAGTTTACTGAACTTTGATCTTTCCCCCGTGCCCCCAAGTCTGTGAACAAAACACTAGGACCCTAGTTTTTCTAGATAAGGGCATCCTCCAAATTAGGCACCAAGAGGCCCTCCTAATCTTCTAACCATCATCTGTATCTTACTGCAAGCTTTTCTTGCTGCCCTCTGCCCCTTCCCTCCCTTTCCTCCCTTTTCTCCTCTAGTCCCTCCACCCCTGCCCCGTGGCTGGGCTAAGAAGAGGCTGGAGCATGGGGGGGCTGGGGAGGTGGAGGATCAAGGGAAGGTGGGGGGAGGCGTGTACATGGGGGGAGTAGAAAGGGGGAGGCGCCCAGATCATGCCGGGCGACTCCACAGGAGTGATAAGAGCGAATAAGCTGTCAGCGTGGGCGTTGGATGGGCCTTATTGTTCATATTTAGATGGAGGAACAATGGCGGGGTGTCAGGCACCTATAGTTCATAATCTGCTGATGCTGACCAAGTGTCAGTGTGATCCATGAGCACCGAGGCTCCTGAATCCTTAAGCAATCCCCCGTAGGAATGTCATGGGGGAGAGTACAAATGGGACAGCATCTGCCGGACTATAGATAGATAGGTATAGCAGAAGGGGAGGGAGGAGAGGCGATGGAAGGAGGGCGAGGAAAAAAGAAATGATAGAAAAAAAGAAGAAGCAGAGAGAGGAGGTTGAGACAATTCCAGAGAAGACAAAATAAAAGGCTTAAAAGGGAACTTGCCAAAAGAACGACGGAGCAAATTTTCCCCAAAAAATGAAAGCTGCTAATTGTGAACAAGTGTGGAGGAAAGCACCTGTTAGGAGAGAGCAATAGATGTACGGGTGGGGGATTAAAACGAACAGGCAGGAGGGAGAAGGAGCAGATGAAAGGGGGGGGGGGGGAGAAAGAGGGCGCTGATTGTGAGGAGGCCTTTAGCTGTGTGAGCTCCCACCTGCAGGTGAGACAGAGAGGAGAATGGGCGTCAGATTAGAAGGGGGCCCTCAGAGCTCCTTCCCCAACAATGAAGGCTTGATTCTGGGCAGCGAGATGCCCCCGAGGCGCCAGGCGCACCCTGGAGCCGTCACAGCCTATCAGCCGCTTTTTTTATACTTGTCTTGATCGAAATGCAACCGTGCTACCCTTGCACCGCTTCAGCTGTGACAGATGACAATTAATGGTGATTCTTTGATGGAGATTTTGAACAGATCTTATCAAGCTTGAGCGCGTGTGTATGCGTTTTGTGACAGCACTTTGAAGAATTGTAAAGAGGCACACAGAGCTGCACACACACATGCACTCACTCAAGTCACGTGTTCTGCTGGCGTTCTTAAATGTGTCACAATGAAAATGCCCCCCCAGGCATTCTTCATTTACTGTCACAACTATTAGACATGGAAGGGGAGAAAAATAAGAGATGATATCAGTAACGCATGAGCTACAGTAATTAGCCTCCTGATGCAAGTATGTGTGCGTGTTTGCATGTGTGTGTGTGTCTGTGTGTTTGTGTGTGAGAGAGAGATACTGCGTTAATGCACACAAATGAATACTAGTATATTCCTACATCTGCTGAGGGCTCTCATCAACAAGAGCTGTAAACTGGAAGCACTGTTTTAAGGGCTGATTCGCAGATTCTCTAAATTATATATCATCTCCAATGACTCATAGTCATACTATAAGCTATGCTAATGCCTCCATTAGTTTATGAGCTGACATGAAATGCAATGGGAGCCTTGTCATGCTGCGCTGATTCCTGCCAAGGCCCCAGATCTTCACTTTTTCTCCCACCTTGTTCCCTGTGCCGCCACCTTAGCGTCTCCTCTCGCCTCTCATGAGCTGATCAGTGTGTATGTGTGTGTGTGTGAGTGTGTGTGTGTGTGTGTGTGTGTGTGTCACTCTTTAACGGCTTTAACATGTCAAGCAGCTGTGGGGTTTTGCTAATACTTACTGTCATTAGTGGCTTGTTATCATGGGAGCCACAAGCAATCTCACTGTCTTTATACTCTTTAGAAGCTCTGATTTCTAATTTTGAGCGAAGCATCCTAGTATTAGAAAAATATACCACTAGAAAACCACTGTTTTGAACTTTATTTTTGCTAAACTATAATCTCGGTCATATAGAATTCAATTAAATCTGAAGCTTGTAAATAGCATATACAAATAAAGGCCAGCCCCTAAAGGCTAATGTTTCTGACGAGCTCTTAGAAGACTTTTAATGTGAAACTTCTGTGGATGAAGTGATTGTCTTCAATGACAGTGCCTTATCACAGAATGAATAAACTGCAGTATAATATTGCATGAGTATTTGAAGTTATTTAAGTGGAGTTGCAGAGTGGTGAATTTGACATGTCTATATTGTTGTATGATGAAATTAATGCGGTGGAATTGTTCATTATCCCGTATTTATTTAGACAACAGAGGAAGATGAGTATATATCAAGTGCAAATTAAAAGCCTGTTTCAAATAAAGGCTCTCTCTAATTGAGGTACATTTATGGTAAACAAGACAATAAGTGATCAGTAATCTAAATTATTTAAAATTCAAGCTAGTCAATGAATAACATGTATATATTTTTCTTCTCATCTCTCATATGACTCTCCACTACTGGACAAAACAAAAATGACATCAAACTAGAAAAATTTTGGGCACAGAAAGTGAAATAGTGACCCCCAAATCTGACTTCACATCCGAAAAACGTGACAGGTTGCCATGGTTCAGTCCCCTGTCTCATCGGATCTTGTTACCCGGCATGCCATAGGTTTGTCCGCCCGTTCCCCTTGCACTGTGTTGGCCTAGGTCTGGAGTCTGTTCAGCGTCAACTGTCGCGCCTTGATGTCCAACACAAACACGCAGCAGTCAGGGTCCGGTTCAGTGGGCGACACTGCAGAGACTTTCCTTCTCTATGTTAAACACCACTGACATTACTCAGAGCTTAGCCAGTCCTTCACCATGCTCCCAAAGGCTGAGACTCGCCCTCAGTAATCAGCGGGTAAGAGCCCATAACACAGACACACACACACACACACACTCTCTCATACACAAAAAAATGAACTGGCACTCATTCATTTGGTTGAAATAGGACACAGAGACAAGAGACATTCATGTGTGCAATCACACATACATACAGTCAGACTGGCATTTACAACAACAAAATTACAGGTTGAAATAAGTTATTTTCAGTGGAATTGCTGCAATCGTTGGTTTTTCTCATGGAGGCAAAGAACTTGCAACTTTGCCAAGTCACCAATTCAAAACCCAACAATTCTGACCATGTGCATGTGACCATGGGAATTTTTGTCACTGATGCCACACACTCACTCTTCTTCTTTGGAAGTTTCAAAATAAAGCAGGACCATCTATACTTTTATAGGCAGCACTTGCAGACACATGTAGAGTGAATATACAGCTGATATTGGTGTAACCTCACTTAAACCAAACGGCATTCAGGCGGAAGAATGAATAAAACAAGAACACCTACTCAGTGCGCACAAAAGCACTCATTGTATTCTGAGGATTCAATACTGTGCCCCAAGTTAGAATAGAAAAGAAGAGACTATGGCTTATCTATGACACTTAATACCATCCTGCATGGGATGATCAAAGGAGTTTGTCCTATAAAAACAGCAGGACAAAAGGGCAACTATGTGATACCTACTGTTCTGTACTGTATTACAGGTTGCTGCCATGTGACATGAAACTGGGATGATGACATTATAAACATCAGTGATAGGATTGTGATTTAACTTATTATATATGATGAGGCTGAAAGACGTTAACATGTTATCATGACCGTCAAATATATTTTCCCTACATGATCAGCAGTAAATTGTGATATGTGTTTCTTTACGAGACCAGTGCTGACTTCCTTCCTCCAAACTGTGCGTACACTGGGTGCCTTGGGTGTTTAATGGCAACACGTCTGAAATGTTTCCCCACTTCACGGAGGAGCCTCTTAACTCAGCAGAGGTGTGGCAGCTGCTTGTAGTGGTGGCCTCAGACATCACTGCAGGCGAGTGGAGGGGGGGGGCGGCCCTGGAGAGCACCTAGTGGAAAAACAGTGAGCAGAGAAGCTATAGTACAGCTATAGTGCAGCCGCAGTACATCTACAGTATTGTACGTGGCAGTCTGGGAGTTAGCTAACTGCCTCAGGGTCGACTTAAGGGCTCTGACTGCAGGCCAGCTCATAATTTGCATCAGACTACATTTCAGGTTACAACTGGCCGGGAGTACCGGTCAGCATTTGGGGACCCAGCAGTATTTGCATCAGACCACAAATCCCCGGTTCCAACATACCTTTTTTTACTTCTTTCTCTTGCACAGCAGCGGCAGACATCCCCGTTTGCTGACTCTCCGGAGAGGGCGCATTACAACAACAAGTTGGTAAGAAAATAAATACTGAGAGGACATTTTCATTACTCTTTGTGAGGTCCCATGTTACTCCCTCTCGTAGTTTTGTATTTTCAAAATCTACTATGGCTCAGAGAATCAATGAATTTTTAAAGTTCAAGTTCATCAAACATATCTCATACATGAACAGTTGAATTTACTCAATATGGGATTGTCTTTGTTTGTTTTTAGGTATTTGTTACATTGGATGTTTTAATCAGCCAGTCAATTAATCAGTTTCTTCTGAGTATTCTGTTGATGAAGCTAGTTTCTGTAGGTGTTCTTTTCTTTATTCATCAAAGATTATTCCTGAGAAAAACCTGTATGCCAGGTGTTTAGAATAACAAGTGTGCTAGTTATCATGAGTCAATCTGTTATAATTAAGTGGCCAAATGAATATTTATTTACATACAAATGTTACATCTTATTATTAACGGTAGAATAGAATAGAATTAAGAAGTTAAGATGAGCACTGACTGTAAGCGAGGAAAAGATGTCTGCAGAATAATCCCGAACCAACACATCAGCATTTTGACTAAATGATGTTCCTCTCCTCTTCACACAACTCTCTTGCCAATTTAAAGAGAGAGCAGCTCGTGTCAATTATGGATGTGCACTATTGAAATGTTCATGTGATAGAGGGTAATAGTAGGGAACATGTTTTATTACTTAATTGAGTAGAGTTCCAGCAGGCCTTGTAAATGAGGAGTGACAGTAGGCGTTATCGCAGAGCGCCCTGGGTAATTATGTTCAGCTAAGTCTGGCTCGGAGGAGGTGAGACTCTCGCAGTGGTTATAAACAGCAGAGTTAGGCGAACACACAGGCATCGAAGCTGTTTTATTTCCAAGGCAAAGAGCTCAGTATGTGTGCAGCGGGAAGAATGTCATTTATTGCACTAAACGTTTATCAATTTAGGCTTCCATCTCAAGGCTGACACTTACTCAAACAGGTTTGCACGCCACAATTAGTGCATGTACCGACTTTGCAATCAAAAACAAAAACAAGCATGTTTGAAGCACTCAGTCCTGGTGAGAGGTGTAATCATGTTCAGGGCAATTACACAGGTTTGTTGTTCTCTACAGCCATGTTATGTACCTGTGGGACGCTGATTGACTCAACAATCTAATTAGGTTTTGTTATGTAGGCTCCACAACATGTGACAATCGGCAACGAGGCCCGTATGGTACACAGGGCATCAAGGTCATATTCTATAAGAATCACACACAAGTGGACACCTTTGATATCACTGTGTCTTGTATGTCAGTCTTACTGTAATTTCAATAATTTACATATTGCATAATTAAAGGAATAATGTCCTTCAAGAATACTACATTACATAAGGCACTATTACTACTACTTCTAATAATAATAATAATGAGAAGAAGAAGATAAAAGCCTAAGGGGTTAAATTAAAATGGGTCGTGTCATAGAGCAAGATATTAAATTCATTACTGTATATGACGTATAAGTACATCAAATTGCCATATTATTTGAGAAGCTGAAACCAACAAATTTTTGGCATTTTTGCTTGAAAAATGTCAAAATGGAAAATCGATTGTCAAAATGGCTGCTGGCAATCCGATGGTGACAAACTGTAGTAAAAAAGTAATAAAATAACCCCTGAAAACTAAACAGACCACAACTGTGACCACTTTCCACCACAGAGGAAAAAGATTTTTACAGATTACCACCTAAATGATGATTTCAAATCGCTGTCAAAAAAATTAAATGATCCCAGTAAAGTTTCATATCGTCTGCACGACTGTGTTGAAAATTGGTCTTCCGTGATGTGAAATATCTGACGAATAAGAAAGATAAAGACCTGGAAGATGAACAGTGTATGATGGAGAATCACAGATGTTATGGGGAGGGGAAGGCGCCGGCCGTGTGACACGTTATCTATGAAAATGGATAAAGAGAGAAGAACAGAGGATCAACACAGTGAGGGCAAAGTCTCCATAGACTAATTATTCCTGTGACAAAGTGGAAACTGTGCCACCATTGTCCCTGCTCCACCCAATCACACATGTAGCACTAAACTGAAAGAGAAAGTCTCTCTTCTCTGATCCATTTTTTCTATATAACTCTAGGTGAAAGCAAAGGAGAGGCTCTGATTAAGGCAAAGAGAATCTACGGTGTCGCCCACCTTTGGGGCCCTCCTTAAGTGGCCTTAAATAAGATAATAAGGGCGATGGGCAGAAAAGAGAGGACTTTGTCTGCTGGCATTAGTGCGATGGCCATGTTAGCGGTGATATCTTTGAGGGGGGATAGTGTGCCAGTAATGAGACAGGGTTGCCTTCCCTTGCCGGCCTAATTAATCCTACATTTTCATAGCGTATAATCACTGCCCACAGTGCAACCTTCTACTGGCCAGAGAAGAGAGATGTCGGAGTAGTCTCTATCTGTTGCCCTATCTTTCTCTCTTCCTGCTCTATCTTTCCCTCTTCTTCTTCCTCCCCTGTGCAATTTATTACACTGGTATCCAGAGTGAAGTGAAACCTCCCAGTATGGACCTATCTGTCATCTCTACATTATCAGGAAAACACACTGCCTACCATATTGTGCTACAAGGGGCTCCAGCAAATTACTATTTTTATAGGACATGATAAAGGAAATGCTGCCTTATGTTCAGATATTTTACAGTCTTAGAAGAAATGGGAAGGATTGAGTGGCTGAGATTGTTGTTTGTGTGCATGTGGCGACAAGTAGTGTTCCAGCTGATGGATAATGCAATGGTTGGTTACAGTCTCATAAAAATGTACTTCTAAAGGGTTAAGATACAATAAAGCGTTTAAATGTATTATACTGTTAAATCATGTAATAACTCCATCTTAGTGATACAATAATAATTGGAAGATAACCACCTCAAAATCTTAGTCTAAAGATTTCTAAAGATTAGGGGAAAAAAATGAAAACATTTTAGTTTCTTTTCAGGTTCAAGTTTCAGATTTACATTCAATTGGGCTCAGTTTTTTTCTTGTTTTTTGATTTATATGTCCCCTTAATAAATGTAGACAAGTTATTTTAATTGGCTTGCTTCCTACAGTAATTCCATATACCAATACCAACAGAAAAAGAATCTATCAATAAATACACAAACACACACATGTTCACACACCACACACATTATTCTGGCTCTTGTGGGAGCTAAAAATCTGCATTAAAAATATAGCTATTCTGTCTTTAATAGATTTAAAATGCAATAGCCCCTGGACTGCAAATGTATTCAGGACTGCAGTGTCTCTTGCTGTTCGGTGGCATTGAAGCCATGTTGCAGAACGATCCCTGAGATGATAAAGAGAGGAAAGTGAAAAGTCACATCATGTCACATCTCATGATCTCCCGGCTGAAATGTGAGGCCTGCAGGGCCTTGAGGGTGACATCCTCCATATACCAACACACCACAACGCAGTGAATGAAGGAGGAGGAGAAACGGAGGGGGTGGATAGTGTAGAGGGGACAGAGACGGAGAGAGGAGAGGGGTGGAGCATACGGAGGCAAACAGAGTGGAGGATTTAATGGTAAATAAGCCTGTGTAGAAGCAACTGATCTTGTCCCTTCCTATCTTTCTAAAATCCTACTTCCCTCTCTCTCTCTCTCTCTCTCCCTATTTCTACCTCTCTCTCTCAATCGCTGTCGGTGTGAGACAGATACCCCAACCTCAAAGTGACAGGCCCTCAAACGACTTGGCGAGGAAACCAAGCATTAATTAAGTCATTGCCGGACTGTAATTTCCTTGAGAAGTGAAAAAATGCACGAGAAAAGGTTACTGAGACCTTTTCTGTGTCAAAATTACCATTCGTCATGAATATTAATGCACCTAATGAAGACAACCTTTGCTTCATCAAGAATGTTCTGGAGCAGGGTGCCACGCTGATAGACTCTCCCTGGCTGTTTTTCTCCTTCAGTCAGGAGGGGAAACTGGCACACACACACACAAGCTGAGGTTTACCCATCTGAGTCACCCGAATGCATCTTCTTCTTTATGTGGAGCAGCACATCCTTTCAAATGCAAGGCGCCATATTTGACCAAACATGCTATTTAGGAAAGAAAGCAGTGCAGATCCTACAGCAATTATGTAAGTCATGTCATTAAATTGTAAATATTGTGATAGTGATCTACTGTAAAATGCTAAACTCAAAGGTAAGAATTTTTGAAAATGTCTTTGTTATCATTATTTCATGTTGTATTACTTTATAATGAATTGCCATGCAGTGACATGCAGTATGTGGGTTAGTTATTTTGTTTTCTTGCTTGTAGGTGTTCACAAAAGTGGGTTTGGCTGAACATAAAAATAGATTAAGCTGTTGGACAAATTCTTAATGCTTAAAGACACTCAGAACAGGAATATAACATTGAACAACTATTTGTTATGTAAAGATAGAATAATGGTGATCTGAGCAGAGAATGAAGTCACACTCACACAACACACACATTGTGTTGTAATGTCCTTTGTTTTGGACATCAGAACAGCCACAGTTGCATATTAGTGCATGTGAATCCTATAATCATTCAGTGAACAAACCCATAGCACAGTAAGAGTGAGTCAGAGCTGCTGCCCAGCGACAGACTCAGCTAAGCTACAGAACTAACACATTAGAACAAAAGCCAAGACAGGCTGTCAGTCAGTGGTTGTGTACAAAATGAATGAGAACAGACAAGAGACCTGGCCACAGCAGCAGCGTGTAGTGGAGGCATGAGGCGCATATTTAATTTGGTCCGACATTCTGAGATATCATATAGAGAACCTTTAAAGGGTAAATTCACCCAACAGGTTTTGTACTACCTCTTTCTTTTGAAGGAAATTCCAATTGTAACTGTTCATGAGGTGTGATTATTAGTTAGTAACCAGGGCGTACTCTCTGAGAAGAGACAAGAGACACGCTGTTGAATTAAAGCCGCACTCCACAGATTTTACACATGAAGTTTACTTTACTCATGGGTACTACTAAGGTTTCCAAGGTTTCATTGTGGGAAATATAGACTCTGATATCTTTTGAGCTTGATGCTAGAAACTAAGTCAGGGTATCTCAGCCTCCATTGTCTTGATTTTGACCATTCCCCAACTTAATGGAAGAATTGCTTTGGTTTTTATTATTATTTTATTCAATTTGTTAGCGTACAATCATGTTAAACTGAACATCTGCATAGAAAACATGATCAAAATACTTTTAGCATGTCAGCATGTTGAAGTAAGCACTTCTCTCAAAGATTGTTTACAGTGTTTACAACTTGGCTATAAATTCTTGGTCTTTCTTTTCTCTTGGCGCTTTGATGTTTAGCTATTTGTTATTACTGGTACATTGACATTGGACATTGAGTTTTTATGAGAGCATATATAAAATCTTTTATATACTGGTTACTATTAACTTAACCAGGAACATGGAGTAACAGGAGCTGTTTTTATAAGAAACTGAGAAAGATTTTGACTTTAAAGATTTATTTGATTCTGATTTCATGTGAAATAAACAGGCAGGAAACAATGAAATGATCCTTTCAAGTGCCATTCCTACATGCACACATGCTGTAGCCTAATCGCCACTACTCAGCCGCCATCTTTGCCCTCCTTACTCCTCAATGTCTCTCTCTCCCCTTGACACATACCTCTCATTAATTCAGACCTGTCACATTGACACACACAATTACACACACACAATTACACACACACACACACACACACTCATGGTATCTCCGCGGAGGGTGACAGCTCAGTGTTGAGTGACAGCAGCTCTGTCGGTCTGCTACAGGAAGATCTGCTGCCAACAGTTTTGTAAAGTAACCCTCGACTGTCACTGCGAGAGAGAGAAGGGTCATCTATTCATATGTCTGCCTCCTCAAACTGTAAATAGCTTTCAGTGATGTCTCTCCTCATCCATTATTAACTGCTTTTGAATTAATGACAGTCTTTTATTTTGCACACGTAACTCTGGTGTGCTTGTTTGGGAGTTTGGCACTTATCCATCCTGTAGCAATCCTACCCCATCCTCTGATTAGATCATACATTCAAAAATGTATGTTAAAGGAAACATTTTAGGATCCTCTCACAATAGAATACTCCATACTGTTAGAGACTTGATCCTTTTAACTTCAACCTGACTTGTTCCTACTTTCCCTGAAAGTCTTCCATAAAAGCTCAGAGAGATGGTATGAACTGTTTGAAGAGTGATAGGAAAAGATTTTGTCCAAACTTGGAAATGTCCAACATAAAATAGAAAAAAATGTCTTCTATTTCACAGACAAACTCATAGCTGTTCTTTTCCACTGATGTATTTGGGTCACTGTGTTATAATCCAGAAATACTAAGTGTGTAGTTACCTCTCTATAAAATTTCTCACGACATGGAGTAAAGGCCTCTAAAACTGGGCAATGTCCCTGCTCCTGACTTTGGAGGTGGTTGACTAGAGCTGTGTCATCAGCAAACTTGATCAAGTGCCTTTTTGGGGAACCAGGTGCAGCTAGTTGGTGTGTTCACTAACAACAGTAGTTTGGACTAAGCGTAACCCTGATAGACACCCATATTAGTTGTTTATTCAACTGAAAAATAAATTATTTTGACCTGATTGACTTCCCAAAAGTCTTACAGGTGAAAAGATTAGACATTCAGTTGGTGTAGCTGCATCATAAAGATATGAACAATCCAAGGCCCTTAAGTTGAGTATGGACCAGCTGTAGCATTGCCAGAATAGCATTGTCTCCTTTTTATAGGCTGATAATCAAGGTCAGGGGACCTTGTTGTTTTAGTGAGCCTGCAAGAAGGCCTAAGAGAGACCATCCTTTGTTCCAGTAGCCACTGGTCTGCCAAAATCCATCAAACGAATATTGAACCTTCATACAGAGCTTCAGTCAACATAAGTTATGATCTGTTGTGTCTGCACTCTACTTAGCTATTAATTATTGTTTGTGTTCTTTTTACAAGATCTTTTAGTGTCTAATTGGTATTCTTTCCATGTTTTCAAAATTGACATGACTGTGCTTCGCTTATCATGGTTGCAAACTTAATTTCCTCCTGGGATAATAAAGCTAAACTGAACTAAACTGACCTACTGTACTCGTCTCTGAGCACTTCATCCTCAATGATGTAAAGGCAACTTGGCAACAATCATTACTGGCCTCAGAGGGTTTAGAAATCAACATAGTAACATGGAGATACAGTGCACCTCATATTGTCACGTTATGTGGAAGATACCAGATCCCACACAAAACTCCCACATGTCCTACTTGCAACCGCCATTCACAATTGACACTAATTCAACCCAGGTTTGCACAATCATTACTATACATGAGTGCAGATCTGACATGGCAGTGAGAAAACTGAGAAAGATCAGCCATCTTTAAAAAGAACAACAGTTATTAGTTGAGTTGTATAAAGTAGACAAACTCATCATCACCATAATGGCAACAATGACGTATTTAATCAGTAAAAGGGTGGAATGTGTTCGGATGTGTTCTTGGCTGAAGGCAAACTAAATTTTAGCATTTTATGATCAGCAGATTTTTTTCAGTTTTTTTTTCTCAAACAATGTTTCTTAGATGTCAAACTTTTAATGTGAGGATGAAAATCATATTATCATCACTATCTTGTTGCTGCTGTTTACATTCCCCCAGTCACAAATTCAAGACACACTTCAGCATTATTTCCTATTATATGTACATGTATATAAATAACTGTATGTATTGTTTTGATTTTATATAATAGATTTGATGCTCATGTATTCTAAATGTAATTATCTGCATGCACAGTATGCTGTGTGTGTGTGTATAGCATGAAGGGGCTACACCTTTTTTTTCATTGTGGGAGGTAAAATGACAAATGACCTTAACCTTGAACCTTGAGTCATTATACATTTTTGAGGACATTAGAAAGTTTGCTCATGGAGGACGAGGTTGGGAGGAGGAGGTGAAATTCTGTCTCCTATTTATTTGGAGCAAATGGCCAAATTTTACAAACTGCACCTTTAAATACAGGTAAATCTGTAAATCTAAATGGCCCAAAGGTCATCAGATGATTTTGGTCACTGACCCTCATCCCAACCTAAACTGAACATAGATTTGGTTAACAGTTGTCTGTGTAAGGGATTCAACCTTAATGTAATGATATTGAAATTATTTGGTACTGATGTGAGCTGATGAAATTTTGTGTTATTCTCTGGTTTAGCAGTTGGGTTGTATTATGGAGGTAATCCCTGGAGATTAACCAGTGAAAACAATCTCACATGAAAGGGTCAGACACTGGTTTAATAGTTATTAAATAGGCCATAACACATGCAAGTATTCTGCATTAAAGCAGTTTAAGAGCTTTTGGCGCATCAGTTTTAGCATAATAAAGAAAGTGAAAGAAGTGAATAATGAGAATTGTTGGTTGAAATTTTGAAAAAAATGTTTGACCTCTGGTCCCCCTGACATGTGACCCAGACACACAAATGATTCCCGGTGAAAGCTGCATGTGTAAACCAAATCTTTAACTTTACACATCATATGTCATATTTGTCACATTGTAAATGGAAAGAAATCTGGCCACAGAGGAAAAAGCAAAAACAAAAATGACCTAAGAATACAAAGCACCCAGAAGAGGAAGGTACACTGCCAATTATTTTCTGATGTTTTCTGTTAGATTTCTTTCTTTCAGGATCCCCCTATTTTGTGACCTGTGTGTTCATGATGTAGATTTGGACTGAGTTCAAATTTTACAGCTAGGACTATGGAGGATCTCTGGCATCCCCTAGGTGAGAAGAATAAAACTGTGATTTGTGGTCAGAAGTTCTGCCAAGGAAGCCCATAGCTTGAGGGCTCAGAGACGAACAAGACAGACAAGAACATACAATAAACGGGTCCACCAAACGTCAGAAACACTGTTTTTTTTCATCATTTGATCCGTTCCGCATCAGTCTAAGAGAAAAAAAATAATTGGTCGTTTAGAGGCACAAAAAGAAAGTTTGCCTTTGTTCTGAATCTGCATAAGAGTCACCACCATACATTATCATGAATAATACATCCATATCTCCTCCATAGCCACGGGTGGTAGGGATTAGATAAAGCGCCATAAATAAGCTTCAAAGCCTGCTGTATGCCATTTTGTTACACCTCGCCATAGAGGCCTTTCCTTTAATCACAAACTTAGCCTTAGCTGGTGGGGCCCTTTTGTTGCGATTGTGCTGGTGTCGCTATTAGTGCAGGGCGGCCTCGTCTGTACACACGTATTCATTTACCTAATTAACACAGAACTCACACTGGGAGTCAAATGAAAGCTACCGTAGGGGAGTCACAGAGAACAAAGCCTGGTGAGGAAGCCCAGCTTCCTACTGTTGCCCACCACCAGAATCACTGGGAAAAAGCAAAGACACCTGGACGAGCCTTTGGTTAACTGTTTATCTAAAGACAAAGATGATGCACTGACACCATTCTCCTATGAAGTACTCCCTCCTCATCTGCCCATTGTATCTTCTGCAAAGCATATACTGAATTGGAAAAGATATAAATTGTCTATTGTTATGTTTATTAAGTTGATACCAATGAAAGTTATACATGCCAGCATTACAAAATATGTAACCAAAGGATCTCTCCCAACTCTGTAGGCTATTAACTTTTGGAGAATATATGAGTTTGCAGATATACAGGATTATGCTTATATTGACAGTGTTTATACAATAAGATACCATTGAAAATGGTCTGGGGAACCTGCAATGACATTTTATCATGTAATCCATATATTTAACTGTTTGATAAATGTTTCTGCAAACTAGTACTTCACATAAAGGAAAGAATGGCTCCACCTTACCTAACAAATGGTGACTTGGTGGTCAAACTCAGTTTCTGAATTCAATTGACAAGAATAAAATTTGGGAAATATTTGACATTTTGAGATGTCAAGATGTAAAGACATCATCTACCCTTGACTTCAGCCTAAAAATGTCTATGTTGGTATTGGACAGTCATTGGACTTCATAGTGGTGAAAAACTGGTGGATGATCATGGAATCATGGATCATGGAAATGTATTTGACCAACCTCAGCTAAGAATAAAGAATAACAACAACTTGCTCATGTTCATCATTTCTGGAGTGTCCTGCATGTATTTTTTGTTATAGCTATGTTATACCGCTACTTCAACCCAGTAGAAACACACATAATTGCCATTTCATATTTGGCGACATTTCAAAAGTTTGCTCAATATTTGCTTGACAGCTGGATGGAAACAGCTTCTCTCTCTATCTGTGCTCACATCTCTCTGTTCTTTGTCTTTTTCCCTCTGAGGTGCAGGACTCTCCATCTTATGTTAATTTAAAGAGTTGGAGAGTCTTTAAGGACTGATTATCTTTAATTAACACAGTAAGATAGATGCTCGTTCTATCTGCCTCTTATCTCTGCCTTGTACTCTGTCGGGTTGTTTTCATGGCTTATCACCAACTGCAATGTAATAACATGGACTACCTGATGTGCATTATTTGAAATATTATACTGTAATATTGTTTTCCAAAAATGGAGTCTAATTAACTTTGTGGGCTTTTCTTTACAGTTATTTACATAATATTTACACCGGGGAAAGGGGTGCTTAATTATAATTAGCCTGTTGAAAGGATCGCATTACATTTTGTATTACATCTGTATTGATACATTTTACAGAAAGTAATCAGACAACACAAACTGACAAGTAATAATGCACTCCAAGATGTGCCAATATAGGTAAATAATGAATGATACGAACTCCAGTTCACAGTGTGGTCCCCGAAATCAGTTGCCAATCAGTTACCAGTAAAGTTGATAGAAACCGGGAAACAAATCAGGGGTCACAGTAATATAGTCTAATATATCAAGAAGAATGAGGGCTGCAGTTTGGTGAGAGAGCTGCAGCACACTGAGAAGTGAGTGGAGGGACATGAGAAACGTGAGTGATGTGTTTAAACTTCATTCATCCAGGGATGGTCTGCAGTGAATTACTGCTGGGTAGTTCCATGGGAGCAGGTAGGGTTTCAGTGCCTTATTCAACAGTACTATCAAAGGTTTTCCGAGCTGATGTGGGAATTTGAACCGGACCACAACAGAAAATTGTTGTAAAGGTAAAAGAAGTGATGATGCCTGTGGAGGTAGGAGAAAAGGCAATGAAAGCAGAGGTGATGGACAGACACAGGGAGGGAAAGACAGAGAGCGGAGGGCATTTCATGAATGATTTCAGTGAACACAGATTTGCCTCTCACCAGCTGCCTGACCTCCTCTGACTTGGATGATCCTTGTTGTCATGGAGACTGGCAAAACAAGTGTGACACTTCTCTGCTCCCCCGTGCCACCCCCGTCTCCCCCCAACCTCCCATCCCACCACCCCACCATATCTGAGTGATGAAAATGAATGTGGCCCCAGGATCAACACGCAGCCATATTGGCAAAAAATCAATACTTTTTCCCTCTGTCTTGCATCGGTCCAGTAAGCTGTAACATATCAATCCATATGTGCGCACATTCTACACTAATCCTCCCTGTTTGTGTGTGTGTGTGTGTGTTTGTGTGTGTGTGCATGCGAGGGAAGAGAAAAATGTTGCATTGAACAAAAGCTGCCCAGTGTGTTTGAACTGCTCCATTAAAACAATCTTTGTTTTTGATACAGTGAAAGAGAAAAAGAGCGAGCTGACTGAACACAGACTGGATGTCAGTCTAAGATGGAGGGGTTTTTGTTGTTTTGTTTTGCTTTTCTTTAAATTCTGTTTCTCATTACTGTGCCGAGCCTCAAGCAGTGAGGGGAAAAAAAACGAACCAGAGCAACTGTGCCTGAGCCCAGGGGCCCCCAGGAGCCACGGGGGGTCCCTACTTTGATGGAGGCCTGAGCATCATTAGAACAGATAGCATGATGGGGTCAGAAACACACTGCTACCACTGCACCGCTTCTGCAAACTCCTAGCAGCACTCAGACTGTCAAATCCAGACACCAAAATGTGTTTGCATCTAGCTATTTCTGTGTGACTTATGAAGTATCAAAATAGGAAAATTATCACAAACATATTTTTGAACTTGCTTAAGGCAGAAATAAAGAAAATATGTGCAGCTGTGGAAATTACTACAAATACACTGACAGCAGGATGGTTGAGTGTTTTCTTTAGGTAACAGATAGATAGATAGATAGATAGATAGATAGATAGATAGATAGATAGATAGATAGATAGATAGATAGATAGATAGATAGATAGATAGATAGATAGATAGATTGATAGAAAGGAAAGAAAACAAAGTTAAAACAAAACCAAAAGAGCAGGACTTTGGAATATATGGCGATAGGTTAACAGAAAGCAGGAATTAATTATGTAACCCATTGCAATTCTCTCTGAAAGTTCACTGTTCATGAAAAAATTAATGTGAGCCAGCGCTTCCTTTATGGGCATAATAAAAATTATACTGTTGTGCTTAAATTTTTTAATAAAGTGACTGAGAACATTTAGGGAGACTGGCATATGTTAATAAGACTGAGAGAACCAGGCTGTCCAAACAGCATTGGGGAGGAACACTCCTCCTCTAAACCATCCCTGGGCCTTAAAGGTCAACCATATTTTTATAATAGCAGCCCTATGGCCAAATCTAAATCTGTCTGCAGAATATGGAGGCCGACCAATGAGAAGGCGTGGTAGATAAAGTCTAGTACCTGCGCGAGACATTGTTACGACACCGTCTTTATATGTGTGCAGGATAGAATGATGGGACTTGTGATATGCTTTATGTTTTATGGGCTGGCTTTGAGTAAATTTCTGTCAAGCGAGGAAGTGTGGAAGCAGTAGTATTTGTTAACCTCAGTCTTGGTACATGTAGATAAGGACTTGACTGATATTTATTTTTACAGGCTGATATAGATATTAGCATTAAACTGACTATAGAACATTTGCTGAACAGCGGCAACCAGGATATGAGGGACAGTTATCGGATAATGCTAAATGCTGCCTAAATGCTACCTAAAGTTTTCCAACATTAACTAACATTAGCTACCTTAAGCTACAAGTCATTCCAAGTAAGGCTATAGAAGCAAGCCGCCAACACTGTGAATGTATTGCAATGAGCAATGGTGCATTTTACACCTTTTGCAAAAGGAAGTTTGTTTTATTTCTTTTCTCAAAATTCACAGTCTCGCTTTCTTGATCCTGTCATTTCTTGATCCTGTCAAGTAGATGTCCTGCAGTACAAGATGGAGGTGTGGGGTTTGACCCGCAGGTCATGAGGTAGGCATTTGAAGACGGTCCATTGAAATAAAAGTATTGCACTGCATAATTGAAATTGTGAGATCTAGCGTTTTGGACACCTGACACAAACAGGAGGCTAAAAGTCAGGACTTGTCAGCTGCTAATGCTCCAATTTTTACGGTTATTTTAAAATCTGATTACCTTTCTGGAGATGCAACATGAAATTGCCAAAGCCTCTCTTCCCATCCTTTTCCTACCTGAGGTCGAGTTGTCGTCGAGTTGTGCTCCTAATTAGGCTTTTTTTTAAAAATCTTTGTGACATTAGTGAACACAAATGTAGAAGAAGTAATCTAATGTACTCATCTACTGCTCTGTAAATATGTAATCATTCAAACTGCACAGTGAACATCACATTAAAGGTGGGTGGGAGTTGGCTGGTTAATATCTGAATTTGAACCCATGTAAATTTTCACAGTGTGTGTGTTTGTGAAAGAGGGGTTTATGTATGTTGGGTGTTGATGTCGGTGCTGTAAGGATATCTGATGGGTTGTCTGTGTGTGTGTGTGTGTGTGTGTGTGTGTGTGTGTGTGTGTGTTCCCTGGCGGTGATGAGACCCTGTCTCTGACACGATGCTGCTCTGTTAAGGTCAAGCCCTACAGAATGTCAGGGATGATGACACGCACTGAAAGGTTTCATCTAATCCCTCCATTTCCCCTCTTCCCCTCGTCCCTCCAATCTGTCTCCCCCACCTCCGTCTCCGGGCCGCTCACTCACAAGACAAGACAGACATATACCGGCCTTCACCTAGAGTCTGCATCAAGACTCTTTGTGGGTGTGTTTGTCAGTGTGTGTGTATGCGTGTGTATGTGTGTGTGTGTGTGTGTGTGTGTGTAAATAGCGTTAAGCCATGCCATCCCACTAGTAAGGCCAATTCAGAAATGCCTCAGGCCACTGTCTCTGTGTCTGTGTGGTTGGCCTGGACTTTACAACCCGCTGTCAAACATCTTTGCTTCAGTCTGCGATGGCTGCACATTTACTGATACTTCGGCTATACATGGTTGCTTTGATATAGTGGGACTTAAAGTGACCGCAACAGTAGAATAAGCAGCAATCATGAAGATTCCCACCATGCATGTATGATATAATGCCATAGCTCTTTATTACACCATTTATATTTCATTTATTTTTATTACCCCATTCTAAAGATTACAACAGCTTTGAAAAGGTGTTTTGAAGTGACATCAGAAATATGTTTAAGGCCCGATTTGAACTTTTATGTTCATATAAATCTACGCAATCAATTCATGTCAAATTCTGTCGTATTACCTTTACATTTTCTGCATTTAAGCCATTTAGCAGAAGGAGCTTTAAGTTCTATATCGAAATTAAATTACAGACTTAAGTGCAGTCCTATAGCAAACTGCAAGTGCTCTGCATGAAGCATGAGGAATCCTATATATTTTCAATCATTTCCGTATCTGATCCCTTCAGATCTGTTTGAATTAACCAAGTTTAATTCCTCATCTTTTCACCTTTGCAAAGAAAGCCTCTTGACAGTCTTTGGTTGCACGTGAAAGCAAATCTAATTCTGTTATTTCTAAATAGCGTCAAATGAATTCAATTAAGCTGCCATGAAAAAGAATGTTATTTACACCGTATGAGATTACCTGGACTTAATTTCCTGGGGTTTTAAATAATTGACAAACAGCATGTGCGTACTTAACTAAGCCTCATATTATGCGCACAGTTGAACATGTCATCAGTTAATCTTAATGCTTTTTACTCCTACATTTTCCCTCATTTTTCCCGCTTTCCCTCGCTCGGCTGCTCCATAGTTAACACTTATTAAATTAGCAGTCATCCAGTGATCAAACAACAACCCTTTTCCATCTAGCCGACTGAAAGACGGCAGAGGTCTCCTCAGCATCTGGTGAGATGCCTAGTTTGGTACAGATGAGCACAGAAGCCCTGCTAATTATGATATTACAATTCCACTTAGTGTTTTGTGAAAGCTCTACAGTTAAGATTTGTTTTTAACTCTGTAAGCAAAGAAACAATGCAGGATTCAAGATGCCTGGCTTCCACTGCACCTTCTCAAACTGTCATTTATCCTCTCACCTCTGTGAATTGGGTCTGGATCAGTGGAGGAATGGCGGAGATGGAGAGAGCCGAGGGAAGGGGGGGAATGAAGGATTATATAAAGAAGAAGCAGCACTTGACGGTAACTGGTTGAGATTAGCGCCTTAGGGGTACAGCAGTGGCTGTGATTTTGATACTGCGCCCCCAGCTAAACGCTGAAGGCCGCCTTGCCTAGAGGAGTCTGCCTTCACCCACAGGCAGTCAAAGATTGTTTTCTTACCAGCATCTCCTCCTCCTCCTCCTCCTCCTCCTCCTCCTCCTCCTCCACCCCACAGACACCTGTCATCTCCAATGTCAAATCTCCACACAGAAAGGAAAAGACAACGCAAAGAATAAACAAAAGAAACATGCTTTTTTAAAGGCACACTCTGCATACAGATCTGTGAGGGTAAGGCCTGGGCTTCACCTGCAGCAGCCTCAGCCAAATGTATCAAAGTCATGACAAACAGGGCTCTGTTGGCTATTAAGAAATAAGTCTAGATAATAAAATAACTACAGCTGTAAATGGGGGTTATCAATTAAAATGAAACACATTTGAGTCTGAGTTTGCTACACCTTATGCTTTTGATGACACACAGTAATAATTGGCAACAAACAAAGACCAGAAGAGTCTTTATATAAATAAAATCTTACAGGAAAGTGATACAATTTTGAGCAAGGCTGTCATTTCAAATCTTAATCTATGACAACATTCCTGCATCTGTGGAGAAGATTGCCACAATCAAGGCACAATACTAAAATACAATACTGCCATCATCTACTATTAAAGCTAATTTGGGTGCAATGCACATATTTAATGAAAAATGTTAAAGATGAATGTTTTTGCCCTACTGATGGAGCGACTGAACGCTTGGCTTTATCACTGAATACTTACACTGGACCTTGTAAGTGTGCAGAGACTTATTTTCTCAACATGTTTCTCAACCTATTTCTCAACATGTCTTCATCTAATTACACCCAATCAAAACTACCAACCCAAATTTCTCTTCAACAAAATGAGGTAACGACCTGTGGCAGACAACACACTACTATTTATAAGATAAACAAAGAAAAAGGTCATCATATTCATCAATTTAGTGAAAACATTAAAGATGTTCCAGATAGCCTGTAATTACTATTTCATGTGAAAACAATCAGACATGTGGCAAGGCTGAGAGGTTAGGAGCCAGGCTATTGTGAATACTTTTTATGTGGATTTTTTTTCCCTCCACATAGATGAGAAAAACAACAAGATTTAATGTGAACTTGCGCTGGCTTAGTTAAAATGATTTTCATCAAGACAAAGTGAACGACCTTTGTCACCTTGAGGAAACACAGCTACCTGAGACCTGGGGAACGCTAAACTGATCCTGGTGTGAAGTGGCCCCTGTCGTCCATGTAGTTAAGCAGAAGCATGAGATGACGTGACACTGGCAGCCCTGCCAGGCGGTGTTGTTGCAGCCAATGGGGGGCAGAGGACACCACGGAGAGTAATGGCTGCTACATGCCATCAGCCTCACAGCGATAAAAACACACCACCACGTTTCATCTGCTCTGTTTTTCTCTATTTTAATTCCTTCTGTTTGTTTGTTTGTTTGTCGACCTTGCCATGTCAGCTGACCTTCCTCCATCCAGGACCCTGAAGAGAGGGGAAGTGAAAAAAAAACCCCAACAATGAGCAGGACGCTGACATTTCTGCACAGAGAAAGAACAAACAGCACATACAAAATGCCCCCCACTCCCCTCAGACAAATTTACTCAAAAATATGTGTGTGTCTTGAACGTCCGAGGCTGTCCGGATTGCAGCCACCATTGCCAAGGAAGTGTCACGGTGTCGTGACAACTTCAGCGACTGCAGTGCGATGGGTGACCCTCGGCCGGTGGAGGGGGGGCACTGAATCCCCCACCCACCCTGGATCCTGACAGATGTCATATACCTCCTCCATGGGCACCTTCTGTTTCCTGTTCACCTTTCTCCATCCTGCAGCGTTAGGGCTCCTGTCTCCAACTCGTCAAAGCACACACACACCCACAAATACACGGACACACACACACACACACACACGGACGCACACACACACACACACACACACAGGCAGTGAGATAGACAGAGAAGGAGAGACATAAACTTGACCGATATGAGGGTTTGTTTTCAGTATTTTGGATTGACAGCACTGATGGAGCATTTTTAGTCGATTGTACCTAAAAACTGCAAAGATTGATATAACTTTAACCCCATCACATCACACTAGTTTTATTGATAAAAGCCCAGTAATGGTCTGATACATCATCATCTGTTTGCACTGACTCTATTTATGCCTTTTGTTAAATACTGTCTGCTTAACTTAAAAGGCAAATGTGCATCCTGCACTCTCTGGCATTCATATTGCCTTCTCAGAGGACATTTCCTGTTATTTACCAAAGGCTTTTCTCTGAGAACAGTTGGTATTTTAGTCTTAGCACACCCCACTCAAAACCTGTTTGCACAGATTTTCCCAATCATCCTTCAGACCATAGTTTGACAGAAACACTTCAACAAAATGAGATTCTGCCTCGTTACATTGTCGTATACTGTTACATCAAAAGTGTCACCAGCCCACTCCATGAATAACAAGTCTAACAAACCAAAAAGCCTTATGATATTAGATTTCCATAAACCTTCTGCTGCCTGCCTCCTCATAGGGATTGTGTATCATCCACTCAAAATGCTCTCCTAGATGGAAATGTGCAGACTAAATCTGATCATGGTGCTAGATAATGTTCACTTCTCACTCCTGAAACACAGACTTGGGTAGGAAACGGAGGGGATCCTGTGACTAACCCATCAATCATGCTGACGTTGTGCTCGAGTGATGGATATTCTAATTTCCCTTTTATATACAGGTGCACAGGATGGATGGATGACGATTAATGGACGGGCAAGGCTGTTTCCAGAAAACAAAGAAAGACGCAGCACGGCCTGCGGCGTCACTTTGGAGGGCAGTGAGCTACATTTCCCTGTGTTTTGAAGACGATACCTCACATTTGGGATTTGATTTCCCCGTAAACACGTGAAGACAAAGTATACATCCTGAGGTGACAAAGGTGTTGCTAACACAACAATTGTGTTCCCTCCTTGGGGACCTACAGCAGGTTCTGCAGTCACTTCTATGACAGGCCTCGACACCCTCACCTCACCTCATTTTCACACAACCTGTTTCTCACATTCTGTCATTGCTATCACCTCCATAATTATTCCTTAACTTTCACCCCATCTCATACTGCTTAGACCGTAATTTATTCAAAAACATCATCTTCCTCAGGCCAACTCTTCAGACACGGCGTGCTTATCTGTCAAACTCTTCAAAGTCGGAGTTGTGCCAAACATTCTTTTGATGAAATCTTCTGACACATCATCGCTGCAGGCTCGAATCTGTGAAGATGTCTCCTCAACAATCCCTTATCCTTTCTTTTCAAGCACAGCTTTTTTCTCTCTCTATGTAAGGCTTTTAAGCAAACACCTCTTTCATATCTATCCTTCCGTTTAACTGATTGCACCATACTGGAGGTTAAATGGTTTCACCCCACTAATTGGCCAAAGTCATCACTGACATGGAGGCAAACAAACTGGAGGAAGTGGGCAAATGACATGTGTTCAACTAAATGTATTGTTGGAGCCAAAGAGACAAAATCGTTTACTTTTCCTGCAATAATAGGAAATAATGTTTTCCATTGATTGCAGCATATCAGCAGGTTTACTGGGGCTACTTTGTACTGACTACACTCATTTTTTTTCTTTTTGTTGGACATCAGTTGTAGACTATTTCCCCTGTAATGTCAGGTTTTTCCCTTCACAGCTGACATTGAACATGGGCATTCATAAACCATCCAGCACTTGAGACTTTTCACAAGACTTAACAATACAGCCTGAGATCTCTCTTCCACCTCTGTCCTTCTCCCTCTCTCTCTATCTCACTTTATCGCTCGCTCTCCATCCCTCCCTCCCTGTCTGAAGCTGTCCTCCCAGCCATCTGTCATATGATGTTTATGGGCCCTTTTGCTTTTGTGTCCTGATGACCACTGTCACAGAGAGCTACCCATTACCGATGCGGCCTGATGAACGATGTTACCCAGACGCATTGCTGACACCCCTGTGTCCTTGGCCGCAGAGACGCTGCCTCACTAGCCAGCTCAGGCCAGTAAAGAATGAGGACGGGGGGACCTGGGGGAGCTGGACTGAGGACCTGTCCGTCATCCTACCGACAGGATGCTCATACCCCCCCTCGCCACCATTTCCCTCCCACCACCGTCTTCCCTCTCCTCTCTATCCAGCCAATGGAAATATGGGCCTGGTCAGCACTGCGATGGCAATGATGTTGTCATTAATCCTGAGGTGGTGAATAGTGCCCTTGCCTTTCACCTGAATATATATCTACATCTTAACAGACACAGAGAGGGACCCTCGCTCCCCTCCAGAGGCCACAGAAGGTGCCCTAAAGGGTTAATGTAGGTAGAAAGAGATGATGAATGTTGTTGAGGGTGATTTTATCTGTCAAATAGAAATGCTAGTGCGTGTTTTGATCTTTTATTCAATACGTTTGCAGGTAGTGCAGTGAGCTAGAATAAAGTTTTACCATACTGTGTTGATAGTGGTAAATATAAGCTGTTCTAATATGCGTATCATGTTTTTGAAATGTGTGCTTATTTGAGCTGCTCTTGAACCTGTCCACATGTACCTGCAAATTATCATCTCTGAAATACTGGCTGAGTCACAATCTGGGTTTGATATACATGTCTGGATGTTTTCCGCTACAGTAAAAACTGATTCAGTCAAAAAATGTCTAGATGTGTGAGTTAAAACCAGGCTGAACTTAGTTAAAGGACCAAAGATCCCTATGTTAACAACTATATGAAGAATATGAAAATAAAAACATAACTCTGATTTTACTTTTTTACTAAAAAGTGCTTTTTAAACAGATGTTTGTATTTCAGTGGTCAAATTATTACATTTCCCACTTTTCTCTAATCATTGTCATTTTATTGTAAGAGGATAATTAGTTTAATCTTCTCCAGGCTTTAATGAAACACTGTCAAAAGGGAACATAAAGTTTTGGTTAAACTGCTCAGACACATGAAACCCGTGACAAGGGGTCACAAGAGACATTGAAACTGCTTAATTTCACACAGCCACAAGTCAAAAAGGTTGGAAGCAAATGACCCAGACGTCTAAAAACCTTTCAGTTTTCATCTAAATTTAGCTTGCATTTAACCTACATCCTTAGGCATCTTTTGAGCTGCAAAACATCAAATCAATGCTTTCTGAGTCTATAATATATCTTACAGATCAACCTTTAAATTCTATTGGTTTGGACCAAGGTTAGATGGATAATATGGAAGAAAGCATATGATTCTAACAGAGGGGAACAACAGAAAAGATAATCCTCTCACAATAGTGTAACATAATGCGAACAATCTGCTGGACAAAATAAAAATCTCATTTAATCAGCGAGGCCTTCTCTCCTCTTGTGTCACCCTCCCTCCCTCCCTGTCTCTCGCCAACTCCCTATGAACATCTTTACTGGCCGGTGAAGCCGCTGATGAATTCTTAAGCAGATCACACTGATAATTGTATTTCATAACTGTCAGTTGTGCGAAGGCTGCCAGTGTGCCCAGGAGCTATTTGTGTCTCAGTATGTCCTCCACACACCTTCTTCCACAAAGGCCCCCCCCCCTCAGCCATTCTGTCCAACCCCCCAATCACCAGGGATGTGCTTACTGTCTCCGGCCCCGAATTACTCAATCAGGAGGACACATTTATGGATGACACCTTTATTACAATTAATCAGGGGAACTTGATTAAGAAAGTTATTCCTCCCCTTCATTGAGACTTACACAAGTGGTTCTGCTGCATATTGTAATTTATGTCCCACTGAGCTCTCGCGCCACTGATAGACAGAAAAGCTGACAGATTGCCAGCCATACTGAGACACATGTGGACATGCGTGTGTGTGTGTGCAGCCCTCATGCACATCGACGTATCCAGGAACACATGCACAGCCACAAACAAATACATTTCGCTATCATTCTGTCATGCACAGCTCAGGCTTCGCAAAGAGTTTAATAAATGACTTTAATTGGCTGTAGAGATGTGCTCACTAAAGGAGGCTTGAATATTCCATTTCCCTTTCTTCTTGTCTCTTTCTTTCACTCTCCCTCTCTTTAACACACACACACACGCAGACAAACACACACGCTCCTGAATGAAGCCATCTCTTTACCTTTACTCACAGTTCCTGGGTCTGCTGTGGCTAATTAGTCGAGTGGGGTTTTAGGTTTGGTAATTAGGCGGAGGTAGGAGTGACGGGGGCTCGGGGAGTTGGGGAGTTGAGGGGGCCTGACTGACTTGCATAGAAAGAAACTGGACTGTCTGGATCCTGGCAGCACCAAGCAGCCAGCCAGTGTCCCTTAGGCACCTGGAGGTAGACTACCATCCCACATTATGAGGGTGATGTCTTTGTTATGTGCCACATGTTCCAACGAGGGGAAACTGTGGAAAAAGGGGATTTAAATGAAAAAAGAAAAATCACAAAAAAGGACACTTCCATAAATGTTAAAGTGCAACAATGAAAACACGTGCTGTGGTCTTGGATGGAAAACTGAAGTGAATTGGAAATCTACAGAAAGTTGTGATTTCAAAAAGTTTGATTTTCAGAAGAAAGCCTATTTAACCATTACTGATTAGCAGCCATTGTGGCCTTAAGTGACAGTTAAAGCATAATGACAGATGCTGAAACATGATGAAACAGTAGAACTAATAGAAAGGAGTCAGAGTCAGAAATTTGACAAAGCAGTCAGTTATACATTAATATCCATCTTGCTTGTTCAAACATTAGCTAGCATTAGTCATCTTATGCACTAATACTTAGTAGTGAGTGTGTGGAAATGAACAAGGGTGTGTTTTAATTCTTGAGTTCAACTTTTCATTTTTCAACTTTCAAGAGAAAGAATGTGTTAATTCTTCTTTCAAAAGTTACATAGTCTCACTTTTAGGAACACCACCACCAATATCAGCCAATCTCAGAAAACCATCATTTTAGAGGCCTTTCTGAAAAGGTAATTATTGGTAATTAGAAGTATAAAATGACCATTCACAAAGCAATAAAAACCATACTCACATTCCTTGTGCAATGAATTCGATAATACTTCCTACAAACCATGCTCTGCATTTAACTTCCTCACATTTACATCAGGTTAAAAATAACCATCTAAATTTAACTGCTGTGTTACTGTGACCCTTAACTGAGATGAGATTCTCACTTAGATTAAATTAAGAAATGTTTTCAAAGTTTCCCCATCACACAATAGTGTGAATGCTTCTGAGGACATTCTCTATCTTTAATGTCTTGTTTATGCTCCATAGTTCTAGGTTGCTTCAATACGTTGCCAGTTAGCCGCCTCCAACTGCAACACAATCCAATTAAATAAAGAGTGTTGTCTCTCCAGGTTCCTGTGTTCTCTAATTGGGGCTGTGACTGCTCACTAATCAGCGGAGGTACAGGTAGGCCCTGGAGGACTCCGAGACGAGGCCTCTCCTGTTAATTGAAGAGATGCTAAACCTGGCCTCCTCCTTGCCGTGCAACGTGGATGCACGCAGTACTCTAGCATGCTAAATTCATCTAAACATCCATGCGCATCATCGCGCCTTTCACCTTCCGTGTGGCTGACATGTAAGAGCTTGCTTTTGCATCATAACACCTGACCAAACAGCGGTGTTACAAAGGTGACTGCTATACTTTAACAATTACTGTTTGGTTTGCTAGTCAAATAATCTCAATGCATTTCTCAGTGTTAGTTTTAATTGTCCTCTGTTTAAGATATAAATATAATTCATTTTAACACAAAATCGTCTACAGGCGACCCAGAATTACCTGGAATACAAGGCTAGAGGTCATGGGTATGTGCGGGTGGCAAGATGAACCAAACCTCTAGCTAAGTGAATCCAAATTCTATATTGTAGCTTTTAATAAATAATGTGTAAAATAAAAAAAAATATAGTGATTATAAGCAGGCTTGAAATATATGAAGGTAAACCGAGGGAAATGGGAATAAAATATGTTGAAAGATGAGAAGAATTAATTGCAAATAATAGATTGTTTTCTAAATATATTATTTTCTTGATGGGTTTAAGTAATTATTTAAAAAGTGATACTTTCATGTTTTCATAGTTTGCATTTAATATTCATCACAGCAGTTTCTAATTGGATAACAACCCCAAAGGATGATTGCAAGAGATATTATAGAATTTAAAATATTTATAATCACTGTAACTAAATCTGAAAGTGACCACTGTCTGTGTCAAAGAGTATCAGGGCTGTTCTGACTTCCTACACAGTGGATTCAAAACAGCCTTGGCCTCGTGTGTTTCTGATTTCCTGCACCGTCTGGCGAAGGTAGCAGCTTTGCATGCTGGGGTCACACCTGTAACGTATTTCACACTGGGTTATATTTTGAGTGGCCACCTGGATGAGGAAATAACATGTTCACAGTGCATGAACACTACAGCCCTCCCTGCCAGGTAAGAACAGGTGTTTGTTTTAGACTACATACAGTCCATTAATACAACATGGATGGCTACAACTTACAGTATCTCAGCTTTTGCTTCTTAAGAAATCAGGTTAGATTAAAAAACTTCAATCCTGTGAGATCTTGGAAACTTCTAAGTCTAGCCTTTTGGATGACCAGAGTAATGTTTTGGTTTTATGTAAAAAAAAAAAAAAAATGCCATGTAACTTAGCATATGTTGGACTGCTTTCTTTCTCATTTCAAAAACTAAATTAAACACAAAAACATGGAAATGAAAAAAAAAATGTCAAAGGGCATTTCACAGTACATTCGCTATAAGGGATTTTTTTTACTTGCAATGGGGAAAAGTAATGGCCTTTTCTGGTCCAACTCCTGGCTAGCTGGACTAATTTTCTTTTATTATGTGCAGCTTCTGGGCATGTGAATGAAAAGATTGATTGTGTGAATGCTGTTTCTGTCAGCCACAAACAGGCAATGAAATACCGAGCACACCTAGAGTAGCACTCACTTTTGACAAGCACACACCAATGTAAGCCCCTATTAGAAAAAACAATGAAGTCTATCATAAAACATTTATGGTAGATAAAGTGCCTCCAAGTGCTAAAAGCACGCATATCATCGCAGCGGGTCTAAAATAATTTCAGGTGGTCTTACTTACCTTCTTGTACCAGAAAGTGGGCACACAAGATTAAGAAACACTGTAAAATATACGTTTGGAGCAAAATTATAGTGGCTACCCTTATTATTACCGATTCATAGTTATTTAGCTATTTTTCATTTTATACTTAAAGTAAGTCTTGCAAATGAGGGACCACTGAACCCTTACCTAAATAATAAAAATGTGTTGCAAATAGTTTCCAAAATAATAACAGAAATTCATATTTATTTATGACAGCATTGTGTAGCTTTACTTATAGTGCTATGAGAATCATTGTACAAAAATAAAGAACATAATCTGTATTAAATATGATTAGAGTCCTAGTTTTCCTTAATCATTGGAGATCACGTATGATTTTTAGTGCATTAACAATCAGTTGAATCACAGCTTACTGGTGCTAACAGAGGGTGGTGCCACATCCACCACCACCTTGCCCAGGTTTTTCCCGGCATACATGTAGTCCACCGCCCGGAAGACCGACTCCAGGCCTATGAACTTCCCCTCCTGTGCCAAATCCCCACAATCCACCTCACACACTAGCTTCCCCTTGGCAAACATCTGCATCATGCTACCCAGAGCCTCCCTGTAGTCACTCAGGAAGTGGGGCAGGAAGAAACCCCGAATGCTGGCCGACTTCTGGAGCAGCTTGACTGGTAGTGTTCCCCCTCTGAAGGGCGGGATCCCTGATGCTGTCTGGTACCCCGAGATGAAGCCAATCACGATCAGCCTGCCCTTATTGGCCAAGCTGTTCACTGCGAGTTCTAACACGCTGCCTCCGACTGACTCATACACCACGTCTATGCCTTGAGGGTACTCTTTCCTCAGCGTCTTAGCCAGGTCTTCTGTGGTGTAGTTGATTGGCCTGTCACAGCCGATGGATTTAAGGAAGCCTGCTTTCTCATTGGATGAACAGGTCCCAATCACGTGACAACCGGCCTGTTTGGCAAACTGCACGGCGAACTGTCCTGTTCCTCCTGCAGCTGCCGTGACCAGGACCGTCTCACCTTTGGCCAGGTCGCCCAGATTTTTCATGGCGATGTAGGCCGTGGCACCGCTGACCAGCAGGGTGAGGAACTCTGGCTTCACCTCTGGGACAGGCACACTTTCCTTAACTGGCACTACAGTGTACTCGGCAAACGCACCGCTGCCGAAGTAGGCCACAGTGTCCCCGATGGTGTAACGGGAGCTGGCGCTAAGGCCGAGGCCAACAACCTCACCAATACCCTCGAAACCGGCATCGAAGGGGGGCTTCACCGAGGTGTCGTAACGGCCTGCCGAGTAATTAATATCAGAGGCGTTGATTCCCACAAAACTGAAATGCAAACAGAAAAACAATATTTGTGGATTAAAGGTGAGAACATAAAACTGTTACATGAGACATTTGTGATCACAATGCACACAAAACAGCAAGCTCATAATTCCTGAATTCCTGTCTGAAGGTCAAGACTTCAGCTTCCTTCTCTAGACATGTCTGCATGGGGCACAAACACTCTGGATTGTTTTGGCAATGACTCCCTTTTCTCTGGAAGAGAACAGTCCTGCGCTGACAGGGAAAGGTTTGTATCACAAAACACATTGCATGATGTCATGATTCATTTTCTTCAGAGACACCCACAACAAACTGCACTTTTAAAATCTTAGATAGTTGCTTCTTGCCTCAACACGAAGACGGCTGTTTTCATCTTACTTTGGTAACATGTTGGAAACAAATATGTGAGAAAGGAATGTATAAATAAATCATTTACTGTCTTTTAGAGCGGCACGCATGCTGTGCCTCATTACTGTGCATGTCACATGTGTACTTTGAGCCTGAAGATAATGCTTCTGTGGCTTATAGATGGGTCACAATGATATAACAAAACACCTTGATTTGACTCCTTTACATCTATAGAATCAGTTTCCTCACGGGGAAATATTGTTATCATCAAGGTTACAACTATTTCACTGTACCTAACTAAAAATACGGAGCCATTTGAGTTTAAAAGAATTTAAATAAGCCGGTATGTGATGTTAAAGTCACAATCGGTTCATAAATCTTTGAAAAACTTTGAAATCAAATAAACCTCTGGCTAAAATGATGTTCAGCAAACTTAAAAAACCAATGGTTGCTACAGTAGCTTTGATATAACAACATGACAGGTGTTATAGATGTGTGTGTGATGACAAATGCTACACTTTGTTGTTTTTGCTGCAAATAAAAAAAGGCCTTTAACATTTAATTTGGTACTTTTCAGTCAAATTAATGCACATTATTTGTCTTGGAGTGCATAAAAAAAAAAATACTAGAAGAGAATGTATAGTTTTGGACCAAACACTCATGATGGTTCGATTTGCACTCGGGAATCTTGGGGCTTAAGGATTTACTGTACTGTAAGAGACCTGCTTTAATGATTTCATCAGTAACATCTCAAATAAGGAAAAAGGTTTCCTTTCTTCATTGTGAATTAATCCACCTCCTTCACTTCAGTTGTGATCTTTTTCAATTATCCATCCCTCACTAGAAGCTTCCTCATTCTAACACGTTCATATTTTGCATTACATTAGGATCGCACAGACGCTGTGCAATATGTGACAAGTGGCTTTCAATTTGCACAATTTGCAGTTCCATAAACAGAAGCATGTGTTTTCTCTGTTACTTAAAACATCACCGATCCCACAGCTGTGTGATGGCACACAGTCAAAGGTCTAAGTTCACTAGCAACCTTCTTGCGAGGCAATAAGACACTAATGCACTATGTTTTACTCTCGATCTGATGGACAAGGTATATTTTATTGGCAGTAAATACCACAATAAACCCCGAGGCGCTTTTGAGTAAGGCCAATTTAACATTTCAAATCAGATCAGGCATACACACAGTCAGTAATGTGGTAGTAAATCAAAATTAGGGTAAGATATTACCTCCGGCTGGAATCAAAAAGTGAACCAGAAATCCTACTGTTTTGAAAAAAGCGCATTAATTCATGCCTTTGCCTCCTTACATGAGCAAATTAAGTTTAAGTGTAGTTGTGAATTTCTAGAATAATCATTCAGTCAGGGTAAGAGAGGCATGGAGGCTTCAGGTGGGCTCACTGCTCCCTAACGTGAGTACACCGCTCGGTTCTGCTGCTGTGAATGAGAGAAATGATACTGCAATTCCCGCGCCATGTAACACTGCATCTCTCCTTCTCCATCATCTCCATCTCTTGATGCCAGTCTGAGTCCACCCCCCCCCCCCCCCCCCACCCCCCCCACCCCCCCACGACTTTCTGTTTGCAGTTTGGTGACGTAGAGAGACAGGAGGAGAGAGAGAGAGAGAGAGAGAGGGAGAGAGAGAGAGAGAGAGATGCCGAGATGGATTGATAGACAAATGCAGAGAGGGCGGAACTTGGAATTACAGTACAGCGCTTATTCCTCACGTATTTTGCCATCTTGTGATGATGATGATGATCGCAGGTGCTGGACATGGGTAAATCGAGGTAAGCGGAGCCCTTTATACAACTTCTCAACATTACTGTGATCGATCGCCATCAAATAATGATCCACAAATAGACTCCTAACACGCTTTGGGTCACCTATTGCTATTCCGAGCGCGCAGAGAGGGAGATGGGGGGACAGTGGTGCCTGTTTCTGCCCACCTTTCAAAAACAACAACTTACCGATTTCTGACGAGTAAGTCCGCGTCTCCGGGTGTCGGAACCGCAACGGTTTGCATAGAAACGGCGTCTCTGAAATTAGGACTAAGCTTGTTTACGACCAGCTTTCTCATGCTGCTCGGTATGGAGGATCCCTTAAAATCCATGAAGTGCGCTGAGTAGGACAAATCTATGATGAAGCGCCGCGCAGCCGGATGAACTCCTGAAAGTGCGTCGGTACCTCTGCGCCCCCCGCCGATTACCGATAACGCTCTCCTGCCGTTTCTCACCAATAGCAGGCTCGACATGGCTCCGATATGTGACAAAGTTCACGGACAACTTGACGTACGGTTGTGTGCAGTAATGAGCCCGACTGCCATTAGCCTGCGCTATAGGCTTTCCCCTCTGCACACGCACAGCGTGCAGGCCAGGCCGGGCCGGCCAGAGCGGCGCGAAACGCGCTTTTAAACTAAAAATAAAAGCTGCGATGCTTTGCAGCGTGACTCTCTGTTACTTAAGCAAAAAACAACAAGCGCGGAATCGAGTATTTAGGGTTAAAACGTTGCGCTGGTGCAGCCTCGTAAGTAGCACAGCAGCGCCCCAGACTTGTCGTCGGAGTCCCTCCCCTTCCCGGACACAACACTCACTTCCTAGTAAGGTGAAACAAATCAATCCTCGTCTCCCAGCATATCCTCCTCACCCGTTTTCCTCCCACGAAACAACGCACACCCGATCGGATCTGTGCAAGCATCTAGAAAAATCTAAGTATAACGACAGAGCGACTCGCTTTCATTGAATTCGCGTTTTGATTTGAATGGAGGCTGCTGGCGAAACACGTCTGTGCCCACATGTACACCTGTAACCACAGCGTGCATCAGCGATTTGTGAAAGTGTCTTGTTCGCATTCAATTCAAGCTTCATGCAGCGGTGCGATCATCTAAATGTCACTGTCTGGAAGGCTATCCATTATCATGTAACACGATTACTACAACATATTGGACCATTGAACCCTCGTCCCACCCCCAGTGGGAGTCTAGCCTCCAACTCGTGCTATGCCAGGGGCACGCTTTTATGAGCTAAACATGACATCTAAGTTGGAACAACCTTATACTTGAGCGGTACTTGTTGTGGTTTGCGAAACATGTTCGTGCGAGTTTGGTTTTAGTTGATCTCCCGTTAAGTTCCGAAAGGATCCTTTCCTTTGTCGGTGGTTTGGGTTTTTTTTTTTAAGCTACGGGAGAAGGAGAGAGAGAGGGGGGAAAACAAGACAATTAAAAAGATTGACAGGTAGGCTCCTCTGTCAGGGGTGACGCTTGTGGAGAGGGGAGGAGTAAAAATGTAGCAGGAAAAGCCACTCGATGCGTCTGTCTATCAGTTGAGACTGTCTGAAACAGCTTCTGGATCCACCGCGTTTCCATTTTTTCTTTTTCGGGAGACCTCGGATCAGTCCCTGGAGTTTTCCCCCCTCTTTTTGCCTTTTTAAAGAGACAAATATTTGAGTCCATGTCGACCTGATCTGTTGTTGGCGAAGCTTGGATGCGCCTGCGTCTTGTTTGTTTCGCCTCTCTCTCAAGTGATATCCACCGCATCAGCCACCCCTCCAAAAAACCGACTCTGTCCAAGATGCGATGAGATGAGCGGTGGAAATTATTTCCACGACTCTTAAAACGTAAGTAAGAGAGAGAGCCCGATTGTCCCATTTATTATTTTTTTTCAATGGGAGAGAAAGAGGGAAGGAGGGGAGGGAGGAAAAAGTCTCCGCCGGACTGGTGAGGCTGGATCCGGGCTGAGGTGGCGTGGTGGTGACGGGACTGACATTAACCCATCTAATGCCTGTCTATCTGTTTTCCCCTCTCCCCTTTCTCTCTTTCAGGTCTCTGGCAAAAGAAGAGACGGGAACACAAGGATACATTACTTATCAGAGCTGCGCGGTGCGCTCACACGGGACTTATTTGTTTGGTTACAGCCAGAGTTTATTTATTTTTTAGTTTTGGTGTGCGTAAAAGGCGCAGCAAAGTAGCGTCCCCCTACAAACAGCACTGGAGATTAGGGAGATTTTTTTTCCAGGGGGAGTGAACTGAAAACTTGGGTTTCAAGGTGCTTTATTGCTGCTGCTTCTTTTTCTTCTGTTTTTTCACCCTGCCATGAGAGACATGAAGGAAGATGATCTTTGATGGACATGAAGGTCTCAGGAGCTGGCCGAATCCCTTCGTAATTTCTGTGCTTATTGTCGAAGCAAATCCAGCCATCAAGTCCAAAACAGAGCAGCCAGTTTGAAAAGAAGACATCTGCAGCTCTGAGATCAAAGCTCTTTCCCCCGCAAAACGGGATGATTTTTCAAAACTGATAGACTTGATTTGTTTGTAATTCCTGCATGAGAAGCACCGTGGAAAGTGACGGTCACTATGCCGAGGAGAAAGCAGCAAGAGCCGCGGCGATCAGCAGGTATAACCCGCCCCTCCATTTCCCATCCCAGTAGCCAAGTAGTTTTTATTTCCAAATTCCGAATGAAAATATCTCCTTCCACATCTCATTCTTTACTTGTGCTGCATGCTGAGATTTATTTTACAACACCTTTTAAATCGAATTTGTTGTGCTATTAACACAGCGCGCAACTCAACCCTTGACCCACAGTTGTGTTAAAAACGTGTCTAATTGCGCTAATGACGCACATATCTGCGCAATGCCACTTCGGGATTTTTTTTTAATCCTCCATTTGCCAGGAAAGTTCTCTTAAGAATGGTGAGATAAACTAAATGGCATGTTATGGGGGATAAAAGGGAGCTTTTGAGGTTCAAGAGTGAGTAATGATGAATAATTGACTGGGAAAGAAGGGGGAGAAAACTGGTGAGAGCCGGTTTTTCCTTTCTTTCTATTTTATTAGAGGATTGCCATCCTTGATTTGATGCGTGATTGATCGCCTGTCATGTGGCAGTCTTTGATCTATTCATCCTTGATAAACATCAATAAATCCCTCCATGAAGACAGGCATGCCTCTGGTAGGTTTAGCCACTCACACACACAAACCTCCTGTTGTCTCAACTAGGAACCCAAAAGCAAAAAAAAAAAAGTTGCAAATTATGTTGGAAAATCACCATTTTGTGTTAAGGGAAAGCACCAAAAGCAGATGAAAGGATGGTGTGTATGTTGAGCAGATCAGAGAGAAAACCAGCCCAAACACTCTTTTTTTAATCAGGTGTCTGATTCCTCTCCTATGCCCTTTCTTCATAGAGATAAATGTTGAGTCTTTTTGCGCGTTCCCATCCAAATTCACCCCACATTCACTGTAAGAATCAGTCCAGTAATGAAATCAATATCCACTGCTGGAGGGGAGTATTATATTTGCAATGTGACCAACTGATAAAACCAGGTCTTGGCAGAGGACCGACAAGGTTGACTTCTAGTGGTTTGGATTTGGACTCCCCCTTTTTTCTCTCGTCTCTCTGCAGCCTTTAAACAAATGTAAATGAGTGACAGGGGTTTCTACCTCTGTGCTAATGAGGCCGAGCCTTTGAAGTTAGGCATTAACAACTGGAGTGAACAAAAGACAGTTACAGAATTTTAAAGAGATTTTGAAATATGAGGTGCAAAGCGGGTCGAACAGGAGGGCCAGCCGACGAAGACTTTGAACTCAGCAGGTTTTATCATTTAAAGCATGGAGCTGATGATGATGGTGGTGGTGGTGGTGATGAGGATGAGGAGGAGGATGAGGAGGAGGATGAGAAGGAGTGTAGGATGGAGAACATTCAACCGGTGCTTGCTGTCGACTTCTTTCTTTCTCCGTGCCTTTGCAGCTAAGCACTTTTCTCCTGATTTCTGGCCCACACTACGGAGTGTGTGTGTGTGTGTGTGTGTGTGAGTTTTGGTTGTTTTGGCGAGATAGCCCTCTTTAAAAGGTTGGCCATGGTGGGAGCAGAGTGAGCCCCGTTAAGTTTCTGCATGTAGATGGAGGCATGACAACATGACATCCCTGTGACCCCTCCCTCCCTCCTCTCACTAAACACACTCTTAATCTCTCTCTCTTTCTCTCTCTTACATACACACACACACACACACACACACAGCATTGATCCATTACACTGTCCACTGAGTGCCATGCGCATCATGGGTTGTAATGGTCAATCACAGCTTGGCAAACGGGATGGTTTCCATTCTTCCATGAACATGACAGTCGGTCAGAGATAACACCCTCCGCTCTACGCTCCCAGGAGCAACAAATAACACACACACACACACACACACACACACACACAGGCAGACACCAGGCTAGCCTGATGCTCCACTGGGAGCTGGTACTGACCTGTGGCTTCCTCTGTGTGCTGCTGCTCAAAGAGGAAATTGCTCATGGTGAGACTGTGCATGGAAATCAGAGCTCAGACAATTAAAACAACAATCGCAGACTTGTCTCGACAGGTTTCTTTTTTCTTCCCCTATACCATTTTTGGAAAATATTATTTGTTACGTAATGTTTATTTTAGTTTTTCAAGGCCAAATCCAGCATAAAATATTTCACAACCCCAGAAATGGCAAAAGTCATAATTGTGGAGGTTTATTTTTCTACTAAGTTGGCAGATTATAAAATAAATGTCATCATAATCTTGCGGCAAACAAATCAATTTTTATATTCCTAATTCTCCCTTAAATTTTACATAATCTTAAAATTTTTAGGGTAAATCTTAGTTCCCCAAGACAATTCAGATTTTTAGCCATTTACAACAATTTGCTCAGGTATTATTTTGAAGCTTATGTGTGTGTGTGTGCGTGTGTATGTGTGTGTGTGTCTGTGTGTATGTGTGTGTGTGTGTGTGTGTGTGTGGTAAGATCCACAGGAAATGGCCAAGACAGAAGGCATTTTTTCTTTTTACATAAAAACCACAAGTATCTATCACACGTTCACTTTTTAAAGATCTTTTTATAGTTTTCATTTAAGAAACCCAAATGGAAAAACTAAGATGGAAAGAATTACAAAGTGTGTAAAAAAAAAAAAAAGTATATATGCATTTTCCTCTATCCATTGCATTTCATTGTGCACCGATGTATGCTCACGTGTGCGTAATTACACTTGTAGTCTCGCTTCATCACTGAATGACTTGTTTTAAAGCTGAGGACGACAGAAGGGAAGTCAGGAACAATTAAAAGTCAGGATGGGGCGACGCCGTCTTTCATCCAAGGCAGGCTTAGATAGTCTTATAGGAGGAAGACGAGGAGTAAGAGCAGATAAGATAGTCGCTCTTATTTCTGTGTAGCACGATGGTTAATTATAAGAAAGACAGTGGATGTGTGTGTCTGCGTATAAGGGGGGGAAGGGGTAAGGTTGCTTTCCGTTGGCTTCATTAGAGAGAGCCCTAATTATCTGTGGAGCTGATGGATTTGTGACAGGCCCTAACGATTAATGCTGACAAATTCAGTAAGGTGTCAAGTCCGCAGCTGCCTTGATGTAATCAAGTTGATATTATACAGTCCCCATAGCCCCTAGTGCAGCACCAACTCAATTTGCCTGTGCAGGTGACAAATGGACTTTGCTACCTGACTAATCACGTCAGGAGACAATGCCAGTTAATGACCTCGGTAAGCCCCCACCACCACCACCACTCTTATAACCTTGTAATAAGCAAGCCAGACCAGCGACAGCACTTTGCAGCCATCCCCTCTGTTCTCGTTTCAATTTCTACCATCTCATTCCTTTGTTTTCATTTTCAATCTTTTCAATTGCAGAGCTTAATTTTCGTGTCGAGGTAGCAGTTCTTTTCCTCAAAGTTTCTTCTTGTTTTCGGCTGGAATGTGAGGGTGGATATTTTCCAACTGTTGCAAGAGATTTATTTATTTTTATATTAATGGCATGTCTCATGCCTGTTCTAAACACTTGATATATCCACACTCCAAAGTGATACCAGGAACCATTTTTAAAATATAGACGTGCGGTTGAAGTTTTTACACTTTTGCATGTGTTGCAGCCCTGCTAGTAAATCACCACCACATCATAACACGGTCTCCACGTACTTCGACTGATCGTCTTCCCAACCCAGTGCTGTAGCCACCTCGCTGAAGGCCTCCAGTTTATTCCGAGCAGGAGAATCACAGTGCCCAGGGATTAATGATTTTGCATGCCCGGGGTAGCTAAGATTACACAGCGACCTTTGTGCTCTTACTTGACGATGCTGTTATGTGATATTCCCCCTTCGAAATAATCAGCATGCTGAGATTTATGTGCCCCCTACCCTTCAGTCTACACCAGCGTCCTGGGGAGTGTGTGTAGCCTCTAGGTGTGTGTTTTTTTCACTTTTAATGTTGCCGGATTTTGAATACCCCCCTCCTTCCTGAGAATTACAGCAGTCTTGTTTTGATGAAAAGTTGATTTCCAGCAAAGGAACTAGTGTCTTTGGCCTGAAAGTTGGCACAGCTTCTGACTTCCGATGCCTTAAAGGCTCTGCGGCTTCTGAGAAATGAGAAGTTTATGTTAGAATCCATGAAAAAAAAAAGTGTATGTATGTTTGTATGTGTGAGAGTGAGAGAGAGAGAGTGGGGAGAGACACCGAGGCGAAGAGAGCTTAGCACTGACCGGTGTTAGTTTTCCTGGAATGAATAACTTGAACGAGTGTAACGGTAACCACGCCACGTTAGTCATCCTCTTTAGCAGGGCCTGCCTTCAGATCCCCTCTCCATTCCCCCACAGGAGCACGAAAACAACCTCTAACAGCAGCTCCACATATTTGTCACTTCTAACTGTCGTGTCTTTTCACCATTCCCAATCAAAACAAGCGATATCAGACAGAGCAGGAACACATATTGATCCACAGCAGCCTGCCCCCCCCCTTCAGTTGTGTTCTGTGTTTTCTGGGCATTCCCTTTAGCGTGTGTATGTGTTTGGCGGTAGGACTTGGCTAGAGGTTACGCTAATTGGAACGGTGGTGTCGTTAGCAGGTGGCATCGATCGACCTCGTCGATAGCCACTTTTGCTCCTGCTCTACCCTCCGAAACTATTAGTTAAATTTACATCTGGGATTCGAGGCAGTCAAAGGTCAAACATGCTCAGCTCGCTCTTCTAATGCCTTGAGTCACCACAAGTGCCCCTGTGTTTGTGTGTGTATGTGAGTGTGTGTCTCTGTGGTATTAGTTTCTTTCTTTTTTTTTTTTTAGCATTGATTATCAGTGAATAACTAATATAATCAAATGTAAAGTATTAGCGAGGTTTAAGCTGCATGTGTTAAGCTTTCCCGTTCACATAGATAAGGATGTATTTTACACCACTGCAGTAATACCCCTCCTTGTCTTTTTCTCTTTCTTTCTGATTCTTTCCGGGGCATTCTCAACAAAAGCTGCCCTCAGGGCACGCTGTTACCATCACTAGCAGTGTGTTACCCTCGCTGCACTTTAGACACACACACACACACACACACACACACATACACACAGCGTCAACCACAAACACAGACAGTCAGACTGACAGACAGAAACACACACACCTACACCTAATGCTTAAGTGCAGCCAGCATGTCTCTGTGGGAGGTCATAATGGAGGTGGCTTAGTATGATGGGAAATCATATCATTAAAGCAGCCAGATGTGCTTTGTTGCCTGCCTTGCAGCACATAAAAACAGCAGCAAGTCATGGGATCCAAAAAAAAAAAAAATCCAAGTCTGAGAAAATCAAGTCTGAAACAGATAGAAAGCAGCCCTCTGGGACTGGGCTGACAAGCAGTCTTTCTCCTGACTGCCATAGAAAAACAATTTCCCCCCAAATAAAGAATTTTTGTTCTCATATTTCAATGTTACAGCAGCATAACGAACTCTTTTTTAACTTCAAATTCAGATTGGACCCAAAGCTTTGATAAATGGCGTGCTGTTTCTGTTATCAGCTCGTTTTATAAGTGTGCTTAATTACTATGTAATATGTGTTGTGCTGAGTAATTACATTTTGTTAAGGCTTCACAGTGGGGATGTAAGGCTTTTGAGCTCATTAATGAAAAATTGTTCATATGTTGTGTTTAGTTTTTTTTTTCTGCAGCACGTAATTTGAGACATGAGGAAGATAAGAGGGGAAACGTTCAAGAGAAGTAGTCGTGCAACATTTAAGGCACAAAAATTGACATCTCAAATTTTCTTAAGTAAAGTATTACATTTGCCGAGGGTAAATTTGCTCTCTTGATCAGTGCAGTGCCTCCTCGAGAGGCTATGGGAAAGTCTGCTAGAGCCAAATTTAACATGTTACTTCTATCAATAAAAGATGAGCAATTACAGAATATTTTGTCTAATAAGTATTTGAATTCCTCAGCGCAGGAAAAAAAACATGTAGCTTACCCACTCATTACATCAGTTAGCAGGGGGAGTGAGAGGCAGCTCTTTGATGCCAACAAACAAACAAGACAAACGAGATGGGCCCACTACAGAAGAGCAAAAGCCCTATCCAGGGACACCCAAACCCTGTGCACTCCTCCCTCTCTCTCTCTCCATCTCTTTCACGTACCTCTCATCTGTCCTCTAATTTCTCCGCATTCCTTTTCCCTTTATTTCTAGCTCTGTTCCCTTCTCCAGCATGTTTCTCATCTCACATCCCCCTCTCTTCTGGATAAATACTCGTTCTTTACCACTCAAAAGCAAAGAGAAGGGGAGAGAGAGAGAGAAAAGTGCTGGTGGTAGACGAGGGGGGACGATGAGATGAATTAAAAGCGGGGATGAATTAAAAAAAAATAATTCTTTTTTAAACTGTGCTCCTTCATTTCTGTCAGTTGTACCCCATCAAACAAAGTTAGGTAGGGATCATTTGGGAAATGAAAGGCTGAGAGGTAAACAAATGAGGGGAAGGAGTGACAGGGTTTAACTGTGCATGTGCGGAGCAATGGAACAAAGCAGGTCTATTTTGGCAATGGTTTACTCCCCACAAATGAATAGAATCGAGGAATGGATGTTCGATCGTGGCAGTGGGCGCCAATGTTTCGTCCAACAGAATCAAAGACGGTTGTGTTAGTGGGTGGAGGGAATAGCAAGGTGAAGGGTGGCAGGATGGTGTTGGAGGGTGGGGAGTGGGGGCTTTTAGGACAGGTATTAGAGCTGACAGATGAACGGGACGATAGACAAATTCTCTCGCAACAGCTGTGACTGCCGCCATTATCCTGACAGGTGTCAATTAAGAATTACTGCCCGGCCGGCCGAATGCCCCTACTGACTCACATACACGTCCCTCCATCCCTACAACTACCCCCTCCAACCCTCCCACCCCCTTGTCCAGCTGTCGGCGTGCGAGCTAAATAACACTTTACCCTTGTCAGTGTTGTCACAGGCCCTGCAGCCGTGGTTCTCTTCCCCCTTTGAAACAGCAGCCAGCGGCAGATGCTTGCTGGTCAATAGCTTGGCGTGTTAGTGATCACGGTAATGCGTCTGTAGGTGGACTTTGGTGGGTCTTGCTCGGCTACGAGGTAACTAAACATTACCAGAAAGATGCGCTGACGTACGCATAAAAAAGAACCTAAATGTGAGACCCTTCCATCAGATGCTACTGCCTTTTAAATACCCCTCATATTCACTATTATTGAGATTTACATCAGGCTGCAAAATGGTTTTTAACTCCATTCTACTGGTTAAAAAGCTCCTTCATTACATCCTTGGTCTGTGTGTGTATGTGTGTGTGAGGCTGCATTTGTAGTCAGTGTGTGGTGTTTTCACCTTTTGCAAAGCAGCGGCTGCAGACTAACCTAGATCCTGGTTCCCTTGATCCTCTGGTACTCACCCTGTTGGCTAATAGAGGGCGGCTTTTATTCCATATTGTAAAGTGGGGAGTTGAGGTCAATGAGTGACAAACAGATGCCATTGCCCATCTCGAATTCACCCCTTCAGCAAAACCACTGGCTGACAAACACATTGCGGGGTCAGCAGGCTTCTGGCTTTACAAAAACAGTTAGCGCTCTTCATTTGCCATATTCTTTTTAATTCTTGGAGGTTTAAATGAGTGTGGCTGCATGCAGTTTAATTTCGCTTTAATTGTTCAATTGTAATTGAAAGCAATGCTTGTATGAGTCTAAGATTCTGTTGGCTAACTGCTAACAGTATGTGTGTGAGTAATACAGGGGTTACATAGCTCTTTATTTCTAATTATACACCCTATAATTTACCCCTACATGCACATATGTTCGATAAATTTTAAAGTTAGTATATGTGTGACACGCCGCTGACACTGTGTAGTTATTACTTGGCTTCTGTAATAAATGCAGTTTTCAGAGCCGGCGCAGAATAAACATGAGAAGCTTCAATCGGTAGAAGAAGGAAGCAAAAACAGCAACGCGAAAAAGCAACATGAGAGTGAGTGCACAAGACTCCCCAGGAATACACAGATGGATTTGCATGTTCACTTGGGAGTTACAGTTTTGGATTTCCTCCCTAGAAATCATTTGCCACAGAAAATAACCGAGGAAGATAATATCAGTGTTATTTCGCTACTCCTGCTTTATTTGCATATCTCTTGTTTTAAATAAGGCAACCCCTCGGAGTGAAATTCAGTTTGTTTTTCGGAGCTTCATTCTGCATCACCTTTTTTTTTTTTTAATGCCTCTCCCTCTCTCTTTCTCTTTTTATTTAATTCTTTCTTCAGGCCTACCTTCCCTCCTCTGTCTCACACTGGCACTAGAATGCTCCGAGCGATTATCAAACCTGAGAATATTTTCCATCCCCATGCAAATCACCCACCATGCTCTCTTATCATTCCTGCTTTGCCCCCCTCCCACCCCAGCCAGCCCAAACGGTTGTGTGTAATCAAAGTAAACGGCAGCTAAAGCTAAAAGGGAAATGCTCTTTGTGGAGATGGATGGAGGGATTAAATATTAACCGGATGCGGCTGACTTAAGGCAAGTGTTTTACATAGCTGCTCCTGCCGCGGATGCCGTGCATTGATCCCCTCGCCCTGGCGCCTTTACTTGTTTGGCTGCCTGTCGTTAATTTTTCACCATCATCTCACTGGCCAGGCCTTTAGAATGGAGAGGGAGAAGGAGGCCAATGAATGGTTCACCCAGCCACCACCGCCTCCCTCAGTGCTTTTAACGGGGGCAGGTGAGATGGATGATAGCAATTTGAAATTTTGTTTGTGCGTGTGATCATGGAGATTGTTTTCGGTATTACCATGGTGTAACAATTCCAGTGATTAATTGAGGTGAATGCTTGGCTAGGATCGGAGGAATTGGGGGGAACGGGAGCTTGCAGGTTCTCCACCTAGCTCCGCTCTTCACTCGTGAATGTGGTGTTTATCGGCTGACCTTGGAGTCCAACACTGCTGCCTTCTCACACACACGTAAAACAACACACTCCCAGGATTCTGCCTCCACACTGCCCCTCTTGTCATATCACTTCCTTCATTTCCTCATGCCTCCCTCTTCCTCTCCTCCAGCTGTGATTAAAAGAGAAAATCAAACCGCTCAAACCAAACTTTGGGCAGAAAGGAGACTAAACAAAAACAAAATGGCTACAGTGGCTACACTATTCATGTAGATGGACATTAGAGGCAGGAATGCTCTTCAATGTGTTTATTGTCTACAGCATACAGCAACATCCTATGGGTCAGAGAGGCAGCTTGTTAACAGGGGCGTTCATACCAGTGGTGGTTCACCCCCTCCTCTAAACCCACACATATACAGTATAAACATAGTTGTTGCACTGGTACTGTTGAAGGCATCGTGAAGGCCCTCTGGCATTTATAAATGCAGTGTTGGTCCTGTGGTGGAGCATCATTTAGGCCTAATGATGCCTCGCTTTCCCGCCCCCCAATCTCACGCGCACACACCCCAACCCTGTCCAGAGTGCACATCTGAAGGGGTCGTTGGCAGGTCGTGACCCCACCTCACGGCTGCAGTCCGGACAATAGCTACATTTCTTCATGTGTTTTTGTTGGTTCTCGTCTTCTCTGTGGCTCGACTTGTCTTCCTCAGCTGACTTTAGGTTCAAACAGATACAGGCTTTTTACTGTGGATATCAGCGTTTTGGTGCTGGAAGGCGCAGATAGCTGATATTTATAATTCTGCATGGTATTAATTTGAATAATTTTCATGCCACCAAAAATTCCGAATATTTTCTGTATCAAACAGAATTATATGTTACTAAAAGCTCTAAGCCAATGAGCTAATAATAATAGCAATGATTATAATAATAGCACTAAAAATATGGTTGCCTTGTTTTTTAATCCAATCAAAATGCTGCATTACTATTAGATGCAGTTAAAAGAGCTCACCTTTGAGCAGCGCAGTGTTATTTTTCAAAATAAATGTGATGAAATATATCCATCACATTAGACCTTTAATCAACATTTTAATAATTCACCTTTTATGAATTGATAAATATTGGCAAACAAATCTATTAATATGTCTGCCCCTTCTCTTTCTTTTCCTCCTTTGTCTCTTGGATCTTCACCAACTTCTCCTTTTCATGCTGTTTGCTTTTTCTCCACTCCCTGTGTCTCTCGCTCTTTTGCTCTCCTTTAGTCAAAGTAGCCCTGGTCCCCATAGCAACAAATAGTGAACTCTTACTCATTAGTGTGTATGTAGCCCACTGAATGGCCTGAATCCTGATGCAAATCCATCACCTCGTCATGATGAGTAACCACCACTGATGATATTTGGACATTTGCTTGATTCCAAATCAATGTGTTTGTCTTGTGGTGGTGGGTGAAGTGTGTGCGCGTGTGTGTGTGTGTGTGTGTGTGTGTGAGATCACATGAAGATTGAGAGGCGACACTGGGAATCGTCCCTCTGTCACGCCTGACTCACGCTCGCCTTTTTTTTTTTTTTGGCTGTTAAATCTCCAGAGCGCTGATAACAGGTCAGCCGTTGAGAAACGAGAGGGAGGAGGGGTGTAAAAACAGAGAGGGAGGGGGTAGCGAAGGAACTGAGAGAAGCAGGATATGATCAGAGAGAGACTAAGAAAGTGTATATGCAGAAGGGAAAAAAAAAAGGGAAAGAGAGAGATTGGTCTTCTTTATGCTGGCTCACCCATTGCGTGGGCGGTGCATGGAGTGGAGAGGTCAATGGGATGCCGTGATAGGCTAATCTGTCGGGAAGGGAGGGTTAGGGCAGGCCGTATGGGAGCAGCTCATTGGCTAGACTCATTTGCCCTGTGAAATAAAATCTCATTGCGTCTTTGTTTTCGTTTTTTTCCACCATTTGAAGATTGATAGTGCGGGTATTTGCTCTGAAATCTCTTTTTCGAGTGTGAATATTTATCTGCCCGCATCTATACACTATGTGTGTGTGGCATACTTTTCTTAGTTCATCCCAGTTCCTGTGGGAGTGTGTGTGTATGCGCAAGGTTTCCAGAGCTGTGTGTGCTCGTCCTCCAGTCAGACACATGGATGACAGATGACCCAGTGGGAGACACCAGCCATCCTGCCCAACCGGAATCTTGCTCCCTCCCCCCTATCCACCTTATCCCCCCCTGCCTACTAAAAAAGTGCGTACTTTGTTTACTTCCTCGGCTTTTAGCCATAAATCCTAGATCCACCTCCGATGTGCCGTTGCCGCCTTTTCCTCGGGTTACGGCTTTGTACACGATCATAATAGCTGCGTCACTGGGAGTGTGTGTGCGCAGGAGAACAAACCAGCCGCAACCTGGCTGCATGCTTGCCTGTCTGACGCTTTGGGGGGAGGTGGGAGCTTACTGGACCAGAGGAAACCTAAATCCTCATATAAAAAGGCCATGCTCTCAGCCTGGGCCCAGGGTAGGAGGGAGGGAGAAAGAAAGAAGGGAAGAGAGAAGGAGACAGAAACGAGGGGAGAGAGAGAAGGGAAAAAAGTTGATTTCCTTTTTCAGCAGAGCCATACATCACAGGGCCTCCCAGCTGCAGTGTCACAAGCTGACAGAATGACATGTGTCATTTATCAAAGGGGCCAGGCGGGGGCCTTGGGAAACGTGCACCACAAAGCCTGAGAGAGTTCATTCCAACGCTCAACCCTCCCTCCTTCTCTTCCTCCCTCCCTCTCTCCCTCAGCTTTACTCCCTCAGCCCGCCCCCACCGTTCACTCTCCTCCTCGATTTCTCTAGTCTCGGCCCCCCCCGACCACCTCCACCCTCCCTACTCACTTTGCCTGGTGCCAAAAAAAGGGCCTTGTAATGTTTTCTGTCTTCCCAGTACACACACACACACACACACAGCCGCTGTGTGTGTATATCCGTGTGTGTGTGTATATCCGTGTGTGTTTGTGTGTGTGTGTTTGTGTATGCATGCTTGTCCCACTGAGAACAGGCACTTGCCATACCTTAAAGCCAAAGTCAGTCCAACTTTGAAGAAAACCTGAAATAATAAATCACATTAACAAAGCATTCAAAGCCCCTCAAGCAAACCTCAACAACCTACATAGAAGCGGTTTATAGTCATTCATAAAATCACCAAAAAATTGTATTAATAATACTTAATCCAAAAGTTTTTGTACAAAAAGATATTTAACGCTACAACTTAACTATGCCGTTTGGATCAGTGAATTGACATTTTGTGTGTGTGTGTGTTGTACTGCTCCAGGGCAAGAGGTGGTTTGTCTCGCTGTTGCTGATCTGATTAAGACGGCCTTCATGTTTCTGATTGTTATTATTGTAGCCTTATTAGAGCATAGTTGTTTGCACTCTCTTCATATCATTCTTTACTTACTTTGCTCTCATTTTTATTCATTTCATCTCCAGGTGGCCTGGAAACATTTACACACACCGACACTCACATACACACACACACACACACACACACACACACATACACACTCTCCATACCTGCTACTGAAGAGTTGTTTGACAGAGAGATTACAGCTTTCCCGGCTGGTCGGGCCCCAGTCGGAGGTCTGCGAGGTCACGGCACTGAACGCTCAAGGCCCGTTTAAGAACACATTACAGCTTGTACATAGGAACGCCTGTTGTAACCGATGTGTCAGTAACAATAGCAAGCTGTGTCAGTCCAGTCATGGCATGCCTATCTACAACTTTTTGTGTTAATGTCTTACCTCACCGCATGCACTCTATTTCCAGCTTCCTCTCATCCATCATTGGCTCACCTTTCATCCCAACCCCTCATCTACCCCCCATCATCAGCCCCTGCTAGGGTTAACTCCATTCCAGCCACTTCCAGAATCAATAAACTATCTCACCTGGGTGCCCGCCTCTCCCTCCACCACAGCCAGATTAGAGCGTTAACACTGTAATCGGCATCTTTACCTGTGGTTAGCTGCAGTAAAGAAGGCCTCGTTGCCATCTTATTCTGTATTCTTTTCTTTTGAGTAAGTGTGACCTAAGTAGTCAAACAATGTGAAGAGGTCAAGTAAAATTAACATGAATTTATTTGGGCACTACATGATGAAATCATAGAATTCTGAACCAATCATTTATCATAACTAGCTTTTAGTGGCTGCCAGTATTAGATGGAAGGACATTGTTTGGCAAGCACTAGGGATTTCAAATGAATACACTTTCAGTACATTCATACACGTTGTGAAAAATGTCCCGGCTTGCTCACTTTTGCTTTCTAATGCGAGACTAAATGCAGTATTTCTACCTCTAGCAGTCGTTGCAAAATCCAGCCAGGTCCTTGCAGATCAGACAGCCTGAAGATCAGCTGAAAATTTTTGGGTGAAATTCTCTGTTTAATAATTAAAAATACGACTGAGGGCAGGATGAGGTGGTGAGGAGACAGAGAGAGAGAGAGAGAGTGAGGGGGAAAGAGGAAAAAAAAAAAAAAAAAAAGGTTGTGGGGGAGCCCTGACAGTATAATGTTTCCTTGCTTTGTCTGTGGGGGTTAAAAGACGTGGTACATCATTAAGAGGAATATTCAGTGGTGGTGTCACTGAAAGGTGACCCTTTGAACAGGTCATGGATAGTTCACTCTTTAAACCCCCCAGCCTACTAAATACTTCCCCCCCCCCCCCCCCCCCCCCCTAACCCTGTACACACAGCCATAGGTAGGAGTTCAGGCTTGAGAGTTTTAGTCACACAGTGGCCATTTTGATATCTTTGTTTTCTCCTTGTTGAGAAAAGGGTCTCAGCAGTTGTAATTCGTAGCAAAGGAGCCAAAGCACACTAAAGCAACCATGTTCACTCAGCACTGGAGCACGTTTTGGCTCATCTTATTTCAGCATTTATAAGGAGGTTGAAAACGAGCGGCATAATGCAGGACAACTCTGCGCTATTCTAACGTAACGTGATTACATCAATGATTCCCCTCTGTCTTCTGTCTCGTATCTTCATCCCAGCTCTTCTTCCTCTCTCTTCTTTGTCTTTTCACCTCCTCCCTCTATCCTCTCTGTAATATGCCCCCCTGTGCGTGAGTATGTTTTAGGGAGGTGGGGGACCGGGAAGACGGCCCCTTTTAATTTGTCCTCATAAGCCTCATTTATTTTTGCAGCCAGATGTGAGCTGACAGACATCACTCAGTGGCTCCCTAGTCCCCTTCATCCTTCCATTGGCACCCTTGAGTCCCCCCCCCCCCATTCCCCCCCACCCTCCCCTTTCCCACTAGGAGGTCAGGCGAGCACCCTCACCCACCCTCCCCACCATCAGCATTACAGAAGATGGATGTGTCTTTAAAGCAGAGATTGATTGTGGATATCAGAGTTATGGCGCCATTCATCACAGCCGATATTATTCCGACGAACGGGATTGAACAAGGAGGTGGGACTCCTGAGCCCATGGGTGGGTTTTTTTTTTTGGGGGGGGGGGCTGTCAGTGCAGAGGAAGTTTAATAATTTGTAGATGAGGATGTGTATCACGCTGTGTGTGTGCATGAATGTGTGTGCTTATGCTCATGTACTTGCTTGTGCCTTCGTAAGTCTTTCTCACTTGGGAATTCTGGCATGTGTTTATTTTCTTTATTCTATCAGTGTCTCTGTGTGTGCGTGTGTGTGTGTGTGTGTGTGTGTGTAGCTGTCTGCATTGATCTCCGGTGATGTGATCCTCCTTCAGAGTCTGTTCTCATCGGACTCTGATTTACGGCTTCATTAGGATCCTTGTGCTCCCTCCCCTTCTTTTTGTCTTCCTGCTTTCGCCAGGTCACTCTTGGAGACACACACTCACACACAGACAACGCACACTCTGTAGAGGGAAAGCTGCAACTAAAGGACTTTTCATCCCAGCACTTTGTATAGTTTGTTTCTGTTCTGTTTGTCATCTTTATGAATAATCTCTTATTATTCATCAAGGCTCAGCACCTCATTGTGCCCTCAGAGTTGAAGTGCCATGGCGGTTTTGGAGGTGCTTCCCTACCCCCAGGCAGCCCCACTCGGCTGAAAAGAGCCCTCATTGTGTGTGTCGTCTTTTATGGCGCTGTCTGAAAGAGAGGGATGCACTCCACTCGGCATTCAAATGCACGTGGTAAAGCAGCCAGCAGAGCAGGACAAACACCACAGGTTGTAAACGCTTTCAAAAGGAGAGTGTGTATGAGAGTGTGTGTGCATGAGGATGTGTAAATGTGAATGTGAGCGAGTGTGTGCAGGCTCTTGACTGAAAGGTTTTCACTCGCTTTACCTCCACTTTTTCTCTCCTGATACAGTCCGCCACTTACTTTACTCCATTTTTTTTTCTGTCTACCTGTCTTCCGTAGTTGCCTGAAATGACTTTCTTCTTCCTCCACTAAGAAAAGAACCTCAAAGTTTTTGCTTCTCATGTTTTTAAAATCCCCCCCACCATTATCAGGAGTCAAGTCATGCAGAAATGTAAAAAATAAGAAGGTAATCACACTTTGTGCTGGTGCTTTTGTCGTCAGTCCGTGATGGAAATGGGTCTAAATATGAGATTAGAACCTGCCGGTGACTGATGCTATTAGGCAGATATGCCATAGACTTTACTATCTCCCATGAAGGATTAGCGCAAATTATACTGGGAGACAGGCTTGATTTCTCCTCTGCCTGGCTGGATGTGGGCATTTGAGGCACTCTAAGTTGACAGCGTCTGTCTCTGCTTAGTTCTCCGAGACAGGTTGTGTGACAGCTGATGCCAGGCGAGGGCTTAAAAAGTGTGTATGTGTGGGTGTCTATTTGTGTGTTGGACGACGTTTGGTCTGTCTGTGTGTGTGTGTGTGTGTGTGTGTGTGTGTGAGTGTGTCACTGCATGTATCTCTGTGTGTGTATGTGTGTTTGAGAGTAGGAGAGTTATAAACTGACAGGCGAGTGTGTTTGAATGTGATTGCACGTCAATGACTCTTTTTTTTTTTTCAGAAAACAGGTTCTCTTTGAGTAGGGTGACAATTGGGAAAGGCTAATTTTAAGCTTGGTGGCTTCCTCTTTAATTCTACACACTCTTATCTGAAGTTATTTTAAATAATTAAACTGTCTGTAAGACTGTCCAGGTGATGCTGTTTTTGTAGCTGCGAATAAGTAAGAAAGCTGGTCAGACGTCTGACCAGGTGCTGAATTTGAATGTTTAAACGTATTTGTAAGAAAATGCTGATTAAAAACACAACCTAGATCACAGGACGCATACATTTCTCTTCATATCCAAACTGATGACATCCATCATGTAGTGCGTAATCTCAAATTGTTTGAACTATGATGATCATATAACTGAAGGAAGGTGGCCGAGCTGTTTGTTCACCTCTCAGGAATGTTGGAAACATGCAAATGTTCCCTGTTTTAGCCCTGCTGTCTCCTCTCGGCCTGCTGATTTAGGAGGGTGACATGTCCTTTAATGTTGGGTAATAAACTGAAGGGGTGGATTTATAGGCTCAAGTCTTGTTTTCCCCCCACTGTCTCTGTCCGCTGGCTCCTATGACGACCATACAAGCTCCACCCTCACTGCATTTAAGGTGTTTTCAAAGCTACAGCAGTAGCTTTAGCAGAGCCGTTGGTTTCCACCTCAGGCCTTGGCCATATGTTACACAGAAACGAGACCAAGAGAAAGTTTTCCAGTACAGGCGAAATCAGTCATGTGATTCAAGCCAACTGCAGTCATTTTAGGTTAAACCTGCCGTGAATTACAGGTTAAGGTTGAGTTAAACCTCAGAAAACTACATTCCTAACCAATGTAGGAAATTAATTTCCATGTGATTTTGTGATGTTTGTTAGTTTTGATATATTACACTTTCCTTGACATTTTTACTTGTGGAATGTAACTAAAACAAAAAAACCTAAATGCAGCTAAGAAACAATTCGACTCAGAACCAAAGTGAATAATCTTTCTGCACATTCAAAAACACTCATATCCAGTGGCAGCATATCTTTTGCTTCAGCACGTCCTTACTTCTCCCCAGTTATTTTCCTGTCTTCCCACTCATCACCCTCCTCTCTCTTTCCTCCTCCTTAGTTTGTGAGGCATGATGCACAGCGGTGCTTCGCTGTGTCAGCAGGACGGAAACAGGTCAAAGTGTAGAGTGACTCAGATAGGTGTAGCTTCAGACTGATATACTGTATGTTTCCTACAACACTGGCTTCTTGCTGTACAAGGCTGCCCACCTCTGATAAAATGCAGTGACGATTTCTGCCTGACTACAGCAGGTGAATGTGAATGTGTTAGTTGTATTTTCTGGTCAGTCCCTGAAATGAAAACATTACAAAGTGTAGTATGGGAGGATTAACTCACCAACTCACTCACCAAGTGTGTAAATTCTGCAGTGAAATCTGCATTCGATGCCTCGTGGAGCTGCTTCAGAATGTCTTTCAAGAGACCTTTGCAATTGTTTGGTGGTTGAAATTCTATTTCAGAGGCTTTTCTAACCTCACAAGAGTAAATTTTGAGGGGAAAAACATAATAGTGAAATCTTCTTAGTATGGTAGAAGTCATATCAGTACTAGTATCCGCATCTAAAAAAACCTATATTGGTCTCCTCTACACAGGATGCTCCAAATCAGTCTCATCCTCTCCTCGACACAGTTTGACTGATCAGTCCGAGGCCTAGTTTGCTGCTGCCAGCGTGGGACTGGATGTTCGTTTCTCTATTTATTTCCATGGCCTATGCGTTTTTCCCCATATAAAGACAGTCTATGTCCGACCGTGTCACCGCGTGATGGATTGCATAGTCCTCTTCTCTCAGGAAGAGAAAAGGGGGATGGTGGAAAGAAGGAAGGAAAGAAGAAGGGAAAGAATGAGTGAGAGAGGGAGGAAGCGGAGTGGTGCGGTGCAGCAGTGAAGGACATGGCAGCTTAGCGCTGGCCAAAAAGACTGTGCTGAACACCTGCTCCTGTCTCCAACGCCCCTTCAACCTCCTCATTACCTGTCAATCTATCACAAGGCAGCCAGATCAAATGTCTGCAGCAGCCAGGACTCGCACAGGGAGGGAGGGAGGGAAGAGGGAGGGGGAGTGAGGAGAGAAAGAAGGGAAAGAGAAGGACAGATTGCATGTCTGGGAGAGCAGAAAATGAAGGGGAAGTAAATGGAGCAGCTGCGTGTGCATATCGAAGATCTGTTGATAATTTGGAGTAAACTTTGTCCAGAGTGCAATTATTTAAAACTTCTGGAGGTAGTTTGTCATGTTGCTAAATTTAGAGTGCATGGAATACAGACTGCATGCGAGTCGGGTATGACTTTATGCAAATGTGTTTTATCATCGTCACTAGAGAGTTGAAGAATTATGGACTAGTTGTTATAAATTCATTTTCATGTAAAAAAAGAAATATATTCAGAGGAACTTTCAGGTGCAGCTCGTTGTTTAACATCTAAAATTAAAGATTTATTACACTGACCAAAAATCTATAATATTTTGTAGGGGATCAGTTGCGTGTTCACATCTTGTCAGTGTACCATATGCCCTGCCCTACACAGTAGTGTTTAGACCCACCCTACAGCACCGTTTGGCCTTTGATTGGCGCCTCTGTGTAAAAGAGGTGAATCTGTGACAGACAAGCGCCACTGTAGGGAGGCGGAGCCTGCGGTTTCAGATTACAGCGACAATACTGCCAGCGTGTATCTTTTAGAGTGCCTGTGTGTTGTGTACACGACAAAGTGTACAGGCACATTTACGTATATATGCAGATTGTGTGTATTTTAATGACTGTTCATGCATAGAGACAGGTTTATTTTTGTGTGCTAGAGTGTATGAATTCTTAGTGTGTGTGTGTGTGTGTGTGTGTGTCGGTACATGAGAGTCGGCATTTGTATATTGTGTGTGTGTGTGTGCTCTTTAAAAGGCAGATGAATTTGAGCTCATCAAGGTGCATTAGTGCACACATGACCAGTCCCAGCCCTCTACTTCTGATCCCTTTCAGTCCCTGCTCTCTCTCTCTTTCTCTCTCTCACTCTTTCTTAGTCTTTCTCTCTTTCTCAGTCAAGCTCTCTCGCCCCTCTCTCTCCTTTAGTGTGTGAGCTGTGGTGATTTACGGTAATTATCCATCGTTGGGTCATCTATCAGGCTGGCCGTTGCTAGGAGATGGAAGCAGCTGCTGCTGGCTGTTGTCTTGTCAGGGACAGTGCATGTGTGTGTGTTTGTGTGTTTGTACATACTTGTGTATGTTCGTGTGTGCTTCCTGGGATGTGGGTGAGGGTGCTTGCATGTGGTAACGAGTATGTGCTTGCATGTGTATTTATTGGCATTGTGAGTGTGTGTTCAGGTGAAGTGGCCCATCCTGATGTGGGGATTTAAAAGTGCAGGTGGTGGAAAAGACAGAAGGAAGCGAAGGAGTCGATGGATGGAGAGAGGGATTATAGGTGGGAGAGAGACTTGGGTGAGGGTGGGGTCAGAGGTAGGAGGCCAGGTGTGTGTGTGTGTGTGTGTGTGTGTGTGTGCGCGTGTGTGTTTGGGGAGTGGGCAGCTTAAAAGGCACAGGTGTGTGCGTGATAGACAGGGGAGCTGTGTGATAAATTTATCCAGGCAGATGGAAGTTGGAAGAAGTCAGACCTTGGGGAGTAGTTTTAGTGGCTGTGAAAATTACAAGATTGAGTGTGTGTGTATACGTGTATAGGTGTGTGTGTGTGTGTGTGTGTGTGTGTGTGTGTGTGTGTGTGTGTATGGGGGTGGGGGGTGGTGCAATTGGCAGGTGATCACCCCACAGATGGGTGTTGGTTCAGATCCCCGCTGAGGGGCCTATTTCTCTTCATTTTACCGCTGTAATCCACCGTAACCCATTGTGTTGAGGCCGTTTCAGGTTTCATGATCTACGCACACCATTCATGTTGGAGCAGACATGAATGCATCCAAATCCTTCCCACACACACACATTGAAAGGTCAACTGCGAACATTATAGTCTTAACGCTGGGTTCGGTGGACATAAGAGAGGGAGTTTTCAAAGGAAGTGCAGAACATTATCATCATGGTGACTTGGAGCTTAGGCAGACAGAGTGCTGAAAGTGTTTACTGCCATTGTGGTATAACGCTTGGTGCCCAAAATGAGAGGACGCTATAATAGTAATTACAGTACAAGCAATCATGATGATGATTATGTTAACATAAGACAGTATAAACTAAAGTGAAAGACAACAAATATAATAACCTAAATAGTGAAAATTGCAAGCAATACATAAAATAATTCTCTACTTTTTACTACCAAAATTGCTAATAATAGAAATTGTAATGATATCAAAGACCGAATTCACAAAGTAGTTAAAAATGCAATTACAAAATACATACGTAGACTGAAAGGCTGTAAAAGAAGCTGTCCGAGTAGCTTTACTAAAGTTTTATTTGCTTAACCTGTTGGCAGATCTGTAAAAAGCAGCTGGATATAAGCCACACGTCCTTATGAGCCGTGGTGACTGTAAATACAACCTCCACTCTCGGCTCTCCATACCGGCCTAATTAGCGCCAGTTAGCATTTGTCATTGCGTTTAGGGGTGAAGATTAGGAACACCTCTCAATTAATCTGCAATCAGCCTGTTTGTTAATTAGCTAACCTGTTCTAAGTGGCCTTCAGGGCTCTTGTGTAATTAGCTAAGCTGCTGGGAAGCAGGTCTGTGTGTTGACATTGACCTAAAGCGTGCATACACACACGGAGATGAACACAATACACACACACACACACACACAAGCACATATATAGTGTATAAGACACACAGTACGGTCTGCAGTCATGGTCAAGAGGGACAAGAAACCCTGGCCAATAAATTACATACAAAAACAAACGCAGCCCCTGTACCTTCTGTTTGTTCAGGAAGAACAAATGCTTAAACACACACACACACTTCCTAACATACTTTATTAGTTGTCGCAGTCGTGTCATGCTCATCCAAATATACACATTTGCACATCGTCATGCTTGCAGTGATACACTTACACTGATTATTCCTCCCTTCACTCTGCAGCAAACCTGCATCCCTCAAAAGCATTCTTAGAAAAGGCAGGAGGGAAAAAATACATACTGTACTCCCCATGCACGTACACTCTTTTGAACATTTCATCCTTTTCAAGTGCAACAACATACCACCAAAATGAACAGCTTCTCTATTGCTGTGTTGAAGCATTTTTTTCTTGCTCACTTCAAAGCCATTTGTTTACTCTGCTGCCTCCTGACATTGTCTGTGGTAATTAAAGGAGCGCACTGAAATTTATGGTTTAATTATACAGGCCTTGTTATGCAGAGAAGACCAGGATGGGCTGATATGCTCAATAAAAATAAATAAATTCCATACGGGTTTATTGAACCTGCGTTTGCATGGAGAGCGCAATCGTTCCAGCCACTCAGGTGTGTGTCTGTGTTATTGTGTTTATATGTTCATGTGTATGCATATGTGTGTATGTTTATTTATGTGTTGCCTCGCAGGACAGCAGCAGCAGCTCAATGCAGAGTCTGAGTGGGTGAGAATGAAATTGAAAAAAAAAAAAAAAAGCCAGATGAATTGCAATCGATTGGTGCTGGTTCACTGTATTGATCCCCCAGCATGTTAAAGCCTGCTGTACTCCATGAAGAACACTCAGTCAGTCAGTGCGGGCCCCCCCCCCACTCCCTCCCCCCACCCTCATCCACCCCTTCACCACCTAACACGGCTGGATATACTGTAAATGTCTCCCTGTGTTGTTACTGCATGCATGTGTAAAAAGCGGAGACGATAGTGCTTCCAGCCTTAGCTTCGTCTAAGCGTGTGTGTGTGTGTGTGTGTGTGTTGGTTTTGTGCATGCACAGTAATGGAGAGTGATCTTGGCTGTGGCCCACAAGCTGCTTCTCTGAACTGATCTTTGAGTTGGGTATAAATAGCGCTTGCTCTATAAATAAAACAGCAGCACCTTTCACACTCACTCTCTCTCACTTACCCACACACACATACACACACACACAAACACACACACACACAAATTCAAACCTGCCCACATGCCTCTTGGATCTTACACCTGCCCGTACACAGTCATATGCGCAAATACCCCCACACAGGCCTCCCATCAATCCATATATCATTGTGTGGAGGTCAGATAGAAGGATGTCCGTGGGACATATTGGCTTATTTACATGAGAGCATGACCTGTACCAGTTTAACACTGTCTACCTGTCTGACCTCTGACCTCACCATACTTTACAAAACAATCATTTAGTCAGCTGAACATCAATCTATAGATACAGTGCTGGAATTTAGCTGACAATTTTATTCAGTGCCTTGTAGCATGGGCAAATCAATGATCAATACCTTACCCAAAACATTGACGGCATTAGCTGCTGAAGACATTGAACCTGAACCTTTGTGCATCTTTCTCTCTCTCTCTCTCTCTCTCTGTCTGCCTGTCTCTCTCTCTCTCTCAGTCAGACTCTGTTCACGTTACAGGGGAGTTTTACCTTTCACCAATTTCTTGCTAATGCAGGAATATTGTGTTCATAAATTAAAAAGTATCTTGACCTGCTCTTTATGCCAAGTATCAAGTGAAAACTTTTGTTGTGATCTGGCGCTATATAAATAAAGCTGACTTGACCTGAATCCCTGTGGTAACAGAACAGTCTCCCAAAGGCCAGGAAGATGTCCTCTTAAAGTTTTTGGGGGATAGAGTGGCAGGAAGTCCAACATTGCCATCCTGCATGCTGGGCAAAACACACTAACAAACTGCTCTCTAAGAAATTATCGCACTGCACTTTACATAATGCTACTGGCCTACTGTAAATCAACATGACTTGAAGTGTTTGCATGGAGCCACCAACGCAAACGACCACCAGGAAGGCTGGTGGTTGAGTCACTGAATATCTGCCAATAATACAGAATTTCACCACTAATCCTGTTTGCACAGCACTTATTCACATTCATGCTACTTTCTACATCAGTCCATCATGTAGCTATGTGTCTGAAGAACATGTCCCATCCGCCACTGTCTGCTGAGCTCAACTCAGGCTAGAAGTGTTTTGAAATGGGGTGGAGAGGGGGGTGAGAGATAAATTGGTACAGCGAGCTGGAATGCTGCTGCAGTTATTTAAGGCCCTGTAGGTGCTGCCTAGGCCATATGCTCCCATTATTCCGCTTGGGAGGGGCCCATGTGGAGATGTGAGCAAGGCTGGAGAAAGAAGAGGAGGAGGAGGAGGAGGAGGAGGATGAGGGTGGGAGAGAAAGAGAAAGAGGGGTAAGTGGAAGGAAGTGAAAGGAGAGAGGTAGCTGAGGAATTATTTTAAGGAGACCCCCCCCCATCAAGCATAGAAGGAATTTTAAGAACGGGATACCGGGAGATGCCTGAGATGAGATGAGAACGAATTAGCTTCTAAAGTAAATGATCGCCTTCACCCTCAATATCCGGCTCTTTCACCGTCATCTTTGCATAATTCATCTCGTCAAATTTTGAGGTGCGACAGAGTATAATTCATGAACTCCTGAACTTTTCAGGTATTTAGCTTTTCTTAGGTTAGGGCTTCTCAATCATTTTCGCATCATGAAGCTGCACTAAATAAGATTCTGTACGACACGCCTCCAGCTGGTGCTGGTGAATTTTCACAAAATATAAAGGGATTTCTACTCAATAGGACTAAATTGTTTTAAATACACGAGTGTTACAGAGAGAGTTAAATGTGATCAGGATGATATCAAGTAAACGTCACACCCCTTCTGACCCTACAACCCCAAACTTAATTTTGGTGTGATGGGTCGATTTAGAAAAAAATAATCTTTCCTCCTGCAGATAGCTCAGTATTTATCCATTAAGAAAACAAGGCGCAGATGCAGCTTTGTTGTTAGCCTAATATCTCTTTCTCTCTCTTGCTTCTCCCTCTCTCGCTCTCTCTCTCTCTCTGTCTCTATCTCTCTCTTCTTCTCCCTATCTGTACAGTCTCTTGTCAAACTGAGGCCTGTGTTCCTGATCAGGGCATTGCTCTCATGTTAGCCGCTTCACGGGAAGCACATCCCAGCATTCCCTCTGACACGCCGGCAGGAGCATTACCATAATTGGCTTTTCTACATGACGGGACAGAGGAAATAATAATGTCATTTTATTTACAGCCCTCTTGTCCCGGTCCGAGAGCTATCACCCCCCTCCTCCCTCCTCCTCCCACCTCCATCCTCCCTCCTCACCACCGCACTCTTTCCCCTCTCTACACATACACTGACATACACCCCTCCTCCTCCTCCTCTCTTCTATCTCATCTCCCTCTCTCCCCCTCTGCCTGTGCAGGGCGCGAGTCTCGTTCTGCCACGGCGTGTAGGTCAAGCGATGGCTTTTTGATCAGCTCCTGTCTAAAGCCATCAGGGTTGAGAGGCACGTAATGGAGAGCAGGGTGACAAACAGAATCTGGGGAAGGAATAAGACTGCCAGTTTCCTATTAGGACCCGGCCTAAACGGCCTCTGCCCCCCCCACCCACCACATACCCTCCCACCATTCTCTGCTGCAAACCCACTCCTGCACTGCCTAAATCACATGAGTGAAGGGACCCGTGATTGGACATTAGTGCCGCAAATGACTGCCGTGATTGCCCCCTCTTCCCAAACTCACATCAAATAAATAAAGAAATGTGTGTAAATAAATAGAAAGAGGGGTGTTGGAGAAATGGGGCTGGTGGTGGTTAGGGGAAGCTGACTGGTTTCATCCCCATCTTTTTCCTCCCTCTCTCCCTCTCTCTCTCTCTCTCTTGTTTCATCGCCTTTCTGCCTTTCTTATCTGGTTTGTTTGGCTTTGACAGCGGCCAAATGGTGAAGCTCCGCGAGCCTGACAGAGAGTTTTATTGATTTAACAACCAGCAGACTCTCAGCAAAGAAAAGGGAGAAGGCAAAAAATGGGCAGGGCGGAGAGAGATAGCAAAGTTTTGAAAAGGAGTGATATGTTTCTGCTTTACTCCCTGCCAAAATGCTGACGTGTCTGCTGGTTGTATTTCATTTGGTATCATTTACAAAAATCAAGTCGTACACAAAGTCAAGCTGTGTGTGAGAGAGAATGTTTTAGAGATGATCTGTACTTAGGTCGATCATGTTGGGAGGCCCAGTGTTGTGTTGAGGCAGGCTAGAGGGCGTTCACCACAGTCTTTTCATCAGAAAAACACCATATCAAAATGTCTGGGTGTTCTGCACAAAAGGACTCTGAGAACTAATTTTAAATGCACAAACCTGATCACGGATTGCAAATGCAAAATCTGTAACAATGCATATTGAGGATTGTTCATGGGTACTTAAGCTGTTGTAGTCCTTCAGGAACACTCTCATTTAAATAAGAGTAAATAAAATAGGTGAGAACAAAACACACACTTGTCTAATCAAATAACAAATCAAAACTATATTTGGTAGCCTGAGACATGAAAACCTTTGACAACACCTCCTTTACAGCACTATAAAGTGTTTATATCAATCCATTTGTGCAATATGCATTTTGAAAGGCCATTATAAAATCCAAAGAGGCTGCTACAAAAACTTTTTGGTACTTATTAACAACATATTAATCATATGTGTAGGTATTGGGAGATCCGTGATACACTGGGATGCTAATTCTTACTTCCTTGGTGTGTGTTGTTGGTGATCTGGCGTGGCTGGTGGCGGGCTTGATCACTGCTGCTTCTGACAGTGAGTCTGCAGTACTATCCTGGCCACGCTGCCGCCTGTCTCCTTGATGGCGGCACGTCCCAGAGCAAAAGTGACAGGCGCTTTGGCGCCCGTGCAGATGGCCCTGCTCACAGCCATCACCCACTCGGCAAAGCAAACCGCCAGGGACGGCACGCCAGCCCTGCCCCTTCCCAAGCCCGCCCCTTGCTGGTGTTGCTCTGCATATGTGCATCCAGGACAAGACAGGCAGCTTAATCTGGTCACCAGTCAGAATCACACATCTTCAAGTTGCAGTGATTGAACAGATAGAGCTGATATTTAGCTCTTAATCTATTTGCCTCCTCATGCTTCAGGTTTTAGCATCCTGTCAGAGTAGATCCAGCATCTCAAAACAGATGGAGAGATCATGTATTTCAGACTAATGTTAACCACATTTCATCACTAATATTGCACATTTATGGTTTGCAAAACCGTCCACTTGCTGCCTGTGATTTTTACAGATGTCTGTCTCTGCCAGTCTTTTGTCTGTGTGCTTTTGATATCACCCTCTTTGTTGTTTCCATGACAACATGGCAGGACAGGCATTGATTGACAGGGATCGTCAAAGGGTTCCCTGGCGACCTGCTCATTGTTCGAAGCCCCTCCCTGCCGCAGTCTGTGTTTTGTCACTCACCCAGGGATATTTCTGATCTGCTGCTTCTCATTCCGCCTGTCTATTTGTGAATGTGTGTGTCTGTGTATTAAGCACTGCCAATTATTGGGGTTTAGCTGCTTTTTGGCTGCAGCCAATGAAAGTGACTCACATAGGTAATTCCTACTGTATGTTTGCCCTGTTTGTGTGGGCTTGTAAAGAATGGATAGCCGTGCTGCAGGATGCTTTGTATATTAAATGGCTGATGTATTGATAGCCTCCTGTTCTGGAAGCAGGTTAGCGAGGGAGAAGGCACTGTAACAGAAGACACTCTGCAGATGTGTTGTAGAGAGTACAGCACATAATGCTAATCTGCTGTGTTAGGGATTTTCAGGAGTTTTAGAAACTGTCTCGGTCTCAGTCTGTCAGTGGGATTGAAGCGCAGCCAGGTTCTCCTGTAGTGCTCTCATTTCACTGAAATCCTGTCAAGCGTTAGGGGAGTATGTTGCTCATTTGGAGAAGGGTGTATCAGTAGCATACAGTGAACTCAGACTTATAGGCAATATTATGGTCGGGGGGTTAAGGCTTGCACTGTAAGAGCAAACATGTATGAGCTGCAGAGTGCGTAAAGTACACACATAGCCATGGGAAGGTGAGCATGCGGACAAAAACGCATTTGCAAACAGGCACTTACTGAGGCACTCACACGCACAAACGTGCACATCACCTCACAGCCGATGGTGCAGCTGCTCACCTCCCCCACCTCCTCCACCCATCTCCTCTCAGGCAGCAGTAAATGGTGCCAGTGTATATATATCAGGTATTATGTCCACTTAGATTATGATATGACAGGTTAGCGTGCCGTTTGAAGCTGACAGCACATCTGTTTCATCAGGAGAGACTGATACTGGCATCTAGGACACACATCTCACCATGCAGGAAGGAGATAAAGGAAGAAGCTAGGGGGCCGTCTTTCCTGTCTCCCTGCCTCCCTCACCCTTCTCTTCTTTCTCCCTTTTCTCTTACAGCCCCTCTCCCCGCCCACCAAACCCACCACCTCCTGCTCACTTTTTCTTTCTCCCCTACATTTTCTTTTCATTCACTTGTTCTCCCCCTAACCACCTCCTGTCTCTCCTACTTATGATGCTTACTGTGTCTTTCCTCGCATGCACACAAACACACACACACACACCTAAACACACACAGGCTAGCCTTCTTTCTAATTTGCTTTTATACATTTTACTAGTAAACCTGTTACTTCTTACAAAGGTCTTGTTTTAAATTCCATTTCTCCACACCTCAATCTTTGATCATGTGTTCCCTTTCCTTTTTTAATCTGTCTTTTTGTTAGCATCGTCCATGGCAATGCTTTTTCACGAATGCATGAACTGTCTGCCCCAGACTCCTTCCTTCAACAATCATTGTGGTATTCTCAATCCAAGTACCATTGTCTTGCCAGTTCCTACTTATTAGCTCAAATGAAAACAACCTTCAGCTTATCAGAGTAGGTTATTAGGAAAAGCTTCAATATCTCCAAATTAGTGCTTTGTTTTTTTTCCCTCCCTGATCAGTTGCATAACCTGAACATGTGAGGGGTGAACTTCATGGACTAGATGAGTGAGAGGCAATAAAGCTTCGGGAAGAGAAAAAGAAAGAGAAAGGGGGGAGTTGAACATGCAAGCATGCAGCTGGCTAACAAGGCCAAACAGTCAGTCATTTCCTGGGGAACATGAGGCATGTGTGGAGGAATAGGGAGTTGGGAAGGAAAAGGACAACTGTCAGAAGCTCAGTGATTTATTTTTCCCTTGGAGGCTTTTTTCACCACTGGCTTTCAGAGCCACATGTGTGTAAAATATACACAAACTCGTGCATGCATGCATACAGTCACATACACATGCTCACACTGGATGAGAATGAAAGCCTACATTTCCCATCATTGAGTATTCATTCCGTGTTATTTTGACAGTGGTCCTGTTAGTGTGCCGTAAATGTTTAATTTCACTGAGCTGACCTCTTTTCCTCTCCTTTTTCCTCCCCTTTTTTGTCTACTCTCTCTTGCTCTCTGTCTCTCCAGCATACATGCCCGAAGATGAGCTTAAGGCAGGCGCTCATGATGAGGAAGAGCACCTGCAGGATGACGGCCTCTCATTAGATGGCCAGGACACTGAGTTCCTGTGCAATGAGGAAGAGGAAGATGCGGATGGAGGCCAGCCACCTAGTTACAGAGACTCTCCACTCAGTAATGGCACCAACCCTGACGCTGGATACGGGTCTCCACTCAGTGATGCCAGCGACCGACTTACGGACTTCAAGAGCACCTCTTCCAGGGACGGTCAGGAGAGGGAAGGCACAGCTTTGCCCTTCCGCCCCAACAACGGCCTCTCTTTCCAGGATAGCCTGGCACAGATGAAAGCCGTCTATGCAAACCTCATCTCAGATGCCTCTTGGTCCAGTATTACAATGGACATCATGAAATCTAAGCCCGCTGCAGCTGGCAGTGTCAACAGTGCCCTCACCACTCCAGAGCCTGCCTCTACTGCCTCTGCCTCCATCACTACAACCACAAACAAGAGCAGTGGGGTCAACATGGCTAGTAGTCACCATAATGGCAGGAGCTCCAGCGCCACTGTTAACCACGCAGGCAGCACAAGTGGCAATACTAATGGAACAGCAGCTTGCTCTGTTAGCAGCCACAGTGCAACCAGCAGCAGTGGGAACAGCAGTGGTGGGGCCAGTAATGGTAGTGGTGTAGCCTATGACTGGCACCAGGCAGCACTTGCCAAAACTCTTCAGCAAACCCCCTACCATCTTTTACCAGAGCCCAGCCTCTTCAGCACAGTGCAGCTCTACCGGCAGAACAACAAGCTGTATGGCTCTGTTTTTACTGGTGCAAGCAAGTTTCGTTGCAAAGACTGCAGTGCTGCCTATGACACACTGGTGGGTTTGACAGTCCACATGAATGAGACTGGCCATTATCGAGATGACAACAAGGACAAAGAGGAGGAGCAGGGAAAGCGCTGGTCCAAGCCACGCAAGCGCTCCCTGATGGAGATGGAGGGTAAAGAGGATGCCCAAAAGGTGCTGAAGTGCATGTACTGTGGCCACTCATTCGAGTCTCTGCAAGATCTCAGTGTTCATATGATCAAGACCAAGCATTACCAGAAAGTGCCTCTCAAAGAACCAGTGCCAGCCTTGGCCACGAAACTAATGCCCTCTTCAGCTAAAAAACGAGCTATCCAAGATGCTATAGTCTCGCCATGCTCCCCAGACTCTCTCCATGCTAGTAGTGGTGGTGGCACTGTATCCCTTGGTGATGTTGGCAAAGATACAAAAGCTGCAGCAAACCCCTATGTTACTCCAAACAACCGCTATGGTTACCAGAATGGTGCCAGCTACACATGGCAGTTTGAAGCTCGTAAAGCCCAGATCCTCAAATGTATGGAGTGTGGAAGCTCGCATGATACATTGCAACAACTGACTGCCCACATGATGGTTACAGGTCACTTTTTGAAGGTTACAAATTCCGCATCCAAAAAGGGCAAACAGCTGGTTTTTGATCCAGTGGTAGAAGAGAAGATTCAGTCTATCCCACTGCCACCAACCACCACCAGACTCCCTGTTCCCGCTAGTGTTAAGTCCCAGCCAGTGTCCCCTGCTCTCTCCTCTGGCTCAGAGGAAAAGCGGGAAGGAGTAGAGGATGAAAAGGTTGAAGGTGGTGAGCCACTTGAGAAAAAAATTAAGGAGGAGAAAGATGACTCAGGTGAGAAATCTGAGACTGACGCCACATCATATAAATATCTTAGAGAAGAAGATTTGGAGGAGGCACCAAAAGAGGGTTTAGATATTCTTAAATCCCTTGAGAACACAGTATCCAGTGCCATCAGCAAGGCCCAGACAGGCACACCCACATGGGGTGGCTATCCTAGCATTCATGCAGCTTACCAACTGCAAGGGGCCATGAAGAGCTCCAACACTATTCTACCCCCAATGATCCAGAGTGTCCAAATGCAGCCAATGTTCAACAGTGGGCTACGAGGCCTGGCGGGTGACCCCAACACAGTCATCCACTCACCTCGGAGCCCTTCCTCCCCTACCCCCCTCAGGAGCAATGTCACTGCCATGGAGGAGCTTGTGGAGAAAGTGACAGGGAAAGCTGCCACCGTAAAGAAAGAAAAGGAGGAGAAGATGGTGAGCCTGGAACGATGCCGGCCCCCGTCGTTAGTAAAATCACCCTCTCCTGCACTGAGAGAGCAGAGAGAGCAATTAGCATCTCCAAATGACCTTACTGTAGGTAAACCGTCTGGTATGAGAAGTAGCAGCCCAGGTAGTGTAGATTCAGAGCACATGTGCAAGAAGGAGCCTAAAGAGAGCCTAGTAGATGGCCACAACAACCATGCAAAGAATGGCTCTGAGGCCTGCCAATCCCCAGTAACTAATGGCAACAATTTTGGCATCATCACCGATCACTCACCAGAAAGTCCTTTCATCAACCCTCTCAGTGCACTCCAGTCAATCATGAACACACACCTGGGTAAGGCCTCTAAACCAGTAAGCCCTGCTGCAGACCCACTATCTATGCTTTACAAAATCAGCAACAGCATGATGGATAAGCCAACTTTCAACCCAACTCCTCAGGGCAAGCCAGCTGAGCCCACCAACCACTATCAGCTGTATGAAAACAATGACCAGCCCATAGACCTGAGTAAAAATAAGTCCACCAATAACAGCAACAATAACAATAACAGCAGCAGTGCGCTCTTGACAAACAATGGTGTAAATGGTAATAAACCCCTCATATCCCTTCCTGACTCAGTGTCCTCTCCTCTGAGGGAGAATGCTCTGATGGACATTTCTGATATGGTAAAAAACCTCACTGGAAGACTGACGCCCAAATCTTCAACTCCCTCCTCCATCTCAGAGAAGTCGGACGCTGACGGCAGCGCATTTGAGGATGCCCTAGAGGACCTCTCCCCTGTGCAAAAGAGGAAAGGGAGGCAATCCAACTGGAATCCCCAGCACCTCCTCATCCTCCAGGCACAGTTTGCATCCAGCCTGAGGGAGACCGCAGAGGGCCGCTATGCCATGACTGACCTGGGCCCCCAGGAAAGGGTCCACATCTGTAAGTTCACAGGCCTCTCCATGACCACCATATCCCACTGGCTGGCTAATGTCAAGTACCAGCTGAGACGGACTGGGGGCACCAAGTTTCTCAAGAACATGGACTCGTGCCAGCCTGTGTTCCTCTGTGGTGACTGTGCCTCCCAGTTCAGGACTCCCTCCTCCTACATCGGCCACCTGGAGTCTCACCTGGGCTTCAGCTTGAAGGACCTGTCCAAACTGTCAGCTGAACACCTACGGGAGCAGCAGGCTGCCTCAAAGGTGATCACAGACAAAATGACATTCGGCAGCCCCCTGTCAGCCTTGACCACGCCAGAGGACGACACAGGCTCTGTGTACCAGTGCAGACTTTGCAATCGGACATTCGTCAGCAAACACGCAGTCAAACTGCACCTCAGCAAGACCCACGGCAAGTCTCCAGAGGACCACCTGGTGTTTGTCACTGCTTTGGAGAAACTGGAGAAGCTAGACAAGATGGAGAAGGTTTAAGAGGGGTCTCGAGCCAAGGGTAGAGACTGACAGCTGTGGAACTGATTAGAATTTCATTGCACTAAAATGACATTGTTCACAGTTACTGCACTGGGCCGAACTGAGCCGCCAGAAAAAAATCGGTCTTATTATTTTTTGTTGTGATAACTGCCTGACTGGACCATGTCTTTTCATGTTGATTTGTTTTTGTTTTGCCAAGCTTTTTTACACTTATTTTGTAATATATTTATATGCTATTTGTCTGATCTGTGCATGTATTTTAGTGAATCAAGGTTAAACACAAGATTTTAATCTTTTCATGGCAAAAATACAACTACTGCTTCAATGGTAAAAGTGGTGAGTGGAAAAAGAATTGGTGGAAGAGAAAACTGTATAATACTTGATATGAAGAAGGTGAAAATTAAATGTATACACCAAAAGAATGAAAGAATACCCCGAAAGACTGAAGTAGCACCTTAGACAGTTGAATTTTGAATTTGTAAAGAGAACATGTTTTGAAATATCTTGCATTTGTCAAAATTAGACTGATTTTAAAAGATAAAGGATTATCATTTCTCCCCTTCTCCTTTTTGGGTTCCTGTCACTGCAATGTTTTTGATGATGAATGGCCTGCTCACAAATCTGTCAGTGTATTAGAAAAAAGATCACGTGAACATTTGGAAAAACTGAAATGCTGCTTCTGGTTACGAGTCAATCAGTGAAAATGAATGGCCGTCAGTATGCAAGTTTGCTCAAAAAACTTTTCCTTGTTGTGAAGTATCACCTTATAGCAATTTTCCAGTTGTATGGTTTGTTACAACTCTCTCTTTCTAAATTGTGTCGCTTTATTCAACTGTAAAGAGAACAGTCCGTTACATGTAAATGATTATCAGTGAAATGTCAGTAATCCATAAGACATATCCTACCATTTGAAACGGCTCAACATTCTTTGTATCTTAAGGTGTGTGCATTCTCTAACTTTTATATTGTCATTTTATATACAAAAATGATAAAAAATAAAAACAGATGGTGTACATAGATATATGCTGTAGAGCTACAAAATGTCCTTTTTTAAAGAAAATACAAATTTAGCTTCTTTGGCTTGGTTTACAGAAATGATTTTAATTATACTTGCATCCAATTTGATGCATGAAATGGTGTGGAAAATAAATAAGCGATGCACAATGACTATACATTTCAATGTTTTATCGACAATATTGTAAAAAAAATTTTTAGCACCGATTAGTTTGTTTCATTTCTTTCTCAATTGTAAAATAAACCCCAAAGCAGTTGTTAACAGTCTTGCATTTGTGGTTGTGTGTTCATTTATCATGGTGGTGTACCACCCTCAGCATGTACAAAACTTAACTCTGTAGCATTTGCTTTGCAGCTAATTAAAGCAATCACAGCCATATCGTATCCTAACCAAGTGTAAGAGGATTTTTTTTGTTTGCTTATAACTCATGCATGCAGAGGTGAGATTCAAAACGTCCTTGTCTCACTGTGAGTACATATTTTGTGTTCTGCAACAGGCCTGCTTTTATGTTGAGGGAAGTTTTAAGAGAAAAAGAGTCACTGGTGTCATACTTGTAACTGATGACTGAGCCGCATCATAGTGCCGATGATTATTATAATGATGAAGATGACGGGGATGATAAGCCTCTAAGGGTGCCTATTGTACTGTAAGAAACCCATGCTAGGCTTGTGACTGGCCTTCGGAGGGCCCGTTCTGAAAGAATCAGTGTTATATTAATGACGACAGTGTACTTTTGCCTGTCTTCTTGGAACAAAATCAGATGGGTGTCTGTTCTGCTTGATATAGCCTCCTGACTGGCCACACTGAACAAAACAATAATTATTATTAGATTTATTATTATTTACTTTATACTTATTATTTATTTTATAACTATTCAGATGATACAGCAAGCTGTCCTTTCTGATCAACTTCAACACTGGCAACCAGCAAATGTCCTGTGTATCTTTACACAGTATATTGATTGATGTTTGATATGGGAATGCAACAGTTAAGGCACATTAGATGTGAAACTTGGCAATGTGGAGATGATACTTGCATTTAAAATATAACTTAAATTTGATATTTCAGATTTACTCATTGATGACCCCAAGTTGCCTGCATTATCTTTTAGAGTCAGAATCAAATGCACATGTGCACTGTAAATATTTGCAGCTTACCTATCTCTATTTCAGCAAGTTTGTTCAGACAAAACAGGATAAGGTGTCACTTCAGCAGTTGGATGAACCTTTTCGATTCCCACAGCCAGCATGTGATTGTCTGAGGTCTGTCAAAAATGATATAGTTTAGAGTAGAAAACCACTGCCATTTTCCTGTCCACTTCATTGACTTTGTTTCTATTTCCTCCAAATGAATGTTTGCATAGTTGCTTGCAAAGCATGACAGAAGATTTCTGTACTGTTTTCACCAATCAAGCAGCCTCCTCGTCACCAAAGTCCTTCAGTCTCTTTAGTTGCACTTTTGCCACAGCTTTTCTCACCACTTTTTGCTTTCCTCAGGTTGTCTGTGCGTTGTGTGCTGCCATATTTTGTTGCATTTCATTTATGATCTCTGACTTATTTAATGTATTATCACATTCTTAACATTTAACTTTGCTGAGAGCTTAAAGTAATTCATTGTGTACAGTGACCTCTAGATGACCCCAGCGAAAGGTAAGCAGCAAGTTGTGGGGTTTTCTTCATCAGGCAGCCCTGAAGGTAGAGTGTCTGCATCAGGAATTTGATCTCTCATCTCGCCCTCATGTCTCAAGTTTCTGATAGAGTACTTACAGTACCAGCCTTTGTATGGATGACGCCATGCTGCAGTGTTATGACTTCCATTCCCCACACTCACAACATGTCTCATGTCGGCTGAGTCAGTCACACACACTCACTCTCCCAGCTATATTAGCATGAGTGTCTTTGTGCAATTACACACCTCCTCGATCTGGCTGCACCTCACTGTGTTGATACATGGATTCAGTGACAAAGGAAACACAGGCAGAGGGCAGATTAGCCCGGCTGAAGATGCAGCTTCCTCGGAAAGGGGCTGCTGGAGTTGGGTTATAAAACAAACAAGGCAGATAAACAAGCAACATTTGGAGGAGATAGTGTTCCCTGCACACCAGAAATAAAAAACACCTTGTAGGTTTAATACCCCACAGCTAAACCTGTAATTTTGCTGTGCCGTCAGATAGCTGCTGAGCCGATAGAGACTCTTTGCTGCTTTGTTAGAGATCAGTGCACTGTTTCCTGTGCGTATTCTATGTAAATTACATGCGATAATCGCCACGCACGGCACAATGCTGGTTCCCGTGGTGCAAACGGAAACCGAGGGTAGATAAACGCAGGCTGGGCAGATTTGCATAGCCTTTGTGTTTTGGGCGCTGCTGAACGTGAGCCCTGAGGATTGGTAGGGATTTCCTCAAGGTTTTGTATAAGTAAATGCCTGCTTCCTCTCAGGGCTGGGACCATTATGTACAGCAGACAGGGGTGGGTGTAGACAGAGGGCACAAACGGAATAACAAAATTACCTGGGCTGGTGGGAACGCGGGGAGGGAGTATTAACCTGCATAACTCGCGTCTGCCTCTGCCTAGATAGAACAAGCATATACTGGTGTTTGCATGGGAACGCGTACTCCACTTTACATTCCAATTCTGTACAACACATCAAGTATATTGTATAAATTTGTGTCATCTGTTAGGGAAACTGATAGAGAGCTGTCACTCTATGGTTAGGAGTCACAGAGAAGTGAAATTAAATAAGAGATTACATGTTGATCCCTTTGCTTCTGATGTTTTATATTTCCTCAGAAGTTCACCTGTCAAGTGTTAAGGTATGTTATAATTTAATGTATGCAATTCATGCAGCCTGCTAGTCTTTTGTTTGGCTTCGTATGTTCATGGTCGTCCCTGGTTCGTATATGATAGTGGCATGAAGATCATTGTCAACCATGAGACAAATACAAATACTCCTGCTGAGCCTGCTGCCTATAAAGCCGCCAACTTTGCACACAACTCCGCCGCATGGTTTAATACCCTTCCAAAATACCTCAAACCAAACAAACAATGTCTGACAGAGAATCAACAAACAAAGCAACAACGACTGAGAGCCTTTGTACTGGATCACAAACTAAAGTCGGAAAAATCTGTTTGGATCCTGATAAAACGCCTCATTGTGGAAATTGCATTCAGGAAGAAGTTATCAGTATTCACGTTTTGCACAAGACACCTTCCTCGGTCTATTTTTATGTTGATTTAAGTCAGTTTGTAGACTTGATTCAATCATGTCGTTCAGCTTCAGACTGTAAAATGCGCTGGATCTCTGAAAACTCTAGCACTTAATGATGTTAATGTTTAACATTAACAATATTAGATATTAGAATTGTCTTTAACATGTTAGTTTCAACTTCTATCAAATGTTTCCTAGAATTTATATAATTTCCAGTTAGGTTCTGCATAACGTTCGACCAGAAAATACCTCTCAAGGCTTGATTGCAAAAATGTTGTGGGGTGGTGTAGTGTTATCGTAATGTTATCATATTTCATGGTGCAGTAAAAGCATTTAAGGATGAACAACATTTGTGACCCATACTAAAAGATCTAACTCATTTATTTCAATTTTAAATAGTGTTATCTATCATTAACCAGCCCTCCTATTGTTGTGCATAACATTAGCTGTACAGGTAGCCTGATGAGGTCTCTTATTGATTCAGATACATTGAAGAGGCTGATAGGTTTGTGCAAGATTGACTTTTTTTTAGATACCTTTCAGGCACTACAGTGTGACACTGTAAGTGAGAGTGCAGCACTCCAGCTGGTGTCAGTCGCAGTGTATTTGTATTTTTTTGATGGACATGCGGCAGTCTTTCATCAAGGTGGGTTTATTTTGTAATGGGAGGGTTGATGTGACAGAGTTGTCTTTGGAGAATGATGGTGTTTGACAGCAGCAGCCTAACGGATGTAGGAGATCATCTCAGTCTGCCAAGCCTTTAGTTATGATGTGGTGGTGGATGAGAACTGCAGGTGTGTGTCGCCAGGCCCTTCATCCATCACAAGCCCGGACAAAACACAAAGCATACAGGCGATGAAATGTTTCCTCCATCTTGGTGGATGAGGGATGTGGTTTTACAAAACAAGACGCGATACCTATCCATTCTGTTCTTACACTGCAGTGTAATTTTTCTTTTTTTCCCCATTTTTTCTATTTTTTGGGGGAATGCGAATATTTGTTTTGTTGTGTATCTTTCTTTCTATATTTCTTGGACTTGCATTGAGACATATAATAAACCATGCACTTCCACACTTTTTCAATGAATGTTGATATCATCTCTTAATCTTTGAGATTCTAACATGATGACCATTATGAATATATCTTTTATATGTTCATATGTCTATGCACCCTCTCTGTAGAACAGCTAATCTATCTCAATTTGCCTGATCACCTGGGGACAAGAAGCTACAATAACAATCCATATATGAAAGATTAATGACATATTCACCATTATCCTGTGTGTGTATGTATGATTTAGACATTGACCTCTCAAGGTTTTTTTTTTTTATTCTGAAAACTACCATGTCCCTGTCATTTCCTATTTCAAATCAAAGAGGTCAACATAGAAAATGTCTCAAAACCAATTTGTGTTTCAAAAAGACCCTTGAGAAATAGTGGCTTGTGTTGTGTTTGATATGCACAAAGACACTTATCCCTTATCTATCTTTTCAGAGAGAAAGAGAAGGAGATAGAAGGTGAAGTGCTCCAGGAATCAGTGCTGCCTCCATGAGATATGATGCTGCTTGATTTTGATCATTGACATTTGCTTTTTCATGCATCCCGAAAAACAAGGCCTCCCTTCCATTAAGGAATTATTCAAATGACCTTCAACAGTGCATGTTTTCCTACAGTTTTGTTGTGGGAATATGAGAACACATACTGACATCTCAATTACTTATGCAAGGCTCAGAGTAGGCCCAGTGGATGCAATCACCGTGTGTGCAATCCTCAGTCACTCCGAATCACAGAGGCTCCCGGACAGACACACATAATTCAGACAAGTCAGACAGGATTTGCATACAAAGACTAAAAACAAAAAACGAGGGCATAAATAAAAAATGCACCATCTTATGCAGGAAGAGAAGGTAGAGATTTGAGGGGAGGAGGTGGGATGAGGGAGTGAGGAGGGGGGAGACCAGTAAATTGTTTTAAAAAGGTCTTACATGTCATGTTGTATATGTAAAACAGTTAGACCGATATTGAGTGCCGATACTGGCCTTTGGCATTTGGCTTGGTGTTGTAGGCTTCTGAATGAAAAGAATGCAGTTGTATTCATAGCAATGTATTATTATAATTGCTATCATTCTCATCATCACTATTATTGATAATTAAAAATATTATTTCCTCATACCAGGGTTTCAACAAAATTATTATTTTTCTCATTTTTCCATTTCAACAAACACCATTTTGGCAGAAAAAAAGAGAAAAAAAACTTGTTTGAATTCATTTTTCAGAAATGGACATATAGATACTGAACATTGTACTTAATAATACTACTGACCTTCACAATTCCATATTGGTCCAACTCTTCTATCTATTGGCCCTCAGTCATCAACCACCACAGTCTCACACTGGACCAGACACTGTTGTCCATCTTTATCTCCTTAAAAACTGAATTTTTTTCTCTTCCGCCCTTCTGGAGGTGACACACTGTCTCATCGTCGGGTGATGTGTGGGGGGTTGTAGAGGAGTGGGTGCAGGGGTAGATGAGTTGGGGTTGTTGAGGGCAGGCGGAGAGGTAGGGTGGGGTGGGGTGCATCGGAGGCTAACCCAGCATCACGTCATTAGCGTTGCACGGCGGAGATGCAGGGGCACCCTGACACATGTCACGGACAGCCAGCCGAGAGCCCACGTATGAAGCTGACACGCTGCGCATAATTTATCCCGTGACACGATCTGCATGCCGAGTTGTTGATCTGTTGTGTTTGGTTTGGACATGGGCGCTCTGGCAGTGAAGACAGAGGGGGGTTGAGAGGGTTATTATGCAGGTGGGGGGGGGCAGGAAGAGGAGAGTGAGGGCAAAGAGGTGGCAGGGTGTGTGTGTGTGTGGGAGTGTGTGTGTGTTTTCGAGGGGCGGTGGAAGGCGGCATCTTGGTGTAGCACACACTGAAAGAGGCGACACATTTGTCATGTCCACTGAGAAGCAACATATACATAAACAAGTGCATTCAAATTCACTAATGCAGACACCCAGACTCTAAAACACACACACACACAGGCACATTCACGCTTTGGTGATATGTGTGTTGAGTCATAGCGAATATCACAGCCATAATCTTGTCCCTTAAGACATCTGTTCAAGAGTGAAAATGACTAATATTTGTTGAAATGACCCTCTGTCATTCCATTGGATGTGACTGTTTGCTTCAGCTGTAGTGTGGTGTTAAAGCACTGCTGACACCACTTCTCATCAGCTTCACATCATTTTTGCTTCACTGACTCAATAACGTGTTAATTAGATTAATATGTTGATGTGTTTGTGTATGTGTTGGTGCTTTTTTGTAAATTAGTAAATACCTTTATGACATAACAGGAGTTGACAGCATTGTATGGCTATAAAGTCAGTGGCATATATGGCTAGATTATGGCTATTTTGAACTGGAATTGGTAAATGTGTGTGTTTGTTTGTGAACATTAATATTGTATTATCACTTCGCTTATGTTTGGCCATTAGTTTCTCAATTCCTGTGTGTGTGTGTGTGTGTTTGTGTCTTCAGGAAGTGCTCATCAACCATCAACTACTCCTGCCCCTCCCTCTTAGCCTAGCTCGTTTACATGAATTATGCATATGGCCAGTCTTGTTAGAGGAGCCCCTCCCTCATCACACTCCTAATCCCTGCCGTTGCCGCGGTAACCAAAATTAGACATGACTGTGAGGTACAGTACAGGCCCTCGGGGCCTTTTCCTGGACAGGCCTCATCCCGGGCAGGCACGGATGAGAATCCAGAGGTCCTATAGGCCTGTAGGTCACCTGTCCACTGATATTACTGTACTGATGCTGGAGCTTGATGGAAAATATTAATTTCAGTTCAGCTCAGTCTGTTGCCATGAACCCTAAAGTCGGGCAGACATGGTGCGGATTCAGACGTAGGTTGTTATTTTAACAGTTTTCTGGGGTTCACAACGTCTGATTGACCTGATTGAGTATCTGGCTCTCGGATGGATTTCTGCCATGTCCAAAACTTTGGTTTCCTGTCTCGTAGTTTGAGCAACTCCATGGTCCTATTTTCCTCATGGCTGCTGTCAAAAGATGCGTTATAAACTGTAGTGTGTAGTGTTTTTTGAATATCATTTGAGTTGTGACTAAAACTTTAGTCAAAAGACTGCTGTGATATAAAACAGAACTTCACAGCAGGACAGAGACACCAGACTGACATCTGTGGTGCTATACTGTTTTTGATATTGTTTTATTTTCTGTTGATAATAGATCTGTTTAAAGTAGTGCTACCTTTTGCTCTTTTTGTCAACATCAAGGATGCAGCTGTCTTGTGTGAATAAACTTAACTGAAAATGTCACTGGACACAATCGACTGGGGGATCCATGTTTATGTTCAGTTGATAATTACAGTGTGAGCGTAAAAATCCCAGGTTCTTGCTTTGCAGAAAGGCTGATTAAAACGTGTAGTGTGGGTTAAATTATGAGGGTCTTGCACCCTTGGGAGGTTATTGTGTCTTGTTCTGCACGTTGTCCTATTAATTTCCTATTTTATTAATTTAATAAAGTTATTTGAACATTACAGTCCTCCATCATGTGAGAAAACATACAAAACTGACATGCATTTCTGTGTCAGTTGAGTGAAAAAGTTACCTAATGGTTCATTTTAAATAAGTTAGCATCTATGATAAAGTTTAAGTTTAGCTATTTAAAAATTAGATTAATTAATGTTAATTAACATCATGTCATGATTAGGGAGTTGACACCGGATCAGTTGCAGATTGTGTTTATTATGCATGGTGAACAGGTATGTAAATGGGCTGCATATTTATAGTGCCTTCATGCTTTTATCCAAACGTCCAGATGTATGTTTTATACATTTTAATGCTCTGATCTGTTTGTTTATGTCTCCCTGCTAAAGATGCAGTCCCAAACTTTCAGCAAAGTCACGCTACAGAAAATGGTCACCAAGTGTCAATCACAGCTATGACCTGACAAATCTGATCATCACCTATTAGAGACATGTCCAGCACCAATATTTAGTGTCAATGCAGGACGTAGTGCGGCTTCATTATGTACTGAAGCAGAAATGAATGGTGTGGCGCTTTGGGTAGTGGACAGGGCATCTAGCATATCCAACTTTAATGTGAAAAACTGTCACACCCAAAGCACAGCCAAGGTGAGGAGATTTGTTTGGGAACTTGAATTGTGTCTGTTTTTTGTAGATGATGTGGTCCTGTTGGTTTCTTCAGACCATGACCTCCAGCAGGCTCTCAGGGTCTTGTTTATGAGTGAAGGTAAGATGGAGTGGGAGGAGGACAAATGGATTGGTGTGGCATCAGCAATAATGTGGGCGCTGTTTGGGACTGTTGTGGTGAAGAGGGAGCTGAGCCAAAAGGTAAAGGTCTCGATTCACCAATTGGTCTACATTCCAACCCTCACATATGGTCATGAGCTTTAGATTATGACTGAAAGAACAAGAGCAGCAGAAATGAGTTTTCCCTGCAGGGTGTCTGGGCTCAGCCTTTGAGATAGTACGAAGATTTCCGACATCCAAAGCAGCTTGGTGGACAGCCGCAGCCCCTTAACATCGAAAGGAGCCAGTTTAGGTGGTGGCACCTAGAAGGCAAGTGGGAAGAGCCAAGTGGGAAGAGACCCCAGGACAGACCCAGAACTGGTTGGAGGGATTATATGTCTCATCTGGCCTGGGAAAGCCTCGCATTACCCCAGGAGGAGATGGAAACCATTGCTCAGGAGAAGGACGCCTGGAGTGCCCTGCTAAACTTGTCACCGTTATCCACAGGAAAAGCTGAGGAAAAAAAATTGATGGATGGATGGATGGAATAACCCTAACCATACCTTAACCATTTATTTGTAATAACTTACAATTACAGTAATTATTTCTCCAACCTTACTCATACCATGGCTGTCATGTGCAGATACTGTATGACAGCCTTTCACCACTGCAAAGTGATACCATATGCAAAGGCAAATTTATTTTCTATATTCCAATATCTAACATATCAATGCATCAAGATAATCCAATTCCACTCCAATCCAATTTCTCTTATAGTATAAACCCCTTAAAATACAAATTCTTACTGGTGAATTCACAAAGGACAGCATACAGATGATCTAACTACAGCCCGGAAAGCTCTAAAAAAAAAAAAAGCTCTAAAAGCTGTTTCTAAGACTTCTATAAAGTGAATATTTCCCAGAGGATTTGGACCTCAGGGGCATGTATTGTACATTCATTCTGCTTCTGTACAGAACTTCAATGTATTTGTTTGGAGTTTACACAGTTTACCCCAACTGTGTGTTAAATTAAACAAAAGTGAAACCTATGATCACAACAGGTATTTGTACATCCTCTAAATGTCATACTCAGACCCTCAGGTGGCCCCAAGACCTAAGTCTGAGAACCACTGACCACTGTGGTTTCATTTTTAAGAAACAAAAGTAAAATTGAGGGAACATGAAGCAGACTGCCATTGTAGGAAGCTTGCATGTACTCATTCCGCTGTTATTTTGAGCCCGTTAATTTCACAGCACCAGTTGGAGTTGTCCATCTGTTTATTAAAGGTTAACTGCCTCCACAGTTATGAAGCGTACGTTTCTCACAATCCTCTGAGTTTGAAACACGCCGTGGATTATCTCTGACGCATCTCAAAATGTTTGCCTACTGTGCTGATAAAAGAGTAAATGACAGGTTTTGTCATAGTATTTCTGGTATAAATAACTGAGAAGAAAAAATGGAAAGTCATCTTCAACTTCAAAATAAACTCAAGCCAAGGAAAGTATGAAATATAAATACACATATAAAAGTTCATATTTATGGTACATTATTTGTATCATTAATATAAAAATGATTTATAACTCAGACAGTCAGATGGAGCAATAACTTTTTATGATCTATCTCATATTGTTTTCCTCAGGGAGGAGTCTGCAGATGAGGGAAAGCTTTGGTGAATGTGGAGAGTACAGATGGGCAGACAGTCCAGTTAATGGCCATGCGTCACTGTAGTGTTAGGAAGGTAGCAAGCTGCAGTTCCTGGGTGTTGATTTAATGGACAGCCTGTCACTTCCTTGTCACTTCACCAAGATAATTTTACTTCACCCATTGTGGGTGCGTGTACTGCATGTGTTGTGTGTACTGTATGTGTATTTTCAACAGCCATTACAGGTGATTTCAAATGAAGCAAGCTGGTGCAGTATTATGCCAAGGCCATCCTCTGTGGGCATTTTTGCTCCTATAGTTGTTGGTTTTGAGAAATTATGAATGGTGCTTTGGTTTGTTTTTCAATATATGAACAACAAAAAGAAAGAGGGTTTTCGCAATGTTTCCAAACCAGCACTGCAGAGCTTTGTTTTGACAGAGAATCATGTAATCCGTCTGTTTAAAGCACACTGTGAATAATGGTTCAAGGCAAGTTTTTGCAAAAGTCCTTCCCCATACCAAATTTCTGACCAGAGAAAGAAATGACTGCTCCCACATGGCATTTGTTGATAATGTCAGGTTTTCTTGGCATTTTTCTCAAGTGAAACACAGATGAACCAATGCATAAATGCAGTGAAGGGTCTTAGTACAACTGCAGGAATGGAAGCAACTGCTGTAAACACCTTAAATGTGACTGATAGTTCAACATCAGTAAGCTGAAAGAAAGCAAGAAGAAGAGGTTAAAAAGAAGCTGGTTGCCATGGTGACTTTTTTTGCCCCATGGAGTCTGTGAATTCTGCTTCCTGTTCCTGAACTGTGGATGCAAGTGGCACTGTGTTACTGCGGTACCAATACATATTCTCCACGGCAGGCCCCACCCAGCCTCCGACATCCGGCCCCCAGTAACCCCCCCACCTCACCACCTCACCACCCCTGCTTCTCCTTTGTTAAGCCAAGCTCGGAGTGCCATAGACACAGATGAAGGCGTGGAGAAAACACATGCCAAAAAGGCCCCCCTGCCACTCTCACTCTTGCACAGCGACAATGATAGGCTGTCATCACACAGCGATCAGCACTGTCACCCACAACATTGCCGTGCACAAACACACGCAAGTATACAAGTGCAGGCATGCACACAGACACACGCATACACACACACACACACACACACACACGACACAAACGTGCATATACACAGGCGTACACGCACACATACACAGGACCCACGGCTGTGAAAATCCGCACCAGCCTCGACAACACTGACAACCAAGTCACTGCTGTCACTTCAGTTATTTTTACACTGGGGCCTGACAACACATCAAAAATCCCTCTCGCTATGGGAACAACATGAGACCACTGCATCAAGCCCATTAGACGCCACGTGTCACATCAAATATCTAATTATCTGCTATTCAATATTCCCAATTAAGTTAGAGATCTTCACTATGCGCATTCACACAATAATTTACCACAGTGTTGTGTATGCAAACTGAGATGATAAAGCTGGCCTAGCTGTAAAAAAGAAGAGGAAGAAAAAACACAGCTGCATTGCTGTCCTGGTGACAGTGAGAAGGCTGAGGTGGATCCTGGAGAGAGTGATCGCTTGCTGTGGTTCAATCTTGTTTTCTGCAGATAAAATCTGACCAGAAACAAAGAGAAAGAGAAAGAGATACTCAGAAAGAGCCAGATATTTTAGTATTTCTTTTGACCACACTGGTAGAGGAAGAGTTAACTTTTTTGGCCCTGGCTGCTGTCAGCAAGCAGAAGGCAGCTATGTGATGAGTCTGATTGGCGGCCGATGGCGGTGAGATCAGTGGCAGGGCTGTGAGATGGATGCCATCTTGGCCGGCTTGTGATGTGCAGTTTGTCGCCCGGGCTTCACTAGGAAGGAAGGCCTTGAAAATACTGCTGGCTGTCACTCAAAGAGAAATGTGGTGTAGTTCCAAAAGAACTCTTCCCCAAATACCTTTTTGTTTTCTATCTCTCCTTTTCACAGCCACTAGGACGCGATGCAGTGTTATACTAGTAAATAAAAAGGTGAGTAAACTCTACTGGAGATGATAATAACCAGGACAATTTTTCCTTAATAGACCTCACTCATATTTAACTTAGGATCCAGCTGAGGACAGTAACACCGTCAAGAGATTCAAGAAAGCCCAAAGCACAAAGATAGTTCTCACTGTGTACCTGAACTACAAAACAGGTTCTTTGTCATTGCCTTTGAAATCAATCCATATTACAATTCCAAAAGCAACTCTTATTAGGATTTAATGATCCTTCACCTCTATGGCTGAAATTTGGTTTTAAGTGTTGAAAAAACCAGTGTTAACTGTGGGAAGGTGATGGGACGCAAGCAGCAGATACTGGTATTGTCACACATGTCATAAAGCCAACCACCTCTTTAGGAGGCTTCTTTAACCTTTGCTGCTGATAGACAACAGTCATTCTTCACACAACTGTAACAGGCTCCTTTTCAGGACAATGTAAATATACAGGTGATTGTAAGCTCTTGGACAAACAACTCATGCTTTCATTTTAAGTGAGGACATTTTTCTAATCATCAATATTCTAACACCCTTCGTAAAGTCTGCAGGTTACTGTCTTGAGTACACAGAACATTGCTGCAAATATCCATGCAAACCACCAGTCAACTGGCTCCCCACACTTCACGGAAAACCTATCCACCGCCCCACCCCCCCTGACTCCCTCACCCAATTTTTCCCCATTAGCCCCTTGTTTGCCATGACAGAGTGGGATTAAACACAGGGTAAAATCTTGCACTTCTTAGCGGCCCCCCTTTTTTTATTTAGTGACAAAACAGGCAAATTAAGCCTTTGCCCCATGCAGACTTGCCCTCCCCCTCCCTCACTCCACCCCCCACCTTGTATGTTTGTTGCCCGAAGCGAGGATCGCTGCCTCATCGCTGATAGTCGGAGGAGGACGGCGGGGTCAGCTTTGCCTGCAGGCACGGGGCCCCTCGGAGCTGCAGCAGCCACTCATTTCAAACCTCAACCAACAGCTACAAGAACAGAGCTGTATCTGGCTGTATCTGCTGACCAGGAAGTAAGACAATAACATCAGCAAACCAAAGTAGACAAATGAGACAAGTTTAACGGCTGGCACAATGAAAGAGGTTACTGTGCCATTAACCTACGATGGTATGTTAAGCAAACGTTCGTGACATTTCTTAAATATTTCATAACATAAAGAGGTTCCCATTTAGGAAGTATTAGACAGAGGGTTACACTGGATGCAGCCATGATCCAATTGTTGCACACTGCCGTCAATAACCCCAGGACAGTATAATAATACATCTTGCACAGCCTGTATAATGTAAAATTTGGCCGTCTAGAAACAACATTGTCATGCTGAGTGAGCAATGTAGCATGATGATCAAGCTGAATTGCCATTTTATTTAGTTTCATTCAGTCAGATATTTTGTTCATGTTAGCTAATTTCCATTTGGGAAAGGTTATTTTGCTTTGTCTTACTATAATCAGTAGCAAGTGACATATCCACCCCACCGACATCATTTTCTGTTTTTTTTGACAATCAAAACAATTATCCAAATGATGATTTAAGAGTTCTTATTTTAGTAAGTTGACATACAGCAACATGTACAGCTGTGTCAAAACATTAATTTGAATTATTGATTGTGTAAAAGACTCTGATTGGTCAACTGTTTTCAAGCAGGCATTTGAATTGATGGAGAAACTGGAGGTCTGAAACCAGGCTACAAGGCCAATATTGTTGGAGCTGCACAACTTCATAAGGTGATAATTGCTCATAAAAAGCCTCTTGTAAAACTGCAAATTGTTGCTTCAAACAAATGTAATGTACTGTAAAGGCTTTTAGAAGGTATCTTAAACAAATGGAAAGAACTTCGTTAGTGCTCTGTTGAGTAAATTTGTATTATTCCTTTTTGAGAACGATCTCTACTGTATGTCATAATTAACCAAATCAGTTAATGATCATCATTTGGTAAACACAAACATAATGGCACTAATTTATATATTCCTCTTGCAAAACATAACCTACATCTGTTGGCAACACAATTTGCAGTCCAAGTGTTTCTATTGTTTTTTTGTTGCTGGCTATAGCAACTAGACGAAGGGCATATCTATATGACTTTGGTCCTTAATGAGGCCTGTTCTGGCTTTTTAAAAACTGAGACAAGGTCCTTATCAGACGCTTTCTCCCTGGGGATTGTCACCCTTTGCGGAGTACGTTTCCACGTAAGAGAGATTTCCCTGACACAAAGGCATCTCTCGTCTATCTGCAAAGCTTCTTGAAGTGTTTATCCACCAGAACTGACAGAGAGCTGACTTTAATTAGCACCGTCTCCCTTTTTTACCCCCCACTCCACCACCCCCACTCTCTACCCGCCCCCCACACTCATCAGATTGCATAACTTCGAACTGAACCGTATATTAGGTTTTATTCACTGATGTTTTTGAAGGACCAGTTCATAGGGAGAGGGAAAGCGAGCCGGCTGCTCTTCTCATTTATGGCACATAATTAAAACTAAATGACAATTCCACTCTCCTATTTAATTAACCACTTTAGATAAAGCAAACACACATACTGTACAGTATGGTACAGAACGCATATACACATCACACACACACACACACTCACACCAACCACATCCAGACGGCACAGACACACACACACACACACCATCACACAGAAGCAGGTCACACCCCCTAAGTCTTATTAAACCCCATAATATTTCAATCTGGGGCTTTACTGACTTTGATAATGTTCGGAAGGGAGGCCACCCCTCCCCTGACGCTTTTTTGGGGGGGAGTGTCAGTCAACTTGACACCCTGTAAATACTCTCTCAAGCTCCCGTTTCAGCTATTCCCCCCTCTGTCCAATCATTTGTGAGTTTTCTCAGTGTTAATGATGAAGGGTTTAATTCATCATAACAGTATTCGCACAACCTCTAATTAGCAGCAACACTCGTACAACAATGCCAGCGTTATCTCCTCATGCAAATGAGCTCTCAGTCTGTTGCGTTTGCTAATTTTATGAAACGGCAGGGCGATAACTACGCAGCCTGTGCTAATCTTCCCTTCGTTTAACCCTGGTTTTCTTTTTAATCCGCCATCCATAACAAACAAACAACAAACAATAATCCTATTATCGGCTTGATGATTCCTCTTTTGACTTATTTTACTCTAATTTAATCTCAATTATGGGCAGAGAAAAACATTGATAGACATGCACTTTCTCTATACATTCAGATTTTTACTCCAGATGAGCTTATTGAGCTCATCAATACAACTCCCTTGATAGAGGCCTGGTGATAACGTCCATATAGTGTCACTGAAAATGAATGGTTAAATTATATGCCATGTTGTGCCTCATACCACTGTGATGCCTGGGGTATAATGGATACAATTCAATTAGCACCAGACCGAGGTGTATTGAGGTGTGTGCAGTGCTATTTTGTCCAATATTTCAAAATTATATTCACAATGTCCATGTATGTGATCAAAGCCAGGCATTGTGCAAGCCCAGGGAGTGTATGTATTGTGTGGTAGTGGGATGTGTGTACGCATGGTAGTGGGTGGCGGGGGTCTAGCTTGTTATGGCCCTGGGTTCACTAACCTTGTCCATATTGACAGCTCCTGCTATTAGGGGCCACAACTGTGAGGGATCCCTGTGGTTAGATTAGTGAGAGATGAATGCTCTATGCCTGAGTGTGAATGTGTGAGTCCATGTGTGTGTGTGTGTATGTGTGTGGATGCTTTTTGCTGTAGCTGATTACCCACTCTACCTGTTGTCACTGTGGGAGAAAATATCAGATATTGTCTCATTTGCCTCAGTGACACAGCAATAACACAATCCTCACTCATAGTAGTTTATACTCTAATTTAGCCATTCAAATACACTTAGATTCACAGTATGACACCCTTAGTTAGACAGAAAAGCATCTCTAAGACATACTTGATATATATTTCATTGCTATGACTACATCACTTGTGTGCGTGCATGTGTGTGTTATGCAGCTCTGCTGTGACAGGTCATTTTTAGTGACCTCACAGTGAGGACCTCATTTCACAAAGCCATTAAATGGCCAGTGAGAACACACACTTCTACTCCACATATGTACAAACACTATATCTGGGTTAAATATTATGTCGGTCAGTCTTTCGAATAGACCATAATATTTTAAGATTAATAGCTTTTTTTAACTGTACTCAGTCAAAAAGTACGACATGTTAATACATGTTTTTTAATGTAAAAAAAGCCACGCTTTTTTAGCATCATAGACAATAGCTCTATTCTTCATTACAACCTGTTAGTGTGATAGTGTTTTTAAACTTTCGACGTGGAAAAATTAGTACGAGAGTATGATTAATTTTCAAGGCAAAGCTTTGGATATGGTTTTATAAACTTGCTTTGTAAGGAGCAATTTCGGTACCCTCTGTTTCCCAAAGTAAAAGTCCCATACATCATTTTTCCCGGTAGACAATGTTACGTGACTCACAGTTGGTGCACTATTACGGCTTGAATTGACAATAACAACTGTGTTAGAGAACATCTGATGAAAACTCAAAGCCTGTGTACATGAAGGAAATTAACTACACTTGAGGTGCACTTCTGTACCACATTCGGTTTACAACCATCACAACAACAAGGCATTTTGAATTATGCTACTGCTCTGATCTGCAGCCTTTTCTCCACAGCAGTAGTGGCTGAAGATCGCAGATTTCCTAATATTTAGACCCTTCCACCATGCCGGACTGAAGGACAGCATTTCATCTCCTCAGAAAACAAGTGTTCATAACATAAACCTAGAGGATCTTTATGCAGTCCCATGTCTCTGTGAAAACATTGACAATATCCCCATTCTGTATATGGGTAGACAGAACAATACCTACAAAACAAGCAGAATACTTCACAAAACTATAAAGTGTGATATACTGTTAAACAACAACTTGAAAATATCCACTGAAAATATGATGTGTGAGAGTGCAGAGCTTTGGCTACAACTAGATTTGTGTAATAACATAATGACATCAAACCAAGAAGCTGTCAATTACATGCTTGCCTTCATTAGAAACAGCCTTCATTCATTACCTGCTGAGGTGAGGCCTTAGGATAATATGTCATAGCGCTGGTGTGTTTGCGTAACTGGGTCAGACTAGACAATTACAGGGCTTTAGGGTGCTGGTGTCAAGGGTGAGATGTTAAAGAGGGAAGGGGGGGTGTGGGGGTACGGAGTGGGACGTCTAATGGATTGAGTGTTGATATGGCTTCTGCCGACATCCTCCTCCCTCTCTCTGAGCCCACCAGCCATTCCCTTAAAGATGTAATGACATCTCATAATTAACATAATGTCCTAACTTGTCTGCTGCTTTTAGCTGTCACACTGTATTTGTCTGAGCCCACCCAATTACAGCAGCGATGTACTGTGTAGGGAGGGGGCGCTAATACATTGGGGGCAAATAAAGGCACACATTATCTGCCACATCCCACTGGCTGTTACTCACAGATGACGAGTAATGCACTGTTGATAACATACGACTTGACATTAGAGTGTAAATCAGCTGAAAGGAAGCTTTGTTGCTTGTACATGCTCAGCTGTTCAATGCTGATCAGGTTTACATAAAAGTGGACTGTGCAACAAAGCTAAGAAGTTACGTTAACCTCCTCCATTTTGGACTCTTCTGCTCACTGCAACCTCGCAGGTCAGCGCTGACAAGACCATTGCTCAATGGCTCAGTTGTGCTTATATTCACACTCCACACACTTTGCTTTGTAATTGACACTAGTCTCGGTTTTATACAACAATTTAATATCATCTCATCATTTTGATAACTGTGATATATCCCACACTGTCATGTTTATACAGAGCGACATCCAGCTTGTCAAAAAGCTAAATAAACCTGCATCCAATGTGTCAGACGCCGAAGCTGCTCTATTCATCAGACTTGTTTTAATCCATCTCCATATGATTCCTGCCCTCTCCGCCATACATCCCGGTCTCAGCAGCCTTATATATAATGTATCTGAACAGAAAAGAAATGGAGGTGACAGAGTCAGTAGTTACTATGATCAAATATCATAGCTGGAGGCTAACTGGGCTTCAGGGCCCACTGACAGACACAATCCACAGGGAATGAAGGGATAGAGAGCGAGAGAGAGAGAGAGGGAGAGAGAGAGAGGATGTCTGTAGTAGTATAAGGTAAAGGATGGCTGTGTGTCGGTATAAATCACCATTGCGGAGGCTAATCTCTCAGGGTCTCTGGCAGGATAAATACTTTGCTTATAGATCCAACACGCCTCAGTCTCCGCCACTCATTGGGCACGCTCAGTAGGCACAAGGCCTCCCTGGGCACGGTGTTGGCTTTCCCCCTTAAATCATCCCTCATTCTCATCTTTTTTCACTCCCTCCTTTCAACATGGAGAGGCTGAGAGGCCGGCTGGGTGACTGGAAGAGGGATGAGAGAGATATCATTCTCATTTCTCTTTATTTCCTCACACTTCCCCTCACTGCAAAAAAATCACTCCCAATAAGTCTTTTAATCTTATATCTGATCTTAGAGTCTTGTTTTTTTTTTAAATGAGGGGGTACGTTGGACAGCAGAAATGAGATAATTCTCTTTTGTTACTCAAGCTGTCACAGGAGCGTAAACAGTGCAGAATACACAGATTTCTCTACTAGAATCTAAAGAAAGTACAATAGAAATTTTCTCCTCTATTTTCCCCAATGAAAGATTCTGTCTCTTGTTTTACAAAAAATAAAGTCTTCAGTGAAAGGACTTTAAGAAAAAGAAAGAGATACCTTTTCCAATGTAACAATCATTCAGCTTTACCCTTTTTCTCCCTTAACTTTTCCATCATACAAGTGGCAACACTGAAATAAAATTAGCCTCACTCCATTGTTTCTGCAGTGACAGGGAGCATTTTCTCATTCCCAGTACAGTTCACTCTATTGTTCAAACCCCTACATTTGCAACTGCCTTGCTCTCCATTTTGTACATTTTGTATTTGCATGTCCCCTGCTTCACCCCTTTCATCTCTGTGATGGCGAGGTAAAGACATCCTCCCCCACTGCCTCCCTTCCCCTCCCCTTGCCTTCCTCTTTCCCTCCTCCCCTCTTCATCCCTCCCTTGTTCCCTCTCTCGGTAATCTGGCCCTGTCTGTAGCAGTGAGGTGCTGCCTGATTGAAACAAACGGCCACTGATTGCTGATCAGCCAGCTGTAAAGCCTGGCAAGGATATGAGCTAATGAAAAAATGGACCTGATTTGAGAGGCACCAAGCGTCGCTCACCCTGGTAGCCCTGCTGTCCCCTGCTGTTACCCTCTACCCCTCCATTCCTCCCTTGTCTTCCTTCTATCACCCCCTCCTCCCCACCACGTCTGCCTATCATTCAGCTATCGTTACTTAGAGAAAGACTGTTAGGGCTGGTTGTTCAATTGTGGTAAAGAGGGATTAGAAGACATACATGTTTGGGTTGTTTTCAAGTGTTTGTTTGCATTTTGCATTTGTCTGTGAGTTCTTTTACTTCTACTTTTGAGGACCAAATGTCCTCAAAGGGAAACAAAGATGACAGAATCAGAAAGATTTGTAGAATGGGAACATTTTGGCCTGTCCTCATGTCTGCAAAGGGACGATGTTCGTGGGTTTTATCAGATACAGGAGACAGTGTGTGTTAGTGATACTATGGTATTAATAATATAAACGAAAAATAACAAACAGAATGAACAAATCCCTATACAGTATCTGATGTTTTATATTCTCAATTTTACGTCCACCAAGTTATTTTTTGTAATAAAAGTGCAAGGGTGCTATAATAGCATACAAAGGGAGATTTGTGCACATAATGGACCACTTAGGCCACAATGAACATCTTGTGTTTGTTTTTGCACATTTTGATAATTTCCCCTCCCCATTTTGATGCATACAAAGGCACAAAGTAGCACACTCTGACCCCCCCATCTTGTAGGGTCAGCGCTAAAGTGGGCAATAATTGCCAGTGGCAATTCATTAGAATTGGTGATTTGGTGAAAGTAAAGTGGAGAAAGGAGAGAAAACACACAAATAAATCCACACACATACACATGCTGCTCAAACAGATGCATATGCACACACACAAAAGCACAGAAACGCGCATGTACACACACACACACACACACACCTACAATGCCAAGACGATAAATTAAAATCTTCATGACCCTGTGTACACAAAATTAGCCACAGGGCCAACAGACCTGCATTAGAGCAGTGCATAGTAACAGAGAGGAACTCTAATTGGGGGTCATTATTTAAGCTGAGAGAGGGAAAGGGCTGAAGACTCTCATTTTCACTCCTCTTTCGCCTTCTTTTTTATTTGACAGGCGCAGTAAATTAAGAAAGTGGTGATATTTAATACCTTTTAACCTCCCCGAGACAGTTTTCTGATCAATTACTAGAGCAGGCTGTAATTGTTAGCCTGGATAATGATTCCACATGTGAGAGAGCAGCGCTAAGATGAAGCCCTGAGTGCAATTACCTTAAACCCCTTCAAGTGTACTGGTGTCTGGAGAGGACATTATGGAAAGAGAGAGTTAGTATAAGACAGGCAGAGAGAACCTGCAGAGAGAGCGAGCGAGACTGCCATAAGCAGGAGAAGATGATGTGAGATCATCTGACAGTGAGGAGTAAACCCTGCTCACATAGGCTACCTAAAACAGCATTAGCATTTTGCTCAAAGCACAGCTGCGCACGAGTACAGCCTCACAGAGCCGCTAGCATCTTGATAGCATCTTTCAGTTCATTGTTGCCCACAGGTTTGCTGATGTAGTTTACTGTCACTGCTCTCATAGCGTTTCCTCTGCCCCCAAGAGGCTAAAATATCCATAACTGTAGGTTTGATGCGTTACATCCAGATCCATCTGAAAAGTGACCTCTGTTGACAAGCTGCATAGTGTTTTCACTGTTGTTTTTGACGAGACATCACTTCTCTGTATGTGTTGCCACATGCTGGCATGTTGGCACTTATAGCAATGTGTTAATGTGCAAATTTGTATAGGCTATATTTGCATATGTACGACTTCTGGGTTATGTTGCGATGACATGTCTGCCTTCCTTTTATTGAAAAACCTATGTGGGTGTCCCTTTCTTGGCTGTGAAAAGTGTATGTAGCCAAGCAGTTTGAGATCAAATTACACCCTGTGAAATCTCGTGCTTGGCCTGACAGCCCCCCAAACACTAAATAAATCACCTTTTTACTGTGGAGGAAACTGCGTAGCTCAGCTGCACATGAGAGCACTCCCATTTTAAACGGCACGTTTTTCACCAAACACACCCACTACAGTGGCCCTCTATTTCACCATTGGTTGCTTTCACTCGTTATACGTGACCAAAAAGGAAACAGCCATTCACTTTAGCTAAAGTTGAAAACAAGGGTTAGTTTTGAGCACCCCGCCTTTCCTCATTGATCTGCAAGTTTGGTGTCTCAGTCTAGGAATGTGACACACTTTTGAATATTCATCATGAGCAGCAGCAAAGAAGCGCCAAAATGTCCCACTTGAGAGGAAACACTTGCTTAACCGTAATTCTCATAATGCTGTAAATCCAGAGGCACATTTCAAAATGTTTAGAATAAAATGTTTCATTATGGCTGAAGATATCTTTGCTATGCAAATGAAGAGGATGGAAAGTTTGAAGCTTTGTTTAAGAATAACTCGATTCATCGCAAGTATGACCAGCCAGTTTCTAATGCAAAACCTGCAAAATCAGTATTCTACAATGGGTTTTGAAATTTAGCAAAGTACAAGAGTCAAAACATACATTTATCTTGCTTCATAAAGTACAAAAGAGCTGCTGCTTTACAGCTTTTACTGAGCCTTAATTTGTTACTTTCCACCCTTGAACTGCTCCACTGTTTTGCATAAAGTGCAAGATTTATCAGGGGAGGTGGAAAGAATGCGAACAAATAGTGAAATTTCAAACAAACAGAATGCTTGATTTCTTCAAATATTGAACAGTTGGTGGTGTTATCTGGCTCGGTGACCCAGCGCTCATAGCAGGCAGAGCGGAGTGGCATGGCCTGACCTCCTGTCTGCAGCGAGGCTGGCTGGAGGCTGAGGAGAGCGGAGAGAGAGAGGGAGAAGGGGAGAAGAGACAGGCAGAAAAGGACGAGGGCAAATAAAATACCAGACGCTTGCACAAGAAACACACACAAAACTAAACTAGCATGAACCCGCTGCCATCCTCCCTTCCCCCCAACATCAAATATGTTAAGGCCATCTGTTTTTTTACACAAGTAAACAACAATGCACTGTCAATAGCAACAGGGCCGGGCGAGTACACTTGTTTAATATTTATTGAAAATAAATTACTGTAGTTGTAGAAGTTAAAGGTCTTACATTTAGTATTTTTGAATGGGGCGAATAGTAAAGTCCCTTTCTCATGCCAGTGGTATTGCTAGTGCCAGCGTTTTTCAATTTAAATCCACATTTTCGAAGGACCCCATTCTCTCTTGCTCCCTCCAATGCATTTTTGGAGTTGATGAGGAGGACAAACATGTTGTGGAAATATTTTCCCATCAGCCTTTCACTTCCTCCACCATCTGGTGTTGTCAGAAAGGCAAAAAGCTTCATCCCTGTTTGCACTGGTAAAACAGCTCCCTCCTCCTGTTTTGTGCTGTAAAGAAGCTTCTCTCGGTGCTGCAAAGTAACACGGGCAGCAGATACGGCGGGCATCTACCGATGTTGTCAAAAACTCAAATGTGAGCAAATTCAAACTAACATGTTATTTGTTCGAATGAATTCAAATACAACCCCTGTAGCATAATGCACCCCACATACTCCTGCAATGTGGTCAGAGACTGTATCTTACCCTTCAGTAGAGTCTATATACATATTTACCCGTGTGGTGTCATACAGCTGCCCTATAAGTGTTGAGATTGTGGAGCAACATTTTGATTTTATATCAAGGCTCTGTCATTATCCTGAAAAACTTTCTCCTGAAACAACACCTATGGGCCGCACCTCTTTGCATATAGATCTTGCTAAGTTATCACGAAGGCCTGTTTACCACTTTCTGGCAGGTTTCCTGAGGATGATTTCATAGTACTCTGTTGGTCGACAGTCGATAACGGTAAAAACGTAGATGAAGGCAAAGAAGAAGAAGACTACTAGCTTGTAAACATGAAAGTACCAACGTCTGTACAACAATAGGAATAAATTGTATTGTATTATATAATTCATTAAAATATGAATACATTTTGTAAATACATTTTATGTTTGGGGAGTTGTTCAAATTGCTCTTACCGAGTGAATGGGTTGGCAAAATCATGACACTTAAATTGAAGGCAAATGTTGTGTGGTCCAGTTTATTAGAAACATAGAGGCACAAAAATGTCAGTGTAATTGCTACTCATCAAAAAACATATTAAAACATTAAACGATGGGGGGGAGGTTTAAACACTGTGTTCATTTTATCATGATGATTGTGTTTTGCATTGCTCTTGTAATGTGCTTCTAATACCTAATGAGCACCATTTTAAGTGGTCAAAAACGCAAAAAAAAATATTAACAGCCAACAATTCACATCTTCAGTGGCTGAAAAGTCAAGTGAAGTGCTGGAACAAGTCAGTGAAGTGATGCTTCACATTCAATAGAGTTGAAGTCCCTTGACTCTCCTGCCTTTATAATAGAAACAGACGAGGATGATTTACCTTCACAGCCACTGAGATGATCCACGCAGCAGATGTTTTACACTTTCTGACCATTTATTTGTGGAGCGGGAGAGGGAGGGGGGACTTGGGAGGGGTATAATTAGGATTTATGGAGTGAATCTGCAGAGTTGCAAAGGCGACTGATGATCCCTCCTGTAAGAAGTGTCTTTGTCTGCTAGGTGAGGGATAACGGACGACGCCATGTTGACAAGGGCAAGGACAAGAAGCTAGATGTTTTAGCGTTGCTCACAGAGTCCCTCATCCGCTTAGCACAGATGAACACGCAGATATGCGCCTATGCAATGCATGCCAAACACACTGATATGCGCCTATGTGCCAAACACACAAACAAACACGCACACACATACGAAACATAAACACATCCATCTATTTAAGACAAGGAAGCACTGGTGGGTGAATGCACAAATTTGACACATGCACATACACACTGGGCCAGCAGGAGTCCTGAACAAGCCCCATTAGGAATATGTTTAAAGGGTAAATGTAGACACACACAGTAAGTATGCAACAACATATTACATTCAACATAATGCCGTAGCATATATGATGTGCATATGTGTGTTTAAAATGTGCACCACTGCGCAGATCAGTGCAATTCCAAGAATAAATGTTTGCCTACACACACACACATCCTTGCTACAGTATATTGTCTGAAATCCTCTGGCCCAGCTTGCCTCTTGAGGTTATGGCAGCACCAGATCAGCCACAATCCAGCTCAACATTTGACTAAAGAGGAAGTCCCTCTCATCTAAATGTGCTACTTTTGTTGGAGTATTTTATTTCATGGCCAAGTTTCATGGCATCACATGAGCGCTGCTCCAAAGTACCTCTGCTAAATTCGCCTAATGGGGAGTCAACCAGATGACTCACATTTGTATTTCTATTTCTCTCTCTGAGCCTCTGGCCTGTAGCCTGAAGCCTGCCAGCGGTCATTAAATTGGTTATTTACAGTAAACAGCGCTATAATCCTGTCACAACCTCTCCCTCGTCCTTCCACAAAGCCTTAGCCAATGTTTGGTGGCGAGAGGAGCGAGTGTTAAATGGGTATTGAAGTGACGTTATCTGGATTTCTTTCTCTCTTTTTTTCCTCCGATGGATGTGGAGCAGGGTTTGTTTGTCTAAATGTTAGCACTTTGGAAGAGCTCCACAGCTGTGGGCGCCTAGATCACATTGGAGGTTTCACTGCACACACGCACACACACGTATAGATAGACACACACACACTGCTCACTCACACTCTGACAGGCAGCCATGTTGGGCTGGCAGCTCAACAGCACAAAGCTTTTATCTGTCAGTGGTCAAGCCTGACTGAACCCCCGCTACATTATAGGCACTCACACACTCACACACTGACTCTTTCTCTCCCAAACACACACACACACGCACTTTGAAAAAGTGCCATTTCTATTTTTTTTTCTCTTTAAAACCTGGCTCAAATCTGCTCTTTTCCGGAAATTAGCCATCTGTGCTGCCCGTGAGTGACAGAATGTTCATATCAATCCTTCCAGGAGATGATGAGCACCCCGTCTGCACAGACAACACCCACACACACCCAAAACGACACACACACATGGCCACATTTCCAGGAGCAAGTCATTTGTGAATTTGTTTCTACTATGGATAATGGCATGAGGTGAACCTTCCCTTTGAAACAGATTAATTTGGTGCCGATTCCCATGGCCACTCATACAAATACACAACATTCACACACAATGTGACCACATGCCACACAGGATAGAAAGTATGTGGAAGAGAAACAGAGCAGCAGACAAACACACAAACACACTTTCTAAGATTCCTGCAGGACAAAGATGGCTGGTGGTTAATGAATCTTAGTTAACACCATTAGATTGAAAGATGAGCGCTGTCCGAACGCGCCTTCCTATGTATGTGTTTTTTTCTTTTCTTCTTCCTCTCTGCCTCTATTTTTTACGCTTGAATTTCGACGAATGGCTTTCATCAGCAAAGCGCATCTCATTAGCGGCGATGATGCGCCGTATGTTGATCATCATCATCTGTGAGTGGACTGATGAGCGATGAATGTCAGCCGTAATGGAGGCGACGATGCTGCGTCCCGTAAACCCACCACGACACACTCACACTAATTACTCCATATAGCGCCGTTACCGGAAGCAAAACGGCTGCAGCGGCACCAGTAGGAGCAGAAGTGGAAATGACAATCATAATGAACCATATCAGGTGCATCAGTTCACTAAATGCAAGCTGTCTCTGGTATAAAGAATCACCAGGACTGCATTTCTGGAGACAAAGTAGAGAAACAGTATCACTACTGACTGACAAGATATTATTATTTGGTTAATATCATAATTGTAAGTCACCAAACCATATCTAGGGGGAACACTGATCCTTAACAGTCCTTTAACTTCTACGTCACTCTCAGAGGGAAATATTGTACTTCATACTCCACTACATTTATTCGATTTCTATAACTTTTGGTTACTTTGCTGATTAATACTTAACACCCCAAAACACATGACGAAATAGGATGAAATATGACACATACCCAACAGTCTATTATGTAGTTTAAAATAGCTTCAGCTCAACTACAACAATAAAACGCTGCTTCCCCATGAATGCATCAATAACAATCCAATCTGTCTGTAGAACAAATACGTTGACTTATGATACTTTAAGCACATTTTAAGTATAATTTTGAATGCAAGACTTTTACCTAAAATTGAGTATTTTTATATTTTGCTACTTTTGCTTGAGTAAAATAACGATTTTTTGTTGAATGTTAGTAACATGACCCACAAGATCAAATCTACCTCTACAGCAATGCTACACCTTATCCAACAAAGCAAGCATCAATATCAATATGCACATAAACAAACGCCAAAACCTTTGTATTGTGATATGGTAGAAATTAGAAGCCGTTTTGATCACCTTTCAAATATATCTCTACACATTGATAGCCCAAGTTGAACCAGGGAGCAGATATAAGTGACCAAGCCAAATACTCATACAGGTTTGTAGTGTTGGGCCTAGCTGGGCAGATTGACGCCCATTGACTGTACAGTATATACTTATGGTAGAAGCAGCCTAAGAATATTCGCTGTCCGATCGCGCTGCCACCATGCATCTGCTCTTACGCATCACAGGTGCTTCTTTTCACAGGTGACAGAAGGATGCCGAGATGGCAATATTTTTTTGTGTTTGAGGGCGTTTGTTTGTGAAATCGCACCTCATGCTAACTTGCAAATTATTGAGAGCCAGGGTAACAATAGCAGACGACTCTTTTGTCCTCTCACCACTCCGGTTGTGGCTGCTGATGCTGTGATTCTCCTGAAATCCACTTTGGCTGCGACACAAATGAGACAGAGAGAGAAAACACCGTCTGGAAAACACCCTCAAGGCTCCAGTCCTTGAACCAGTGGTCAGTCTGGAAGCTGTGGGAGATTTTGGCCAAAATAACTGTTATTGTTCTGCGAGTTCAAAGTATGTTCAAGTGCGAGTTCAAATTCCATGTCTTCACTTTTATATGAGCTGATTATGATAGAAATACTGTTGCCCCCCATTCAGTTTTGGTTGTCTGTGATCTACAAGCAATACTTTCTTATTTCTGGAATTTAACAGAGCCAATCATTCAAAGCAGACTATTAAACGTATCTCTTCCCAAAGAATACCGTTACTTTCTGTTACTTTCATATGTGTACTCACAGAAATCAGCTGGCCTCTCCAATGTTGCTTTTCCTTATCTGAAGCCTCAAATTTATGTGAGCGTTGAAACGAAAGAAAGAAGGAAAGAAAGAAAGAAAGAAAGAGTGTGTACCTCCGCTCCAGTTTGGAGAGATTTATGAGTGGACCAAACCAAAGAGTCTAAGAGTGTATACTCAGAGAGAGTTTGGGAGGAGAGATTTACGATGCGCCGTATGGGTCATAATTCAAAGTTCACGCTCACATATATCACATTTTGAATCACATAGATTATCAGAGAGAACAGATTTATCATACACACAGGTAGCACATGTGCAGGCTCCAAAAAGCAGAGAAAAGCAAAAACAACACACCCTCCCAAACTCATGCACCAGATGGTTTTTCATTTTAAGGCAATGTGATCCTCATATATAGCAAAGCTGGTAACATGATGACTTTAAATTAATGTTGGTGATTGCCATAGTCTGTAACATGTAGTAACTATCATTATTTTTCATCAAAGCATGTTTTCCTAACCCACCAACAGTTGGTAATTTTGGATAATGTCATAATATGCTATAAATTATCTGTTTGTAACATGTACATACAGTTTTTGATCGCAGTAACATCTATTTGGGTTTTTGATCAAGTGTCAGGGGGAAAAAAAAAAGGGAGGTCCACTTCCACGTCTCATCCAGTCCAGTGGAAGCTCTTTTACAAGTCTATCTTGATGTAAACTTTACTTTTCTATTTCCTATGATTTACTGTTTGGAGTGTGTTAAATGTTTCATGCGCCACAGAGGCCACTCTGCTGAAACCTATTCAGCTCTGAAAACACAAGGCCATCTATTTCTGTTCCTGTTTGTTAAATATTAACCACACATTCCCGCTGTCTCATCCACTGTGTATAGGTGCATGTGTGTTTGGGAGATAGAGAGAGCTACATGTGCAACCTTTCTGCTCGTGTCTGTGTGTTTATGTACGTCTGTGTACATCCAGGGTTCCTGGGCACATGTTTGTGTTGCCAGAGCGGATTGGTAAGTGTGATGGTGAGGAACCTGGAACCTTTTGGTCCTCCTCACATTTCTGTGACATGAACCATACAATAAAAATGTCTGTCCTAACTCGTGTTATCAAGTACTACAGTTGACCAGTTCTGCTAATTTCTTATACAGTTCATCCTGTTAGAATTCCATTAGGTGTGAAAGACCGAAAACGACTTAATCTTAAGTAATAAACACAGTGAAAGTCAGGGAATGTAATGAATTAAAGAAAATGCATTGACACCCCACCGCTACCCCCAAACCACCTCTATTTTCCCCAAGTCCATCTCCCCTCGAAAATTTGATGAGATATCCTGACTTCTAGTGTCTACAAAATGCCAAGCTAGAGTGTCAGACTCTGCCTGACTTCTGAATGTCCACGTCTTACAAAACCCACCTCAAAGACACACTTTGATAACCCCGATAACATTATCAGGTTCACTTTTTCCAAATTTGGAAGGCTTCTCTAGAGCCACATAAGACGTTATACCGCTGCTCTGACAAGCTGAGTAGTACTCCTCGTGACTAGTAAACTGAACTAAACTCTTTGAACTGTCCCTTTGATATCAACATTTTAAAGTCATGCAAGAGCTTCAGACTAGGTATGGAAAAAAGATGAAAGTTTACATCAGGACATTTCACATTCTAGACCCCAGTGAAAGCAAGACAAACAAGGTAGAGAATGGTAGATTACAGCAGCCAAACAAATCTAAATAATATTACAGAATGTCTTCTTTTGTATGATTATGCTGCAGTGCATATTTCACACCAGATGCCATTCACTCAGCAAGGCCATGATGATAAGATCAACAGCTACATGCACAGCACTTCAGCTCTCAAGTGTTTATATTTCAATACAATAAGAGTTGTTTGTGCATTTGATTCAGGTAGAAGAAAACAGTGAGAATCCCCATTGTGATGATGCAACTTTACTTTTTGTCTGAACCCCCTCACTGGCCTGAGCGAGACAATTAATGAGAGTGTTTTGTTTTCTGGAGGCTCAGTTCTTGTAAAAGTCAGTGTGATGAAGCTCTTGTTTTTTTTTTTTTATCTTGACCTTGTTGGAGCCTCCATCACCCTTCCAAATTAATATTCAAAAGCCCTTAATTAAAAACCCGACACCCCATCCTCCTCTGGAGCAGGATAAACAAATCTGGGGCTGTGTTTGTTCCCTTCTGGCCCATCCTATACTCTGTTTTAATGATTTCACTTCAACCTCAGAAAAAAAAATGCAAGATGGCACGATGCAGCAGAATGTGACATAAAAAGATGAAGACAAGACATAGCTGGGGGTGAGTGAGGAGAGAAGTGGTGGTGGCAACGGGGGGGTGTACTGTATTTCAGAGTCATAGTTAATTACAAAAAGCATTAATGTTTTATTAACCCCTTATCAGTAATTAATCATGGGTCTTTGATGTAAAGTTCAGCTTACAAAAGCACCAGGAAAAAATTCTCTCATCCATATTAGCCCATTAAGCCGGCTGGTATGGACCAGTCTTGCTAACTGCAGAGTGCAGGACAGCCTCCGCAGGCATTAAAGCATTTGTTTTGACAGCGCTGTTTGTTTTCTACTCCCAGAAGCCATTGCAGTGCACCTCCAACTCCCACTAGTCTCTCACCAAAGGAGCCGGTTTGCATTTCAAATATGATGGAGCTATTGCATATTGTGCACAAAATTCTACCTTTCCCCCAATGTTTTCCCAGATTCCTGCATGTAACATGTTTTACTTGACTGGAAGACAAAATTAGCTTTTTTCTAAGACAATGTTGAATTACGTGTGTTCTCTTACTTAACACACTGATTCGCAACATGTGGGTGTTATCTATAGTACAAGACTGCGAATCAAAGCCCACATAAACATCGTCTGAACCAGTAAAGTGGTTGGGCAGCGATTGGGAAATAACACAAAGATGTTGGGAAATGTTCATTTTCAAGAGTGGCTTGAGAGCGGCTAATAAGGCTTCAAAGGTGCATTATAAGCTAACATATAATAAGCACAATGTGTGAAAATGTGGAGGTTAAATATTTCAGGGAGCAACTGAGAAGTGAAATTGGATATGATTCATATCTTATAAGTAAAATGTATCTATTAAAATACCATTGTAGTGTGCTTGTAGCGCATCATAATGCACTTCAAGGCTCCAATCGGTTAACTGAAATATCATTCCTAACGCAAGCCTGACTTAACTGGTTGTGCAAGCTGTCCCGAGTTGGAAAATGGATTTGTTGACACCCACTGAGAGGAAGATGACTGTAGCCTTTCACCTATAACCCCACCCCTTCTGTCTCTCTCAGGGTGCTGTCTGGGGTGATCTAGAGGGCAGGGGGTGAAAGAGAGGCCAGCTGGACTATGAGAGGGTGATCATGAGGTCAGCAGACCCTTACACTGGTGTGTGTTGTTTACGCATGTGCTCATGTGTGTGCGTGTAGGGGTGTTGGAGTGATATTCGGGGTGAGAGTCGGGTCAGGTTGCCTGTGTACACTAAGGCTGGGTTGTGCGAGCGGGGTCAAGCTATGGTCGCTGTGGCTCACTTTGAGGAACTTTGCTGAGCGGCCTGGGTGTCGTCCGTTTATGTAAACATGCGCTCAGACAAACAGAAAACACAGAGTGTCCTCTTCACTAGTGTTAATCAGTTAGCAGTTGATGGATTGACAGCCACATTGTTAGAGACTGAAGTAAATGTCATCACCTCTGTTGTTTTCTTCCCCCATCCTCTGCTCCATCTACACACACATACACAAAAACAAGCACACACACACATGACTTTTCCCACATTCAGGCATGTTCTCTGCTCTGCAAAAGTACGACAAGACACTGGAGGCCATGTTACCATTGTTGATGCTTTTGTTGTTATTGTTCCTGCCCGTGTTGATTAAATTAGGAAATCCTTTAAGTCGGCAGAAAAGAGGGGAGCGTTGTTTTATTATTAAAGAGGAAAGAGACACCCCGGCAAACATTGCGCTGGTTAATGAGAAGTACAGCAGAGTGCTTCAGGACTTGGAGATTTCAATAACATGGCAGAGCACCCCCACCCCACCCCCCCTGTGAGGAGGATAATACAACAGCCCCCCCTCCGCCTGGTTGCTCCTTCCTTGTTTTCCTAGCTGGCAGAGCAGACTGTAGGTGCTGTCTGAGAGACAAATGTAGTTCAACAGCCTTTAGGTTTTTTTTGTTTTCTCCTTTTTTTCCAGAAGATCGGGGCTTGAACAATATGAGTTTTGGAAAACAGCTACAGATATTTTCATATATTTGTGCCAATTTTTAGGAGCAGTAAATTTGACAGATTTCAATGCCAAATGCATGAATGGTTTTCATTGTTTTTAGCAGAGCGAATGCACTATTTAGATCTCCTGACATTCATGGTGAAACATATCTGCAGACCTCTGAGTTAAGAGCTCCTCAAAAAATGATGTAGGATCAGTTATGTAAAAAAAATTGTCAACAACAACATTCATCAAGTTTCAAAAGGTTCTTTTGAGATAAATTTCAAAATTTACTCTAAAGATAATTAATTCTTTATATTTTTTTTACCAATTTTTACCAAATTCATGTGAAATAATAAAAATATCGCATCAGAGCTCCTAATAGGAAGTTAATCTAATATACATTCAACAAAGAATTCACCTGGAAATTTAACCTTTAAAATCTGACCTTTCTCATTTTTAAAATGCTAATCTTTTTGGTACACACATCAGCTTTTCAGCTTCTGCATTGTTAGCTTATAAGAGGAAGATTTCTATCAGTTTCAATAGCATCCCCTCAACAGCTGACCAGAATACCAGAGCCAGGAAGAAATCCAAGAAGAAATACCATTTCAAAAAGAACAAGCATCTAGTCTTTTTTGCTCTCCGCTGTCACACAGATTGTAGTGTAGGTGGGTGCTATTGTCAGGGCAAGGTCATGTATAGTGCATGTATTTTGCGCACGTGTGGATGTATGAGAGTGTTTTTGTGTCTGTTAGTCAAAGTGTGTGTGTGTGTGTGTGTGTGTGTGTGTGTGTGTGTATTTCGTCGTGTGGTTGTTTTCCAGAGTGTGTGACTGCATCTGTTGTTTAGAGGGTCGTGTCAGACTGTGGCTCCACCAGACATACTGCAACTGCATTCCCTCCTACATGACTGCTGTTTTCCCATACAGGCGTGTGTGTGAAAGACAGCTCATAATGTTTACATGCACACACAGTGAGTCTTTGACCAGGCAGGGCAATAAACAGACAGCAATCATGAAAACATGCTGTTGATCCCTCATTGTGTGTAATCAGTGGAAGCCAGCAAAGGAAAATGAACATATATCATTAAAGCTGTTTCTCAAAGGTGGCATTACATTACCTTCATTCATACTATCTTTTAATATAACAACTTGTTCTACTGAATGTTGACTGCATTTGCATTATTAAAACATTCTAAGATTTAGCATATTATAAACACACCACTAGGACATAGATAATGCTTTCAGATGGCACAGCAGCTACGGTGGTCATCGGGGTATTGCATTTTTAATCTTGGAATTTTGTGTTTGAACTGTGCTAACAATCACACAGTGACATTGGCTAATTGCTAAAATTACAAGGCATGTGGGTTTTGATTCCCTGTAAGCCAGATAAAGATGAGCAGTTTCCTCAGATGAATAGAGCAGACTCTTTTATGTCAATATCTATAGCATAAGTGTTTTAGCTGAGAGTCAAAGGCTTAAAATTAGAGTCTGGCATTGTGGGGAATAAGAGTCTGATCTTTTTTGCCGCAAGTTAGGTCAGAAGATTGACATCGCTCTCATGTATGTAAATGCAAAGCTATGGCCATTATCTGGTTAGCTTAGTTTAGCCCAGAGATTGGTTGGTTATAAGTCTCTCCCTGTTTCTGGACTCAATGCTAAGCTAAGCTAACCAGCTGCTGGCTTCATCTACATATTGAACAGGCAAATATGGGAGTGGTAGAGATCTTCTCGTCTAACTCTTGGCAAGAGAGTGAACAACCCCCATGTCCAAAATGTCAGACTATTCCCATCAGAACATGAACAACATGGGCAACGGCTATAACCACAAGTAGCTCTGGCTAAAATAGTCAAGACTAAAGGAGCTAATGTTTCCCTTTTACTTTCTCTTAACACTTTGCTTCCTCATTCCACAGCAAGGTTATCAGTGAGACACAGTGCCAGAGGTCAGACAGGAGTCCTTTCTGTAACCCCTGACCCTGCCATGACCCTGTGGCCTCAGATCCATCAGGGCAGCGTTAGTTCTCAGTTCACAGGGGTCATCCACTGTTCAAAGACACACAGACACTCCAGGAGCCATGTACACCCCCATGTTACTGCTAGAGGGGCTGTCCTGCTATCTGAGCACCCTTAACCCACTGTAAAGGATAACCAAGTATCGTATATAACAACAAAGGAAAGCACACATCGCCGCAATTGTCTCCATGCCAGCATTTATACCATTCTGCAAAGAATGAAATGTGAAGTGCCGACTTCTCATGATGAATTATCTCTTTCTGCACCACTGCTTTGGAGTTTGTGTGTTTTGCTTTTGCGCTCAGCGAGGATTATAATATGCCATTTACATAAAATAGATGAATGCCACACATGCTGACAATGATACAAATATTTGGCTCTTTCCTGGTGTTTCATATTGACAAATCTACAGAGGCCACCCCTTGACCTTTTGACCGTGCTGGGCTTTATGGGTAATGATGATACTGATGGCCTGACAGCCAACTTACCCAGTGGCCATCTGGAGCAGCTGTCATGGTGGCTGATTGAGAAGGAGACCCACCACTGGCCATGCATTGATTTTTTACCGGGAGCCCTCCCTCCCACCCTCAGGCTCCCTCTAGTCAGATCCTTCAGCATCGTGCTCAGCCTGAACTTTGACCTGAGAGAGAGTGGAGCTGGAGGTCATTGTCAAAGCCCCTCTTCCCCATCTCCACCAACAGCATGTTTTGCATTTTCCTAACAGATATAAACGCTCAGACACCAACTTAAATATCATCTGAACACGTCTATTGGCCCCTGTAATTATGATGGGAGCAAAGGAGTAAATCACATGCCACAGTATAAAAAAACAACAAAATCCACATAGGGAGAGGGCTGGGGTCGTTGGATTGGTCAAAAACAGGACTGTCACCCAGGAGACCGGTGTTCGTGTCCTGTGTGAGACCAAAGGTCAGCGTTGAGTTAAAGTGAAGTAACTTGAAACTTCTCTCTACAAAATCTCAGCATTTCAGAGCAAAAAAACTGTACGCCTCACCCCTCCCTAACCTCCCTGCTTTCACCATCTCAGCTCTTCAGTGGAGTCTCCCATTCATTCTGTACACAACCTCTCTTAGACTGACCACATCTCTTTGTTAGCTTAGTAGCTTGGCTAAATATCTCTATAGGCAGTGGTTCTGACTTATTTGTTTGGACAAATCTGCGGGCAAAACTGTCGCGATGACCAAAACAAAGGACAGAGAAGCTCTGATTGCAACACACAGAGTGAGCGTGACTTCATTCTCTACTCAGGTCACCGTTACATCATTGTATCTCAACATAGCAAATAGACGTTTGATGCTCTATTGCAGTTTTAAGTACTGTAGAGATAACCTTTAAGTAGTGACATGTACTTTCATTCCCATTCATCCAGTGAGTGATACTGCTACATGTTTATTGAAGTATTACGTAATAATTTTAAATGCAGGACCTTTACTCGTAATGGAGTACTTTTACTGTGGTACAGGCTCTGAATGCTTCTTCCTCAGCTGGCTGTTTCATGAATAATAATATTAATCAGAAACATTTTAAAATGTTCAAAATAATCTGTAAATCATATTGAACGTTTTGTATTTTATATTCATGTTTCTAGATTTCATTTTTATATTATAAACAATAAAAAATATACTTATGGGGTTGTCTTGTGGTGAGTGGTTAAGATCCATATAACACCTTATAAGCAACCAGGCAACAGCACGAGTCTGACCCCAGGGTTGAGATCTTGGCTTGGCCTGCTGCTTCAGGAGCAGCCTGTTATGTAAACAGAATGATAGTGATCTTTTGCTTTGAGTGAATGTTGAATGGGTAGAGGAGAGGAGAGGGTTGTAACCATGCCCAGCTTTTCCTACAATACCCACGACCACCACCTCTTCAGAACCCCCCCACCACCACCACCACTTATACAGACACCTACACATACCACCGCTGCCGTATAGTGATCCGTATAATCCGACAGGCTTGGGGAGTGACTGATAGCTATTGTTGTGTTGGAAAGCTTTTGTCACCTGACAAAGAGCTCTGGCTTTGGCCCTCATCCCTCTGCATCATCCTCTCTCTCACGGGGATATGGAGGGGCCTCAGCTCCCCATCATGATGACTGATGGAGACTTGGGGATGGGTGAGGAGGAAGAGGGTAGGGGTGATGGTATACTCATGGGCAATCTCCATCACAGGGACGCACACAAGACAAAATGGTAAGAAATACTTCAAATACACTTCCCTGTACAAAAACAAGAAACAAAACTATCCAATCCCCATTGAGAATAACCAGCTGTCTTGATTAACACTTTGAATAAGGTATCGACATCATAGAGGAGGCTCTAACCAGCCACAGGCACGTTTCTGCTGCTCTGACACTTTTATTTTTGCTCATTTCGCTTGTTTATTGTCATGATAATGAAGTCACAGTGTTGGTGTCATCAGGAGAAATCTAGTATTTTGGCCTGGTTCCACTACTAATGTATGCAAGAGCTACTTTTCCTCTCTCATCACTGTCAGCGAGCCACTCGCCACCAAAATGGCTCCTAATTGAGCGAGCTGGAAACAGTAAGCCAAGAACTGAGCTGTTAATATATGAGATTCAGTATACATACTGCAGAGTTTTACATTTAGCTGTAAAATATGCTCCTCAATATGTTTCTGTGATCACCAAATCATTGCACGTGATAAAATGTTTTTTTGTTTTTTTGTGACAGTGAGGATTTCAATGTAATGAGTGGGAGTGACTGAGCACTACTGACAAGCTTAAAGCATTATAAATGTTGGGACAATACAAACTGGCAGACTGAATGCTTGAAATTTCTGTTTTTTCAAGGCGAAGACACATTTTTCCTCCTTTCTTTTCTTCTTTTTCGCTCCTTTTCTTGTATTCATGCCATTTATCTCAATGGCCTCTTACTGCACTGTGGGAATAGCAGCAGCACTTGCGCCATGTGTGAGACAAAGAGAAAGGTCTGTTTCAACACCATCAATCCCACAATCCCACACAGTGATGAGCGAGAGATAGTCACCATCTGTGGATGTGTTTCTCATCACTTTGCCGAAAAGTAAAACTGCACCCAGTAAAAGTTAAAGTGTGAACGCCTCAGTGTGTTTTGGAGATACCTCCCACTACATTCTATATCACCTTATTTTTAAATAGCATGGCATTTGCAGTAGCCGTCCACATGCAACATTGTGTTTAGTAATTTTGCGTGTTTAAAATACAAGACATTTTCTTCCTCCGTGCGTCTGTGTCACTCTGCCTCCGCTGTTGCTGTCTGTTTTGCCCTCTTTCCCTCTATTTCTCTCTTCCCTCATTCCCTGTCCCTGGCTGCAGCGCAGCAGCCATTAGCTTTACAAATCCAGCCTTTGATCTCTGATTTGGGCGGATGCCTAGGAGAGGAGGGGTACTGGCTGCATGTGTGCGTTTGTGTGTGTGTGTGTGTACGCGCGCACGTGTGTGTGTGTGTGTGTGTGTGCGTCTAGCTGTCTATGTAGGCCATTTGAGGGCTAGCTGGCACTGCAGAGGAGGAGGGTTCATGACCGGTCCACTTCTGCCGAGGTATTACAGAGGGAGTCGATTTCCAGGGAAGAGGCTGTGATGATAATGCCGGTTCATTTGCATTTGTACTGAGCGAATAAGCTGCCTAATGGTTTAAATATAACTCACTTACCGCTCACTCCAAACTACAGTTCTCTTCCCTGTACCACTGTTTCTCCAACACCCCACCCCCCATCCTACCTTTCCTCCCCCCTTCACTTATCTCACCCTTCAGAGCCTCTCTTCCCATCTTATCCTCGCCTCATCTCTTTGGGGAATAACTCCTTTCCACGGCCACGTGCCCAGATATTCCATTATTGAACAGAAATCACTTTAAGCTCTTTGGCAACGGTCAGGGACTCTGAATAGGTAGGAGAACACTGTTATCCCACATACTAAGTGTTTCAGTCAAGGTTTATTTACATTTTTGAACACTGATACCAGTGCCGGTGCTGTCAGATGGTAACCAATGACTTTTCATAGCTTTATCAATACTGACCATTTTCAAGTTTGAACTTCCTGGTGTCACAGTACATAACATAAGTGAAGTTGTTAAGTAGTGTCTGATGAAATGTTTCACAAAACTTTTCATAGATAACCAAAATCATATTAATCATATACAGTAAATCAATTAAACAGCATCATCAAATCAGAGATGTAGGAGACTGATTGGCCGTTATCTGGTTGTTAATCAAAGAACAATATATTCTCTAACTGAACTGGAGTTTAAAATGGAGGTTGAGTCTGGGCCATGAAAGGACAGGATGTGGCTGTGTGGCCTTCTCTCTCTTCTCACCACTTGTCCATCTGTCCATCTACCTGGCCTTTTCTTTTCCCGTTCTTCCCCTCTCCCGAGAGGTAATGAATGGTTTCCCTCACTGTGGTGAATTCACCTGTTTCTGCTCCAGCCTTCCTCCGCCGCATTAAGTGGGGATTTATGGAGGTGGCTTCAGATTGAACAAAACCATTTCTCTTCCAGTTTGGTTTAACAGCACTCTTTATTCCCTGAAGATTTAAGGATAGGACGCTGGGGGCGGGTGGGTGGATGGGGGGGGGGGCAGCACCATTAAGGGCTACGGCCCTCCCAATTTCTCTCACACTTACATTGGGAAGGCAAACAGCCCAGAGCGGTCCGCTCCTGAAGAGACCTCTGTGAATAGATAGATGCCTCATGGATCAAGTGGAGTGCTAACACATGCAGGACGACTGTCCCATTTCTGGCTCTTTTACATGGCAGGAGCCCCTGGATTTCAAATGGGACTTAAGTCGGGCAGTTTTATTCCTCACCTAAGAATAGAAATGTATAAATGAAATCAGAGGCAAGTCTGACACACAGGGGATATACCAGATGTAACAGCAGGCCACACAGACATTTGTCCCTGATAGTGAATCTATTACTGAATCCTTTATTGAAATTGAGCCGACATGCTAGAGACCCTCTAATACCATAACCTATAAAACTGTGATATTTTATAATTATTCAGTGGCAGCGTATTTGGGTGAATCTTTTAACTGCCAATGACTGTGTCATATGTAGCTGCATTAGCGTCTCATTACTTTGGCGATAGGGAGAAGATTCCTTAATGCCTCTCGACAGGCCATGATGTAATTACACAGTGTTTGTTGCAAGTCAACATGATAATTTGTGTTTCCAAGGGATCTGTCATACGCGCGGGACGCCGGGCGCATAAATGATTCAACCCCTCATAAATGTCCTGATTGAAAACAAGCTGTTGCCCAAACCAACTTAACTATCTTGTCATCGCAGCACCTCGTGGCCTTAAAGTACACAAGGAAAAACAAAAAAGAAAAAAAAAATCCCTGTGAAAAGTCATCACAATGTTTTGCGCTGTGAGGCAGAATTATGCATGAAGCCATAAGAAAAGCTTACCTTTCACTTCTCCCTCTCCCTCTGTGTGTGTATGGGAGATCGGGATAGGGAGCGCATGATGTGGAGAGAGAGAGAGAGAAAGAGAGAGAGAGTGTTTAGTGCATGTGTGAGACTACTCTGCAATTCCCCAGAGGCTGCCATTGTCGAATTTACCCATTCCCACCCTCTGAGCTCGACCTAACAAGACTACACAACATCTTCATGAGGGCTGCAGAGTTTATGTACATGGGAGAGGGTGTGTGTTTGCACAAGGCGGGTGTATATGTGTGTTTGGGGGCGTTGATTTTTGTTTTGGACTATCTGTTTTGAAATCTGTGCGGTGGGCAGGGTATATTAAAGGCAGAGCGAGGTGTTCCTGCGTAGCCGCCGGCTCTGTTGCACCTCTCCAGCATTCTGACTGTGACCCCAGCCTTCGGGTGTGTGTGTGTTTTCATTCCCTTTGTACACACTCTCTAAGATGTTCTTGCTCTCCTCCTCCCTCCTCCTTGTGTTCCTTGCAGAACAGAGCCCCAGATACTGAAGATATTGCCCCTGGTTTATTTGGCCGGTCTCTGTCTCTCTTTTTCTCTCTTTCTCTTGCCATATATATCTCCCGATTTTCCTCTCATCTCCTTTCTCTTTCCCTTTTATTTATCCTCTGCAAGTCGTCTCACTTTGCGATCAATACGGTTTCCGCTTGAAGCCTCGCGGCCAATATGTGAGGAGCTACGGGATTTTTGAAGTTGCGATGCTAAACATGTTAAACAGCAAAGATGTTTTGAAAATTTGGGATCATCGGAGAGATGTTAAACGTCTGAATTTGTTTTTCCCAGTTCCCAGCTGCATACTGTACGTGCATCAGACGTTATAGCTTTTTATCAGCTATCTTTGATCTCTCTGTAGCTTTTTATATAATATTTCTGATTCTTGCATTTGAATCTATTAGCAAATCACTAAATCAGGGATGTAGCTGTTATAGTTACAAAACGAACATGTGATATGCATATTTATATATTTATAAATCTACTTTAAAAATCAGTTTGCTTCATCTGAAACCAACACTGCATCACCACGTCTTCCTGCTAGACATGAGCTTTTGGATGATTCCTGCATAGACTCAGTAGTTAAAATGTTAAAAAGAAAAAAGTTCAGCTCATAAATAGACTAAATAGTGGCACGGCTGGTTTAATAGTATCATGTTCACAGCCTTTTGATCTTTGGTGCCATTCTGAGGCAATACATGGCTTTTAGGTGTGGTGTGTTCAATATCTCATGAGGCCGTGTCTCTCTGTGTGTCTTTAAGCAAGATACTCAGATACTTAAAGGTAAATTCACCTCTTTTGGTGTTTTGAAAAAGGATAATAATTATATTCTAATTATTAATAATCATATATCAATAATATTATATGACAATGACCAGTTAACATCCACATAGAAGGCAATTCAGTTCAATGTAATTGAACACAGAGGGATATTAGTAAATGAGTTTACATCCCAAATTTAGTTTCTTATGGCGAAATATTTAATATTCAGTCTGCTGGCAGCGCCACATTCACGCCTGATTAAACCAACTGAGACCCATCTAACTTAACCCTTTCATGCATGAATTATGATAACCTCAGTCAGGATTTTTTTTACTAAGTGCTTTTATTCATCTTTAGGCTTTTATTCATCTTTTATAAAGATATATTTACATGTCCAGTAGTTGAAATATAACTACTGATGCAAATTGCATGACTCCTTGGATGTTACTTGATGTCCCCATATTTTTCTTACCTGCAAGGGTCTGTTTTTATAGAAGGTTTGAACAGAAAAAAATTAGCAACTTGGTGTTTCTGTCTGTCTGTCGATCATCTTGGTTTCACTCTTTTTTTTTCTTTCACTTGCAATGGCTTGGCACAGCTTGTGATTAGCTGTACACTGTAGTGACTTCTATGCATGAAAGGGTTAATTACACGTACATTTCTTGTGTAGGTCTTAGCCATGCTAGCAACGTGCCGCTAGTGGCGTTGGCTAGTCAGTTAGTTGCTCTACCATTTTGGCCCGGATTGAAAGATCTCAGCACGTATTGGATGGAGTGCAATGAAATAATCCACATAGACTCAGCTACATCCAAGAGAGTCAGTCCTAATGACTTTAACTTTATCCCATCAAACTGTCAGCATGTTAGCACGGCATGGTAGGATGATGATAGATCTGCTTGGACTCTCACAATAATGAGTAAATACAGTGATGTTTATATGTGCTAATACATGTTAAATAGGAGAGAGGTTAAAGTGTTACTATCTCTGTCCTTTTACAAGTTATCGTCATGCATCGGAATTTACTTTGGCCAAATGCATTTTAAACCACCTTTGGAGTTTTGCTTGGTTGATTATCACATTTACACCTGAACTTTCTGACCTCTGCTTGATCAAATATAACCTGGGACACCTTGATAACAGGTATAAAGAGGGGTTTCTTTGTTATGCTTAACTAACCTTTCTCTGTCTGTCTCTCTCCCTCTCAGTCTCCCTACTCACTCCTTTCTCTTTGTTCTCCATTTTCTGCACCTGCTCCTCTCGCTCCTACTGTCGGATGGTCGAGTGGAAGGCTGCTACATCCCCGATGACTGTCATCATCATCGTCTGTCTGTCCGACTGGCGTTGACGAGCCAGAAAGGCATCGAGCCAGCTAGCCAGACAGCAGGGCTGTGGAAACAAATGCAAAGTGCCCCGTGCCCCGTTTGCATCCAACTGTCAAGCTAATTTTATTCTAACTTTTGAAATGTCACAAAAACAGAGTGTGAATTAGGTGTATTTTCACCACATGCATTGGGAGTCAATAAATTGGCTTCATAAATTAATAAAAACAACAACTATTGCCCTTTTAATATTTAACAAGTGCTGGGCAAGTTGTTATTGCTCCATAGGGATAGATAATGTTTGTCACCTTTCATGTTGTCATCCAAACACAGCAAGATAACAGTTGCTGATACCCTGATATATATATAAAAATGATAGACTGTTCACACTGAGGCCTAAACAGTCGTACTTACAGTCATCCACTTGAAAAAAGTATTTCTATTGAAATTTGACACAAATTCTTTGAATCTTAAAAGATTTCAAACTTCAAAAACCAAAAAAGAACAAACCAAAATGAAATTAAAGCTGCAGCAGCGATGAGTGGGCCCTCCGTAGAGTGACATGGTTCCAAACCCTCATATGGTTTGGACTTACGGAGCACACTGCTGTGATTCATCAATAGACCATGCACATGTACTTCACCATCACTGCTAAGACATCATACATTTGGTACTTTAGTGTTTAGAATGTTTTGTGTTTGAGATGATATGTAAATGTTATAAATCTTTCAGGACCACGGAGAGCTCCAGCAAAGGAGAGGGGGACAGAGATACCTTCTACCCTCAGCCTACCATGTGTTCTAAAAAAAAAAAAAAGATGACCAGCGCAACAAACGCATAGATGTCCTCAGGCCTGGACTGTAATCCAGCATGTGAAATTTTACATAAAGTCAAGTTACAACAGCTTCCTGAGGTCATCATCCAAAGTACTGACTATTCTTTAACAATTCAGCATCACATTATAGGGTTATCCCAACCAAATATGAAACAATTCTGATAAAACCTATGGGAGGAGTTCAGGAAAAAAAAGAGTGAAATGGATGAAAAATCCTAGTTGGCTGACACTGGACAACACTAGAGCGTACCACAGACATTCACAAGCAAAATCACCTGTTTGTCCAACATCATCTTCTTCTTCTTCTCCTGTACCGTAGCGTTACTGAGCCAGTTCTTACATACACTGCCATCTGTTTTTTCTTTTCTTTTTCATAAGGCTACAGTCACCAACAAGAAAAAAAAACTCTTAAAGGTAACTAATTTAGTCAGCAAATTCACCTGTGTCACCTCATCCCTGATCTGCAAAGCACTCACAATGACACTTGACCTAGACCATCCACTCAACTAGCACTTTACCCTCTTTCCCTCTGGATGCAGGTATTCTCGGCACATTTGCAAAAAGGCCCATGTTAGCAAGATCTTTGCTCCTGCAGCGTATGAGCTTTAAACAAGTAACATCCACCTAAGTTCACAAATCCGGAGTGTCAATCAGTGTCTGCTTCTCTGCTGTGTTACTCCTGTTATTACGTGTCTATGAAAACCCTCTATTTTGTATAATTCCGCAATGAATAGTTATAATTGTATATAAATGTAAAACAAATCTACATATAGAAAAGTTTCACAAATGTATTTCTGTTACACACAGTTTTTGTGGTATGAGAAAGATGGTAAGATAATCTAATCATGCTGGAGACCTTCAACACACTCTAGGGTGTTTGGCTGACACTTTCCTCCTCAGTTTGCACTGAATCAAAGCAAGACCAGGCAGGGTAAGTCTGGCTGACATGGATCACTAAGTCACAATATACTTCCAGCTGCTGCTTCTGTACCAAAATGTATAAAATTCAGTCAATAGATTGCTAAAATAGTTACAAATGCTCACACACATACATGCACAACCAAACACTCAGTGTGTTTCAACACATAATCAAAAATTACAAAGTAGTCCCATAAAAATAGGACCAACACACCTTTGACTGTTCACCTTCTCTGTGCTGTTTAATAGACCTGACATTCAAGGTATCTGTTGACGTGTGTTCGTTTTCATGCATCTGTGGGGCTAACCTGCCCCACTAACCTGCCTGCACTAACCTGTGGAGCTACAGAGATAAATAGTGACCATGGCCTCTCCCTGTACACACTGTTACATACATAATCTGAAGCTTAGTGTGTGACTGTACTGGTGTAAGGGTATGTACGCAGCCTTACATGAAAGCTGTGGCTATTCATTCAGTGCTGTGAAACATATAATGGAGTGTGTGTATGTGTATGAGAGAGTTAATAAAGGCTGCTATAAATGACTGTGTAAACGAAGGTCTTGGACAATTAAGCATCTTTAAGCTAAATGTGTGCCCTTAGATCTTAGCTGAAAATGAAAGGATACACCAGTGATCACACATTTGCATAAGCTATAATAGTAAAAAAACAAACAGAGAAAGACTACAGTAAAAATACCAACTATAGAACATATGTGAGCAGCTGTTGAGGGATAACATCAGTGGCCTGGGCTTGCTTCAAGTTACTTGAAGTTCAATTCTTCAATCTCAAACTGAAGGGCTCACACAGCTACAGTGGCAGTAGACTAGTGTAATCATTGAATATTGTCCAAACTCTGTCTTTCATTGTGATCAAAGATGCTGTGTAACTACTGTTCAACTGCAGCTGGGATTGTTGGTGAACAACAAACATTGGAAACCGCTGTTCATTTCATGTTTCCAGCTGGTAGTTGGTTTCTTTTAACCATGACCATGACTGTTCCTTAGCCTTAACCACATGGGTATTATTGTAACAAAGGTACACTAACCTCAACAAAGTACTTATTTTAACCCGAACCAAGACGTTTCCCTAAGAGTGGTTTTTGTGTCTAAACCTAACCAGACCTTAACCATGTGATGTTCACATCATAAAATAGGTTTATTTTTATCATCATCAGATCAGAAGATGCCCATGTGTTGTTCTGATGAGCATTGACCAAAAGCACAGACAATTCGACTGTCTGTACAGACAGTCAGACAATGTATGACTTCTGCTGAGAAAATATAGCTGCACTGCGTGTTCCTGTGTGAACATCTCCAAAAAGGCATGGACCAATAGATCTATTATATTGTGTTGTTGTTTGTTATCCAAATGGTCCAGTTGAGGAGGCAGTATTGTTAATATTTCTGAATTTGGCAGTCATGAGCTACAATCAGGGCAGAGAAGCACGTAGTAAGAATTTGTTCGATTTTCACTATGGAGCTAGTAGCCTTGTTGTGCATGTTATACATTTCTTGCATGTTGTTTGCCCGGAAAAGGCCGCAGAGAGGGCAGAAGCAGGAATAGGCAACAAAGCCTACACTGTATTGCCAACTTTGAAATGTCTGTAAATAGCAGATTGATCAAACTGGTGTTTCATCTCACTCTGGGAACCAGTAGAGCATCCTTTGCAAAGGAGTGGGCCTGATGCAGATGCTACTGGAACTGGCAAACATAGTCTAGCACATTTTTCTCTAAAGGATAAATCTGGCGAGAGGAAATTCTCCTTTAGGACTTTTAAAGAACCACAAACCGTATGTCTGAAGACAAGTTCCACTGGACTGAACCCAAATGACTCTTGGCAACCCTTCAAATAGGACTGAGGGTATTCCTTCAACTCCCCTCTGTCTCTTGGCAATATTTGCACAACATAGATTTTAAAGTTTGATGACATCACTTTAACACACCTTACGATTCTGGGTGATGTGCACTAGAAATGGAGTGGGACGCGTTTAGAGTTTGAGCTCCTGCTTGAATAATCGTCAGGAACCATTTTTGATTTAACAGGTTATGATAAAAAAAATAGCCTAAGATTTATTTTTTTGATCTGATCATCGCACACCACAGCTGAGAAGGATTTTCGGAGGCTTTAAGTCTTCTTAGCAGTAATGAGTCATTCTCAGGTTACCAGCAGCTGTAACTCAGGAGCCCCAGAGCACATCACCTCGTCTTTAGCGATGTCAACACAGGACTTGGTCACTAGTTTCATCTCCTGCATAAGACTAGGATAAAAATATTGTCACACACGTCTCGTTCTGTTTTTGGGCATGCCATAATTGCATGTGAAAGTAACAATTTGGCTTGTGCTGAAGAGACATTGGTCTTTACCCGTTCAGGAGAGGAGTTCAGCACATCAATAGCAGGAGTTATCTGGTAAAATCATTTCCCATCAGGGGGCTATGTAACGGATGGGCAGTGCGGGGCTAATGGCGAAAATCCACTGACTAACTTGTATTGCATGTGTACATTGTGTAGTGGTCATTGAATGTAACCCATGTCAATGCCACAAAGTCCCATACTGTAACCACAGGCAGATTGTTTAGAAGATGGCAAGATTTTGATGAGGATACCAGATTGGAAACCTCAGGTGTTGTGCATGGGTTGCTGATCATCTGGGTTGTCTATCACTGATATTTACCCATCAAAAATAAAGGATTTAAAGCAGGGCTCTAGGCTGGGCTCGCATCCTCAATCTGACCATGTGGAACCGTGCAGTCCTGACTGGATTACGCCTATGCCTTTGGGCCGTTGTACACTTGGGGAAGATTGCTGTTGCTCTTTGTGATTAAGGTGAAAGCCATTTGCAATATCATTGCGAGTCTTATCACAGTAAATGCATTCTTTCGCATCCTGGTGGGGAACAGCCGCTTTCAGGGTACTGCTCTGAGTAACAGCTATGGAGTGAGGTTTTTCACTAGAGGGGAAACAAAATACAGTGTTATGCATTAGCGCATATTCATTGCCAATAAAGCAGTAACAGAGACTGACTTATTGATTTAAACTGTGTTACTATGCATTCAGGTAGGCATGTCTTAAACTCATCTAACAGAAGTTAGCTCACGGCGGGCGCAAAGACTTTACTTTTAGTTACTTTTAAAGTAACTCACTATTTGTCAAATATGCTCACCTTATCTCATACATAGGTTTGATTAGAAGTTTTTTTGAATCAAAATTTTTGCCTATATGCCTAAATTCATTACAGGATTACAACTTAACAATATCACACTGCAAACTCTCTACACTACACTCGACACTTCAACATCAGGACACACATGTGGAAGCCAACGGAGAGCAGTAGTAGAGGTTTGTTTCCGTTTTCTCGTAATATTGACACAAAGATGTGTTTACTGATGTCAAATAGTGGAAATAGAGGTTGTGCTTGCTGTCATGGAGAATGCCTCTTGTGTGTGAGCTTCTTTTTGTGAGTCAAACCGAAGCTGACTCAGCCTGACAGCCTTGTCTGCTTCTACTTTCAGCCTTTTGACTTGTAACTGAAGATCTAGCTATACCTGTCGGCCCTGTGGTTTTTCTTGGGCCTCTATTTGGAGACACTCCAAGCGCACCGTCAATTGCCACAAAATCCTGAAGAAACAGGAAAAAAGTGGTCAAGGAAGAGTGACTAGTACTGTCGTAGAATAATCTACCTTGAAGCCACAGTTTGTGAACCAACTGTGACTTCATGACCAAATTTGAGCTGCATCGTGATAACCTGCTAGGCACAGTTCGTAAAAGTAGCGCCTGTAAATCCCTACTGCCAGTAGGTGGCACTATAACCAGAACACAATATTGGTTTCGCCTGGACTCGCATCCAGTATGTGAAATGTGGGGCTGATTGAACAATATAAAGTCAAGTTACAACAACTTCCTGATTCATGGTGAAACATGAACATGAACATCGGACAGAACATTCAATAAAAAGTCAAAAGCTTTGCAGTTTAGCATCAGGAAAGTGTTAAGACTACGCTGACCAAATTTGAGGTGGATCTGGTTACCTTCTGGAGGACTTTGTTACAGTATGACTTAATGTGCAGAAAATATTGCACCACTCTGCGCTCAGGCCCTGACAATAATGCCTTGCCTAATAACACTTGGATGGAAACCCGCCTTGTGTCTTAACTCAAAAAGGCAACACGTAAGACTACATGTGTATAGTATCGTGTGTGTGTGTGTGTGTGTGTGTGTGTGTGTGTATGTGTGTTACACACTTCAACATCCAGACAATTTATGTGAACATTTTTACTGATGGACCACATGAGACAGGAGACAGACAGGTAAACATCAAACCCCCTCTCTGGTGGTCGTCATTATAACACTCCTACAGCGACCGTAGAGATTATTAAACATTGTGTTTAAAAGTGTGACACTGTGAGTGATGTAGTGAGGAACAAAGAGAGGAGTGAAGGAATGAGGATGGGGGAGGTGGGGGACAGATGAAACTGAGGAGTGACGGCAGAGCGGGAGAGAGAGAGAGAGAGAGATATTCAGGCATCACTGCTTTTCCTCCAGGTGTCTTTGGCCTGCATGATTTCATCTGCGAGGCCATAATAAACTTCCTTAATGAAATAAGTAATTAACATATTATAATTGTGCAGCGGATGATTTTGACAGAGATCATTTTCCATATCTAATGCTATGCTAATTTAATCTGTTCCCCTCCTCTGCCCGACACGACCCTTTCTGTGATTAAGTTTCATGGCATCTCACTTTCGCTTTTCCTCACCTCTCCTTTTTCATACCCCCCCCCTTTACCCCTCATCCTTTTTCTCTCTCTTCCTTTACTTCCTTTCTCTGTCTCGCTCTCTCTTTCACCAGTGATGGATTGACTCCTCGGCAGAGGTTCAGGGCCTTGTTGTTGTGGAGTTGCAGGCAGAGGGACATGCACAGATGGTGGGGGAACTGGAGGCTGGGGGTGGAGGGTGGAGGTCTGGAACTGTATGTGTGGTCTGATCTCGCTCCTTCCTCCGCCTCCTCTGCATGGAAAAAACAGGAGAGCACGGAACAGGAAGCGTAGGAGGTGGGAGTAACAGTGCTGATTGAAATATAGCCATGGGCTGGTGATCGTGTGGACTCTGTGCCTCTTTTCGTTTAGCCCTGAGTTTGGTAAGCTCTACTTATAGTTCGAAATACTGATCAGTCAAATGTCATACTTGTCTCAGACATCATCATTAGGAAGTCTTTGTGATAAAGAAGTGTGGACCTAACACTGACAAAAAGGAATTTCACCAAAATGCAAAATGTGCATGTATAATATATATAAATTAATAGTTAATTTATATAAATATATTTCTTAGTGGCCTTCTTAGTGAATTTAATTCTTTCAAAGACGGATCTACTCTCGGTACAGGCAGGTAAATGACATTAAATCAGTTAAACTACGATGGACAGAACCAAAAATTGTATTTTGGGCTTCTGGGATGGCAATGTTGGTCAGCCAGTACACCACCTGACTGAAGTCTAACTCAAGCAGTGCCACATTGACTACCATGTAATTTTGTACCGACAGTCATGGTCACCAGAAGATGAATCCTACTTACTCTGGAGATTCTCTGACTTTGTATCTAAGAACCACAAACAGTTCAAACTCTTCACTTAACACATCGTTATCAGTGTAGCGCCACCATCATCAGATCGTATTTTCAATTCATCCAACTCTTTGGTTTATGACCAAGTACCATCTGCCTCAACAGTACTGCAGCAGACACAAAGTATTAGCATTACAGCCTCACAGAGCTGCTAGCATGGCTGTGGACATGTTTTATAACACACATCTTCAACTATTGGAAAAGGGAGGACGCCATTGCTAATCATAGTGTTGCTCATGCTCTTCAGTCATCATGTTATCATAAAACTAACATTGCAGTGATCTGAAAACATGTTCTAAAATCACAGCCAGGGGAACGCTTTCATTTTATGATTTGCATCAACACAAATTAATGACATCTGTGCATGAATTTGTAGAATCAAATGTCAACTTCGAAGATGTTGTTATTTGACAAACAGGTCAATCAACAGTGAACACTGAAAACACGATGACGGGCTGAGAGAGGACAGAAAAATGTAGGGAGGGGTTCAAGGGGACAGAGGGGTGAATGGGAAGAGTGGGAGGCAAAGGACGAATGAAATCAGCCAGCTGTGGTTTGATCTGTCCCATGTGATGGCAGGGCCTCTCTCTCTCTCTCTTTCTCTTTAACACTCTCTTTCTCTCTCATTTACTTTCAGTCCCTAAAGTCTCTCTCCCCTGGCCTCTCTGAGCAGAAGGAGGCAACCACTATGGGCTCTCCATTTTCTGAAATGACGTGTACAGCACAGCTACTATTCCACCCCCTCCACCTCCCCCACCCCCTTTCCTCTAAACACTATTCCCACACTCCCAAACACACCAACTGTACACATGTCCCCCCCGTCTTGCATTCAATGATGTAGACTGGACCACAGGTGAGCTTCTGGGAGTGTCAGTAAATGGAAAACCCCCGGTTTTTAATATTTTATTAGGTGGGACACTGGTTCTCAATGATTTCCTAACATGGATGGTTTAAGTTTCTCACATTTCCAACTGAGACTCGAGGGATCCTAAATGGAAATTCTGTCTCGTGCTTACATATTAACATTTCAATGTCGCTTTAATGTATGGCCCAAGCTAAAAGTGATCTACAGACATAGTTTTTTTAATATCAAATTTTTAAAATTGTTACATGAATTGTAAGGAAAACCTGGCAGGGTGACATACACCTCTATAGAGAATGATGTGAGCCTTGTTCCAAGAAATCTTGTGCCTACCAACTGCAATCACTTATAGTAAGTGATTAAAACTATTAGTAGAGTTCATTGCCTGCAAAAATATTTCTCCATGCTGATGTTCAAAAAGTGGTGCAACAAAGGAATGGTGAGTAGAACAAACAAAGGGAAAGAAGGGTAAATAATGGATAAGCAGTATTTTGTAAAACAATTTCCCCTATTCTAAGTTGAGCACACAAGAACAACTGGGATGTATAAATATTGTAGTACGCAGAGGCTTTGTCTGCCTGAATACTCAGTGCTCTGTATGACTGTCTGTTAGTGAGTGTGTGTGTGTGTGTGTGTCTATCAGAGAGAGAGAGAGGTCAGGTGGGGCAAACAGAGGATGAGTAATGTGAAAGAGCTCAGATGTGAACGTGGCCAGTAACAATGAATGAGTGACAGGGCACATGCCACTGGGTAATGAGAGGTTCACACCTGCATGTTACCCCTTCCATTCTGATACCAACGTAGCGTCACACACACACACACGCACACACACCATACATGTAGACAGAGCATCCCACCTTCCCACCTACCACCACATCCACCTCAGAGCACCCAATGAAGGTTAAAACCTTCCTCAATGACAACTCCTCCACTGTGCACAGGACATGGCAATAATAAAAAGGCAACAGTGAGCAGGTAGTCTAGCACCATCGATACAGTCAGTAACTTGTGAGGTTTGTGTGGATATACAAGATGCAAATGTGGCGAGCGGAGGGTCAGGAAAATAAAGAAAGTTAGTCGTTCTTACTCTATTTAACAAATCAAGTTGCCAGACAACGCCACTTTGGGATCTCAGCCCAAAGAACTGAATAACGCACCTTTAAAGGCGCACAGGTCCGTTCACTCAAATAGCAAGAGACAGTGTTCCAATCTCGAAAAAAAATATAAGTTTTATTAACAGAATTTGATTAAAATGATATAAAAACACACCATTCACACAGGGATTAAACTAGGGGACTAAATTAAAGCTGAGGATACCGGTGCACGAGTTGATGGAGCGGTGAATCCCAACAAAAACAAAAAAAAAAAGAGAAGACACCCAGCTGTGACAGTCACACACACACACACACACGTGAAGGATGCCCGAATCCCAGGGAGCACAGCACACAAAGGGGGATCCCACCACCAGACCACCGGACCTCAGCAACTAAAACAAAAGGAACACACACACAGGTTAGTGGGGTTACAGTAATCCAACAGAACAACAATATACAAAAACAAATAAATGGCAGCAGAAATCAATTAAACTAAACAAAACTACTGGTTGCCAAATATAAGTTACTCAAAATACAAAGAGAAATAAGGTAAGAAACAAGAAAAACTCTGCCCAAATGAAATATCTAAACAAATAAATCTAAATACAAAAATAATCAATACAACAAATCAAGACAACGGAGAAGGGCAATGAAAACAAAAATGCAACCCACACTCCCAACAAACAGACTTTAAAAGGGCTCCAATCAAGCCAGTCAATTAACAGTCAGCACACCAGAGTACCACGCAATACTTGCGAGTGATGTAAGCCAAGGGAAAAGCAATTGTCTTAAGAAGGCAGGTCCACAGCTGGTGAAGTAGAACCTCTCCACCGGACGGATGATGGAAATCGGCGCGTTATAGCGGACACGCCGAGGAAACTCACTGACGCCGATCCACACAACGCAGCAGCGATCCACACAACGCAGCAACGATCCACACAACGCAGGTCCCAACAAAGCAGGTCCCACCAAAGCAGGTCCCAACAAAGCAGGTCCCAACAAAGCAGGTCCCAACAAAGCAGCAGCGATCCCCAGCTACGAGCAGCGCCAACTGTAGTCAGCTGCTGACGCCACACACCTGACCGCAAGAATCACCGTGCCGACAGTGAGCGGGGTACACGATCCATAAAAAACTCCGGGGCACTCGAACCAAGGGCCCTGCAGTACAACACAGCAATTAATAATACCCACAGGCCTACACAGAAGGTGAGCAGACTAGCCGCCTTACCTGCCCGACGAGAGCGTGGTCGAGCCAGCAGTGACGCAACCAACCAGGAAGCAGAGAGGGAGAGCCAGCAGGGGGAAATCCACCCCTTAAATAGCCATGGCGCCGTCAGTGGTTGGCTATGGTGCTGCCAATTGGCACCGTCAAAGTATAATAATGGCAACACAATTTCTATGCTGCTACACAAATATACTTTCTTTTGATACAGATTGTGTCCTAAATTGATTGAGTGATACAGCCCACCCTTTTGGGCCAAACAATACAACAGGTTGTAAGGCTAAGGACGTGTGCAACAAATTAAATGCCAGTCAGCCTTGCAGTGTTTAAATTAGTGTTTTAATTGATTTTCATTTGACACGCAGTCGTTTGTATGAGAACAAACCAATGAAATTCTTTCGGAATAGATGGTGCAAGTGTCAAGTGCAAGCTGCAGCATTGCTAAGGTGACTCACCAGAGCACCTTTTCAAAACTAAAATGTTTACACAGTGCAAGTACAGTACATGCTGTCATTTTACAGCACAATTTGAAACATCAACCATCCACACAGATGCACTTGAAAAATAAAAAAAAAGGTTGTTCTTCACCACATCAGATGATTTCCAGTGAGTCTGAGCAGTGTGAAACATTTCACAATAAAACATACAAAAACAGAAATGGCCCTTCTTAAGACCAGAGATGATTTTGTGAATTAATGTGTCATACTGTACTTTCCCCTGTTGGAATATTTTCCTGCCACACAAACGACCTTTACAAACAACAAGTGCTCAAATAAAAAACAGGCGTAAAAAACTGAAATCAATCATTTTCCATTTCTACATCTTCCTTCTCGTTTTCTATGGTGGCATCTTTCTCCCTCCCTCTCTGATACAGTGGCATCACTGGGACCAAATGCTAATCGAGGACTGTCACCTCAGTCCAAAGAAAACATTATCCAACATGTCACTCCGTGCACCTCAAATATGCAAGAGGGAGAGAGAGAGGGAGAGAAGGAAAGAGTGCGTGTAAGTGCAAAAATGGACCATGCATGTCTCAGTGTAAGTTAGTGGGCTTCATTTGCACAAATAGGAGCCAATAACATGCCAATATGAGTCAAAACAATCTATACAAGACCACTAGAGGCAGTCAGACAAGCACTTCATTTCTAGAGGTAAACATGATATATTATAAGACCTAAGCACACTATAAAAGTGATATAAGGATGTAATACGTTTTAATAGGATAAAAAAACTAAAGAATTGAATGAAGCAACTGGATAGTAAATGACAAGATTTCATCCTCCTTTCCTTTCTAAGCAACCTCTCACACCTCCTCATCCCACAGCCAAAACCACCTCTCAGTGTGTCTTTCCTCTTTATCCCTGTCTCACTGTTTCTCTTTGGCTCGACTCTGATGTTCATGGGGAGATCTCAACATCCCTAAATCATCATCAGAATGAGAAAGGAGTCCCAGGGCTAATGCAATGCAGATATGTTGTCTTTTGTGTCGGAATATGAGAAAAGGAATTTATGTGAGGCGCTCGGTGAGTCAGAATTCATTTCTTGCTCGAGCTTTTGCCCTGCAGTCAAATGTAAACTGACTGCAGACTCAGCTGGCTGACTGAGTGAGGACACACACACAGACATGTGCGCGCAACCAAATGCGCATACAACCAGGCACACACACTTACACACACACACAGGCAGTCAAACTCAACCGACTCAATATACACGTATGGACTCCCTTAACACTCATCCATACACGCATGTTCACCTCAATATAGTGTGTCTGTGTGCACAGAGTGGCCTCTCCGTCCTTGAGTGACAGGTGTACATGCGTGGCACAATGGCCGCCAATATTGTCAAGCGACCATGGTAACAATGGCCAGGAAAATGTGGAGCCTTGCAGTCCCCGACCATCAAACATGAAAAGAGAACATTTCAGGTGGTGGTGGGAAAAAAAAACATTTCGAGGGTTTGTGCTAATCAACATTGCCAGCGGCAATCGCTTTGATAGGGAAAATGGATTCTGATCCTTGATTATAATATAGGGCTGAGACAGCTCAAACACACATGGAGCTTGTATAAGCAAGCTGAAAACCTAGCACATGGTCTCTCCTTGACCATGAGATACATCATTGTGATCATTTTTCCACATCTAAGGTATAAACATGAGCACACCACAGGAAGCAATGTATCCTCTATGTACATCAATTAAACATGATTTTGTAGAATACACATGGGATGCACAATGGCCAAAGTGAACATCATGGGATGACTAGTAACAATGAACAGGTGTCGCTTCAGGCGATACGATGCTGTTTATGATAGTATGATAGATACAGCCTTGATGAACCTTGCTGATGATGAAGACTGCTGAAAAGGACAACAATCTGTGGGTGTTTGTGTATAATGTGTGTGAGGGAGACAGACAGAGAGACAGGGATGGGGTGGGGGGGGGGAGGCAGACAGAGAGTGATGTACTCTTATCAGTCTTCCCAGTCCTCAGCAGCAGCAGATAAACAGAAGTGTGAAGGGCAGTTGCGCTGCAGGGGGCTGATTGACATGGCTGGCGCCCAAAGAATTACACACACACACACACACACACACACTTGCCTTTTGCTGTCTTCACTTGTGCAAATATCCACAAATGCATCATCTAGTGACTATGAGTAGCACATTTAGCACTAGTGCTATCTAATGGAAAAATAGGACTGCCTATATGATTTACAAGAATTAGAAGTAGTCCAGCAATACTAATCACACTAATCTTGATGTGAATACTACAAACAAGGGAGACTGTAATTTAGAACGGTGCTTCCCAATCTTATTGCCTTGTATACTTGTACATTAAAAAATGTCGACTGGACAAGAAACACAAACAGATTCTTTCTCATTCCCGTAATCATGTTGTGACACCTTATCTTGGGACCCACTGGGGGGGTCCTGATCCCGAGTTGGGAACCACTGATCGTGATAATTGGTTGCAAAAAAGCAACATTTTCCAATATTTCTCCAGAATACTGGCCTTTTATTTCTGCAACCATCTGCCATTGCCAGAAACTCTTCTCTTTTTAAACCCCTTTTGCTTTGAAAAAGCAGAACCCTGGTCCTGTTCTGTGTCCTGTAACAGCTTCCTACAAAATCTGAGTCAGTTGCAGACAACATAAAATGCAGCGTACAGGCCAGGTGAAGCCCCTGTGGTCCTGTTTCTTTATGGTTGTCATAGAAATAGCTCAAAATCAATGCTATCATGCCTTATTTCTGTTAAAGTGTGACACACAAATTACATGTATACTCATTTGTTAGTGATGTATTGCAAATGAAATCAATCACGTAAATACGACCTAATTTAAGCTACACTATGTGTGTATGAGCAGAGATAAACACTACTTCAGCACCAGCAGCTGAAAGCAAATAGGGGATTAAAGCAGAGGGGAAGAAAAAAAACTGGCCCATGTCTCAGGGAGGACAGGGGAGAAAGGAAATGACTGGGAGAGACTTGATGGACAGCCAGCATGCACCTTGTAGGCTGTATGCATGTATTTGTTCTTGAATATGTGTTTGCAAATGTGTACTTTTGCGTGCAGAATGCATGTGTATATACACCTTTACACGTGCCACCTGCGCGTGTTCGGCATGCTTACGCATATTGGTTTGTTTTTATGAACGAGCGTGTGTGTGTGCGTGGGCATGACCGGGTTTGTGTGTGTGTGTTTTTTTCAGTGTGTTAGCAGATTATTGAGCAGGCATGCCCTGTGGCTCCATGCTGTTCCACACCAAACAGTGAAACCAATACCTTTTTGTCGCTGATAAAACTGGATGGCCAAAGATAGGCATGCATATTATCACATGCACACACACACACACCCTCTGCTCTGTTAGAGCTACTGTATATGTGTGTATGTGTGTGCGTGTGTGCGTGCGTGTGTACGCACTGGGCTTACAGGGGTTTGCTTTGTGTGTGTTATCTCTGCATGTGTGTGAGTAATTCACTCCTACAAAGACACCGTACACTCTCCCTCCTACTCTTTCCACTTCCCCAGAGACAAAGTCCCAATTTCTCCATTGCCTGCAGTCAGAAAGACGGAGGTGGGGGGTGGAGGGGGCTGCAAGAGAGAGGGGAGGGAAAGAGCGGGAGAATAAGGAGAGGTAGTGAAAAGAAAACCCAGATGCTATCAGCCCTCAGAGAGTCACCAGGGTCATTGTCATGTGTCAGTCAGTGTAACACAACTCTCCCTGATAAGCCGGCCGATTGCGCGATTGGCCACGATGGGTGACAGTGCGATATCGTTCTGTGCCGGCGCTCCTGACGAGACACGAAATTAACCCCCAGCGCTTTGCCGATAAACATCTAAAATGGTTTCGAGACCCCAGGGGCTAATGGGAAGAGACGGGAAGCTATCAAAATATCAAATGTGCGTGACAAGCGGCACAAGGACCAGGTCTGTCAAACACTCGCCTCTCCGAGTGTGATTTAACTCCATGTCTCTCACAAAGCCTGGCAACACCGCACTGAGAAATGAGCCACTGGTCACCTCTGTCTGTACAAGTAATATTTTAATAGACATATTTATTTAGGCGAACCAGTGTGGGGTTCTGGGTTTTAATTAGGTAAACAGCTCGTTGGGAGGAATCAATGGTGATCCATTAATGAAGGTCGGCCTAGGCTAATAGCTGAGGCCATTTTTGTCTCATAGCTTTGAAATTGTCATGAAAAGGAGAATGCAGTCATATTTTTCTGTCCAGTGCTCATCGGGTAACAGATAGCTCTATTTTGAGTAGAAAGTGTGCAGTGTGTACCTGGTTGTGTGTGTTTTTTGGGTTCATGTCCTTGGCAGGATGTTTGAAGGACAGGAGAGCAAGTGGTAGCGGGCAGAGAGGCCTATATTTGTGTGTGTGTGTGTGTCATGTGTCTCAGCTGGGTGACATGTGAAGGTGATGGGTGTCACCGGTGTCCCTGTCGTCTGAGGGCATGTCTCCGCCTGCTGGCTCTGACACCAGCCTGACTGACTTATGATCAGGATTTATCATCTTGATTTATGATGAGCCTGGTTTGTCCCTCTCACATCCAGGAAAATGGGGGGGGCTGCCTTGTGTGTGTGTGTGTTTGTGAGACAGAGAGCTGGAGAAAGAGAGCTTGTGAGCTGGCCTGGCCACACAAATAAGTACCTCCCCCACAAAAACGTACATTTCAGCAAGCCATTAATATCACATTTGCCAAGTTCACTTGTTTCACAAATCGAGACGATGACAAAAATGTAACTCTGGAAAGCAACAATCATCCCTCTCAGCAACTAGGAGGCACTGTTTTTGTTTGAATTGCATCCAGTGTCAATATCTGTGACGATGAATGTGAAGCAGGGTGTTGCAGGTAGTGAAAATGATGCTCCAGTGTTTCCCAAGATAAATGACGGTTAGAAAACATATTTTGAGACTGAGTGCTAATTGAAATGACTTATCAAAATGTTTCAAAACTGTGAACACAAGGCCCGGATGGTGCACACAATTCACGCAGCATGTCACCACGACAAGCTATGAGTCATTTTCCCCTCATATTGTGCTGTAACAGGCAAGCAGAGTCTTGACTACTAAATGCCAGGCACAGGGACATAGGGGCTATTTAGTAAACATCTTTCAATTCCATGCCAGCCGGCCGGCCGAGCAGCCAGGCAGCCTCTTAGCTTCTCCCCCCCACGTTTGGGATGCAGAGAAACAGGCCGTCTACAGACCCAGGGGATGGAGGGATGAGAGGGGAAAGAAAAGGAGGAGGAGGAGGGGGGCAAAGAGACAGAGACAGAGAGAAGGAGGGCACTGGAACACATCCACAGATTAACCCTCATGGAGGAGATGGAAAATAGAGCGGAACTGAACATACGTGTGTGTGTGTGTGTGTGTGTGTGTGTGTGCGCGCGTGTAGAGAGAGTGAGAGGGAATGGGTGAACTTACTGCGACATTCAGAAGCTTCTGGGCACCACAACACAGAGGTGCCCATTTTGTGCCTCTGCCATGCAGTGGACATCAACAAAAAAAAAAGAGATAAACACACACCTTTAATTCTTCAATGTGACCCTCTACCCTTCCCTCTCACCCTCCCTACACCCCTCCTTCCCTCCAACAGCCACTGCTAATCCTCTCCTTCACACTCCCAAATAAAAGCAGCAGAGAAGGGAGGACAGGACAGGAATGGGGGATAGGGCGGAGTGGGTTCCCTTGTCACATTGTGCCAACCCATAGATATGGTATAGAGTTGATAGAGAAGCATTGTTTGAGGGGCAGGACCACGTGTCTGTGTGTGTGCATTCACCACTTTTCAGGGCCAAAAATCTGTTCACACCAGCATGTGTGGGGCTCACTATTAATCTGTGGACAAAACGCAGTACCCATGGGGTTTAACATTTTAACCCCACGGTCCTCAGACTTAAGATAGGGTTTAGGTTTAGATTATAACTAGATTAAGTCCAAGGTCAAGGTTGAGGTTAAGTATGTAGTGGTTATGGTTAAGCCTCTAGAGAAAAAGTTAGTACCTGCACCTGTACTTTGGGATCAAATGGATTGTGTCTAATCTGTGTCTTGGCTGATACGATATTATTACTTGACATAGTGTATTGTAAACTTAGCATGAATCATTATCACTTACGCACCATACGCTAAACTTACCATGGGTCATACGGTCACTTAACACAGTGTGCTGTAAATGTTACCACAGACCACACCTACTAAATGGTTTAAACTTTTCAAGTCAACCAGTAATCATTAGAAAAACAATGTCACATTTTTGCAGTTATAATAAGAAAAATATCTGTAGTCTGGTAATGACAAACCTCTCGTTACAGGTCATTACACTGATCATAAAAAAAGACAGTCTTCTTCTGGGACAATTTGCTCTTGTTTAACAATAGAGATGGAAAATTTTAATAACATGGAGGCATGAAGAATTGTGTCGTTTGTGTGAGAACAAAAATGATCACCAGTTCAATTCCTATGGCACAGCAAGTTCTGACTTTGTAATTTGGGCTTAACTTTACCTTTCAATGTTGTTCTTTGTTTGCAGTTCTGTTTTTAGAAGCTTTGCATCTAAAAACAACTTAACGGTGTAGCTGCTCTGCTCCACCTGTGTAACTGTAATAACATCTTTAGCACATTACACTAGTAACCAAAACAAGAAGTGAACACTACAGAGCTGAAATGCTGACCAAAGCCAGCATTTTACTGTAACAGACTACAGCCATGGTTTGAAATAAAAGTGGAAAAACTGTCCGCCAGCATCTCGAAACCAAACTGTATCACAATGTTCATCATAAACATCATATAAGAATTAATGTGACTTGGTTTTTTGGCGCGCACGCACAAACCAGACTGTGATATTGGCTGGCCATCAGAAGTTGAAAGAATGTCTAGATTATAAGAACTTGCATATTGGTAATTTAGCTAATTAAGATAACTATGACTGCATCTTTTCAGAAGTTGTTGCATTATCTGGCAGGATTGAATGAGCCATTATTTTTACTTATACCACGAGGCACCTAACATTGTGAATGTCTACTTGCCTTTGATGTAACGCAAGGGTTAGCATTGTACATCACATGTACCCTCGCTGTGGTGAAAGCTGCCCTTCATGCGTGTGTGTGCATGTACGCTCTCTGTATCTGTAGTTGTGGAAACAGAGAGGGCTGTGCAGATCCAGATACACAGTCAGATACACAGGGGAATAGCTGTGAGTGAGTACTGTTGGTTTGTTTGACAGGGACCTCTTACCCCTGTCTCTCTCACCTCAGATAGAGAGAGACAAATACACCGGGATGGCAGATAGAGGCAGACGAGTGAAAGGGAGAGCAGGGAGAGTAGAGAGAGAAAAACATAAAGATAGACCACGAGGTGTTGAAGATGGGCCTAGGGAATAGAAGGCGTAGCATAAAGGAGCAAGAGCAAAGCGCCAAAGGAGGGGCGACAATAAAAGGGTTGGGGAGAGAAGGAGAGAATTAAGGGAGGAGAGGGGTTAGAGAGAAAGGGAGGGGAAAGCGAGAGATAAGGAGGGAGAGAAAGCTTGGCACTGCACCGGGTAGTGGAGGGTTTATTATTCTCTGTAGCACTCAATCAAACGCCGGCCCTCTGAACAGAGAGCAATGCTGGCGAATCATCCTGGGGGCTTTCTCTCCCTCTCTCTCTCTCGCTTTCTTCCTCTCTCTCCAGACCTCGCCGCCTAACCCTCCCCCGCTCTCTTTCTGTCTTTTTTTCCTGCGGTGTATGAGTGCTATCCATCTGTCAGCTGTCAGTGCCAGTGAGAGATATACAGAGCTGTCACTTCGCGTCAGCCCGGGTTTGGGAGGCCCCTCTTTTGCAGCTGCCGCTCCACACATACTTCCCCTATGGCAGCACAGGAGCGCTGCTATTAAAGCTCCAACACAAGCGCACACAAACACTGACGTTAGACCCATATATTGGTTCACTAAAACTGGTCAATTAAAAACTTGATGTTAGGCAGTGTTGTCAATGTTAGATCCAACATTTTCCATTCTGCTTCAGAAAAAAGACAACCTCATTCAAAATTCTATTGATATCATTGACTTTGGCTCTTTATTGGCGGCTTAAGGTACAAAATAACAAAATCTGCATATCTGGTTTGACATATCAGTCAAACTGTAATGCATATAAAAGCACGAGCAACACTGTTAACCTCTTGAAACCTGGCAAAACCTGCAAAACTACTTTCCATTAGTTTCGGTATGTAAGCCTGTAAACGCTTTCAAAGCCCATCTGACACCATGAAAAACATATTGGTCATCAGGCTACAACAAAACCGTATCTTTGGGTTCAATTGTGCATTTGTGTGACCTATTAGCGCCCCATCAAAGTCCTGGAAGAAAGCTGTTGGGGTTTGAGTATGTGTGCGTCTGTGACTGGTGGTAGTGGTGTGTGTGTTTGTGTGTGGGTGTGGGGGGCTATTACACAAATTAATTGCAGGCCTCTGCTGACACCACTCAGGAAGAAGACGTGAAGGGTACGCATGTGTGTTCTATGACAACAAGAGAAAAGGGGATGTGCGTAGCTTCCCTCCATGGCTTCCATTTGTATATGTTGACAAGATTGCCGGGTTTTTGTGCCTATTGTGCCACTCCTGCCATTCCAGCGCCAATTGTGTTGGGTTTTGGGCGCTCGTTATTAGAGGGTGACAGTTTCTGGGCGGAAACAAACATGACTCTGACGATTAACACCATGTCACCGTGTCAGCTCATACAGTAATCCTGATATTCTGTCTATCGCACATGTGTGCAGAGAAAGGGAGGGGGAGGTGAGAGGAAGGGACAGCGAGAATATCATGGAAATAGAGAAGGAGAGAGAAAGAGGCCTAGCCGACATCCCAGGAGAAACAGATAAAACTGTGTCGTTCACTGAGGACATTGTGTACGTGGTTGCGTACTGTAATGCAATGTTAACATTCCCTCCAAATCCCGGGCTCTCCACAGGGAAGAGTGAGGCCTGCTGGGGGATCTGTTTAGTTGATCAGACGTGCCAGTGTTCTCGCAAGGCAGAGGAATAGACTAGTGTAGGGTACAATAGAAGAGCAGGGTGTGACAGACTAGGATGAGATAAAGGATACTGCTGAGTGGAATAGCATTGTAATGGTATGCATGAATAACATAGCAGGCAATGGACAAGATAGCGTAGTGTGGTATGGTATTTGGTATGAGTTACATTGGAGATATGGTATAGTATGATACCCTTGGCGAACTTATAGTAGATTAGGAAAAGATAGACAAAGAAGTATTCAGGTTTCAAATTTAACCTGGTTCTAACCATAACGATAAGTGGAATACCAAATTACTCGTTGGAGTTTTACACATGACTAAATTAAAATGGGTCCCACCTCGCAAACTCCCATTGCTAGGTGTACTGGCTATATAGCTAACTGAAATTATGCTAGCTTGCTAATATGTGACCCATTTAGAGTAAAAGATCGATCAACGTATCTGACCAGAAACTTGATAAATGCTGTTTTGTGAAGATTATACTACACAACTGTACATTACATTTCATTATAACATAACATACATCAAATTACAATGTATTACGCCAAAAACATTTGACTGAAAGGGTAAATAATGCCCACTGGGTTAGCATACTAGCCTAACTTCTCTGTCATTGTAGACTGTGTGAAATGTAAGAGTAGGGCACCCTGGTAGCTCACCTGGTAGAGGGCTTACCATGAAGGTTGAGTCCTTATTGTGGGTTCGGATCCAGCCCTGGCCCTTTGCTGCATGTTATCGCCCACTCTCTCTCTTCCAGGACTTTTCTGCCACTCCATCCTATCAAAAAAAGCAGAAAATAGCAAAAAACGTATGAGCACATATCAAAAAAAAGAAGAAAAAGAACATGTTCTGATATGCAGCTTTCTTCTTCCTGTTGAGCAACTGCACTTAACATAGTTGTTGTGGAGATGTTTCGCATCATCCGACACTGTATCAGACACTCCACTGATACTGGGCTATTCAACAAACATGACTCGACAGTTATGATATGGTAGAGGACTGTGGAGTAGAATAGAATATGATATTCAACAGTATGGCAGGACAGACTGACAATCAATAGCCGCATTCTGTTTCATTGTTCATCTTCAGGCTAATACTGGTGTGACAAAGATACAAAAACAGGCAAATATGGAAGGATGAGGTTGGATAGGAGGTAAAAGCTTATTATTGCATTGGACACAGTAGCTTTGCAAAGGAAGGTGAAGCTAGGCCAGTTTATCCACGGGCATTTTTCTATCAGATTGTAACTCAGCAGCACTCCAACTGCAACTCCAACGCCTCTGTGGGCAGATTGGCTTCACCTTCACACTCTCAATCAGCTTTTCTATCATAGAGGTGTCACATTAACATACATGCATGCACACATGCCATACAAAATAGATGGCAACTTGCAGATGGGCATGTTTGTGTGCGAGTAAACACACACACACACACACACACACATACATGCTCTCTACCCCCTCCTCCAGCACCTCTCAAACCCATTATTGGCAGCAGTTCAGTGACGGCTGTGTGACTGCCAGTACTGCGGATCTGCTCCTGGAGCGAGCTCTCCCCATCAGCGCTGGCTTGATTACCCTGATGTATGCACACCCAGACACTTGACAATCTCTCAGCATTTACATATGCAGCCTCAGCACTCCACACTACTTCTGATCTGAGGTGTATGTGTGTATGTGTGTGTGTGTGTGTGTGTGTGTGTCTGTCTGTGAGGGTGTGCGAGATTTACTGTGTATGTGTGTGCGAGAGTGTGAGCGTTCACAAGGCGAGTGGGAGAAGATGAGGAGAAGATGAGGAGAAGATGAGGAGAAAGGAGGAGAGAAATGGCAGCTCTCGCTCGCTAAACGTAAAACAAACAAACTTTAATCCGACGCCGAGCCCCTGCTCTTCAAAGCCGAGACGGAAGTAAGAAAGAGAGAGAAAGAGTAAGAGAGAGAGAGAGAGAGAGAGAGAGAGAGAGATGCCTCACCTAAGGGTGTGCAACGCCGTAAACACACAAACAGAGCGTTTACCAGCCAGCCCGTTATTCACTCTCATGTCAAACACATAGCACTCAGAACTAACTACCACACACACTACTGGGGATAGAGCTGTGTTAAAACCCTCACAAAAGCCTGCACTTGACTGATGTTTTTCTTTCTTTTCAAATGAAAAATCATCATACAAACAACCCCCCTCACCCCCAAACCTGATTCAAAAGGGCCTGCCTCTTGTTCTTTCTTTCTTTCCATCTCTGTCAACGTGAGGGAAGTGTCGATGAGAGGCAGAAACAGAGAGAGAGAGGGAGAGAGAGGGGGAGAGACGGAGAGAGAGGAGGTCTGGGGAGTTGCACTGTGTCGATCCTTTTTGGCTGGTGCTTCACAGGGAAACCGGGCTCGGCTGATCATCATTAAAACGCACACAACTTGACATGTTTATTTAATGGCTGCTCCCGGCAAAGACGGCAAGCTGCTGCTATCTCTCACCGTCACATGTTGATCTACCACCGTGCCATGTGTGTCTACGAGTACGCGAGAGAGAGAGAGAGAAAGAGAGAGACGGAGTATGCGTTGGCATTAATCTTCGCATATGTGCCTTTAACGTCCTGGATGCTGTATATGAAGATATCTGTAATGTGGCCTCTTGTTACTCTCTTCTGTGCAAATACTGTAAAGTCAGGTCAGGCCACTTTGTGTGTTTGGATAAAGTGGATTGAAGTGATTGTCTCTCATACTACTGCAATATTTATACTAGATTTTACTGTGACTCAACATGCAATACAGATTTCCAGCCTCCCCCAAAATCTCTAATCTAAACAGTCCATGCCTTTAGTTAACATGCCAGAACAGTGCCACCCTGCTGCTCTCTTGATTTCTCTGGTTACTGACAGCTTCCATAAATACCTTTGATGGTTTTAGATCACATTGGCCAAAAATCCAAGAGTGCCACACAATGCATGAGTGAAGCACAGTGATCAGAGAGGAAGAAATCCTTTATGTTCTGCAGTTTATGCAGTAAAGGGTCAAAAGGCTGACAGAATTCTGGTTTTAAGCTGATATCAATATATTGGTAGAATTTAAACATAGCAGCAAATATACACAGTAATTTAAGTCAGCCCCATTTTGCAGAATGTTATTTAGTAAAGCCTTGATAAAAATGCATTGTAAATATATAAAACCAGACTTAATTACTTAGACACAGAATTTTTATGCAACGCCATGACCAAATCGTACTTTGGGTTTGAATGTGACTTTTTTATAAATGTGATATCAATAAATATTTTATGTCAAACAGACATAAATGAGGGATAAATCTTCGACTTCAGCTGCACCAACTCCTGAGGAAAACGCGTGGCTGTTTCGTTGCTAAATGTTCCACTATGTTCACCAGCTGGATGCTAACTCTGCCTCTTGGCGTTGGGAAAGTAGCACGCAGTTTATTACAGCCTTTTTTGGACACAAGGCTGATGAGAGCGGAGAGAGTGAATTAAAGTGGTTAAGTAGTGGGCCATAAAACCAAAACAATAAGCTGAAAGATGCTAGAATGTTTCATATAGCTGACGAGAAATGCTGAGTTTACTTTGAGTGACACTTTACATAACATATTACACACGGTCATTTGACCCATGCTTCATGGGAAAATTTTGATTAGTGCAGCTTTTAGGAGCATTTTAGAGAGGAGAGTAATGTAGATACCGTAAAAAAATAATGCTAATATGCGTGCAGAGACCTCCTGTTGTAGAAGTTAAAGGTGTCAAATTAAACTACATAAAATAACTAGCAGTAACTAACCTACATTAACAGTAACTTTAAGACATAAAATGTCATCTATTCGCTACTTCAGTGAGTGAAACAAAAAGAGAGAGAACAAAAAGTAATGCTGGGCTAGGGCTTGTGGGTAAAACAGTAAGGAGAAAAGAAGAGCGAGTAACAGGGATCAGAAGTATAAAACAGAGCAGATGTGTGTGTGAGTGAGTGAGAGACTGCAGGGCGGATTAAGGCGACACACTTCCTTTTTTGTTTGTTTGCGTGTGTAAACGCAGTTTTGATGAAATATTAATGGTGCCTTCCAAAATGCCTTGTAAAGGATCCTCTGTCTTTGACTTCTCCATCTGTAGCACCTCAGGTAGGCATTTAGTATGCCGTTCTCTCTGTCAGGAGGGAATCGGCAACCCTCCATGTGTCGAGCTGTCAGTGCAAATCCCCCGCCACCCCGCCCCTTCCCCCACCCCGTGACACACCTTTAGTCCCACAGTCTGGGAGCCTGCCGCCCCACCCATCCACCTACCTAATCACCAGCCAGCGCTCTTTTAGTAAAACTTTTCACAGCACAAATCTTGTTATACTTTTATGAAGACAGACACACATAAAATAAAAGAATTGAGGATGTGTGTGAATGATTGATACGTTTAGACAGTTAGTTCATATTTCCTGATGTAAGTCTTCTATTCCTCTCGCCAAATAAACTAAGACGCGCTTTCTTCTGCAATCGAGTTGACGAGGAGCCTGGTGATATTGATTGCACTTCAGAGAGCTGCTTGATTGGCACCTGCCAAGGATCTGAGGATCCTATCCCACCCGTGCACCCACCCAAGCATCATCCCAGAGCCCCTACAGAGAAATCAGATACACTGACAGTCCCTCATCTCCCTCCGCTCCTGCTAATGCTGCCTGACTGAGGAGGAGTAAATGATAGCGCCTGTCGACAAACATGAGTCTTGCTTGTGGTTTGGCAATGAAGGCCTCACATTTCTGGATGAAGAAATCAGATTTAGAAGGCACGGACTCTGACGCCCATTGAGTCTCGTGATGACGTTGGATGCTCAGAGTCGGCTGTCAGTCAGTCTCACTGGTGTAATTACAAAGGTGAAGTGTCCCACGGTTTCATCATGAGTGGTCAGGCTGACCCCCACAAGGCTTCCTGTCACAGGGAATGGCTAATCATAGTTTTTACAATACATCTGGGAGGGCATGCCGTGCTTCATAATAGGCCTCATTTATAACATAGAGATGCACATTTCAAACTTGTGACTTGAAGCTGAGGGGCAGGAAGCAATAAAAGAGCACAGCAAGTTACAAATAGTGCTAAGTTTCTACTTCTTTTTGACATTGTGCATGAACTCTTGCTCTTGTATTTTATGAGGAGGTAGAAGTATGTCCCTGCCCCCAAGCTTCATACAAAGACAGCATTAAAAAAAAGTGTATACAAAGAGAGAAAAAAGATGGCGGCTGTTGCCCGAGGAGGTATGGTTGTCATAAAAAAGCTGGGTTGGGATTTGTTGGTGTCACTCAGTAAATCAGTGGGAGTTTAATTACCAGCCTGGTGTGGAGGAGCCGTGACAAGCAAAATGTGTGTGTGTGTGTGTGTGTGTGTGCGTGCGTGTGTGTGTATGCCTCTGTGTGTGTTTGCAGGTTGAGAGCGGAGAAGCCGTGACAGGCACTAGCTCTGTGAGTTAGCATTCCTCCTGGGCCGGACCCTACCAAAAGCCTGACAGGGCAGAGCTACAAAGTCACACACACACACGGGACTGTACCATTCTTCGTGTGGGGTGTGGATGGGGGGTGGGATAGGTGTCTGAGGCGGAGGGGTGCTGCTTACCGAGTTGCAGCTCAGTCTCTCACAGACTAATCCCCCCCCATCCCCTACCTCTGCCCCACACACCACCTCCACCTCCTCCTTTTATGAACTGTGCTGGGCAGGAACTTTGGAGGCTAATCTCTGCCTCATAGTCCAGCGCACACTGACTCTGACCCTCAGCCCTATAATCCTGTAACCAGAGAAAAGAGCGAGAGACACAGGGAGAGAGAGGGAAAACAAAATAGAGAGCCACAGCGAGACAGGCAGCAGGGGGCGAAGCATGAGAGAGGAGACATGAAGCAAACAGAGATGTAATGTAACACAAATATGGAACGCAGAAAAAGAGCAAGTAACACAAACTCCAAATTGTTGCTATGCCTTCACTGGCATTTGAATTTTGCAGTTGCTTCAGTCTTGTCATAGATACCATTAATGCACGACTTCAAATTAAATTATTAATCATGTCATTGTGATTTCAGTGTATAAACATGCCTGTCAGTGTAGGAAAACTGTCATTTTGTTAAGGCAATATTGTACAAAAAAGATTCCAATAAAGTCTCGAAGTGAACGAGACGGTGCACCCATTCAGAAAAAAGGGAGGAAAAAAAATAACCAGGAAAAAGTAGCAGGTAGAATAAAAGGGCGGCTGAGAAGAAAACACAGGTTTGACAGAAGTAGAAGAGGTGACGATAACCAATAGGTAATGTTTTTCTTCTCCAATTCCCTTTGAGGTAACATCCAACAATTTGAAGGTTCAATGGGCAAGATTACAGTTCAGGTAGAGATGAGTTAAAAATACAGGGTGAGTTGTAACACTGTCTGTGGTGAGTGAATGACGCACACACACACACACACACACACACACTAACACATGCATCAGTGTGCTGCAGTGCTGTGCTCTGTGCTCAGTGTTATTGGCTGTTTTCAACTGTAGCACGGATGAAAGGAGTCAGCATTACAGCTGTCAATTCAGATGGAGATCAGGTGGTGGGAATGAATGAGGAGACAGCAGATAGTGGCTCTGGGTTTTTCTGCACACACACACGCACACACACACACACACACACAGAAGACATTAACATGTGCATGAATGCATGCATGCAAAGGCATTTGCAGATGCTAACCCTTTAAAATAAATCCTAATTCAAATCCTCTTTTTCAGCCAAAGGATTCTACTGTCACTCACTGATATTTACTGATTGCTGTTGTTCCTCTGACTCTTTCAGGCTGGAAAACAATGGCAACTGCAAGCGGAGATCTTTCCAAGTGTCTCATCATTCTGCACTTAAAGTATACTAAATCTTTCGGTTTTCAGCGAATGCGTATCTGCCAATATTTCACACGTGCTTTTCATGTCTTGCAATTGATACGATTCAAAGTATTCAGCTTGCAACTGAGAAAAAGAGAAATTTCCCAAAGAGAGTAATTAATTTCCTGGCACCTCAGCTTGTAGGGCAAGTGAAACAATGAGTGTATAAAACAACACTCTATTGTACTGTAGATTTCAATGCTAACAGACAGATGCCAATCTATCTCTCTTTCTCTCTCCCCCCCCTGCAAGACATGTGTGCTAGTTGGCTGAGAGACATTAGCATTTGTTTTACCCCCATCCCATGTGCTAGAGCCTCAGGCACAACAGCCAAAGAGACACCACCACCTCCCAATATCTCATCTCATCTCTCAGTATGTGCGAGTGTGAATGCGAGACAGAGTGTGCTCTCAGTCACACACATAAAAAAACACACTGTGGCTACTGATATGTGCTGAAAGATTTGAACCGCATGCTCTCTGTGATTTTATTAGGTATTAGCGACTTTGAATCGCGAGACAATTCACAAAGACTCTACATTTTGCATTCTGCTTTGCTTTGCTCTGGCAATACTGTTATAATGGATTATCATGCCAATAGGTGCCTCAATTGTGAGCATGTTAGAGCTGGTGCATGTCCACATTGTAGTGTGCATGTGTTAGTGCGCCCCCTAGCTCTCAACTGAGGCCCATCCTCTTTTTTTCTCCTCCTCCTGCTGCTGTTCCTCTCTTGCCCTACATATCAGTCCCGGAGAGAATAGACCCGTCTAACACCCCGCTTCACAGAGACGCTGTTTTGTCATGTTTTATATCATTCTACTAATGGCAAGAAAAGCAGGTCCTCTGACTAAAGACTGCGGTATCCCTAAAGATCTCTGGTAACAAATGCTCTGCAGTAAAAAAAAAAAAAAAAAAAGTGACGACTAGCCTAAACCGAGCTCTCTGTTCTAACCGGCAAAAGCTCTTGTTTTGTAAACAGTCTGAGAATGGCTGTCTTTTTTTTTTTTGATCTGTATTTGTAATAAAGGAGAAAAAACAGACAGACGAGAGAGAAGAGAGGGAGAAGAGATGGGAGGAAGAGGGAGAGAGAGAGAGAGATCCAACAGATGGTAGATTTGGCGAGGCCTCTGCCATGCAGTTTATGTAAAAGCCTGTCTGGAAAGAGCACAGACCCCGAAGCATCTCTCACATATTGAGGAGTCACAATCATGGCCTGGCTGCAAAGTGAGACGCCCCTAATGCTGGTCATTACTGAAATACTACTGATTTTGTACTGGGGTTTTTTCTTCAACTCAGCTTTTTTTTTTTTTAATGAGACTTTGCTGATTTCTATAGTAAAAGTGTCAGACAGTACTAATTCCTCACTGTCCAAAAAACAGCTATGTATGACCATACTGTTGTTAAAGTTGAATAATATAGTAGCAATACTATAGAGCACTTTTTTAGTCACACACACAGAAACACTGACAATAAAATGAGCTGTATGTGACCATACTACTATTTACCATGGGGACTTAATTCAGATCAGACAGTTTTACATAGGACAATAATATTAAAAATGTCAAACAGAGAATGAACACATGTATACATGTTTAGCTCTGAACATAATGAGGTATTGGTGTGCATTTGTGACCCTGTGGCTATCAATCAGACAAAAATGACTACGATTAGGATCGCAACTAATTAATTTATCAATTATTATTTTTTCGATTAAGAAAGACACCGTGCGACACGACAAAGACAAGTGGAACATCTTCTCATTTGAGAGGCTGCAAGTAAAGAATATTCTTTTTTCATTATTTTTGCTTTAAAAAATGACAAACAATTAAACCATAATCAAAATATTCACCAATTATTTTTCTGCTTATCAGCTAATCTGTTAATCGATTAATTGCTCCAAGCTGTAATGGAATGAAAACGCTTTCATATAAGTTTATAATGGGATGCAGAAAATGTACACACACAAAGCCCCGCAAATAACCAATTGTCACCATGTTATTGTTTTTCAGTGTGACTCAGTCATTTCTTCGAATATTGGTGATGCCGGCCAGTGACAACATGTTTGGCGCAGAGTGGGCGGACACACATCCACCCACACTCACAGCCCCAAAATGACCTATTTGTGAGCATGTGTGACCTGCGACTGTCGATCAGTGCAAATTTGTGAGGCAATGAAGCATGCAGGAGAGTCCCGTCAGAGCAGAGGCTAGACATCACCCCCCATCCTCTCCATCCAGAGGAAGAAGTGTGGGTGGATGGGGTGGGTGGGAGGGGGGGCAGAGCAGGGTGGAAAAGGCACCATGAATGTAAAGAGGCATGGGGAAGTGAGGATGGAAGAAGGGCAAGTGAGGAAGAGGAGAACTCACAGCGAGTGAAGCTCATCTAACAGTGTGATTTAATGTCATCTGCCGGCCCGCTGTAGCCCCCCCCCTCCATCCCCTCTCGCCGAAAATGTTGAAAAAAAGAGTTCTATTCAAGCCGGCATATTTTTATTCCTCCTCTTCTCTCTCATTTCACATGGGCTGCAGATGCCTTAATTGTGCTCGCTCTTCAAGGCAGCCTTTTCGCTTGCTCTTGATAAGTCTTTGATATTCTGTGCTTCACTAATTGTAGTCGCTGCAGTACATCTATCTTTTTTCAATTTCCTGATAATTAGCCTCTAACTCTTTCATCTGTCTTTTCAAGTGCACTAAATCTCCTTCTCTAATGAAAGTTACACTGAACCCAACAAGGTTGACGGCTGGTAAAGAAAAAAAGAAGAAAAAAAAAAAACACTGACGTCTCCCTCCCTCTCTCTCTCTCGCCGTGGGCAGGCCCTGTCCTTGCGTCTCTAACGTGAAAATATTCAACCACAAGAACACAGGAGCCGTTTAATAAGAACATGCTTCAAAATGACTCCGGTTTAATGGATGGGAGATGTGAGGTGAGCGGAAGAGCTAACCTGGAGCGATCTGCTAAAAAGATCAAAAAACTCAGAAATCACTCAAAGCCACCGCTGCACTCCCAAAAGACCACCGTCCTATCGAGAGGCTCGGAGTAATGAGCTAGATTGAAATATAACTGAGAGGGGAGCTGTGTTATGTATAGGATAACATATTAGCACAACATCATTTGAGTGTGACAGGCTAGTTTGTACTCCAGAGCCCACCCTAAGCTTCTGCTTTGGCAGAATTTATTCATCCTGCATATTCAAGACCTGAGTCAGAGCAGAAAGCTAAGGAGAGACAAAGGTAGGCTGAGATAAAGGCTATATGAGGTACAAGGAGTGTTGCTCTAATAGTTTTATGTCTTTTGATTCAGTGTTTCCACAGTGGAAATGTGCTATTGAGGGCATTACTAAGAGAAATGCAAACACAGACGGCATGAGAGGAGAGCAGAGAGGAGAAAAAAAACAGGCATCAAAATTGATTTTTCAATCATGCTTGCTGTTTCAAGAGGGCGTCACATGTTCTAATGACCTCATCCCTCTTGTAGTGATGTGAGTTATTTCACACCGGGCCATTTTAAACTAAGAGGAGTAAGGTGGGTGGGTGTGGGGGGGTTAGTGCTGCCGTTAAGTAGGGCTCAAAGCGGCGAAGGGTAGTAAAGAGGAGAGGTGGGGTGGGCTAAGGGAATGGTTAACAGGGTCATTTAGATTGGATGTGAGATCGATACTGAGAGGTAGAGAGGAGGTGCATCTCTGTCACTGTGATGTGTGGCTTCTGTGTGATTGTTCTGCAGATTACGTACAAGGGAAAGGAAAAAGAAAAGGGAAGTGCTGTCTCTGTGTGTGCGTTGTGTGTGTGTGTGTCCGTTGTGTGTGTGTGTGTGTGTGTGTTGTGAACAATCATGTCACCATCCTCCAGTGATTTAAAAAACATTTCATGTTTTTTTGTTTGATATGCTTTCCCCGCAGAGGCGGAAATGAAATGCAATGTGCAGCGAATGTTAAGCTTAACAGTTTTCTTTAAAGATGATCTCTTTTTTGGGAGAAAAGTCAGCGAAACTGAGATGATTACAAGTGACCAATCTATTAATTTATCTAGAGAAGATATGACGATAACATGCTAATTAAAATACTGGAAATTACTGTATATATGTCATTAGATGTGACAAGCAGGACTCGGAGGTCACAGGTTCAAAGCCAGAATTAGACAAAGGGCAATATGCTCTTTCTCTGCAGAGGTGAGCAAATCTTTGAAACTCAAAAGCTCTAATAGACATGTCACAGTAATCTAAACTCAAAGAAAAAAGCTTGTAAGGGACCTTTGAGTTTGATAATTATAACAGAACTCAGGTTCTACTGGCTAAATTCATGTGCAGGAACTTTCCAGGTGTGAATATGCAAGTGCACGTTAGACAGGTTGTCTTATACTTAAGGATCAAGGATCATTTGCTTACTGGTTAATACGTTTCTGATGTTGTGCTTACTTTGTTTATGTCTACTCTCTTGTGTTAGTGTGCCTATTTGTGCCTGTGTGGCTTCTTGTTGCATGCAGCAGTTTGTGCTCCAGTGCTGCCTGCAGCATTCCCTGCAGCATCGCAGCAAACATGCAAGTGAGTAAAAGCTGTTCACACAACATCAGCAGAGGGAGGAGAAAAATATGAAAGGATCATAAAAGAAAGCAGATTTCTGCATGATGTGAATTCTCACATTTAACTTGATCGTGACAAAAAACAAGGCTGGTGCAAATTCAGCCATTATACACTACATGTACTGTATCACCATACCTGCAAACAGTAGCATCTCTATCTTAAAATAGTTGCAATTCATATTTCTTACTTGCTGATGTAACACACGACGTCATAAAAAGATGAAGAATAATACTAAAAATAAAAAAAACTTCAATGTTAAAAGCTGCTTCATGTGAAGTCACTTTAAGGCTCACTTATACATACTTTCCTGTCCATGCATAAATTCACTTTATTTGCTTCCCCTCCCTGTACACTGCTGCAGCCAAGCAATGAATGTCTGTTTGACTACATCCAGCAACAGTCATTTATTAGCATAGAAAGAAGATCTGCTTAGCTGTTAACAGCCTTCTAAACCTACCACAGAAATAATGCATTTATCCAGCTTGAGCACTTAAGGTTATTCTTAATAATTCAAAACTGTAAGAAAACAACAAAAGTAAAACCCTCCCATACCTCATTGTGTGTTCTTCTGGCTTTACAGGGGTCAGAGGTCAGGGTCAGCAGCAGAACAGCTTGTAGCGGCTCAGTGTGTTGATCAAAGACCCGTCTGCAGGCAGGATGCTTGCTGACACAGCTGCTTAGATCCAATCTGAAGGACATTCTGTGTAAACACACACACACAAAAGAAAAACTCACTCACTCACTTACTGACGTTAATATTTCTAGGTTTGTTCTTACTTGTTTTTTGTGGCCTCTACTTTATTGTAGAAACATCTGACAATATTTCTACATATAATGTTTGTGGAGGAAAAAGATAACAGAGCTTCAATAGCTAATACATAGTTGTCATTCCTGTATTTAAAAAGCAAGATGGAGAAATAGATGGAGCACTTACCATGGAGCACTTACAAAGTTATTTCCTAAGTGCAGTGCCTACAATTCTTAGCATAACCAGCTAGATTTATTCAACTGATCTGCAGGTTGCAAAGTGAAATCTAGATTGACTGTGTAATGACGGCAGACGCACAGCGACATGATTAGGGAACTTCTGAAATGTGTTTTACTGGATGTATCTTCTCCAACAACAGCCATGTGGCTAAAGGCTTAATCTCTTGGTGGGCCTTGTTATTTTCTCTCAGCCCCCCCATATCTCTACTAAAGTGGCTCAGCTCTTAAATCAAAATAGAAGGAGGAGGAGGAGGAGGAGGAGGAGTGGGGGTAACAGGAAGCACAGCTCTCATCTCTTACACTCTGTCCCTGTTTTGAGGGCTGGGATGTGACATATTTAGTTGTTTTTTTTTCATTGTCCTTCTGCCTGAGCTGGGATGTGGGAGGCGAATCAGATATCACTGCCTTGGGTGTTCGCCAGTGCCGCTCGTTCATCACACTGCCCTCCCCTCCCTCCCTACCTCGGGGGCTTCTGGGAAACGATGGACGGAGGGATGTTCGGCCAGGGATGACAGGTGTTCATCTTCCAAAACACACACCAATCAGGTGCTCACATCTCCAGCCTTGTCACGATCTAGCTTTCTGTAATTCAATACAGGTTCCTGCAGCTCATTAGCAAATCTGGATCAGTATTCTCTGATATCGTTTCTCCTTCCATTATTTTACAATGAAAGTGTGTTACCACAACAGGGATAAGTTCTGGCATTAGTTGACCATTTATTTTCATCATATTGTGCAGTGTTTGGAAGTCCGGCATCTTAGTGAGTACACAAATCCAACCCTATCCACTGTTATAATGAGGCTGTTTTGGGACTAAACTTTGAGGGACTGCAGGGATTCTGGCAAACTCCCCACATCTGATACCATTTGCAGCTGAAACTTTGTCATCATATTGATAACATTTTCGGGGACTGACAAGATATAGCATGTTTTTTGAAATAATGAAGTCATGTCAAATGATTAGTTTAGTTAGCTAATATGTTATTAGATCAGTTTAAAGGGAAGACTGTTCCTAAATGCTCACTGATTGACACTTTTTAAAAGTGGCTTAAACGTGAAACTTAGAATAACTACAAGATGAAAAATCAACAAAATAATTTCATATTCCTGACATATCAAAGCAACTGTCTGTCACGCCAATGAGAAATACACAATAAGAGAGAGACAAACACAAGATAAATCAGTCAATTTGTCAGACAGCTGTGATTGACAGTTCTCAACTGAGATCTTCCGACATGTGAGAAAGATCTGGTAGCGTGCCTTTGATGATAATCATATCTGATTAAGTAGCACGCTGGAATGTCTGCAGACGTCTTTAGAACCTCTTTGAGAAACATGATGGGATATGATGAACTCATCTCATGTCTGGCATGAGGTCAAACTGAGTTTAGAAATGAACCCCCAGGGATTGTAAGTGCTGTGTGTTAAACAGACGTATTGTATGAAGTGCCCACACCAGTGCAAGACATGTTGACGGTGAATGGCACTCCAGCAGTCGGCCTGCAGGTTGTTTTTATGAGAACGTGAGCGCGAGTGTGTGTGTGTGTGTGTGTGTGCTTGCCACAAACTATAGATGTTACAGGGCAGCAGAGCACCTCACGTCTGTGTCACTCACTCCTACGGCTTATTTTTAAACACAGAGATCACGTCAGCGAAGCATCGGGTAATTGCGCTGTAATTAATTTTGTCCAAGTGGTTCCTTAAAAAGTGTGTTGTGAAAAGTACAATGTGAAGTGTTGTGATGGCTGTCGGCGTGCAGTACGTGACAGCTCAAAGTGATGTGAACACTGAGCAGCTGCTGGAAAAGCAAGTAAAAAGTGAAACAGAGTTGTGTATGTCACGGCCTGACAGATAATTTTATAATTCATTTCAGGTCTTTTTTTCAAATACAATAGTTTTAAATGCGGAAAAAACAACTAAGGTGTCGAGCTGGACTTTTAAGGACAAGTAGCTGCATTTACTGTATGACTCCCCTCCCACAGTTTTGTTTGAGCTAATTTAATTTCTTTCTCAAGGGTGGGAAAACTAGCTGCCTCTTCAAACTTTCAGAGTATGTAATTTGGTGTAAAACAGTAGCACTTTAGGCGTTCTCCACCAGTGAAATTAAATGGGACCCTACGGGGTTGTGTTGTAGGGTATTAAGTAATGTTTATTGATGTTTATTCTCCGAGGGAGCAGCGTGAAAAAAAAAAAAAAAAAATCACTCTTCAGCTTTGATTAATTTCCCCCCTTGCTCCACGTAAACGATGAAGCTGAAGCAAAATCGCTCTTTAGCCATGACTAAGAGAGACTACAAGTGGAGCATCTCTCTTTAAAAACTCCTCATGCTGTTTTATGTAAAAAATGGACTGTGACCGTGAGGACTTTTTTGAAAAATGATGGCTGGAAGCCTGCAGCACGATTCATCACCTATGAATTTGAGCAGCTGGTATGTCTTCTTTTTACTCCTGGTGGATGGAGATCACATTTAACAGTCAGAGCAAATTCATTCTTGTTTTTGTCATTGAAACGGAAGGCAAAGACCAAGCAAACGTTCACAAAAAAGTTTGAAGGCCATCAAAACACAACAATGTAATAGCCCTACCTGATTTTGGTTGGACATTATACTAGATTCAAAAACGATTTAGTTATCTAGTTAATTAGACTTATGGGTAAGACCAAACACGGGCAAATATATATTATAGTATTGTTTTACAGAATGCAGAAGAAACCTGCCCTTATTCACTTCCTTTGGGTCTCAGGAATATCTAAAGCTGAGCTTCTGTTTGTTTCCTCTTTGAATCACCTTTTCCTAAGTGTTCCTGTGTGTTTCTGCTTGGCTGGCTGCAGGACTGACACCTCTCCCCAGATCCGAGCATGTTCAGTCGCCGTCCTGCTTGCCCCCTGTGCCAGCCTGTCATCTTGCCTAACCCATCACTCTCTCACAGCACAACAAGTCCCCACCTGTCACGCACACACACACATAATACACACACACACACACACAAAATACACAAAGTAACTTCTCCTCTTCAGTCAATGATAAAATAAAATGAAAGGCAAAAAGAATACAATGGCAGTGTTGCTATGACAACCTCAGGCTGAAACCACACTCTTTTTTTTTAACTCTTTTTCTTGCTCTTGAACACAAATATGTGTTCTGATAAACTTCTGAACTTGATCAAAATATAAAGGGAATGCACAGATACAAGTTGAGGGCCACTTGTAAGACAAACATACTATAACCTTGCTGCCGTCCATATGCCTTAACACTCTATGTTGCTCCTTCTTTGCTATTTGTGGTAAAAGGTCCTATTTGATGTTAGCTATAAGTGCTGAGAGGCAGTGCTTTACAGTGAATTTAGAGCAGCTAAGAGGAGCTGTTAGGCATGATGTGAAGCAGAGTTAAAGCCTCTGAGCTGTTCTAAAATCACTGTGAAGCACCGCTCTGAGTGGCTTATTGCTTTTATTAAATGACATTATTCTAATGTTATTCTTCATTTGGATAGTCCATGACAAGGTTAGCCTGATTCTTTAGTATGACTTTATTGGACCATTATTAAAAATTAGATCCATACCTCCTCAATGTTGTGCACCTCCAGTATGACTGATGAAATGCATAGTGATGACATATTTATTGTACTGAGTAATTCTGCACTAAATTATTATTATCATTATTATTGTTATTATCGGACAGACTTGGCTGGATTTTGGCACCAATTTTTACACAATATCTATTAACATTTTATAAAGATTAATACTACTGGTTGATAACGTTATACCTTCTCTTTGCATGGCTAATGTGTGCAAAATATGGATGTTTTGCTGCTTCCTCTTGCTCTGCATGGTTTGTACACAGTCTTTATCATACAGAATTTGCTGGTTTTGTTGTCTTTTCAACATCTTATTGTACTAAGTTTGTATTTACCAACACTCACTTCATTGATTTTAGTTAGAGCGTTCCTGTCCAAAGACAGCAGTTGAAAATCAGCCCACTGGCTAACAGTGGCACATTTGTAGAAAATGTGATTAGTAAATAAAGAAGATGAAGAAAATGAAACCTCCATTACTTGTATGTTGTGCCATAAGGCTGCTGAGGTTGTAACCCTGCTGCAGATGCTCCCTCCTAAGTCTCACGCACACCCACACACAATCTGGAAGGTCTTACAATAAGAGACAGCTGTGGATGTGAGAGGCCAAATCTGCTAATGACCCCCTGTCAAATTCATTAGGGAGCCTCATCAGTGTCTGCATGACTGCAGTGATTGTTGGGCAGTTTACTGCCTGCCGCTAACATCTGAAAGCTATTTAAACCTGTGCTGGTGGTTACAGGTGTTTTAATGCTGGCGTGGATTATTTTCCCACATCCAGGTTTACCTTCAAAAATCAAGACTGGACATTTTTCCTTTCTAAAAACGTTGCTTTAACACAGTGTTTTTAGAAAAACATTAAAGTTTAGTGTTTTTTCACTAAAAGACCCTGTCCTTGCATAACCCACATTCGTTTGGTAAGTAACCTCTACTAGATCAAGCAACGAACCCAACAATGAAAACAGTAGCTGAGCAACTACTGTTCCAGTCAGACACCAAACTAACACAACACCCGCAGCAAGTCAAACAGCAGCACTGCACAGTATAAAAGAGAATTTCAGTTCCAAACTTTATTCATTTTGTACAGGAAGAGAAAAGTGCTAGTTGATGCATTAGTTCTAGCAGAAGAGAGTTGCATCAGTCCTCACAGTTCTGACTGAAGTCAATAAAAGCCATGTTGCCTCATACTGCCCCTCCCCCCTTACTCTCAGCACACTGCATTGTGGGATATCCTGTTGCTTTATCATACTCTGCTGCTTGTCTGGTGGTTGTCTGAGCGTCAGCCTTGTCCATGTTATGTTCTGCTCTTTCTCTCTCTGCCCTAAAAGAATGACGGGGCTTTGAAACGCCCGGCTGTCACGATCCTTCAATAGCAGCAGGCTAATTGCTGACCCTAACAGGCCCAATTAGCACTTACAAGCCTGGCGCAGGGGCCCATGGGAGCCGTCTGCACAGACATGGGGACGAGACGTGGCCACTGGTACAGCGTCTTGAGCACAAAGAGCAGCCACACGACCGCTCTTCTTGCTATCTGCCTCTCTTGGCTTTATTACCCCCGCTGCCTCTCTCTCCATCTTTCTGCATCTCTCTCCATCTCTTTCCATCGTTCACACATCCTTTAGTCTCCGTCTGCCCAGCCGGGCTCTTTGCAGAGGCCCTCAGAGCCATCCTCAGAGAGATCTCTTGAAGTGCAGGGAATCAGAGGCGGAAAAGCACTCTGGGAAAAGCTGGCTGAGCGAGAAAAAGGGGCTCCAGTGCTGAAGCTGGTATCACGACAGCAACAAGCGTGTAATCAGCCCTCTTTTAAAGTGGCTTCTCAAAGAGCGTGAGGGCTAATGTGCACAACTTAGACTGATATTTTCGATAAAGCCCCACATTTAGTAACTGGCAAATATATCAGGCTGGCTGTTCCCTTTTGAGTGTGAAATGTGATAAAGACATACATCTCCCCACTGATAAGGAAAATGCGGGGAGGAGCTGGAGTGGTTGGCACACAAAAGAGGTCTGTCAAGACATTGGGAGTTTGGTGATTTTACAAGCCATAATTCTCCTGCTAAAAAGAAAAAAAAAAGGGGAAAAAAAAAAAAACGGCAGAGAGGAAGATGATTAACGTGGGCCGGACTGCTCGTCCCTCATCTATTCTGTTATCTTCATTATTTGGAAGGCATTAAAAGAGGCCAGGGATGGCAGCTCGGGGAGAGGGGCTCAGGAGGTGGGGGAAGTTCTATGTGCTGGGATACTAATTACAGTGTCCACTAATAGCGCCTCAAGTAAACCAGGCCAATGCATCTTGCTTGATGAGAACATGCATCAACCAGCTTAATTGAGAGTAAAATGAGGCAGGCGTGCCACAGGACCTATTAATCAACATTGATGAATGAAAGTGTAATTAGATGTGGAAATACAAAAAAAGGGGAAAGGAAATGCAATCGGTTAAGTTAAAGTTAAGGCTACAGTTGTTAACTAACACGTTGCAATATTGTGCACATTAGGCTTTATCTTTCAGACGCCACTCCCTACCCAACTTTTTTTTTTCCTTCATTGAAAAATGTATAGGTAAGAGTGTGTTTGCTGAGGCATCATTTTGATTACGTAGATATTGTACTTCCCGCGCATTAATAGTGAGTATTGCTGCACCTGCAATACAGACTGCACCTGCTGCAGAATACACACTCTAGCCTAATTAGTTAACTCAAAGCACCTCCATCAACTACAGTACTTGATGCATTCATCTCCGCTCTCCTCTAAGCCATGATGATCACTGCTAATATGGTCCACTCCCTGTTATACTACCACTGTTACTTCCAGGACTGGATTAAGCAGGTGTGACACCTGAATTTGCCGAACTATCCATATAAATAACATTTTGTCTGTGGCAGAGCACTCGAGGCAAACAACCATCATCGTTTTTAACATGATCATGTCAACACTTTCAAGGGTTACTTAATGTCATGAGACTTGGGATCTGCGTATGATGTAGCGTGACATATTCAGCCTTAATCTGTGTTTATTGTTCATCATATTTATCTTGTGTTGCAGCATTTTCGCTCCCTGACATTGACATTCATTGCCGGTCCTGCGCAGCCCCATGAGCTATGTGAATAAACACAGCAAACACAACACCCTTGAAACGCCATAATCCCTTTTGTTTTGGTGGAGGCTCTTTTCGCTGTGTATGCAAGTGGGAAAGCCTCTCTCACACACACGCACAACGCACACAAACACACACACGTGCATACACTCGCATACAAACAAAATCGCAGGCACAAATGCGCGCGCACACACACACACATTTTCCTCTCTGCTCACTTTTCCTTTCAAAAGCTCTTATCTATTTATAGACTTTGATATGTAAACCTATGAAATCTTACCTCAGGCGAGACAATCAGGCCTGTTCTTCTTCAATCCGCTGGAATCAAAAGACAGAAAGGGGAACAAAAAAACAGATGAGAAAAGCGAAACACAAAAGAGACACAATGTAAGAAGAGAGAGGCAGAGGCCTGGTTATACTATAGGGTTGATAATTACAGCCAAAGACAAGGCAGATTAGGACAACGTTTTCACCAAATGCTTCCTGAAGAGGAGACTGACAGAAGAAGCGATGTGTTTTATTTTTGAACCAAACGTTCACATTGCCTCCCATCGCTTCGCATTAAAAGAGCAGGACAGCGTTGCTCTGCTGGTGGAGGAGGAAAGGAGGCCGGCGATCTGTCATGGGACTGTGCACCCGATATCTGAGACGCGCCGTAATGAAGTGGACATTGGGGGAAATAAACGCGGCAGATTTACCAAATTTGGTGAGCGGCAAGTCTAACGCGGCACAGCAGCACAGGGCATGAGAGGTCAGCTCCATTTTCTCCTGCGCCCACTGACATCATCTAAAATGGCCTGGCTGAAATTAGCCTAACCCCCGGAATGACATATCTCTCCGCATAAACCATGTGGACGCGACGAGCGGCTGAACGTGAAATCCAAATCAACACATTGTTTTTGCAATGTCAGAAGCAGCCAGGGAATGACCATCACTCTCTGGCTCGGGGATATTTGTTGTCAAAACGGTAGCTCTGCAAACTGTTTGAAATAATCTAATCCAGCGAATCTTGACTCGTTAGGGTCATTATGCAGGCTTGACCTCGTTCTGTAGGGATGGATCTGAGCACAGCGAAGGGGAAGCACAGGCGGACAGGGGCTGTCTGCAGAAACACGTGGAACTTCCTCCGTCAATAAGTGTGACGCATGTTGGCTTCAGAGACGGGTGGCTGCCTGGTGGAAGTAGCACGACACCCGTTGACTTTAGAGCCCTTTACGCCCCCGGCGCCAAACAAGACAACACAAATACAGTCAATTTGAGCAAGGCAAAGACACACACTGTAGGGCTTAAGAGCGCTGAACTATTGTTCTGTGAAAAGAGGGGCCCTGCATTATAAACACAGAAAATGTCTTGTTGACCAATTATAGATAACACAAGGCATTAACATATAGATACAGTATGTAGCGTTCTATATTTATTGATCTGCAGCTATGCTTGCATGGCACTGACATTCCATGAATATATTTTGCAATACTGTTTAGTGCTGCATCATTTACGATGCCTTTACATCATAATTTCAGCAAAAACTAGGTTTTTTTTCTTTTACATCTTATACAAAACACAAGATCAGTGTATAAAATATTCTGCATTTCACTAACACTGTATTTTTAATAAAGTATTTAGTGTGCTATTGCTTTTTTTAAGTAAATAAAACTAGGATATTGTAAGGAAAGAGTAAATTTGAACTGCAGCATTATCAGCAGAAAAAATTAGACAATACAAGAAGCCTATACAAGGTAAAGTAAAGTAAGTAAAATGATAATTAAGCATCTTTAATCCTTCACATAGTCTAATAATTTGTAATCTCCTCTAATACCTCCTAATGAACACAAATTCACGCATAACTAAGCATTTGTTCTTCTGAACTTCATTTTGACTTCATCACTCTTGACACACAACACATGATGTTCTCGATGTTATATGCCAGGCAGACAAAATGTGAGTAAACTTCAAATATGTGACGATGTGAATGAACTCAGATTTAGGCCTTCCTCTTGCTACATCGGCCCCAGACTGCTGGTAAACTGTTGATTTCACCGTCATCTCCATCACTGTACACTTACGTGGCCAATGGAAGAGGCAATCCGCTCTGCTGTCTCCTTGTGTCTCAGAAATAATAAATACACCTTTTTTTAATGGCTGACTTTATGTTGCTTTTGCAGCAGAGCTGTCGCTTGGGTAGTAACACTAAAGATGCAATCACGGCGGTCGGCGGGTGGAAGATGGACGAGTGAGCGGGACAGGTGGACAGGTGAGATAAGGAGGTTTTGTGAGAGGCAGTCAGGCCTGGATTTGTGTGGCTGTCCGCTGCCGGACGCTTAATAGCTGATGGCAAGCTGTGATTGTGATGAACATTTTAAATCTCCGGTCCAGTTTACCTTGACCTTTTTCCTTCTTCTCTTCTGTTGTATCACACTGCTGGTGCCTCATCTGTTGTGGAATATTAGTGTCTTTCTCTCACTGTGCACATCACTTGGATCTTTAACATGAGATTTATGTAATAGTGCGACTATTTTTACAGAAATAAAAGCATGACATATTTTACAGTCTGGCCTGGTCTTTTTACGGGAATTCTTGCTCTGCTATGGGGTTTTAGCTGCCTCCATCCAAATCACAGAACAAAAGCAACACATTTCCTGATCTACCTCTATTGGTATCTGCCCATTCGAATACTTTGGCCCAGGGTTTGAGATATCTTTCTCTTAAGATCTCTGCTGTGATGCACACGCGTGGTGTCAAAAGCATTGAAACTTTACATGTAAGACGTTCAACAGCTAAATCTCCACTCCACGTCCACTTAAATAATTTCGTATAACTATCTTGTAAAAAGAACGGTAGAAAAGAATCTTTGAAAATGTGAAATAAAAATATATATGTAAAAATATAAATGTAAATATAAATAAATATTTTTAAAAATCTAAAAACTTCTTAATTTTGTGCCAGTGGAGTGTGATTTTCTGCTTTCCTTACCTATCAGTTATCTCACGACCACTCTGATTTATCTTGCAACCCATTGGGGGATCCTGACCTCCAGGTCGGGAACCACTGATCTGGATAATCCTCAGAACATACCTCAAACAGTTTATGTTTGGAAAATTTCTTTAGAAGAAGCCAGTGCAAATAAATCAACTACAATCTGAAAATAGTAGTAAAAAGAGTCATCTTTACTACTGTCAATCAATTAATTAATCAATTCACATCCAGTAAATGAAAGCTTTTACATTTCTCATGATAAAATCCTGCTGTCACTTTCCTTTAAAATATTCTCCAGTGGGCAGGGGGTCTTCAGGCCTACATTTATGGAAGTATCAAGAGTGGTTTGCATTAGAAGAAGATCCCACAGGAACAGAAGAGGACCTGGGTAGCAGCTACAGCAGCTGTGTCTGATCAGATAGTGAAATGAACTCCATGCACAAAAACACAAATCAAACCAGATTTTTATCCAGAAAATCCCAGAAAGAAGACATCACGACATTGGAAATGGGCCATACTGCTAGATTGGAGTGATCTCTTTGATGTTCAACGTAATGTATTGCATCTTATAAATGACAGTGGAGACAAACAACACAAATCTTAGACATTAAAATGTTTAAGCCTAATGTTGAACAACTGCTACAAGTGGTGCAAATAAGTGGTTTAAAGCCAATCTAAAATGTATAATAGGTCTCTACATTTACACTCCATACCACTCAGTCTCTCGCTGTTTAGCCTCTCTGAGAGTGATCGATGCTCTCTGGCCCACTCTGTGATGAAAGAGTCATCCTTTTGTTTTCTATTGCTGGCGGATTTGAGCGAAGTTTGATGGATGTGGGTGGACTTGTCACTTGTGGGTGTTATCTCTTTGTTGTGTGAAATGGAGACAAAAGAAGAGGAGTGGATGAGAAGACTGTGATTTTTATCTCTGAAGTGCAAAAATGTTTCTCGGTGCAACACGGGAGGGAGTGGGAGAGAGATTAGAGCTGTTGAGGAACAAAAATAGATTGATCAGATAGCACGATAAGAATAACGGAGGGCTTTGTTTGTTAATTCTTATTGTTTTTTTTCTGTGTTGTGTTTAACATTTCCCTGATCCTCCCCTTTTATTTTACCTTAGCATCCAGCTATTTCATCAGCGGTAAATATGGAAACGTCTGTATTTACACCTTGTAGTAATTAGGCTCCTTGCCTCCATAGATTAAAAAATAACCTAATTAGCAATATTATTGTTTTGCTTGGCTCCACACCTGTGCTACAGTCTGTATGTGCGTCTGAGTGTGCATGTGTGGTTACTGTGTGTGTGTGTGTGTGTGTGTGTGTGTGTCCTGGCCTCCAGTGAGTGGCGGTCCGGCTGCCTGGTGTTTGCTCCTGGCTCCAGGGCCTGCGTGACTCACTAAAGGGAGTCAGAGTGGTCTCCCAAGTTGTCGAGACCAGGCAGGGAACACACCCCGGATTTATCTGCACTTAATCCCCATAGTAAGGTCACGTCTCTGTTCCTGCACAATCTCCTCCCTTGCGTGGACAAAAACACCTGTGATCCGTTTACTCCTGAGAACCAATGCTATAAAGATGCCCCGCGGGAGCCGAAAAGCATGTGTGATGGGAAACTGTTTGTTTGTGTTTGTGCATATTTATAATAAAAGAGCCATATGTGAGTGCGCATGCATATTGTGCAAAGAAATGACTGTACATTTCCGCGGAAAAGAAAAGCAAGACTTGACGAATCACAGCAGACAGTTCAAATTACTTTTATGACTTTACTCTATCATCCTGAATTTGCCAGCGTGAGTCTTCTTTTTTCCGCTAACCATGTAACCTTTTACTCAAATCTGACAGATGTGGAAGTAATGATGCCTTCTACAAGCGAGGCCTCGTTGTCTACAGACACGCGTCTCCAAAGGCGCCAACACTACCTGAGGGCTCTGATAGAGATGATTTCAATTCTTCTCAGCCATTTAATGATGGATGAACCTGCAGCTGCAGGAACATTTGACAAGCCGCTGTCAGCTGTGACAACCGGGACTGAGTGAATGAAGGAAGGAAGGTAGGAAGGAGCAGATACACACATAGTGGTGTGCAGACACTCTACAGATGATGGCAGATGGAGTGAAGGGGGGATTGTAAAAAAGATCGCCGTTCAATCTGCGGCATTGACAATATGGTGTCAGCCCCTCACTGGGGAGACGTGACAGGCTGGCAGGTGGGCTGCTGCTGTCTGTGTCACTGACTGGGAGATCAGGGCCGACATGCAGAGATTCCCGCAATCCAGACTCCAGGTTCAGAAGCTTATGATTGCAGCCGAGGCCGCGGTGACACATGAACTCACAGTGGCACACACGAATGTGCACACACGCTCATGCACATACACACTCGGCGGGTGTAAAGTTACATTGCCTATCGCTAATTACCGCCACAGAGCCAGCATTCGGAGCTGGGACTCCAAATTACACGGCTCAACCACAACAAGGGCGATGTGCCCAGGAGTCATTTGTCAGACTAATTATTTGTCTTGGGCTTGTAATTGCAGTGAGAACAGGTACTCAGGTAATTGTGTGGTAAGCTGCAATGTTAAGTGATGCTTTCCTTCCATTTTCAGGCGAGATGAAAGGAGTAAAGACTGCAGTGCTGAAATACGTTGTTCAATCCGGCCTCCCAGTCAGACACGGAGTCTAAAAATATATGCCACGGATTGAGTCTCTGCTTTTTGAGAGGAAGAGAAGAGCACCTTGATGTTAGGATCACCAGTATAGGTGATGGCTCCTTCCATTACACTGGCTACTTTGTGAAAATATGTAAATAATCAAGGTGCATGCTGCATAATAACTTCAGTAATCACAACCCTCACTCAATTAAGGTAAACTACTATGGATGTACAAAGCAGAATGGTTCAAATCAGTCTTGGTCTCATATCTGTGAGCAATCATTGTGGTAATTCAAAGGAGCACATTTCCACTTTGTGCAGTATTATGCAGCTGCATACAAATATAAACACACAGGCCACTGTCATTTGCAATGATGTTTGGCTCACTAGCACTGTCACCTATCATCATAATTATGACTGCGCTCTCTGTTATTCTTATTTTTAAATGTGTATCCCATGATTCCTCACAGGGGTTACACAGGGCCGACTGGACATGATGTCAGGTTGGATATTATAATGAGCAAAAAATAAATAACTCATCGAGAAGTATAAACAGAGGAATTTTTGTATTTGCCCTGAATCCAATAGCGGCCCTCCCGCTGTCTGTGAGACTTGTCTGATCTGGACAATGGTCACTGGAGTCCCCCGTGTCTCTTCCTGACGAGCAAATCAGTCTCACCAAGCGATTGTCTCCGGCCATCTTGTAATGCTGCTCCCGAGCACAATATCGCCCAGGGGCCTCCTCGTTCTTTTGTGTCAGGGAACACGCAAGCTCTTGAAAAGGATCCATAACTATCAGCGACAGCCGGGGCCAAGCGTGGCTGGCCTCATGCAGAAAAGGCCACTACTACATGAAAAGGTAGAGACATAACATGGTCCTCTACCTTTCCTTACCTCACTTTAATACGGTGCGTGGCCTGGTCATGTCGTTTTCATGTGTGCTGGGGCAAGAAATGCCGGCTCTATCATTAATATCAACAGGCACGCTGACAGTCCCTTCTGATAAACAAAATGTTCTCTCTCATGAACAGAATGTGTTTGGGTGTCCGTCAGTATTCAGACACCACCTTTAGCTTCCACTCCAGGATTAAGTGTTTTGCAGCTCAACACAGTCACCGTCTGTGTAATGTGCATGATCAGTGTGTCTGTGGAGGATGAGAATAAGGAGTAGGCGTGTGTTTTTTCTCTTTCTTTCTCCTTTTCTCTCTCTCTCCTTCTCTCTTTCTTTCTCTCCACACGGAGGAGACACCACGGTGCCATCTGCTTTGCATTTGTTTAACAAAGATTTATTGTGCAGCAAGACACTAATCCAAAACACGCACACACACACTCGCACACACACATCTCGCCTTCTTCTCGTCACAGGCCGCGAAAGGAAAAAAAAAAAAGTGAGGGATGTGGGATTGGAAACGCTTGGCGCTCTCTTTGTCAACTCTCACTCTGACGAGAGGAGAGAGAGCCGGCTGGCACACAGAGGTAGGAATGCCAATTATGGCCTCCTCTGCCTCCATGTGGCACACACCAACACGCCGATTTGGAGCTACAATTATAAACTTGTCATACACGTGTTTATGGTGAGGTGGAAGCATAAAAGTGCACGACTTTGAGCAAAAAAAAATATAAAAGATGGAATCAAAGCAGGGAGAAATTGCTCATCTGTAGCTCTGCAATGACAGGATTCATTTGTAATGTGGCGCAGAAGGTGTTACACACTCCAACATCAAACGTGTTTCAGTAGGCAAGGATTATCTTCTTCTCATAAAGGGAAAACAGGTCAAAGTGGCTCTCAGGAACAGCTCTTATCATGTCAGCTTGGGAGGCAGGGCGATGTAGCTCGGCGTGTTACTCCTCTCTGTCCTGTCCAGGTGAACCCTCGTATCCGCTGACTCCTCCTGCCCTCTTCATCACCTGCATGCCAGGTAGAGAAGCTGGGTCCCGGGGGCAGGGGCTGTGCGCCCTTTTGACTGGAAAAGGCCACCACAGAGGGATGGTAGGGCCCCTCAGAGACGACAGAGAGGTTAGAGGGCCCCTAGGATGCGGCGGTGTACAGCCTGTCAAGTCTCCTCTGAAACACTAGTCGGCATGTTACCCCACTCCAAGAAAGGGCCGGGGGTCCCCATCTGCCAACTGGTACTACCAGTGTGTTCATAATTTAGGGGCTAAACACCGAGAGGCACAGCCATACACACAACGCAGGAGCATATGAGCATGTGTTCTTATGTATATGCACTTGTACAACCAAACAAACACACCCACTTACAAAGGCACACACACACACACACGCTTAGTCAGGATGTATCCCAGAACCCCTATCCAGTGCCAGTGTTCAGTGCTGAGCCCTGCAACCTCAGGGTGAAGCCCCTGCCAGTTCACCTGCCAGGGCTGGACAAGCAGAGCACTTAGTGCCCCAGAAAGGCCACCCTCACCCTCACCCATCCACACCCACTCTGTTACTCAGGGTCAAGGAGGCTTCACCCACGCTCCCGTTCCCTCTCTGCCAAGCATCGCCCAGTGTCACCCATGTGCAAGGCTCGACAACCACCGCTCTTTAAGCTGCTCGCGCTGTAACTGCTGTATTTGTGAGAGGTTCGTTTCTGCAGTTTTGTCATCTAAAGCTTCGTGTTAAAGGGTACTTTGTTATACATAAAAATGTGTCATCAGCTCAATAAATACATTAACATCGTAATTATAATCCTGTCGCTCATTTTAACACAAATTTTCATTTTAAGGCAAGTTGATCATTTCATAAAATTTAAGGGCATTCGGACTTTGCACAAGCAGAACAAAAAAGATTGAACAAATTACCAAAGGCTTGAATGAATTGACTAATGGTCACTCTGTGTTTGTTTTACAGTACAAAAAAGGGAGTGATACCGTAATCAAAATATTCCATCTGTGTTTTTTCCAAGCCAGAATTCATCATTTTAACTGTGGTATTTACTGCCTTGAGAAAGAATGCCTCCACTTGTCCCTCTGTGCTAAATTAGTCTGCTGTTGCTGTGTGCTGCATGCTGTGCAACATTGCATTGCTGAGAAGAAGGCCTGCGACTGAAGAAGAGACATGAATGAGGAGGAAGAATGAGATGAAAAGAAAGACATCCACCCTGGGAATGGAAGCAAACAAGAGGATGTGGGCAGTTTTTCTCATGACCTCTTTATTTAAAAAGGAAAAAAAAAAGTAAAGAAACACACTAGTTGTGGTAATAGCCAGAACGTTGTACATTTCATTCCCCATCAAAATTGCAATCAATCACTCTGAGCAAGCAGGATGGTTTCATAAGGAACTTGACCTGGTTAATTGGTGCTGTGTATTGCAAGACAGTTACACAAAACTAAGACTGACAAGTGTTGTTGTAAGGCCCATAGCATCTAGTGCAAACATACCAGTGTGTATGCTGCGCTAAATAATGAACAGTAAATGCTAAATTCCTAAAATCCCATTAAGCTTAGAAGAACAGAATAGATACAGAATAGAAAATAAAATCATACAGACGTTGTACAGTTCGCACGAAAGGGAGTATTCTGCATTTTAACTGGAGGTTTGGTGTCATTTTATTTTACAAACTGTGACTGTATGGGTTGTGATACCTTGAATTTAGTGTAAAGCACTGGTGTAAATATCAACATGCCATGTCAGGCCGGAAGGTGATTTTTTTGCTGCTCTACTGTTGTAGGTGTGCCCTCTTGCACGATTTCATGCAGACTTCAAAGTAACCATTCAACGCCAACACTAAAATTACTTCTAACTGTGAGAGCTATATATACACACCTTCCCACCTTGTGTATGAGACTTATGATTTTGAGTTATAGTCTATCTTAAAGCGCTGCTCAAAAGAGTAAAGACACAAAAGAACAATGTGATGACGATTACCATGGCCGAAGGAATTCACAATAATGATATAATCATGACATCTATAGTAATAAAGTAATCATCTTTACTTTGTTTGTTGCGAAATTTGTCACTTTTTTTGGCAAATAAATAGCAGTCAAAATATGAATGTTGGATTCAGGTTAGAGAGACTGTCAACATAACTGTAACCACAACCACAACTGCACAAAAGCATACAAAAAGAGCAGTAGATAGAGAAAAGGCAACCAGATGAACTGATGAACAAAAGATCCACAAGGCATTTGCCATCAACACAGTGTCAACTGAAACAACTCTTAGTGTGTGAGGCCATAGGCAGATATCTAACCACTCTGATGTACTGTGATTTATACCCATGGACTGCATAAAGCATGGACGTGGTCTCTGTGACGTCATCGGTTTCTGCAAAGCTAAAATGAAGCTCAATGGACGGCTCCACGGCCGTCGCCATCTTGGCAGTGCTTGACTCCGCCTACTCCTGGCTAATCCAAAAACACACCTATCTAGCTCTCCACTGCCAAGCTAGCTAAGGCTAAGAAGCTAGGCTCTGTGCTACTCTGCATTAAATGAGTAACCCTGGACACAGTCAAAGCCTCTGTCTACAATGTAATGCAACATGCTAACAAGCTAACTTATTTCCAGCAGTGAGTGTCTTCCTTCAGGTCCTCATCCTCTTGCCAACCGCAGGAAGTACACTGACCCTCTTAACTCACTGAGACTTCGTAAAACACCATCACTTGGATTACCTCTTTGAACAGTTTACACAAAGTTATTGTCACTCACGGGATCGAGTCTGTGATCTGCAGCATTTGTCAAGTGGAAAATCACCTCCACACTGATCATCTAATTTTTAAGGTAAGTAAATTAGGCTGCAGTAACATCACACATGGCCATTTATCTGTTAGTGAAAATCTTACTGATTTGGGGACAGTGACAGGGCTGATTGGCCAGCTACTGTTGTCATTAAACATACTGTGAAATTATATCCATCATTTTGTGTCAACTGTACACAGCATTACTGACTGTGAATCTTGCTAGCATAACATTAGCTTTTAGGCTAAAGTGAACGTCCAAACATCTCCAGCTGCCAAACCCTAACTAAGAATCACTCTATTTACTGGAGTAAACAAAGTTTTTAGTGACCCTGGTATAACGTTATTATCAAGTCCACCGCCATGATAGTTCCCACACATTCCCAGTTTCGATGCAAGGAAACTAAATGCAACTTACTTAATTGGCGCGGCGGAGGTGGGTGAACAGGTTGGTGGTACACATCGGCGTTTCCTGCAGACTGGGATGTTTACCAACACCATCTTTTCTACGGCGTCCAAAAACCTGGCCAGCTAACTTCTTCTAGTTACCATAGACTGTCTGGCTGTCGTCCGCCATCTCTTCCGATGTGGTTTTGAGCGGCAGCAACGTTAACTGCCACACAACGAGGCTAGCTAGCTTGCTTGTTAGCTTGCTTGCTTGTTAGCTTGCTTGCTTGTTAGCTAGCTTGGTGTGCCAGGTGTGTTTGTGGCGCTCAGAGGGAGATATAAAGCAAACGGAATGAAAGGGAAATGATTGAAGAGACACTGGGTTATCGATATTATCATATATATCCATTTTTAATATGATGTTGATATTTCATTTTTTAAATACTGTTTTTGCTAATACCAGTATATTGTGACACCAGCTCTTATCCACCAAATGCTAGACATGTAAAGTGCAGCTGGGTTAACTGGACTTGAACTTGTACAAATTACCAGGTTAATTAGTTAAGTTTGTGTTACTGTTTGAAAAGCCAGGCTAGCTGTTTCCCACAGTTTCTCCTCTTTAGCTGAGGATGAGCTAATCGGCTGCTGGCTGTAGCTTCATATTTAGCATACAAACATGCAATTAGTATCAGTCTTATTTTCATTCTTCTCTCTAATTCTCTGGGGGGAAAAATGAAAGAGTGTATTATCCAAAAGTACAGAAATATATGTGAAAGGGCTGCCATTTAGCTTGCAATGCTAGAATAGACTGTTGTGACCATGTTGGCTGGGACAAATTGGTGACTCTGCTTATGATGTTACACAGACACAGAGAGCATTTATTCAAGAGAGGTCTTGTAAATGCTTTATTTCTCTGCCATAGCGGGGAAGTTTGGCTGGTGCCAATGGTGACATGAACAAACACCATTAATATCCAAAACTCCAAAAAGGCATGTTTAGTCATAGCCTCAACCTAGTATCAGATATGTAAAGCAAACCTGGAACAGCAAAAGATCAGCAAATGCATACAGAATAAAGCTCAGTGGTGTGAAAAATATGAACTTTTAATCTTTTACTTGTGCAAGTCCACTGGGTCAATCCATATGTGTGTACTTGTGGGAGTAGGCTTTGGTGAGGGATGTGAGGGGTTGTCTGCGGAGTGAGAAGGGCAGATTGAGGATGGTGATTGCCGTTGGGTAGACACTGTTGTCGTGGCAGGTGGTGCTGCACTGATGCACCACAACTGTCTCCTACAGGATAAGATGTCCAATAGGTGCTTGTCTGGCTGGAAAGGGCCAGCAGCCAATCTTTTCTTTGCCCTTTGCTTTGCTCTACCATCCTGCAGGTCATGAATGAAGGGCGGATGGCAGCACACTAACCCCTCCACTCCTCCAGTGGCATCCTGCAGTGTTGAGAAAAGGCAGAGGCATTACAGTTGATGTAGTTAGACCATACTCAACACATGACACATAACACAAGAAGAACGTCCTGTATTGGGCCTCGTTAATTACATTGTAGATGTTTGCATCCTATTTAATGGTGTTGCAGATGGTGGTCCCACAGGAACTTGAATAACTCCAGTGTTGAAAGTAGCGCAATTTGGGCCCGATGGGTTCTCGTGGATGTCAGTCCTCACCTCCACCATCTGGACGGTATTAAGCTATTAAGATTGCTGATTGCACAACAAGATGGCATTCTGCCCTCCTCCGTGTGTGTTTAGGCTCGCTAATATAGAATCATTATTAAACATCAGGATCTTGAATGAGAAGATCAATGGAACAATACTGTGTACTTCTGTGCAACCCATCTTTGTCCTGTCAGCAGTTTATCCTCATCTTATTTTTCTTTAGTTTGTAAATGTTTTTGCTTTTGCTTTCATTGCCCTGTTTAGATTGGGTACCTGAGCAAAAAAAGTTCTCTCATTGGATCAACCTGTGTAAATATATAATATAATATATATATAACTTTATGAATAGGTTACAAGCTAGTCAGTTGTGACCAGTGGAGCTCAAATTAAGGCTGAATGAAATGAGTGAATCGGGTTGCAGCTCATATGACTTGCTAGTTAAAGGCCTAGAAGGCAGAGGGTGCTCAAAGTGGATAGCTTCCTATTGTCACTGATTTACCTTTAGGCCTGGTTCATCAGTGTCAATTCGACAGGATTGCACTGCTGGGATGCAGAAAAGTTGGGTTTTTATTCTGTATAACTAAATGAAACACCAATTAAAAGTAATCCACACTGACAGAATAGTGACATATAGTAAAAAATGTATGAAAACAATGCAGATTCAGGTGCGATTCTCTCTTTGGTCCACTGTCACAATAGACTTACCACTAACCTGCTTGGATTTATCTGCAAAAATATTATCCCTCTGTTCTTTTACCCAATCTAAGCCCCAGGGACAACTGAAATTGCACCAACCTCATTTACATGACATGTATTGGTAAATCCTGAACAAAACTGAAAAAAAAAACCTGCAGATTTTATTCTTTTGGAAAGTAGTCCCCCTCCCATCTGTGTGCTTACTCTGTTTTAACACTTAGAGGACATATTGCTTTTGGGATGAATCAAAATAGTGTAAAGTCTTCTCTTTTTAGCACATCAAGGTAGCTGGAAACTGCACGCTAACGTTAGCTGGGTGTTAGAGACACACAGGGGAACTCTCATTACATCTCTCTCCTCATCCATCTCACCTGAAAAAAATCTTTCATAAATACACACGTAGTCATATACAGCACATGCACATAAAAACACTCCTCACACACCTAATTAAAACTAAAGCAATATGGTATAGAGGAGAGAACAGGTCCAAAGGGAGACAGCCTGCAAAACATGCAGTTTCATCCATGTTGTTGTTTATCGTATTCACATCCATTGTTCCCCCAATGCTCCTTCCTCTTGTTGTCTGTACCCTCCAGTTCTCCATCGTCTGTTCAAGATTAACTTTCCAATCCTTTCTGTCTCCCCCTTTGGCTCTCCCCTCCTCTAATTTACCCTCCAACCCGCTGCTTTTGCCATGTACAATTACAAAGGGGAGTGCTAGTTAATGCGCACTAATAATGTTCAAGCTGAGAAGGTTTGTCAGTAATAATTACTTCCTGCAGAATGAGTTATAGTAGTCACAAGATGTGTATAAATACCTACTGTTGCTCTGCCTAATTTTCAATTTCCAATGCATTGTGATTGTCTCCTGGTGCTAAGTAAATTATTTTGCTTTGTGCTGTAAATTTTCCACAGGTGACAATGAGGAGAAGGAAAAACAAAAACATGAATGCAGAGATGTTTCATCTTAGATTCATGCTAGAATTGAAAATATTTATTGAATCCTGTATTTGTAATAATTTTCATTCCATTGTGATTTTTTGAGTATGATAGCAATCACAGAATCGTTGAGTCTCATCACAGGTACACAACAAAAAATACCCTTAAAAACCAGCGAAGGGGGGGGGGCTGCACGTCCCTTCAAAGTGGATCAAATTCCAATCTTAGATTGCCTCCTTGGATAATGTGGAAATATTAGAGAAGCCTTGATCTAAAATGGAGCATGGAAATGAAGTGGCAGAGGGAGCCCTGAGGACAGGCAGCAGACACAGCGCTGGGCCAGCCATACATACCTCTGGGAGGCTGCAAGCACAGCCTGCCTCTCCTATGTAAATGTCCCATTCCACACATTAGTCATACTGCCTTCACCGTGCACTAAAGTGTGCCTCGCCCATCAAACTCTGCTTGCCTCCATGAAGATCCCTCAAATGTTCCACAGATAAACCCCAGAGGCCCTTCCTACCCCTCTACCACCCCCACCTTCAGGACCACAGAGCGGCTGATTGGTTAGATACCCCAGGTAAATGGTGGAAATTCTAATGGGACACTTGAATGCTGATGTCAGGAATTTCTTGATATGGGCCAATTGACAATATCTGTGAATAAAATCCCTCTAGATGAAGAACCCTGTCTTTTGGCTTTCACCTGAATGTACTTCAATTGTTTTTATTTCATTTTACAAATCACTGATTGTATGATGAATGTATGTGTCATAAAAGTGGCAAATATATGACAGAACAGCAGATTGGAAAATCATGAATCAACATTTACCCTTGAGTCACTGGTTATTGATCATTGTATCTATTGACTTTTACAGTGTTGATTTGTTTCTGGCTGTGATGCCAGTCACAGCGCCCTAAATTACATGTTATGAACCAACTGAGCCAGGAGCAACACACCAGTCCCATTACCCTACTGTGGCCTTATGAGCTCCACCTAATGGCTCTCAGCCCTGCCCTATCCCACACCATCAGTCCCCGCTTCTCCCTGCTCTCTTTCTATTGTTGAGCGGTGAGGTCTGAGCCAAACTGGCTAATTTATTCCACAATTAATTGGTCTCGAGCTGTATGGCTGATTAAAACCTGTAATCGCTTACAGGGGGGGGTAAGGAACAGGGGGCTGGGGTACCGCTGCTAACCAAATGACTCCATTAGACGCCTCACTGTCCGGCCAGATTTACAATCTCTGAGATGACACTCTCAATATTTTGTGTTTCATCTGTTGATAAACTGTTATGTTGTTGGCTGGACAGTATTTACACAGATTATCCAACATCATCACTGGACATTATTTTTGTAGTCTTTTGTATTAGTATATTTTGTGCATGTTGTTGCTTTATCTTTAACAATTAATATTTAATACAAGTTCCTCTGGAAAATGTGAAGTGTTTTCTGCATTTTCCTGTCAGCGATATGTCATTTAAGACAGTTCACTTGCTTGATGACGCACAACTTTTCTTGTTGGTTCAGTCTCATTGCTCTCATCAACTCTGTTTCAAGCAGTAGCAGGCATCATTTTTTCCAGCTTTGATCCTGTAAACCCACTTTACACTAACTGCCCGGCACCCAACAGACGGCAGACAAAGTATCCAACTAGCTGGTGTACTTAGCAGCCAAGAGAAGAGTCAAATAATTCCCTTGGGATTTGGTGGACAGCCAAAAGAATGTGAATGCTGGACTTATTAGGGAAGAAGAGTCAAGAGTCAGATATCATAGAGATTAATACGTTAGCAGGTCTTTGTTTATCATTATTAACGTGGCCACTTTAATCATGCTTTGCTCATGGACACAGCAGGTATTCAAAGCTCCTAAACAGGATGTAATTGGTCTATCTCTCTGACAGTAGTTTGCTTTTTTTCAATCGTCTAGCGTTTCCTTAATGGCCAGGTTACTCGTTGCGTTGGCCAGACGGGGGTAAGGTGATTCAGCCTGATTGCTATTCTAATCAGGCTCTATATATGCTGGACTCTTGGCTCCAAACCTCCCGACCAAGTTAATGTCATTAAATAAATAATGAAAGATATGTATTATCTATCACTCCATCCAACATGGGATCATCTATGTATTATGCATTACCTTCTCTAATTTATTCATTAAGACAAAACGAAAGTCTTGTTAGCCTCATTTCTAAGACATGAGACCAAGCCATGCTATACTCCGCGCTGATACACCCATATTTATACACAGCCACACAGGACTACAAGGCTGTTTGCAGCCTGAGCAGCAAGTCCACGGGTGATTAATTGAAGTATGTGACTAAAAAATGAATCAAAAAGTAATAATTCATTTAGCTAGCAATGCTCTTTTCTTTTAAAGCATGACTGTGTTTTTTGCAGCAAGAAAGGCAAGAGTGAGAATGAGCATAACCTGCCTAAGAAAGCTAGTTCAACATTATACAACTGGTTTGATTTACAATCTTGTATTTGTACATCTTTCCCTTTTTAAATTTGATTAGTTGGTCAGTTATCTATTTATTTTTTTGTTTCTGAACTGCCCAAAGCATATAAAAACACCATATACGAATGAAAATATAGAATTATTGCTAGTAAATGTACTTTACTGTACATTCACTGCGATTTTGAGGTACTTGCTCTTTACTTGAGTGTTTCCATTTAATGCTACTTGACTTGCTTCTACTCCACAGTGAAAAAACTGCACTTTTTACTCCACTACATTTATCTGACAGGCAGAGTATCTGGTTACTGTTTAAGATTAAGATTTTACATCCAAAATGTATCAGTTTATTAAAAACAATTATTAAAGTGCCAAAGTAGTCAAAATTAGCGTCATTTTAACTGGCTACAATATTGAAATGTCAGATGTTGATGCAACATTAATAACCCACTTACAGAATATAATATTTTCATAGCTTTGAATACTCTAATTTCATTTCATTCCGATACTTTTGTAATGCTGAAAATTTTGATCATAGAACTTGTACTTGTAGTGTACAGAGTATTTTGAAATTGCAGCATTATGACTTGCACTTACTGAAAGGATCCGAGTACTTCCTGGTGCTCCCTACCTACTGTTGGATTATGGTAGCGCTGGAGCAGAAAGGTGCTGCTGATACTGAGTGTGTACGTGTGTTCCTATACTTTAGGTGGGAGGCAACGTTTTTTCCTTCTTTTTTTTTTTCTTTTTCTTTTTTTTTTTTTACATTTGCTGTGTTTGTGTGAGAGCCCCCATACCCCACACTCCTCGACATCCCCCCACACACTCCTTTTCCCACACTCCTGCTCCACTGTGTGCAAATGTCAATAAAATCCATAGCAGGTTAATCTCCCACGAATGGAAACATGAACACTTTATCCAAAGCCGCATATGTTTCACACCCGGGGTCGATTTACTGTATGTCAGGGGCAATATTAGCATTCATATTAGCCGCTCTGCCCATGTATGATATTCGTCATTGCCAGGCCTTTAGCACACCAACACAGTTCAGGGATGCTTATCTCATGAGCCATAAATTAGGGGATGAATTCCCTCCGAAACATCGAAGGCGAAGGATGGAGGATGGAGTCATTGTGCTTGTGTGGTGTTTTGACACTGTAATGACACATGTTTTACAATCACCCCCTTCCCCTTTTCATTCGGAGGAGTGGACCTGTCCGTTCCTGCTGGAGAGAAATGGGCCTCTCGGACATTACCACCTCCTCCCAGGGGACACATAAATGAGCAAGTGGCAATAGGGGGAGACTGTAGGAAGAGGAAGAAGAAGAAGAAGACGAAGGTAGAACTGGAGTGTGTCCAAACACTGGAGGAGGGAGGGAGTTATTTGTGCCGGTGTGTGTGTGTGTTTGGGGGAGTTGATGGGATGATGCAGAAAGGGAAAAGAGAGAAAGAGAAAGAGTGTTTGTTTTTAATTGCAACCGGGGCTGCTGCAGAAGCACAAAGGTGCATCATTACTTACCTGACAGAGAGCCACAATCACAGGCCCTCCCTAATAAATACTCGTTACTAAAAACTAGAATATAAATAAAGTGAAGGTCACATCTGAGGGAGGCGTGATCTAGTCCAGAGGTAGGTGTCTTAGCCATCAACCCAGCCTCCCTCTCCCTCTCTCTGTGCTCTCTTTCTCATACTCTGTCTCTCTTTCTTGCTCTTTCTCTCTCGCGCTCATTACAGGAGAAGCCATGCAGTGCTGGTTAGGAGAACGTGTGATGAGCCTTGGGAGATATATCCACTGGGAGGAAGAGAGGTAGAGAGAGACTGAAGGGGAAGGGGAATAGATAAAAAAATGCTGACTTGTCTTCAAAGGAGGCAAAAATAATTGAAATGGGGTGTGTGTGTGTGTGTGTGTGTGCGCGGGAGAGGTGGGGTGAGGTGGCGGGGGGAGATTGAGTGGCTCCATGTTCGAGTTGGTCATTAATTGAGGAGGAATGTGAAACACTGTGTGGTCCTCCGCCGACACCCTCGCTGACACACACCGTGAGATTGATAGATAGAGGAAACGGCGTGATAAAGATATGAAAGGAGGAAAGAGAGAGGGAGAGGAAGTGAACGGCGAAAACATAATAAAGTGGAGGGAACATTGTTGGGTCGGCTGAAACACGGAGGAGGGAGAAAGGGAGAGAGGGTTCAAAGTGTGCCGAGACTGAGTCCTGTCCTCGCCGTGTCCTTCCTCGAGCCCCGAGTCACGCATCGCTCATCTTGTCACATTGAACTCCAGATGCTCCTACCCTGGAGAACGCTCCGGCCGTGGCCATTTTTCTTCATTCTCGCTAACAATTTGGTAATGAAATATTGATTTTTAGTTAGATTCATATTGATGCCATTAGCTTTGCATTGATAAATCACGTTTGGCTGCTTGTCTAGCGTGGCAGAGCAAGAGCCAGGGCGGAGAGATTACAATCAAAGCCACTGATGTGTTAATTTGATGGATATTTCCCCTCCACCACCCCACACACACACACACACACACGCACACGCACACACACACACACACCTCCTTCTTTCTTTATGTTTCACTGCGTTTCATAACATTGTGTTTTTTTTTTTTTCTTTTTTTATTACAAAGCACCCCGTGAGGATATTTATGTCCATGTCCATTTCTCCTGAAATAGCCTTTCAGCCGGCCTGCCTGTGGCAACACTGCACAGTCTTAAAGTCATTTCATCTCTTATAGACAAGACAAGGATATGAGGGACTGTTTCACACCCGTTGAGTCAAATGAGGAAAACAAGAGAGGGCACGACTATTTCTACGCTTTGACACCAAGGAAAAAGCAGGAACGGAGACTCGCAATTTATTAGAGGCCTTTTTGCATGTGATAACCATAATCTGTGTGGGGGGAAGAGATACGGATTTTATTCGGTTTTTCAATATTTATTGTCAAAAATATTGGAGATATATGTGAAAGCGGGAAAAGCAGCTCTCAGGGTACATTTTTTAAGCAGCGACTCGTTTAAATGCCTCAAAATGTTACCGCTCTCTTAAGCGTTTCACATGCTATGTTGGGAGGATATAACATTTGAGAAACATTAGAATCATTTTCCAGATTAGGGCAGTTTTTAAATGAGTCTCCTGCCGCAGCTTCGCCTTCCAACTGCAATATGTGTCTGCACACAGTCATCTTAATGAAAGGAAATGATGGCATTCACTTTAATGACGTGGAGTTCAAGGACTGCTTATTGTTCCAGAGAAAAGCCATCTTTTTTCACGGTAATATGAGTCTTTCTTTTCTCCTTTTTTTTTTTTCACGGTGCAATTTCATTTTGAGAAACAGACACCGAAGGTTAAATGTGCTATATAGGTTGTCAAAATATGAGAGAGAATTCAGGATGTGAAACAGATATATTGATAACGTCCCCCCATGCAGTTATCATTGTTTTGATAATGCTTCATCTCAACTTTTTTTTATCTTTCTGGGCGATTATGCAAAGCAGAATATAGTTCTAATTATCACAGACGCATGAGCCACTCTGTTTCACTCTAGTTATAAAGCAATCTTACCGCAGATGATCAACACAACCTCTCCCTTTAACATCCAGCACACATTTCTCTGTAGCTTTTTAAAGAAATGAACCAATGACAGTCCAATTTACAACATGTTTACTGTGTGTGTCATAAAACAGCTCCCCGTTTACATTTGTTCTCTAATTTACTGCTCTGCGTGGAGTGAATCTCCCACATGCTACTTCTCCAAATATTTTGGTCCAAATGTGATTTTGTTTGATAGAATGACAATAACCGGTATTAAAGGCAGGCAGATGATTCCCAGACGTCTGGGGTGCTCTGACATTTACTCGAAACACAATTAAACCCCAGAGTTATGGCTTCTTTAGGGTTCCACGCTTTCCCTTTGATCCCATAGTGCCCCCGTCTCCTGTCATGGATTATAGGGCCAAACGGGCTATTTGGGGAAAGGCCAGTCAGGTCCAAATGGGGCTGGTGGAGGAACACAGGCTCCACTGGCCTCGGGGAGAGCTTCAATATGACTGCAACAAATCTAACAGTTGAACTGGCTGCCCTCCAGTTTGGCTCCATCCTGGTTGATACTCAGTGTCATTCTTTGAAATAATGTTGAAAATAACACAATGAACAAGCTTGCAATGGATCTAATGATGACCTATGAGGAGGCATTTCTGTTTTGGACCTCCACCTAAAGCTGGAGCTCCATTTGGGCTTCGGACAAGTGTCATCCTCCCCATTATGACAGTTGCTATAATTTGGCTCTGGCCTGATTCCCATCACTCCAAATGTCCATCAAGTCCAAGATGCTGTCTGTATTCCTCATTGATTTGGCTTACAGTCCCAACCTCTCTGGAGAAATACCTCCAGCTCAGGAGGATTTACTATTGATTCCCTCTTCCTGCGGGGTGATATACCTTCATCCACACACACATTTAGTCCCGAGCTCACCGACAAGGTGTGCGGCGCAGATATACAGAGAATATTATGACAGAACAGATTGACTGTGAGAGAAAAGTTTTTCCTGAGAGGCTACTCAGGGAGAGCTGACCTCTCATTCAACTAAGAGTGAAACACCTCAATTTAGATTCTGTATGAGCTGATCGATGAGTCTTTATGTTGCACTGCCCTTTACAGTAGTGTACTACCAAGCTCTTTATTACTTTAATGCCTTTCCAGTGATGTCATCCTGAGGTCATGCTCAGACACAGGGGCTGTCAGTGGAGTTTTGATTGGCAGAGGCGACGTTGTGGCTAAGCCAATCGTGGCCCGCTATGGCAGCTGGTTGTCATGAGAATGGGTAGGCAGGGGAGGGGCTTCATTAGCGCCTCAGCCATGCAATGGAATCGATATCTACCCCCCGAGGCATCGCTGTGTTCCCTCGGCCAGCCGGCAGAGAGGGTAAGACAGCAATGCTCACACTCACTCCACAGCCCCAATACTACAGCTCACAGCCGCTAAATGAGTGGGAGGGTGGGGGGAAGCTGAGGTGGAGGGGGTCTGAGGAGAGAAGACAGAGCAGTCAAACATTTCAGGGCCCGCCATTCCAGAGTAATGAAGCATAGCAAGAGAATATACCTCTGCAACATTTGATAAAGATGGGCTGACACACCAGTCCAAATAGGTTCCTCTGTACGCCGGCACATGTCTATCCATCACCGCTCTGCATTACAGACAGGAAGAAAGGGAGGGCAGTAAAGGGGAGGGGTGCAAAAAGACAGGAAAAAGAGAGTAAAAATTGACTGACAGTGAGAGAACAGGTGGGGAGGCAAAGGGTGAATAGAGAGAGGTAGGGTGAGAGGGAAGGGAGAGAGAGGGAGTCGGTGTATCCTTGGCAGCTGGTAGATCCTATCAAGGCCGATTGGTTGGTGAATGAGGCTCGGGAGGCCTGTGTCCTTGTACCCATTGGTTTGTTTTCCACTTACTCCCTCGCTCTGCTCCTGCAGCAAAAGACAATAAAGAAGCAAATGAGTAAACGTTGCACATTTTACGTCCTCATCATCCCTGCACTCTGTCTCTCCATCTGTTACTCCCTCACCAGTGCCATAAAAAAGAGGAAAGGACTAGAAAGAAGATAAAAGAGCGAAAAAGACAGCGGTTAGGTTGTGTGTCTGCAGTAATGTTTTGGTAAATGTTTTACTAAGGTTAACCTTTGAGACTTTCAATCCCTGCTTTTAGGTACTGTGCTGAAATGTATGTATGAAAAAAGCAGATAGGTGGGGGAAAAAGAAAAATATTCTTGCATTCTCCCCAGAAACTTTTGCTTTCTCTTGCAAAACTTTTGCGGTTTCCCACAATTTTTTTTTTTAATGTATTTAGGTCAGTGTACTTCCAGGTCACACCTGCGGGAGAGGTGCCACATGAAGTTTAGCCATTTTGAGAAGTAGGTCCGTTGTCTGACATGTCTGCCTTAATGACACTCTGAGATCCAATTTCTTCAACACCAAGCGCACATCCTCTCCTCACATGCAGTCTATGTCAAAGCATACATCGTGAAGCTGTCCAGAGTACTGCGGTCAGTTGCTAATGAATTCAGCCGGAGCCGCCAGGTCAGAGTACATACACTCTGCAGTGAGAGTGTCCCTTTGCACTAAGTATTCTCTTCAGATGTCTCTCACTTGCTGCCCAGCACAGCACCAGAAATTTTATGAAGCTCTCCAACGGGTGTGTGCTTCTCTGTTGTTGTGGTTGTTTCCATGGTGCTCTGACCCAGAAGTACATTGACCTAAATTAAAAAGTTTTGCGAGACCCCCCAAAAGTTACGACAGAGAACAAAGTTTCTTAAGAGAATGCAAAAGTTTCTCTGGAAAATTTATTTAGAGAAAAGTATTTTATCTTTTTTTCCCCCTATTTTTTATTTCATCGTGTCTCCTTAGGGGCTCCGTAATTAGGTCTCAATACTGAGAGGGTAAAAAAATCAGTTTGAGCTACAGCTGATTTCTAATACAAGTTGAAAATGTTTCAACTTGGGCGACATATTTCAACATAAGTGAAACTTGAGCGAAGATTTCATGTGTATCCCAGGGCTTCATGAATCTACAAATCGACAAATTTTAGTGAATACCGGTCAAAAATTTGCTTCAGGCTCTGTTGGAACACAACTCAAATGAACTCAAGTAGCCATTGTCACATTGATTCAGGTGCATGATGGTTTCAAACAGTGTGTGACAGGATAAAAAGAAAACTGAATGTCAAGATGGTTTACCTTAACACATGAAGATCAACAAGCCTAAGAGTCTAAAGACATGGCCTGTGAGGCTACTATCTATATATTCACCTTTAACAAATACTGGACAATAGTTTTTGATGTAAAAACAAAAACATAAAGGACAACTCCATGGTTGTGCTAGAGGAACAGTCAGAAAAATGCCAAAGCCAGAAGTACGTTGCAATGGGAACATAAAAAGTCTGTACAGAATTTAATGGGAATTCACCTGATACTTGAACCAACTGCAGCCAACCATCTGACAGACATTGCATCCTGACAGCCACTAGTGTGGCTAAAAAAAGATGAATAAATGGGAGGAAATGCCAAGAAAGTTACTGTACTGAAATGTTAGTGACCTGCGGCCTTTACAAACTGGCAACCAGAAAAAGTGAAAGCATTTGCTAAACACACTGGAAGAACGTGTATCAATTTGAGAACCTTTCCATCTCTCCCATCTAACTAACCTGCCTAAAGTGGACCTAATATGCTAAGTCTTAAGATAATATCACCGCCTTGTAATTTTTATTTTTGGCTTCAGAATGAGCCTTTGTACATTTTTAAAGCCGAAATGTTGCTGCGGCTCCAGTTACATACTTGTAGCACTCTCTTCCATCATTGCACAGTTGCAAATATAGAGTTTTGAAAGCCAGAAATCTCAACACCTGGCCGAATAATTGTTGACTCAGTTGATATTGATCAACAGCCATAACAAGCCCCTGCTGACATATCATGGTTATTTTGTGCTATTGGACAGTAAAAACTTTTCTTTTTGCTCCTTTCAGCGAATTCATTCTTTTTAGAGAAACTGTGTTACTTGGAACCATAAACAGCAAGACAGAAAGAGAGAAGGGAGACAAATACAACAAATAAGCCTTGCCATACCATAACACAACATGGCTGCGCGTCATCCCCAGGAGGTTGTATACGGAGGCCCGCTGCCTGCTGGCCGGCCAGGTACGCTGCTTTGCTCTCAAGTCTTGGGGTGATTAATGAAATCTTAACGGCAGGCCAGACACAAATATTCATCACCTGGCTGCCCCTATTGTAATGCATGTGGAGAAGCCGGAGCGTGACAGAGGAGAGTGGAGACGAGAGCCGGCCCAGAGACAAAACACAACATGGGGCACAGGGATTATTACCAGGCCCACGGAAACAACGCTTTTTGTTCTCCTCAACAAAATGGAGGCATGTGATTTATGGACAGCCAGCATCTGTTTGGAGCAAGGGGAGACACAGATTCATGTCTGCTATTATGGGCTGTCCATGTTACCGGGGTGAGAATTTGAAGGGGGGGGGTGGTTGGTTGCGTCGGTAGGGGGGTGGTTGCAGCCGTTAAGAGCAAGACCTTCTGGGAAAGTACGCCGTGTCAATTCCTTGTCATACCATGAATCTGTGACATTGTAGCGTGTGGGTGAGGTGTTGTATTACATTGTATATCACAAACAGATGTAGGCCTACAAGCCACCCGGGGGTGGTTTTTGGAAAGAGTCAAGTGTTTGGTGGGTGGGACTGAAAGTGAGACACACACACACACACACACACACACACACACACACATACACACAAACATACACAAAGTTTGATACACCAACTGATAATGTGTTTCCACACAGAGCACAGGGGAGGATGAAATCTATTGTATCATCATTCCTTGCAATAAATACGGCTTTGTGCGCAAGACTGATATGATCATTTTGATTTATGACATGCATGCAAGACTTCCAGGAATCCCTTAGACTGTGTGTGCGCGGAGTTTTGAGTGTGTGTGTGTGTGTGTGTGTGTGTGTGTGTGTGTGTGTGTGTGTGGATTTTGGTGTCATTGAGAGGAGCAGAGGCAGAGGGACAAAGAGACATACATAAATACAGAGAGAGGGAATGAAATAGCCAAGCAGCGGAAGTGAGACAGAGTGCAGTCGACAGTGAGGGAGATTGTGTGTCGGTGTGTGCAGTGTAGCATTGACTCCTGCATGCTCCCAGTGATAGATAGTGTCAGGTTAGGCTGCTCAGTGGCAGGTCTCACACTGTCAATGCTATGGCTGTGGGGAGAGCAGGGCCCTGAAATGTTTTAACACCCATCGCTGATCCCTGTCAACATACACACTAACACACATGACATCAGGCGGCACCGGCTGATATGCGCCGTGTACATGTGCACCTGAGTGTGTGTTTTCATGTGAACACGGCCCCCGGCATGCGTGTGCGTCTGCGCGAGTGTGTGTAACAGTGCGCACTTCACATTCTTTTGTGCATCATCTTGTCTCCTCCCTGAAAAAATAAAAAAAATACTTAACATCTCCGGATCACAGCCTTAGAAAACAATTATACCAGCCCAGTTTTTTTTTTTGTTTTGTAAGGATCTTTTTTTTTCCTCCAGGCAGCAACAGAGAGAAAAAAGGCCTTCATTGTTCCATTGTTCACATTGTGTCATTCTTTGCCTTGGAACAGCGATTGTTTGCTGCACAGTTAGGAACACAATGGTGTTCACATAAAAATGAGCCACTTAGCTCTCACACTAAATTGCAAATTGCATAGCACTGCAGAGGAGAGTCAGGCTTTCCAAATTCGCTTATTCACATTTTCCGCTCCTTACCAGCCCTATAAAACCAGCTGCTTCTGCTGAGGTGGACAGAAACGGTGACAGCCGTGGCGTGCACTCTATCTGTATCGTGTGTTTTGATAGAGTAAGAAAAGAGATATTCAATTATATGGGGAGAACTGTATTATCATTTGCCATAATCGCCTGGAATCAAAATCAATAGCCTGTTGCAACTTGTAATATTATCTAACCACAAAATATCGGGATTAACTATAAATGCAGACATGTGCAGCAAAGTTTATGAAGTGTGCTCAGTATGACTTATATAACTTCAGTGGGAAGTCCTTTCCATGAGGATCCCATGTTCACTTTTACCATAAAACTAACATAGCAAGTTTATCTTTGCTCCTGCTTGCATAGCAAAAGGTGGTACTTTGCACCACTGCAGCTTTAAATCTGAAAAGTGACCGTGAGGTGCTCCTGGTGACAAGTGACTGGAAAGTATTGTGTCATCTGTAAAGAAGAAAAAAAATGGTGCACAGGAGTGGGTGATTTTTCCAGGCGCTGTTAAAAAATAGTTTTGCATGGGTGCCTTTGCTCTCCTGTTAGTAAAACACGTCTCTGAGCCCTCCTGCTGCCGTGACCAAGAATGAAGTACTCTCTTGGGCCAGACAAAATCAATTCCTCACTCGGGCAAATTTCCTCCTTCCTTGCTTTTTTCAGTCCAGCTATTTGTTTTTAATGCTGGCATAGACTTATGGCTTGGGGAAGGCAGTTATGCCAAACAGTATAAACTACACCTCCTGACAAACATTCAGAATGCCATTGAACTTTCATTCATTTTTGGTGGTGTCAGCCTCAACTTTCCAAGGCTTTGTTATGAAGAAGTAATGTTTTGAATTCCACAGTTTCTCAAATGCAGTACACCTTTTTTTTTTTTAAGAACGCACATCTATCTATGTCTTTCCAAAGCCTGCATTTATCATTGAGATCAGTTTATTTGAATCCCCCTGGATGAATTACCTAAGCTGGTACATGCACAGCATTTACAAGAGATACAGGGTTTTTTTTTCCTGAGGGAAATCACAGCCACTGACTCAGTACCCAACATCCCCATTAAATCAAGTACAAGCCTACATTTACTGCCTAACACTTATGAGTACAACACTTGTCTTACTAATTGATGTTGCTCATTCAATCATGATGCACATTTGAAGATTTTTTTTTTGACCACAACTGATTCATACAAGCGATTTGTAAATACAAAAAAGATCCATGTGTTTCTGCTATTCTATCTCATCTCTGCAATTCAGTGGGTTGATCAATAACTGGGACGTGATTAGGGAATGATTTAAAAGTCTTTACATCAAGTTGTATGCAAGACATTCCTATTTTAAACAATCTCAAATGACAATTTATAAGCAATAGATTTGAAATATGGACTAGCGCATTGGCACAAGAGGAAGGCCATTGTATTTAGAACAATCCTCTTTTTGATAACATAAAAATCCCCTTGTGAGCAATCATCTTTGTGTATTTGGCCAGAGTCGGTTTCACACGGTTTTCGGCTCCTCCTCCTCTCTTTCTGCGTCGACCCGGGATGATTTCCATGAGAATCAACGTGGCGATTAATCACAGTGTTCTTCCACTCCCAGATGTCATTCAGGGCCTTTTAAAGACATCAGTGTTCTGTGATGTTTATGGGAGGAGAGAGATATGTGCTTGGCAGCACAGCCCAGAGACCCTTGTGCAATCTCCCTCTGGGACACTCATACAGTCAGTCAGCTACTACTGTCCTGGATCGTCCCAAACTCAGTCAAACATCCTCCTCCGGAGACTTAAACAATCAAAGCCAGACCTGACCGACAGCTGTTCTCAATCTCTGATTGATCCTATTTATAAAAAGTGTCCAAGACAGTCCCAGATTTTACTGTCTTAAATGATTATGTTTACTCTTATTATTTAGGCTGTTTCAGAAATGCTTTTATGCTTTTTAATTATAGTAATTTAGGTAATTAGACTAATTTGTGGGAAAATGTGTACTGTATGTACTGTATGTACTTATGTTCGCACACTCATCGTTGCCCTCTAACCTAAGTTGGTTCTCAGCCTCCACTGCATATCATAGCCCTGATGCAACATAAAGTTTTCTGACTCTCACATCCTCCCATTTATAAATATTTAATTTTTTACATGTTGTAAAAGCTGATGATGTGTGCAGCTGAATCAGACAGTGCCGGTAACGATGCTGCAGTGTTTAAAAACTACGACTCGTTATTCGATTCAACATAAACAAATTGAAATTTGGGGTGGGAATGACCTTTTAGAAAGCAAGGATACATGTGGCACAGAAATGGGTTTGATAAGACTAACTTTCAACTGGACTAACTTATTACTAAGTGGAAAAATAGTTGATAGCTGATATACGTATGGCACATTGCTGCCTAACATGAGGCAAAATAGATTAATAAACATACATATTTTAATTATTTTATTTTATTTTTTAACTTAATTTTCTTTCCTTTTTCTTTTTTCTTTCACTGTAAATGCTTCTGAATGTAGCTGTAGCTGCAAATTTCCCCTTTGGGGGATGAATAAAGGTGCATTTTAATCTTAATCTTAATCTTAATATTCGTATTGATACATTATCAGAAGAAAAGATATCTTATCCTTAAGTTAAAGATAATGTGCCAAAAATATTTTTTGTGGTGACAATGTAGTTAATATTGAGTATTGACTGGATGTAGCTGATGATCTTTTTGGTGTGAGAAAAAGTTTTCTCTGCTTTTAACATAAAACATAAAATGCTGTTTTCTCTTTATTTAATGAAGTAAAAACATGGCTGCCCCCACAGGAAGTATAGGCAGAGATTAGGACAACAAAGGCAAGTGAAGGGAAATTCCCCCACATGAAGTGAGCTAAAAGGTTAAGAATCCAGAGCTAACAGGTCTGTGATAATGAAAGGAAAAGCACAGGCTTCAAGTGACGTCTGAGTGAAGGTAGTGGGTGGAGGGGTGAGCTCAATTTAAAGAGTGTAGTGAACTCAAAGACGTGTTAATAAACAGTTATGGAGAGCCCCGGGGGTTGGGGTAGAGGGGGGTGCTTGGGGGTCGTGAGCATGGAAGGAAACAAGAAGGGTGAAGGGGTTGTGGAGGGCAAGAGGAGGGGATGCTGGATGAGGTGCTGGATGGAGTGGGGGGTCAGGATCATGGTAGTCAAACTGCTGTTTCCTCCTGGGGAGAAGAAAGGAGTTAATGACACCCTAGAGCTTCCCACCCCCACCCGCCGCTCCTCCCTCTCCTTTATGGAGGGTGAGCGACACACACAGCCCTCTCGGAGGTGAGGAGGCCAGAGAGACAGCCATGCCATCCCACCGCCCCGCTAGCGGGATGCTCTAACAAAAAAGAAGGAGGAGGAGGAGGCGCGATAACTGTGATTATTATTACTAAATATAATATAAAACAGTCAGTGCGGGGGCACGGGGAAAGGGATCCACCCATCCGCCCACATGCTCACTATTGAAAACTGTGTTGAAGATGCGGGGACAGGTTTAAAGACAGCGCCTTTTCAATGCCAGGGGAAAGGGAGGGGTTAATGAGGGGCTTGGTGAAGGAGCTTATGGCAGGGTGAGGGGTGAGGGAGCGGGGAGAGGAGAGAGGGGTAGCGGGGAGGGATGCCTGGCTGCCATGGTGTCAGCGGAGGAGACAGCGGAAGCAGACCTGGAGACAAAGCTGAGACAAGGCGACAGTGAGCATGTCTTCTCCCCCACAAATGAGGGACAATCAGTATATGTCACCATGTTTTGAGCTGTAATTGTAGCTTCCTCTTTTGGCCAGGAAGTGTAACATTTGAAAAGGTGAGATGCATCATTTCTCCAGGTTTTGTCAAAATGGGACGCAGGGGTACATGTGATGGAGAGAGTAACAAAGTAGCTTCCCCTGCAGTGCCATTTTGAAAATACCAGAATGTAGTGGATGTGAGATGATGTTTTTACTGTTTTCTCTCGTGAACTGATACATCATTTCCCCAAGTTTCATGGAAAGAGGAACAGTGGTGACAAACCAGTGAACAAACAAATAAACTGACACAAAGCCTTTCTTTGATACACAGATGAAAGAATGAGTTAACCTGATTTTTCTAGTTTCTCCACGATGAAATGACAGCAAAGGCAGCATCCTGACAACTACTGGAGAGGTGTTGACCAGTTGAAAGTCAAGTTGAGACAATGCCCGTGCGAGTCAAGGTCACAGGAAATCAGGGGAAAGAGTGCAGTTAAGTGCTGATGTGCTGTGGCAGCAGCCCTGAGCAAAGGGGCACTAAGCATGGGACAGTCCAGGCTTGAGTCCTGGGGCTATAAATCCCTCCTCTCCCTGTCCAAAATTCATTAATGGCCACACAAAGTGGCCAGTGAAACCAGATGGAGGGAGAAATGAGGGGGGTATAGGTGGTGTTGGGTGGGAGGGTGGGGGTTAGCGTCTATTCTTGGGACACAGCGGGTTCTGGGATAGGGGATAACTGGTTCTACTCCAGTCTAGTGTGAAATTATAAAGCGTTACCTGCTTTAATTTTCCAAATACAAATTAAATCCTCAGTAAGCTGACTTTAAATCAATAGTTTCATTTAAAAGGCCGCGTGATTTAACAAAAATGAAAACTAGCTGGTCTGGTCAATGGAGCCGGGTCATAAATCACAGGGCTTTGGGAGGCAAAAAGCCGATTTGACTTGTATATGGAGCGGTCGGTGGCCAGGGGGGAGCGCAGCGGGGAAATGAACTCACGCTTTATTAGGACTCATATTGACCTGCCTCTCCTCTACCAGCACCACCTCCACTCTCATAGCGTCATGCTGTATACACCCCCCATTGAAAACCAAGAGGTGTTCAACTGGAAAGCATTTAATCCTTAAGTCGAGTGAATTTTCTGTTTTTGCTCCTCAATTCTGGCGACTTTCTGTTTCAAGAGGGAAAAAAAAATAGGAGATAAAACAATCCAAACTTTTAAAAAGGGGGAAAAGGTAAACTTGAATCGAATCTGGAAACAACAGAAACAACAAATGTATTGTCAAAATACAAGAAGAAAAAAAAAAAAAAAACATGTCTCACTGGTGAGGTTTTTATTTGTACATCAGTTGTGCATGCCAACATCAAACATTTAATGTCAGCATTCTTCAGAGACACAGACGAAAGGAAGAGAGATGCAAGGCTCACATTGTCATCACACAATCAAACAGTCACCCGCTTCTCCAAACAGCTTGCAGCTCAGCTCAGCTGGCACCAGACACTCACATTACAATAAACATTCCCTCCTAATGTTGTGCTTACACCACGCCATGCTTACACAGACACAATGCACACAGACATAAAAAAATAATACTCTGCTTAATAGGTCGGCCTGACAGCTGGAAAATGAAAGTCAGAACAAGCCACACACAAAACAACGCACGAGCCGACATGCAAGGATCAGCACTAGTTGAAGCCACTCTCGTCATCAATACTCTGCTGCTGAGGACCGTGGAGGAAGAAGGCCGTGGACATTATGCTTGATTGTGAATGAATAGCTCAGAGCGCCACAATAAATCCATTATCAAGTTGTTATGTCATACTCAAATTCTCCCCCAAAGTGTTCCCATATATCTTGTCAGTGGTTCATTAGCCACTTGGACAGGTAAAGCTTTCTGAGTTCGGCCCACAGCTGACCCCACATTCTGCCTCTGTGTTCCACTTAAAAATAATGGACATCCCCTGTCCCGCATCCATCAATCACATGGCGAGAATCCCCGGGAAAATAGTTTAAAGGGTTAGGAATTACAGTTACACCGGCTTTCTGACTGGGGATAGATTAGCCAGGCATTAGCAGTGTTTCATTAACCTTGCGTTAAGTGACATCCTCACATGATTAATGGACATTATTAACAAAAGGGAGATTGTATTTCCGAAAATGAACCTTTTGTGAAATGTCTGCTGCATTGTTAATAGGTTTGTTTATTAATCATTCATAGAAGAGGGCCTTCATTTCTGAGGTAGTGATACATAGAATGGCTATGAAGGAGACTGACAGCAGCTCTGAGTGAGGTCCATGCAGAATACAAGCATTTGTCTACGGGCGCACACCGTTTGCATCTGAAGTATTCAACACTGTCATGCAGGAATGGTGGAAATAAAGAAGAAAGTGCAGTACTTAAGTACAATTGCATGGTACATAAGAATTTCCATTTTGTACATTTATTTATGGATTTATACAAAATATTGTACTCCTTCCTGTTACTTTACATTATGTTTGTTTGTCAGCTAGACTTACTGGTTACTTTTCTGATTAAGACAAACACGTGAGGAGCTAATCATCATAATTTGTGACACCTTACAAAAAAACAAAGTGTTGTTGGAGCCCCTTGTTACGCTTAAGATGCCTATGATGTTTTAGCAGTTTCATTTCTAGCTAATAACTTTTTGTGGTCCAAAAGGTAAAAAATTATCCAATATTTCACAAAAAATAAAAGAAACACCCCAAAAATACCAAAATGTATGTTAAGTTGTTCAAATTAACTACAACTCATCCTGCTAGAAAAAGAAAATGGTGAGTGCACATTGATGCATCGGTCACAATATAATATAAATGACTATAAATAATAAAGTCAAATATAATATGTCACCCACAGGGGCCATTTCACTGCAGATTTAAGCGGGACTAAGTTGCAATGCAGTACTTTTACTTTGTTGTATTGATACTTTTACTGAAGTAAAGAATGTGGCTTCATCTTCCACCACTGAGCATTTGCCCATTTTACAACTGTCAATCACTAATATAACAGTAGTGAATCAAATTTGAGCTATTATGAGGGCTTTGACATTTGCTGTTCTAAAAACCAAGCATGGGGCTTACCGGAGGTGATGCATTTGACATTTGAGATGAAATACATTGAAGAATAAGGGGAAGTATGAGCACTGATGTGGCAAAGAAAAGAGCAGCACCTACAGAAGCCTACAGACGATCCCACCGACACACCTTGACTGGCACATGAAACCACAAAGCAAAGACATCACAGCAACGCACGCAGACAAAACACCGCCGAAGCACAAGCATTTTGAGGATTACCACTTTAACTCTGTTTCCTTTTCTGTTGCTTTATGTCACAGCGAGCTGTCTGTCCATGACGTTGGCCAGAGGAGGCGAGAGTTCACACCAGAGACGGCCTGTCCATCACCGCTCATCCTGCCGGGCTCTTCTGAGGGTTGCTGTCCTGAGCGGTGAGAGGCAGTGGGTGAGGCAGGAGGTAAGGCCAGGGAGGGGGTGTGGGGTGAGCGCCGAGATGAGGCGAGGGCATGAGGTGCTGCTGTCCGGGCCTCCTGTCCTGCTGTCTGGAAACTCTCCAGGCCACATGGGAGCTCACGGTGCTGTCTGCGCTGTCGGATGACCTGACAAACCGGGCTGCCGTCACATCTTCTGTGTGTGTATGGAAAGTATGAAGTGCAGGTTTGTTTGAGTGTGCACCTGTGTTTGTGTGAGTGTGTGTCCTTGACTGTGATGAGTGTTTGTAGCGGGCTGTTATCTGCGCTCCTTCTGGGGTGACATATTGCACCCTCCTGCAGCTTAGGCTAAAAAATATATAAAGCAGCATAAAATGAAATAAAAATGCAAGTCTAGCCGTCAGGTCTGACAGGATAAGCAGCTCAATCATCAACTTGCCAGCTGTCAAATCCCCAAGCCAGGCACACACACACACAGACAGACAAGCATAATGTAAGAGGTTAGAGAGCCAGAGGGTTGCTTCAAATCTTTGGAAAAAGTAGGTATCACCCACCCTTTTCTTAGCAAGTGTGACTGAATGTGAAGAAAGAAGAAAACTGAGCTCTATCACCTTCTGAATTTAAATGATACAAATATCAAATCAAATGCAGGATGGGGCGGCGTGTTTGCATGTGAAATCAGACATTCCTGCTTGGTTTTCCAGTAAAAGCAGGACTTTACTCCCTTTCTCACCACCTCCTAGTCTGCCTGTGCTGGAGGTCTTGCTCCCCCCTCTCCTCCTCCTCCTCCTCCTCCTTCTCCTCCTCTTCCTCCTCTCTGTCCCACAGCCTGCTGCTGGGCTGGAGGATGACTGACGCTGTCATAACGTCTGGCAGTCAAACAGACCGGCTCCTGACGGGTGGCGGCAAACGCAATGTGACACAGCCAGCAGTATCTGGTTTCTCCTGCACCGACTACATTTCATATGGCTCAGAGGGGCTTAGAGCGGCCACGGGGAGGGCGTCTCTCTCTCTCTCTGTATGTGTGTGTGGCTGTAGGAGGTAATCGAGCAGATGTCAGGAGAGAGTCTGAGAGGGGATGTGTACACTGAGGGACGACTGAAACCTGTCACATCGATTTTCAGTGGTCTCACAGCGTGGTGTGTGTGTGTCTTTGTGGAGTGTGTACAGTATAGGAGCATGTCCATGTTCAAAGCGGTGATCCTCAGTGTTTGTGTGGTAACGGAGCAAATGTAATCACACTGTAGGAACACTGTTACATTCACTTACAGTGTTAATACCCGGTTGCATGTAAAAAGCACAATGAAAGCGAAGTATTCATATATAACCATGAAAAAATAAATAAAAAAATGAAGTTGATATTTGAACACATCCATATCAGCTTATAACAGCTCATAACATGAGAGTATAAATTGCAATATTGGCACCTCATGAATCATAATCCATTTTGAGAGAACAAATTTCACATTTCCACATGTTGTATTTTTGTGATAATGATAATGTGATGATTCCCAATTAACCCACCCAAAAAGGGACATTCCAATCATTCATGTCAGGCAAAAAGAAATTGTTTGGTACAGATTTAAAACTGCCTCTGCAGCACCAGCGTGAGGAAAGAATGATTAAAAGAAATCAGCAACACCCATAAAAAGACAATTTTGCTGGGATTAATGAGCATGCTTCATGACAAATTTGTTTAAAAAATGATGTATGAAAGGATCTATTTCATTCCCCTCTCATTTTTTTTTAAGGAACCAAAAATATTAACCTGCACAATATGTCCTACCTGGTTAGATGGTGCATTTATTTTCTGTATGAGACGTTAAAAACACAAATCATCAGAATAACCATTATTTTTAGCAGTACTTTCAGATTGCACTGTCCACATCTTCTGCAGACAAAATGAACCGGGGGCTCTCAGATGAAATGTCACATCTATATATCCTCAGGCTCATTTTAGTGTAAAAGCAGCCACAGTAGGGCTTGTTGAGCAACATGAGCAGAAGCATGACATCCGTTCACCTACCTAGCTCCTTCTTCTCTCCCTCCTCCTCCTGCATGAATCCTGGAAGCAGAAGATTCCCAGCAGAGGAAACACAGACGCTCTCCAGGTTCTAGGTTAAATACAGACACCACAGCCGCCACAACGCTCAGCACAACCCTCTTCCCTCCATACATAGTGTGCCATCTTTTGGTGACTCATAGAACTGCTTCCTCTGCGTCCTCTCTTTTCCTTTTTTCTTTGCAGGAAAAAGATCATAAAATCAGTGAAATAAAGTGAAATGGTTGTCTGGGGATGGATATGTCCCTTGCAACGTGAAGTGGAACTTGAGGAAATCGACGGATCTCCTGCAGCTCTGCGCAGGACTATTGCTGCAGGGCTCATTTTTTTCAAACACTTACAATTTATGCAGGCTCTCCAGCCATAAAAACACACATTTCTGCCTTCTGATGTCTCACACGCTCACTCCTGATGAGAGGATTGGATGAATGAATGAGCCGAGAGCTGAAAGTAATTATGGCGGTTAAAAACAATTAGACATAAATATTACAACTTCGTATAAAATCACGAGGACTTGTGTGCGTATACGTGTGAATGTGTGTGTGTGTGTGTGTGTGTGTGTGTGAATGGCATGCATGCGTACACACAGCAAAATACAGAGAGATAGAGATATTCACCTTCGAAGGGTCACTCTCCTCTTCCTGGCTCATTAAAAACAGCCCCATTAGCAGTGTTCCTTCAGAGCCTGACTGCCGACAGACATGTGAGTGTGTCTGTGTATGTGTGTGTGTGTGTGTATGTGTGTGAGAGTGTGTGTGTGTGTGTACACTGGATGGTAAAGACATGCAGCGTTTTGGAGGCCTCTGGGCTGCCGAAGAATACATTAAACAGCAAAGAGCCCCTCTCCTCTTCCTGACTGACTCCTGCTGGGACTACTTAGCATTTCTAGGGTGAAAACTTCTCCAGCAAGGTTGTCAAACACTATATACAAATTACAACGGAGCTAAATTGCTCCTGTATATAGTTATTTAACTTTTGTGGTGACTCATGTGTGTTTTTGAGCGCATGTTTGTCTTGGTGTGATGAAGGCTGTATTCCCTCGATACACTACGGGCAATGTCGCTGGAAGGGAGAGAGCAGATTTGTAAAAAAGAAAATTGCAAAAGAGACGTTCAAAGCTTCAAATCCCACAAGAATCCAAAACTACTTCACAATCGTTTGCTCATGAAAATTCTAGCAGTTTAATGTGTTTTTGGGTCACAGATGGTAAGAGAAAGTAAAAATATCTCATTTCATTGCACTCATTGTATCATGATCCAGAGAGACTTAAAGCTGAAGAATTAAAATTAAATTAAATGCTAATGACAATCAGTTCACAAGCAAGTTTGTCCTTGTTGCCCCATAAAGCTAATGGGTGAGGTTTGATGAGCGAAGGCCTGATCTCAGATCAGCACTGGAAGTCAGAAAATGTCTCCAAACTATTCTTCATTAGGTCTGACCTGGCCATGTAATGAGAGGTATTAAGGTGTGTGTCTGTACTGAACTTTGTACTTTATTGCTTTATTTGTGAGACCGACTGTGTGTTTTGGACCAGTAACAATCGAAAATGTCATTGGTGGATGTAATCTGAAGTAAAAGTCCAACAATTTAAGGGTACTCCATTACAAGTAAATAATCTGCATTCAAACTACTTGAAAGAACACAAAAGTACCACAAGCACTCACAGTGTAGTACTGATAGGACTATTAGTAATAGTAGTACTACACGGTAGCAGGACTAATGCATCAGTGTGTTTGCATCATTTTACAGCTATTGTGGGTGCTGACGGAGCTCCTTTTCACTTTATAAATTTGCAATTTAGTACTTTAGTCCAGTGACCCCCAAACCAGGAGTGTCACAGGATAAATCTAAGGGATCTAGAGATGATTAATGGGTAGGAAATACACACTGTTGTATTAATCTGTGGACTATTATAATCTTCTATCCTCTTTTTTGTGAAGTATAGGATACCCTCAAGAGGGTTGACAACTTGTGGAAATCTGAAATGTAAAAAGGGGTCCCAAGCAAATCTGATTTTACTCTGAATAATGGGTCATGTGCTAATCTTTAATAATGTATTTCCATCACTGCTAAATTTCTTTTTTGCTTTTTATCTTTGTGTTAATTTAGGTTGAGAATGAAATGTGCCCTTTTGTAAGAATTTATAAATTCCTTCTATTTACATTTGCTAAAAATGGATATAATTAGAATATATATTTTACTAGCATTTTAACCATTGGTTGTAGGTTAGAATAGGGTTATGTTAGGGTAAACCATATGGCTGTGAGGGTGAGGCAACAGGGAATTATTTGTGTCTATGGAGGTCCTTAGAAGGACATTAACACCGATGTATGTGTGTGTGTGTGTGTGTGTGTGTGTGTGTGTGTGTGTGTGTGTGTGTGTGTGCGTGTGTGTGTGTGGACGTGTCTTGTAAGAGTGCTAACAAATCGCCCTGCTGCTCACCACCACCGGTCATCCATTAAAGCTGAACCAGGATTCAAATACTAGACCCATCAGAGGTGCCAATAACGAGGAGCGCCATAGAAAATTACAGGGGAATTTAAGTATGCTGGCTAATGGCATTGGCACCGACACTTTGCCAATACACATTTAGCGGTGTGGTGGTGCGGCTGGCCCGGGGTGCCGGCGGAGACTGACACATCTCTCTTGAGTCTGTCCAGGCGGGAGATTGGCCTGTCTGTCAGCGGCCAGGTCCCTGCCATTACCCATGATCACCCCCAGCTCTTTTTACCCTTTTAACCCCCCCACCCCTGCACTAAAATACCTCTCCCTTTGTCCACAACAGTCCTCTGTGTTTTCCTCTTTTACTGCCACCTCTGTCCTCCTTCCTTGTATTACAACAGTGTTTTAGTGGTAAACAAAAAACAAGGTGTTTAAACTCTGCCCTCCAGTCGATGATCTTAATGAGATAAAACAACCAAGGTAATAAAAATCAGATAAACCTGCAGAAAAGCATTAATTAAAGGGCTTTTTAAAGATTGTTCCTTTTAAAACTTTAATTGCTCTAACAACATTTAGCACTGTTTACATGTAATATTTAAATTACTTTAAAAGTATTACAACACTGCCAGCAATGTTACAATTCTCAGAAATGAGGCTGCTAATGTGGCCGTGTTTAGTTGCTCTTGGTTATTCAAACGTTAAATAAATGATGGAATTCTAACATGTTGAAAGAAAACTTTCTTTCCTTAACTTGTGAAATCTGTTATGTGTCAATGCTAGTTTATTAATTTAACCGGACTAGGCTTATTGAATTGGTCAAAACGTAAAAAAATGAGAACTTAAATTCTCACTTTTTCTTTTGAATATTGCTCAGAATAATTGTGGTTGACGTGCAGACTTTTGCTTCATCAGTTGAACTCGATTTCTTGGCTGTTTCTGATAAGCTGCTCTCAGTCTTTAGTCAAATTCATAAATTTAGTCCGTTTGTCAAGGTGGAGGTGATGTCACATGACTTAATGATGGTTTACAGTCATTACAGCCCTGCATTCATCTCTTTGATCCATTTCACCCTCAAAAGTTTAGTATTTGCCATTGAATTACCATCTCCAGTAGCTGGTGAGGCCGCTGTTAAACCACCTACGTCACGTGCTTGCTATAGGATCAGTGACCTCCCCAAAGAAACACATGGGAAAAGCTCACTGCCCTTGAACAAGGTTGGGGACCATCACTAATTACCAGAGAGGAGGGCGGAGAGGGCTGGTAGAGTGTCGTTTGATAGAAACACAATGCTCATTTTTCATGCAATAATCTCCTCCATGTACAGATCTAAGCAAAAAAAAAAGATAATAAAATGCCAGCATTTCTTCAGGCCCTGATATCCTCTGTGATTTGGCTTTGCTGGGGGGAAACTACAGCAGAGAAGAAGAGATGAAGGGTTATCGGACAGCATTTGTTTCAACAAGAATGGCTGAGGATGATAGAGCAGGCGTTGAGCCAGAAAAGAGATGACCCCCCCCCCCCTTTTTCTTAATCTGCTGCGATGCTCATGTCAATTGGTAAAGAGGGTGTGACCGATAGAATAGATTCCCAACTTAAAGGCTTCATACCACCCCCTCCTTCCCCGCCTTTAATTCTCCTTCCTTGTTGTCTTCTTGCAAAGGAGCAGAAAAAAAGTAAAGTGTAAAAAAGGGCGACTGAAAGATTTCTGCCAAAAGTGTAACGTGAAATTTAAGCTGCAAGAGGCAGCCACCAGCATTAGCTGGTTAAGTATCAGCAGCAGAGAAGAGGTAATGAATGTAGAAGGGGAGACATATGAAATGTCATTAATGTTAATTCTAATCACTTTTTGGCTATTAAGCACAAATTAGTGAAGGCGATGTTAAATGTCATGGTCTGTCCTGGGATTCATATAAGAGAGGGTGGGGGCCACAGAATAGGTTCTCATTTACATACTTAAGATCCAACTTAATTCTCACAAGGGGTGATGGAAAATGAAGCCAAGCCGTAAACCGATGACGATGACACGCAGGCTTGGGAAAAACACAAACGTTTTCTGGCGGCTGATTCTTCATTGTTCGCGCTCAAGGTTATTTTCTTGAGCTTGTCGTCGGACGTCATTCCCTTGAATAATTCCGCTCAGGCTTTTCCTCCCTCTGGCTTTAAGGTTTGCGCTATTTAAGACCAATCATGTCAATGTGGAAAAGAATTAATCCTGCTTAAAAATATATTACATGACTAGAATGTATGTTAACATCCCCCTGATTCTGTCTCTGGATATAGACTTTAGTTTGGTGCAGCAGGAGATAGTTGAAGTAAATAATCATGCGGACTAGATATCAAGAGGAGTTCATTGTCAGGTTCACTTATATACTTTCAAGGGCTTGTTTTCATGGAGATACTCTGTATTTGTCAAGCGCTCCGATCCTGGAAGAAACTGAAGGCAATGAACAATGCAGCATTTTATAAGCAAGTCGAGCTAAAGCCCCACAAAAACCATGTCATGTAATTCATTGCGATAGATAGATTAACCTCAGTGCACCGCAGAGGCCTCTGCATTCTTGTCCACATTGTTCTAATGGCAGCCCACGGTCTTTGGGAATATCCTGTTTTTTGCTGCTCTCTCTTTCTTTCCTCTGTGGCTACAGTTGACTGTGGGAGAGTAAATAACATTTGATATGCATAAACAGCCCCTTCCTATTCATTACTGTCAGAGCGTTGGAGTGCAGGAGGCGGAGGTCAGCATGTGAAGGTCCTCCTCAGGCAGGAGAAACGCCTGTGGTAGCTGTCACTCCTCTACTGCCCACCCCACCACCACCACCACTCAACCCCCAGCCCTCCCTCCATCACCTCCCCTTCCTCCCCCTCCCTCACTCCCCTATTAGCACAGGCTCCGGGTCATAACCTTTCCGTGGCATTTTGCGATTCCACAACCCTTTGATTAGTGCAATATTTACATATTTCACAGTGGAGAGGGCGTTCTTGTGTCGCAGACACTTGAAGTGTTGTAAATGTGTTTGGCCTTTTGCCTGGGAAATGCGGAGGAGTCGGAGTCTCTTGTGGTAACTGTAGTCAAGGCTGCCGCACTGATATACACCGTTGTGTGTTTTAAGTATATTTACCTCTTAACCGCCCACACTGCAGCAGCCACTGCACATGTACAAGTGCCATTTGGTCTGTGATGAGGACCTTGTCCTCCAGAAGAAGGCCGTTTAGCGGTCATTAGAGAGGGATAGTGCTCCCTGGTGGCAGATATAGATCATGCCCTCTGACTTGGACGGTACACAGCAGAGCCACAGAGGGTTACATGCAAAGAAGAAGAAAGGAAGCCACTCCGGGGGGATAACTACAGCTCCTTCTCTTACCCTGGAACAGCACAAGACATACCAGAGAGACATGGATGAAATGCAAGGTTCAGTGACACGATATGCTCTGGATGAACCACATTATACATGTGCACTGTAACCAGGGTTAGAAATTACCCCCTTATCAGTTATGGCAGATGGATTTTTTGAAGTGTTTGTTTGAAGAAATTCTGGTGAAAGTAGATGCAGTGAACGTGTCTCTTTCAGCTCTTCTATTCTGTGTTCCAGGTTCAGGTTCTTGGGGGGGAGTAGGATACTGTAGGTATAGAAATGTGCCATTCTTGATCCTACCACAGGCTGGTCCCAAAGAAAGACATTTTCAGATCTTACCCAAACAGTTTTAAACAATTAGATGTCAGTCAGATATTTTACCCAGTTTTTATTATTCACTTGTTGATCAGAAGTGTGAGGAAAGAGTTAGTGGGCTGCCAATGTTGGTTCGTCAATAGCTAAGCTTACCACTTTGGTCCCGAGTGGCATATCTCAACAACTGTTGGGTGAATTACCATGGATTTTTATGGTTATTTATATTTCCGCCATCATCGGGGCTAACTTTGTTCAAAACTTTGATTTATGACTAAATAACTGCAAAACTAATGATATTTTATGGTTAATGCTAATTAGCAGATGCTAACATGCGAAACTAAGATGGTGAACGTGGTATTATACCTGCTAAACATCAGCACATTAACACTGTAATTGTAAGTATGTTAGCATGCTAATATTTAATTTAGCTGAAGGCTGAGAGCCCTACTTTCTTCCCCCAGTGCTGCGAGTGTGTCTGTGTCTTGATTTCGTAAAGGTGCAAAAATTGTCTGACAGCCCATCAGTTTCAAAAGCTGTTTGAGAAACAAAAAAGTTGATTGTTGTTTTAGGCTTTTTCACCAAAAAGATTATGACTGAAACATCTTATCAAAATAATCAAACATCCTGACTCAAAAGATCTGCAACAGCAGCTCACAATTCAGGTTGCAACAACACATAGATAAGCTATAAACATGCATTTAAAAGGTAGAAGAAAAAAAAATCTATACAATTTCTATAAAATAGGAAAAAGTAATATGTAGCTATCTCTGTGGTTACACCTCTGTCAAAGCAAGGACTTCCGAAGAGAACAACAGCCTTCTTTTGTGACATAAAGATGTGAAATAAAAAAAGCACATTATACTGTGTTCTCCACCGCACCTATCCATCAAATCTGAGTCAGCCTGACATTCGGCGTATTTTCCGCCTCAGTCAGTCATTCAGTCAGTCAGTCAGCTTCTCTCTGCTGTGTGACAGAAAGAAGAGATGTCAGCAAACAGGTTTTTCAGGGAGCTCAGGGCCGTCACGTCTGCCTTCGCAGTGACTGATGAGGTTGGGAAGAGTGACGGGCAGCTGCAGTCTTTTCTCAGCCCGCGGGCCTGCCTGGCATTAACGTTATGTGCCATGTTCTCAGAGGGAACCCGTCATTCAGCCGTCGCTCAAACCGACAGACAGATGGTGCACATAGACACCGAACATGAAAGAGACTGGCAAAGTAGCAACGAATCCCTAGGTGGTCCCTCGTAGTTGAAGGGTGAGGGTTTCTCATCACCGTTGCTTGGCAGCTCGACTTCAACCACACGGCCACACATGGACATCAAGGTGCCAACGGGCCCGGACAAACATCAAAGTCACTATCCATCAAACATGTCACATACTACGAAAGGGAACAGCTTGCTGTATGGCTTAGGTCTGATCTGTTTTCACCTCATCTTCATGAATCATGACCGCTTTCACTTTTCTTTTTGTGCAGGTAAAAGAGATTGTGTGAGGAGCCAAATTAGAGCCACAAGGTTTTAGAAAGCAGACACAATTAGAAAGACAGGACTATAGTCAAGATGCAGGCCAGTATGGTAGAGCGTGCATGTATAGGTCTTTAAAGTGACAGACAATTTGCTGTAAAATTGCCTGAGACAGACAAACACAAGTAACACGGAGTGAAGTTACAAATTTGACCACAATTCTGGCATAAAATAACAAAGGGAAAGCTTTTCTCCAAGGATGGTAAGAAGGTTGTGGGGTTGGAAATGCTTCTGGAAGACCACAAACACCACCACATGACAGTAAAATGCTGGGTAAGGGAAATATTTTTCACCATAAGTGAAAGTGATCAGGCCCAACTATTCTGATACTAGCTGATGCCTATCCCAGCGTATTACTTTAAAGGCAGTGAAACATCATGGATACATTAGTCACACCAGTAGGCATGTGAAGTGTCAGGGTTCGACATTGAAATTGGTATAGGCAATGGGGAAAGGTATATAAGAAAGGTATTCACAATGTGAAAACAATGTGACAAAGTGAAAAGATGAACCTACAGAACATTATCACTGAGTTTCATCAAATGTTTGAGCTTCAGGCCTACAACTTTATAGTTTTCAGCAAAAAAGCTGTAGAAATCCACCGTACACAACCTGCTCAGCACCAGCCAGTCGACAGATACAGGTAGAAACTAACTGATGAACATGATGGAGTGTTTAGCTTTTAGCAGCTACCAGATATTTTTCTCCCAGAAGATGGTAGAGACCAAAAATGGAGCTAAAAGAGACTTAATATTGGACTCACATTCATCAGGTGGCCAGAAACATGACTCCATATGAATGCTGGTGTTGCTCCGTAACTACTAGCTGTTTGAATAAGCAACTGTTTGCTAACAGGTTTTAAGTATCAACTTAAAAGGTGATGATGTGTCAGTTTTGTTGCAGGTTTAGGTATACTCAAATGTTAAGATGACAACTTGTAATGATATGATCTATGGGGAAGTTAGATGATAGCCACTATGTTTTGCAGTTACAAAGAGAATGGCTGGCTTTTAGAGCAGGCTTATAGAAACTAAATGGTTGGGTCATGTCTATGACTACTTGGTGTCAGTAAGGATCAAACAGGTTAAGGAGATAATAGGTACTTATGTGCTTATGTGCCGTTGTTTTGTTATGATTGTACTGTATATTTTGTTTGTACTCTGGCCTTGAATCCATAAATCTAAATCTGGTCACTTAGAGCTTCACTGAAGTTCACCTGTCCAGCATGTGTTTGCACTGTCTAACATGTTTGACAAATTTGCAACCTACATTTTTTACAAACAAAAATTTTATTGTGGGTTTTATTGGGTTTCTTGCTCTCTGTGGCCGGGGAGGATATGTGGACATGACTGACTCTATTCAGTATTTAGATTTGATATGCCAGTACAGCATGCGTGCACAGTGCTGACAGTGAGTCTGACGCCAGAGAATGACCATGGTAAGAATATGTCACTTGCAAGACACAAAAGAATACAAAATATGCTTAATTTATTCCTGTCAGTAAAAGGGAAAAAGAAAATTTGTGAAACTGTGAATCAGTGAGGCTTTTTCATCTAAAGTTGGACATGTTCAGTCACAGTGGCTGAGGTAAATTTAAAACAAACAAGCAAAACCAGATGAAATAGCGCCAACAGGTGCCATTTTGTGTGTCTTTATTGTGGACATGACATTACATCTTTTTGAAATGATGTACAAAAGTGTAACAGAACTGAGAATGGCTCAGACGAGGTAGAGCTTTCACATCGGCTTGCTGGCATGAAAACTACACAGTATAAAAACAAAAACAACCCAGAAAAATCAAATTAAACAAACACTCCTGTCTGCCTCTGTCCTCTTATCCTTTTTGAAGTGATAATAAATACAGATATCAACCAAATACATTTGGAATAATAATGTCTTCTAAGGTAAATTAATCATGAAGATCATAACAAATACAAAAAAAGCAATACGGACACAAATAATACAACTTAAGAGGCATGATAAAAACCCAACCAAAGAGAAAAGAACAACACCTGCCAGCCCCTCTGGGAGGGCAGCCATGACTAGCTACTGAACAGATCCTACAGTTTAGCAAAGAGAAGACTAAAAACACACTCTTACATCTTTATGAAAAAATAAGCACTGCTGCACCTAGCATTATTAAACTTTCCATGAGGAAAGGTAGCTAAAAAAGCTGTGCCACACAGCCATCACAGAACAAATCATTTGTTATTAAACTCTATGGAATTATTCTAACAAAAAGCCTCTAAACCAAAAATGACATTGAAGAGTGTTAGCCGGCACCATTAAAAAGACATTCTCAAAGAAACCTTAGCTAGAACTGGACAAAATGAGAACAGTTAAAGCAGTAACCTAGTCTAAGTGCACTAGTAATGCCATTTGGTTTCTACCGCTGTATATAAGGGTTTGGTAAGAGTGGATTACAGATATACAGTTTATATTACATACACTCACTCCTGCTTCATAGTTTTTTTTAAGTCACACTTCGGAGTACAAATTCATAACTGAGGAGTTAATCTTAAAGGGAATTCTGTACAACATTGGTATTAGTACTACACTACCTTGAAGGCTAGAGTATCCGTTTCAAGTATTTTCACTACCCACACCTTCAATATACACATTTGTGTATTATTAGGCATATTTAAGCACACAGTATTGTGTGCACAACTCAACAACCCACTGGTACAGCAACCATTTCATTAGCAAGTAAAAACTACTGAGGTCTCAAAATAGACGGGAAGTACAGTACTCTGTATGCTCCGTGATCTTTAACTGGTTTGAATTTTGATTTTAATGCGCACAAAAAATGTCCCCGCGAATCCACAGTTCTACTCTTGCTTGGTAAGTCTGAGCCGCTTTGAACTGCCTTGATTTTTTTTTTCTTCTTTTTTTTTTTCCCCCAACATGGCTTTTTTCAATCATGTAGGCTGCTAAGGCGAGAAAACCAAGCCCAGGACACATAGAAGACATCTCCTAGCAAAGAACAGTCGCCGCTTCATGCCAGCTGATAAACTTCTAACAGGCTTTCATTGCGAAGGAGGTAGGCTAGTATACAAAGCATGTAGAGGGAGGCTGGAGTACACAGAAGTTAGTCAACTCTTGGAGAGGTTTGCAAAGAATGAACATAGACACGCATAAATGCACGCTCTCTCAAACACACCCGTGTTAAGGCTGTGGCGGCTCTGCAATTCAACAAGCTTCGGAAGGTCTCCATCGGGTGCGTTCATACCTGAACTCTCTGGGAGCCTGACCTCCTGACCTTTGGCTGCTCCCTCACTGTCTCTGACCTCCTCACTCTTTCCTCCCAGAACGCAAATCTTCACATCACCGCTCAACAAATTAGACTGAGTGACTGAGAGTTTTGCCTAAAGTCTGCTAAAATGTGCATCTATGGTTGTTTGTTCTGTGGGATGTGGTTAAAAAAAATGATGTGGACATGTTAAACGTCTGTTTCATCTGTTTAACAAACCTGTCAATGTTAAAGCAGAAGTTTGGTACATTTAGGGCAAATTGATCTCATCTTTAGATTTAGATGAGAAGGTTGATGCATGGTTCAAATCTGTCCATTAAATATGGGGCTGCAGCTGTCAGCCGGTTAGTTTAGCTTAGCCTGGAAACTTTCTCAATTTATTTGAGTAATTAGTAGAGGCCTAAATGGGTAAAACTGTAATTTTACAATAAAAGGGAATGGTAGTCAGAAAATATTACATTTTTTATATAGAAGAAGTAAGAAGCCTCCCCTAACTGGTTAAGTATCTTGTGACCCCCACTGGTTTGGTCTGTGCTGCCGTCTTCCTACCAGAGAGACTGGGTTGGTTTTGGTACCGAAGCTTTTGGCTACCTAATGGGTTGAGGAGACCAACATGCTAAAAAGTCAGTGTTGCCCTTTAACAATATGAAACTGAGACGCATCTTTGCTGACTCACACTAGCAGTACCATATTCTCTTTTGCAAGTGTACAGGTTTGAGTTTAATCTGTGTAATCCACATCCTTCCTGTCATTCCCACTGTTCTGGAGTCAGCCTTAACTCAAAGTCAGAAGTGTCAGCGGTGGAAACACTCCCTAATATGAAGGAGTTATGGAGGGAAAGTGCCTCCACTCAGTCCCTTCCTCTTAAATGGACAATAATTGAATGGCCATAAAAATGGTGCGCTCATTTATATTGGCTATTAAAAACGTGCACTCTTTTTAATGAGCACTAAAGCAGACACCCCCATTAGCGTTCCTTCTCTCTCTCTTTAATCCTACCTCTCTCTCTCTCTCTCTCTTTCTCTCTCCTTCTAATCATCAGCTACACAGCCTCGGAGTGGTCACTGCACTCCTATAACATTACACTCTGGAGTGCGGGGAAGTGAGTTTAACACACTTGTGCATGCAGACACGCACACGCAAACACACATACAGATGCAAGTCTTCATCTTCACGACTTAGAACCCAGAGGAAATGAACTTGCAATGTGTCAGTTGACTGTTGATGAATTGCAGAGCATCTTCTCTCTCATCTCTGATGATTGCTGTCCTGAGGAATGAACTCTTATACAGTAAAGCTAAAAAAGGGGAAGGGGAAATGGTGGGTGTGGGGGGGGGGGGGGGGGGGGGGTCAACTACAGCAGCCATGCAATGCCACAGTCCTTGATTAAAACGCTAGCAGTTGCATTCAAGTCCAGTTTTTCCACTTCTTTTCATAAAAACTTTGCTTTTCTTGTAAAGCTGCACTAGGCGACTTCACTTGTTGGTACCTCCAAAATGGCAGCAAGAGGTAACTCTTTGAATTTTTGAACGCTTCTACACTCATAAATCTTTTAAAGTGATGTAAACTACACACACATCTGCTCGTTTTTCCCAACCTTCATACTAAAAAAAGATCAGGAGAAGCAAAAGATCGACCATTGGTGAGTCCAGCTTTCCTGCTGTGGAGACACTTTACATTTCAATCCTCATTTCTTCTGCATGGAGAAAATGTCCCACCTGTGTGCACATCTGACACCTGATTTTCTAACTGCAGAATTTCACCAGAAACTCTTTCTATTAGTAGATAAGAAACTCTCTGCTGCAGCCCCACGCTGTGATTTTAAAATTACCTAGCACAGCTTTAAATATCCTCCGAAAAACGTCCAAAATCTACAAGAGCCCCATCTTTGTTGAAAATTCTTCTAAGGTCATTGAAGGATGATGGGTGGAGAGGAGAGGCTCAAAAAGTCAAGCATGAGTCTTGGGTCCTACTTCCAGTCCTCTGATTCTTTTAGGAACGGTGATGGTGTTTTCAGGTTGTGTGATTCCCTGACTAGTCTGGTCCCAAGTCCAGATCCTGGTCTATACGATGGTCTACTGTTTTTGTCGTTGTTGTGGTGTTGGTGGGTGTTTGGCAGCCAGCACTCCTGGCTCGTCCTGGCTCAGTGACAAGCTCCTTGTGTCTGGGTACTGGCTGTTGTCGAAAGGCATATGGTGGACACTCTGGACGTGCGTCTTTAGGTTCCCTTTCTGAGAGGCTCGGTATGGGCAGAGCTGGCAGCAGAATGGCCTCTCCCCTGAGGAGCACACACACAAGACATACAAAAAAGTTGAAAGGTCAGGAATGCATACACAGGATTTAGAGAGCATGAGCATTTGAGAGAATTTTGAATATACAGGGGATTTAACAAGACACAGCAATGTAAACGACAGGGGAGACTTGCTGCGGGGGGGAACAGAAAAAAAGGGGGGGGGAGAAACAAGCAAACACACAGACAAACATAAACCACGACACATGTTGACATTCAAGTAGAAACAGGGGAACATTTTGCAGGTCAAGAGCAGCAGTCACATTTAATATTTTACACCTAATTTCACTTAAAAACTTCTCTGCTTCTCTATCCTGACCCAGATGGACTAACTCTTCCTTTCTCTTTCCTGCCATCTGGAGAAGAGCGACGCACATCCACTGTCTGAGCAGTCCTACTTTTGTCTCCATATATTTCCCTCAATCACCAGGGCCACCCTATGCCCCCACACACACACTCAAACACACTCCACACACACCCAATACTCTCTCTTCTAATTAGACTGACCTACAATGGCACAGACACCTCGTAAAGTAATAAAAAAATAATAAAAAATAAGCAACACACACCTGAACAAAACAAATGAGATTGCCATTTAATTGCACCTAATTATCATTTTGATAAATGGAAGAGTATCAAAGCGGGAAAACAAATGACTCCCCGTGCCCCTCCCGCACCCATCTCCCTAAAGAAGAAACAAGGAAATATAGCTGTTATCATACATCATCAGAAACACAACAGAGAGAAGGAAAGAGGGGGTTGAGGAAGAGAGAGAGAGAGATAAAAACAAAAAAAGGTATAATTAATCACACAAAAATCTAAAAAAAAAAAAAAACAGGTGGAGAGATGGTGAGGGTGAGACGTGAGAGGAAAGCGAGAACCTCCACGACATCGTCCTGCGAGGAAACATCGCTGACGGAACCGGTGCACTACATTATACTAAAGGTTATCGTCACCGTAAAGCAGCGTCAACACTACATCTAATTGGACCCCTCTGCCGCGCCTGCTCCCATCATTCATAGCGTGCGGTAAATCTGAGTCCATGTGGGTGTGTGAGCGTGTGATGTGTGTGATTAATTAAGATGGAGGCGCGGCGTGTAGAACCCAGCTCCCTCCGAATGTCAAAGCAGAACAGATTTACTCCTCTGTTCTCTCTGCCTCAATGCTTGTCTCCATGACTAACTGAAACTCTTTAAAGACATTAAACAAACTACGGCGAATGTATTAGCAAATCAAAAAAGTTTGTGCTAAAACCCATTCACGCTCGCCACCACGGTGGTGATCCTCAACATTCTTTGTTCTTGTTTCTGACAGGGACAACTAACAACTAACAATGGTTGCTTAAAACCAAAATCCAAAACCAAAAGATATTCAACTTACTATCATATAATAGGAGCTGAAATTAGTCAATTGCTTGAAAAGTGACTTAAATTATGAATGGACTGCCAAAATAGTTGCCAATAATTTTTCAGTCTGTTAACTTATTCATCTATCAACTAACTGTCTTAGCACTTGTCTGAACCTTTGATTGTAGGTGCTTCACTTTTGTCACTGTGCTTCCTAGAAGGTTAATTGTTGATGAGGTCTGAGCTCTTCCATGGAGCTGTTAAGCCTCGTGCATTCACCCTACATGCAGACACATCAGCTGAAACACAACGCAGCCTGCACATCAACTGTCACTAGAAATTTGAATTTAAAAATTTAGAAATTTTAATTGAAGGTTAAACTTTGTCCTGTTTTATCTCCCTGCATTGCAGCGACGCCAACATTGAAATAAACATAACTATTATTAACTTGACAGTTGAATGCTCTGACTGCAGTTTGCGGTACAGTGCAGCTGTAAATGGACTTCTTCAGACGTGCAACTCCAGCGGAGGAACTCGAGGATTTTCAATATGAAAAAATCCTACTAACACCAACACTGTTGTGTGGTCTGTGTATTTGGGATATGTGTTGTTAGATATCCGATGAGACTGTGGGTAAAATTCCTCTGGCTTAGCTACGTGGTCATTTAAGTGAATTAATTTAGATTTTGTTGAAATGTTTTTGTAAACTGGTTACATGATGAATTTATGTCATGTTATATCAATCTGTAACTGAAAGAGGCAAATATAACAGGGAAACAAACTCAAAATGTGCTGTGGAGCCTGTGAACCCTAAATTGTCCCTTGACACTGTTACACCTTTGATTTGATCTATTTATCTATCTAAAAGTGTAAATTCAGTGCAGGCAAAGACAAAGCCACACTTGTTTAATACAAGGAATCTGTATTGGAAGATTTAACAATTTGGCGAGAAAAAGGCGAAATCTGTGTTCAGTACCGACGGTGAAAAATTAACAACTTAAGAAGTACAAAAACTACAGATTGTGCTCCTGACTGAAAAAAAAAACGTATGTGCATCATGTTGCTCCATTAATCAAAGAATAATTAACCCTTCGAGAGTAATTAAAACATAAAAGTCAACTGAAGCTTTTCAAAGAGACAGCTGTGACATGTACACTGGATACACACGCTAATGTCAGGTGTGATCCAATGGCATGTGAGAATGCTAGGTGTTAATGCCAGGTGCAGAGGGTGCCACATGTGACTGTTACACATGGAAAGAAAAAAAAAAAAAAAACACTCACGAAAGGATGAGGGTGCGGGGTTGACACAGACACACAAATGCGGCGGTGAGACAATAATAATAAGAAACATGCAAAAGCGATGAGGGAGCCCAGTGGTTAGCCATCGTGCCACATACTTGTTTGGGAGCTTCAGAAGCGGTGGTGTGAGCGTCAGTACCTCTGTGGAGTCCGTTAAAATCATACCCAACTGTGGGGGGAGAAGGAGGATTGAGGGGGAAGGAGGAGGAGGAGGTGGAGGAGGAGGAGGAGGAGGAGGAGGAGGAAGGGGGAGGAGGGCATTCGGTTAAAAGCTCTACCAGATCCACATAAGCATTTTTTTTTTTCCCCCACCACCACCCGCACACAGTCGCGTTTGCCACCAGCACCCTTACTAATAGAGGGGAGCTGGCAGTGATGATGATGGTGATGATGGTGGTGATGATGGTGATGGAACCTGGTGGAGGCAAGTCAGTGATTTAATATGACGCATGTTAATAGAGGCCTTGGGGTGGCTGGCCTTTTCTGCGTGTGCACGTCCATGCTGAAGACAACCGTCGGTGACAACATTAATTACAGCCCCGGCGAGTGTTTACAGACCCAGTGCATGGGCGTGTGTGTGTGTGTGTGTGTGTGTGTGTTAATGCCGCATGTGTGTGTGTGTTTACAATACGGCTTGGGGGGAAGCTGAGCGCTGCATCACTTACCATTTGGCCTCTGTCACTTAGAATCACTGGCTGTGCCACATATCATTCACACTCTCTATAAAGAAGCTACTTATCCCACTGTCTACTGTGATCACTGCCAGCCCAACTGATGGACATGACAGGACAGGAGAGGGAAGAGGAGGAGGAGGGAGGTAGAAGTGAAGAGGGAGTAAGGTGGACAGAGAGGAGAGGAGAGAGGAAATAGGTAGAGAAGGGAAGTAAAGGTGAGAGAAAACAATAGAGGGAAGGAAAGAAGAAATGAGAGAGGAAGGAAAAGAGGCAGGGGAGAGGGGGAAAAGGTGAGATGAGAAGAAAAGAAAGAGGAAAAGGAGAGAGGAAAAGGTCAGACAACAGGAGACAATACATGAAATGAAAGAGGACAAAGAGAGGAGAAAGGGTGACATGAGAGGGAACAAGAGGGGGGAAAGGAAGACGACGGGAGGTAGGAAGGGTTGAAATAAGAGGAAACAAGAGAAGAGAGGGAAGAGGAAGAGGAGGGAAGGGAAGGATAGGAAAGGCACTAAAGAAAAGTAAACTGGAAAAGGGAGAAAGTCGAGGAAAAGGCAGAATTTCTACATCAAGCTGTTTAGTGAATGGCACTGGGGCGCATGCAAATGGATTCATAAGGTTGGCGTGGACAAATGCTGGTCTGCCTCATTAGAATGCGCAATTCCATCTCTCTAATTGACATGTGATTAATAATGTATACAATTTGTCACAGGTCAGTATCCGGAGCAAATCATGTTTCAGTTTAAAAAATAGAGACAGCTGCCCAGCCCAGGGCGGAGATAGACTCACAGACTGGCTGTCACACTCAACTGAACAAAAAGATCTGTTTTGATTTATTTTGGAGAACGCGGGAACGAACGCGGCGGACGTATGGAGAGTCAGATGATGAAATAGTGTTGAGAATGTGCAGCCCCGTGCATACATTCTCTATATCTCATGTGAGTGTTTTCTGGGTGGATAAATAGCCGCGAGGGTGACGATGTGCGAGCACACGTGGAATGAGTGACTGTTGAAGGAGTGGCCAAAAAACTGGCAGCATCTTAACGAGTAGTTAAAAAGGTAGTTCTACAGGTTGAAGCAGGATGTAGGACTTTCTTTCCACTGTGTATGCCAAATTGTCCTGTTCTTCTTTGTTGAGGTTGTTTGTCTATGTCTGTCTTATCTTTCTCTTTAAAATAACAATTTTTGAGACTTGCAGCATGATTACCAACTTCTTTTTTCATCCTAAACCTCCTTTAGTAACTGCATAGGACTGTAAAACTCATGTTAGAGCTTATTATTGTCAGACATCTTTAACCTCTTTGTTTTGTTTGGAAGGGCCCTTTAAATGGCATACAAACACATACCTACATTGTTTTATCACCTTGGTACTTCATGACTTTTCCGAATTTTTAGAGAATTACTTCTACACGATTTCGAAAGTATGAACAAATCTAGCCCATATAATGTAAATGCCCACATCTATGTAAAATCTTTTCTTATTCGGTGTAAGGCCAAAGATTCATGCTTATTTTTGTATTTTGCTTCCTTAATCAAATGTGCAAGCTCAGCATGTGGTAAAAGGGAATGGTTATCACTTATACAACTTAATACTTATCAACACATTGGGTTTAAAATAAAATAAAATCATATTCAAAGGGAAAATTGTTAATCTAGCAATTATTATCATTATTTTTTACACACACAGCGATGGAGTTTGTCGGACCAAGAAGGAGGAAGTAAAGCCAACAAAGCACGAGTGTTAAATGCTGGTAATGTTTATATTTGTTATTTAGCTGATTTAAAAGTGCTTTTTCATGAGATGTTTCCATCATTTTGTTGAGCCGTTGCAAGTACGGCACATGTGCATGTGCAATCTGTTTTCCTTTGAGTGTGTTTGTGTGTCTTAAAGCTGTATTTACCTGTATGGGATCTCATATGAGTGCGCAGGTGGCTGGGCTGACTGAAACTCTTCCCACACTCATGACAGAAATACTGTCCCTGTCGCATGAGAGACCTCAGCATCCCTGCTCACACACACACACACACGCACACACGCACACACATACAGGAAAGAGAAACATACAATTAAACAAAGCACTTTAGAGCAAATCAAGGTTTCACATAATTTTACACAACAAAAGACAACTCACAGTTTCAAATGTTTTAACAAGGCTTTTTCTTAAAAAAAAAAAAAAAAAAGGAAGGTAAATGTTGACATAAAAAGGCCAGTGTGTCCTGAGATTACATCTGCTTTGAATTCCCATGTGACATCTCACGTGTGACTTTTTCTTAGGAGAACAGTGGAAAAGGTGGACATCAGCATCAGGTTATTCTAAGGCAGAAGACATTTTCGCGTGAGAGTGTTTGCAGAGATTGAATGAAGACGTAAAGGTCAGTAATGGGCAGTAAGTGAGTGGGTGTACATGAGCACAGAGCCTGGCTGGAGCGGTGGAGGTAGGTAGCGTCAGTAGTGGACTCGCGCAGGCATCATTAGTATGTCTAATGTGTCATTATGAGCGGCTACCTCCAGGGGCTGGACTGCAGCTGTCACACAGCATCATCTCAGAGGCTGACAGCCAGACACACACAGCACACACACACACCGCATAAATTACAGGCAATTAAAACGCCCCGGCTGTGATGTGCCCGCTCCGCTGCCCGTGTGTCACATGTCAGGTGTGTGTGTCTGCATGTGTATGTGTTTAAAGAGTTGTATCTATGTGTGTTTGGTCCAAGGGAGGAAAGTGAGGCACAGGCTGTGGCTACCTTGACACACACATATACAAGCACACACAATGACACAACAACTCTACATGCACAAGTCAGCTAGTCTTTACATATTAATGGCCTTTAATGGCCAAAAGAAGAAACTTGTTGAATTTCAAAACTCATAAATCTGAGTCAGATTCTTAGTCAACTTTCTTGCCCTGTCAGTACGTACAAAAAACTTTACGCTTGCTTGGCAGTGTTCATATCTGATACAACAACTGAATTAAGGCAAACTGGATGAATGTAATATAGTATTTAATAATATTATTGCAACGCTTCACTGAACTTATTCTAAGAACAACTGGTTGATATTTAAAACCTCCTCAGTTTTACTGAACGACACACCTTGCACTTCCTGTTCCACTGCTATGTGATACATATCCTAACAAGAGTCTAATTGTATTATTTGCAGGTGACAACTTTTTTAATAGATCCCGAAAATCAGCCAGGCCCATATATCTGCTGATATCTGTTTATTTTAGATATATTGGCCAATAAGAAATGAGAAATTGCAGAAGAGAAATGTCATATTAGGTCAAGATCGAGTGTTACTGTCAAGTGTTACTCTTACATAGTTTGCCGACAATGAAAAATTTCAACCAATATATCCTGATCAGATATTCTTTAAGTCGCAAATATCTATTTCAGTAACTCAAGAAAAAAAAGAAATCCTGGATTTCCCGGAAATCCTGCAACTTCTAACTCAGCATGGTTACTGAGAGGTCTGAAACTATAATGAGGAAGAAAAAACTATAATTTTGGTAACTATGTAATAAGGATCTGTCAGTCATGTAAGGATCTTTGTGTGGTGCATGTAGCCATGGCGACAGCAGTAAGAGGAATAAGCATTTAAAGTTAGTTGGATCCATTTGACGACATCGTGACCACTACACACACACACACACACACACACACACACACACTCATGCACACAAACACATACACATGCACTCCCGCGACCTCTCTTGCTGACAGATAACAGGCCTGGGGGTTTGGGGGTACTTTCGGTGAGGGGGACGCTTACCGCACAAACCCCCAGCAGACACATCAACCCCCCAAGCATTGAGGCCGGTATATACCTGGGCAGAGCCCAACAGTTGTGTGTATGCTCATCTGTGTGTATGTGTGTGTGTGTGGCAAATGAGGGGGGTGAGGGGTGTTGGAGGGACACAGCAGGACAAGGAGGACAGGGAGGCAGAGGAGGTGACAGAGAGTGTCTCTGGCAGCCCGACTGCTGGCCTCTGGATACTCTACTTCTACTCTGGGCCGCCAGCCCTTCTCACTGATGCACTAATGAAAGACAAGACAGAGCTGGACGGAAAACACAAGCAGACACACACACTCACACATATTACAGAGGGAAACGGGAGAAAGACTCAGTTGCTCAAAAAAGGTCACTTTATAGCATGTGACTCAAAGGGCTAAGGCGGATCGTGACGATATGCGCCTGGACGGGTGACAGCGATGTCATGCGTCTGCTCTGGGGCTGTTGTCTTTGACCCCTGGCTCCATACAGCCCCACTTGACCTTAGAGACACAACTGAAAATGGGCAAATAATGCGGATGTTCAGTAATGACCATTTCCAAAGCAGCTGGTGGGGTAATTATTCTGTCTCATCTCTCTCTTTGCCTCTTATGTTCCCTCTCTCTCTGTTTTGCCTCACTCCATTCGCATCTGTGCGAGTCTCTCGTCAGGCAGAGCCGTGACCTAAACAGTTTGTGACAGCTTTCTGGGAGAGTGGAGCTGGAGACTAGGCATGCCTCGCAGACCTGAGAGTAGCAAAGGTTCTCTCACGTCTTTCACGGTACAAAAAAAAAAAAAACACACACACACACACACATATTCATTTTGCATCTAAAAACCCAAGCACATATGGACCCACATGCTGCCCCAGATATGGCCTTTAATCATATCTCACAAACATGCAAGCACACATGTTCATGCCAATTTGATGGATCTCCTCTTCATTATTCAAAACCTTGTCAGAATTGAGCAAAACGTGTGTCTGTCAATAACTTTCTGCCAGATGGCGAGTTAGCGTGATAGAGAATACGAGAGTCAGTGTGTGTTAGAGAGTGTAAATATGTATAACTGACTGAATGTGGTTAAGTCTGGATCTATGTGACTCTGGGTGTCTTTTCCTGGTTTAACCTGTCAAGTTTAGCCAATTTCACTCATGACAGCTCTAAACACGATGCTTAGTCACAGGAAAACATTTCTCCTCAACTCCTGACATTTAATATTTTCTCCAAAGCAAAGATCCTCTGGCCATTTTGCTTGTGAGCTGATGATAAGACTTTCTCCGACAGAGCAGATGGTATTACATGGACTTAAATTTTAAAAAAAAACAAACAATATAGAATTTTGTTACATCAAAATAGATATATTTAACAAATAAACAAGCTGTCAGTCAAAAAATGCTCCATACCTGTGGGATCCAGCAGGGCATTGGCGGCGCCCCAGCGGTGATAGAGGGTGGCCAATTCATGGGGGCTGTAGTTTTTGAGGAAGCTGAGGATGTCAGTTGGCATCTCTGGTGTCTCTGCGATTGGCTCCTGCTTCAGATCTCCACGGCCGTCTGAAGGCAAAGAAGAGGAGGAGCTGGAGGAGGAGGAACTCAGCAGAGTGCCTCCATGGGCCTGGGAGGCTCCGTAGTTGTGTCCTGCTGTGGAGCTATGGGTAATGGTCGTGGGCCTGGTGGCGTTAGCCCGGCCTTGGCTATGGGAGTTGGGAAGCGGCTGATGAGGGGAACCCCTAGCTCGGCTGTACTCTGCTAGGCCATGTTTGCTGGACAGCATGAAGCCCAGGCCCTCCTGAGGCATCAAGTAGCGGTCAGCAATCCGGGATGCTGTAGTAGAGCTGGGGCTTGGGGCTGTGGGACGTGAGGGGGCACCAGTGCTCTTCTCCAAGGAGCTGGAAGAAGATGATGAGCCTCCCCGAGGGTAAATATCCACTTTGGGTCTGAAGCGAGACTGATGACTCTTTTCCTCAGTGTGTCTGACGCTGCTGCTGGTGCTGCTGCTTGGCCGAACGGGGACTCTCCCAGCTTGGGTGGCCGAGGTGGATGAGGAGCCCCTGGAGAACGAGGAGGAGGGGGTGGAGGAGGATGAGGATGAGGATGGCGTGGCTGCATGACTGGATGGCCTGCTCTTTTTTAGCACCTCACTGGAGTAGGTTGGGGGCCGTGTGCGTTGGGAACGCATTAGTGGAGGCAGCGGTGGGCACTCCTTTCCCTCCAGGACTGGTGGGGGACCAGTGCGTCTCCTGGAGGATAAGTTGTCCCTGGAGCCCTTGGAGCTGTTTTTCAGGGCCCATTTAGGAGCAAGATTGGAGCTACTGCTGTTGATGCGGTGAGCCACAGTCTGGTGCATCCAGAGCACCTCGGGGTAGCGGGTAGAGTGAGAACAGAAGGAGCATTTGTGGCTAGGGAGGCTCTTCCTGTCCAGGTTTAGGGAAGTGATGCCCCTGCAGCCCTCAGCTCTCACACATAGATCCACAGGAGTCATACTGGGATCAAGCGGTGAGGATCGAGCTGAAAGGTAAGCAGGAGGGGATGAGTCGTTCAGCCCCTGAAGAAGAGCTTTCTTCAGCTTGGGATAACCACTGGGGGTGCCTCTGTCCGAGCTGGAGCTGGGGCTGGGAATAGGGTTGGGTCTGTCTTCGGGGACAGCCGGGTGTTGGACACGAACATGAGTCGAATAGGTCTTCAGCTCTGTGGTGACAAAGTTACAAAGGCTGCAGATGTAAGGCTTCTCATCTGTAGGGAAAGAGAATGACAACAGAAAGGTCACTGGCTGCACAGGAATACATCTGGATCATTCTCCTCTCTACTACCAACTATTAGTCTGAGCTCATTACCACAGTTCACTGTGCCAGAGTCACTTTGCTCCATCCAGATGTAGTTTTGGTGAACAGCCACCAGGCTGCAGTATTGGCCAGTATTCCCATAGCTCCTCTTTTTATTTCACACGTGAACGTATCCTGAAGTAAAACTATTACTTCTACAGTCAAAGGCTACTAAACATACCAACACGTATGGCCATGTCACCCTTAGATAATGTTTCAAGGAGTCTGGTTTTAGTTCAAATCCACTAATTGATACATAGTGACCCAGTATATCGATGCATACCCTCACCACCTACATAAAGTATTCATGCTCAACTGCTTGTTAATACAAATATCAATCAGCTAATTAAATGGCAGCTATTCAGTTCTTCAAGACATGTAGACGTGGTCAAGACAACCTTGGTTCTTGGTGTCAGATGGGCTGGTTTGAATATTTCAGAAGCTGTTTTTCTACTGGGTTTTTGCGCACGCACCATCTCTAAGGTTTGCACAGAATGATTCAAAAAAGAGAAAATACTAAATTGGAAATACCACAATGGCCAGACTGGTACGAGTTACTGGCAACAGTAACTCAAATAACCACTTGTTACAACTGAAGTATGGAGAAGGGTATCCCTGAATGCAGGTCGAACCTTGAACCAGATGGTCTAAGGCAGCAGAAGACCACACCAGAAACTTTATTAGGTTACTCTGATAGTGAGTGTGGAGCAGTTTTGGAAAAGTTATCATGCACAGCTGGTAAAATTGTGTCAGAGGGGTATTAATTAACCTCTTTGATACTTATAATCCATGTGGTGAGACACGGTTATACCATAGTAGCAAACATTACCATGTAGTTGAATGAACCTTTTTGACACATCAAACAAATGAGATATTATCAAACTTATTAAGTTGGTTTATTTATTGCAGGCTCTTTTACTGGGATTGCATTGGGTTGATATTGTATTGAGTCGGTGCTGCCGATTCCTGATGTGCAGCTCTATAGATCCCCCACAAGATGGCGTTTGTGACCTGTTTGTCTTTACAGGGGAATTCTATTGTTGTCACTGTAAAACTCTCCCACAGTGTTCAATTTCAGGAATGAAGAGAAGAAGAATAAAAACAAATATAGGAATTATACTAAAGGAATAGTTATTTTTACAGAGGCTATAGAAGGTTATTAAACACAAAGTTGTCATTTTTCTGAAGATAAAATGAAATGCAGGCTCTTATGATCTTGCAGATCAGGTTCTGTTAGTAGCACATTATGGTCCTCTCCACTACCCCTCCTTACTTTCACAATACCGCCATCATCTGCTTTTTATTTGCCTTCCTGTTGGCAACGCTAGAAACACACACAGCTCAGACTCTGCCAAGGTGAAGCCCCAGGGCTGGGCAGCTCAGTAGGGAGGGTGGTTTGACTGATCTGTCCTGTTCATCAGGCTAATATTGGTCTTTTATTAATCAGCTATTGGCCAGGCAGAGCCATGTGAAGTCAGTGATAGATGCTCTGATTGTCTGAAGTAAGTATCAGTCCAATCCTGAGTCAGACTTACTTGTCAGTCTTGCATATTCACACATGCACACACGTGTAAAAACACACACCAAAAAGCACACACCCTGCCCAGAGGGAGTAAAAGAGTAAAGCAATTACGACTGAGTGTGCCATAGTGCTGATGGTCTGTCCCTGCAGTAACTCCTGTCTTGTAACGGGAGGTGTAAACAACATACAGCATATATCCTAAGAACAAACACCGCAACAATCTCAAACTATCAGTCACATTTGTGTGTTCAAAAGAATGCACAGATGTCAGCTCTCACCAGGAGTGAGACTGAACTGAAGAAGGCACACAGCTGTGTGCATGTGTTTTTATTCCTTTTAATGCTTACACACATAATTACCACCAAGGAAATGTTTCATCTATAACTAATTATAACTAAAAGCCTGTCTTGTTGGTATGCGCGTGCACACTGTCACTTCTCATTTACATTCCCAAAAAGTAGCTTAATGGCTGTAAGGGACATCGCAGTGTTTGCGACTAGAGTGTCCTCTGAGTGTCTCTTTCCCCATTGCCTGCATCCCTCTCCATCGGGAGGTGACTCTATAAATAACCAATCCCTCAGACATCAGGCAGCCTGGCTGGCTCAATGGTAAGAAGAGTGGATGAGAGACAGTGGAAGTGTCACAGGAGGTAACCTTAGAGATTAGGAGAGAGTCAGAGGGGACGGGGAGGAGAGGCATCGAGAGAAAAGATGGGCGGACGGACAGAGGCCTTAACACCTTACAAGAATATTCTGATGGTTAATGCTGAATTCTTATAATGTTTTATAATTTTGGGCTTTGTCACAAATGCTAATACATTTAATCAAATTCCATCACACTTTTACCATGTGTCTTGCTGTTGGAGGTTTTGTATCTGCTATATTATAGACATTTGTCTGTATTGTATTTACTGAGCTAAAAAGATTTGCAGATGCAATTCCTGAAACTAGACTCCAGGATGCCAATGATTACTAAACAGTACATAAAGGAATTAAACCGTGCCTTGGTGGTGTTTCACAACTAATAATTAGTTGTTATATAATCTACAACATCAGTGAACAGCGCAAGGAAACATGCAGACAGATTTCCATGGCAAAGACATAAAAAGGAGAGCAAAAAGACATATTCACACACAGATAAGGGGGGTGAGGGGAGTTTCCTGAGACAGGAAGAGCTGAAATAGCACACAGCTCGATCAGGCCTGAAGAAATGTTGCTGCTATTTTTGAATGTCTACTAACAGGGAGAAATGAAAGCAATCACGCCGATTCCTAGCCATCCACTATACTTAACTGTCCAAGTAGCTTTCAGTGGGTTTGAAAGTTAAAAGACAAAGGTGAGCGAAAAACTGAAGCACCACATACACATGATATGAATTCTTCCTTTACCATATTTCTGTCCTGGTTATGGGTGTTTTGCCCTTGCATGGCTACCTTTTCTTTTCTTGCTCTGCAGTGTTTATTGGTTGTGGAGGTGAAAAAATGATAGGCATTCCAAAAATTCCCTCTCCTCTACTGACATGCCAATGAAAGGCACAAAGTTTCACTGAACTGTTATCTTTATTGCTCTGTGATACAAAATAATTGCACTGTTGTAAAGAGCATGTTCGGTTCAATGTGCAGTTAAAGTTTATAGAACATATTTGATAGTATTTTTGTGCAGCACCCTATAAAAGAGCGGAAGTCGGATGTCATTTTGACTGTTTGCCACATGGTGGCTCCAGTTTCCACTGCATGGAGGCTGATGAGCAGAGGAGCTGCACCTACACAAAGCACGTTTCATCAACAGATGTTTACTACACTTTGACAGAGTCAGAGGCCTTGAATGGGAGACTTTTAAAGGGCTGCAGTCACTTCTGTCACTACAAGTCCTACAGAGCGTGTTTCTATTTGTGAGCTTAGGTGTATACCGTTCATTTAGTCTACTTGTACTTCCGTTTCCTGTTGTTTCATGCTATAAATCAAGGCAGTGTTTTAAAAGGACAAATAGAATGCTGACTTGCCATACTTTGTCATAGTTGAGTTGGTGGTCACAAGCAATGACCGAAACAGCAACAAAGGAATTGTCACCACTTTGACCTCAGATTTTTGCTGTTTTACTGTTAAAAAAACCCTCAATACTCCAGGTCCCATGATCAGGATGCTATAATTCTAACTTCTGCTTAATTTATACTGAACATGTGACTAAATGACTGAATCAATTAATCATTCCCTAATCACTAACGTTTATCACTAGGAGAAGGTAAGCTCTTCTGTGCCCTTACTTTGTTACATTTCAAATTAAAGGAAAAAGTTAGTTTAGACTAACCTGTAATCCCTCCAGAATTTGCAGTGCCCATCTCTGAGGCCTGTTCACCGAGGTTGGAGGCTGGTGGAGAGTCTCCATACCCGGGGGTGCTGGGCCGGCTAGGGGAGCCCGACTCTGGATCACTTGTGGAGCCCCATCGGTCGTCTCTGGCACTTCTCTCTTTGTCTCCGACAGACGCCCTGCCTCCATCCTTTCTATGGACCCGCTGATGGACGATCATTTGGTGACGACTGCGAAACACCTTCCCACACTCAAAGCACTCATTAGACTTGGAGGACTGAGATGGTCGCCGTCGGTCTTGACGAGATGAAGGCCGGTACTCTGAGTCGCTGAGGCTCTCTGGTGTCCGGTCTCCTGAAGAAGCATGGCTTCCGAAACCAGAGCTGCTGCGTCGCCCTGAGCTCCGTTTCTGTTGACCTTGCAGGACATAACGGCTGCTTTCCTTCTCAAAAACCACAGCGGCTCCGGCAAGGGCCTCCTCCCCCATACTCCCACCCCCAAAGGAGGCCTTGTGACTTGGCTCCACCGGCTCCACAACCCTTCCTTTAGTAGCTAATTGCCAGGCCTGGTAGCTGCAAACTGGGTCTAGCTCTGGGATTCTCTGACCTAGCATCTTTCTTTCACTCTCCTCCTCTTCGTCCAGGGTCTTTCCCTCAACAGGCTGGAGGTTTAAGAAGTCAAGGTAACGTCTCTTAGCAGCTGGTGAATCCTCATCATCACTAGGTCGGCATTGGCTCTGGGATTTCCTACCATAGGTGAGACTGTGCACTTTTTCATGCGCCCTCAGGCTCTCTCTGCTGTGGAACAGGTTCCCGCATTTGGAACACATTTGATAGATGGATGTAACAGAGCCAGTGACAATAACAGGATCCTGTGCGACGTCGTTAATGGTGGCTGGATGCTCAGCTGAATCTGCTTTTGACCGTGACCTGGATTTGGTGTTGTGTGTTTTCATGTGCGATTTGAGAAACCATGCTTCGCGGAACCGTCGTCCACAAATACGACAGCAGTGGTCCAGGATCCCTGCGTGTTTCTTCATGTGTGACTTCAGAAACCAGGCCTGGGTAAAGACCTGGCCACAGGTCTCACAGGGGAAGGTCCCATCACTGTGGGGTTGGAGGGCATCAGATTCGGTCGCAGCCTCTTCCTTAACAGGGTTCTCCTCCTCTGTGTCTGCTGTTATATGGACCTTTTCAATATGGCTGAGGAGCTGGTCTTCTCGCAGGGCCTCATAGCCACACAGACGACAACAGTAAGGCCTCTGGTCGGTAACAGACTTCTCTCTTTTCATACTTCTCCCAGGCACTTTCCTCCGTGTATCCTCACCACTATCTCCGTTGATCATCCGGTTACAGGCTGAGCTGCTCTTAGTTGGACTCGTACCTCCGTCGAGACCCTCTGAAACACTCATCTCCTCCTCCTCTGCCCCGCCCTCTTCATCCTCATTGGAGTGGTGGCTAGAGAGTGTGCCCAGTTTGTGGCTGCGGATGTGAACTTTGAGGTTGCCCTTCTGTGAGGCCCTGTGGTCACAGTAGGGGCATTTATAAGGGCGCACACCCGTGTGGCGTCTCATGTGCTGCGACAAAGAGCTGAGGAATGGGAAGCTGCGTCTACAGATGTTACAGTCAAAAGCCCCGGGGATTTTGTCGTCCTCACCCTCAACCTCATTTCCAGGCTTGACCTTATCTCCAACAAGCTTCTCCGTCTGACCTCCAGCCTGGGTCTCCATCATCTCCACACTGTCTCTAGGATTCATTGCACAAACTAAACTATCCTCTCAACAGGCCTTTCAATAGCTCAACAAAACTTGAAGCTACTGCTATCTGCAGTTGCACATCTAGGGATGTCTAGCGTGCCTTTGTTGGTCAGTTAAAATGCTATCTGCCTTCAATCATCCACAGATCAAGCTGCTTACACAGCACTAGACTTAGCACTCTCCAGTTACTGGACGCAACACCATCTATCCATCTTGATCTAGCACTGTCAATGAATCAGTGGCTCAGACTCCCGCTGGAACCATAGAGAGCAAGGTATGTAGCCTGTGATAGTGGAGGGAAGTTTTGAGAGGTTTCTTCTTCAGGGTAGCTAGGCCACCACACCTCTTGCCTTCATTTTATTTGCATCTCTTCATTCTCTTCAGTTTTTAAGCACAGGAGCAGCTTTCCAGGTCATTTAACAGTGAGCTGTCTATGGCACGGCGGGCACGTACCGCATGTCATTCACCTGAGAATGAAAGAGAAAGAGAGAGGTTGAGGGAGACAGATTGGGAAGGAGGGTGAGAACAGAGACAAAGAACAATGTAAGTTAAGTATTTCAAACTCTCTTTCAGTTCTCAGACACATTCAGTTACCATTTGCATACACAGCTACGTTAGCCACATTATGTAGGTGGACTGTAAGAGTCATACAGAAGATGTGCATGTTTGTGTACTAATGTAGCTATGAGTAACACGTTAATGTGTCCTTTTTGAGCACAAACTATAACACGCAGGCAACATATAATCAAAAGGGTGAAGTGAAAAAGTTTTTTTTGGATTCATTGGATTCAATTTTGGATTATTGATAGTTAATCTACTACTGCTTCTTGAACCCTCAAACCCACTGTAATTTGTATGAGTTTGAAATTACCCACTAATATACTTATATCATTACAAAAAAAGAGTGTAGGTGGGTTTCATCATGATTCGTGTCTACTGTGTATCTGTGGCACCACTATGCACGAGCATGGGTGCGTTGTGATTGTGCCTGAGTCGTGCAGGGCTTGAGGGCTCTGACGCCACGCCGGCTGAGTCGACACTTTACACAATCAGAGTGGGGGGTGGGGGGTGTGTGTGGGGGGGGGCTGCTGTGTTCACATCAGCAAGATCAGCAGTGCCACCATATTCCCTCCCCATACTGGCCTCATGCACCCGCCTCAACTGACACTATCACATGGCAGGGATCTTAAGTACACAACAGGAAGTGGCTCTTCAGACAGTTTGCTTTGCTGTGTTTCTCAGACTGGAGTTGAATGGGGTCGTGGAGAGAGTCAAATAGAAAGAGAAAGAGAGAGTGTGATGAGGGGAGAAAGACAAAGACTTTCAGACAGTGTTGACTTATTCCATACTTTATATATTTCCTTTAATGGGTGTATTTCATAATTTGCATATTTTTAGTTGTTTGTGTTAGTTTGCGCAACTACTGTTGTTTGGAAACCTTAAAATCCTGCAGTAATTTATGAGCATACATTAAACTGTATTATACTAATGTCAGAACATTTGTTTATTATGACCAATTATTATTTCTTGCCGCAAAGCCCATGTTTATTATTTTCTCTCTGTAAGCTCATTGATAGCATCATTAAACGAGACCTTTCTGTTATAACTTTGTTGATGAAACAGACACATTTTTTTACTGGGGTATTAATTTCAGCAGATGCTAGAGCTTGAAAATGTGGACTATATGAAATGTGACTGACAGCATTATTACAGGCTATTATATAAAGTGCCAGAGCCCATAAGCTGAGTTACTGCCAGGCTCTAATTATAAGTGGATAATTGATCATAATTGTAAGAGGATAAGGTGGTGGAGGAGGGAAGTTAGCACAAGAACAATCATATGTCTTAAACTCGCTCACTGAAAATGACTACCCTGCGCCAGAGCCACCTATCTATCTGGAATGATTTATGCTATTGAAATCAGCGCGGCCTCAATGGTTCACCATGCTTCCTCTTAGAGTGCTTAGTAAGCTAAGGCTTCCAGCTACCAAGTACTGTAGTGTTCCTGCCAGAACTGCAGCTGTGGCAGACAATCTTAAAAAGGATAGAGGCTCATTACGTCTGCTAGCAACCTTTTACATTTTCAGCCATGCTAGCCGTGTGGCTCTATGGTGTTGGACAGCTGGTCCACCACTTTGGACCAGGCTGAAATATCTCAACAACTATTTCATGGGTTGCCACTATGTTTGTCTAAACATTCACGTTACCCTGAGGATGAATCTCGATGACTTTGGTGAACCCCGGACTTTTCCTGCGGTGTCACCAGCAGGTCAAAGTTTTAATATATCTACTTATTATTGACACAAGATTTGGCATTCACAGGTCGACAGGATGGATCCCAAAGACTTGAACCCTTCTTATCCTCCTGCACCACTGCAAGGTTCACGTTTGTGGTTTTTGAGCAAACTGCCTGAACAAATATGGGATAGATTGGCTCGGCTGTTTGGTGCAGACATTACTGCCCACTTTGGTGACCACCTGACTTTTCTTCTAGAGACATCATCAGGTAAAAATTTCAGTCTGTTCAATGTATTGCTTTATGACTAAATACCTGCAAAACTAATGACATTACATCAGCCTCAGCTGTACTTTGTGCTTAGTGCTAATTAGCAAATGTTAAATGTTAAATGTTACCATGGTAAATTTGTACCTGTACCTTATTTCAGCACTATATAGCACCATATTGATTTTTAATGTTATACACTTTTAAATTCACACAGTGTTTGATAGGACTTATTTCTATTCTTTACATAACATATTCACAAAGTGCTTTTGAAGTATAAACAAATCTGACTGAATTAATCTTAAAGAGCAAATTTCAGGTTTTACTGAAAAGGAAAAGAGTCATAAACTTGACTCCACTTAAATGCGCAACTACAGAGCTTGAGGGAATTACATCCAACACATGACATGATAGACAATCAGGTGATGGCATACAGACATAAAGCAGCAAAATAAGAAAAACAAAGCCATCCCCATCTATCCATTCACTGTAGTTCTCCTCCCCATCTGTTCCATCTGCTCTCTGTCTCCACATCCTAGTGTTACTCATTAATACTTAGTATCTTTTTCAGTTCTGGCGCTAAAAACAGAGGATAATAATCTTATTTCCTATTAAATGGCCTTGCTGATTGGGGGTCAGGAGACCTTGGGGGGTTGAGGCTATTCAACAGTAAGCCTGTCATCCACCAGACAGTCGCATGTGCAAATTGAAATGTAATAAGATTAGCCACCAGAAGGGAAACAATGCAGGCTCTTCACCATACGTGCAAAGGAGGGAAAAAATGACAAATTGGTTTAACGATGGAGAAACTGTCCAGGAGAGACGGACAAGATTACCGATCATCAAAGTCATAAAAAGAAAAGGGGCTTCAAAGCTCTGTTTAAGGCCAATGTGGTACAATAAATGGATACAGTGTCTTCCTGAAGCTAACAAGAGCAGTCCACTTTTAAATCTTGACTGACATTGACATCCTCCAGCTAATTAACCTCTCGCACACAGACACACACACAAGGATTAATAAGACTGGAGATAATGTGGAGCTGAAATTGTACCTGAAATAGGTGTTTCATCTCTGAGTTAAGTGTGCTGAATGATGTATTCTGCTGGAAACACAAGCTGTCTTTTTTATTGTAAGAAAATCATAACCCTTAAATACTTCAGACCACTCTCACGCTGGTCGGGAACGTCGTTGGTCTGATATCAGACATGCCATTAATGGACACTTAAGCCGCCCTACCATGAGTCACTGGCAGTGAGTGGAGGCCCACACTCAGCTGATAATGACTGCTGTGTAAAACAAAAACAAACTGTTCTTCCTTCTTCCTTGCATGCTCAACCTCTGCTATTCTGCTTTCTGAACGCTGAACCTTAGCAGCTGAGGTCCGGCAAGAGGAGGAAATCTACTCTTATTTTCCCATCCATGCACGACCTTTTCAGAGCAGCCTGGCTATTTCTGTTCCTGAGACTCTTGAGGTTCACATCTGGAGTGAATATTGAAACAAACAGTGTCAAACTGTGTGTGCAGGCCAGCAGAGAACCTGCTTGCAGCTGGAAGGTTTTATCTTTTATATTTTCTTTCTTTTATATTCCTTTTCATGCATTAGTACTGCTACAAAGCCAGATTTTTAACTTAAAAAGTAAATTTAATATCAATTCTACTAAGATACAATGACTAGGTCTGCTCTGTAGAAATGTTTGATGTTTATTAGAGGTCTTTCTGACTCTCTAAGTGAAATAACTCTGTCCACAAGATGAGGTGGAAAATAATCTAGTTCTGAACTAAGTGGTCTGTTTGAGTTTTTCTGTATCACTAATTATTGCAACCTGCTCTGTTGCTCCCTCTAGAGGCCATAAATTCAGCTTGCACAACACATTTGGTGCAATAATATAAAAAAAGTATTTCATATTTGGTTAAAAAATAGAGCTACTGCAGTCTACTATTTAAAGAGTGCTGCATCTTAACAAAGCCTCATACAAAGGTTTAGCAGAAGGTGCCAAGCCTCACTGTTTTGCTCCTCTGTGATAGAGAACACTGTCATCTGGCCAGGATGCACCTTCATCATAGCAATCATCTCAGGGGCAGCCATGACACAAATCTCCTGCACCCAGGGGTGCGGAGATTGGCTTTCATAACACACTGACTCACTCACACTGTCACCTTATCACTGATAATGACCGTAGGTCGTTCTCGTGTGGGACATCCTTCAGCCGTGATGGGATCTGTTTCCCTCCCACACACCAGCACAGAGACGAGCATTTGAGGTTAAGAAAAAATACACAGTGGGGTAAAAATAAAGAGTGGACCTCTTGTTTGAATGCACACACACACCCACGCATACATGCAGGGAAATTGAGGAATCAAGAAGCAAAACAGAGGGGGCTTTTTATGTTGTCCACACACATCTTTTGAAAGTCTGTATGTGCACACTGTGGGCTTTTAACACTGTTTCATACAGGCTGCATTGAGAGCTTAACAGCCCATACAGAGAGCTGCTCAGACACACACACACGTACACACACACACACACACACACGCACACACACAGCTTCATGGAGCATAACATACAGAGAGCACTTTACAAAAAAAACTTTGCTATCCTCTGTACAGTTGCTCATAAAGTGGAGACATTCAGTGCTCAGAGTGGGACAGAGGGGATGGTATGGAGTTTTAAACACACACACTCACACACACTCATACACACACACACACACACACACAGTGCAGAGCCAGTGTATTCTCAGACCAATCAATAATCCATTATGAACAAACTGCTCTTCACCTCACACCCTGCTCTAAACCGGCAGACAAAGAGGTCTGCTGCAAGCTCCACGATGAAGAGGGAGAGGGGTAAAGCACAGCTGGATGCGCGCACACACACACACGCACGCGCGCACGCACACACACACACACACACACACACACACACACACACACACACACACACACACACACACACACGTACATGCTGGAGCTTTAGGACATTTTTAGGGTGACAAATGTGTCAGCTGTGGAACAAAAAGCTTTTTGCAAACTTTGTGGTTGACAGTCAAAGTTCTGCATCAACTGCTGTTAAGTAGACCTACTGTAGAGTCAGTACAGTACCATATATATATATATATATATATATATATATAGAGAGAGAGAGAGAGAGAGAGAGAGAGAGAGAGAGAGAGAGTGTTATATATATATATAACTCATCACGGCATAACTGTGTGTAACGTGTAACTGAAAGTGGTAAACGTAAACGTTCTTCTCTTCTTTTCACTATGTGGGTATATGAAAGCTATAAACGACAAAAACAATTTCAAAACTGTGTGCATATATATATATATATATGCAAATGACATACTTTTTAAAAATACTTGTTATTACTACACTGTCCAAATGTATGTGCTCATTCCAGGATTCATTTACATTACTCACATAGCGACAAATAACCACATCTGGTGTATGCATTTGTGTGTTTGTGTGTGCAAGCTACATGGGCCAGTCCTGTAGAGACTAAATGCAGATGGATGTGGTGCAGCTGTGCTTTTTAGTCAGTTCTGATCCAGTTTTGTACTGGATGCTCCCTGATTTAGGTCTATTCTGACTCTGTCCAAAAGTGACTTTAGTTAAACTTGACTGGCAGCTCATTGACTGTTTGTTTTTTCCCCACTTTATTTGGACTGCATTTTAACTCCAGTTTTGACTTAACTGTGACTGATGTTCTAGTTTGGTTCATTTGTGCTGTCTGGCTCTGGGTAGAAAAACCCAATTATACACATGGTTAACGCCTCACAGCATTAGATCATGTCTATATTCACAAACTGTACAATGCAGGTATCTCAGTCAAGAGCAAATTTGTCATAGTTTGGCTCTGGTTTGACTGATGTGACTCCTGTCCAGTTTGACTCCATTTTAGGTCTGACCCAGGACCACTTTAAGTTTGATTTACAACCAATTTGGATGGAGTTATGTTATAGTTTCGGTCTAGTTTGTCTCTGGTCAGGGTCGGTCTCTGGTCTGTCAGAGCAGGTCATGCTCATAAGCAGGAAGAGCAGTGGGGGGCTTTGTGGCATTGTTGGGGTCTCCAATTCCCATCCTATCCCTAGTCCTGTCCCTGCCCCCCCAGCCCTTAAACCCAGCCAGAACAAAAGAGGGGGTCCACGCTGTCTGTCCCGTCTCAAACCCCCCCTCCTCTGATAAATAGGCTGAGTGGGGATCCTGCCTGCCCACTCTATTTGCGTGAGAAGGGCTTTTGGATAGAAAAGAGTCCACTGGGTCTGTGTGTATATGTGTGTGTGTGTGTGTGTGTAGGAAGTGGCAGGTGTTTGGGTCAATACTGTCATGTCACATTTTGGTGACCGGCCCATGCTAGTGGGATTACTGGACGGGTCAGGAGGAGAAGGGGACGGTTCTCAGGCCTATAGAGTACACTGCAGAGTACACTACACACTAACAAAACATTTTGTTGGAAGTGAAGGGAATTTGATGGAGCCAGCCACCTTTTTAGACTGATTGGTTTTCAATAAGTCTGGTCTGCTTTGACTGCTGCACCGTGTGAGTAGAAAAAAGCAACCTGGCACCGTTTCCAGAACTGAGCTGTGCCTTTATCTGTTAAAATTAGAATATCAGGAAATTGCATTTTGGGTATTGTCTACTCTTTAAAACTAAACGGATCAACGAGGAGTGTTACCTGCTTCTATAATCTAGCTGTGTTCCAAGCCAACAAGAACTGCATGCTCTCATGGGTCCAACCATCTTCAACTTCCTCTGGGACCGTGTGTGTGTGTGTGTGTGTGTGTGTGTGTGTGTTTCCCTCCCCCTCCTTCTCAAACTCTGCCTGTTTTTCTCACACCGCTCGTTAACCCCTGGGTGCTCCTGCCCATAGACCCCCCCCCCTTCCCCTCCTCCTCCTGCGGCAACAGCAGCATTCCTCGCACATACACACAAACGCACACTGAGATCTACTGTCACCGAGCCACGCAGACTAAACTATCATTACATGATCTAAACTATCTCTGAGTTCGCAAACAATAGCTATGCTTACTGCATAAACACTTCTTGTGCAGGACTGCTGGTTTTAATCATTCACTTCCAAACCCTAAACCTAACTTTAACCCTGACCTAGACCTTAATCTAACGATAAACCTAAATCTTAATCCTATACTAATAGACGAGGATGATAAAAATATCCTTATGTAACAGGATCTTGTTCATTTGCCTTACAAGGATTTAAGAAGATGTAAGACATTTAAGACCACTCTAATGCTCACGTTCTGTACACAAACATAAACAGGTCTTTTGCAAAGTTACAACTGTGCTTGAACACAGTTCAGATGCTACATTGTTCTCTGTCCATGTGAATGTCTGCAAGGCCAGTTTCTTTCTGTCAACAGAGTCCCTCACACTGACATTAAAAGCATGGAGAGGCAGTATGGGCTGGAGCAGGATGGCGCAGAAACAGAGCCGAGGTAAAACAAGCACCACTGCAACTTGTTTGTGTAATAGTGGGGAAAACAGAAGAGGCACTCGTGGTAATAGTGTTCGATTTAAATCTAAATTGAAACTCCTCCATCCCTTTTCACTCCATGCCTAACTGTCCACTCTTCTCGCAGCTCTCCCTGCCTTCTCCCTCCTCTTCCCCTGCGTGCCTCCATCCGTCTGCAGCCCCGAACAACCTCTGCAACTGGACCTAAATCAGTCTCTCTGAAGTGTAATTAGACTGGTGACCTCAAAGCTGGCCACCAGTCTTTCACACTGTCACACTTTCTGATATAACCGTTTTATTTTGCTGCTCGCAGCGGCAAGATGGCCCAGTGGTTAGGGAGTGAACACACACACACACACACACACACACACACACACACACACACTCACACATACACCCACACACACGCGTGCACATCACTCTCACACGCAGCGTGTTGAAATTGATTTGATTACCTGCCAAAGTGTTCTTAAGCAACACGGAGGATACATTTCAAAGTAATCATATTGTTCTGCATAAATGTGCATCTTTGGTCTCAGACGGCAGCACGAACATTAATAAAACAACAGCCAAGAATTTCATTTTGTAATTTGGCTGACTCATAATATTAACATTAATAAGCCAGAGCTGATAAAATCTTCCGCAGACAGTTGTCATTTCACACAGCAAGTCTGATGTGAGAGCCCTGTGTCCTACACTCACGGCACCAGCTGGCTAAAAGAGGGAAAAAACGCAGTTCAACCTTTTAGAGGGTTTACAGGAAATTGACTTGTCAGTCATCCTGAAAATGCTCATAATCAAAATCAACAATTTATTCTAAGATCCAAAATTCATTCCACTAGCTAATACTTCAAGTTACATGCTATTCAACACAATATTTAAAATGTACTTGCATGGAGCTGACAGGCCAGTGTTTTACATAAGAAAGGACTCTGGTGTCAACTCATTCCTTAACAGCTAATTTGACCATCAATGTGTGCTTTTAGGAACAGACGTCCACGCTGATGTGTTGCATGGGCACTCTGGCAGCTTTTTCTGTGTGTATGAATACGTACAGAAGACCTGTGTCTGTTTGAATTTTCTTTGACTACTCATTTACTTGGTTACTTGTTTTTGCTACTTGCTGTCTTGTGCTGTATTTTCAAACCTGTCTTTACCTTGAGGCAAAATCTGAAGAACACATCCTGTATGAGTTGTCAAGAGGAACATAACAGGGCAACAGATCTGCTTTTGACTCTTCCTTACCGCCTTCACACAATCACACACACACACACACATGCACACACAATCACACACAATCACACACACACACACACATGCACACACAATCACACATAATCACACACACACACACACTAGCAGGCAGAATGGGAGGGTTTCCACAGAAATCTCCTGATGGCTCTACTACAGAGAGAATGTGTGGGCTCCAACAGGCAGTTGTTGTTGTTGCGAGGTGGTTCACTGCTCTAAAACACACCAAAAAAACACACATACACATTATAAAGAAGTACAACTCCAAACAAAGTAACCTGTGGATAAATTCCAATTTCAGTACTGCACCCTCTGTGTGTGTGTGCGAATGTGTGTGATACCACAAAAAAGCACAAAGCAGTGCTTTGGATACCACACAGACAATGTTAATCTTTATAGGATTATCATAAGTGAGCCTAAACTAAACTAAATCTAACCGAACTACATCAGCACCATTAATATCAACAATAATGCCCAGCCAGGACATAATTCGTCTTGGCTGGGCATTGCTGTACAACCACAACATTTTGATTTTAAACTTTGTGCAGGGAACAAATGAGATACTTTCTTAATTAGAGAGCTTTAAAGGGTTTGGTAGGTGGATTTTTTTCATTTCAAACTGAGCCAGGCTAGCTGATTCCCTATGTTTCCAGCCTTTATGCTAAGCTAAGATCGCAGGCTGCTGGTGATAGCTTCATATTTACTGTACAGATGTGAGAGTGACATCAATCTTTTCCCAGCTCTCTGCAAGAGAGTGAACTGTATTTCCCAAAATGTCAAATTATTCTATTAAAAGAGATACAACAAAATAAGCTTTTCGCATCCACTCTAATAAGTTGCCTTTAAATTCACTATTAAGTCCTACAGACCTACTTTGAGCCCCAGTGGGATTATTATAATAAGATGAAAGTGAGAAATCTGTACATAAAAAATTCCACAAAGTTCAATAAGATTCCCATAAACTCATTATTGACCATCATGAGTCCCTAAAGGAATATTCTAGGAGTGTTTTTATTTGTGTGTGTGTGTGCAAGCAAGTGTGTGTGCTGAAACATCTGCCCAGGATTTCAAAGCCAAAAATAATAATAATAAAAAAAAAGAAGCACCACACAGGAACTGGGGCTGCTAGATGAGAATAACAAACGTTGTTGGGCTTTTGTATGGGACAGGGTTTTTTTTCTAGAGTGCGCTGAAGCTGCATGACACATTTCTTTCATACGCAGGCTGACAGGCATTACCGTGAGAGAGAGCTTATGTGGCTACGTGGTTGTGATGGATGGCTGTATAAAAAGAGCCGGAGATCCCATCTGGGTCACGTCTTATCAGGCTGACTGATTCACATTGATGAAATCATGCCGGCTTGTTAACCCACCCAGTGGAAAAACTCTAAACTAATGCTGAGGAAAACAAGGCAGCATCTGAAGAGTGAGGGAGAGAGATGCATGTCAAGGAGAGTAGAAAAGGCAGAGCAAATAATGAGAGGGAGGGCAGCAGAGGGAAGATAAGTGGTAAATAGTGATGTAAAGTCACGGCAGGAGATAGATTGGGATAATAAGAGCTGACTGAGAGGGAGGGAGAGAGGGAGATGTGAGAGATCGAAGCAGACAGAGAGAGAGAGAAAGACAGAGAAATGTAGGCCGCGGGCTGTACACTGCAGAAAATGTCCATTATACAGGAGTTCTCTGACTTTTTAGGAATTTGGTCTATTGATCACCGCTGTCTGATGAGAGGATGCGAGAAAAACACTCTGAAGATGCGAGAAAAACACTTTTCTGGATATTAGTTCCGTCTGGTGTTTTATCAGTCAAACTTTCTTATAAGAGGCATGATTTTAACAGTCACTACCAGACTACACGGCTTATTATGACAGATATCCTTTGCAGTGTAACCACAGCACAGGAAATTATCCAGAATCCACTCTCTCAACATTCATCCAGTAGTCCTACATAGACAATCTGCTAGTATAATTACACTCTAACCCCCTCACCCCCCAATCAACTTACACTACATGGCACAAATGTAGGTGTGTGTGCGCAACAGTATGCACAGCATGTGTGTGTATTCATCAGGTTTGTGTGTAGGTGTGTTTGTGCAAGGGTGGTTGGCTGTGTGTGGGAAACGGTGAGTTCTCAAGAAAGTTTGAGTTACTTTTTCCTCTGTTTTGACAGATGTTTCAGTTTAAAAACATTAAAAGTCAAAGAAATCTCCCACTGAAGAGTTGGCAGTTCCAATTTCTGTGCACAAGTACCAGTAAAAAAAAACAACCCTAATTCTATCAGTGTCTATAATGGCTGAAAACAGCTGTCTCCAGGGTTTTGACTGGAAAAGCAAATTTCATGAAAGCAGCTTCTAAAAATGACGTCGGCTGCGGTTTGAAGTGTTTCCTTGTAAAACATGACAAAGAATGAACACACCTACATAGCCGACATACATAAAGTTCAAAATAGGAAAATATGACTTGTATGACAAAGTGAATTACATTCAAGAAAGATGATTGAAAACACAAAACTCCCTTACATAGCTGAATCAGCCATTTGTCTGGTTGACTGTCCCTTCTGGTGCAGGTGGGCTTAAGAAAACCAGATCGCAGCATCCTGTCGGTAAACAAGCAACATTCTTCAACCCGCCTGTTTGCAATAAACTCCCTGGCACCACCTGATCTGCACCAGTTGCTGTGTATAAACAGTAGTGGATTTAAAAGATCGACATCTGGAATCATGCAGCACCTGCAGTGGCACGAATGCCAGGCTGACAGCCTGTCCGCTAATGGGCTGCATAATGTCAGTGGGATATTAATGGCAACAAATTGCTGTCAAGTAAACCTTCTGAGTTTTCCCACTTAAAGTTTTTATTTTAAATGAAGCAAACTGTCCTTCATATGCCAGGGAACGCTGTGCAATCAGTGTGTATATGAATTGCACACTACACTCCTTTGCTTTTAGGACCTAAAAACACTTTTGGAAACATTATAATAGGTTTTCAGACTTTATATTTATTGTGTAAATTAGCTTTAGTTTGGTGTAACATACTCAAACAATGTGTTGTTTTTCATGTTTAGTAATTTCACAGGTATTTTCTCAATGGTGTGGCATTACTTGAGCTCTTATTTTGAAGGTGCAATGCCAGAAGGAGGCATAATGCGCAGTAAAAGTCTCGCACAGGGTTTATCAGTATTTCTGTGGGACACAATAGGCTCTCTATTTTATAACATGTACAATGTAGAACAAAGCTTCTGTGTTAGTTACTTAGACACCAATAATCAATTGGTAATAGTCATTCTGGGACTGACCCTGATATTAAGGACTGACCTAACTGTAAAATGCTGGCTGGAAGCCCTTGCATACAGAGAGGGAGGAGATAAATGCCTACATTTGAATGCAGTTAGAATATGATGAGACAACCTACTACGTCTGAACTCTTTCAAAAACACTCTCTTACAATTAGTTGTAAACTTCAGATACTTGTGGTGAGAGTATCATTCATTGCGTCAATTCAAATTCATTTAAAATCGTACATAGTCATCACAGAATATCAGCTCCATTGTGGGATGTTAATTGGAGGGGCAACAGAGGGTAATAGAGGAGAAAGCAAATGTTGCATCAAGCAGTCGTGTTTGCGCAGCTTTCCCTGGAGAGATCAGACACTTCCAACGGGAGTTGCCTGCATCAGCCAGGCAGCCAAACAACCATTAAGACAGCCAACCGGCCAATCGGTAACCGCCAAAAACCAACACGCCTGTTACACAAGAAATAAGTGACAGAGGATTACGTGCACTGTCATTCTCTCCACATCGCACCAGTGGACAGCTTTACACAACACACCGTGCCAAGCCCAGGCTCAAAGACTGCAGGATGGGTTACTAAAAATGGAGACAACTCACTCCTGGACACACACACAAAGAGAGAGAGAGAGAGAGAGAGAGAGAGAGAGAGAGAGTGCTCTGGTTAACTTGCATGTATTTGTATGAATCGAAGATAAGAAAATGAAATAGTGGAGTGAGGGAACTGAGGAAAACACAAAGCTTTATCTTACAAAGCAAAAACAAAGAGACGGTGACAGCCATCGATATTCAAAGGGTCAGAAGGAGTTCCACTGTAAGTACTGAATCAAGAGCAGCAATTATGAGCTAAACTTGTGTAACACAGCGAACACAAGAGACTGATTGTTACAACAAGATGATAATCGCCCCTTTACTGCAGATCATTGTATTGTTGCTATGAGGCATCTTAACTCATTACATTTTTATTAAAGAATTAATCAACACCAGACTTGCTGAAGTGATTCTGATGAGATATTTTGAATTGGTCCCATACAGGTGGTAGTAGAATTTGTTTTAATATAGTTTCATTGTATGAAAAGAGTTTCAGGGGCTTTTCCACAATGACCATTTGGAATTCCTCAAAAGGTTTTATGAGGGAAAAAAAGGCACTTTTAAAAGATACTGAAATTTGGAACAACATACTCGGCTGGTTTAATTGAAGAGTTGGCAGCACAGGCCTTCAAAAATCCTGAAACATACAGGTATGTATCAGATCTATCTGGGACAATGATGCCTGTGGAGCCTGCTGTCCAGGTATTTAAACCTAAGCATACCAACTGCCTGTGGGACTCCTTGCTGAAACCTCGCTGTGAAAATTCAATATGCATTTAAAAGTAGTCATATCGGAACAACAGCGAGCTACAACCTTAAATAAAAAAAAGTGATGGTGCACCCATAGCACCTGCACTCTCAGATTAAGACGGTTCAGTGTAACACATTTACTGTCATAAAAATGCAACCTTTTTTCTTTTTTAGTTTTTTCTAGATGAGGAGCGCAGGCCACGGTTAGACCTGCCTCTCTGTTTGAGACTAAGTATGAGATTATGACTCCATAAATGGGTCAGATTCTTCTATGTGATTTATTGGGGTTTGTGTTTTTAGGGAAGGGAGCCTTTTGTGGCCATTCTTAAGACTATAAATTGGGTGATTTTGTGGAGTTGGTCAGGTATAATCTGATGGGATTAGCGGCTATGCTCTTTAAATAGAGTTCTACGGCCAGGGATTAGATGATCACAGCCAGTCAGCCTCAAGAGCAACAGATTTTCATCTCTATGGTTTTAGTTTAACAGAAAAAAAAACATAAGCAGTCACTTGAATAATACAGTAGATCATGCTGTGTATCGATGTTTGTGCGCAACTCAAATGGAATATTGAAAAGAAAATCTAATGTGTGAATGCAATGAAAGTGGGATGTCTACTCTGCAGGTCTCTATCATGTCTTTATACTTCTGAGCTGATAACACTAGAAAACCTCAAGTATGGGGATGTGTTTAGGTGGGATGGTTGTGGGTGGAGGGGGGCAGTACCAGGGGCCCCTACCTTCCTCCCCTCAACTATCCTCCTCACATCTGGATACAATGTGGAAACAGGGCACTGAGGCCAGGGGGGTAGCTGAGGGGAGGCTGTGAGTGTGCTGGGGGATTCTTTACAAAACATCAAGAGCCAATGGAAAAAGGTGGTGGTGGTGCTGCTGCTGCTGGTGGATGTGGGGCGGTGGGGTTGTGTGTGTTGTGGTGGGGAGGGAGGGGTACTAAAAAGCTCCCTGTCTTTGGTCTCTTCTTCCCTGTGTAGTTGACTGCAAGGCCCCGAGCAACAGACAGACAGAGAGGCAGCTGGGAACTGAGGTTAGCAGCAAAACAGTAGCCCAGGAAACATAACGAGAAAGCACAAATCCAGATGAGGTAAAAATCTGGTGCTTCTGCTCTCAACAGGGTAAATACACTGGGGTGAATATAACAAGTAATCAGGTTTAGACACTATTAAATACAGGCAAATCAATAATGCATAAAACACATGCACAAAAAGAGGAGATTTAAAAGGGTACTGCACAAATTTAACATTGCACTTCCGCAGCATTGTTTCATTCGCAATGGACAAAATCAATTCGGCAGAGTCAAAGGTATCAATAGGGATGACATGGCCTAGTATTGTTTATTATTATGTCATGCTTTTTAAGTAGTTCACAGCAATATATAGCAACCATTTCTAGTGATACAATTAATTAATTAATTAATCAATTAATTAATGTGCATAAAATGGATAGAAGGATTAACCATTAAAAAAAAATGGTAGCTTGCAGTAGTAATGGTGCTTTCTATTGGTCTGATGGTTCTGAGTGAAACAATCTGTCACAACAATCCCACTTTCAGTCTGTGTCTATAACTTCTAGGTGTAATATCTTCCGATGCCTATTTTTAGAGGGAGCTAGTGTTTCATGTTTTTAAGGCTTTCCAAGACCTGCAGATATCCTGACAGTGCAACTCGACTGCGGGCACTTCAATCAGATATTCCTGTCCGTCGTGTTAATGTAACCCATAGTACTCCCTAAGACCTGCAAAAAGACAGAAAGCCTTTTAGGTGAAAGTGAAAATAATCTCTACGAGGCGATCGACAATAAGGGTCTCGCTTGAGAGCTGTCACATATGTCACATACAAGTCAGAACAACGCTGAAGTGACTGAGAGGTGAGAATTTGTGATATTTTTGTCTGTAGGAGGCTTTCTTTTCCATGTTTTGCACACATGTGACAGGAAGACAGAAATATAGAGGAAATGAAGAAGAGTATGCTTTTACTTGTTTCCCCTCTTTGCTTTCTTGCTGAATAGAAACCCTCAGAATAGGTAATGGATGCACATGGCTGCCACCCGCTTGCACCCAGCTTGCCTGTGTCTTACGTGCATGCTTGGAGTTGAACTGTATCTCTGATCAACATGTGGATTTGGGATGAGCTAGTTAGCCCCTGGCTGACCCTCCTCCTCCTCCTCCTCCACCTCCTCCTCCTCCTCACCTATGTCCTCAGTGACCCTGAAACCTGCTTGAACCCACCAGAGGTCCTCTACTACTCCCTATACCCTGTCTGCCAACATCTGTTCAATCCCTTCACTACAGAGCAGCATTCTGAGTATAACAGCCTGCCAGAGCATCTCTGTCGCAAGTATTGCCCACATTTGGATTTTCAAACTCTTAGGTTTGGCTGATAATAAAGCTTTTACATTGCATAAATGTGCTCACTTGTTAGTATAATTCATTCTTTTGACTCTTTTTGAGACAGCCAATAGTTTCTGACAGCAAACTGCCCTCTGTACTTCCATATGAATGGGTCTGCTCAGCCAGAGCAGGATTTCTTTTCTTTTCCCACAGCAAAAGGACAAAACAATAGTGACATCCAAGCATGTCAATGACAGTCTTGTGAAGCTCATTTAAAAGCAAGCAATCACTTTTACTTATTGTTCTTTGGGAGTATGAATTTGTAAGAATAATTGTTGTGTTTGTGAATTGTAATCCCATCATTGAAAAACAGAAACATGTCTATTTCCTCAGTAATGATCAGAAAAACAAACATTTTTGACAGGATCCAAGTCCAAAACTTCAGTTCATCTGTGCCCCCCTCTCCCATACATGCACACACACACACACACACACGCACACACAGTAAAACGCACCGTGGCAAGGTTAGGCTGACATCAGCGGCTAACGATCAGTTCCTCTGTGGGCTGAATGATTAGCTGCAGTAGCCTGGAGACATTTCCAGCTTGTTTCCCTGAGTTGGTCGGACATGCAACATCACTGGCCTTCAATCTGCACTAACTACGTGCACTCTTCCATTCTCTCTGTACCAAAAAAAAAAAAAAAGAAAAGAGAAAAGACTTTTACAGACTAATAGATGATGCTTATACAATGTAGTGAATGTGGGGCAGTGATTAAAGAGGGAGAGCAGAGAACAGACATGTACGTTTGTTTTATATAAAGTTGTTTTCATACTCAAATGGAGTAACAACAGTTGTTCCTTGAGGGAGATAAGACAACTGTGTGTGTGTGTGTGTAAAAGGGTGGAGTAGGTAGAAGTTCAGTTACATATTTGCACCAAAGTGAAACTAAAGTGAGAATGAAAGGTAACAAATATTTGTAAATACCTGTGTTTATCCATAGCTACCTGTTTTTTTAAAAAAGTTGTATTTAGTATGCAAATGAAGTCTGTTTGTGGCTGTTGTATTTCTGCTTCACATGAATCACCTCACAATCAAATCTTCGATTACTCTATTTACAAAGTTTGACCTGGTGTGGGTGACACAGCTGTGTATTTGTCTGCACCACCACCTAAAATTTAATTACTTCCCTTTATTCTAAAACAGCTGCAAACAAAGCAAGACTTTCTGTGCATCCTGAGCATTTTTTTTCCTACTAAGGACCCTTAAAGAGAATCCATATTTGTACAACCTCAGACCTATTTAATTTTGCGTGGACTTTTTCATTCCCATTTAGAGTGGGTTTATTAACTGGAACAGAATGGTGAATGCTAAAAAGGAGCCTCTCTGCTTAGGAAGCGGCTCACCCAACCCCCACCCACCCTTAATGCCCTCTGGGCTGCTGTGAGTTTGGATTAAGTTTGGGTGCCATGTCCCCTCCCTACCAAGCCCGGCCGTCACCCCTGCGAAGCAGACATACAGAGTTTGTGTGGCCCATCAAATATGGAGAAGGCCATTATGAAGTCCGCAGTCTTGCAGTAAGATAAATAGACGAGATAGACAAGGTAGGAAAGAATGCAGAGGCAAGAAAAGCTGGTTTTACAAATGATTAGTCAAATACATGATGTGATGCATTGTGTGAGACACAACAAAGCACGCATACATTGATCTTTATCACATGTCCAGTTCATTGCTGCAATACACCCTGTTTTCCGTTGATCAGATTGCTGTTTATGATGATGAAGAATTACATATATTGAGGCAATTAAGGGTGAATCAATGCCAAAAGATGTTTCTGTCTCCTTTTTAAATCCCCATTTTTATGCTATTTTAGTATGGTATGAGTGCATGTGTGCGTGTCTGTGGTATGCGGGATGTGTGTGTGTGTGTGTGTGTGAGTAAAGCAGTGGATCAATAATGGTAGTCTACTACAGTGACATCTGGGCTGGACAAAGAGTGCTGCTCCTTCCCCCGGCAGCTCTCCCCTTCTCTCTCTCTCTCTCTCTCTCCCTCTCTCTCAATCCCTGATCGCAGCCACGTGGTTCTCTGGGCTATTTCTCCCAGCTAAGCTTATTTCTCTTCTTTAATCCCGCAGCAATCACAGCAACAATGCCAAGCGTCGGTTCATAGACGCAGGCAGAAATCTATTAACTATGATCACTATGTCAGCTAAACCTGATAAGCGCCGCTAATGAATCCAGCACATTCAGCTCAGCGATGTGTGTCTGCAATTGTTACTTCATCAGATGATCAATAATACATAAGATGGAAAATCAACATGAAAACCGGCTGCATTTGATCTAAAGTGAGATTCTACTTTTTGTATAAACCCCAACACATCCGATTCAATGCAACTGATGAAATCTATGCACTGACAAGGAGCTCTCCAAGCTGCTTGCATCACAGCAGGCCCGCGCGCCCTCAGTTAATACAAACGGAGCTGCACTGATAAATGGGGTCGATATCCAACCCTGATTATCAGATTATCAGCCACTCAGTGTGGTCCACCTCTGATTTAAGTGATGGCTCCAGCCTTCGCACGGCTGATGAAATTATTATTAATTAGTGCAACTTCTAGTATTTTTTGGTTGTGGTAGTCTGAGCAGGCAAAGTGTAAGTGGAGCTATTTGTGGAAAAGTGTTTGAACAGCAACCAACATTTTGGTATCAGTTACTAATCAGTGTTTTTTCTCTTGAAGTACTTACACTGACTACAGCTAACACTGGATCAAAGTACATTCTACCAAACTGGAGTCACTACTAGCTGAATATTTCAGCAACCGCAATCATCTTCTTTCATCACTAAAATATGCAGAGGTTGTGCTCATCACCGGGAGCGATCTCAATATTGAATGACTTAAAATGATTGTAATCGTAAAGCAGGTGTACCTTTTGTTTTTACTTCAACACTCAATAATGTAGCTCCAAACTTTACTTCTAATTGACTGCATTAGGGTGTTAATGCGTGACAGTGTCTAAATATGATGTCAATATTTAGACTTTTCTAATGTACATTGAGAGAGAAAACATGGAATATTGCTGCAACTAATTAGTGTGGGCTGCTTCCACACCCACATGCAGCTGTTGTTACTTTGGGTGATGACAGGACATGTAAAAATAACCGTCATCTTTTTATTAGTAAAGGCACGGTGTGCTGAAACATCAGCATAAAGCTATATTATTAAATAATTAAAGCAAGTTTTCTTTTTCAATTAACTGACTTGACATTAACTTGATTGCATGTCTGAATATCTTTTCTTTATGCTAATAAATCGGCTGTTCATACGTTTGCCTTTTAGAGGATTTCTCCCTTTGTCTGTTTTGCCCTTTCAGCAGAGCCGATGAACTTCACGCTCCCCCACAGGCTTGGAATGTGAATAAACTGCACCAGGTCTATCTAAATCTGCGCATTGTGACATGCTTAACTTCCTCTATTTGATACAAGTGCAGCTTTGTTGCAAGAAGAGCTCTAATGATCAATTTCTTTGAAAATATCCATGTAGTCTGGCTTTTACTGGGGAGTTCTGGAGTCCCATGATGGCATCCTGTCTCAGAGGGGTTTTCCACCACAGCAACAATGGACCTCTGGTGAAAACTGAATCTATATCGCACGGGTAAAGTTTGTTGATAATAACCTCAGCACAGAATATCAACAATCAGCTGCTTTGATAAAAAAATATCAGCGTGCGCAACAGTTGAGCTGTTCCTCTCCTCCCCTCCCCACCACCACGGGCGAAGGCTAAAATGGCCCTGCGCCTAAATCCCCCTGCCAGCACCTTCCCTACCCCCCACCAACTCTAACCCCTCTCCTATCTTAATCCTCCGATTACTACATCATTTTCTTTGGGTCTAATTTAGATAGCTATCAAGCTTCACACTTTACTACCTGGCCAGTGCCGCTTGGCTTGGCTGAGACTCGATTGATCCATATGGGTGGGGAGGATACAGGTGTGACCCAAATAAAGGGATTAACTACCCACCTGTTACCAAAGTTTCAAGAAAATGAGAAACCAAGAACAGTTTAGCAGTGATGAATGGACACATCCATAAACTGGAAATGTGTAGGATGACAGTCGCAGGAAATGTAAATTCCCTCTAAGTAAGCAATATGTTTCCCATGGAGGGCTCATTTATAATTTAATCCAGGAGCTCAGTGTTTCTAGGCTAACACAGAGAGATTGCCCTTTCAGGCTGGAAACCCCCACCATGCAGCAGGGAATCAATGCCGTCACCACAGAACAGACACTCAGACCTCGCGCTAAAATGATGTGTGTGTGGACCACCAGCAAAGGAGGAAGAGCACCTCTGACTTATACTTTTTTTTTTTTTTTTAAATTTTCATTTTTTGTTTCAGCTGCTAAAATGGGTTTGCGCTTGTTGTTTGCAGCCTCTCTCCACAATCCAACCTCAATAATGGCACAGAAAGTTATTTAAACCAGTGGACGCAGATACTTCTCTGTTTTCATGTCGGAGGGCCTGATACAATCTAAAGCACAACAAGGAAGAGTCGAGAGACAGAACAAAAAGAACAGGACGCATTAGACTTCAGCTTACTGACTCTAGAAAAAAACATGTCTTGTGACTTGGTATCTTTTTTTTCCCCATATTCATTCTAGCTCAAAGCCACGCAGCACTAACGTGAGCAGTTTAGGCAGAGATGAAGAAGTTGGGGGCACAGCAGGGTAGCAATTACTAAAAAGGACTGAATGGACTCAATCTGTGACATACGATTGCACATATACTGCCTAACTAGCCGACTCTGGAGCTCCTCCAGATGTGAATTCCACAAGGTGCTGGAAACCATCCACACTTTCCTTTATCCATGCTAACACTTGTCAGTATTACATTAAGAAAACCAGTTTTTCCATCAATGGTCTCTACAAGGAGATCTAGACAGTGAAGCCACTGCCGACAGTACAGAGATACTAACAGGGAGATGTAGCTACCTGACAACAAGTGTCAATACAAATCTGCTTATAAAAATGTATTGCATTGAGGCAAAGAGAAAATTCTTCAACCCGCATTAAGTGATTTATTTCACGAAGTTCAAATGATGAACACATATACAGAGATATGGAGAAGCACTAGCACTCATTTGAAGTTACCGGCTCATCAGTAATAATGGCAGTTTTTTTGCACTGATATCAATTAAACAAACTCGCTTGGTCTGAATTCTCAGGGCAGTGACCCGTTCACCCGTGGGCTCAGTCGCACATTACACAGACTTTATGCAAGGGTGCTGTCAGGGTCAGTTTATTGTCCAGCCTGACTGATTTGGACATTTGCGTTCTCACATGCAGCTCCTCCGGGTGACGTCTAGATAGACTGCAGTCAGTGTGTGAGTGTGGCTTAAGACAAAGCAGCAGAATCAATAACTTATCAATTAATTAAAAAAAGAAAAAAAAAAAAGGTTTGCTCCATATCCAACTCTGTGATATAGCCTAAAAAGATCTGCTACTGCCATGACAGAGTCTTTACAGTGTTGGACCCCCCTCTCAGCTGGTGAAGGTAAATGACTATGTCCATGGTGAAAAGGCACAAGGCAGTAATGAGTAATGAAAACAGCCGAGTTAGTGCTGCCATTCAGTAAAGGGCCTGCTGCTGTGGAATGTGAGGCGCCATTCATTCACATGGGTTAAAAATGCATTTCTGCCACCACAAAGCCCTGCCTTGTCCTCATTGTTTCTCACCACACCAATAAAACACTTCCACATTCTGAAGGCAGAAGACAAAAAATTAAATTGCTAATTTCACTCCCACATATACACGGGAAGAATTACGTGTGTGGGGGGGTAGGGGGGGGTTAAGGGCAGGGGGGTGGGGGGGGCTGAACTTCACAAAACAGTCTTTGGAGGAGATAAAGAGTCACGGTAGAGTTGAAAGTTTGATCATGATAAGCACGGGGATGGAAAAGTAAGCACACAAGCTGCTTACAAAAGACAAACAGTCCTATTGACAAAAGCCAAATGTATGCAGCATTTATGCGGTGTATGAAAGGAGGCACAATGGTGGAAGGCAATCAAACAGAAAAAGCTTCACTTGAGTCATGTGTGAGCTGTAGAGGGATCGGTTTGTGAATATGAGAAATCTGTGACAGGCTCTGAGATAAAATGAAAACAAACAATTTTCCTGTACATGCTCTGACGCTCAGGGATCACGTTCACAATAGTCAAGCACGATATGTCACATTTAAGCACAGCTCATGTTCCTCGTCTCCCTCTCTCAACAATGCTCAACAAGTGATCTCAGACGTGACAGTGTTTAGACACTCGCATGACATAATTGGCTAAGAAAAACACTTCAACGTTGAAATCGTCAGCTAGGGTTCCAGGCTTTAGGTTTATGGTTTTGCCTTGGATAGACAAGTCAAAAACAAGTGTGAGCTTAAGTCTGCCAGCACACCGAAATCAATTAAATGTTCAGAAAAGTATTCATTTACATTTTCCCTAAAGCTTCAGTGATTAAACGTTCCTCAGACTATTCATTAGTGTGAAGAACAGGTGGCACTTTAAGGGACTATTTATTAGCTAACAGCCAATTTGGGGAAGTTAGTTCATTTATTGTTGTTGTGCGGTGCTGTTTTTACTGGTTTAACCACAGAGTGAGAGCTGCAGGCTGCGGAAGAAATGTTTAACATAATGTCTGAAATCTGACATGGGGGAGACAATGTAATCCTGTCTGCAAAACAACGCTCTCCCTCCCTCGCTCCCCTGTCTCTGTCTCTATCTCTTTCTGTGTGTGTGTGTGTGTGTGTGTGTGTGTGTGACCTTCCACAGGAGAAAACACTGTATCTTTAAACAACTAAAGAGAAAAAAAGCAATACACCGCAGAAAGTCAATATCGAAGGAGGGGGGGGGAAGAAATGCTGTCAAGTAGAGACAACTCAGTTGATGATCCCATGCACTCTGTGAGTTTGTAAAAAAATGATTATTACAAGAACACTGAAGGGATACCACCCTGAATACAGCGCTTATATCACCACGTACTAACAGAGACATTGTACGCTCAAGCAATGCACACAGGAATACTATAGTGGTGTGTGTGTGTGTGTGCGTGTGTGTGAGTGTGAGTGTGTGTGTGTGTGTGTGTGTGTGTGCTCCACCAACACACAGTCAGCCCTACATAGTATTCAAAGACAAAATTCCAACAACGCCAGATAAGGCAACGCCTACGTTTTTCCCCCCGCTGTATCATTTGTATTCCTTTAACTATAAACACCGTGGAAGTGAGCATGTTTTGACACAGGGGCGAGCACGTACGTGCGTGCACACACACACACACACACACACACACACACACACACACACACACTCTCTCTCTCACTACTGCAAACTATGCTTTTACATAACTACCTCTGATAACTACTCCAGCCTTCCCCTCAAGGGAGGATCACTGTGACAATCCAATAATATTCCTATGGCATAACTATAATAGGTATCTTTAATGTTAAATCACTTCAACTGTGACCTATTATGGATTATTCCTCCTATTGTCACCTATATGTTACAGCTATTATTCTCACTTACAGGCTCCTGCTGCTGGTTAGTAAGTTTACAGCTGTCTTGTGCTACTTTATGACACCGTTCTATCACCTGCAACATTGCTGGACTGTTCATTAGAGAACTTAATACTGCTGTTAATGGAAACAGCACCCTCCCTACATGTATCACGGGATTATTGTGGCTCTCTCTCTCTCCCACCCTCTTATCAGTCAAACATTCCTCAAAATGACCCTTATCTCCGTTATAGCACATGTACCTTTGCTGCCCCTCTCTTAAGCAGTCCTCTCTGCGCTCTTGTGAGGAAATGACCAGGTTAAAACCAGAGTCTCTACCAGCTACAGATTGTACTACAGGCTGTAGCAGCAGCAGCAGCAGCAGCAGCAGCAGCAGCAGTCTGACCAACGCACAATCAAAATAACAAACAATGATGATTACACACAGTCACTTCCTTACCAGTTTAAACACCGCCGGGCTCAAACACTGGCACAGAGAGAAGAAGAGCGGTGCAGCTCTCCAAAAGCAAACAGAAAGAGTGCAGATCCAGCAGAGATAAGAGGACACACACTGTCTCCCAGAGCCGCGACTGACAATAGCGACCCGAGCTTCAACTCTGAGAAAATCGTGTACAATTATTATCTCTGGCGAATTCCTCGCTCCTTGTGTTGTAGAACAGTGCAGGTTCTCTCTCTCTCTCTCTCTCTCTCTCTCTCTCTCCCCTCTCTCTCTCTCTCCTCTGTGTCTCTCACTTGTCTCTTGTCGTTTCACTAGCGTTGCCTTCAGGTGCCGTCGGACATGTCTCGGCTCAACAGATAAAAACTGGGCAAACGTAGGAATTCCGTGGTGGATTCAGTGAGGTGGTGAATACTGGGAGCTTTCAACGGCATCCAGAGCTCATTGATTTAGTTTGCGTTTTTAAATTGGAGTTCCCTACCATATTTGTACTTATGCATATAGTAGCCTAGCCTATAATAAATATCAGTGAACCTGACGTATGTTTTTTTTTTTTTTTTTCTAATTAGTAGTCCTAAGTGGGTGGCATTGTACTGTGGGGTTTTAGGTGAATTAATAACATGCTAGTTTTAAAAACTTGCATTTCAGGGGTGCATTATGTCGATAGCAGGGTTGTAATGATGAGTTGATTAATTGTTTAGTAGATCTAAAGAAAATTAATCACCAACTATATTCTAATGACATTTGAAGACACTTATTTTGGACTCTACGAAATATTCTCCATTTTAATTGAGCAATTGATTAGAAATTATTATTATTCAATAATAAAAGATAATTGTAAGTCACATTAAAACTTGGTACGGATTTATTCACGCAAAATAAACTTTACAAGTGAACACGTGATTAATAACGTTATATATATTATATATTTATTGCGATATAATATCTTGTTTGCATATGCTGCATGTTTTGTTGGTAGAACTGATTTCTGTCTCTCTATAATGACATCGAGTGGGACCCATGCCCACTCCATTTCCCACAATTCACCCATCTAGGATATAAGGAAGTGCACTGCTCACATAGATGTTCTCGTGATGACACACATGTGATCGCCGTGCACCCACCTCTCTCCCCCCTACTGGTGTCACATAAGAGATTTGCCCCCCCCTCCTCCTCTCTCCCTCCTTCTTAAATAATACCAGCATTTCTAATCAAGCTCCTGCGTTTCGATAGTGGGATTGGCTGAGTTTACGGGTGCACCTGAACGCACCGTGAATGGAAATGAGCTCTGCGTGTGAAACGGCGAGGACGAGATCGAGGGCGAAAAAAGGAGAAGCAGAAAAGTTTGTCCCCGCGGTGAAGTCCTTGTCACTAAACCTCAGTGCACACACACACACACACACACAGACACACTTCACTGTGTCTTTGTTTCATGTGAGTCTCCGTCGCTTCCTACCAGAGGGATCTGCTGCTGTATTCGTGTGTGTGTGTGTGCGCAATTTAAAGTGTCCATAGAAAAGGCGACACTGACCAATCGTCCCCAGCTCACCAGCAGTCCCATCACCTCTCGTGCACAGTCGCTTTCGTGCGTGAAAAAAAAAAAAAAAAAACTATGTTGGTGCCACGAGCAGACTGCGCCATCCGTCATCGGGCTGTGAGCCTACTTTTGCCCGCATGTTTTGGTCCAGTCACCACAATGTCAGATAATGGAGTTAAGAGGAAAAACATCAGTCATTAATTTGGGTTTGTCTTGCAACCCTCACCCCCCCCCCTCACCCCCACCTCCCCCAATGTAGTCCTATTGTGTCCCTCCACCGTAACAGCAGGCTCACATCCTGTAGGTGCATCATCACTTGGGGGAGAAAAAAAAAAAAAGTTACATACATAGATCCCCCATCACACACGCATGAAACACCCGACCCCTCCTCCCTCGCCACATGTTTCCGCCCCCTCCCAAACACACACACACACACACACACACACACACACACAGAGGCATGCAGATGAGTTGTGGGAGCTTGAATTGGCGCAGAGATTGAAAGAAGAAGAACTGCGACGCATCAGACACCTTCCAGCGCTCTCAGATCCTCATATTAATGAGAGGAAGAGTCGTCCCGGCTGCTGGCACCTGTGCCTTGCTCAGTGGCAGTTGTGTCATGTCTATTATGTAGGACACGACTTCCTAATATGGATACACCCCCCCCCCCCCCACCCTCCTCCTCTTATTACCCCTCCCCAACGTCCACCTCCACCCTGTGTGTCTGTCTCCGAGTGAATAAAACAATCTTTAAAAAAAAAAAAAAAAAAAGAAAGAAGAGGAACTGCTTTTCTTCCCATCATCTGTCTTTTTTTTTTTTCTCTTTTATTCTACTTGCCACACATGTGTGTGATTGATGAGTGTGTTGTCCAAAAACAATTTTAGGCTGCCCAAGGAAGAGATGAGTGTGTAGCCTATGGTGAGCTGGTGGAAAGTTTGCTTTAACCTCAGGGATGTTGGTGGAGGATATGAATCCGGCTGTGCTCCGTTTATTCCTACATATTTTATTCGAATAACCGACTTTAGGCAGCTTTTTAAAGCCTGACATGAAGTATGATGACTCACATACATCACACGTATCATTACACTGCTGTAAGTTAGATAGTGTGTATGAAAAGTGGGAAGTCTACATCATTTTTTTTACACACTTCTGACAATGTCGCCTTGATATGATCACCGACAGGAGCCCATTAAATGTTTTTTTTTTCCCTAAATCAACCACTACACCCCTTGACTGCATGTAACCTATTTATAAATCATGATCAGACAATCGCCTCCCACCTACAGCCCATTCAAAGCCCACGAGGTGGTCCAGTATACCCTGTGTGATTATAAAAGAGAGAAAATCTGCGTACCTGCTTTATCAAAACGAATAATCCAGGGTGACTTGAAGAAGCATAGACAATCCTAAAGGTGAAAGCATGCTCTTTGCAGTGTATGCTGAAGTGCATGATTGAGTAGGTGGAGTCCATTCTGCCCCGCGGGGGTGGACAGGGATTCCTCTCCGCGATTATTTGCGCACCGTCGACACGTTTCGGTTTGAGATGAAACATATAAACGCACACGTGGTGTTTTAGCCACAGCTGCAGCCAACACAAAAATGCCACCTTTGCGTCTCCGCGCGTGTTTGGACAATTTCCTGACACCCCCTTTTCCGCGGCCGAATGGTTCCTCCCGCATTAAATGGAACTATCTGCTATTGTCTCATCAGCGAAAAGTTGTTGATACTGCTAAGGACTCCTGAAAAAGTGCGCTAAGAGTGTGACAGTGTCCATTTGATCGATTTACTCAGACGAATGTGAACATTTCAAATGATGTCATGGCAATGCAGAGGGACAAAATGATAGATGGTGATGTAATTCAACTCCTTTCCAATCCAGTGTCATAGATGGTCACCCTCCCTGATCCACCCTGTTGCAAAACCCACACAGCTGTTTGCAAGGGGAGGAATATTGTTTGTTGAAATACAGTGGGAAAACTATCCTATTGCTCATATTCTAAGAAACATAGAACTGAATTTAAGTCTGAATAAACTGATTCACTGGTAAAGGTTGAGGAAACACACTTCCTCTTATTTGCACAAGGCATTACATGCATTGTTACTTTATTCTACCTGCATAGTGTCTCATTATGTTCTGACGAAACACTGATTTTTGTTCTTTTTTCCTCAGGAAAAGTCCTGCATGTCCGTATTTCTAGGGGCAGAGTTTACCCCCTTTTTAAGATTTTAAACGGTCTCAAATAATCTTTAAATAGACATCTTTCACAAAAATAAAAATCCTTCTTTTTTGTTATTTTCTTTCCACGCACACACACACACACTCTTGACGATGACAAACAAAATAACACAGCAGCAATCTAAGGTCAGTCTGTCCTTAATAGTCCATCACATAAAATCCATCACTTCAAAGCCACTACAGCACACATTGTTGCATGTTTTAACCCTGACATTACCTCACTTTTGAGCGAAAAGCCTAGAAATACTGGAATTAATTGATTAATGGGGTGCTGTTTCACACAAGCCAAGCAAATGCCTGGGAAAAAAAGGGTTAAAATCAGATCCCTCGCAGAACTGGAAAATCTAGAAAGGCATAGAATATAAATGTGATAACACAATGATGTTGCTATGTTTGGACAAGTGTGGTTATTCAGTACCAATAAACGTGATTACACATTAGATATCAGTGTGGATCAGTGTCTTTAGGGAGAGGCTACTTGTGATGAGCTCCTTGTCTCTATCAGAACACTTATCACCCCCAGAATGTATACATTTCCCCAGGCATAAAGGTCATGACACTATACATATAATTTTAATACTGCTGTTAAAATGTGCTCCAGCTTATTCTACGCCGAAGTCATGTGTAATAACTGTCACTCCACGGTGTTGTTGTGGGTGTTGTGCCGAGGTCAGGCTTGTTTGCTCAGCATGCGTGCAGTGAGAGGGAGCCATGTTGCTGACTGCTGATGTACCAGTGAGTTAAGACGCACAGACATCTTATCAGCGACAAGCCCTTGAATTGTAACGGCAGGCACTGTGCTTTATATATGCAGCCCCCGGAGCTCCATGGGCCTCCCTGGGTATTTGCACAAATACACTGAAATACATGCATGATGACCGATGGGTATCATGAGTGCAAAAAATGCTTTGCTGCTTCCTCAAATGTAGGGTCGGCTAATGTTCAAACACACCAATATGTGTGCAGAGATGCACAAACAGCATACAACTCTGTCAAGTAAGTCATTATATCCCCGCTGAAATGTAATCCACTCAGCTGTAAGAACACGCACATTAGCACACACTGAAAACACCCTTCAGCACAGACACACACACACACACACACACAGATGTACTAAAATGCAGTGATGCATTCTTGAAATGTGATCTACTCACATACATAAAACACACAGACATCCATACCTGTACATATGTATTTCAGTTCCATACACACACACACACACACACACAAAGCAACATGGCAGCTAAAAGACATCATTTCATGCTTTGAAACACACACACACACACCATCACAACTGACGCTCATTATAACATGCATGGGAAAAAATCCACTCACACCCATGAGCCTAATAGCAAACACACATGCACATTGGTGATACATAGTTATAACACAATGAACAGAGCCTCCTTGCTCTCTCTCTCTCTCTCTCTCCCTGTAGTGTGTGAGTCACTGTTCAGATACTTCCTGTTATAAGAGAGCACTCTTTAAAACAGCCTCCCTCTCTCTCCATTCCTGCTTTCCAAGTCAGAGGGAATGTCAGGCCAAACACACACCAAGGTGTCCTCTCTCCTCCCCTCCCTCTCTTTTTTCTCTGAACCAGTCGGCAGAGAAGCTTCGTTCGTTGAACGCCCTTCAGTCTGCAGGTCACCCACTCAGCATTTTAAAACATACCTCCGTGAACCTTCACCTTTAAAACAAGGGGGTTTGAAAATCTTCCTACTGCGCCAGCGGTGCACGCAGATAACAGTGAATGCGTGCATTTGCACTCTATTGCATGCATAGCAGCTTGTGCGTGTGTGGCAGACACAAATGCACACCTCAGGGCAGCTCTTATAATAGCTACCCGTATCCAGCACAATGATGTGCACTGTTGTAGGAAGCATTGATTTACATTGCTGCATATGCTGTCTCTCTGACTACAGGTTGAATGACACTTAATTAAAGAAGAAAGAATATATAAGTTATATGAAGATGTTATCCCGGTACTATAAATACAAAATGTGAGTCACATTTACAGGTCAGTTCATTAACCTTACTTATACTCCCAATATTATTGACTTCACATATGAGAAATGTTTCCTTTTTTTTTTTTCATGGCATTTACCCTGACTTTACATTTGCTCATGTTGTGACCCCATTTTCTCGAACGGTTCAAGAAGTTTATCCTCTCTTGTCTTAAAATGGCTCTGGTGTTAGGTACTAAGATACGGAGCTATCACAAGCCTTCTCCCGTGACTGACACCTTCAGCCCCCTTGTGCTCAATTAGCTTGTAGTGCATTAGCGACCGCATGCTAATTGTCAGCTGGCAAAGGAGTGCAAGGAGAACCCTCAAGGAGATACCTCAGGGAGTGTAGGGAGGGGGGCAGGGAGGGTGGGTGGCGATGTGCTTTGTTGCCTAACCAGCCCGTGAGCAAATACAGTATCTCGGAGTAGCAGGAGGAAGCCCACGTCTTGCCATACAACCTGAAATATTTATGGGATATCGCGTTACCTCTTTTGAATAAGGCAAATAACGCCCTTTTTAGATGCCACACCTCTCTCAATCCAGCCGAACAGAGGAGAATTCAGCTCAAGTCAAATGTGCTTTGTAGGTGTCAATCTTACTGATACAGATGCCACATTTTCTTCCCCTTCATTGTTAATTGTGTGAAAGTGTGGCACCTTTGTGCACATGCTGTGCTAAATCTCTCTTCTTCTTCTTCTTCTTCTTCTCTTCAGGTGATGTTTCAATAGGGACAAAGGTTTCCCAGAATGAATGCATATGGTTTTGAATTTACAGGGACTGGGTTCTTTTACTTCTTCATCGTTACAGGAGGAAGTGCTGCTCCCTCACTCTCACTCCCTCGTTCTCTTTCTCTATCTTGTTGACTCAATCTGAAACAGCTTTTGGATCTCATCTATTTCCTGGTTACACTCCTCCTCCCTCCTCCCCTCTTTAAAAAATTCACATCTCTCTCACTTTGCCCCCACTCTCCCTGGTCCTCTTCATCTCTTTTGACCACCTTTCCTCTCCATCTTATCAAATTCCATAGGGTGGGGAGGGGAAGTGAGGGTGGATCCACCCACATGAGTAATCATTCATGCTATTTTAGCGGCGTTGCTCTCAGCTGGGCCGCAACATCCACCTGCAAAAAGCTCCCAATACGACAGAAATCTTGTTGCGTCACTGGATCAACAGAAAGTCAGTGACATAAAAAATGGCAATACATCACAGCACAAACATCATTAAATCATGCTTATAATAGCTAATTCACCAGCAGCAGCAGCAGCAGCAGCAGGGAGGATAAAGATAAAGGTAAATGGCTGACTCCTGCTGTTGTTAGTTCTGGGTGTGTATAGTGTGTATCTGTGTGTGAGGCAGAGAGGGGTTGTTGAAAGGTCCTCTCAGTATAAAGGGAAGGTGACTGATTGAGAAGTCCCAGGTTGTGTTCTGTTGCTAATATAGTTATGTGGTGTAATCGTGCAGTAATAACATCATAATCCCATCTGGAATGAGAAACTGTGGACTGTGTGCTACAGTGATTGAGGCCATTTCCTGTGTGTGTGTGTGTGTGTATGTGTGTGTGTGTGTGTGTGTGTGTATGTGTGCGTGTGTGGGTAGGAGAGAGAGAGTGTGTGTCTGTGGCAGTGCATTTTAAGCAGCGGTGACTGCAGGAGGCAGCCTGATGGATACAGGATCATACTGCAGCGCTTACATTGTCTTCAGTCCTCCTCCTCTTCCTCCTCTTCCTCCTCCTCTTTCTCTTCCACCCTCCCCTACTGTCTGCCTGCCTCTCAGCAGAATTATCACTCTAAAACACACACTCACATCCACACATCCACACATCCACACACACACACACACACACACACACACACACACACACACACACACACACACACACACACACACACACACACATTCTAGCCCTGAACACGCGCAAATGCAGGAGCAAGTGCAGACACATGCGAGCACATGCACATTCTCTGCATGAACACGTATGAAAAACATGATCGCACACTGAAAAAGTGCACATGCTGATTGCAGGGGAGCTGATGCCCCAAAGTGCACACATGCAAACACATGCTCAAAAGGTACAGCTGCATATTCCCTACAGCAAAACTACTGTCACAGCCCACCCCACCCCTTCCCACCCCCCTCCATTGCTTACAGTACAAACATACTCTCCAGCTCACTCAAAGGCAGCCATGCATGTGCTGTGACAAGGTGCCGCGAGAGCAAACAATAAGACAAAAACAGCCATTAGGGATACACCGAGAATATAACAGCATGGGATTTCATCATTTAATCTTATGACATTCTGTGTGTGTGTTGCAGAGCTCATATTAGGATCCCATGTCTGACTTACACAAGGCAAACAGGAAGTCAGGCAGGGAGCTGTTGTTGTACCTTGCCACGCATGCACACATGGTTTATTTTACCAGTGACAGCGACCCTGTTACATGCAGCTTGTCACAGAGGGAAGAGAAGTATCCACTCCTGCAGTAGCCCTTTAATTCAAACACAGAGCTGGCTCTGTCTGTCCTCAGGTTCAAAAGAGATAGAGGGGAGGGAGAGGGTGTTGGCTGTGTGTGCGTGTGTGTGCACGTGTGTATGTGTGTGTGTGTGGTAGGGGGGCAGGAAAATGTGCCTAAAGCTTGTGTACATTGGATATATGCAAGCGTGTATGCCTGCTGTGCCTTACATAGTGTCACCCACTGGCTCTGTGAGCAGTGCTGCTTGTACTCATGGATACATGGCGTCTAATGCCACCATCGAAATAAATAACATCCTTTTTACTGACTTCTCGTAGCATCACTTCCACCTTTCCCATCAGGTAAAACAAGCCTGCCACTGTTTCTGTGAATACTATACTTACTAAGCAAATGTATGGTGCAAATTGGGATTTAGTAACATCTAAAATTCATAAATTGTATTTCAGTATATTCTGTAAAACTGCAGCCCAAAAGTATTTATGGGATCTCTTAGTTTTTAATCAAGACAAGTTGCTTGTTACAGTCATACTGCATATGAAACATCCCCAATAATGCCTCAACCGAAAGCTGTCATATTACCACTGTGTTTATTTGTGCACTGATGTTGTAATTAACACGTTGCCCTGGACGTGTTGCCTGTTTGACATTGTGCCTGACATTGAATCTGGTGGTAGACAACCGCTCAGAGGCATGTGATGAGTATGCCGGCGAGAGGCTGGTCTAGACTCCAGGCGACACACCATATGATATTGATTATCTTTTGTTTGGCTATCTCTGCAGCTCCTTGCCCTAAAGGACTTAACTCACATTATTGTCTGGCATGAGGCTCTATTACTCCAATTTAGCGAGCTCTCCAACAAGGGGTAAATGCGCTGCTGCTGAAATGTGTCCATGAGATCCTATAACGAGGCAGCTACACATTTCACTCTATTCACTCACAGGTTTTATAGAAACCTTTTTGGAAGAAATCATCTTAATTGGTGGAATCAAAGGTCTGTGTGCAAGAGAATGCCAGTTTCTTCGATTCTAAAAACAAAACAATTTCACTACTACATGAGACCCTATGTAAGTAATAAGAACATAAATGTTCCTTTTATGTTATTAGTATAAAGGAACTTCCTTATTGATGCTAACCACACAATAAGAATCTTAGAAGGCCAGTTGTAAACAACTTAACTAAAGACCAAGCTTTTTTTTTTTTTTGCTCCTCTGCTTCTTTTCTTGCTTCGCTTCAGTTACTATTCAATTAAATATGAGTCTTCAGATATGTGCTGTTCGGTTTGACACCTGCTATAAAAGCACAGCACTTAAAAACAAGTCAGAGAAGTGCATAAAAAATAAGCATATTTTTAAGTGCTCTGAAAAGCTGTAACTGTAGCACATTGCTTAGCTCGATTCTCTTCCTGTCTGGAGTTCATCACATGTATGTTAGTATGTGTATGTGTGTTTATGTGTATGTACCTGTGAGAGTGTGAGAGTGTGTGTGAGAGGTGATGAAAGTGGGACGGAAGTGTTGCTTAGACCAGTGGTTTTTCTTTTACTTTTTCAATTTTTCTTTCTTTTTTAAGAGAACCCATTTTCTATGAAATACCTGCAACCAAGGTCACACAAAACCTATTTTAAGGGGTCATGCAATTTATGGAGCAGGTTTCTAACCTTAATTTTAAAGTTCATTTCAACACTACTTCCATAACTAGAAAAACCTGACAAAAACTTAAAAAGTTAATGTTTTACTGATGCCAACAGGCTAATTAGGTAGCTACAGTTACAGTAAAGCTATAGCCAGAACAGTAAATCTGTAGTGACTTTCATACATTGCTGAGGAACTATGTTCTATGCTAACATGTCAGTTTTACTTTACATGTTATATATTAATGTCCCTTGCTGTTTTCATAATTGGATCTCAGTATTCTAGTTAATAAATCCAACCACTGAGCGGTTAATGAATGCTTTGTTTGCAATCTGTCTATATCACTTCACTTTTAAATCCATCCATTGTCTATATCGCTTATCCTTAAGGGCCGTGGGGGGGCTGGAGCCAATCCCAGCTGACACTGGGCGAGAGGCAGGGTACACCCTGTACTGTTTGCCGGCCAATCACAGGGCCAACATATAGAGACAGACAACAATTCACGCTCACATTCACACCTACAGGCAATTTAGAGTCACCAATTAACCTAACCTGCATGTCTTTGGACTGTGGGAGGAAGCTGGAGTACCCGGAGAAAACCCACGCAAGAAAAGGGAGAACATGTAAACTCCACACAGAAAGGCCCCAGGTTCAAACTGCAAATCACATTTTCACCTTCTGGAGGCAACAGGACTAACCACTCATCACCGTTCTGCCCCCTTTTACATCCTGGATTTACATAAAACAGTTTGATGATGAATTTGAAAAGAATCTAGTTTTTAAGATGAGCATATATCAGATTATGGCAGGTTACTGAGTTTGGTTGACATTTCAAAACTACCTGGAAAAAAGCTTTTAGCAAACACACTGACTTGAGTAAACGTAGGTGACTCCCAATGTCACTATTTCTCCGTTTATCGCCCGGCACTATTGACCATCCATGAAACATGATTTGAGCTGGAGGAGCCATCGAGTTCAAACCCCATATTACCTGCTTTGCAGACACTCACAAAATCTGAAATAGCACTGTATCTAAAACCTGCTTACACGCTCACTCACCTAACCCTCGCCTCAAACACTGTCGTTCACTCACCATCACACCAACACCTACTGCCTCCCCTGTCAGTACTGAAAAAGTTTGAACTGACATTGCCACTACAACTAATGGCCTGTCAACTGTCACTGCTGTTACCACTGTTGAAACTAACAGCAGTAGTAGTTGTTGAGGTTCACACTGACCAGACCGACATCATTTAAGGGTTAATCCAGTCCACAATCTTTGGGGTCTTGGACAGATTAAAGAAAGACTTGTCAAAATCAGAGCAGCAGTGGAGAAAACACCAATGTCTTTGAAACTCCACATCCTTTTTGTAACACAGCTTGTCTGTTACAAAACTGTAGTGTCTAAGCCCAAACTGAGATAACCCTCATTACATCAATGTGACATCACCAGGGTAGGACCACAGAAGATATTATACCACTATTTTCACTCAGGCGTGGTATTAACTAACTAGTAAACAGTATAAGTAAACTGATCTTTGACTGTACAATAAAAGAGATAAACAAACATTTGTGTAAACGTGTCCCTTTTGTGTGATTTCATATTTGCAATTAGCACCAGAGATTGTCAACCTCAAGAGGTCTTCTTAAAAACTGTCCTCAACTTTGATGAAACACCCCTTTAGAATATTCTCTCTTGTTTTATTTTACAAAAAAAATTTATATTATATTGTCACATTTTGGCTCATAATTATTGAACTAAGATTTGCTTTACAATAACTGAACGAAACGGAAAGACCAAGATGGTTCTTCAAATCAGTCAAATCACAGTCTATCAAACTGGACTAAATTCCTGTTCACTAGTTATTTTCACCCGTATGCCAAAGTGAAAAATTCTCCTCGGTTCTCAGACTACAGACTGGTCTTCAGAGAGTAGTCATATCAGCAAAAAAAGGAATATACTCTTTTGCTACTAGGGTCTTAGCTCATCCCTACTCACCACAAAATCTATGTGAGAAATGCGTTACAGCAAACCTTTTTCATGTGTTATGTAAGCGTATGCAAGCTGTCATTCCAACCAAGACTACTGCAGGTGATTTCAGTCATTAGCTCCTCTCTGGCTGGGGGAGATAATCACCTGCTCTACTCTAGTTGTTGGTTAGAAACGTGCGTACATGGCTGTGCTGCCTGGCTTTTTATACACTCTATAGTACATTCATTCATCATCCTCAGGTGTGATGGATTCAACAGTGTGAATTAATATACGAATAAATATGCGGTCAGCGGGGCGACAGAGCCTTGTGCTGGTTTTCCACTCACACAAACTTAGTTTACATTCACCCGCTTTGTGGTGAATGTATACGATTTGTAGTCAAAGTTGGTGCACATTTATCTGCTGTTGGGAAACTTAAGAAATACCTGCTTTGAAGCACACAAAACACACACAGAAGTCTTGAGCTGCCCTCCACTTATCTTGATCTTGCTAATTATATCCAAGGCGTGTGCGTGTGTTGGTGCCTGTGTACGCAACTGTGTGTTTGACTTTCCTACTTATGCCACAGACAGCTGTTGTTTGTACTGCCCCAAGTGCTCAACTCGACTTTGTAATTAGCCCTATCTATGTTTTACTTTGCTGAAGTGATGAGTGTGTGCCTGTGCGGGAGGGGGGGGGAGGACACCCCCAACACCAGTACCATCCCAATTCACAACAACCTACCAACCCCCAATCCTTTCTGCAAAGTAGAGCCTGAATCATCCACACACACACACACACACACACACACACACACACACACACACACACGCACACACACACACACACAGACACACACAGCTCAAGCTGGTAACAATAGCTCCAACACAGAAGCCATGTTCAAAACAGCTGACATTGAAAAGTGTTAGTTTATGACCTCATTCCAAAAGAATTGAGGGCATATGGAGTGTATATTTTACATAAAACACTATTTATCAACGTCTGGCCTGTCAAAGCTGCTTACACACAGAAACCTGTTGCCTCAAGCAGCAAAACTTACCAACAACATTTTTTTTTTTTTAAATCAATGCTAGAATCAATAAAGTCACATGAATCAGGATACACTAGAGTGTTTTTCATCATGTAGAAGACTTGAATAGGAAAGTTTTAGTCAAAAAACACAGGCCTGATATAGGAAGGTGAGGGAGGAAATCATGGCAAGGCATGCGAGAGGGGGGATGGGTGGCTTTTTAGATTGTCCCTCCTCCCTCTTCCTCTGTCTTTTTTTCTCTTCCCTCTCATCTTTGTTCAAGGGCTGCCTGGCTAAAACAAGCCGCCCCTGCACACTGAATGAAAGTCATAATAAATGAGTAAAAAGTGGTCGGGGAAAAAAAGTCGGCAAGACATTGTCACTGACTGGGAGTTGGTGTGTTTACTTAAGATATTGTATATTATTATTGTGTGGTGGTGGTGGCGGCGTGTGTATGTGCTTGTGCATTTGTGCCTGTGTGAGAGAGTGAAAGAGTTTGTGTGAGTGTGTGAGTGTGTCTGTACGTGCGCATGGGAATGAGTGGGTGTGGTTTCAGTTGTCAGTTGCAGTGAAATGAACATAAATGAATTCATGCTTATTTCACTCATCCCACATATTTAGAATATTCATACATTTAAATAAACATCGAGAGCAAAAGCTGTATTGATTTACAACAACACCTCATCATTCTTACAGTTTTAATTCCTCTCTGCAATGAATGATGGATAAAAAAGACTGAAAGAGGCATTAATCATCTCTATGGTCAACCTTCGTCACCGTACAAGTGACTCTGGAGTATCTCCTGGTTTAATGACCACTGATGACGCACAAACACAATTTCCAACTGCATCTATATGCTGCGGGTAGGCAGGGACACACAAAGCTCAATGAAAACACTCTCTCTCTCTCTCTCTCTCTCTCTCTCTCTCTCTCACTCTCAATCTCCCCCACAAAGCCTGCATGCCTCTCATTTGTAAATCACTTAAAAGCATGACAAATGTGCATTGGAAGTTTCAGAGCGTCCCTCTTGAAAGCGCTTGCAAGGCTCTCATTCAAACCACATCTCCGATACACAACTGTATTGTACTAAGTAGACATATAGCTTGGCGTTAGGTGCAGGGTTATTGTCACTTAATTGCTATCAGTTTGAATATTATTTAGTGTAACTCGATAGAAATGAGTTTAAAAGGATGGTGGCAGGTCAGTGTGGTCCAGCTGCTTACATTCAGTGTTTCTAGTGGCTGAACAGAAAGGAGTTTTGTGGTTGTGAAATGATTTGAGAGCAGAGTGAATGTTAGACTGAAATCCAAAACAAAGGCGTCTTGTCCACGACACTAATCCCACAGGAACACTGCTGCCGTAGACTGGGAATTACTGTGTACTTCAATCATGTGACCATCAAGCAGGGGTTTACGGCATTTTCTTGTGTGTTTGGGCCCGAATGTCCAAGCTGATGGGCAATGGCAAGGAATTCCTGTCGCCACAACAGTGTTTTACGATGTAGGTTCTGGACGAAACACTCAGTACATTCATGTAATTCATACCAATATGTGAGGAAAGGAAAGGGACGGGTATATTGTCAACACTGTTTTCAAAATGTCTGGGCCATGAAGGTCTAATAAAACCAGCTCTCTTACTGCAGTCTCTCTTCTGGCAAACAAATGTAAGTGCTGTTTCTTTTTAAACATACCTTTTTAATTGTAAGTACAGTCAAGGTCATCTCTGGAGGTTCTTCACAGCTGCATCACAATGGCACAGTCACTAATAAGCTGATAAGCTAATATCAGAAGTGTAATATATGTATATACTGTTCACTGATGACAAGAATATAAATGTATGTATATACAATTCTTATTATGTATTTATTTATTTTTTGGTGTGACACTGATTAATGTGGCGTTTTAAATCGTAATGCCAGATTTTAACCAACATGATCTATGCTAACATTTTATTATATGTGTTTAGCAATTAGCAATGTTAGCAACAATAATATCAAGACAAAGCATTTGATTGTGATGAAATGTTGTTATTGACTTTTAGTCTCTGGTGTGTGGATTCATTAGCAGTGGAAACACTCAAGGAAGAGCAGTCAGTGTAATTGCTTCCTAACCAAGTGGTGGAAAGTAACTAAACACTGTACTTTAGTACTTAAGTACAATTCTGAGGTATTTGTACTTTACTTGTGTATTTCCATTTTATGCTACTTTTCGCTTCTAATTCTCTACATTTGAGAGGGAAATATTGTACGTTTTACTTCACTTCATTTATTTGTCACATTACTAGTTGCTGTACAAAACAAAATTTCACTTGAAAGACAAAATAAAGATTAGAGCTGAAACATTAAGCCAGCAGATTCCAATCTTTTTGGCTCGTGGCCCCTTAATATAAAAGTAGTGTGTAGTTGGATTCTTGTCAAGTTTCAGATGTTTATGAGTTGTTAGCAGTTCCACCAAAGAGAGATTTCCCCTCCAGATGTTTCAGATGAAAAGGAGATAAAGAGAAGAGGGAAGGAAGAGCGAAAAGTCTGAAAAGTGAAACAAATATGTGTAGTAGAATTAGATATTTTTCTTTCCAACCCCATTAACTAACTAACTAACTAACTAACTAACTATATGCACTGAGGCATCCGCATTGACAATCTAATAGTATAATATATTAAAATGCATTAGTTATAGAGGCTTTTTACTGTGGAATCAGTATTTTTACTTGTTGTACCTGGAGTACGTGCTTCTGATTATACTGCAAATGCTGTTTATTTTGAAAGCAGGAGTTTTTACAGTCATGTGTTGGTACTTTTACATAAGTAAAGGATCTTTGTGCTTCTTCCACTGTCCTAACAAACAAATTCAAATGCATGTCTTGTGGGACGAGAGATTTTGCATTGACAGTGCTTCTGTCAACATATCCATCTGTTTTACAACTGGTTGGTAATTTAATTATATGGATTAAAAATATGTAACCATCCACTTTCAGAACAATGCTAGCTGTCAACAAAGACTGGATGTATGACTGTCTGCCTACAGACTAGACTGTTATTACAGACACTAGATGAGACATTGCATCACAGACAGAGTACTGAGCGAGTCGACCAATGGGGCGAAGTCCTACAAAGCTCCCCTTTAAGGAGTACAACATATTATTCAATTATATATGCCATAATAAATGTTAGTCGTCTATAAACAACGATGATATATATATCACTGTGGGTTAATGTGCTAACCCATTTTAATATTTCTTTATCAGGTAGCCTGTCTATGACCATGTTGCCACTGTGAATTATGGCTCCTGTGGTTTGTTTTTAAGAGGGGATTTACAACCATGTTTAATAATACCAAACACTACTTTTTTGGTTACCTGGCTTCCAAGCAACCGTTACCATCTTAATATAAAAAACATTAACAAAAGAGGATCACATTACCTATAGATGAATCCTATTGTAAAGCTACTGCATGGAAGTCCCCAAGCACATGAGGTGTGCTTTTTATTCTCATGAGCCATAAAATACAGTACGGACGTCCACCCTGTTGCTTTCACTTCACCTTTTTAATGTTATCTCCCAATGTTAACGGTTTATGTGTAACATGAGTCACATTCTCCTTTTGATCAGCTTGCAAACTGACAGGGAAATACGAGACTGAGATAATTTGGTCAGATCTACACAGTGTTTGAAGAGCAGCAGTACCTCTTACACTACACACCTGACAATTTAAACTGATACAGCTATCACATCTTCATGATTCACCCACAAATATGCTGCGATGAAAAATTAATGAGGTATACTTTGTCAACGGATAAATTATTTATCTCTGCGGAAGATTTCAACACCTCCATTAAGCGTCTGGTCATTTCCTGCAGGACTGTTTTCTATTCTGTGTCAGCACAGCACGCATAGTGAAAGGATTTCACAACACATCAAAGTTTTCAGCTCTTGTCCTCTGCTCCCTTTATTTCCTCACTTTGGTGTTTTTGTCCCTCGATCGCACACACATAATACACATATGCACACCTCCGCTGCCCCCCCCCACCACCCCACCACCACCACCACCCTTGTGTCTTTGTGTGAGACCCCTGCCTCATCCCCATTGTCATGTTAATTACCTGTTTGCTCTGTTTTGCAGGAGCCCACCATCCATCAAAGCGTCTCCGGGCTTTTCATCTCACACAGTGCATCTCTACCTGTAATTAGGTTTGGGGCGAGGGAGAAGATGGATTTTGTTAGCACCATGCAGAGGGAAAAGAAGACATTAGGAAGTCTCCATGGCTGTTCTGGGACCAGCCTTTAATGGTGTCTAATTGATCTGAGCTGTCATGGGGCCATGGCTTCATGTGGAAGGAGGCTGATTATCCTTATGTGTCATCCTCAGTGCATAAGCATTAGCTCAGCGCTCTGGCTTTTACAGTCTGATAAGGCCGGCGCATGCATGTGTGTGCATACAGGTGTGTGTGTGTGCCTGCGATTATGTGCATCTGTGTAGGCAAATATAACTTGTGTAAGTTGTAATTTGTAGTTACAAATTCTATGAACCTGCACCTGGCTTAAAGGTGGGGGAAGGGATCCTGTTTGTGCTTATGTCTATATGAGCATCGCATTCAGGCAGCCACAGACAAGTATGCACTGTATTGCTGTTTGTACAAAGGGTGACTATGTGTGTGTATATGTGCGTGAGTGGGGGAAGGGGGGTGGAGGGGGTACTTTTACAAGTGTGTATGCACATTTGTATTTATAGTGGCTGGAAAGCGGCTGTGCTGGGGTTAGAATAATTTAACATCCAGATGTGCAGAAGCTTGAGGGAAATCAATACAAAAGATGGTTCCCAAGCAGGTGATGAGCACACTCTCATAATGCAGTAAGGATGGTGAGGGATTCATATTTAATGGTAATCTGGACAGAACAGATGGGCGTTGATAAAAAAAAAAAGAAAAAGTGTGAGGATAAATTTATATCAAATGTTGATTTAATTTAAATAAGTTGAAGTAATAATTAGGAGGATAAGGTAATAATATCTTACAGCCAGTATTTTACTGTGTAATCATTTAGTGTATCAATATAATATTTATAGGTAGCTAAATATAAGTCTGCTGGTGTCCTGTTTGTGCCCTGTCATTATTGCTGAGTAGTTAAAAAAATAGCACTTGCACTGTAATTCAGGGTTAGATCTCCTAAAACCCAAGTGTTTCCTAGGTGTCCATTATTTCCTTGTTACCCCGTTCTACACTGTCGCTTGTGGGCTGTAATCTATGGTGTTGCCCACCTTTTTCTCTTGAAATGATTACATTACATTTGTGACTTAAACATAAAGTTCTCATCTATCAAAAGTGTTCCTTCCTGACAGCAAATAGACATGAACATACGTATAGAAGGAGCAAATGTAAAAATGACATTTTCTTTCTATGTGTTTACTTCCTCGTGTTATGCACTGTAGGGACGTCCATGCTGCTCTGCTGACCTTCAGCATGAAATGAAAAGTGTCTGATGCCTCTGGTGTGTTCGGAGGGGCTTTCTCTTTTCCGAAGATGGACAGCCATGCATTATTGATTACAAAACACTCCTGCAATGCTATTTCATCTTTCAAGCACAGCTGACCATGAATTGGGCTTCACTTCATCTGGTTAAGTTTGTATCAATATGCGCTCCTTTGTGATTGGCTGCAAGCTTTTGTTTGTGTAATACTTTCTCCTTTTTTTTTTGCCACGTCTCTCCCGCTCTCACCTTCCGTTCCCTATGACACCCAGTGGGAGGCTAAACGGCAGATATGCAGAAACAACTCCCTTAGGTCTACATCCCTCTGCACAGTTCGCGAACAGAGAATTGCACAAGACAAAAGACAAAAGGTGGGCAGAGACAAACCAATGTGGAACAATGGGAGGGTGAAGTACAATCTAATGGTTTCTACACCAGCTCTGTCATGTATAGCAGCATCTATTTAATTTTATTTTGAACGCTGTTCCACCACTTATTGTACCACACATCTGCATACTGAGACACTTTGTGTGCGTACCAAATGTGATGATTATGTAGTGCATTTTGCACAGTCTGTGTAAATGCTTTATATTCACACTTAGCCTACATTTTTTACCTTCGTATAGTCTAATACCATACACATTGTTCTGATTTCTCTGTCTCACTATGCTCTGCTTGTGTTATTTATGCGCAACCTGCATGCTGTTAACATCTCATTGTAATTCTTATTAATTCTAGTGTTGTATTCTAGTGTGTCAATTACAGGCTGTGAGATGTTAAATATTCATTCGCTCCCTTCTTATTTATACTCTACTTTTTTTTTTTCTGTCTCCTCTTGTGTAGCTGCGACATTTCATATTCAACAATCATTAAAGGTTCATTGTGTTTTATGTGTATTCTGTTTTGTCTTGGCATGGTTGAAAGCTTCTTTACTAAAGCAGAGACCCAGCAGACCAGAGAGTGTTGCTGAGCATGGCCTTACCTCCCTGGTCCCCTGTTGAGGACGGTCACGGGGGAGGACGCCCATGGCGACCACGGCTGTCAGATGCTGTTTCCATGATGCCGAAGAATGATTGGTTCCATGGATCCGGACAGTGCTCTCTGACAGCGCAGGGGGAGACTCTGCCACACCTGGGAGGCGAAACACTGGCAGGATGTGAAATGTTAGTGAACAAGGTCACTCCAAGGGTCATTGTGAGACCTGTCACCCGTCTCTCCCGTCATTGAGGAATTTACAGCCAGGCCTCGTGCTACATATGGAGAATATCATGTCTGAATTTATCCTTTGTTTGAGATGGGAGTCTGACTTAGGCTTTGTCTGCCTCTGCGTGAGGTGGTGGTGAATCTGCAGACAACAATGTCCTGGTTTGAAAAAGGGGAAAACATGCAAGCCAAAATCAGCAAGGACACCCTTTTTGTTAAAAGATGTTTCTGTTGCAATTGAAGCCTCTGACTGCTAAGAAATCAAGGAATGAATCTTTAATTACACAGGAGTTTTTCACTAGATACCTCATCTGCAAAGTGCTGCAAACAAGCACCGCATTTTCAAGTCTGACTCATGTCTAGCCTAGTCTGTGGAAAAGCGCAGCCAGTATCATTGATGTCAGTGTTGTTGGTGAGGCTTGTTAGCATGAATGACAAGGCTAGAGAGGTGACTCAATAGCAGCTCGCCCTCTTTCACTCTCAGCACGTTTTTCACAACATGAGTTTAGCATGTGTCCCACAGAGGTGGGCTTCCTGACAATCCCACTCTCAGAGCCCATGACAATTTTAATGATTGATCACTCTCCTCATGACTGCGGTGAGAGGGAAGAGAGCAGACCACAGAGTGAAAAAAAAAGGAGAGGGAGGAAAGAGGGGCGTGGACAATTCCACAAGGTCAGAGTGATGTCCAGTCTTTTGTTTTCAGTGGTGAGATCAGTGGCCTGTGCAGCCGCGAGGGGACAAGCAGAGTAACTGGCGGCCTGGCAGGAACAGATGTTCTAACACAATGAACATGCACTTGGTTGGTTGCTTATTCACTAAAAGTCAAGCGGCTGACTTCCCCTTTTTGGAAACAAAGAAAAATACAGCGACGAGTCACAGCTTTCCACCTGTAGGCCTGTATCAGGGAAAAATGTTGCTGAGGCAATCATATAGGCTCATATATAGTATGATTTACGTCCTGCTAAAGATGCAGGCATACAACAGATGGGCATCTATTTGTGGGCATGATAATATGTTTAAGTTGCACATAATCCTGGTGTGTGTTTGTGTGTATGTGGGATTTTTCAAGATTTTTAAAGAGGTCAAACGCTCTTCTTTTTCTTTGTAAAAAACACGAGGACTGCGTGGTGCTATTTCCTGTTCAGACAAGGTGACTATTACTCCCCATTCTTTTTTCATTCCAAACTGAACATAAAATGTGTAGCGGAGGGTTTTTATTATCTATACATTCTTATCTATATGTATTTTTTCACACTGTGTGCTGTGCTGAAGGAGCACAGATATATATCTTTCTCTATATATCTCACTACGGCATAGATCGCACTACACTACAGACAGTGTACAGTACATGCAAATACAGTATATGACCTATGTGCTGTGTTTAGCAATGGATGGGATACTTGATCAATTGTACCAGCAGCTTAAGTTGTAGAATAATGAGAAACGTAAAATTGTTTTTCCATTGTAACTGAGTGTAAATTGATAACAGTGGGAACAGTAGCCTGTGGTCCATCGGATAGACCGTACAGCTTTCAACCAATGTAGTTTTATGGTAATTAGCTAGAACTGTATGATTATTTTACACTACATCGCACATGTAGATACCCTAGCCCATCTGGAAAACATAAAAACTTGAAAAAACTAGAATGACCCCCGCCTCAAATGACTTTTCCATTACTCTCTATTCCTATGTCAGACTTCTCTCTAAATGTTCTTCTAATGAGACAAACTTATACACAAAAACCCTGATGTTTCTATTTCTAAAGGTACACATGCACCAGATTTACTCATACACAACAATCAATTAACCTACATAAACTAATACACTCAGTGTGTTTGTTTTAATAATTCTGGACATCCATACTGTCTCGTTCTCCCTTTATTTTAACACACCGATCTGCTCCCTAATGGTCTGTATTCCATATACAGAGACCTTTTGGTGTCGGTTGAAAACATAAAGTCCCTTGACTTCCTGTTATTGTGCATGCATGAAAGAGATGTTATCAATACCAGCCCCAGTTTCTAAACGCCAAGGACAAGCATTTAAAATGAGACATGATCTATATTTTCAACATTAGCTAAGTCATTCGGTTTGCATTTGCGTGTGGGTGTGTGAGCCACCTTCAGCATGCAATGTGAGGTCGGTTTCAAGTGTTAGGTGGGATATTCACTTCATGCCTGTACCAGTTAGCTGGGAGACATCAACTCATTCAGGTCCAGAGGAAATCTGAGTGATACATGCAGTCTTTCGGGCTGTGCTGAGATCAGTAGCACAGTCCCAAACAGAGCCATTGGCACAGTCCTTAACAGGAACATCAGCACAGTCAGCTTGTTGGCATCTCCAGGATTATTGGCCCATAAATGACCAGAGCCATTCATAAGTCATTGCCTCCCTCTGCTGGTCTTCGTGGACAGTAAAGTCACTTTACAACCCACATGAAAAATCAGTACCATACTGTCCATAGCACTCACTTGTGAGTGCAAAACTAACATATCACACTTTGATATTTTTATGTCTGATACTCCCAAGGGACTTAAACTATGTCATGGATGAGTTTATCATATGGTATTTTATGGAATCTTTTATTTCCTACAGGTATTTTATGTACTACTGGCAATCATTATTGAGTTTCATATACTTTGAGGTGTGTTTTCACCTATATTATTACCACAACTTGTAATGTTTTTCCTGGGAATTACAGAATAGTGTGTTTGTAACACTTGGGATAAGTTACATTTTTGTTTGTTTAATTGAATTATTGAATAACAGAGTATATAGAATGAATGTAATGACTTAATTATTCTAAAAATATTCTATATTTCATACACTTAGACTTTACTTTATTGATCACCCCATAGGGGGAAATTCACATGTTACAGCAGCAACAAAGGCAGGGGCAAGATATGCAGTAATAGAAAAAAAAGGAAATAAAATAAGCAACAGTAGAAATGTACAGTACAACATTGTGACATTTGTTATATCCATCTATAGTTCTTTTCTATTAGCTTTATCAATAACACTTTAATCTGGTTTATTGAATGTGTGTGTGTGTGTGTGTGTGTGTGTGTGTGTGTGTGTGTGTGTGTGTGTGTGTGTGTGTGTGTGTGTGATCTGGGTAGGCATAGTAAAGAAGTGTAAAGAAGATTAGAAACAAGATCAAACTATTGTTTATCGCTACCTCATATTTTTACATTTTTGAAACACTTGGCTGATTGCTGTTTTTGGAATAGGACTTTTTGGTGACTATTTTCATATTAAAGATTAGAAATGATGAACTTTTTTTACAGTTTATTTTCAGATCTCATTTCGACACTTTTCTCTTGCTGAAAGCGTCGTGATGTTTGACAAATGTTTTAAATGAAACTGTTTCCGTTTTTGTTCTGTTTTGTTCATTTTGTTTTATTCTTTTTATTGTTTCTACTTCCCTTGTGCTGATGTCCTTTGGTTTTATTCTCATCTGCCTTGTCTCGATTTATTTTGCTTTGTAAAGCACAGTGCCAAGAACAGTCCTATACAAATATTCTATTTTCTTCTATCATTTACTGTTGTATACATGGTCAGACTAACCAAAAATAAGCGATGGGCCAATATTAATTCCCCGATAAAACAGACAGAGGAGGTCATAATACAGCAGGGCCGTATTAATCCAGGTATTAATGTGCTTTGTAGGTGCATTTAAGTTATAGGTGCATATGGTTACACAGACACAATGGGGCCCTTGTGGGTCTAGGCCCACTAACAGTACAACTAACAGCTACAAGCTACAGCAACAAGTGGCACCTGAATCATTTCTTGTTATTTCATTTTGAAAATATATCAGTGCATGTCCCTATCTTGTATTTTAAGGTAGAGTAACTATGCACAATGCAGACACATCATTTGAGAACAACAATAAAAAACAACACAAATATCCCATTCATTGGTTATTCATGAATATAGTGACAGTGATTACAACAGCTCACCCCTTATCAGTAAAACAGCAGTACTGCTGTTTTTTTGTGAAGATGCATGTACAGTGAACCAGACGGTAGATGTCTCCCTACTCCGTGCAGCTGTGTGTCTTCACGGCTTCGGTTCTGTCTACCCAGGACCGAGTCGCCATTTTGAAAAGCAAATCGTTCACAGCACACCCGCCCTGAGTACTGGAACTATGCCGCGGGGCCGGCCTCGCAAACTGAGAGTTAAAAGCAACGACGAAACAGGTAACAAGTACCAAAATGCAACGAATAAAAAATACAGATTATGTGCTGTCCAAATAACCTGGTATTATTTGGGCAAACATCTCTGTATCGTTTATAATAACACTTCAATGTAGTGTATATAGTCCCCGGATATAGTATTGCGGGTGGGCTTTGCTTTGTGCGGCGAAGGAGTGATTGAGGCGGAATGATATTAATAACATTTCGGTGCCTCTTCTTATTGGCTTCCAGTCTAAATTGGTGTCCGTGAGGGAAAGAACCGCTGTGTACCGTAGCGTGTTTCAATTTACGGCTTTTTTAAACTCTTAATCTTTATTTATCAGCAATTCGTCGCTAGCCCGTTGTTGCTAACTAGCTCGCTTTGCTACTGCTAGCTTCGAGGCTAACACGCTAAAATGTTGGCCGTCGTTGTTTTGATCTCGAAGCACTGAAGCGAGGCTGTCCAGCTGCTGGTGGTCCAGTTGTGTGTGACCAGAGCAAGCTGTCACATTCACGCATTGGCATGTGCAACTAAAGTGTTGAAACTCTGACTGGATGTGTTGTTAAATTTGCTGGCATACTGGTGTCATCATCGGAGCACAGTATATAACGGCATAGTTGTGATGACATGCTAGTCGTGCAACCTAAACGGTATGTAAACACGTGATTTAGCTGATGGATGTATGCTAGCTGATAACAATAAACACAACAGCCACACATTAGGTCATGTAGTAATTCTACATCGGGCTAATATTCTTTAAGTCAGCCCCATAATGTCCCCTCACTGACTGTGACAGGCAAGATGGGCGTGTGGAGCCAAACTGTTGAATACAAATGTCAGCAACACCCCAACAAGTTCCCATGCAAACATGACTGGGTAGAAACTTTTATGCATGCAATACTGCAGTGCATCTTTTTGAGCAAAGAATCAGTGAAATCAAATGATCAAATAATTTCTCTCAATGTCCTAGTGTTTGCTTCTAGGGAGGCAGATAAGGTGGACTCCAAGCTTCACCTCCACCTTGTACACAGACCTCCCTTTTAGAGGTGTTCGTACATAAAACAGATGTAAAGGTGGAATACAGTAAAAGATGGGCGTTTCAGTGTGCATGATGGTCTGGATTTAACTTCCATTTAGTCAGGAAAAGCATTTGAAATATCACTAAGGTTTAAAGAGTATTTTAGAAAGAGTCAGACACTCTGCAGTTTTTGTAATTTGTAACATATTCCACTTAATTCTGAATCTCCCATCTCGTCCTATAGCTCGCTTTGAGAAACACTTGATTAATATGGAAGCCCAATCATGATGTATTTGTCCTCAGTATGCTGCCACACTAGCATCTACCTCCACTTTGAGATTCCAGAGAGAGGATCCTCCACATAATCAGGTGTAAAATTACTCTCTGGTTGCAAATGCTTGACGTGAGACAGTTATTCGCAGCTGAACACAGCATCTGTGAATTTGAAGAGGCTGGTAGAAAATGCCCCATATTGTATCTACCTCTGTTTTTTGTCAGGAGAAAGCCTCTTGAACCAAAGTAAAGATACTGAAGTGTTCCCTCTTGTACTTGATCAGATGCGGATCCCAGTGACACTAAGGCGGAAAGTTTCAGCGATGGAGAGCTCAAGGACAAGAAGTGCACAATATGCTCCCAGATCTTTACTACTGAGAGTCAGCTGCAGAAGCACCTCCGTGAACATGAGGTCAACGACAAGGTAAGTACGGCACGCAAGGGTTGGCAGACATAGCCATCATAGGTCAGTGACAGTTTTCAAGCTTCATTTGTTCACATGGATTCAGAAGCGTGTGCCTGCTCTCTATGATCAGCACATGTATTTGTATTCTTCATACAATTCCATATATTGAGATCTTAAATCTGGCCGGTATAACCGCACCCAGTTACTGTTGGTTACTGGTTCTGTTTGGGACCAGGACTATTTTCCAGCTCCAGTGGAGCAGCTGAGATTTAACTGACTTGATAAAATGCCACCTTGGGGGTAGTTCTCATAATGCTCTAACATAGAAATTAAATTTCATATATGATCTGTTAAACAAAATATTGAGTAATTGCTTAATGGCATTTCCTGTGGCGCAAAAAGTACCAATGAGGGAGAATTTTTTTTTTTTAACCTTCAGTTTGGTTGAAAAGACTCATATTTCATGTATCAAACAATCACAAAGTTCACGGAAATGCTGCCATACGATGCAAAGGCACAAGATACACGAGGGCAGTCGCCACAGTGCAACTGGACGACTGTGTGAATAATGGAGGAATGATTAATGGAGCAGTAAGTTTCATCTGTGAGCTAGTGGACCTGCTGTGGATAACCACCATCCTCAAAACAAAGACCCAACACTTTTGTGGGAATATGGAAACTGTCACTCTGACATCTCCATGTGAGTTTGGTGTAGGTGAAGAGCATAACTAACTTGATGTAGTGGATGACAATGTCTCAGCTACAGGTTGGATTTGGTCCCAGCTAGCGGCTTAGCGTCAAAGCTGGAGGTGTCCTGGATTTTTCAGCTCTGGTGATTTTTCACAATGTAGAAGTTTAAAGCTGCTGTAGATGCCATTGTTTATTTGGCAGACTCGGCACAGGTCTCGAGTTAGTGTGCCAATCACAGTATTTGGTGCCAGCTGCTTCCAAAGCTTCTGGAATGTGCCGTTACCAGCAGCATGGTGGAGTTTCTTATGCGTTTTCTTCATGCAGAACACGTCTGAGGTTATTTACATATCCTTGTGCAAAATTACTGTAGAGCCACTGAATTTTGTACCACCACGTGTTTTAAGTTAGAAAGTTGTTTATGAACATGCAGGATGGAAATGAGCGCAATCTCTGTTCAGTTGATTGAATAAATAATAACTATTGTCCTAAAATTGTGGAAGAGGCACAATTAATGGCTGCTGCAGTTATAGTACACAAGAGTGGATTTGCTGTGAGTCATTCCAGGAAAAATGCATACAATTACTGCTGCTCTTTTTTGTGTTGTGATGGTGCAGAGCAGTTGCAGCAGAACCATAATTGAAAGTTTTGTAAAGAAGGCCCAGTTTTGTAAAGTCTGTTAATCCTATCACCCCTCTGTGGTGCCCAATCACAGTCCTAAATGGCACAGTAAATATTACGCCCCCTTCTCATAGATGAATCACAGCCACAAGTTCCTCTACTGCATTGACAAGTGATAGTAAATCAGCTTCAGTGGTACATGAAAACATCCTAAAATACGTATTCCGCTAATTTAAAAAAGTTATCAGGGTTTGGCTATCAGATTTCATTGTTAGAGCCAGTTCATGCTGTTAAGAGATCGTCTGAAGCCTGTTCCTGTCCACCAAAGAGGTACAATATGATGATGATGATGATGATTATGTGGTTTTTGTTGGCCTTTTGCTGGCTTTTTGGGGGAGTAATGTCGGAATGATTTGTGTGTGAACTTATCCTCCTGAGGAGCAACAGATGTTTTTTGTTGCAAAGATTATAGTTGTAATTAATATTTCATGTTTTTAAAAGTACACTTACAGAATAAATGTGCATTAATTCATGTTGAGTAATGCATTTTTTTTGCAATTATTAATTCATGCGTGCATATTTGTCTAGTCACCCCTGTGTAAGTGAATGCTCTTCTCTCCATTCATCAGCCGCTTATAGCTTTACGTTTTTCGCCCCCTCCCCTTCCATCCTTCCATCCGATCCATCTGCGCTCGCTTTCTGTCTGTGTCTGCTGTGTCTCTCTCTTACTCCCTCTCTCATTCTCACACGTGCGCACACACAGTACACCCACAATCACAGACAAGTTAAGGCTCTAGGTTGCTCACTTCATGCCATTAACAAGAATGGTAGAGCAAGGAGAAGGTCTGTCATTTCTCTGATTTGGTGTCCTCTGTTAACTATATCCTCTGGCATGAAAAGACGATGATTGGACCCTACCTCGCTGCATTTGCAGCTGCACCTGTATTTGTGGGCCATTTCAATTTCAAGACCACTATTTTCACTGTTTTATCTCACACAGGCGTTCGAGGCTGCCGCTCTTCAGCCTGGAGAGAACGCCTGTGTGAGATAAAACAGATAAAACTGAGTAAGACTCACTGGCGTCAGTGTTGCTCTCGTCCCTCACCGTATTCAGAAAGTACTCTGAAATTAAGTCAGTCTTCTCCTCTGATAGAAATTGAATTTAATATCGGGGCCATTTCTGTCTCATGGGAAATCATTTTTTATGGATGCCTTGTAATGTTCTGTACTTATATAGCTCTGATTTTCCCCCTCTTTCGGTTTCTCCATCTCTTTCAAGGTCAGGCTCCTAAAAATATTGTTTAAGATTTGTCAATAAAGTGAAATATTGTGCTTTAACACACATGTCACTTTGTAGAAGGCTGTCCTTGATTCTAGGGGGAAGTTGTTAAGTAGGTGTATGGAAGGGGGTGGTGGGTATGGGGAGAAAGAGTTCTAGGTTGACAGCAAATGTAGTTGTTTGAGTCAGTTAAGGTAGCTCTTCAATTAATCCTTCTGTTTCCACCCTTCCAGCCCCATCGATGTGACCAGTGCCCACAGACATTTAATGTCGAGTTCAACCTCACGCTGCACAGGTCCACACACACGACCTCTGACTTCACCTGCCCTGTTTGCAATAAAAGGTTCTCCCGCATCGCCAGTCTCAAGTCTCATATCATGCTACACGAGAAGGAGGAGGTAAGTCATCTGACCAATCAAACATAAAACCATCACGGATGTGCATTCACTACCGAAAGAGCTCAATGTCTCCATTTTGTCTCCTCTGCTACCCAACATCGCAGAATTTAATCTGTGTAGAGTGTGGCGATGAGTTCGTTCTTCAGAGCCAGCTCTCTCTGCACTTGGAGGAGCACCGCAAGGAGCTGTCGGGCATCAAGGTCTATACCTGCAAAACCTGCGACAAGGAGTTCAAGACGTCTGCACATCTTAAGGAGCACATGAAGAGTCACGCCAAGATGAGGTCAGACCGGGCCGCAGACGCTGATTTATTTCAGTTGGCCGAGCCGGGCAGAAAGTTAAAAGGGAAACATGATTACGACAGCTATTACAAGGAACTGAGGCTCTTGTTCTGTGAAATTTATAGTCTAAAGTCTACCATAATTATATTTAGGGATTGTAGCTGCCTGCAGTCAGTGTTTTATATCACATATTTGATTTTCCAATTTTCATGAATTACAAGGATGCATTGTTTATAAGTCATGACCAAAGGGTTACATTATCAAGAGACACTTAAGACTTGCCTGTTATATTAAAATCCTTCATTACACATAAACAATTCTCCGGTTCATTTCAAAGATGAAAAATATATATATATATGCTGGGAGAATAAACCTCCATCGAAATCCAGAATCTGATATATTAAAACCGACTGCATGAGGACACACAAAGTTTGCCATGGCATTCAAGGAACAGAAACTTGGACTTTTGTACATTTTTATATATTCTCATGAAGTGAATGCACACGGCAGGCAGTTTTTCATTAGTACAAGGGCAACAGTCCAGTCAGAGTATAGCCCAGTTCTAGTGGAAGCCAAACATATAAAAGAAAAAGAGCCTTGAAACAACAACAATACCACAAAAGCTCAGAAGAAACTGCATATGTGGCAAAAATGTAGCAGATCCATAGTGGAAAAAACACGTACGTTTACCACAATATACTGTGACATGCCTTATGTGACAACAAACCTCCTTGGAGGCATAATGCAAAATGTTTGAATTGTATCTACTATCTATCAATCTCTGTGTTATATGCTTAGTGTTGCCGCATTGTCTGTTGCACTGTATTGATATTTCATGGCAAAACAGGAAAGATTTGCACATGAGAGTGGATCCAATCAAACACACCATTTGCCTTCACCTACAGCACAAACATTTTGAAACCGTAAAAAACAATACTGAATCCCACAAAAGTTGAACACAGCAAAACAAAAGTAAAATCTGCATTATAGTAATTTTGATGATCATCTGTTAACTTATGGTATGACTTTGAATGTATGATATGTCTTGTTATACTTTCCTTTTATATTGTTGTGGATAGGAGCTATGAAAATAAACTTGCCTTGCCCTGCCTGAAACCAATTTGACATCTTTTGCACTTGCTCTCTTCCACAGGCCGCTCACCTCTAGTTCCAGAAACTACAAGAAAAACATTGACCGCAGTGGGTTCACAAACAACTGCCATCACTGTGGAAAGGCTTTCAAAAAGCCCAGCCAGCTTGTTAGGCACATACGAATACACACAGGTGAGTGAAAAGAACAGATGACAACAATGGGATAGGTAGAGATAGGGATGATGTGTTTAGATTACAAAGACCTCATGTCCATCAATGAGTCTTGCACAGGAATTGTGATAAAAACTCTGAAGCTGATGTTTTCTAAGTCGTGCGTTGGCTCAGGCACCAGGTTGCAGTGTGTGGGGACATGGCAGCCTGCTGTTCCACTGCCGTAGGTTATGGGTGCAGCAGGAGACTGTGTGGGCAGTGGTGACACAACCAGGAGAGTTGGCAGTTTTGTTTGTTGGTTAGAATTTCATAAATCTAATTCTTGGCAGTATCATATAATTGAAGTCTCATATTTGTACGTTAAAACTGGACTAACTAACTAGATTAACTAACTCCACGACATTATGTCACCAACTCCTGAGCAGTTTGTTTACCCTCCATTTGTGAGGGGCTGTTTACCTTAGCCGAGCTCATCACTCAGCTGTCATGCACAGATGTTTTGCTATATGTCGATATGCTGCTTAAATTCTAATATTCTTGTGCGGATTGTTCGGTCATCTGGGTTCAGGTAATGTTGCCAGTACCCTCCACCCACATGTTGTTTGCACATCATCCACATGTTAATTTGTTTGGATGGCTGCCTTGCTGAATGACTAATGGTGAATGGAATTGATTCCTCAGTACCTCGAATCTGAAACAGCTCTTAAACTGATGAGGTGAAGAGTCGCTTTGGGAGACTACACACACACACACACACACACACACACACACACACACACACACACACACACACACACACACACACACACACACACACACACACACACACACACACACACACACACACACACACACACACACACACACACACACACACACACACACACACTTTGCCTCATTCTCTCAATCTCTCTGAAGAAGATTGTATTTGACTGATCTTTATTTAGGCTCAAAATAATACCAGAGATGGCCTCATGTTGGTGCCATGGTGAGTTGCAAAGTTGAATACTCACATTTGACTGTGACTCACAATTTTCCATTTCCATATACTACTTATATGGCAGGATGAACTATGTTACTATAGTAATTACTGTTACAAAATGTGTATTTGTTGAGTAGTAAAGAAAGAAAAAAGACTTTTACTAAATTGATTAAATTGCTAAAAATACAAGCTAACATGATGATACGAATGTAATATGTGTAAAATGTAGTACTTGTAATATTGTAATACTTGATGAAGGAGTTTTTTGTCAACCATTTAGCAAAATACAAACCCTTAAGTCGGTAATAAATGACGATGTCTTAGAGAACCCCCAGTATTCACCCCTAACCTTCACTTTTTACCTTTTATTTTTAAGCTACTCATTTAGTTTCTAGAATGTGAAGTTAAGTAAAAACTGTCATCAGTGTTTCTTGCATCCCAGTTGCCGCTATGTCACCTTTGTTTGACCTGGCGTTACCCTTCCCTTCAGGTGAGAGGCCTTACAAGTGCACACATTGCGGCAAGGCTTTCAACCAGAAGGTGGTGCTGCAGACTCACATGGTGAGACACACCGGAGAGAAACCTCACCTCTGCATCTTCTGCCCTGCTTCCTTCTCCCAGAAGGGGAACCTGCACTCCCACGTTCAGAGAGTTCATTCTGAGGTAAGGGGGCACTTTACCTCAGGTGTGACAGTAAAATACTCAAACACTCAAATTTACTACCTCAGAACCTGTAAAGGAAACATGCCTGTGTGATCTGATGCGAGCTGTGATTGGGAAGTATTGCATTACAGCAATAGAAGGAGGTACCAAACCACAAACATTGCTTTTATAACATTGCAAAAAGTTTTAAGATTTCCTTTAAAGTCTCACCAGTGTGGAGGATTGAAAATAGAGGAACTCAAGCGATCTTAACCAACTCCAAATTGGTCATCATAAATTTTTTATTACTGTCTGAAATGGTAATAAAAGAAAGAGACATTCATCGCTACTTGAATCCTCCCTGAAACATGAGCCTTAATGAATGAGAGTTGATTTTGTCACGAATGCAGTTCAATTTGTTTTGTGAATTTCTAGAAATACCCCTAGAAATCAAGGTGAAATAACTAAGATTATATCATGTGTATGATGCTTCTAGATTAGTGGTACAAAAGTATGAATATATAAAGTCTTTTATGTCTCCAGAGGGAGCTGTGTGAAGTCTGATGACATCAAGTTTTAATATGATAAACTGTGAGGTTCAGGAGTTACTAGACTTTTGTAGCCTACTCATTTCTGCTTGAGGAGAATTCCCCTGTAAACAACAACATGTGTTTGCTTTTTGTTGATCTAACAGCAGTTACTGTATTCTCAAGTTACACTGACTAAACCTTTACCAAAAAACAAAAAAATATATCATTGCTGTTTACAGGTGAATTCACAGAGTAATACTTTGCTGATACTTGTGCTCGTCAAATATCAAATACTGTAACTAGACATTTCATGCTGTTTACCAGGTTTTGGTCATTCAGTATCAGTTCTTTTATTCCTGATGTTGTCCCAGATATTTCTGTTTCTCTTTGTGCACTAAATTATCAGCCCTCCTGCCTACAGCCTGTTACACATGATACAGCAGGACATACTGTTTGCCTGCCTCAAAGGAAATGAGGTGAAATAGCAGCTCTTTGTTCCTCATTTGGTTCTTCTCTTTTGTAAAAACGTCAGAAACCAATTTTAAAGAACCCTCCTGATGCATCCATCCTAATTTAGCCTGGACTTTGGTCTCTAACGTTGCCCTGTCACTACAGTCTCTTCCTGTTAGTGCCAAACTGGTCGAGAGAGTTGCACATGTCAAAGTCCTGTCTATGTGCCCGAATGTCCATGTTGACAGGAAGTGGATTGTGTGGGTGTCCTTTTTTAGGGTTTATTAATAAAGCCCATTAACGGCTGGTATGATAGAGGTTGGAGTAGCTCCTCATTGATGGCTGTATCCAATAATGTGGCTACAGTCTGGACAGGGTCAGCTCTGTGGCCCCCTGATTGTAAAGCAACACAATGATCTAAATCACAGGAGGTGCAGTGGGAGTGCACAATGCTCAGTGCTCGTGCATTTTGCCAAAAAGATGAGAATAAAAGATGCTTTGTACTTCCTCACCCAGCTCCACGCTAATTTGGTTGACTAGTGACAGCGCCAGCTGAGAAATAAATTTACCTGAGTTTTGTGCCTATGCACGGCAAAAGAGAGACACCACTGTGAAAATAGACTCTTCTGGCTGTAGACCTCTTGACTAGAAGATCAGTGACTTCCACTAATACCACATCACTCTTCAGTGGGAAATACTGTATCCTAGACAGGCTATTGTATGAACCTATTCCAGGTGATTTCAAATAATGGAATACATACATGTATTGATTTTATCTTTCCAGCCTACACATCCTTATTTTTTAACTTTTTTGTCACCTTGGCTTGGCTGCTGTAGATTCACAGAATCTGACAAGCAAGGTACACATTTAACCCAGAATCCCACCGAAGAGAAGTAGCTTAGAATAGAATAGCAAGGAAAATTTGCCCCATTCAGACATTTAATTACTCCTTTAGTTTGGTTTGTGTTGGCAGGATAAATGGTATCATTCAAAGTTGGATGGCACCAAACCTATATACAAAGATGCCTGACATGCAGATCTTGACTCTCTCTGATTTGAGAATGTAATCTGAGCAAACCGCAGGAAACGACGCCAAAACACAAGGGTTTCTGGGTACAACCTGACATATGTGCATGTCTGATAAACAGCAGTATGTATTAACATCACATACAGGAAACATTTGGCAAAGACAGTGTCTCACAGGGTATGATATCCAAGCTTAGTTACACCTCTGAAAAAGAAACACAGGAAATCCAAACATATCCACACCTGTTTCGTGTTTCTACAGTGGGGGCATTTTAATGGTGGTTTTAATGGATAAACGAGCAAGAGTAGCAGCTGCAGTCCACGACAGTGATGAAAGGACGCCTCCGCCGGGCCCCTTCTTCATTTTGCACTCATCTGCTGACTGACAGCTTCTCTCAGCTTTTCAGTCCAATAAATAAACATCTATGTCAAATGCCACAATCACAAATACACAAGCAAAACAACCGTCATGAACGTACCATTACCAACCAACATTACCATTACCAAGTATCCATGGAGGTAACCCATTAGCACAAAGCACAGAGGCTGTGCTTTGTGCTAATGGGTTACTTCCATGGATACTTGGTTAGCTCAGTAAACGAGAGCCTGTCACAAAACACTTTTTTGAGCACCACGTCTCTCTCTCATTCTCCGGCTCAGTGGGTGTGTGCTTAGTGCTGGTAACTCACAACAGTCTTTCGTTCAACAGTAATATCTTTTTTTATTGTCACACTGCGACTAGCTTGCCTGCTTTAGCCTTATGGAAGACTGTGGCCATGCGTACTGAGCATGCGTCCACGTAGGTAGGCAGGTATGTAGGCAGACAGGCAGGTCGGCTGTCCAATCATTCCATTCGGTACGAATGATTGGATGAGTTATTACAGGCCTGTGACAGCCACAGACACCAGATTGTTTTTTTTCTCTGACAAACTAGTTCATTTATTGATTGCTGTCAGGCTGTTATGAAAGTGCATCTAAAATACGTTGCTGTCTCTGCCTTAAATTGAAGCTGAATAAAAAGCGTTCCACTTAATTCACTGTGTCGAGCAGTCAGGCTGAATTAATGCATACGAGCATGTGGCTGGTTTTGCCCCATCCATTGTGTTCCAGTCCACTTTGACAAAACAAAAGAAACAAAACAGTGTTTGTGTGTACGGGAAATGTTTTTTCAGGGCTTTCAAGTTTGAACTAGAGGACTGCATTGGGATTGAATACAAGTCTTGGGGAGGCGCACACTTGTTTTGATCTGAGATGGTGAGATATTGTGAAGAGAACCTCTATTCTCTATCGAATAGAGAATAAACAGACATGGATACTTATACAAAGTGCAGTGATTCATAATGGCCTCAATCATTTAGCCAGATGCGCATCTCTTCATTGATACTACGCGGTTTTTCCCTGTAGTACAGGAGAAGGCACTAAATCAATGGACCTCTATTGTGCTCTATTGTGTTGAGTGGAAGTGGAATACACATATTGCGGGAGCGGCAGTCAGTTGTCAGAAATCCAGCAGGAGCGGGATTAAGAAAACAGCCCCACTTAGGGTCCTAGTTTGAAAAGATTGAATTGTGTATATTTTTTCTCTTGCTTTTTCATATGATTGTGTATTCCATGCCAAGAGCCCATGATGGGGCCAGATGATTGAATTACTTCTGGAAAACCAAACAGCAGGACCATTTGAATAATGCATCTAATTTTCACAAGTGTTCTTCAGCTTTCCTGCTCCCGATAGAGTTTGTCCTTATGATTGACTGACTTGAATAAATTATGATCAGGCATTATTCACAATAGATTTCATGAGCAGATGCATACTCAGGAGCCAGGGGAGTCTAAGTCTAATAAAATGTTTGGTCATGTAGGGTGTTGGCATAGTGAGACAGTAACACTGTCTGCACATAAATGGCATCTAAAATCTTCACTCAACACACATAATAGATTCAGGTGGCTAAGCTCAGAAAAAAATGTTTTTCTGTTGATCTGTGGTTCAAAACCAGCTGCAGAATGCAAGTCTACAAACATAGTTGACCATAGTAGATTGAACATCTTGTTTTTTACCCTTGCAAATGTACAATCTAAGCCAGCAAACTATTTTATGGGCATTTAGCAATAGAATAATGCACTAGCACCTCCAACACAGTGGGTTTGGATACTACATTTTTGGATATTACATTTTTATTGTTGTGTCATGCATATTACTAAGCTGTCAAACAAATTGTTATTGTTATTGTTATTATATCTGTCTTATTTATTTTATCCTCCGCCATTTTGATTTGACGGTTCGACAATCAGCCCACGTCTCTCTGAAAGGCTGGAATGGGAGCAAATGTATCGACTCTCAGAAATAATCATATGGCTCTATTCTGTATGGTGTCTACCGCTTTTGATTCTTTGCAGGCCCCATATCCCTGCTGCATAGTTCAATGTAGGATAGACACACGCACTGTAATGGTGGATATATGCAGAAAAACCAAAGATCATTCAATGCTTTCAGTTTGTTGATGAGTGATCCTAGAGCTGTCTCAGCAGAGTCAACAAGGGACCTTATTCCAACCTCATAAGTCATGAATTCATCAAGAGAAGCACCCAAATATTTACATATTCAACATATTCTTGAGCAACTGAGCCAAAACTGATTATATATGCAGATCTTGTCCTTATTTCTGAAATAAGTTCCTTGTCTAATAAGTCGGCTTTATTACTAAGCTCCATGTATAACACCACAAACTAGCAAAGCAGGAAAAGCACAGATGATAAACATTATGATAACATTATGATGGCTCCATTCCATCAAATGTCCCACCGAGAGGCTTTAGTGAGTGTGTGTGCGTTGTACCAGAGCCCCGTAACTGGCTCACCTAAATGGAATTCAGCCATCATTAATGTTCTTGATTTGACCAGTGAATTTCCTGCTTTGACAAGTCAAAACGTCTGTCACGATCTGCTTCCAGTTTCTTGAAGAAAAAGAATTAATTTTACTCTCTTGTTAATACCCCGTATCCCCAAATCTTCCTCGCTGCATCAGCCATCAAATATGATTCAACCTCACTTGCACAATTAATGAAATCAGAACATTACCGTCAAAGATCTCCTCCCTATTGATGTTTATCATTGATGCAATCTCCCCCCTCTTATTTCTCCATCGACCCCATTTCTGTCCTGATCTTTTTGTCATTGTTGCCATCTCTACCTTTACTGTCTTCACTGCCTCCACACATGACTTCCATTCCACGTCTGTCCCTTCTTTCACAATCATTTTCTCCGATTGAATGATTTCCATATGATTTCCCCACGAGAAATGACACTCCTCTTGTGTCCAACCATCTTTCCCGTATGTTCTACACTTATACACACTGATCCCTAACCCAGCTGCCACATACCTCTCATCATGAAGCCGATCACACCTTACCGGAGCTCCTTCGTATGCACCTCACACTCTCACAGACCTACTCCACATATGTCCTTTCTGGTGACTCTGGAGTTCAATCAACTTTTTTCACAAAATTTCTCCACTTCCCTCCAATCCCTGTCCATTGACACTGATACTGCACTTCACGAGTTTGTCCCTGATGGAAAAGCAATCACAACTCATACATTTTTGTGGCTCACTCAACAGTCACACTTGCCGTCATGGATTTTTTTCTTACTGCTCTTATGTTCCTAAGCAGTTTCGGACTATTTTTTTTAGCACCACTAAAATGTTGTCTTCCACCCACCACTTGCTGTCATCTCAGTTATGGATGTCTTCTCAGTGGTTCGATTTTCAAACTGTTTTTCCCTCTCTTACTGCAGCGATTTATTCATTCCTGCTGGATGTCTAACTTTCTCCACACATAAGTCAAAACTCCAAAAATCTGTCAATCCCAATCAAATGTCCCGGGTTACCTGCTCTGAATATTTGCTTCCCCCAACTTCCCCCAAGACATATTCGACATGCCAACACAGTTTTCTATCCAAAAGTCAGCACTGCTCACTTCCCATTTCAGATTCAGTGGTGATTCAGCACTGCACTGTAGACTACCTAAGCATATAACTAAGATTGACTTGCAGTGAAATTACAAGTTAAGATGCATATATTAGTACATGTCTGCATGTCAGGAACCATCAGGTGGTGATATTTACAAGAGTTTTACAACAGTTAATTTTTCATTACATGATTATAGATGATGATAAATGACTCCCCAAGGGCTGCAAGCACTCATCATTTATACCTGTGAATGAAAGCACACACTCTTGAGCACTTATTGAGTTAACCAAGAGGAACTTGCGTTTGATTGGCTAATTTATGAACTAAATACAAGGACAAAATATATCCATGTAACCATATTTCTTTTATAAAACTGTGTCCCCTGATATATCAGCCTTCATGCTTGGACCACTAACGAGCAAACAGTGAAGTTATATCTGGCGTCCATTATTTACAACTTTAAACTACAACATGGTGTTTTCAGTTTATTTGGTATTAACCGGTTTCAGATTACTGACCAACATCAGACACATTTTCTTTGACACTACAATATTTTGTATCTTTAAGATGCTATATGATGATCTCATCTAATCACGGTGTTAGGAGGGGATCCAGAATCAGGCTTGTTTTCATTGGAAGTACTCAGCCTATAAACTCCCATGCTTGGAAATAAATCATTTCTTTAGTGGGCAAAGCAAGAATGTCAGCTGAGTTCTTCATCCCTGCCTAGAAACATTAACACCACTCAGTTTTCCGGGTGACCGTGACATGTGGAGATTATATTATTATATGCCTATATCCGAAATATAAGATTTTCAGTAACTGGAAGGGAGCTATAACACAGCAGCCAGGGATAGTATCTTATATGTGGCTTATGTTCTCTCACAGACTAAAGGTGTACCACTGTTCCCGTGCATGGACTGCAGCTGTGCATTCAAGAAGTTGGGCAGTCTGAATGCCCACATCAGCAAGATGCATATCTCTGTGATTGAGGTGCCTTCAAGCACTCCGGTAAGAAAACTGATGCAGAAAACATGAGAAAAAACACTTAGTGAGCCCAACATCCGCTGAGGATATGTTCAGGTATATTCACTCTTTTGACCCCGATTAATGAGCTAAATGAGACTCACAAGAGTTCTTAATTTGATTTGTGTTACTATTGTAATTGGCTGTGTTTCAAATGTTTTAATGCTTCTCAGGGAATATTAATGCCTGCCTGCTTACATTTTTTTTTCTGTGTGAAGTAGTATGCTGCTATCTCTTATTCATGAAGAGAGATGAAACAATCTATTAATATACTTATTTTTGGAAATAGTGAAAGATAAACAGGTACACTTTAGTCCAAGAGCAGATAGACAGAAGGCATCTAGTCAATTCAAAATTTTAAAAGTCATGAATGTTTCTTTGTTAACCATCAGTACTTTTCCAAAGAAAGATTCTATCTTTCACTTCATTTGGCTGATAATGGTGCTTCATTTGCACTAAAAGAGCAGCAGCTTTATGCTGTTAAACAATTTCCATAAATCAAGCAAATGTGAGAGACTTGGCCTCCTTTGTTTACATCAGTGGCTATAATGTGGTAACATAGCTTGGTTATTAGTAGCTGATTAATTACTAGTTATTTTTGCAGTTTAGTGATGTTCAAATTACATGCCTCAGATCCACAGACAAACAAACCTTGCACATGAAACCATAGCAACTGTCTAGATTTATTTAATTGCCTTTGTTGGTATGATGCATGATATGTCAACGTGTCAGTGATTCACACAGATAAAGACACCGATCAACATTTCATCCAATAATGCTCACAGCTCTGTAAATCTTATGCTCCAGGGAGCCCTTAATAAAAATTAATCAGCTTTCAAATTACCGCCTATCCTTATCTCGGCCCTCGTCTTGTTTCCTCCCTTCTTCTCGTTCCATCCCCCCTCTTCCTCTCTATTAGGAGACGGAGGCGACAGGTCAGGCTCCTGGGGGGTCAGAGGGCGGTGAGGGGGTGACAGATGTAATCCAGCAACTTTTAGAGCTCTCTGAGGTCAGCGGGGAGACGGCGCAGCCCCAACCTCCAGAGCCAGCTATCGTCATGGAAACCGCCATCAACCAGGACATCCTGCAGGTGAGCAAAGGACATTCACTCACACCAAACCAATTAGATGAGAACAAAACTCAGTGGTATTTAAGGCCCTACAGATTGGCTGGGAGCCACATGCCTCAGGTATAAGATTCAAATATTAATCTTAAAGCAAGATTTTTAGTTGTACAGTATTTCAGCTCCAGTCTCTCAATATGACAAGTACTTTTGAAGGTAAGAACAGACCGATAAAAAGTAACATTTTCTGTCTGGGTGAGGTGCTATTCAATTCGGCAGTGGAGCACAGAAACACAAACACACAGCTCCACATACACACACATATCAGCAGCTGTTACATCTTAAGAAGTCAGTGAAACCATCTATGCGGAAATTATTTAGATGGAGGTGGGAGGACCCACTGTGGGAATGCATTTGGACACAGAGACAGAGATGAAAAGGAGAAATGTTTTCCACGAACTCCCTTAAATTATGTTTGTTTGAACCAAAATTCTGTGCTCTGTCAAGTTGCTTCCTTTGGTAACTGAATGGCAGGATTTTTCACAGTGGTGGAAACATGGCCAATCCACAGGAAAGGAGACTGTACCATAATGAGTTTGGACCAGGAGGCTTTATAAACGAGCACTGCTGGACAGTTGAATAGAGCCTCTGCTTTCCAACACAAAAGGATGGGATTATGACTGAGCTTTGGTTTTGGACCATGGCTTTTTTTTTGGCCAATTTCTTGTCAATATTTGCTGCATTATTACAAAGCATGTGTTGAAATGTTAACTAATTTATTGTACACAAATGCGTTTTTAAGCAGTGTTAGAGCCAATTTCTTTTCTGTTTCTGTAGCAAGCTCTGGAGAACAGTGGTCTGAGTGTGGTCCAGCCACAGAGTGACGCCACACCCAGAGAGTCTCAGAACCAGAACACTGAGGGTGCTGCTGTAGAGAGCAAGAAAACACAAGGTCCTGACAGACCAGCAAGGGAGAAAAAAAGGAGCATTTTCAAGAAACCTATACAAATGCCAGGTATTACACAACAATTACACAAGCATCGTATCAAAATGACAAACTCATATACATCAAATGAGGTTTTGACTCCTTCTGAATTAGTGCTGAAACTCAGTAGGTTTGGTGGTTCCTTTCAGCTACATTATTGATAAACTTCTCTCTTCTTTAAATGTAAATCATGTTACAATAAAACACAATTTTTTTAAGATCAGATAACTGATCAATCAGTTCAGTAATTTACTAAGTAAATATACAAAACATTTTCAGCCTGAAAGAAAGATTTTCTTGTTTTATCTGTGTTCATTTGTAAAAAAATATATCTATCTTTACTGGCTGCTGTTCATAGTTAATAAGAAAATATGTGTTTTCATTTTATATGATGCATACTTTACAAACTGGATGGTTAATGATTCACAAGGTTGATAGATGAATTCAGAATGAGAACTGTCGTCGGTTGCAGCGCCGAGCCGTCGACCGGACAGCTGCTTCACTCTGCCTTCCTTTCCAGGCTCCATCAGGGAGGAGAATGGTGTTCGCTGGCATGGCTGCCCTTACTGCTCCAAGGAGTTCAAGAAGCCCAGCGATCTCGTTCGCCACATCCGCATCCACACCCACGAGAAGCCTTTCAAGTGCAAACAGTGCTTCAGAGCTTTTGCAGTCAAGAGTACCCTCACAGCACATATGAAAACGCACACGGGTATCAAGGCCTTTGAGTGTCAGTGCTGTCTGAAGTGCTTCTCCACTTCTGGTAGCATGAAGGTACACATGCGTCTGCATTCAGGTGAGAAGCAGGCCCACTTCATGAATGGGTTACACTTAAAGCCAATGAAATGAATAAATTATAAAATTAACATTTGAGGAAATTTTTTCACTTTATTGGTTAATTCCTAATGTCATATCATACACTTATTAAACTATACTGTGTGCCAACATATGAATATATCAGTATGCACACAGGTCAAAGGAGACATACATAAGTATTCAACATAAAGCTTTAGGAAATGTTTTTCCTAGCAGCCCATATCATTTAGTATTCAGTTATATGTAATCATAAGTGATACAGCAAATTGCAAAAGCTGGTCTTTTGTAAATTTCGTGGTTACAGCTAGAGCCCTAGGTTGCATTCATGTATTTGCAATTATTCTCTTTTTTTCTTCATCTTAGAGAACTAATCTTAAAGAATCCTCCCCTGGACATGAAATGTCAGCATTAGTGTCAAAAAATAAAACTGTTACACTTAAATTATTGTGTGCATCTGTGCGGTAGTTTTTGCCTATAATTTTTAATTGCTATGTGATGGCACTGTCTACTGTCAGGTGTTTCCTCTAGCTGTGGTTATGTGTTGGCTCTAAGTTAAGGCTTTTTATATGTTTTCAGCTGTATTTCCAGCTAAGGCTTTGTGCTTATACAGTTTCATACCTTTGTCACTTTCCTTGTGCTGTAATTTGGTTTCATAGAAAAATATATTGTCTCCTGCTAACTGAAAGGCTTTGTAACCTTTTGTAGACAAAAATTAAATAAAATTATATGAGCTTGCTTACATTTTTGGTTTATGTGTGAGTTTCATATTATTTATTTAGACTGCCTCAGGGATAGTAAATACTGATTATATTTCATGTTATTTGCAGCTTATATTTGGACCCTTTTGATGTTTATATTAAAGTACACATGTCATTATCAGTCTCATTCTCTAAATACTAATTCTCCAAAAGTGCTATTTTTTCCCCACTTTTCCCAGGTGTACGCCCTTTCTCCTGCCCTCACTGTGACAAGGTCTTTCGCACATCAGGCCACAGGAAAACACACATTGCTTCCCACTTCAAAAGCTTACAGCAGAAGAAACACAAGTTTCCCCGAAAAACGAACAAAGCCAAAGTGTCCAAGAGTAACCTACCTCTGCCGGACATCCCTCTGCAGGAACCCATCCTCATCACTGACTTTGGTAAGAGCATGCGTTAACAAGATCTTGTATACATGTGGGGTGTTGTTGCATCTGTGTTCATGTTCAAGCAGACACACACCTCAGTTGTCGTTGGGATGAAGTGAATGCATTGTTATGTTATGTCTTTTCACATGGACGTCCACATGTTGCTTAACAGGCCTCATCCCATCCCAGAATCCTCGCTTGGCTTTCCAACAATACCTAGAGGTGGTGGGCAATGACCGACCATACAAGTGCCAGTTCTGTAGTAAGGCCTACAAGAAATCAAGCCATTTGAAACAGCATGTCAGGTAATTACATTTCCAGTACATAAAGTCTAAGAGTTTAAGCAACAGGACTTTTTGAGAGCCAATACATGTATTGATTAATCTGCAGATGAATGTCAGTTGTGATTTAAAATATGTTATCAAATTTACAAGCCTCAGATCTTCAGGGAAGGAATACCCTGAATTACAGCAATCAACATGTGATGATGAAAACCCATATATGAGAGGAAAGTTTTTGGAGAAAGTCTTACTTTGGAGAACCATGATTGAGCGTGCTTTGTGACTTGTTAGCTTAGAGGTCAGGTTCCTAGCTGCAGGTTTGATATATGTGGACGAGGAGCCAAGATTGCTTTGTCAGTAGCTCTTTGAACCAAATACAGTTGTTTCCAGCTTATTTTCTTTCAGCTGGATGCAATTTTGGAACATCCAATACCAAGTAGTAGGTGACATTAGACTCTTATGTATAACAGTGGTATCGCATGTTTTGTCTGTACACAATGTGATGCAGTGGAAGTATTTATACAGAGAACAGAAAGGGGCAAAGGATGGAGCTTTAGGAAGCACCACCAAAGAGGGGCGTCACCAGCAGTGACACTGTTTGACAAGTATGAGTGAAACCAGGCTTAGTCTGTAGTCAACCATTTTTTGTGGTTGTTTCTTTTCCCCTGTGGATGAACCCTGCTGATTATGGCGATACCTACTTGAATATTTGGCCAGGAGAAGAAAAGTTTACCATTCAGGTGTCCCTCTCCGTTGGTGCTTAAGAACTACGGAGAGTAGTGTTCAGCTCAGTAAGTTTACTTGAGCCTAAGACATAAGCTCATCGACAGCCAGGCAGCAGTTAGAGGGGAGGAGGAAGCAGTGAAAGAGAAAATGAAAGCATGTTGACAGAAGTGATGAATATGGTGTTAAGAAATAACCAAGGGAGGTGAGATGAAATTGATGCAAGACAGGAGGGGGTGAGGAGAAAGAGTAGAGTGGTTATCCGTTGGTGAGAGGAGAGCCATCTGCATTTGTCAGGCAAGACAAGAATTTCTCCTTAAACTGTCATATCAACCTGTTAATATACTCTTATTTCATGTCTAATTCTGTATTTAAAGGTAATCTAGAGACATTGTAGTTTCACTGGCTTGTTTTATTATCTTACATAAATTAATAATACAAAGACTTTGTTAAACTAACTTTAAAATGTCAGTCATGCATAAAATAGACCATTGAAACAGCCCTAAGAATGATAAGTAGCCTAATCACAGCCTCTCCTTTCACTTCCTTTGTTGACAGGCTTAGATTAATGGCTTACATCTCGTGTCAAAATATCACATTTGACTATTTTTTATTAACATGTAACTGCTGTATACTTTGTATCCCAAAAGTTAAGTACAGAAACTGCAATTTTATAGCTAATAAGCTTTACATTGCCCCATACAGGTCTCATACAGGAGAAAGGCCCTACAAGTGTGTGCAGTGTAGTCGGGGTTTTGCTTCCTCAGGAGTCTTGAAGGCTCACATCAGGACCCATTCAGGCCTAAAGGCGTACAAGTGCCTGATGTGTGACACCACGTTCACCACCAGTGGCAGCCTGCGACGCCACATGACCACTCACAGTGACCTGCGACCGTACATGTGCCCCTACTGCCAGAAAACCTTTAAATCATCACCCAACTGCAGGAAGCACATGAAGACACACAGGTTTGGGCTTTTGACAGTGTGCTTGTTTGCAGTTGCGTTAATTTGTTCTTTTGTGCAGTTTTTGCCATGATCAGATTATGCAGTGACAAGAGGGTCGTGCACAAACCAGAAAGTCCAAGTGAAAATATGGTGTAAAGCTAAAATATGAAAACACAAATGCATCAATCACTGTTATAAATCTAAGGCTCTGCTTTTCATCCTCTGCCAAACCAGATATGAACTGGCCCAGCAGCTGCAGCCCCAGTCAACAGAAGACCCCTTAGGAGGGGGCACCGTGGCCCATGATATGCAGGTGGAAATAGAGGGAGATTCCCTCCAGCAATCATCTGCAGCATCGGCAGAGCAGCAAAGCATGCTGGGACTGGGCCAGACAGAGGTTGGGAATGGAGGTCAGCAAGTGACGTTGGAGGCACCCCTGACTGATCAACCCCTTGTGCAAGGAGAAGGTAAGAAAGATATGTACACTGAAATTTGACATAGTAATACATAACATAATTCTTCTGACCTTAGTTGAATGTTTAAAAGTGAAACTTCAGAATATTTTTTTAGGAAATTTGGTCAACTATTCCTTGTTCCAGCTGTTTGTTCACTCTTGGTTTCCCAAAAGATGGCTAGATGGCACTTCATCCAGTGGAGCTTCAGCACTTTGAGGCATGGTGTGACTAACCCTGTAATCCATATACAAAGACCATGATCTGGCTTCTGAAAATAGAGGGCATCACTGTCCTTCAGAACCAAGCAGATCAACCTCATTAATCTCTGAAAACTTCATATTTTCCCATAAGGAATGTCTTGTGGCTAGTTTAGAATTGGATTTCCTAAAACACCAGAGCACCTCTCTTTTAAAAAAGATGTCAGGTTCAGAACTCTTAACCTCAGATATCTATAAATTGATGACATTTTAATAATGTATAGACGGCAATTCACTCCGCATACAAATGATGTACAGTGTTAAAATTCAAAGCAGGCAAGTTCATAGAAATGTAGTATTTCCACAATATTCCCAAATGCAGCACCTGCGGCAATGTGCTAGACCAAGTCTAACCACTTTTTCTCTTGTTGTTTTTTGGTTAATACAAGTCACAATTTCCACACTGTTAAAATTGATTAGCGGCCTGAGAGTGCAGTGGGTGAACACCACCAAAGATGAAGAGAAAAACAACAATAAGAGTAGAACGATCACACTTGGGAACACGTAAACTGCTGTTTAACAACACTTGAAGTTCATGGTACTTTTTTAACCTTCATAAGATGCAGATCAGTGTAGAATGTCCTTTTCAGCAGTCTTTGTCTTGGTGAGCACCAGACTAACCTTTCATGTTGCTGTGCGTCTCTTTCTCTCTGTGGTGACAGACTCGTATGTGACTACCCAACATGCTTTGCCCCAGAATATCAGCCAGTTTGAGACACCAGCACTCCCTCAGCCTGCCTTTGACCAGCAAGCTCTAACACAAGGTACAAATACAAACACACACACTTTCTGTCCACAGAGTTCACTCATGCAGGTCCTTTCTGTTTGGGAAGTTTTCAACAGTTTCTAAACTATTATGTCCATAATACACGAGAATGAGTGTGTTTAAATATGACAAAGAAGTAAAAAGTCTGTATATATTGTCATCTCTGATTGGGCAAATCATGCATTTTCTGTTTGAAAAGTCAACAGACAATAAGCCTTAATAAGTCACTTACTGTTCCAGTAATTAACCTGCAATGTTTTCCGCTAAGAGGGTTTATGAATTGTGCAGTGTGCAAATGCTGGCCTCAAGAAACCACATTAGAGATAACATGTTTCACTTTAGATTATCATGGAAAAAGAAATCTACCAAACAAAAAAAAACATTAATAATAGAATAAACTTTCTTTCAGCTCCACTAGTCTGTCAAAGGGCAGTTGATTTGATCATATTACATGTACCATCTGTGAAAGTGTCCTATATCTCTCTGTCTCCATTCTTCCCTCTTGATTGTAATGTTTTATTCCGGTGTAGTGCTCTCAAACATATGGTTGCTACTTTAATCCCACCAATTAACCCATCAAGTTCCCTCTATGCCAACCGACTGTTGTTGGCAGCCTCAATTCTGTGTAATCAGACTAGTGGCAGCAGCTCACAGCAAACATCTGCCAGGCAGATCTACCTTTCCATTCTCGCAGGCGGCACTATAACCTTTTTATCTGTCCAGAACTGATCTGGAATTTCATCATTTTAAGTACGAAGCCACGTGTCCTCAAGTATCTTCAAGGAAACAAAGCTTATGTGCCCGGGCATGAGGACTCTTGAGCAACTAATCATATTCTAACCCCCAGTATGCCACTGCATAAGGCATTGTTATGTAGTTGCTGGTGATATGACTTGCAATGTTGATCCCTGGGGTTTCATGTGAGAAACCTTTATTTAAATTATTAAAATATTATATAAAATTATATAAAATATTAAATATGGTTATATACTGTGTTTACCTACAAGAGTCGTCTCGGTTATCTCAGTCTCATTTCGTTATTTGCGACAGATCCAAGTTCTTGCGTGCTATGTTTCATTTGAGGTTCCCATTCTGGGTCTGCAGCAACATTAGTGGCTCTTAAACTGCCACTGGCTGTATGAAAGATTAATATCCAAACTGCTAAAATTGTAAAAAGGAGCCTTTTTCTTTTTATGAAGTAGATACTTTTGTTCCAAAATGTACAGATGTCAGCACAATTTGAAGAGCTTAAAAGAACCAGATTTTAAATCATTGCTTTGACTGGTTGAATACAGACTTGTACATATTTCTGGTTTCTCTTTAAAACAGACTCAAGACTTTACAGCGCATCATGTAGCGTCTTTTTGCTGCAGGCTGTAATCCCTGTGCTGGTCAGTCAGTAGTGTCAGCAGCCAACAGTATCACTGAATGATGGGCCTGAGCTCAAAGTTCAGTAATTTAAAATCAATAAAAGCCATCCACCCTGCCAAATTTCTGCCCGTTATTTTGCTGTGTTGTGCAAAAGTTGTACAAACACAAACGTGCGCCTAGATTTCATTGCTTCTAATTACAATTTTTGCTGAGAGAAAGATTTGTGAGATATTGACTTATCAATCGCATTTGTGCTGAGCTGTAGATCCACTTTTGCTGTTAATAACTGCAGCTTTAGACAGTCTTCATCTTTAGGTTTACTAACATTTTCATTCTATATTCTTCATTTGATACAAAGCTATGCATGTTAATATGATACAGTGTTTAGCATTTATATGTTTGTAACTGCAAAGTTTATTAGCGAAAAACTGTGACAATTCAGTTGAAACCTTTAGAACAATTTGCAATCAGCTGATTGATAACCCAAGAGAATCATTATTGGCTGTTTGCTCTCTTCAGGCTTCACCATCACTGAATCGAGCTACAATCAGTCCCAGTTCTCCACCGTCCAGCAGCTGCAGGATTCCAGCACCCTGGAGTCTCAGGCCCTGTCTTCCAGCTACCACCCCCCGAATCTGCTCCATGTTTCCACCACAGAGGTGGTGAGTCCTGAGCCTCCAGTCGTTCTTTAGCACACATTCATCATGACTTCAGTTCCCATAATTTAGGAAATATAAACATATGAATAGATGTTAAAATATACTCACAGTTTCTAATATTTAGTAACGACAAGTGTGGTTGTATGAGATACTTATCCATAGTTTGTGTATTAAGTTCAGCAGATCACTTTATATCATAGTCACACAGTCCTTTCCACAAGAAACTGAAGCTGCTCTCTCTTTCTCTTCGCTCGCTTCAAAGCCACTACACTCAATTGACAAAATTGTATCTCGCTGAACACAGGAGTTTCCTGCACTATTGCTGCCTCGATCAATGAACACATTAGTTCGGGTCAGAACTAACACACTTAACACATCAGAGTCACAAAATAACACAAGCAAAGTAACCAATTGAGACGGCGGTAAACAGCAGCTTCCGTTTTCTGAGTAGTACGCTAGCTATGGATAAGTACCTCATACAAGCCCACTTCAAATAATCCAAGCTATCCCTTTAAGACGGATTTGAGTCCAATGGATCATTTATGATGTCTTGAACTTGTACCACAGGCTCTTGTTATAGATTAGTCTGGCTTAAATCTTAGAGCATGCAGCTGCATAGATATGCATACTGATGGTGCAAGAAGTGATCCTCTTGAAATTGTAATGAAAGTACAATGCAGTGGAATACAGCTAGGTTTAAATTGGTAATTGATGCAAAGATTTGCTTGATTAATAGCCTTAAGCCAGGCCATTAATCAAGCAATATTATCAAGAGATAGAAAATTATGCAGCATCATTTTAAGTGATTGCATATGTGACCTTTCAGGATGAGGGCCTCCAAACCGTAGTTGGGAGACCTGACCAAAAAAAGCGTGATCAGCATATACTTTTCTGTGGCGGTGGCAACAAAACTCACACGGGGAGAGACTGTGGGCATAGTAGTCTAGTTTGTTAAAAAAAAAGTTATTACTGTCACTGAAAAATAATTATATTAATTCATATAACTGTTAAGGAGGCAAAAATACACCTATCAGCACCTCTTAATCCCATGAAATGGTATTACTACTTTCATAATATGATGAACACTCAGTTGCCAGTTTATTAGGTACACTCTGCTAAAACTCATACAGTCTAATACAACAGGACATCAAGGTTATAATGTTCAGTTTTGTTGAAACTGTTTAAGAGCTGTGTTTATTCAACTCTGAGCATTTTGGAGGATGTGGCTCATTAAGATAAATAGAGGGGACAGATAATGGTGAATGCTGATCCTTAATTGATGGATGAGTCACTTAACCTCTGAGCCACATACAAAACACCTGTCAGTTTAATGCAGTACAGTTCAACAGCACCACAAACTGCAGCTTCCAAACTCTCCACTCTTCCATCTCTCTAAAACATGTCCCAAGCGTTTAAGAGTATTTCCCAGTATGCCAATTTATTCTTATCAGAATGAAACATAAGACACCTGATACTAATAATGGCCGTGTAAATGTGTTTCTGTCTGTATTAACGTGAGCGTATTCTGCTGATTCGTCTTTTTTAATCTAGACGAATGGGCTTCTTCAGCAGAGCAGTCAGGGGGAGCTTCAGCTGACTACCGAAACACAAGACTACCAGGATGACAGTGAGGACAACAGCAAAAGAGCCTACAGGTTTCATTCTTGGTTATTTCTGTGTGTGTGTGTGTGTGTGTGTGTGTGTGTCCATGGTTGTACATTCCTGCATGTGTGGCTTCAGAAAGTACTCCCACCTCCTCACCTGTTAAATTCCACTCCTTTGGAAAAGCACCATTAATGGCAATTACATCTTCAAGTCTTCGGGATCTTCTTCTGCTATCTTTGGACACCCTCATTTCTCTCAGGCAATTTCTGCCAATATTTCTTTCTTAGAGATCCTTTCAAACTTTGTCCAGCATTTGGCTGGGCCAATCAAGGGCACTCGGCGACTTTGCTATAACTGCTTCTGTTGTCCTTGCTGAGGGACTCAAGTAGTACTGAAAAGTGAATCAAATGTTAATGTTGTTTACGCTCTGTTCATTGTTCCTTCACTTCTCACCAATCATCAAGCCTCCTCATGGCTTGATGCGGCTGCAGCCACATTTCACAGCAGACAACATAGCAACGGTTTTAACCAAAGCACTACTTCAGATTGAAGAATTCAATTTTTGTCTCATCGAACCACAACATCTTTTCCAGGGTGCTCTCAGAGTACTTAAAGAGCAGTTTGAGGTAACTCAAGAGTGGCTTCTGTCTATTCATTCTACCATTTAGACCTGATAGCGCTGCAGCACTCAGGCTTGATGAGCCGTGGTGCTTCACTGCTACATGCATTTTCTGTTGAACAGGTTCTCCCATCTCTGGACATGGACTTCTGTTAATCTCCTCTTTGTCACCGCCTTAACCAACCCCCCCCCAAATTCTATCTTAAGGGGCTAGTATGATTTACGCGTTCGTCACTGATGAAGATGAATGTATCATAGCGTGTCTGAACAGAATCTAAATACCAAAACTTTGCCTGGTATGCACACCTACTTCCAGAAGTTCTTACTGATGCTTTCATATTGTTTTGATAATATCTTGCTTGCTACCACCATTAGAAACTCAAATGCACCATGGCAATGAGTAAATTTGTTCTTGTCTGTCAGTTTGCTGGTTTTAGTTTTTCCCTCATTGCAGTGTTCGGGTTGTGTTTGTGTGCTCGATGATATTTAAACAAACATTTTTCAGGTCTAAAAGCAGACTAATGATAATGTCACTGTCATAAACACTGAGCCTGGGAAATAGAAGGCTTTGTTTGTGAGGTTCACTGTGATTGCCTTCAATATCTTTACCTGCCTTAGGCGTCTTTCGTTTCAAATTTTCCCCAGATAGAGCAATACCAGTTAGAGACATACCTCAGAGATAGAGTCATGTTTATCCAGGTGTATAAGGCATCTCTGAAATGTGTTGTAATTACTTCTCCACCTATCAGACTTACCAAAAACTAATTGCACATTTTTGTGAAGGATATAAACAAGGCAACCACGGAGAGAGCATCTGGGTCGGATCTATTTTTTTTATGAATTTACTTAAATTAATTCAGTGGATTTGACAAGAATAAAATAACATTCCATCCTCTGCATAATCCCCAGATGGAGATTTCTCTCTGCTAGCCAGGATGCACCGCTCTGACAACAGGGAACCTCGGAGAGAAAGAGCAAAAATTATTTTGATCATTCTCACATGTAATGTTTTCGTCCCTTGCATCAGTTTAATATTTATGCAGGTGTAGCAAGGTTGAAACAGAAGCATGGAGGTGTTTTTTTACCCTGCAAAAACCTTTTAAGCTCAAGTGAATAGAAACAAAACATAAACAGACAGGCACATGTTCAGAAAAGAGTTTCTACAGTAGGAACTTTCTCCAGGAACTAGGAACCCCTGAAGGAGATTCCACTGCAGGGACCTGGGTCTACATTTAGCTCCAGGGGCGCTATTGTACCCCCAAAAAAGTCCCTGCTAGGGGTTTTTGTACTTTCCAAAAGTACAGGAACTTTGGGGGGTTGGGCTTGCAGCGCTAAACATTTGTAATTAGTTAAGTACTCGCAGCATTTTATTTCAGCCACCATTTTAATGACATATTAGCTAAGATAGCTAAGATCCCAATCATCAGTTAAGACCCACAAGGACTTTGTGGCGGTGTCTGTATCTCCTGTCTGCCTGTATTTTATTATTTTATCATCATTTTTCTGTGCTTAGGGCATTTCTGGATGTCTTCATGGATGGTTTCATTTCAGTGGGTAACAGCGTGCATGCTGGGAGATGAGATCTCTATAAAAACAAAACATTAGCCATCAGGTTGGGTGGCTGTCTCTCTCCCATGTTGTCTATCTGTTAAGAGCTGCACATCTCAGCTTCACACACAGAGAAGAGCAGTGACCCAACAGCAGACAGGATGAGGCTTTGTGTGGAGGTGTGGATGTTGGTTATTTGTGCTTTACAATTTAACTGCAGAGAAACAATCAGAAAATAATGTTTTGTTTCTCCAATTAATTGCTTTGTTCTCAGTAATGCTGCTCCCTCTCTCCTTTCACTCCATAGCTTGCTCTCTTCATACATCATAGGACTAGTTTTCCCTATTCTTCACCACTTGGTAGCTGTGGAAACATAGACAACAACAGGTTGAAGGAACCATTTAGCTCTTTAAAAAAGAACCCTGGCTGTAATAGTTCCGGGTACACATCGCGGAAACACAGCTTATTACTAATATTTGACTCTATGAGGAGAAACAAACAAGTCTGGTTTCTAATTGTGGTCATCATGTGTAATGAGACAATCTTTAATCACACACTTAACAAAAGCCCAAGTCCGAGGCATGCGATAATGAAGGCAGTAATTTATTTTCAGGCCCAAATTACAAACTCAATACAAAGGTTGCAGCTGTCCTCCCTAACTTCCTCTGACGAGGATCTTACTCAAGATGTAGTTAAAATGTTTCAGTACATCACACAGCTTGATTAACAGTTGCTCATACCTGCCCCTGCAACAAATAAACAACAAACAAAACCTCCTGCCAGCTGCTTTGGGGACCGTGGACACTCGGCTGTCAGCAAAAAGCTTTTCATTTTTGCTGAATGGTGCTTAGGAAGTGACATTAAGTTGCATCACTTGTTTATAATGAGACCTGCAGTGAATGACAACTTCTCTTTTCCATCAAAACAAACCATGGCCATCGTCAGCCCAAAGCATATGTGACCATACAGACTAGTTACCTCCTCAGGTATGTCTGTTTATCATCAAATTTGGCATCTTCTAAAGAACAGCAACAATTAAGAGGCTTTTTCTTCCTTTTTCAGGTGCAGTTGGTGTAACAAGGGCTTCAAAAAATCAAGCCATCTGAAGCAGCATGTGCGCTCACACACCGGAGAGAAACCATACAGATGTCATCTCTGTGGACGAGCTTTTGTATCAGCCGGAGTGCTGAAGTCCCACCTCAATACACATACAGGTGAGCTCGCTTTATGCCAGGTGTATAAATACATTTCCTAAATTAATTAGATTTGACAGGCTCAGAGCCTGTAAAGGTCACAAAAAAATTGGAAAAAAGAAACCGCCCATTGTTCCCATAATGGGGAAAAAAATAAGATCATGATTAAGATTAAGGTTTCACAAGGTATTTAAATGTTTTAGAATAGTTATTAGAAGTGGTTGGTTTAAAAAGATTAATTAAAAAGAACAAGCAAAGGGTATAAGGTAAATTAGCTGTAAGGGAAAGTTACCGAAAGTTATCCAGTTTTGTAATTTGTGTTTGTGAGTTGTTTTTATATAAAATTTCATTAGTAAAACTAGAAAGTTGAAACACATCTTCCTGAAACCTGCTGCCAGCATGTGAAACTCTGCCGCTGTCATCTCACTGACAGGAGTAAAGCCCTTCAAGTGTAATGTCTGCGACGTCTCATTCACCACCAATGGCAGCCTGAACCGCCACATGATTATCCACATCAAGTCTTTCAAATGCTCCATGTGTGACGAGAGCTTCAGGACCAGCCTGCTGTGTAAAAAGCATATGAAGAAGGAGCATGCTGTGGAGGATCAAAGTAAGGAAGCCCAGACAACGTTTGGATGCAAAAAATGTTTTGAATAATGGACAGAAGTTTTGAAGTTGTTTCTGCATTACCGTTTAGAAAATCTGAGGCTTCATAAGGATAAGTGTATATTTCTTTGCACGTGTTCACACTGTTTCCACATTTCCAAGTGTTTTTCGCCTCAGTTTAAGCTGCCCAGCATGAAGTAAAGTGATAATAGAACCAAATTCTCACAGTTATAGGTCTGGATAGTCAAGACGTTGAGGAAGAGGATGAGGAAGAGGATGAAGAAGGGGACCAAAAGACATCAAAGAGGAGGGGTTTGGAAATCATCACCTTCACTGAGGAGCAGGCGGCGGAGCTGGCGAAGGATCCCGGTGAGGAGGCCTCTGTGTCGGAGCGGATACTCGCCCAGTCGGCAGCTGAGAGGGATCGAATCAGCGAGATCAAAGACAAGGCCGTGGAACTGGAGACGGAACCCAAGTTTGCCAACTGCTGCAGTTACTGCCCCAAGAGCTTCAAGAAGCCCAGCGACCTCGTCAGGTAAACATCAGTGATTGTCTGTTAGGAGAAACCTGTCAGCTTGTCTTGGTCTTTGTGAGGCAAAGTGTGAAAACAAAAAATACACTTCATATGTAAAAAATGTTGCCTTACGTTCTCTCAGGGGGTAGCTCAGGTATTTTTCAACCATTTTTCAGTCTTATTCTCATAATTGTGGCCTTTCTGCGTAAGGGTCAGGATAACCTTGCAAATGCCAAAGCAATCTGAACAGTCACCACAACAATTATAACAGCATCTTGTCAGCTAAACACATCAGCTGTCTGCTTGTTTGTTTATATGCTGTTGATTTAGCGTGTGTGCTTGCTGAAGAAGTAGTAGACAGTAAGCAGAAGATCTGTAAATAAATCCCAGTAGGAGAATGAGCTAATCCAACGTTAGCTTCTTTGTTTACTTTACTTTAGAGTCTGAGGCAAGTATTTGAAGTGATTTATTCTAAATTTAAAGCTGGGAAGTTTTAAGTGGTTCACACTGAAAATTGTGTTTCCCAAATCTCTGCAACGGAGATGATGATGCAAAGTTAGCATGACTGGTAGTCACAACAGCCCCAATTAGGAGAGAAGAAGTGCTCCTTTAGGTATGCTAGAGGTGGACTTTCCGAAGGGTTTTCCTAAGTGGTGTTACAAAGACATAGACACAGAAAGAGTGGGAGGAGAGACGTAGCCATCTTTTTCTGCTGTTTGAATTGAGCCTTCCTCCCCACACCAGTGTGGCTGGAATTTTTACTGATATAAAGAGGCAGCCAAATCCTATAATCTCCCTTAAATGCAGACAATTACTATAATCTTTTTCATGCCTCTAATACTCACCATAATTAGCAGTGACTCAATTTCTAGGCTTTGCCGAGGCATCCACGGTATATTTTATTTTAATATTGACCATATAAATATAACACAGTTACTGAAAGTAAATCAGGGGTTAGTGGGTTGTCCCATTTCCCCATGCAATTTACTGTTAGGCTGTTAGGTGTCAGACTTGCTAATTAAAGAAGAACAGTTCGAAACTAACAGAGGTCAGTAAATAGATGCAAGAGGTGACAAACCCTGATTATCTGTTAATAACAAGTGTGAAAACTGTTGTTTTTAGAACTGAGCTTTGACTTTAACAACTCACTCACCAGTGAGCTGTATTCATTATTTTCACATTGTGAGTCAGAGCACAATTTCGTGGTAGCTCATGTAACAACAGCAAAGAGACTTAAAGGCATTAGATGGAGGTGTGCTCTTGGGTAATAAACAGTAAACACTGTCAAAGCTGTATATTTCTGTTCTGTTTAAGATTTACAGACAAGCTTATTTTGCACTCACTTGAGTCATCATTTAATAGTCATCTGTCTTTATGCTCTTTCAAATTTGCTTTTGTCGATCTGCTTCAATGTCCAGGCACATTCGGATCCATACAGGAGAAAGACCTTACAAGTGTGATGAATGTGGGAAGAGTTTTACAGTGAAATCTACCCTGGACTGCCATGTGAAGACGCATACAGGTTGGAGTTTTATTATTGAATTGAGGTTTAAGTTACTTAAATTTCTTGCAGAATGAACTATGTCTTAAACAGGAATTTAGCAGAATGTGTTCACATATAAATGCCATTCATAATGGTGGTTAAAGCTTATTGACTGATTGCAGTCTCTGTCTCCTTGTAATCAGGACAATCAGCACATCACTGCTTTTTTTTTTTAACAGATCCATAACACAGAAGATGATAATAATATTGATAATACAAATGACTTCTGAAATTTAACAACAAAGAGACAAAAAGTTGGTATAGCCTGGAGTTGTGATAGAGCCATAAGTTTTTACTTGACAGCACCAAACACTCTCCTTATTTTTCAGGTCAGAAACTGTTCAGCTGTCACATGTGCAACACCTCCTTTTCTACAAAGGGCAGCTTAAAAGTGCACATGCGCCTCCACACTGGCTCCAAGCCCTTCAAATGTCCCTTCTGTGAACTCCGCTTCAGAACTTCGGGCCACCGCAAGACACACATCCAGTGCCACTTCCGTCCAAGCAGCGACAGAAACAAATCCAAGAGGTCTGCCTCATCCACTAGTCAGGCCAGTCAGGGTCAAGACCCAGGAAGTGGGCAGGCTGTGGGCCCTGGCCAAGGGCAGCAGCCGGCAGCTTCAGAGGCTCTTCAGCCTGTGGGTCTGCTGCAAACGGCCAACTCTGACCCCAGTATTTACCTCCCAACCAACCAAGTCCTGACAGGGCAGTTTGACCAGAATCTACTGCAGCCAGGACTGGTGGGACAGGCCATCCTTCCGGCTTCCATGTCAGGTAGGGATTATGGACACGTACACTCACAAACACACACATGCAAACAGAGAATAATACATAAACTTTGCTCATGCAGCTTTGTTGAAAATTTGCATATTTAACTGCATCTGTACCTTGGTCAGTAGACATCATTTTGAGAGGATGAAATGACCCAAGACAGTACAACAGAGGCATTAAATTTTATTAGCCGCAGAGTGTGGTGTATGCGGTGTTACACATGACCCACCAAAGAACCTATTTTATTGCCTTTTGGCACTTCTCACTCAGATCGTAATGTCAGGCTGATGATTAATGCACAGAAGTCTGTGGGTGTAACTGAAATGCTGAAGGGATCATCATTTGTAGTGTCGGTCCATCAGTTGGTAATCAGTAACAGCATCAACAGTGTTGCTCAGAGCAAGATGAAATTCATTGCAGGAAGGAGGAGGAGGAGGAGGAGGAGGATGATGATGATGATGATGGTGCTTTATCACCACAAGCCACTCTCTTGTGTACTCCCTTTTCCCCAGTCACAGGATAGTATTTGGTGGTTTTCAACACAAACATGCTTTTTCATGGTACCAAAAATCCTCCAAAGATGCTCCAAACATTCACTTATCATGTTTGTATTCAGTCTAGTTGCATTTTGGAGGCAGATAAAACGTCCGGGTATCAAAGACAGAATATCTCCTTAGCCTCTTGTATAGGCTTTTACGCAGCTTTCTACAGCACTGAAGGCTTTGCTGTGTGTGCTGTGTGAAATATTGCTAAAATGTCCTGATAAGTCCGGAAAAGTATAAAATTGTTAAAGGAAATTATACTAAGCCTTGATATAGAAAGAGGAGAAAGAGGATTCTAGATTATATTTCCTATTCACTACTAACCTTTTGATGGAAAGTAGTATTTACTGAAGAAGTTGTATGTGTGAACATACTTTTATGTTCAGATCAGCTCCCTCTCCTTAAGTTTGGGCTCAATATTTGCTCTTTGTCATCCGCAAAATTGAAATAACAGTGCTGTTCCTAATTTAACACACAAATCATACATTTTCTTTTTACACTGGGTTTATCGTGCCATCTAAATGCTTTGTAACAGTGTTATGGAGCAGCTGCATTTTTTGAAAGCTGCAAAATGCACATACTTTGTCCAAAATACTCCACTTCATTTAATTGAAATACTTTGACTGATTCATTCTGGCTAGCATCTACAGCCATGAAATTACTTGACCCACACAGCTGGAACATGACAGTTGGGGAGGAGGCCAAAAATGAAATCCTGTCATCACTTTCTTCTTTAAGCTCTCCACTCCAGAGTTCTACACTTTCACTCACTCTCACTCAGAAGTGCACAGTTCACTGCAAGAAAGCCTCTCTCCAAAACTTCTCTCCTTTCATCATCTGGGAAAAGACTGAATATATTGCCAGATTTCTTTTGTTGTCTCACAGTGTCTTTGTGGTACTTATTCATGAGATATTCAGTCAGTACCCTTACTTCAGGGATATTCTTGCTCTAGCATTGTAATCACATATTGCTGCTGGAAGAACTGTTCTTCGTGCTCATGCGCAGCCTATGAGGTTAATTAGTGTGCCCGACTATAGCAAGCACAGGCACACTATTGTTTGTCATGCTTCTTCTTCCATATGTTTTTTCTCCCCCACAACGTTGCCAGCACATACGCAAAAAATACATCAAATTGTGCGAATGGATCGGGACTGAGTTGCCACGACTTTCCTCACAGATAAGCCCAACGTCTTTCACACAAATCGCTAAAGAATGCGCAAAATTTCTTTTATAAGAATGCATGGGACATCATTGTGAAGAGTGCTCAGGTCCATTCCACTTTGAGACCACATTGTAACCCCATGCTTTGACGTAGAAGGATGATTAAAGGTTTAAATGGATCCTGAGACCTTTGGCTAATTGGGTGTTTTTTGATATAGCTCGATTCATACGCAATCCCAATTTACATGTCATACGTTCATTGAGAGTTAGAGTGCAGTCACATCACCCTGGAGTGGAGACGTGTTGTAAACTCTTCTTACAAATGTGTCTTAAACTTGCTTTTGCTCCAACAACATTCAGTCTACATGCATAATTTTAGCATCAAAATGTAATATAACTTGTTCCAGTCACAGCCAATCAATAAGTCTGCCACTTTTGGCACAATGAGCTTCCAAGTGATGGAAGTACCAGCAAGCTGCCCACAGAGTCCCATACAAACTAACAACAGAAAAACTCTCCTATTTTCTTCTCTCCTTACATTTCTAATTCACTGTCACGTTGACATTTTTAACACCACTAGCATAAGATCTATATCAACGTGTTCAGCAGATTGATGTGATTCTGCTGATATCTTTATGTTGGGGATTGGACTCATGGTCTTGAAGGTTTGAGAGGTTTGCACCTGAACGAATTAGAGAATGGGATTTGAGGCTCCCCTCCCTCCTGCACTCTGTGTGTGTCTGCCCCTGGGGTGTTTAAAGGATCTGAGCACACTGGGGGTTCAACTCAGACCTCTGTAGGGTGCCATTTTTTAGAAGTGTGTAATGTAATTCACCCACATAGACAGAGATAGGAGCGTCATATCTTGTGGCTAATTTCATTCCCAGTCATTTGAACATGTTCTATACTTAGTTTTGGAATTTATGGGGAGAACTCTGGTATCTGATGTGAAATTGTTGTACTGCATGCCAAAGTATACTAACATATGAGAAATGTTCTAGTTAAGCTCTAACATTAGCACAACATTAATTCAGTATTGACATCAGTATGTAAAAAATACAAATGTGTGTGTGTGTGTGTGTGTGTTCTGCAGCAGCAGGAGACCTGACAGTGTCCCTCCCAGATGGTTTGACCACGCTGGATGGCATCCACCTGCAGTTAACGCCTGCCAACCTGGTGTGCCCCAATGTCCAGATCTCTGGCATCGATACCAGCAACATCAACAACATCACACTACAGGTCACACACACCTCCTACTGAACTTTGTTATTACCCATGTGTGTCATCCCCTTCTAAGTCAATTAAAAAGCATTGATAATGCACAGACTGTAGCCTATTTTCACAAGACGTTTCATCTTATCTCGTCTTTGTGTTCATCATTTAATTGAGCAGAAGAACTTGACTTGAGCAGAACTAAAGCTGTCGACTCAATAATTATTCCAGGGTTGTATATCATTTCATCTGAACCGTTTCACTCAATTACTTAAACAGATTAGTTTGTGCAAAATAGTTTTTGGAATGTGTGGTTGTTTTTTTTTTAGAGCAGTTCTTAATGAAGGGCATTTATTGGCACGTTTCATAACACAATTATTAATACAAAACCATCCTGTCAACAAAGAAATTAGAAGATTTTGTGTGTAACTATGAGACACACATTTGGCTGTTCGTTCAATGTTGTTAGGATGATTTTAACAACTGCAGTTTAATGAACCTCTTTCCTGTAGCTGCAGTCTATTGTGATGTGTTTTACATCACAAATCACAGACATTTTTCAAAAAGCAACCATCATTCTTTAAGCTGCTGCTGTTTCCTGATGCATTTCTACTCGCTCTCCTTTTCCTCCTTGACACGACCCGTACACTTTCATCTAACATAGTACTTTCTCCTCCAGATTGACCATGCCCTCCTCCAGCAGACCTTACAACAAGGTGGTCTCCTCTCACAGCCCCTGAGCGTTGACACTGGCCTCGTCTCCCACTCTGGCAGCCAGCTCATGTCCACCACTGACCCCTCTGTGTCCGCCAATGTCGTCATCCACCCACTGACCAGCCTGGCCCTGCAGCCCTCCGCCATCACACCCGCTCAGGTTTCAATGGCCGGCCTCTCTGAGCAGGACGCTGCAGGTGAGTGTGACGACCTCAGCCAGCTATTCTCTGATATGAGCTGAATAACTGATCAATGCCTTCCCGTGGATTCTGCAGGTTCTCAGGACCTAAGCCATGTGATGGGCAGCTCTGGCCTGGTAGCTTCAGGGACCAGTGGCCAAGAGATCACGCTGACCATCAACAATTCCAGCCTGACTCAAGCCCTTGCCTCAGCTTCTTGTTCCAGCACTGCAGCAGGAAACCCTCAGGAGATCACGCTCACCATATCAGGTATGAACCACTTTACACAATGCATGTCACCAAAAAAACCATATAAAGACATATCTACACATTGTATACACTGGCCTTGACTATTCAAGTACAGAAACAATCAATAAACAAACAGATGAAATTAAAATAATCTCAAGGAACTGTAACACATTTATTGATTTCCTCCGTCAGACAGAGAGAAAAACAAACAGACGAAACAATAACTCACAGCCCATTCTTTCATTTTGAAGCTGCCACACAAATCAAGATTAAAAGCCTCAGTGTTAGAGGTTATGAACGATACACCTTCTCACAAGCCAATTTTTTGATCGTATATCACTGGGGATATATGTTATACCTACAGTGTAGAGGTAAATTGTGGCTGTGTCATTTTTCTGACCCTCCATGTTTCAAGATAGATCATTCCCTGCCTGCATGACTGGAGCAGTCAGAGTATTTCCCCTGGGCACTGCTTGGATTTTCCTTCCTTCAGCATTCTGACATATTTACTGGATTGTGATTCAAATCCTTTTGACAAAGGCAATATAATATACATACAGCCTTTTAGCCTTTCTTAAACTAGGAGTAGTAGAGAAGAAGTGAAGGTACCATCACAGGGAAACACAGAACACTTTTCCTCCGTAAATGGACTAAAGTATTTGGCATCCTTTTGTAACCTATTAAAAGAAAAACAACAAGAGCTTGAAATTTGAATGAATGTGAAATATATAGCTACATATCATGGATTCTGCACTAAAAATTGCTTTTCTCCATACTTTTGCAGGTCAGGATCTGCTACCCCAGCATAGCAACGCTAACAGTGGCGAACTAAACGGCAGCATCAGGCTGGCATCACCACTCACCAGCCAGCCCACCAGCGCAACCCTGACCATCACCAATGACCACCTCCTACCTCAGAGCCCCGCCAACACTGGAATGACAGGTTAGGACTTGTATAGATATTTGTTTTTAATTGTAACTAGTAGGTAGAGATGGGGACTGTCGTCTTGTTTTAAAAATATATTTTCCTTCGTGTTTAACGGCACCTGGTAGTACGCTGGTTGAGAGCAGGAGATTTGAATAATCTTTGAATAATTCACAGCGACTCTTAAATAGCAACTTGGCTTTAAATGCGCACCCCTACTAGTAGGTTAACTTCTCTCTGAAAAGTTACACGGAATATTAAAAACATGTTCTGTCCCTGAAGTAGCCTTTATGTCTTGCAGGGGTACTTTTGAGTAAGTTTTCTAACTTTGGTTTTCTCATCTAAAATTTAATCAATTTTTGGGGATCTATCCTTTGATGTGATTCGCTTGAAGTCATTATGCCACAGCAAGATCTAAATTAGCAGGGGACGTTTTAGTGATAAACTTTGGTAAAAAAAAAGAAGGTTACATAAGGGGCTGAAGCCAGTGTGACTATTTAAAAAAAAAAAAACTGTTTAAGTATGCTCCTTGTTTCTTTACAATCAATTTGTGACCGTAAGCAAATACATCTCACTGCCTTATTTAAAAGGGAGTGAAATGTGCCTGCTTCTACCTGGAGAATCCTGCTACCCCCCTGGGGTATATTAGCAAAGTGATTACCATTTGCTGGCCTCCCTCTTTCAAAACATTGCTTCGAAAGGGCTGCCAGAAATTGTTTTTACAAGGTAACTAACTGCCCTCTGTCTGTAAACTACGTTTGGCACAACTTCGCTTTGGGAGTTGAAATGTATAAATGCACCCAAAAGCCATCTTTGACCTGCCATCGCTCGTGACCTACTCCGCTCACTCATAAAACCACTTGACTCAGGGCCATCACTAAAATTCAATAGTCTCGTAACAAAGTGGGAGATACCATGCTGGCTGCTGGGAAAATAGAAAATATTCACCACAGAAGAACTGATTGAAACAACTTAGAGTGAATGGTATGAACATGCAGAAGTAAGAGGGCATTGTCTATACAGCTGTAAACTATTGCAATCAGTCCCAGCATATAAAGAATGACAGTGTGGATCCTGTGTCTCATGTCTTGCCGGTTTAAACGTCAAACAGTAAGTCACATTTGCAGAAGGACTGAGCTCTCTCTTCATAAATGTGGCTGAACACAAAGCCTGCTCTGTCTATCAGATACATGACAGGTGAATCCCCCACACTCACCAGCACAAGAGGGAGCATGAATGCCACCGAATGAGAGTAACTTTAGCTCAAATATTCCTTTAATGGTTCAAAAGCAGCTCCCCTTGCATCCGACAGCAGTGACAGATCCCAGGGTGAAACTAAAGCATTGATGGGGAGGCTCAAACAGCCTCTAGATCAAGGTCCTTTTCATGAAATGGCATCCTAAGGTGTGACCCCACTATGGAGTCATGAAAGTGTATGATGGGAGTCAGATCGCCTTTAATGGTTGAATAAGGCTTGCCGTGGTCAACACGCCTCACAGACATGTAAAAATGTTTGCAGTTTACCATAGAGCAGACAAATGCTGTTGTATTTTTGCCTTTGGAAAAGCTAAAAAAATAAGACCACACAAAGTTGTTTCTCATTCACATAGAAAGGGGCCGCACCATGGACGTAATTGTGCCAGGCACACTTGGAACATCAGTGAATATCAAGAGAATAACCTCAGTCTCTTGTTGGAACAGACCTCACGGATCAATCCGTGACAAGAAAGTTAAGGGCTTGTGCGCTGTCAAGTGAGAAAATAGGATTTGTTTTGTCAGAGATGGCATGATTGTTCTCTTGAGTGGCATGGTTGTCAAATTTCAAAATCAAATTTCCAGTCTCATCTCTCTCTTCATTACCCTCCTCTCTCAACTCAAGTGGAAAACCATTCCCACCGCTTCATCTCTGCTTTCACTGATTAGACTGAAGCATTTCTGTCACTTTTTATGTAAATACGCTTCAACCTTTATTTTGACTGATAAACTGCACAGGCCCCATATTGACCCTTTTTATGAATATAAAGTATCGGCTGGTCTTATTCACCGCCTTTTACCCTATACCTTATACCTTATCTTGGCAAGAAGTTAGAGGTGTGCAGCCTAGCCCCGGCAACTTTTCATCAAACTGTCGTCTCTCCTTATTCTTTCATTACTCCCCATTTATTTGAGACTGCTCGTCCGTCAAAAAGTCCTGATGCGTCACAATAAAAGCCCCACCCTATGTTTTGCAAGTTGAATGCTTTTAATTTGAAGCAGTAGATAAAATGTTGAGTTGACGTTGTTTGGAACTTATTACAGATCTAATGTGGCTGTAGGAGAGCAACAAATACACAGTAAGGCTGTAGAATTACATGTAAATCAATAAAACTTGTGCCTGTCATGCTGCATTGTTTACTGTGAATCTCTTATGTATAGGTTGTCAATTGCCACTGGCATAAATAAAATCAAAAGCTATTACAGGGCAGTGGATTATAACTGCAGAACGCCAGCATTAGTCCTAAAGAACCATTTCCATCAACACTTAGTTGCCATGACTTGTATTCTAGTTGTTGCTGTACAGTTTGTTCTAACACATTTGCCACAATAAGACCACGGCTCTGTCTGTTGTTAACAATGATGCTCTAAACCAGTTGAGGAACTGGATCTTAAAGTTAACATCAGTCTATCTCTCACCCGTCAGTCTCCAGCTTGCCACCTAGCACCACCCTGTCACATACGGCTGCGTCCCAGAGCCTAGTGATGTCACCAGGAGGCGTGGCCAACGATAGCAGTGTTACACTGACACTGGCAGATACTCAGGGTATGCTGGATGGTGTCACTCTAAACCTCAATGCACAGGTAAAAAAACAAACACAATCAACACAAACGCACATGTGGTGTTATTAAACGTGTATGTCTACCAAAATTGGCATAAGCTTCCTGACCGGAGTATCTCTCGATCTTCAGGGTCAGACATTTCCTGCAGTGCTGAGTGACTCCAGTCTATCAGGACAGCCAGCCAGCGCGGGCCAGCAGGTCATACTGGTCAGCCACCATTCCCAACCCACAAACGGAGCGTCTGACAATGGATACAATGTGAGTGTGTTTGTCTTGTATGTGTCGTGTGCTATTTAATATATCCAGGGGAGGAACTGTCAAACAAAGGTGGAAGTAGGTTTTTCATCACTGAATTGTGCAAATGCTTAAAATGGCAACAGAATAATCCACTGTGATGGATTACCTATGTCGAGAAAAGAAAAAATTGATTACCACATTTTATACTGACAAGAATGGGAAGCAGGGGCTGTATGAAAGGAAAAGACATTTATCAATCAAAAAAACATTGGATGTTTATGGAAATATGCTCCATGAGTTGTCTAAATTTTAGAATTTAAGACATTTCGCTTATTTTGAGACAAAACCAGACTCATTATCAATTGTATAAGTGTGTGTGCTTATAGACCACTATGCAATGAGAAAAGACCATCCACTCTCCGTTTCTCCTGCTCCATCTTTCAGTAAATGTGTTTGAAAACGCTCTGTTTAGTTTCGGCTCCCTTTATGATGTCATAAGAGGATCTGTTGAACATGTGACCTTCTCCATCCCTCCCTCACGAACTGAAAACTTCCTAAATCCACTTTGCTGTCCGCTATTGTTTTTTCCTCACTAACACCAGCTTCTGGCAACACAAAGATGTTGAAGGCGAGAACAAAGCAGCAGATTGTTCTTTTCTGAAGTGGAGCATTCAGACAGAGGCTAAAACAGCAGCAGCAGCAGCCACGTCTGTTATGAGAAAGAAAAATTTGATTTTTGAACGTTAACGCTGTAGGAACTCGTATACAGGTATGAGCCTGAACAGGAGCTTTAAATATGTTATTCACGAGTCTTTGTGTGTTCCAGATTACTGAAGATGTCCATAAGGGTGGGAAGGACGGCCAGACGGAGAGTGATAATCGGAACCAGTGTTACTACTGTAACCAGGTGTGCCAGAATGCCAACACACTGCGACGCCACTGTAGACAAGCTCACGGCAAGGACCGCTGCCACGTATGCAGTCTCTGTAACAAGGCGTTTAAACGAGCTACGCATCTAAAGGTAAGGCCTCATGTAAAAACGGTGAGGCACGCATGATAAAACACTTCATATTTAAGATGCTGATATCCATCCACTGTGGCCAAGAATTTAGCATTGTATATGAATTAATGAAACTGACAAATACAACTTTATGAAAGCATTAAATTGTACCTTTAATCATCAGTTCAAGTCCACTTCAGGCAATAAAATGAGCCAGTGAGGAAAGTTATTCCATTAACAAAGTGTTTCTAACTATTTGAAGCAAAAATAAGGGGAATTCATCAAGTGCCATTTCAGACACTCTTTTAAACTGTCACATTCAACAAGCAAACAAAACGCTTAAACTGAGAGGTGTTTTGCAGCTGACTTGGGGAGAGGAGCGTGTGTGCTTCTCTCCTCCGACGAACCTCTTCATGTGATTGAGACACTCGAGCATGCAAATGCTGGTGCTTTCACATCAATAGGGAAGAAGAGAAGGAGGATATGACTTTAAACACAGGCTCTTTCCCCACTATATGCAATATTTCTAAGGAAAGGCCATTGTGCCACAGGCTTTTACTTTAGTAAATGTGCCTCAATATGCTGAGCAATAATTGTTTCTCATACAATGGCACTGCTTCACACACGAGTAATGGCACTGCAATTAGGTTAGAGTGCCACAGTGAGACTGACCAAGCTTCGTCCTCTCCAGGTCCCCAGGGTGCTCATTAGTCTGTAATGAGAACTCAGATATGGATTTTAGATTTTTGCAAAAATGCCCAGTTGTGAGAGATAAATTGGTAGTGCTGTTATTTTTCATTTTGTTGGCCTGTGAATAATAATTTTGCCAATTAATTATAACCTACAACCAAAAGCCGTAGCCTTTCTAATTTGGAAACATAGAACGTTATGTAATAGTGAAGTTTTAGTATTAATTGCAGGCATATCTCCTGACTATGCCTGAGGGGTAAGGGGACATGAGGAGACTCTAACTGCTGTATCAGCACAGAGTATCAGATCACCTCTAGCTTTCACTACTTAAGCAATTACCTGGCCGCTTAGAATTATCATTTTTGGAAATACTCGCATTTACTTTCTTGCCAAGAGTTAGATGAGATGATAGATACCCTCTTACTCTTAGCTACATATGAAGCTACAGCAGCCGTTAAGCTTAGCTTAGCATAAAGTGAGTACCCTGACATACACATCTCTGGGTTATGGAAACTGTTATTCATTTTGGTTGTGTGTTTGAAAGTTTTTTTGTTTTTTTTCCTTCCATCGAAGTTCTAATGTTTTTCCCAAACTTACCCAAGGTGCTTCAGACTCTACAAGGTAAATTTCCCAATCGTGGGACTAATAAAGGAATATCTTATCTTTTGATAAACACTGCCTCCATAATGACTCCAACTACAACCACCCTCTAGACCTTCTTATCTCCTTATAAATGTGATGCAGGCACAGCATAGGCATTTTTGCCCCTTTCCCTATCAACAATCTTAATATGCATCTGTTCCCATTCTCTTCCCTGTGTGCCTGTCTGCTTTGTGTTGTCCAGTATTTGGCTCAGTGCCTCAGATTCAGCATCATCATCATCAGTATTCTGCGTGCATATCACTGCTCTTTCAATCCCTCATGAATTTTAATTTTGCCACAGTACCATGAAGTAAGGTTCTTATTGGTTTCATCGGTATATAAAACCAAGGCCCAGCTTGTTTACTGTACAACCTTTGAGGGTGCTGATGAGAAATCTCTTAAGAAGGGTGATTATCCATAGAGCATTCACCTATTTTAGAAGTTTCCTTCTTTCAAATGCTCGGCTCTAGAAAGGCCAAACCACTGCCAGCTCACTGCTTGAATTTGATAGATATATTTCAGATTTCAAGACAGTCCTTTTATTTTTCCAAGACCATTTTTGTTTGTTGTTAAATGCTCTTTATTATGCAAAGAACTGTTAGCATAGTGCTAAAGCTAAGCAAAATCATTGTCTGATATTAGCTTGTTAGAGATATATTGATATCTGTGTATATTGGTAACAAATGTATTTTTGAATTATAAAATGTCTTCCTGTCGAATATGTATGTTTGTATGTATGTGTCCAAAACAATTCTTTTTATTGTTGATTAATGCGCTCAAATAATAAATTTTTGTATACACAGTTTCTCCTGGGGCTAAACAACAGACAACTCTGTTGTAGCCACGTTCCTGTAGAGGGACTCTCTGCACTGGATTAAAGGGTAAAATTTGTTTTTCGGATCTGTTTACAGGAACACGAACGAGTGCACCAGCCGGGCCCGTCACCCAGCTCCCAGAAACCCAGAGTCTTCAACTGCTCCTCCTGCGTGAAGGCCTTCGCCAAGCGCAGCCAGCTAGAGAGACACAACCGAACACACACAGGTAAGATGATTATGGAAACAAGTCTGCAGAGTGCACGTCAAAAAAACACAACCTGCTGAGCCCCAAAGTGTTTAATATTAAGTACATAAATAAGTAATTATGAAATAATGAATCATGACTTTATTGTATCTAATACATAAATGAACCGGTAGTTTGTGAAGCTTTAGGGTGCATGTAATAAGATGGCAGTGACAGATGTTTGCCTAGATAACATGCCTCATGGTTCCTCTGTTCACTCAGGGAAATGTCTTCCTATGTTTTCTCACATAAAGTAATTGTTGACAAGTAAAAACAAGTCGTCTGTCAAAATCAAGAGAGAGACGCAGCGCAGTCCTCTACAACACACTGAAAAACAACCAGAATGTGAAAACTGGATCCTGCACAGATGATGTGATATCTAGCAGCTCTCAGCGTTTCCTTGTCAGACTGACTATTTCTATTTGTACATTCACACAGACACTTAATGCCTTGAATGCCTCATCTCGCTGTGAAATCCTAAGGCATGATTGTCAGCCCTCAATGTACAGAAAGAACAGTTCTCTTCGCCTATCTCCATTTGAATAGACTCATTTGAATACCATTTAGAAACATCCTGAATGGACCTTTCCATGCTGGTTCGCCTCACTTCCTTGTTGTGTCAGTTTTTGGAATAGAATATATACACACTTATGAAATGAGATAAATAGAATAAGATGGTGAACAGCTTGGAGGTAGAGCTGAAACAACGTGTAAATGAATGGATTGGCTGACAGAATATAATTATCTGCTATAAATCATTTTTAAGCAACAATGCGATAAATTCACTGGTTCTTTCAAACAACTGAATATTTGATGTTTTTTCTTTTGTCTTCTATGTAAATATATTGAATATATTTAGGTTTTAGGCTGTTGGTCAGATTAAACATAAACGTTTAAAACATTACCCTGGACCCTGGACAAGTTGGCATTTTTATTTTCTGACATTATTACTCAAAGTGATTAATAATATCACAATAATTAATAAGCAGTAGATTATATATTATATTCTATAATGGAAATCAACGTTCGTTGCAGTTTTACCTTTAAGAGAGACTAATGGTGTTTGTTTTCCCCGCTGCCTTTTCTGTCATTATTCTGTTATTGATATTGTTATATTGTAAGCTCCTTGAGTGTTGTCATGTTCGGTTATGTAAGCCAGGGATGATTTCAACGTCATCTGCTTGTTTATCATGAGACAGTAAAAGCTGGTTCATTTGAGTAATACAGACACGAGAATCTGTTTGAAAAAGTCATGAATAGAACATATTAAACAGCAGATTATAATTTAACACAGATGAACACCAAGTGCAGTATGTACAGTGTGTGTGTGAATATGTGGGAGATTACTTTAACAGTTTGCTTTAAGTCTTTTTGTCAAATACTGTGCATATTGTTCAATAATCTTAACCGGGTTTCATTTATCGACACAAATTAATTATTCTGAAATTCAACAGCGTATATAGCAAATAATCTGACAGCACCAGCATAACTGGACAACGTCGAATTGCAAATAATCTTTGGGTCTGTGTTGCGGCGCAGGCGAGCGGCCCTTCAAGTGCAGTCAGTGCGACAAGGCCTTCAACCAGAAGAGTGCTCTGCAGGTCCACATGGTCAAACACACTGGAAAGAAGCCCTTCAAGTGTGAGGTGTGCAGCATCAGGTTCACCCAGAAGAGCAACATGAAGCACCACATGAAGAGATCCCACGGCTATGGTGAGCAGCTGACTGGTATCACACGAGCGCACACACAAACTCGACCGCAAACACTCGGGGGCACAGCCAGCTGTTTGTGCAGCAGGGCAACGAAAGACCGTAATCATCTCTTTTTTTCTCCCTCTTAACTTAGTTCACTTTCACTCAGGAAATGTATTTCCAAGAGTATCAGAGTCGATTAGCATTGTGTAATGAAGTCCCCATTTCTATTTTGTGGTGTTTGTGTGTCTGTGTCTCTCATACTCAGTCCCCATCTCCTATATAATAGACACTAATGTGCAAGGCACTGCACATTAAAAGGTTCCCCCTGAGCACTTCAGACTGCTGAGAGGCAGTGATGGCCTCCTGTGGAACATTTTAACTGAAGCTCATTCTCAAATTTTGAGTATGTTGCTTTTCAATTGATGACCCTCCTCATTGTCTGTTGAGAATGAGCCTCACGCACCCCCTCACCTTGCCTCACCCCCACACTCACCAGTATATGCACACACACACACACACACACGTACACGTACACATCTCACAGACATGAAAACAATGATGACAGGCACCATCACAGCTTTCTCTGTGATGTCACCAGAGACTGTCAAGCCATTACTTCTTCCTGACAGCCTGGTTCAGGTTTAGGCTGAGGCTCCCCTTTGGTTAGCACCGTCCAAGACTGCAATCAACACGCACACACCTTGTTATTTATTTCCTTCAAACACTGCACCTGTTGAAGATGACATGAGAAGTTGTACTTGAAAATAAGTCCACAAAAGCTTCCACTCAGGGCCCTCTGCTGGGTCGGTGCAGATACTTAGAAAAGCTGTTCTGAAATTCTGGCTTCTGGACATATGGCTCAGACTCTACAAGGTAAAAGCACACTGAAATAACTTTTTCAGGGTTTTTTTTAATTTTATTCAAACCATTCCACCCTGGAGGACCAGCAGAAATCAGAATGCATGTTACCAGACCGCATAGTGTTTCAGAAATGTGTAAACAACTGTTAAACTTCTGGAAAGGTCTTTTGGTTTTTTAGTAAGATTCTGATGTGGCCACAAACCAGCTGGATCCACACACAGTACATTTGTGTTTGGACTTGAGATCAGACACATGGAGAGCACAGACCTCACTGTTTATTTCCGTCCTTGTTAGGATCCTCATTAGCACCAGAATAAGCTCTGGCTGTTCATCCTGGGGTTCATTACAGATATAGTCACACACACTTATACACACTATAATCACAACAAAAAAACCACAGCTCATCTCACTGAATTAACAATCAAGTGCATACGGAAGAGGAGCACATTTGTCATACTAAGCCATACAAAATTATAAATTAAAGTACATTTCTTATTCTTTGACAAGGGGTTTCATGTACATTTCATGTCAATTTTTTCCAAGTTTTCTCAAATACAATTCAATAGTGGTTCCTCAAATATTTGAAGATGATATTTTGATAAAATTATGACCAGCTCTGTACATAACTGTTTGTTGTATCACACTTGTTTTCTCTTTAGGTAGCGTGAACCTTCTGAAATAGTCTTGTTGGTTTAATGTAGGTATCGCTGAGTTGTCTGTGTCACAGCTTCATCCAGTTAAAGCTCCCAGATGTGACAGCAGATGTGATTGGAAAAGCTCCCGCGTGTGTGTCTGTCGTGGAAGTCTGGCTTCTTACTGATGCGGCCATGCAAAGATTTCCATTTAGAAAAGTAGGAAAGAGCCTCGATCTAAACAAAAAACAAAAATGTTGTTCCAAACAGCTGAACTGTAAACTGACATTTTAGCTTGAAATTGCAGAAGGAGTCTTTGTTTCAGTACATGTGAGTTTCTCCTGCCCTCTAATGCACACAAGCACACGCATGCTAAAAAATCCAGGAATCCCACGGGCATCCCTGAGAAATCCCTGAGAAACTGAACCACATTTTTGCAAGAATGCGTGGGAAACACTAGGATCTCAATTCCCAGTATTAGTTTCTAATCATGTTCACGACGTCAAAATGGTTAAAAAAGTCCCAATTAATCCTTTTTGTTTCATTTGTCTGTTTTTGTGTGGCTGTTCAAGTTGTTTGTCCGCGTCAAAAAGATGATTTTCATTTTGCTCGTGAAAATTAGAGGAGGATTTAAGGCGCACACTCACGCGCTCGCACCTTAATGAATATGTGTCTGAAGTGTTTCAGATATAGAGAACAAAAGTAGTGGGAGATAATTAAATGACAGTGAAATTCAATTCAGCGGATGGCCTGCAGCAGTAGATGCCAGTGTGGATCTCTCAGCTTGTGCCAAAGTGTCTTATTGTTGCTTTGTGCTCAAGTTATTTTAAGCTGAATGCACTGTGACACATGGCTGATATTTACAGCCCACAAAGAGCACATTACGTGTCTGTCAAGTCCTATTATGTAGTTTGCGTAATAGACGTGTTTTCAGAAGAGCAAACAGAGAGACTGTGAGATATTACAGCAGATGTCGGAGGAGTGAGGAGGGGAAGACTGCTTGATGACTAATGGTCTCACTTGCATGACAGCCACTGGCAACTTGACTACAGAATGAGAGCTGCTGGTGCTGCTCTGTAAGTGCTAATGTGCTTTTCTTCAGGGTTACAACATGCTGTTATTACTCATATCAAGGAGTAACAGCAAAAGCGGTACGCGAGTCATGCAAATCCCTTCTCGCTCCTCATTTCTTCCTCTTTTCTCTCTTCAGGTCAGATCCAAGAGGTCTCCCTGAGCCAAGAGGAGCCGGTGCCTCAGGTCGAGGTAACGCCCGATCTGGATCTGGAAGTGGTTCCTGAATCATCAGGAGACTGGCACAACGTCTTCCCCTGACCGCGATCCACATGACTCCCAGAGTCAAAGATCACCGTGAAGTGTACCGAGCACTGATTGAGTTTTACAGCCAAACGGCAAAGCCTTGTCAAACATTTTCCCCCTGTCATGATGGTTATTTGGTCAGAAAAAGATTTAAAACATTGTTGATTTACTCCACTGTATATCCAGGGCTTTTACCCAAGCAGCAGTCCCCTGCTGTTTATCCAAATTAGCAGTGAAGTAAGGGGAGTCTGGTTCCCTGTGATTGGCTTAATGACTTTTATCTGTTTTGCTACTGTCTGATTGTCATCAATATGATGACCTCCGGAGAGGTTCGGCTCAATAAACACAGGCATCCCAGAGAATTCTCCAGTCTGGAGATGCAGGTCTCTCTCATGCCGACCCTGTTAGAAAGAGAAAAAGCTCCCCAGAGACGAGTGTCTTGTTTCTTATAGTTGCTCTGCTCAAAGGGACGTACTCTGCGATCAACTGTATTGCTGTCATGGCTTCAAGAACAGCAACAAAACAAGCCTTTTTTCACTGGACTACAAAAGAATTGTCACTTTTTTTTTTTTTTTACATATTTATAATGTATATATTTCATCTTGAAGTGAAATGTCATTTGTTACATGTTTGTTTTAGTTAGAAAGCCGCGTCCTACGTGGTGAACCAAACATGTTGGTGTAAAACAGATTTAATGCTGTATGAGGTTTTTGATCGAACGTGTCAACATCGCCCTTTCCTGTTGTTGTCATCTTGGTTAGACTCACAGCACCGATATTTTCTTTGCTGTAGTCCTTTCTGTAAATAGTGTAGTTAGATTGCATATATTTTCTGATGATCTGCCACAACATGGATTGGCTGAAAATATGTAATTTGAGCATAATGTTCCATTTGTTACGAAGCAAAGCCAATGTACAGACGATAAGCTGTTTTTTTTTCTCTTTTTTTGCAGTTGTTTTCTATTGTCCATAATAAATTAAGATTAAAGTAATTTTTCTACTAATTTAAACTTGCATTTCTTTTTTTTTGTCGTTTTGGGACTACATTATTGTTAGAGTCAAAATAGTTTAAAATCCTTTCAATTAATAAAGGAATAGTTTACATTTTAGGAAATGTGCTTATACATGTTCTTGTCCACTGTATTTGGGATTTGGTGCTGTTTTGGCATCAATGCTTGCAAAAACACACTTTTTGCATGAATTGGAATAACAAGATAAACACGTGAATTAGTGAGCTGCAGATCTTTTTAACTTTGGAGGGAGCAAGGCTACCTGGTTCCCCCTGCGTCTTGTCTTCATGATAAGCTAAGCTAATTAGTCCATTCCCCTCCTGGCTGTAGCTCAATTCATGGACATGCAAAACAGATTCATGTTATCATATAATTCTCAGCAAGAATGTGCATATTTCCCAAGATGTCAGACTATTTCTTTTAGGATGCCTAAGATCCTATCCTCCTTTGTTTGTCCAAAGCTAATGACTTTAACATGACGTGAAAACACATTCTCTGTGTGATTATGCTTGAGCCTGAATGATGCTCCATGTGCTGCCGTCATGCGTAGTTCAGGAAAGCTTGGCATGAATAGTGAACACCAAATGAGTCATGAATTCTGGCTTTATGAGAGAAACTATGTCACAGCATCCTCTGCTCCAGTGCTGTGACCTGACCCAATAACATCACTTCCCTCCGCTTCAGTTGTTTATGACGCACCCCTCGCTGTTGGTCGTTCCACGCCAGGGAAAACACACACTTCAGAAGGCAGAGAGTAGCGGTGGTTTTATAATTTTTATTTTTTATTCTCAGTTAAGTGGCTGGTCATGTTTTATTACACATAATGAAGAGGATCTTTACATTCATCCACAGGATCCATTCAGAATAACACACCACAGCACTCACAAGGCTCAAGCACACACAAACAGTGGGAGAAACGGATGCTACAGATCACACATGCCCGCTTTTGAATACATTTGAAAGATGGATGTTTTGAACAGCACCAGTGGCAGCGCTGAGCTTTTCTTCAACTGGCTTTTTTTTTTTTTTCAGAAAACCTACACAGTTAGTTACAGAGCACCTTTTTGAAATTGTGTTTGTGTTTTTAAATTAACAATAAGAAGGACAAACAGCGCATTGTTTTGGTAGTCGGGAGGAAAGACACTTGATGTTGAGCTTGGGGGTTTTTGTGGACTTCTGTTTACAGTAATGTGTGCTGTGCACAAGATAGAAACAGTGAAGACGAGGAAGGCTACACTAAAGCAAAGAGGAGAGGTCTGAATCTGGCGTCATGCTGCAGAACCAACATCACGCTTCAGATTCAGAGTCTGGCAGTTTTTAAAGTTGGAACAGACTGCATTAGAAATAATTTAGTCATATATATTTATAATGAGAGGAGAGTAAAATTAGTGTGTGCCATTATCTCATTAGACATGACTAATTTGCCTGTTTGTTTCAGTGACTATTGCAGAAAATTGATTTAGAAAGTTTAGAAATTAAATTTTTACCACAAAATCCACAGCCAGCCTTAGGCCCTAATGACAAACATAGATCAACATTACACTTACGACAGGACACTTAACTACAGCGAAGAGACGAGGGTTGAATAAAAACACACTACGACCAAATGGCTCTCATAATAATGTTATAATCTGTTAAATCTATCACCAAACAGAACTCAAACACAGGTTTTGTGTTTGGGTTCAAAGAAAAGGTTGGAGGGAGTGACAAAGACAGTGTGACAAAGACAGAAAACCGCTCTTCTCTTCTTTTTTTTTTTTAAATAAACAGAAACAACCCGGCCTTTTCATCCAATCAACAAGCGGCAATGACGGTCAAGTCAGTCGGACTCGCACCGGCCGTAACCTTCCACTGCTCCGGGTGTGCTTCGGTTCAGCCACCTTTTTGTTAAGAGAAACTATCAGAGACGTCCACACAAACTCAAGCACAGGTATGGAGAGCCATGGCAGGGGGTCGTGGGGGTCATTCAGGCTGCACATGTGAGCGGCTTCAGGATCAATTTCAGCAAACAGTTCACACTGATGATGTCTGCACAGACTCAGCACAAAGCATGCAACGGGGAGGGGGGGGGCAACAGATTGTGTCGCTATCTACCAGCCAAAGGGATGGGGGCGGTAATAAGGGATGAGGGATTTAGCATACATTAGAGTGTTATAAGAGGGACGGTGAGTTTAGGGGCTGATGACATTTCCTCCTTTTCTTCCTCTTTTTCCCCACTTTAGTTCCGTGTTCTTGAACATCTGCCCTCGTGCTATTGGTGTAGTAGAGACGGACTTCAGCGTTTGGCTGGAGAAGCACTCCTGCTTCCCTGTAAAACAGACGAGACATATCTGATGAATATGTGGAGGTGGCACTCCCTCAGGTCTCTGCATTAAAGGACTACTCTAAAGTGTTTGTCTGAGTCTGGCCCACTGGTCATTTCACTCAGTGCGGGATGGGAGCTCACCTACGTACGCAGTTCTCTCTCAAGGCCTTGCAGCACTTAACCAAATGTTAAGTAATAGGTAATTGTCAGCAATAAGCTCTCACAGCTAAAACTTAGTCTTCGCCAACGATGATGGCCATCGTGAATCATCGACGATTGAAAAATGTCAGCTGTCTGGCCGACTTGTGATGTTCTGTGTTAAAAACTTTTGAAGGCCTATGGGGAGGGGAGAGAACGCATTTCATCAGGACTCGCCAGTCCTTTCATCAAGCCTGAGAGTCGTAGTTACCCACCATTAGATAAACTAACTTTCCAGCTTTTTCAAGAAGTTCTCGTACTGAGTAATCAGACCAGGGCTGAACTTTGGAAAAGTCAGAGTAGTCCTTCAGTGTGAGAAATAAGCAGGTTGGTATGTTTGCGCTCAATTTTCAGGCCTGCAATGATGCACAGTTATGGAAGCTGATAGAAAACAATAACAAACACAAAAACAAATAAATAGATAAAATATTACGCATGATGAAGATAAAAAGTATTCATAGTAAGTCAACATTTTGACCCTCTAAGTCAAATGGCCTCACAGTTTTGAATTGCTAAATCAAATCTCGAGTATATCATCATTTCTAACCACCATGAGCATTTTTATCATTCCTGTGCTTTCTATCTTTTTTTCTTAGCATGAATGAGCTTCCATACATGATGATGTTGCACATGGGTGGCCTTTGTTTTACAAGCAGGTCTTAAATCTTGTTTTATCTACAGAAAAGTGCTTGTGTCACAGGACGTTCCTACCGTATTTGTCCTTGAGGTGAAGGATAGGAAATCGTATCTAATTACAAATTGCTTCACACATCCTGCACACTTGTTTCCTTTGAGGTCGATTGGTTTTTCATCCTTTTAGAGTGAAGCCTTTTTTCTGTCTTTTTCATTAGTTTTTTTGTCACCAAAGTTGTGTGATGTTTATCATAAAGCCAACTGAGACTAAATTGTACTATTTCCATCCTACTCTCATTCAAATCAAAAAGAAGGAAGGGTAAAGGACTGTGAAAGGCAGATTATACAAATGAGACAAATCTTTCTGGATTGCTCAAGAAGATAATCCACATGATTCATAGACAACTGGGGACTCAGTTTTTGTTCTAAGCTATTCTTACAGCCATATCAGAAATTCATTATCTGTCATGAAAGAGAAAAGCTCAATATGCATCAGCTGTACTGAAATTTAAATCTGAAAAAATGAAAATCGAATAGAAACAAAGTCTGAACACTAATTAAAAGTTAACGTGGCTTTATTCTCATTGCTTTGACTGTGACGCACTGTTTGTGTGTGGAGAAACGGAAGTGATGGTGTGATGGCACTGAGTCAGAGCTAATTAGCCGTATCAGAAAGATGTGAAACGAGCGTCCCAGAAGTTCTTCATCTCCAGAGCTGTTTACTCTCTTGTAGCTTAGTGACAACAGGTTAGCCACTACAGACGAGGATGCAGCCCTGGGGAAATTTGGATTTCTCTCTAGCCTCAGTATAATTGGTAAGCTAACTACTCTGAGGTACAGTGAGAGAGGTTGGCTAATTAAAACCTGACAGGGAAAAGCTGGCAGAGCATGAAAGCCACCACTCCTTTTCATGATATATGAGAACAAATCAACTAATAACAACCTTCTATGTAAATTAGGAAGTCAAACTGTTATGGATATGGCAGTCTGAAGTAAGAGCCATTGAATGTTTAGAAAAGTTGGGTGAAAGCGTGTAGGAGTTTGAATCCCTGGGTTCACTTAGTCATACCAGGGGCACCAGGAGGAGTCCTAACCTCCATCTGTGCTCAGAGTAGTTATGAAAGCTTTTTAGCGAGAAAATGTAGGTCCTCAAGTCCAGCTCCAACCTGTTAGAGCTACTCGAGCACAGATTTATTCATTTATCTACTATGTTGCATAATTAATTTTTGACCAAAGATTCAACCGTTTAAAAGTTGCTGGCTCACACACACAAATTCATTATTCACCGCTAACCGACTAATTCTGTCTGTTCACCCTCACTCTCATTTGGTGGCGTTAGCACACATCAGCTCTGGTTTACGACTTTTCAAGATCTAAACTTAAACAAAAACTTGGGACTTTAAATCCGATATGTAGCATTTATAAGCACTCAGTCTGTAATGCTTTAAAACACACTTTACAGCTGTTGTAACTTATCATTGAAGTTGTCAGCAACTATGACTGAGGTAAATATTTATGGATACTTGATAACAAACTATTTTTTTATTTTTTTCCAAGTACTTTGCACTGTGTGCTGAGATCATTTTTATATTCTGCCAACATTTTTGCACAGTGAGTCCTCCAAACGACCTGAAAGAGCAAGTGATTGATGTTACTGCATAATTGAATGTTGTATTATACATGCGCATAAGCAACAACTCCCTCCCTGTAAAGCAGCTAAAGCATGTTAGCTATAGCCCCGCAGGACCCCTCAGATGATCCACCATCTTTGGCGTGATTATTCAGCACCGGCATAAAGCTTGTAGCACGATGATCAATCTTGTCTCTAAAAGCTTCTTATTATTCTGCTGCTACCGCGGCAGAAGTAATGAGATTAGGATGTCCTCTAAGCACATCAAATAAATGCAGAGTGAGTTAAACTCAAGTATCCCTCCATCACGTATCGGTTACTCACTCTGCTGCTGATATCATCACTGAGGCAGAAAGAAACAAGGGCAAGAAAGTGATTAGGGAAATATTACATTTTCTATGCAATTTAACTTCCAGGAAAGAGAGGAAGTGAAGAGGAGCCACTGGGAAATAACTTGAAAAGTGTTTCACAAGCAGTGTGTTTTTTTTTTTTACCATTTTGAAGATCTTAGTCAGGGTGCCTTTGCCGTCCCCTGCACTGGCCTTCTTGGCTTTAGCAGACTGTGACTTCTGGTCGCCCTGGCAGAGGAAGAAACGGTATCAGTGTGTTAAAGGAGCTTTTCAGATGTGGCTGAAATTTCTAGACAAATCCCCAGATTCATTTTCAATTCAGTGGGTAGGGAAGAAGAGAATATAATACATAAAAAGACCCCCTTCTCCAGGGTGTGTGATGGGTCAATGTGCTGTACAAAAACCCAAAGTATAGAAGAAAACTCGATTACACTACAGTCTAATGCTGCCCTACTTTTATAGTTGAGTACTTCTGGCAAGGTTTTCATCAAATTATTTTGTGTGAAATATGCATGAAAAGTTTGAAAAGTGAAAAGGGAATTTGAAACCACCAACTCTTTAAAGAGGTAGAAAGACAGAAAGAAAGAAAGAAAGAAAGAAAGAAAGAAAGAAAGAAAGAAAGAAGAGGGAATCTATTTACAGCATGACCGAATGCTGATATTTAAAAAATATGACTGCAAATTCTACAGTTCTGCAGTTGGTTTTCTGTTGTGTCATTCAGTTTGCTGATTTATTCACTTCCTCGCAATGGATGCAATGAAGCAATTTTATTTCATTCACCAAGAAGAGTCAGCAGCACATTATAAAACGCTGCTGCGTGACACTTGGATGAAGCAGTTTCTACGGTTTTTGAGCAACAGAATTGTTGAAAAAGTGGAAAAAAATAGGAAGAAATTCCAGCGTCTGATCAAATATGCATGAAAATGTTTTTAAGGTTCATTTCCAAAGGAAAGCACTTAGGGACCATGTGAAAATTACTAAAGAGGTGACTGGGGCTGAACCATGTGTTTCCCTGTGACTGAACCTTTCCTTAACATCACCCCCCCCAGAAAGTAAAAGAGAAAGTAAAAGTCATACTATCCTACATTCAGCCATCACCCTCCCCTTCTTTTTTTTTTTTACCCCCTGTCCTACCCGATTAATTTTCATACAGTGCCTAAGGAAGGTCTCCATTGCCTGAGCCATTTTGCCATTTACCCCCAACTCCTCTGCTGCTGCATGATTCAGAACAAGCGCACACACACGTGCACACACAAGCATGAGGGCCTGAAGTTAAGTGCTGATAACGTGGCCAAATGAAGCAGAAGGCAGACTCAATTCAGCCAGCCACGGAGGAATTTTTGAAATGAAACAAGAGTAATGGAGGACAGAATAATGTCTGTGTTATCATGAATATACGATATAAGTCAGGCTGAAAAGCTACAAAATGAGAATGATGTATTTAAAAAATGGACACAAGTCGGAAGGAAATGGAAGCATTATCGCTGATGTATGGACAGATTACGGCGGCTAAAGTGGTTGATGGTGACTAAATGGAAATAGAGCCACAGGCGTCACACTTGAAGGCTATTTGAGAGGATGACCTCATTTGCCCGCTTGGTTTTAATTATGCATGTTACCTCTGTGTTTTTGCAGTTTTTTAAACCACCTACCAGGCCTATCTTGGCTGCTAGTCCTCTCCACTGGATGTGCAGAGAAGCAAGAAACAAAGACAAGAGGAAAAAGGGAGACAAATAGAAATGTGTGTCTTACTCAGCGCAAAGGCAGGATGGGAAGGAGAGGAGGCAGGTAGGAGGGTCCGTCCGGGGGGGAAAGTCACAGGGTCACGGGGGGGCAGGAGCAGATGAGGGACAGAGGAAAGGGGAGCAGATATGTGGGGGAGGGAGAGAGGAGCAAGGCAGATGCTCACATTTGACAGAGCATGCATTTAGTGACATTCAGCAGCAGCAATGCTGAAAACATACAGCACATTTAGCTAATTCTGTGCAAATTTCATGTATCTCATGTTTGCAACTTTGCTGTGAATAGGTTTTAATTAAATGTCTCAATACTTAATATTATCTGTTTTTAAAAATATAGAGATTTTATTGGTCAAATGTAGCAATATAGAGCAAACTCACCCTAGACTTGGGAGGGGCGGGGGACACCTGAAGAAGAGTTAATCACAGAGATTTGACAGTTTGTGAGAGACAAGAGAAAAAGAGCAAGGAGACAAACATGGAGGGAAGGCTGGAAGAAAGAGGCATGGTGGCAACACTGCCGATACAGACTTCTATTCTTAGACACTGTGGGTGCTTCAGAGTTATGCTACTATTATGTGCTATTATCACTGTTATTACTCACGATCGTGCGGAAGAAATGGACCACAGCGTTCTCTGCTCCACGCTTACGTGGAGAGGTTGCAGAGGCTTTCTGAGGGCCTGGAGACAGAGCACCTCGGAAAGATCCCTGGGAAGGAAAGGAAAGGAAAGGAAAGGAAAGGAAAGGAAAGGAAAGCAAAGCAAAGGAAAGGAAAGGAAAGGTATAATAGACCAAAATGTTAGATAAATGTATGCACAAAAACTTTACTTTGAGTTAAATGCTCTTTCCCTGTTGCCTGCCCCACTTACCTGTTGAACAATGAGAACAAAAACACTTCACATTCACTGTTTAATGGAATTCATAAAAAGAACACTGTACTTTCCTGTATTGCCAAGGCACCAGAGGTGTTGGCTGATGTGAGACAGTGTTGCATAAATGGGGTCACTTACCTGAAATATGAATAATAATTCATTTGGATTTGACCTTTAATGTAATCTGGGTCTTTGTAATTACTTCATCATTATATAGAATGCATGCGGCCCACTGACACTTGAAACAGTGGATGCCTGAGTTTGAAGTGGTGGTTTAATATTTAAATCTCATGCTTGAATTACACTGAATGTTATATATAAAAAGGGGCATTTAATGTGTGATATTGGCTTTTTGATTATGTAAGGATGCTTAGTTTTGGGAAATTAGGTCTGAGTATTAGTACTAAAATAGTGACGGAAAGCAATAAGACTCCACAGCAAACTTTTACTCAGAAACTTAGTTAACTCCATTGAGAATTGACAGGTTTAACCAGCTGTAGTCGCTTTATGCGGGTGGGAACTTATTTAACCTTTAAACCCCGTGTCGTACAGACAGAACTGGCTGCTGAGATGCATCAATACATTTTCATGATCAATGCTGCTGACTCTTCTTACTGAAAAATCCCCTGTTAACATCCTTCCACCCACAGACATTCATTCCATCAGCAACATTAACAGCAGCGTCACGTCGCAGACAACTCCCACCTCATTAACCCTTAATCCCAAAGTGGCGAACACCTTTGGCCACGAGTCATTAAAAGCTAATAAAAATGGAACAAATGAGCAGTTGAGGATGTCAGCATTGTCTTGTCAGTGGTTTGATCTGACAAAGAAGACTAATTATCATCCCAAAGTACGAATAAATCCAACCAAGTTCCTCAGAGCCAGACTTTACAATGGGTATGTCAGGATGGGTGCTTAATAAGGTCGATATGCTCTGACTTCTGGGCCTGAGGAAAAACATGGGTGAATTAAAAGCAACCCCCGTGAAAACAATGCAGACACATAAAAGGTGAAAAGTATAATTCTTCTAATACTCAGCGGCATCAACAACCTGCAGCCCACGGGAGAAAAAAAACTCATCTTTACCCACTCAGACTGTTCAGGCTGTTCAGTTAATGTTACCGCATTCATCCCTTTCTCTGACCCATTAATGCAACAGGAAAATGTGTGTGTGTTTATATATGTATGTATGTGTGGGGGGGCGTTGGGGGGTGATGATTCACATCCATTATCTCACATCAAAGAACCTTAAGGCAACCGAAAAGGGGAAAACTTTCACCGCCACCAGACACACTGTGATGGATTAGACGTCACCTTTAATGTCTTTTATGGGTTTTTTGCGAAAATGGACCGACCAACAATTAGATCAATACAGTGTGGGAAACACAAAGAAAAAAAGAAACAGCGCAATCCACCCAAATGGATATCTAGATGTACAATCATGGCTCGCATAAAGGGAATTTTGTTCCCATTTGATATAAAAAGCAACATAATACCAAGCAAATTTACAGTGTGTATAAAATTACTATTTCAGTTGTTTGAATAGGAGTTAATCCGGCCTTTCTGTTGTTGATCTCAGCATGTGTATTCCAGCTCTGTAGCTGCTCTATTGCTTCAACAGTGACCCCTTAATGAGGCCCTCATGCAGTGTGTTTCCGTTTCTGTCCTGATGTAAATGATGGGAAATGGAGGCAGAAATAAAAGGGAGGGGAGAAAATAGAGCAACCTCTGTGGCCACTATAGTGCCTTTGTCTGGGGTAAGAAGAAGAAATGGGAGAGGAAATAGGAGATCAAATAATGCTGTATATATATTCGGCTGGTACAGTCTCAATTTTAGCAAGCTGTCCCTTTGATGTGAATGAGTCTCTCCTCTGTGTTTGTTCGAATGTCTTCTCTTCTCTTCCCTTCTCTCTTCTCTTCTCTCTTCTCTGGATTCAAAACGCCGCTTCTCTTTGATTTTTTTATCAAGGGCAAGATGACACAAAATAACTTCCAAATGTCAAGTAAATATTACAGATCTATCCGGGAAGAAAACAAAAAATACAAATTTGCTTTCCTTTAGCTGGTATGCCTTAAATGACGATGGAGACTTTCAAATCTTGAGCAGTGACACTGAGTCGTCCTGCCAAGTCTGAGCTAATACTGAAATAAGTTTCTGTTGCAAAATTGAAAAGCTTTTTTGGGGGGTAAACATACCCCCCATACACAACAAGGATATTTTGCTGCAGACAAGCTTTTCAATCTTCTCAAATTTTCACTTCAGCAGTGTCTTTGAAAAGAGGGAGGTTGCAATCATTGACACCAATTTGATGTCTGAAGAGGTTTGGGTGTGTGTGTTTGTGTGTGTGTGTGTGTGAGACAGACTGAAAAGGAGGTAAGAGTTTATTTTCACATGTGCGTATTTTGTCCGACATTGTGACACGTTACGATTGGATTTTCACCTGATAAAGGTTTGGTTTTCTGTAGCTGGTGGAACTATCCAGTTCTTCTTCTTTTCTTTTTGTCATTATAGCAAGAAATAATTGCAGAAGACAGAAATAGTAGTTTACTTCATATAGATTCTAAAGTGGCTACAGGTTGAATTATAGTCGTTTCACCTAAAGATGCAGACTAGTCAAAAATGTTACATGAAAAGTCAGAGCAAAGTTGTTAAAGTTCATCCTGTGGGGAACATGAGCTACAGCTACATTAAAGTAAGCTAAGATAAACTAAGCTAAGCATCTCCCAGCTCCAGCTTCCTATTGGCTATGAGAGCCTTGTCGAGCTTCTCATTAAACTCTTGGAAAGAAAGCATATTTCCCCGAATGCTCTGAGACGTCACGCATCTGGTATATTCCAGATGCACACATAATATGAGCTGGGTGAAATAAGGAAAGTGAGACATCAGGATTCAGGACGCATGATGAGTTACAAGGTGTCCCGTATCTTATCTCAGATTAACAATCTCAACTGTCTCCTCTGAGGTCAGAGGTCACAGCCTGGCCAGGAATCAGCTACATTATGGATGATGTTAAATAATGAATCCTAAAGACGTGGAGATTCATAGTTGAGAGTCTCCATATTCATCATTGATGAGTATCTTTGCGGATCAGCAACGTAGAAAATACTTTAGCCTTCAGTAACTTAACATCTCAGAAGTTTGCTCCTAACACTGTGTTGAGATCTCTGCAGTTCATTCTCTAGAAATCAGGTATCAGGCCCTGTTTGCACCGAACAGGAGGAAACAGCACTGTCACATATTCATCCTTTCATGTACTCACAATTAGCCTCTCTGCTCCCTGATGTCTGACTGTGTGCGTGTCCTGGCTCCAACAGAAGGAAGGAGTGATAATTGCGTTAAACTCTTGGGACTACTTTTTTCTTTGTCTTGCAGGGAGAACAGGACCAATCGATGTGGCTGACAAACACAGCGGTGTGTCTGGAGGTGACGATACACAAACACGGCAGCTGTGGCTTGCTGTTCCACTCGGAAGGCAATCAGGTCTTGTGCCTCGCAAGATCAAATACCAAACAAAAAAGGAGGCTTATTGAGTAATTATCTGTGCTGTCAGATAGAACTGATGAAAAAAAACATCCTGATTTTCCCTTTTTTTTTTGGCAGATGCTAATTCCACTTCTATCGTTTATAAAAATGTAGGTTTTAATTGGATCACACTATTCTAAATACATTGTGCGCTTTAGTTATTGAAGGCACAATAACTTGTATTAGACATTTTGAGACGGTGTCAGAAAGTTGCTGTAACTTTTGTTAGTCAAGAGAAGGGTCCATAATTATATGTATGATAAGAGGAATGCTGGATAGGGCCTCGCTTTCTGAAAACAAATGAAACATAATGTTTACGCCCTCTCCTCAAATAATTTCTGTACAGTCCCTAAAGTCTTATAAGATTAAATGCACTGGCTAAGTATTACATTACAGAAATTCTTCGGCAATATTTGTGCCTTTAATTTCTGGAACTCACTTCTTTCATGTGCTACAGATAAACAGGCCTTCAGTTAATTGTTATTTCTTCAGTATCAATTATTTGCAGCTTGTATTTAAATTGAATTAGAATGCATGTCGGCCCAAAATCCTACACAGTTTTTTTTGTGGAATAATTTTGTGCGCCCGGCTGTACTCGTTTCTTGGTCTATCTAACAAAACGATGAATATAAACTCACATTTTTACATAAATGGAAATGGGCCTGTATCGCATTGAATGCATTTCTCACTCAGAAGTAATCCCTGTGATCATGCTGCTGTTCATGCGAATGCAAAGTCTTCAGACACGCTTCAAATGACTCAGTTGTGAGAATGCTGGCCTCCGATCTGAGTGAATGAATTTCAATTCACGCATGTCAGCTCTGTGATGATCGCAAAAGCTCTGCCGTTCGAGTAGACAAGCTGTGAAAGAAAGGTGATTCTTTCTCTCTTCTTGCCTTTTCATCTTTAGGCTCGCACAAACAAGTCAAGCCAGTCCTCCATTACTCAGTACGATCAGAGAGGAGATAAACAGTAGCTCTGCTTTCCATTAAATCTCTGATAACTCTTTTTGTTTTGCAGTTTGTTAATGTGATCGATCGATTGAAGTCTGGTATGTATTAACTTGTCTTAAAGGCTGAGACTGCAGACAAATGCACGCTGAATTAATCTTGCAAGTTACGTTTTCCACACTGGGTTGCTTTCCTTTTTCACCTCGGGCTGTTACCAGTTGTTAGAAGAGCAGTTAAAACAATTCATCAAACTTTTACAAAACCAAAAGAGACACACAGAGCCAAACACGAATTAAAACAAAACAAAGAGATTGCTGAGGGTGCTGTTAAAGAGTTTTAATCAAGCAGTAGTCCAAAAAGCTTAGAACAGGATCAGGTTAGAACAGGTCACCGGTCACAACAGTTCACAACAGATATAAACTGTTACAAGTATCCACTGCAAAGTTGAAGGCGTTACAAAACAGGGATCGGCATGATCCTCTGCTGGTCCAAACAAACTCTCCGACTGGGTCAAAGATGCGTGAACCTGAGGTGAGCAAACTAATGTGAGGGGCGACGCCGCCGACACCCCCTCTTCATCCAAGACACTGGGGTTAGAGTACAGTATAGTAAGTTTTGGTTCTTACTGTGAGTTGTTCTGCTAAAGCTCGTTTCATATACAGTAATTACTCCTGCGTTGCATTATGTGGCTGATTCTGTCTGCCCTGCAACAAATGAATATGTAAATTAAGCCTTAAAAATATTCTGTTCTTTATGAGTCTTAATTTCTGCTTGAATAGCTGATGTTTGTGTGAACTGAATTTCCCTCCATTTAGCACTCGATTATCCCTGTAATTTCAAATGTTTAAAAACTCATTAGCATTCAGATGCAGATTTTCTGCGGTCGTTTCATGTCCTGAGACTAAAGTTTTGTAGTTTTTGGTGTCATTTCAGAGCGTATGAAACATTTTCTCGAGGCCCAAACTCGGGCTTAGATTGCAAATTATGTAAATAAATCAGACAAGGACAGACGAAGCACAAAGGGTCAGTTTGTAACTGACTCCACATCTGCCAAATATTAAAACTATTCCGCATTACTCAATTAAGCATGCATATTCAAAAATCACAGAAAACTGACACAATATTTCCCACTAATACTGCAGCGTGAAGTCAACATATGCTTTAAGAACGTCTGTGGAGACTGTGTGCGCACAGACAGGCAGGATAGATCTGAAATTAAGCTGAAAAATATCTGTCTCCATCATGAGTTCTTGCTGGAAAATTAGGCATTTGCAGCAGAAAGTTAGTGCAGGTTGATTTTTTTTTTCTTTGCTAGAGGCAACAGAGGTGGGACGAACCGGCCTGTTATTCACTTGAGATGTGAACACTCATTATTTCAAAGGCAAACCCTTGGTGAATACATAAATATATATTTCTACAACTCTGCTTTAGTAAACCTGTCATCATCGTGGAGAGCAATGTACAACTTTATGGCATTAAGACTAAGAAAATCAAACAAATACTGCTGGAAACTGGTCACTCGCCTAAATGAAAGCTCCACAATTTGTTCTGTTGACATTTTCCCTGAACATTTCAAGAGTAACATTTTACAAAAGAAATACAATATCGGATCAGCACAACAGACTAAAGCAAAGATTTGTAGCTTACAGTATATATATAAATTCATTTTGATCCTGAATCTTATGCTGAACACCTTTTCGTGGTTGACATAAGGCGAAGGGGAAATGCATATTTTCATGCTGTTGAGTGATTTCTTTGCAATTACTGCTCTGCACAGTTAAAAAGTGCTGGGCAGAAAATAAGCTTATAATCAGAGAGGATAGTTTTCTTCACTGCAGCTCTCCTTTCAAGTCATCATCAGTAACGGCCACTTTTTAAGACGGCAGTCGAAGTGACTCATGATGAATATATGGAGCAACTGTTCCGTTTCTGGACTATTTCTAAAAGCAGCAGAAGAAGCTTTGGACTTTAGCCGCAGCATGCTGCAGCAGTGTTGTCAGGATGACCACAATTTCAGTGCTTGTTCGGAGCTTTTGTGAGCTCAGTATTTTCACCAGGTGAATCTCAACACCGTCTCCAGAGGGCATCACTGAGTGAACCGCCCGTGGACTGAAAACGGGTGGAACCTACAGAGTTTCAGAAATGCATGGACAAACTGGTGCCACGAGCACAAATGGACATTTAACGACATCATTTTTCTCCGTTTTTGAAACGAACCAGGTCTGATCGGTGAGGCTTTTTGATTCAAGAACGGTAAAAATCATGGTATCTTGACAACGCTACAGTACATAGTAATTCAAAGCTATGCGGGCTCAAAAGCCTCATAATTACTTCTCTGCCAGATAAGATAAGCCTGCTCTTACTTGACAGAGTGCAGACTCTTGTATATATTCCCAAACAGGGGATGATAATATGCTCCTACTCTAATATATATCATTTTATGTTAATATACTCTTATATCTCTTTGATCATTTATAGGATAATGTGATCATTAACTTTGAAAGTGACTTAGCAGACTGCTGTACCGTGCAAACAGTAGTGAAGTACCTCCCTGCAGCTGACTTTTGACAGATGTTCAAAAATTCCCCCAGAGACGGTGAAATCAAAGAGACGAACTCTCTACAAAGAAGCTGTGTGAAGATTACCTAATGCTTCTACAAAATCCAAAGTAATGTACCGGTATTACATCCAAATGACACAGGCATGAATTTCCCCGTCTCTCACAACATCATCATCGGTTAGAGGAGTACCTGAACTCAAACATGGCTGTTCTTTGCTTCAGTTCGACAAGCATTCTTATACACTAACTGCATAACGTCAGCAACAAGTGAACAATTCCACCAAATCACATCTACCACAGATATATTAAATTTAAGTAAAGAGAAAATGCTACTAATGTCAGTACCATTCGAATAAAAAGAAACAAGACAGAATATAGAAATTCATCCTTAAATGATTCAAAATCACAGCCTCTTTGTAATAAAAAATTAGAAATAAAACAAATCCCACCCAAAGTCATTATCCAGTGTCGATTCGTAACTTGTTAGCCAGTTATTGTGAATCATAGGACAATGTCAGACTTTGGTTCACCATAAAAACAACAGTAAAACCAACACAAATCTATATGACAAATATGTTGTAACAAATTCTTACAAGATCTGTTAAGGAATCTGAAGTAAAAAGTGGTTCTGGGAGTTAATCAGCAGACTTAAGATACAGGAGTTTCCTCCTCGACCTCTCCCTGCTTCCTCACCTTGCTCTTCCTCTTCTTGTCCCCTCCAAAGAACTTTCCAATCTGATCCAGGAGGCCGGGGTTCTTCTTCCTCCGGCCCAGCCCGAAGGCGGCCTGTGCAGAGCTGCTTGCAGATGCCATGGTTGTAGTAGTGGTTGGTGGTATATTTGTATTTGTCAAATATGGGGTTCTTGCTGCTCTCTTAAATGAGAGACTGAACGACAGAGGAGGGAAAAGAGAAAAGAAAGGGAGGGAGGGAAAAAAGCTAGCCTATTCTAGGTCCTGTTCAGGGCTATCCGACCCGCACTCTGAAGCCGCTCCGCTGTGCTCCTGGATGGTCTGCAGCTCGTCCGATTCGGAGGGTCGGTCTTTGAAGGTGTTGTCCTCTCGTCCCGGGGCATCTCGGGAGAAGAGGCGGACCAGGTGGGGGCGTGGTGTGGCGGCGTCAGGGTCAGCTGTGCTGGCGGGGGTCCAGGGCTCGCGGGGGCTCTCAGCGCCCGTGGAGTCAGTCACCGCCGGCTTCTCCAAGATGCAGCCATTGTTCTGGTTCGCATCTGCCTCACCCAGGCCTGCGCAGAAACAACAAGGGTCATCTATGGGCTTGGGCCTGCATGGCACACAACAAACCACAGCAGCACAATGGGCTCTTTTGACGAGACCATGCCCTTCCTGCTGCATCAGGGCCCAGCAGGGCTAACATTTCATATTTTAACTTGAACGAATCTCACCTGCTGAACAGGAACAGGTATGAATGTGACAAGAAAGACAAATGGAAAAACATTTCTTGATTTATTACATTGATACAATCAATAGCACGTTCACATCATTTTACAAGACAAAAATCTGAAAACATTTTAAGGCTGCACCACCTTTGCAACAGAGCTGCACCCTGTGTAGTCCATTAGAGCGCATCTATTTACATGATCATGGCTAGTTTTTCGGTTCAACCATGTGAAAACAATGCAGCGAATTAGTTCCAGTGCGATGGAAATACAGCTGCTTCTGTAACGTCCACTTTGACAGCTATCCATTAAGTTAGCCAGCTCCCACAGCAGAGGACATCCAGTGCATTCCTGCCTCCAAAACAATATACACACTGTACTAGCAGAAATGGTGTAGCACTACACCAGAGATTCTGCATACTAATATTGGCTGAAACAGAGGTCTGTTGTCAGGGCTGCATAGTTATTTCAGAGAGACAAAGGGCTCAGTGTCACTAAAATAACTCCTATAAGTATGGATTTTCGACCCAATGCACGGTGACAGTTATCTGATTTGGGGCACGATGAGCATCGAAGCTGCTCCATGTCCTGTGTGCTCTGAAGAAGTTCACACTAAACACTAACTTGTTACACTTTTAGATGGATTTACTCCTTAAACAATGCATCTGTAGCAGCATAACAGTCTCATTATTTGCACCAATGAGTCTTCATCTTGATTTCCTCCTGGCAACTCCAATTGTATCCAATGTGAATGTGAGATGAAGGGTAGATGCAAATGTGACTGGGTTTGTAGAGAATGAGACCCACAAGGGGAGCCCCGAGGAGCCACTACCTATCATTCACACACCACTGAGCCCAATATGAAGTTACTACGCCTTTATACTGTTTATGGAACAACATTAATTGTAGGTGTTTATCCAGAGGCAGGACTGAGGGATGATGATATGTACCTGACATCCACCAGAGGGGCACAAGCAGCATTTTTATATCAGTTATTAAGTTTTCAGAAGAGAAAATCAAACATTTCAAATACATATGCATTGTCAGCATTCAAAACTGAATCAACAGACATATCTGTTTACGTTTCCTGACATTCCTCACAATAACAATGTAATTCAATTGCTAGACTGACTTTTAACAACACCTGTAATAAGACATGGCTGTAAAAAGGTCTTAATAATCAAATAATGCCATTCTCCTGCTACTGGGGCTAATTTTTTTAGTATGTCCATAATCCCAACGCCGAGATGGCTGAAGCAGTCTGGCCACACACACACCACGCTGCAGTAAAAGCCTCTTAGTGAAAGTTATCTCACTCTGTGTGTCTCGTTTCTGCATAATGTCATTCTTGTCAACGTGAAAAAGTCATTTCAAAGCCACTCTGAGGCAGTTAAAGTCCACACTGTAAACTCATAAAATTCTCGCAGGACTGCTTAAGAGCTGCTTAAAGGCAGGTGACACCTCCCATTCAAAGGCTTCCTATAAATCTCATCTCTAAAAAGCAGCTCCACGCAATGAATTGAAAGATGAAAATGATCATAAATAAGAAGTTAAAGAGGAGGAAGTTGGGATTTCAGCCCATTTGTCTTGGTGAAAAAGAACCAGACAAAGTAGCTTCAAAAAACACTCTCAATACTGACTGAACACTATTTTGCTCATCCAACTAACTGATTTAAAGCCATTTAGCACAGCATTAAACATTTATGTAACCTAAGATGATCCACATATTCATCCCTCCAATTAAAAGGACTGCATGCTCTCCCCCATGTTTTGAAATCTCCTACAGCTGAGATGTAATAACAGTGAATGTCTCTATGCTATACTGCCGTGGTTTCTCTTATCCACAGTTTGTGCACACCGTCATTGGCCTCATTACTGTTTTACTGTGGTAAAAAAAAAAAATCCAAATACATGACTGACTGTTGTGTTTTCAAGTTTCTCCTGGGAGTTCGTTAGCAGACAGCATGACCTGCCAGTCATCAGAGGAAATGCTGGCTCGTGATCTCGGCAGTCGACAGCGAGGCTCGCTAGAGGGTCGCTCTGCATTTCTATGTATTTCATAACTCTGTGACATTTTTAGAGGGATTGCAGCAGAAATGCTAAACACCAATCCAGCTCATTTGTTTAAGTTGTGAATGTGCACGTGGTGTTGTGTCCTCACCCACAGTCTGTTAGAGTTGCGATAATGTCTTCTTTTAGAAAAAAACAATACAGTAAAGAACCCTTTAACCCTTCAACAGTACATTTGTGGCTGTTACTTTACTAAAAAATTGGAAAGAAGCTGCTGTTTTTCTGTCCTTCATTGGCCTGCCCAGTCCTCTTAAATCATTTCCATCATCCATCATCACCTGGTGATCCCTTTTCCAAGCCCAGCGGTGCCATTAGAATACCAATAAAATACAAATTACAGAGAAAAAAACAACCTGACATGGCTGAACTTTAATAGTCCTGCACAGACTATAATACTCACTGCATGTTGACCATGTTTGGCCATAAAAACGTAACTTAATAATCATCTGGCTCGCTGTGTGTTCTTAATAAAAGTGCATTAAGTCAGGCTTTAGCATCCCAGTGCACAAACTGACCATAATAAATGCAAATGGGGGAGGTTTGGGGGATTTTGGAACAGTGCCGATGACTCAGTGATTACTGAGTCAGGTGCTGACATTTCTGGCTAATCAGAACTCCCATACTCTTTTGTGGAAAAACAAAAACCCACCTCCACACATTTTAAACTTCCACACGACCGGGTGACAGTTTTTTAAGCCCAAACTCAAATGACACAAAAGTATTATTGATGTCCTGGGATTTATTGTTGGACTATTTACTTTTCAGGGATTTTATTGGATCTCTGCTTAGATTAGATAGCTTACTCATCTGCATAGTGCAGATAACATTATGTTATTTGTGTCTGTTATCACACCATGCACCATATCAGATAGTTATAGGTGTTGATATTCTCCGAGTGCCAATAGAAGTCCATTAAATAATAGACCATGAAATTATGCCTTAATTGCTGTGTGCAACTGTGATCTGCAAACAAAACCTCCATTATGAAAGTACATTATTACAGAGAATAAAACACTGCGGTGTCTCTAAGAAAAAGATATCAAGTCAGAGCCAAACGTGTCTTTGTGAAGGTTATTGAGTTGCTTTAGATACCTTTTCGCTACATGAGCAAAATATGATAGAAAGCAAGTGGACTATAGCTAATCTAGAAAGTAAGTTTCCAGTTCACAGTCCCTCAAATCTATATACATTTTTTATGTGTGAGGCAGAAAATTGGGATAGTAAGACAGAAACCCATGAAACTGCAATTAATATAATAGGGCAAGTCCAGCAAACTGGATAATGAAGCTGAGAGTTCTTTTTGGTTTGTTTGTTGGGGTTCTTTTTGCCTTATGGATATATCTAAGAACCTGACAAAACTAAGAATCAGGTGGATCCTGTGAGGTTTCAGTGTCTGGGTCACTGACAGCTGTGTGACATCCTGCCGTCCTCAGTGTGTGGACTTTTTAATTAGGCTGAGACTCAAAATCACACACTGATTTGTTTCCTTCATGACTCAATCTTGCCTTTAGTTTAATAACAACTGCCACAAATGAGGGAAGATCAGCACTGAGCAGAGCTTAATAAAACCCTCAGAACACCTGTAGCCAGCTCTTCATGAAGTGCAATTATCTGTGCTTTATTAATATTTTCAGTGTGATTTGAAGTCACTGGGCAGCTGTAAGCAGCTTATGATTGAGTGCCATTGCATTTCCAATGGAAACCTTTCAGAATATTCAAAAGAGGTAAGAACAAGCTTCTCATGTCAGACTTTTTGTTCGCTACGAAGCTACTAAATGGAAGTGAAGGAGAAAGGAGGGATAAAAGGCCAAATATGCTGCATGTTTCTTTTTCCTCTGTATGGTCCTTCAGTACATTAGGTTATGCATAAGAAGCGCAACTCATAAACAACACTAAGGGCCAATTATCCAGCGTTCTGACACATAGCACTGCAGAGAGAAGCAGGGGTCTGCTGAGAGTGTGTTGCCTTCACTCTCTTGGCCTCCTTCATAAATACCTGATTTATTCAAGCATTGAAATCCAAAGATAATGACAGTTTCTCAGGCCTGTCCATCACTGGTTTAGCAGAGGAATCCTTAAGCCAAAGAAAGACAGTTAGGTCAGAATATGCTGTCAAATACATTGTACTGTACTTTTATTTGCAACAACAGACGTCACTCAAAATGTTTTCAGCTTCTCAAGATATAGCCAAGACACAATTGCAGTCAGAGGGTGACCAGATAATGGCCTGTTACCTCATTTTAATGAATTCACCATGACAACTCCATAATGTCCCCATGAGAACTAAAGCGCCGAGACGGCCTGATAATTCTGGTGAAATTATAGGGGACAAATGATGTGATCTGCTGCCTTGAAGTCTCAGATTGTTGTACCCAGAACACTTACCATCACTACTTCTGTCTCCTGCATGATCTATGTGAGATCATTAGGTGAAGACACCGACAACTGATACGATCTGTTCTGTGGAGAAATTCAGCGCCCTGCGAGAGGGGAAAGATCAGCATCTAGAAGGGAAGAGCTATGCAGGGAGTGGGCCTCAATCTCCTCATTTTTCCTCCTCTTCCTCGGGTTAAAGAGGATGTGTAGCTTAGCTTCTAGGACAACAACAAGGACTGTGGTGGGACTGAGGCACGGGAAGCATTCCTCTGAAAAAACACCCATCGCTATGTGGCCCAGGACCAACATCCCACCCGAGGCCGAAAATCCCTCTGTCGCTGCATTCATGGTGGATCTGAAGCACCCACAAGCAATGAGAAAAAAGCCCCTCTGTGTCTTTGAAACCCTATCTGGCATTCAGGACGTTAGTCCTCCAGAGATTTTTCTAGATGCGATAAGAGCTGCAGCAGAACTCCCTTCTTACAACCCAACCCATGTCCATGACCTTTAAACCTCACTTCAAGCACTGACTTTACGTGGAGAAAGATGTGATTCAAAGGTAAAAATGCACACCACTGTACCACTGTTATGCCTTAGGCAACTGAAGCACAAGTCAAGACAAGATTTAGGTTAACACACATTTTTTCACGTCAGAATAAAAATAACAACAACAAAAAACTCTTTGATTTCTCCCAAATTGCAACTGAGAAATAAAGCATTAACCACACATGGCTCGGCTTGTTTGCTACGAGTGCTGCAAGCTCCATTATGTACACATCAGTGTTGGAGCATCTGTTCATCAGAGCAGCTGTAAGGCTAACCTTGCAGTGCCACCAAATATAAAGTCATCACCAACAGCTCCTCACAAAGTATAACTACTGACGAACATCAGCTTTTTTCTCTTTCTATATCTTTTACACCTCTTTCTAAGACGGCTTTCCCTTGCACCAATAGAGGTGTGTGTGCCATTTGATGTGTCATATTGGCTTCTGTAAATTCTTTATAATATTAGAAAAATATATCCTGTCAAGTTGTCTCTCTGATACCGGTTCTTTAAGGTGACATCTGTTAGTCCAACCAGTCGCTATGGTCACAACAAATGGCAACACTGCTTGATTGTGTTTTGGGGCTGCAACTAATGATTATTTTGTTATCTGGTAATCTGTCGATCATTTTTAATTCATCACATATACCACAAGTACGAATTGATATCTTCAGATTGCTTGCTATTCTGATAAAACCATCTTAAATCGAAAGATATTTAACATGCAAGTATATAAAACAGGGAAAAGCAGCCAAATCTCACATTTGAGACGTTGGACCCGTAAAATGGGGGATATTGTTGCGTAACTAATTGACTGCTTGACTGATTCATTATCAGATTTGTTGTTGATGCATTTTCTTTGTATGTCTAATCAATACAGCATATTGACATAATTTCAGCACTATGCCGTCTTCACCACATGCATATTCTTACAACTTGCTGGGACGTCACTGTCGATTAAACACAGTGATACATTATACTCTAACTTAAGGTTAATTATATTTTTCTACAAGCTCCCTCATGAATCTTAGTTTTGAATCCAGTCACTTCAGCCTGGTGTATTAATCCAGCACTATATCTCTGTCATGATAGACGTGCTTGAATGAGGTTTACGCTGGCAGACGGTATGAATGGTTGTCTCTAGTAGGACGGTGGGACAGCACAAAAGAAGAATAGAGCTCAATGGGTTGATGCCATCAGTGTAGTGCTCAGGGACCTTTCCTCATCCATGGAGACACGAGAGGCCAAACAAATGAATACATGCACACACAAATTCTGTATAGTGCAGGATGGTATTAAGCCCGCATAGCTGTGACCGGCGGTCTGACCAAGATGCAGCCACTAGTGAGTATTTTCACACACAAGGACACACGAAAAGCACGAGAGAGAGCACATGCCAATAAAACACTGATGTGGGACCGCTTCATTTGCTATTAGAGGGTGGACTGGAGGTGGTTTCATATTGCAGGCAGTTTGATCACCAGCAGACAGCACAGGGTGCACCCAAAATGCACTGAGGAAGCATCTCTGACTAAATACAATTCTCTGTGGTTCCAACTTCACACTCTCATTCAGTAGCTAGCAGTTGTAGTGTAAATGTGGTAATTGTCATCCGGTTGCTCAGGCAACACAGGTCAAGATTGCAGGTAACCACATACAAGTAATATAGTGAAGTATGAATGACGGCGCACAACAACTGCTTGGTCAGCTCTGCAAGTGATGTAAAAATCTTTCTCACAAAGAAAACTCCGGCAACTCAGATGAGACACAGTGGCCTTTGCCAGCTGTGTTAGGTGAGCGGTAATATGCACCTGTCTCTGTTTGATTTTATCTGTGGGACCACTCTGACAGATATTAAATGTGAGCAGTTAACAGACAGTCAATTAAGAAACAGTCTATTACCAGATGGGAGCTGTAATCCCAGTGGATCTAGACACAATCTGGATGTTTCCTGATAAAACATACGGTGTCTAAACATCTCAGATACTTGTCGCTCATCCACAGCCACACTTCCACTTAAATTTGAGTTTGTTGTTATCCTCTGAGAGGGAAAGGACTCCAGTTCATCTTGTCTGACATATGGGATGCAGTGGCTCGCGCAGTACTTTTGTACTCTCATGGTTGCCCATCATCCCCTTCCCTTGGTCTCTTGTAGCCAAAGACCCAGCTGGTAACACACATACACACTCAGTGATTGTCCTGCCAGATGGTCGAGGCCAGATGACGTGGTCTACTGAACTCATGGCAACACTGGGGCGCAAGCTCTTACAACATGACACACACACATACAGACACAGAATGCACAGCTAGAGGGTGTATGTCTCCATGGAATCAACTGGGAAAAGCTGCAGATACGAGGGAATGAACATGCATGTGTGAACAGGATCACATTTGGATGATCGCAGGCAACAATTTGCTGGCAGTACACGTTAAAGCGATTTTGAGTGATCTTGAAATGAATTCATCCATCTGTGAGGGAGAGAAAAAACCCTGACAGAACGAGAAAGAGATCAGAGGCGAGAAAGTGAGGTGAGAGGGGACAGAAAGGGAGAATCTGAACAATGGTGTCAAACCAAAGAACACTGGTCCAGTGATGGATGGTGCCCTTTCACAATCAGAGCTTTTCAGGGGAGAGGAGGTGCTTCATGTTGGCAGTGCCAGGGCCCGTACCAGCCAGTGTCAGCCTCCGCCACGGAGACAAATGACTAAGCCACTGCACTTTAATATGTGTACGGCTGACAAATTCACAGCAGAGGAACAAGCTCATGCATATTCTCAGTACAGTGCTGTATGCACAGTCAGCAGTGCTTACACAATCTCGGTGAGAATATTCAGTATGTACACACAGATGTGAATGATGACCATTGGATTTTGAGGGTATAATGGATGGCAGACAAAGGGTGACAGCAGGTAGAGAGGATATGTACAGTAAGTAATATTTTGATTTGCTCGTGCTAGCCTGAAAGCTTCAATATTTAAAATAAAATGAGATCTATTGAACATTAAAATCAACTGATGATCAAAAGCATAAATATGAACAGTACAATCCACCTTTAATATACTGTATCTTAACGCGGTCATATTTGAATCATTTGCACACATGTTGTTTAGACAAACAGCATCACAGACTCTGCAATTACCTTCATCACGTTTTAGCATCTTTCAGCTGATTGTTTTGGTCTTACTACTTTGGTGCAGTCTAATCGCTCTCGTCAGACTTATTTAAAGCAGCAGGTACCAGGTGACTAGCCGGTGAACACAATGCAACATCTAGCTTCTATAGTGGGGACTAAAAACAGGAGCTAAAAGAGAGAGTAAATATGTTCATTTTGTCTGCACAGCGTATTTCCGCTGCTCCCCAGTGAACAAAAATTATTAAATGCAGGTTTAATTATAGACAATAAGTTGGCTCTTAAAAGACATTTAACGCTTCTGTGATGTCAAGTTAAACTGTCTTTCTGTTGCAGTGTTTAGTATCTCTTGGAGGTTGAAGTGACACAATGTGCTTAATGTAAAAGACACAAGGAAAAAGCATTTGGAAAAACAAATGCTGCAGTCACTGCCTGCAGGGGGAGCACGTGTTAAAATTGCAGCCTTTTTTTTTTTTTTTTATAATAATATCTACATACAGGTCTAAACTGTGGTAGTGACTTTCCTTTCCTATGGGTGACGCAGACTGGTATGGCCTCACATCACAGACACAAACTTACAGATGATATAAAACTTGACCTGACTTTGACATCCTTTAAATCCAGGTTAAATGCTTTTATATTCTCCATTGACTGAACATTTTAATCTGGATTTTGTCATTTTATTTTTTATGCTTGTTTTATTTTTTATGTTTGACTTTAAACCATTACATAAAGCACTTTGAACTGTCCTCTAACCGTGAATTAGGGACTGTGTAAATTAACTAATGCCAGTTCCATAAGATTATTCCAAAACTGAAAGATATTTTGGTTTTATGAAGGCGTGACAGACCTGTTACAATGTTAGGTTGCATAATCTTAAACGACTTTTGGCTGGAACCATGGAATATTTGTGTCCAGAGCCAAAATCCATACAACACGAAAAAGTTTTCTCCTTCTACTTTTTCATCCACTGAAAAAATATTACACTCAGTGTTTACAGCAAACAGTAAAACCAGCAAAGTGAAGAAAATCATTACTGAAGAAAGCAGAGGGAGCTCCGCGGTTGTGGGAGAGCTGTGTGCTCTCACAATGTTGCATTACCTCCATCATCCGGCTCTTCATCCTTAAACCAGATATTAAATATTCACAGAGAGAAATCTGATTTCTAAAGGGCGTGTTGTGGTGTTCTTTCTTTCATTACAGGTTGATCTGTGTTTTCAGAAGCTTCTCTCCAGAGTTAGTAACGAGTGAACAGACAGGTGGGGAGTCTTAGAACCAAACACCCTCCACCCCCCACTCCTCTAGGCCAGCAGGAAAGAGGAGCACTCTGACTAACCCCGCCAGCCTCGGACCAAATCAATGCAATCAATGAAACAGCCTGTTCCACCCTTAAGACTTCACGAGAAGCCAGTAGGTCCCTAAAGCAATTAGAGGAGAAGCACATAGTGTATGAATTAAGTGATAACTGGCTCACACCAATATCGTTCAATTTCCTTGACAGTGGCTCAAGTGTGACCCCGAGAAGGAATCCATCTGAAACGAAAACTGTTCTTCAGCGGACACTCTCTCTTCATCATGTTTTATTTTAGTTTCAAATGCTATCAAAGATATATTGAGCCTCTATTGACTGAGGAAGAACATCCAATTATCTGTCACTTGCACTTTCAGGGGGTTGTGGAGTGCAACTATGTGTGGAAAATTTTCAGAATTCTGATAAAACACTAGCTATTAGCCATTTTTATTGGGTGTTGTAATTGTACATCAAAAGGCTCCCAAGCTATTCTTATAATGCAGATCCCCTGATGCTGTTTTGTTGTATCAGTCTAAGATATTATCCACCCATAAACTGTTAGAAGTCACAATCTGATTCGTATAGTTTGGGGTATTAAAGTCATAATCCTCATGATTTTCATTATATCACAGTCCAATTGTAATATTATCGATGAAATGACAATAAAGTTGAAAATTACTTTTGTCATTCTGTCAGTTTCTCTCTATGTGGTACTTTTCATCATTGCTGGCGCAGTCTGCTTTTCTCAGGAAGGAATCAAATCAGATTTCATAGGAAATGGATGAGATGTGGGGGAGACAAGCTGAAGCATGTGTGCATTTCCTGTCATGCAGAGAACAAACATTTTCAATTAAACTCCTCATTTTAAAAGTTTTATACAGAGGTTAACAAGCATGAACTCTTAATAGCTACTACCACACAGCACTTAACAGCACCTAAACCTAACCTTCACCTAACCTAACCTTAAAACCTTGAATGGCCCTTTGACGTTGTGAGGACAAAATGTTCTCAAAATGTTCTCTCAACACAGGAATATCTTTACAACGATGGTAAAAAAACAAAATGATCTCTCCTAACTATATAAGATATAAATATATATATAAGACATATACACACACACACACACACACACACACACACCCTCACAAAACCTTCTACAGCTTAGCATGTAATCAGTTGTTCTCTGGATCATGACCAATCTTTCCACAAAATATTGTGCAAGTCTGTGCATCCATTTGGAAGTTATGCACCATTTTTGCAATAGGCATCTCCCCTGCCTCGCCCTCTTTGTGCCAATCGGCATGAACACAGAACACACTGTCTCACAAACACACACATGCTTGACCTCCATGTCAAATTTCAGCCTCCAAGAGCAAAAACCAACCAACCGCCCATCCAAAAACAGAGCAAATTATTGAGCCGCTGGCCACAGCTAGTAACAACATATAGTATACATTTTAACTCAATATTGCTTGTTTTGCGTCTAGCTTTTATAACTAGGCTCTTAAATAAATGGATTTTTCAGTAGAGATTTGTGTAGAAAAGAAACTCAAAAGCAACTGAGACTTTAAAAGTGAGAAAAGCTTTTAGTATTGATGAGCTTCTGTGTGAAAATGTTTGAAGATGTTAAGTAACAGCTTTGTGCCTTTCATGTGGTTAATTATTGCCCTTCAGTCTAAATCTTAATAGAATATTTTAGCACAGCCTTAGTAAAGTAAGTAAATTGTACTCTTATATCATGAACCCAATTGATTACATGCATTTTTCCTACATTCATTAACTGCTGGGTGGAGGATTTCTACACTATGCTGCGGTTATTGCCAGAGAGTATTACTGCATCATCTTTGCCAGCAGCCTCATTACACAGTCCTTCCCAGACAAAGTCTCCAGCAGAAAGGAGAAGTTCTTCATAGACAGTTTCTTCGTGCAGATTATGTGATGTGAGGCTAAAGAAGATGCCCTCTGGGCTTGTTTCTCTCATCCTCATGATGAAGTAATACGTGATTTTGAGAGGATTTAAATGTACAATGGTAACAACAACAGGAAAAAGACAGCCTTTGAGTGCTGAGATTTATTCTAAAATATAGGAATATTAAGACATGCATTTCTACTTTGCATTGCTACCATGCTACTGCAGCTCATCTAGTATCCTGTTCTCTGACTTTGAAAACTTTTTGTTTTCTGTACAACCAACTCTTCAGCTTGAGAACAGATTGACCTGCAATGTAAGAGCTTAGATAACCCATGTTGATTGGTCTCATTAAAACCCTCTTCATGAGTGTGGGGGTAGGAAGAGACTGAAGCACAAAAACAAGCTTATTACAAGGAGGAACTTATCTTTTCAGGTCAATAGCTCCGGAGAAAGAGCCAAAACCCTTAAAATTGCATCCTTGTTTTCTCTTTGTATAAACTTGACAGCCTCAAGACAGTGAGTGAATGAACTCAGTTTAACAGGCCCATACCATTTCACAAAGGCTTTGCATTACTGCAAATCATTTTCTAAAGCGTCCCTTGACATCTGTAGCTTTATCAAGCAATAACTGAATCATTGCGGGGACAATTTTTCATGATCGAGTTTTTCAAAGGATTACTTCACTTTTAAGAAACCTTTACAGGACTTTCACACCAAATATGAAAGTTTGACATTGCACAGAAACAAAGCAACATGTCGCATCCAAGGGGGATCCTGGCGTTAACAGGAGGCAGAAGTTATGATGGCACAAATTTCACTTTAATGAGGAATGGAGAAAAAAGAACAAGCTTTTAAGGGTAGCAATTTCAGAGAAGATACCTGGTAAGGAAATGAATATTGAGCTTGTTTAGATTCCATTGTAGTCTATAGCACTCTAGGCAGCTGCTTCATGGGATTACGTGCAGCACTTCATCGTAAGTACTACCTCAAGTAATGCATGCACTCATGTAACATTTGTGTGAAATCAGCTTTAACAACTTTACTTCAAGAAAGTGTGCTTATCTGGAGCTGCTCTGAAACGCACTTGGTTTTGTCTTTCGTCCCTAAGTGGCAGAACTCCCTGATCTTTAAAGGGTCAAAACATATAATCATGTATGTTCTGCTCTTATAGTAATGGGCTCAAACATGCAAAACTACCTGCATGTCCCTTTAAACTCTCTTGCTATGAAAAGGCTGGCCAGGCCATGGTTAAGTCAAATCACACTTTTTTCTGGCTCTTCTGAGCCTTCTATCTGCCGCTAACTGTTCATTTCTCTTCAGATCACCCGGTGATGATGAAGAAACGGTGACCCAGACAGAGTCAGGACGGAACAGGCAGACAGACAGATAGAGGGGGTCTGTTTTGCTGAGCGAGGGCCTGCTGCAGCCTGGGCCAGGTAATGGAGCCGTAATGGGCTTTTAACAGCCACCCAGCTGATGGTGGTGTTTGCCCTTCATCGGAAAAGCAGTGCAAACAGGAAGTGCTGCATGGAGACATCCCCAGACGCTGGACAGGCCGGCATGAGTCATGACGCCTGCTGATGAGAACTACACCAAAACAGGCTCCAATAAAGCACAGCTAACCTGCCCGTCATAAACCACTCACACCGTGCCAATTTGGTGGAAATTCCTTTTATTTTCTTCTGCCCGCACCCTGAATCAACCTAATGGTGCTATATTAGTTCAGCCTTAGTGCACAGGGAAGAGGCAGGCTTTAAATGTATCCTAACGGCCATGTTCCCTCAGTAAGAGTTAGGAACTGATAAGAAAATGGGATTTTTACACACCATCAGAAAGCAGTGCTGACTGAGCAGAGAACCAGTTAAACATTAAGTATAATCTGTACTGAGGGGCTCTGAAGCAGCCTTTTGAACAGTATCACACAAAACACACACTATCATACAGCTTTGATTTCCACTTACCCATCCAATAAACCTTAAATAAGACAAAGTGTTCTTTAAATTCAGCCTCTAAGCTTTTATACATCTTCTCACACATGGTTTTCATTTACCCCATTAATCAATCTAATGTCAAGCTAATTATTTCTCTTGATGGTGCAGGAACAGCTCAATAATGTTCACTTTGAAGAATACTCCTGTGAATGAGCAAGGCAGAAACTGCAGTCAGACCATGTTTTAGCCTGCTGCTTACCTCCCATTTCAAAGAGGTCGCCACTTAAATCTGCATCCTGATTCATTCGCGGTCCCGTCATGAGCTTCCAGAAGCATCGGTGTGAGGAAGCTGAGGTCAACCAGGATACTAGTGTGAGGACATAATGTTATGATGCAAGCCTGGTTCCGAGTACAGCAACTTACTGTGTATGAGATACTGTGTCTAAGCGAACAGTGACGGAACTGTGTGTTGTGTGGGTGGCTTCTTTGAAGTATCACTTGTGTCAGTGGTGGATCCTCTCAGTCTGCTCCATGCTGATCAATGACAAGTGTTAAACACACGGGACATTAATTAGCTGTAGGACAAGGAGCATATCGAGTAGCTAACGGATCAATCTGACGAAACTTCTGCGAGGTATAACTTTCCAGCTGATAATAAAGCATCAGTGGTGGCTTTCTGGTAGTTTCCCTCTGCACATGCACAAGGAGGCACGATTACAGACACACACACGCATTCAATCACAGATGCATGCATGCACACGCACAGACAAACACAGTGCAGCTAGGCTGAGAAATTGGTTTTGCATAATTTTAGGTCAATACTGACCTTCGAAAATCAGTCTGTTAGTGTTTGTGCTCCCATCCGTTGTGAGCCTCTTCCCCAGCCACTGAATAATATGATCAGTAATATAGTTCACAAACACAGTATAGAAAAGTATGCCAACTGAATCATAAAAAAGAAAGAAAATTCAGACCATAGTTGACGGTGGATCATTTCAAGCCTTGTATCGTATTACTGTAATTGTCATATTTTAGTCTGGACTTGCAACATATCTGTTGCAGTTTTATTCACTTCTGATCTTAAAATGATGCACTACTACCACATTTTTGCATGAAACTTGTAATTTTTTTGCAAATATCTGTAACTGTATCTGTAAGTAACTTCTGATTTTGCTCTGCTGTATTTTTCACCCTGCATCGTGGAGTACCTAGTATTCATTTCATTTTCATTCACATACTGTACCATTGAACAAGCTCTGTTTGTAATTAGTATAAACACACTCTCAGCTTGTGCTTGTGATTCTCCAACATTTAAAATTTAGCACCTTGTCTGACTCTCACAATGCAGATGAATATATCATTCACAGAATACACTGTCTACAGTTCGCAAAGGAATATTTTCTACTGAAGAGATCTGTTGAAATTTGCATCTCCATTGTAACGGGAGAAATATCTGGAATGTCCCCCAAATCCATCTTGGCATTCCTGAGTGATAGTAGTGGTAAAAGCAGTACTAGTAATGGTGATAGGGGAAGCAAAAGGATGGATGAGATGACATTTTATCTGCCTCTGATGGTTCAGAGGCGGTTCTACTCTGTGAAGAAGGAAACCATTGTAATTTTTTGGATATTTAAACCCCTCAAATTGTCTATTAAAAGGCTCTGTATACTGGCTAATTTTTGGATGGTAGTAGAGTCAATCCAAACGATGTTCAGGAATCAGCCATTTACACCATTATCTCTTGTGCTGTAGCTACTTTAGTCGGTACGCATGGCCAAATCCTTCCCCTCTCTTGCTTTTCACCTCAGCTCACCCTGAAAACAATCGAGACTGACACAGAAGGGAGAAAACAGGCTGCGCTTGTCTTCCATTCCCTGTCTAATGAATGTTCGGCCCTCTTCCTAGACAAATGTGGGCAATGTCTTGAGGGTTTTCTTCTCTTGCAAAAGGAACAACCAACTTTCCCTCTCTGAAAGCTATACCACTCCTCATTACTTTGTGTGATTACTTTTCTGCCAAACGACCGAGTGCTAACAGGCAGCTACAAGTATCAAACTCAATGTAAGTCAGTGATGTTTGGCTGTGAGCATTTGTCCACAGCACATTGTATGTGAGAAAAAAAATAATAATTTCCTTCACCCTGGGTGGTGCCTGAGGCTGCATCTTCACTCAGCTTCTATCATCAAAGCTGACAAGAGCCAACAGGAAGCCTCGGACACAAGTGGTTTCATTCATTGTGGCAAAAAAAAAAAAAAAAAAAGACATTGGGGATGTTGATGTCAAGAGAAAGGTCTCATAAACTAAATCTGTTATATTATCCTATATGGCTTGATGTTTTATGCATGCAGTGTGCTTAAATTACAGCATGTATGCCATCAGAAAATCCAATGTGATTAGCCTTTGTTTCCAGTTAAATCAGAGCTGTTGCCTCATTAAAAGAAAAAGAATTCAGAATATTTGCACTAACAACTGCAATTTTCTTCTGGCCTCTGGATACGCATTTGCTATAGCAATCAATCTACTTGTTGGCAGCCAACAAATGCCCTATTTGTTGTTTGCACCAAACTCTGCCCTCATCTGCAGAGTTGCAGTATTACAAAGGCCCTTTCTAAATCACCCTAAATGACTGAGGAAAAACTACTAGTGGCACCATGAAAAAAAGAAACTGGGGTGCACAGAACACCGACTCCTGAAATTGTTGCATTTTTGGTTGGCTTTCTCAAACCACCAAGTTTCATTCATCTGTAACTGCCAGGCTGCGGACTTCAAACATATGTAATGCCGCAGGATTAGGAGCTTCTGAGCCAGTGTTGTGAAGCAGAGGCCTTTCATTGTGAGCAAAAAAAGAGAAATACTGAGTGAAGATAATGGAGCTAAAGGAGACAATGTGGATTTATGGCTGTCCTTCCAGCCTCCACTGACAGTATAATACCTCAGCAGCCCTTACACAACATTTCGCAGGTGAAACACTAACAGAAGTGCATACTGAAAAGGTGAGGAAAAGACACACTTTGGCAGTAGAGGAGACTATTGACGGTGCTACAGTTTCTTTAGTCTGCTCAGTAATGGCGGAGTCCCCTGATTATGCTCACTTCTAACTCTCTTTTATTCATTATTCAAACAGTTAAAAGTATACAGTATATGTGGTTTGACCTCTTACCAAAGACTTCATCTTGTGATTCAGGTTCTTCTGCTGCTGCTGCTGCTGCTGTCGGCGCTGCCAAGGGTTCAGGTGATGAAGCCTTTAATAGCAACACAAAAACAGATTGAGGAGGTGAGACGCTGAGGTGCCATGGCAACAGAGCAAAGACAGAGACCAACAGAGAGACAGAGAGCTTTTGGGCTTTATAATTATAGCAAAGGAAGGTGCTGTAATTTTTCAAATTGCATAGTGAGATTTACTCCATTTCTAAAGTCTATATGTTTCATCAGTCATATTCATCTGAATTTTGGACATTGTACAATCTGTAAAATGAGTGAACATTTGTTTTTAAATGTTAGACTATTTATTTTTCATAAATATTTTATGGACAAGTGCAAATAATCCATTTGTGTAAAAGTCTGTTAATACTAAACAAGTAAATCTATCCTTTGAATTGCCATCTCGAGCCCTTGAGGTTAATAGGCTGCTGTAAGCATGTGCAGTGAATGGAAATAAGCAATCGAAATGGGAAATTCAAACCAGATGATGGCCGTTGTTGGTGCTGTGACTAACTAGTCCCTTGTGTCTAAGAGCTGTGGATCTCTCCTTCAGGGGCTGACTGGTACAGGTATTGGTTCAAATTCTGTCATTTAAATCAACATGTTTTGCACCATGATCACATCTGTCTGAAATCCCCATTGTTGCTTGTAGAAGAAAAGAAAAATCTGAAAACACCCAGAATCAGTTCCAACAGGCTGTTGTCTATTAAAATCCCTCACTTCTATGTTGATGCACGTACTTTCTTGGTAGATTTTGCCATTCGGGCATTTCAACTTTTGCTGCTGTCACTATAGCTGGCTACAGACGGGAAGATAATATTGAGTAAAGATGGTGACGATATGACAGAATGACGACATACTAATGCAACAAATACAGTTCGATTCTGTTGCTCGTCTCTATTTAGCAGCTCCGAGTGAACTAAATCTCTGCATTTGATAATCCTCAAGTTTTATAAATCCTCTTATCGACTCCCTCCTCCTCCCTGATGACAATGCAGATCCCCAGTTTCCACTTCTGAGTGGGTTTGCCAACATGGGGACTCAACACAGGCATTCGAAAACTGTGGGCACACTGCTCACCGCAAAATGAGCGTACTGAGAATTGCAGCTCACGACACAGTCCTGTCAGCTGAGGTGGGGGGGGTGGACAGCTATGGTGAGGCAGCACTCACCGATGCAAATCACATCAGGGTCAACAAAATGCTTTTTCTCAATTATGTAAACAAATTAAGCAAATGATGGGATCCTAGATTAACACACATTTAGGTTATTTCATTTGGGAGATGGTTTTTTTTTTCTGTGTTCTTTCCACTGGTTTGAAGTAGGAAAAAACATTAAGTTTCTTCATTTTTTACTGTCAATAAATAAATACTTATAGGCGTTTTTGACCATTTCTTATTTACTCATGAATATTTAGACTTTTAGAGAAATTGAAAGTAGGAAAATAAAACTTGAGAGCAGCTCCCAGTTGGTGAGATGATTAATCACATGTACATCTGCCATTATAAATGCACATTTTTAAATAGGTTCGTTTTATTGGCATAAAATCCTCATTGTCTCTAGTGCCAATAAACATGTGATATTACCAAGAATCTAACACATTTAAAACATATACATATGGATGATGTAATAGGAAATTGGCTGAAATGGCAACATAAAGAAAATCAAATGAGAGCAGAAAGGAAATTCTCTTCTGGTTACATCAGAGTAATCATATGATGAATTCAGTACCCAAGTGCTGAACTGGAAAGTGATTGCAAACAAACTCCATGCCAGTTACACCTCTGTTGCTTGCATACATGATAATAATAATAAAAAAAAAAGGCCCTGACCTGCAGCATCTGAGAAACTGTGAAATGATAGACATTATCATTTAATTCATCAGGTGCCCAGGGCTTGTCTGAAGTCCCTCAACCAATGATATTATTATCATTGCATTCCCACAGTCTGGCACATCAACATTTTGTTCCCATCATTAAAGCACTCAGTCTTCAACCTTTGTTGTATTTTGTCTACGCACACCCACACGCATAGACACAGCTGTCTTCTCTATCTCTGCGAGCCTTTCACATTTTGTAAGCGTGAAAAAATTGCAATGCAAACAACAAATCCACATTCCAGGAGCTGAGCCACTGGTGACTGCATGTGTGTTGAACTGATATCTTTGGATGCTTTGGCAAGTCATAGGACTAAATTTGCAAATACTGAGCTTTGGGGGATGTTTGAATTTTAAAGAAGAACAATTTGTATCCTCACATAAATGAAACTTAAACTGAACAGCATTTTGTTCCTTTGTGTGTGTAATTTTACTTAATATGCACACTAACGCATATTAGATGAAGTTCAAAGCTCAGTCCTCCCTATGCAGTGCAGCAGGTCAAAAGTGTATGTTTTGCTATTTTTGCACTTGGATTTTCAGAAAGAATACATTATCTTATATTACAGGTGGAGGCACCACACCCTCTACCATGCCTCTTCTCAAACTGGGGCACAAGGCGAGTAACCAAGATGGCAAACTGGTGCAGTCCAGGAAATTATCTCAGTGCGCTCCAGGAAATTACCTGCTCACTGCAGCGACACTGTGCTCTGCACCAACATGAAAATAGAGTCAGAAATAGCAATTTGACACATCCATACAGTATTATACACCTTAAAAAGAAATCCCATTAGCTTGGAGCAACAAGAATTATCACACTATTCTCCTCCACTGTATCTGGCCCTCATTATTACCACATAGGGTGTTGGGAGAAAATAGAAGAGAAAAAATATGTTGGCCATTTTTCCTGGGTGGACCGGAGCAGCAGCTTGACGCCGTCCTTCTGAAGCAGCTGTCAGTGTGACTTCACACTGACTCGCTGCCGGTGGCTTATTAAACATAGCTGTTGTTGAGCAGGGCTTACATTGAGGTTGTGCAGGTGGCGGTGAGGCATCACCCAACCCTGGGTCATGAAAAAGGAGATCAGGACAGCAGCTCGTTTTGGATCACACTTGCCAATTATTCATGTTTTCCAGAGAGTTGCTATTCTCTGCCATCATCTGGTGACATTTTAGCTTGCCAATTGCCGAACACAATGACATATACATACATAATCTCTTCCCTTAAATTTCCAGGTTGCACCCAGATGACAAGATGCAGGTGAATGAGCTCTCACACATGGGGCGATTTGTTAATTTTTAACAGTCGGTTGGCCCAATGGGAGAACCATCCCAACCCCCAACCCCCATAGTTTTAGTATCTGCCCTATTTTCTCTGCTCACTGGGGGGAAATCTGTCCAGAAAGCACACTGATAATCTATTATAAATGATATAAATGATATATCTGATAGATGATAAAATATAGATCACATGCTTGCCAATCCATTGATTTCCCTGCTGTTCTCTCGGAGTTTCAATTTTCCCTCAATATGATGAAATCCACTATATAAGCAATTATTAGAAATTGTGCTGTTTGTGATTGTTTTTTTAATCATGTGCTTATTTCTCAAATTTGTCAGTTGTGTCCAAACAGAGAGCAAGAGATAAGCAGACACACACAATTTCTCAGTCTTCTCAGAGAATTGACATATCACAGTATTTCACAGCCTCCAGCGTTTGCCCCCCGGCATTACGGGTGTAATGAATGTGTGCGACAGCATTGCGTTCACTGTCTCCACTAAATAAATGTGTGCATAGAAAAGACACAACATCTAATTGGCCCCGAACAAAGCGGATGCAATCTAACTGCATTTTGGTCATTTTCCTAACAGAGGGGACAGCACCGCCCCTCATATCGCCTACACCTGTCCAGTAACGCCTACAGTAAGATATTACAGCCAATTTCTAAGTATCTTAAGATGCTGCTCCTCTAATGGCTGCTGGATGTTGTTTGTTCCTTTAGTGATGTGAGTGAGATAACTTCCACTTCCTCACTTGAATTGGGGATTTGTTAACTGCCTTAATGCTACTTCCTCTAAACAGTGATCACCTTATCATAGGTTATAAACTGTAAAAAGGGCTTTCAAGATGTGCACTTCTCCACATGTTGAAGTGGTGTGCAATGGGCTGTGATACTCTTTAATTAAGCACTTTAGAAGGTGATCTTCTTATTCTTTCCAAAAACCAAAAACACAACAGCAAAGGTGTATGCAGTCGATTAAAGGGTGTGTTTGTCTGCTCTAAGACTAAGTTGTGATCATTAGTTTGTCTGGCTAACTAGCTTACCACCTACAGTGGTAACCGAGCATGTATTCCAAGCATGCTATTAGCAACCTAGACTTCATTAGTTATAGGCTAACCACTTACATTACAAAAACATTATTTTCTCCAAAGTTGCGTCGCTGTTTCAAATGATACTGCTAGAACATTATTGAATTATTATTTGATGGCCGTCTCAGACTTGTGGTTGTCGCTTCAGCTCCGCTCGGCCCTCTGATCTCCACTCAGCACTCGGGTACTGGATGGGGTTCAATGTGCCTAAGTACTCCTTACGATGAGTAGTGAGGAAGGGAAGTAGAGTGCAGCCATTTGAGCACCTCTCAGGGCTTGACTGATTTGAGACTTTCAAAAGAATCCAAGCCCCCTCTTCCTATCTGTGCTTCAGTGTTTCATCCTGTCCACACTTCAGATGGAGATGGAAGACAAATGGAACATGCCCATTTCATCTCACCTGTTCACTAACAGAGAAAAAAGACACAGGAGAGTCTCTGGAGCTCTACTTTTAAAAGGCCAGCTTTAGATTTTAATTTTCATTAAACGTCAAGTCGAATATCTCTAACCTTCATCGATTATTTAGTGCTGTGAGGGACTGATTTGATTTATCTAATGCAGGCCAAACTTGATGATGGAATAGCATTCAGAAAACAAGCAGTGCTATAGTTAAGGCCTTTCTTAAGCACAGAAAAGAAAATATGATATTCAGGGGATTCCATAGACTTTTTCATAAAAAAGAAGAGAATAATACAATAATGAATAATAGAATAATAGTAATAATTTCAAACATCCTGTAATATGTGATGGAAGTGAAACCATACCACATAATTTACCACAATTGTTTTGGTCCAATAACTCAAAACCCCAACTTAATATAGAGTCAAAACATGACCAGTAAGCTGAAGTGCATATCACTTTTTCACCAAACAGTGATATCCAGTGATATTGTGGCTACAACACTTCAGACTGTGAGCCCAACAATGGTTCTCTCAGAGTACAAATCAGATCAGACTGGGGATGAGTAAAGTGTAATTAAGACTCGGATGTGGACAGATGTCAAACAGAGGAAGAGCAGGAACAGGGACAAGCCTGTAGGGCTGGTCACACTACGTAGGGTGATCTAATTGGATACAGTGGTAGAGCTGCAAGCTGAGCCTCAAGCTCCCTCATCTGGAGACTTCAGTCTTCAATTTAGAAGTTTCAGTTAAAGGACTTTGCCAGTCCTTCTTTCATTTGCTACTTTGTGCCTGATTTTTATACTGCAGCACCTTAATATGATTATTTACAGCATTTTGACCTTTTTTGACAGATTTTAATTAGAAGTCTCATTACAACTTGAGCTGCTACAATGTCTTATTTTTTTCTTGCTCTTTGTTGTGCCCCACTTTACTCAGTGTGCCTTATCTACTTTCCTTCAGTTAGTTTCCAGCATTTCTAGAAATGACTTGCGAACTGTAGGTTGTGCCTGTAGGTGGGCAGAGCGCTGCTAATAGCTATACCAATATTAATCATGCGGCAGGAGCCATGTTGTTTTGCAGTTCAAGTTGAGAAAATGCACTGACTGCAGTGTATTCTGATCTTTTGAGTTTATTGTTCATTGAGAAAATGGTGCCATTTTTTGCAATGGATTTCTCTCTGATTGTTCAGCATCAATAGGAAATAGAAAGTCTGAGGGGAAAAAAGTGCACTATGACCCCTATGATCCAAGTGGGATTTAAGGCTGTAAAATATCAGCTGTGTGAACATTTCAGATGGCTGAACATTTATTCAGAGCTGCTGTTGAGGTGTGACAAAGGAGATATGGGTACATTTCACCCTTCCAGAAATGATAAGGGATTGGGAGAAAGATCACGACTCAGACAGCATCTAAACACCAACCTGCTTCACTCTGTCACGCTCTGTTCCTGCCTGACAGTCACTATGACAACTGGCTGTTTTGTCAGACCTCTAAATTGACTTTAATGTCACGATAATCAAGCTGAAAGAAAGGGAAAAACAAATGGCAGACCTAGAGAGATATACAGCGCAATTATGAGCTAAATAAACAATGCAGCTTTAGTGAGACATGCTGCCCTAACACCTCTCCTGGCAGCTTCACACTTGACAAATTAATCCACTTCTCTAGCTCCTGCTCTTCTCTCGCCAGAATGTGCTTTGCAGGCAAAGGAAACAAATCATCTGTGAGCTGAGCCATCAGCCGCCCTGCTGGTTTGGGCTCCCCTCTTCCCTGCACACCGTCATGATCTCTCCGCCTATTACAGGCAATGGCCAGGTAGTCAGCCTCAAGCCAGACCACACAGGCTGACCGCAGGTTTTATGCTGCCACTCCAAGCTGCAATTGCTGACATTGAAGAGCGCTTTTATCCTCCATATTTCTGTTTTTTTCCCCATCTACGCCTCCTTGCTCACAGTCTGGGGTTAGGGCGGCACACAACAAGCTGGCAACCTCTTCACATCTGATTGCAGCCTCAGCCATAATGGCCCAAACTTATTACATCTGCAGCAATTTCAAAAAGCTGCGACAAAAAGAACTTAAGCAAGGCCGGGGTTAATTACATGATGTCATTAAACTACATTACTGCTCCAGTATAAGCCTCATCCTCCTCCAGACTCGGCATACAGGAACAGCATCTGGCTTGTAATTTCTGCACTCACGGTGCAGAAAGAGTCCAAAAAGCTCTCAAACATATTTGCCCTATTTGATCACAGCACTATAAGAGACAGACATTTCAGTCAAGTACTAGCCCTTGGGCACAGCACAGCACCTTGCTTCCCAGCCAATTAAAAAAGCCTATTGTGAGTTATTTGACAACTTGCTTTATTATAAAAGGTGAAAAAAAATTGCTTGCTTCTTCAAGTGTTTCATATCTGATCATACTTTCTGTTTATACTCGGGCACTGATTTATTCAGTTTATTTTTCTCCACCATAGAGTGCAGACTTACTGATCCATCCTGATGCTTTCAAGTGCAATAACTGCTCTTGTTCCAACAGCTCTGCCCACTTGCTGACAGAACAAAGTCAAACACAATCCATCAGCGAGTCTCTCTGTCTGAGACTGCAATCCAGTTTACTGTTTTAAGCATCTGACTCAACAGCGATATAAAATGTAAGTGCTCTGAAACATACAATCTCACCCCTACCACTTCTATTCAATGGAAAAACTCCAAGGATCCAGGGTGACAAATCATTGTTGTAGTGGAAATAGTGATTTGGTGCTATATGGATGGTCAATCACAAATGTCAGACAGATGAACTTTGTGGGTGTATCCTGATGATCAGTGGGCCAAAGCTAATGGTTAAATGAGATGTGTACCTGGAGAGGTTTTAGTGTCAGCCTAGATGCACACAATCATCTATTTACTCTCTCCAGTTCAAATGGGTTCTCTCGTGGAGCATTGTTGCGGAGAGGCTTGTGGTTTCAAGGAGTTATTACAGGACGGCGCACAAGGGCCACAGAGATTCACTGTGCTCCGAATATTGCCATGGCAACATGGCTCAATTAAGAGTGGGATGCTGACGGTTGCAGTAAAGTGTTTAAAATGCAGTGTGCAAAACATTATCCTGGAATATTTTCAGCAATTCCATCTATGCAGAAGTACTTTAAAAAGCTAACTATCCAAATGTGTCAGTAGGTGGATTGTTTTCTACCTTACTTCAGGCCAAAGCAGTCAAAATAATGGGGAGATATAAACTTGCAGGAAAAGTGATCCACTCAATATTTGCAAAGTCATCTCTGCCCCATCCCTCCTCTACTCTCCAAAACAATATGTCCATATGAAGTGATTATTGCATTGTAGGTGCATTATTCATAGATAACTGTTTCTCAGTATGTTTGAGAGATGCTTATAAAGTGTTGCCTGTGGCAGTGTGGTACCATAAAACCTGGAAGCGCTGGAGGAGAGTACGCAGAAAGTGGCTCAGAAACAAATTAAATCACCTAAATCAAGATTGTATGCATAGACCTTTGAGATAAATACACTACCTGTGGAGGTATTTGAATCTTTTACTTTCATGCTGTGTTACATGATACAAGAAATTCAACATTCAAGACGTGCTAACTGGGGTCAGCTCAGTAAATCAGTATGAGTGAAGGAGCCTGGCAGCTTGTGTAAAACCAAGTTCAAAGTCCTGCTGATAAAGGCCAGTGTTCACACTGATAAGGTTATAGGAAAATTCTCCTACACATGCTTCATTCTCAGGTAACAAACATCAAAATGCTTGCACACAGTCAGAGATGTCATCATTCCAAATGAAAAAAAAAAACAAACGAAAAAAGACATAAGCGCCTACAGTGAGGACTCTTACCTTGCTGTCTGTTGGCGACTCCTTCTTTCCTAGATGCTGGCCCATGCTGCTGACAGAGACTGGAAGAAAAACAGAGAACTTGTTTACACCAAGAGATTATGTTCTCCTTATCATAGCAAGAGGGGCTACCCATTGAGTCAGTGTGAAAAACTGTAGCTTTGCAAACAGCAATAAAAACCTTGGCGTATCCAGTATTCATTTTGAACAGTTTTATCCTGGATGACAGTGGTGAAAATGCCAACAAATTTCAGACTTCAATAGGAACTAAATCAAGATCAAGATCATTCTGTTTAGCCTTAATTTTAACAAACAAAGCAATAAGAAGTCCTTTAAGACCATTAAAGTGTGTGACATCCTACAGTGGTACACCGCAGAATATAACTGGACAATAATACTTATTATGTCTTCAGACCTCCAGGGATATGTTTTATAAGAAATGCAGCCAATTAGAAACAGAGCTAAAAAGAGGCATTTTGTGTTGTAATTTTTCAGGGGAATAGTTACTATGATTCACTTACTGTTTAATTAGGAACTGCCAAAATACTCATAGTAGGACACAAGCGCCCCACCATTATAACTGCTTTTCACTTTCTGACATAAGATATATGAGAAAATTCAGAAGTGATGTGCTGACATGCATGGGTGTTAATATGGCTACCTTGATCTTGCATAAATGTAATAATCATATCATATGATTGCTTCCTGAGCAGTCCACTATCAGCAGATGGATTTAATAGTAGAATTGCTTTTGAATTTGTACCGAAATCACATATCTGCTATCACAAAGTCCTGTGGTTAGTCTGCTTTGCTTTCTCACCTTGAAACAAACTTGTTTTCATGCCACTTGTTCATACAAATCCAACTAAATGGGGAAATACGCCCGGGTTTCTTGTGACTGAACCAAACATAATGAACAGGAACATGTTTTAGCCCACACTCCCTATCCCTGTATGTGCTGCAGTCTTTTGTGCCCTCCGTCCATTCACTGGCATATTCTGTGCAGATGGTTTGTTTTGCCCTGCGGTGCTACTGCTGCTGTAAAACAGCCTGCCAGTGATTAGTAGCTACTTCATTAGAGCCATCATCTTTGAATCTGATACAGTAGTCCACAGATGATGATGCACCTTTTTTTTAAAAACGTATCATTTTGCTGCGGGGTCCCACAAATAAGTCTCATCCTCAACATTATCTGCTGCTGTGCCATCTGACTAAATACTTGTGCTAGTTATGGGGAAAAGACAACAATTGCTTTGTTGTGCTTTATCATACAAAATGCTGCTAAATTACAGGCTTGAATGATTCAAATGGTTATAAACAATCATCATTGTGCAGCACTAAAAGGTGAGGGCCACATATAGTACAATACCAGACTGTGTGTCAGTGTTTCCTGTGTGGCTGTGTCTCTCTCACAATCTATGTTTTTGACAGTACACATCAAACTGCAGCAATACTGCAAAAGATTCCAGCCAACAGCTGCACTGCAAGGACTGTGAAATGCACCAACAAATCCTGATAATGTAAACTTCCCTAAAGGGAGAGTAGAATAAGGAAAGCTTAATTCTCTCCATTGTGGAGGAAGTGAGAAGATATCCATGTAGCACGGAGAGGTCTCAGGTGTCTGAGCTCAAAGCTCAAACATAAACCTGACCAAGAATTTTCAAACTCATAAATGTGAGAAATGAAAGATTATAACTGAAGCAAATAGAGCTGTCAATTATTTAAAGGTGCAAGTGAGAAAAGGTGTAAAACTCAAACAGCCATGTTGAATATTACATGATCAAAATCCCAGCGTGCAACGGCAACTCAAAGCAAAATAAATCTCTCCTCTGACAGACCATTCTCTGTTTTCAAAGCATGCATTTTTGGCTTTTAGGAGACTTTTACAGCCATCACAAAGGTCTTTCATCATCTGTGGAACCCTAACTATGTCCTTACCTGGCCTTTTTTTAAGCTTAAGAACAATACAAGTGCACGATATAATGCCGTTCCTTGTCAAATAAGGTTAAACTACATTACAGTTAATGCTAAAACACATTGTAGTGTGTTTTTTCTGATGGTCTTTTAATGGTGCACATTGATGTTGGTCCCGGTTTCTAACATTATGACTGGATGGAGGAAACATCTGAAAGCCAACAATGTTGAAAAATGATAATTTGATGATTAATTCAAGAATGCAGTATGTGTCAGCTTTATTATTCGGTTTTTAAATGAACCGAGCCTCTCACATTCCCTTCTCACAGGCCAATGGACTCATAAATGAATTGATAGAGCCTGTGAATGATCACAATAAAATGACCACAGCACATTCATGTTCAACACACACACACACACACACACACACACACACACACACACACACACACACACACACACACACACACACACACAATGTAACACCTTCCTTGTGCAACAGTTAAGTTAATTAAAGATAACACAGAGCCTCCACTGCACCCACAGTGACTAAAAATTAACCATTGACAGATGTTATTACATCCATTGTTGTCTGAACAGGGAGCAAGAATGATTAAAATGCAATCTGCTTGAAAAATTTGCAACAAATAACGGTAAAAGGCCATCGTTGACAATTAGAAATTCTCTCAGGGACTGAAAGCACTCCCAAAACTCTCTCAGCAAGAGTGAGTTTCACCTCTGAAAATCAATTTCATTGTAACATAGAGTGCAGATGCTTCTTGAAGGACAGGAGCAGCCATATCTGAAAATATAGTTATGTTTAGTTCTATGTTCACCATAGTAAATGCATATTATCACCATAGAAAGTGGTAACAGTGAACATTAGCCAACAGTTGCCTAATTACACAAGAGATAATATATTAGGTGATCATTGTCTGATTCATCTCTTGATGAGACAACTCTCACATTGTTTGATCGGTTATTTGATCCACTGATATTACAAAAAATATTGTTTAGTGCGACTTTGTATGAGCTTATTCTTTTGCAAGTTTTAGCTTAAGTCTTTGTTTGACTGCTTTTGAGAGGCTTTAAGGAGCTTGAAGACATACAGCGATGAAATTCACAAAAACTTGTCAAGAATCAAGTCTAGTTGAGAAAGACACTAAGAACGAGGCTGTTTACAGCCGCGACTCTGGGCAGTCTGGTAAGCCTTTCCTCATCCTGTCAGCGTATTATAGGGATAAAGAAGAGGCTATGTGTGGTGGCTGGTTAACCTTTTTCTGAATCTAAGGAATCACATTTCACATTTACATGATAAGTTATTAAATTTCTATCACCGTCACTGAGAGCATATTGGACAATAAACTTCATGATGAAGAACCTCCTGGTATATTTTTGTGCAGTTTTCCACACGGAAGTAGCATTTTATAGCATATTTCCATATAAATCATACATGCCGTATCTGCACACAGCCAATTCTCCACTGGATCACCATACTGCAGACTTTTAGAAAAGAATAAACAGTCACCAAACATTGTTTGTCATAGACTTAAAACTGTTTGTTCTGTGGAGAAATATTGATATGAGAAACTTCACAACTTCCTTTTAAACAGCATTTGCGAACTGCAGAGAAAGGGTTGAATGCGAGCTGGTGGGTCAGCTAAAACAGCCACAGAAAGTACAAATGAGTAGCTACAAAAATGTACTGTAGCAAAGGGACACATTTATATTGCCCGTGGCGGTGCATTCACATTTGGCATTAAACTGATCCACTGAAAACTGTTTGTTGGATGTGGGCAAATGTTGCGGGGACTCTGCTCGACGGATTGTGAGGCCTTGCAGCCGGTTTCGCTCTCGACTGTTACACAATCAAAGCTGAGATCCTGCAAGGACTTGAAAGAAAAGACTGTTGCATAATAGTGCGTGAGGGGGGGTTGATACAAGGCTGCATTTACACATCAGCAGTCGTGCTTTTTATATGCAAGTAAAGACATTTTTAAAACCCATATGTGCATAAATTGATGTTAGTTGTCAGGTATGTATGAAACATTTATGCCTTGTAAACACACTACTAGGATGTAAAAAGCTCATACAGCAGCTACATACAGGCCAGCACCTGGAAGAATCCATTACCACTCAAAGCAGGGTCTGCATTACATATGAGCAATTATCTATGTGTCTGAGCCATCCATTACCTGGGGCCATTTTAAACCCACATCCTCATAAGCCACTAATGTTTTACATAGCTTCAACACGGGTCAAGATGGGGATCATTACGCTAAAAAAAAAAAAAAAAAGAAAAAAACCAGTAAACCAAGCGATGACATTTATAAAAAAAAAAAAAAAAACTCCTACTTTATGCCTGCTGTGTTTACAAATCATAGGATTACTTAAGCCCCACTTTCTTTTCTCTGTGACTATTTCAGATATCAGTTTCACACCTGGATGATGGAACAGAGATCATCAAAAAGCTAAGATAACCAGTGCTTTTACATCTTGGAAAAAAAAAAAAAGCCCTGTATGACAGCAGCCTTGTTGACCAGACAGATTGCAGAACAGCTGCAGAAATGTTACCTGTAATGAAAACCCTCTCTAGCCCGCCTGCTGCAAATTTGTTTCAGGTGACATTTTATCAACCACTAAAAAGACAATCCTTCTCTGTTCTGTGAGGAGGAAAGGCTATTTACCTTGCTGCAACATAAATCTCCCTGTCAGTATCAGATGAGCTTTTTATATTGCTGACAAAAGCGATAATGGATTACTCTAAAATAGCCACAGCAATAAAACTCAGGTTTGGAAACAATATCATTCAGCACAATGAAGCTTGCTTTATCAACCTGCAGTAAGTGCGTATGTTCGAATTTGCTTCTCCAAAATGAAAAAAAAACGGGGCTAAAACAATATTGTGTTGATTGATTTCACACCATCAGGACTGCTCTGTTCGAAACACAAACACAAAAAAAAGACGGTTGGCAGGTATTAAACCGACTTTTATACGACTATAATGTTCTGTTCAGGATTTCCATAAAGACACCATTAGGATGAGTAAACAATAACCTTTCGGGAGTATCATATTGGAGTCGTGAGATTTTGTTCTTTTGAGATTGAAGAGAGTTTCAGGTCAGTGCCTCCACAGAGACAGTGGTCACGGAAGTGCTGAACAAACAGGAGACGAAGCAGAAAAACACAGTCAAAGCTGGACAGTCAAAGCTGTGTCATATTATCATGAATTTATACATCCTGTCTGGTGATCAACCCAAAGATTTACTGTTGTTATGATGGTAATATATATGGGAAGTAGCCTGTTAGAGCAATGCAGCAAAGTTCAACAATGATACGGACAGAAAAACCCAGCTGGATGAGGTAGCAGATTATGTGCCTACAGCAAAACGTGATAGGAAGTATAATAGGAAATGTAGCTGAATCACCTAAACAAACTGGCGCATACATTGATCCCGATCATGTTGTTAAATCAGCCTACATGGTTTAACGCTGCACAACATGCTGACAAACTCATTTTTCTCAGTCTGAAGCTGTAAGTGGCTGGAACACGTGCATGTCTGTCTGCCGTTGCCTGGTTCCTTTATTTTCACTGGAAGTTCGCCAGACAACAGCTTCTTTTAACGCACCGGCTGCCCGCAGTAACTGCACCGTGTTATTCTCCACTGGGAGTCAATTACGAAATGAATACGGAGCATGTGTATGTGCAAGTGTGTGTGTGTGTGTGTGTGTGTGTGTGTGTGTGTGTGTGTGTGTGAAGGGAACACAAGCGAGTGATGACATGAGGAATAGTGATACACACTGCCAAAGGAAGCACTCTACTATTGACGAGATTTGAGGTCAAAGGTCAACATCTGTTCCCTGAGGGATGACATCTGCTTATATAGATATGAGCACACGCTGCAAGAAGCCTGGCATCCTCCAATCCAACATATTCAGCTGTCTCATTTCCTTTCTCTCTCCTTCTCTCTCTCTCTCTCTCCTACTTTTTTCTGTTGACAGGACGAGTCTATTTCATGTTTAAAAGAAAACAAAATCAAGGTAGAAGTGAAAGACGAATACTTGGCATGGTATATGGATCCAATAATCGGTTACTTTACTTTTCAAGCAGAAATGCCAAAAGATGTCGCATTCCAGCTCCTTAACATGTAAGGATTTGTAACTTTTCTATTTCTATACGTTATATCATCAAATCTTTGGGTTTTGGACTGCTGATCAAACAAAACAAGATATTTGGAAACCCAACCTTGACCTCTGGGAAACTGAGATAGACATTTTACACCAAACAAATAATGGGTTTGTCGTGACAACAATAATAACAACAACTAATCCCTAATTTTGAGGATGGCTTCTTTTTTCCTGGCCTTTCCAAACACAAAAATACAAAAGCAAGAGCATAAGAAATGGACAAAATGATGTATTTACCTGCCTAAACATAATTCTCCCTCTTTGACATGTCATGTTAACTAGCTACTATCTACAACTACAACTAACTGGCTGCTGAGCGCTACCTCCAAGGCTAAAGCCGATCACGGGATAAGAAAAACCACGACTTTTTGCCTTACATTTTTCCTGATCTCACTTTCAATGCAAACTAAGTGACTAGCTCTGCATAATATATATAAACCTGTGCATTTACACTCATCACTGCTCCTCCTAGGTAACATTGCCAGTCTGATTTGAGCTCAACACTGTGAATAGGCGAGGACAGCTGTATGTGGGACTAGAGAACTCTGAGTTTTGGCAGCTCACTGACGAATCAGCGTGAGTTTCTGGCTGAACTACAGCAGCCACCCAGAGAAGCAATGTTTGCCCTCTGGGCTCCAGCTGCTTCTCTGGCACATCAGGGCCTCTGCTTTCTCACCTTCGTGCTTTCTTAACAAAAGATACTTGCTCTTTATGTCTCTTTCCTGCACGCAAGGGAGGGGGAGTGTGAACAAATATAAATATAGCTGTTATTCAGCTCAACTATTTTAGATTTCTCAGAAGACTGCTGTGGGACTTTTCTCTTGAAGGAGCACATGTGGTTCTGAGGGAATATTAGACTCCCAGGGGTCCAATGCTGTGTACAGCTTTAATGCTTTGTTAATTCAAGCATATATTTGTTTGGTTTTGTTATGCATGGGCACCGACCGTCACTCCCTGGGGTGTCGTAGTGATATAGCCTCAGGCCTGAAGTGTAAGCTCAATGAGCCTCCGTTGGAATACACAACCATTGCCACCTGGGGTTTGCCATCTAATAATCCAAGCTAGAACCAGCAATCGACTTGGATATGGAGGCAAAATATTCAGCTCTGCCATCTGCTGTGATCACGCTGAGGAGCTGACACACTGGAGGCTGTGACGCCACTGACAGTGTAGCATCCTGAGTTGACTGACCACGCCACGCCTTGGGCAAAACTAACCAAATGACTGGTTTGTTGCGCATGAGGTGTCGATAGAGCAGATATGTGATGTGACCCAACCTGTCTGCCGAGAACAAACACGGACAGGAGGGGAAGTCGAAACAGGGAGGAAGTTTGTGTGTCTCTGAGCGCGGAAGTTGACTAACCTCAACGTCACCTGCAACACACAGAGGGTGCAGTCACATGCACATTAACCCAAATGGAAAACTCAAACAAAACATCAAATTTTTCACTCAAATGTCTTCAAAATTACAATTAGGGCCTGCTGGTGTAAGCTGGTCTTGTTCATAAAGATAAAAGGAATGCCAAGTGACACACGTGACGGCTGAACAATCCACTTGGCATTTTTCTCTCCTGGCTGAGCTCAGGCAAATCCAATGAAATGCAAAGGAATGCATTCCTGCGGCATTCCCAGCTCAGGTAGTCGCAGGGAAACAGAGGTTTCTCCTCAAAGTACATGAAGGCCAAGCCACAACTACAGACATTCTGCTATGTGTTCGTCAACGCAAGCTGTCCACAAAATCACTTAAATTGTACAAAAGATATTTCTATCGTACAGTCGTGTTATCTGACAATGTGTGAGCGTGGCAGCGTGATAGTCCAGTTTCATTTTGCACATCTGCTTTGTCCTTTCTTTATCAACTAAAGGAGGATGAAAAAGGTGAGGATTAAACCTACATGGGGTTGCTATCAAACAGAGCCAAAGGCTACATTGAGTGTTCCCTCGCTAGAGGACATTCAGCGCTGCAGGCTTTAATAAATCAGCGCAGTTCAGACATAAGCAGTCACTCATGTGAGAGTACTTTATTTATAGACCGAGCATAGCTGCGACAGTCAGCGAGCATGTCAGCTTTGGGACACACTGTTTTTTTTTTGTTTTTTTTTAACATGAAACTAACAGACTACGTGTACACATGACAGCCCGTATCTTGTCTAAGGGGCTGCATGCTGCTGTTACATGTTGGTGCTTCTTCTGCAGTGGTGAACAGTTGTTTTGTTCAGCTCGCACTGCATGGTTTTTGTTACAGGCTTTCACTGTTCTTATGTAAAGTTGAGTAGCAATTGGAGCTTGCTACAGACTAGTCCTGACTTAGGATGCAGAGTGATGTAATACTTCATTTTCTCCAGGCGTTACACTGTATGGTTCAGTCTCCTGAAAGCCTGCATACCAGTCTATCCCCTAGCCATGGCAAAAAAATACAATATATCTAAACCGAAAAAAGTTAAAAGAAGCTACATATTTAAAAAAAATACTGCAAACAATAAATACATACATACATACAAATTGTAATCATAAAGATGATCGTGCCTCTCTTATCTAATGGGGATAAAGTTGAGCAGCTGTATGTAGGTGAAGTGAATTCCAAGGGCAAAAAACCATTTACATGTCACATGGCAACAGGTTTGTTTCTGTGTATCTATGTGGTCAGTTAAGAGTCATTACTGTATGCCACAATACTTATGCAAATGAAACTTATGCAACTGAAGTGCTTGATATAGCCTACCGAAGCCGTTTCAACAGACAGCATTTAACCAAAACATTCCCTAAAGAACTGCTGCTACCACTGACATGTTCCCTTCTCAAAACTTCATTTAAAATCTCCCAATATAAAGTGCGCAGGCGTTGGTGCATATCACCATGTCTAATGCAACACTGCTTTTCTCTTTAAAATGATCATTATGACCTTATGGTTAATTCGGCATATATATGATCCACTTATGAATGCACACATTCAGTTTAATTTAAACTAAATAACTGGTTTCCCTGTTTGTCCAACGGCCCACTGTCAACTAAACACACCGAGGTTTCCGGTAGCAAACAATGTGAAGGAAATCGAAAACGCCTAATTTAATAGACTTGATGTCTTGATTGGCTTGTTATATGTATGCCGAATTGAAGAGAGATGCTTAATGATTGACATCAGGCGTTGGATTTTATTCAAAACTCTATTATATTGCCGCTAAGCAAAGAAACGTTAAATTGCTAAATACGTTAACGGTAATTGGTTCGACGAGAGAGGAGGCAGCAGGGTGGGTGGTGGTTGTAGTAGTGGTGGTGGGGGACGACGCTGTCAAAGCACATGACAAAGCAGTGACACTGACTGGTGGCAGTGATGCTTAGTAAACAACACTTACTACTTACTACGGGTGCAGGGTTAGGAAAGGTGTAGACTTGGACGCGCACGAAAATGTCATTCCGAGCATATTTCCCGGCAGGTTTCGAAACGGCTGTTAAGCAGTGTAAACAAGTCGACGTGGATCACACATTTACTCTCGGTACACCATGTATCCTGCGTTAAAACTACAGCAGAAAGGCGACATGTGTGCAGCTGTCTTTACTCTCGGCTTTCTCGCCTCGTGTTTGTTGTTGTGAATGTTTTCTTTTTTAACCAGTTCGACTGTGCAACATACCCTTCTCCAGTTAGTCTGTGTCAAATGCATCCACAGCTGAGCCTTGTACTGGATGTAACCAATTGCCAGTCTTCTTTCAGCAGTGGTCGACGGTGGTCATCCGCAACATCAACAATAACGCCTTTTTCCCCTTTATGGTTCGCTGTTGCTGTAATCACCAAAGTGTCTGTTAAAAAAAAAAAAAAACAGAAAAAGAAGGGGAAAAAAAACGTGTCTCGGTGCTTCCTGATTTAGGTACAGTGGTGATGATGTTGTTTGTAAGGGGTGGGGCGGAATGCAGCTTTAAGTCCGCCAAGAACTGCGGGCGAAAAAGCACGTTGGTGCACGCCTGTGCATGATTAGTGGCTCTTGGTTCACTGCAGGGGGGGGTATGGGGGGTTAAATGCATGCGCGAAATAGAGCCACGATTTCGAAATCATGTGTTTCAAACACCGACAGGATTTCTGAGACAGAAAGCTAAATAGCATTCACATTTCCAGATCATTTATAGTCATTGTTCAACCAGCGGGTAGTTTTAGTGCCTTGCTTAAGGGCACCAAGGTGCTCACTGCAAACCCTCACAATTTCCACTCTCTACACACATAGGCTTTAAGGCTTACTTCATTATGCTTTTTAACTCCTCTTCATACGTTTTAGTTTGTTACTTTGCAGATTAAGATTTTCAAAATGCCAGGCCTCGATTAAAGGTAGAGTCTGCAGCTTTGGATGAACTACCAAGAGTTGTTTGAATAACTGAAAACATCCCACCTCCACCCTTCAGGCTTTCCTCCAAAGCCACGCCCCACAACACATGAGCCGCTGCTTGACTAAAGGTGTATTACTACCAAACGCAAAGCAAATATTCACCTTGTGTTATTCGCTCAAGTTTGATCACCAGGTGGATTCTGTTTATTTGCGTTACTCATGCGAGTAAACACAATTTGACAGGAGGGCCTGTGCTTGTGCTGCGTGAGCTAACCTGCTTCATGGAAAAGTACAACGGAAAGCAGACCCCCTTTTTCAGAATTTAACAGCTACTCCAACTTTCTTGCAGACTTTTTTCCTCTTTCGTCCACTCTCGGTAGCGTGCCGAGTGGTAGCACGCAGCCAGACTCCAGCTGTGTTACTCATCCATACATTCACCGAGGCTGTGTCTGCAGGAAACCAGAGCTCTCTGTCAGTTTTGCTCAAGTTGAATATTTTCAACTCAGACAACATGCAAATTCACCTGATTTGCATCCTTTGCGCTGTGATTTCACGTCTTGTCGCGTCTATTCGTGTCTTTGCATTGACTTTGTATGTAATCGCCTGCGGGAAAAAATCGCTTTGCATTTGGTGGAAAAACCGGCCAAATCCAGTCCGATATTTGTATTTTTATTTAGTTACTTCAACAGATGGCCTTTTTAGTAGCTTAATATGATAATATAACAGCGGCAAGACCCATTTTGCTGCATAATGTCTATACTATACTTTTGATAGCTTAAGTACATTTTGACATTACTTATGAAGATCAGATAGTTTTGTCAGCGCTGCACCTGATGCAATTTATAGTTTAAAAATTAAAAGTTAAAGTTGTCACTGCGTGGCTCTACATTTTGATGGGATTCTGCCACTGTCTTCAAAATTACATTCACTGGAGCGAATATTGTCTGTTCAGAAATATTAAACATTCCTTAACTTGTGTTTAAAAATGAATTGCAGTAGCCTCAGAGGCAGGAGTTAATATTTTTTATTCAAGTGGAAGAAAATTAAATAAACATTGGCTGCTGATAATATCAGCAAATATTGTGCTAAGGTGCTCTTAGTAGGAGTGTACTTACACTAAGAGGTATCATTCAGACAACAGAGATTCAAAGAAACGGGTGTCTGCTATTGTAATATTATGTTTTACTCACTTCAAATAAATATTCCATGTGCCATATGAAATGTAGTTCTTTGTTCTTTCTTTATGGTCCCTTAGAAACAGTTTTCTGAGTGTTACTAACATAAATAGCCTTCAAACCTTCTTCCCTTAATGAATTCCATAAGAAACTATCTTGCTGTGTCTGTGAGCCATGGTATCAAATTTACTGGTATTTACCAATGAAAGAAAACTCAGTCGCCTCAAAACACCAAGTTCTTACTTTTATCCTCTCAGAGCACCAAAAGCAAAACTGCAAAAACCTCCATGACTTTGAAAGTGAAGTCTTACTGAGAGCGCACCGCAGAGCCGAAACTCCAGGTAACCTCAGTACTCCTTCAAAATAAAATGTCATTGTGACTTAATGGAGATCTGTGTAGACCAAATATCCATCTTTTTTCTTTAACAAAATCTGTCCCTTCTTGTTGGCCATACATGTAAATCTATCTCATTTTTCATCCAATGTAGGGAAAATGCAGCCATTAGACAATCATTGGTTTTGACTTATGTGTCTTATACAGGGGATGGACACAACAACAGATTATGCACAATTGACTGCAATCCAGTATAATAGCCCTGCAACAAATAGTGTCTGTGTAAAGCTTATGATATTGATGTGAGAGGACTTGATTTATCCCTATACTACTACAATTTCCTTTACGCTTTATGCTTTATATATATATATATATATATACACATAAAGGATAGTGCATTGCTCTTATAGCATTTTTTATTTCATTGTATTTAATTTTCCCTTGCTGTGATTACATTCTGAGCTTTGTTCAGTCTGGCTCACCACTCTCTCAGAGTTTTATTTGAGGCTGTGGGAGACATGGTTGTATGAGGAAAAAACTCCAAAGACATTTCAGTCTTGTCCTGCTTTACTCCCCTCCAATTAGTTCATTGATTTTTGTTTTTAAAGTTTACTTGGAGTCCAGTTATTTTAATGAAAGAAGTACAAAGAGCCATTTCATCATTTTCTTCCTTTAAAGAATATTCCTGTTTATCACAGCAGTCATGAAACTCTCTAAGTTGGTGGAACAGTACTGCTTTTAAATGCTAACCATAGCATACTGACTTGATGATGGTGCTAGATTAGATAGTGGGGGGGTGACATGCTATTTTATATCATAAAAATATTCGAAAGCCTCAGAGAACTTGTGGTGCAGCTTCAGTCTAGTCTGACAACCGTACTGTACTGTGGTGAATTTCTCCGGTGAGATTTTTTGGAGTCATAGTTTGTCACGTGACAACTTATCGAGCCACATCAATCCTGCTTAAAGATGATCAGATTTGATGCTGTAATATGATGATGCAGCGATGACCGGAGAAACCAAATCGCCTGTGATAATGTATCCGGGAGAGCAGGGGTCCAATCCATCCTGACTCAGAGCTCCTGATGCCGGTTGTGACAGCAGAGTTGGGCGGTAGTGATGAGAGGGGTGGGGGGTTGCTGGCAGAATCAAGGGAGATCAGCCCAAGGCAGAGAAAATGACTTAACATCATCAGTCATATAATAATAACCCATTAGCTTAGAACCTGGACCGATTTCGACAGAGATACAGTAACTCGTTGTCATGGAAATAGCCAGACCTCTGTCGAGGTAATGGGCCTAAAACAGCATGGGTTATCCATCACAGCAACTCAGGGCAGGGTCGGGTTGTTGGTTGTCTATGTGTCTGTGTTGAGGGTAGCGTGCTTATTGCTTGGCAACATATATGTGGTTATTTCCTTTACCCAGAACTAGAAGTCATGATATCCTCAGTTACTGATTGAAAAAACAAAACACATGAACCAAAGAGCGTTCATTGCAGACGAGGCCAGATGGTGAATTACAGGCCTGAAGCAGAGAAATCCTCATAATTTCATGTTTTTATGTATCACTAGATATTTCGCTTGATTACTTGCTGGGAATAAATCCAGGTGTCTTGCTCTCATCTGGATATGTCTGGAATGTAATTAGCCCGATTGAAAGTCCTCATGCATATCGCAGCAAGATGGATTTCTTTTCATCCCAAACTAAAAGGTCCATTTAGATGTAGTTTGATCATCTTCGAGCTATACATATACAACAAAACATGCTGTCTTCTGATTTGTTAATGTGAACAACACAAATGGGCTTATAGGATTAATGGCGTCAATGGCTGATTGTCAATCAATATTTTACACAGCTCACTTTGTAGAATACACCCCATTACACAAACTTAAAACTTTAGCAAATATATATGATTAGCATTTAAATAAGTTAAACAAAAACAAAAGTTGCTTCAAATGTCTTTAATAACTGAATTTCATCACCTTCATGAATACTTTAGTTGTTGCATGGTTTGCAATTACTGGTGGGTAATATGATTTCAGAAACTTAAAAGAGTAAAAGCTATTGAATAACTCTCATATACACAAAGGCCTTGACCTCTTCACTAATTAATAAATTATTCTATTTCACATAAGCTTCGCTCACTAAGAGCTGTTGCTATTTGGCTATCACACACGTGCACAGTCGTGATTTTTCTTTTTGCCACTGAACACCGTACAGTTATGGAGGCAGTGTTTCCCGATCCTGGTGTCCAGGTGCAAACCTTTCACCAGAGTCCATAGCCCGCCATCCCACCGCTAGAGCAAAGCCTAGCTAGCATTCTTCTTCTCAAGGAAACCTTAGTTGGCAAGCACAAACCATTGCTGCCGACTCTAGGAGCAGGTTTAGGTCTGCCTCTCTGACTGTTCCCACCAGCTCCTTTAACCACAGACGTACACTCTCCACAGAAAACAGAAGCTTCAGTGCAGCAGGCATAGCTCAGTTACTTCCTAACATTTTCATCAGTAATAAATCCTCACTTAAAATGTCCCAGAATATCACCCAACCCCTTACTGGTGATATCCTAGTATGGCCTGGTTCAGACTCAGGGTTTGAATGCACAAGGCTGAATGCTATCACAGTCATGCATATCCAGCATCGCCTACAATGACCCTTCGAGATGGCTTTCCCATAGGCTGTAATGAGTGAGAGCACTGTGAGCTGGCTGCAAATTATTTCAACAGACGTGCTCAGCATGGCAAAGCCTGCTGCCCATGAACTCATAGATGTCAAGGCTAATTTCAAGAGGCTACATGCTCCAAATTGCCTGTTTCTTGGTGTTATGGGAACAACTATGTTATCTTGGACAGAGGTCACAGCCCTGGTGGCAAAAGTGTCTGTTGGAGCTTCTGAGGTAAGAAACGATCTCCCGCATCCCGTCAGGAGAGGAGAACGAGGGGTTTTCTTCCTGTTATTTTGTCACACCAGAGAAAACAGGTGGGATAAGTTAAGTATTGGAGCTGTCTATGTTCGACAGGTACAGTATGAAGTGGGCTTTTCACATGTTGACAGTCAGCCGTGGAACATGTGCATCCTGCTGATTGGTTCACACCCATGAACCTGAGAGATATGTATTTCCACATCCTTGTCATTCCCGTGCTCCTTTCAAGCAATGCAATACCAGTGCGATCGATTACCATTTGGCTGTTCACTGACTGAGAGAGCTGGAGTCATTACACAGGAAAGGAATCAAGGATTTGTTCTACTGAGACAACCTTATCCTAATGGCTCCTTTCCAAGCTGCACTCCACACGGTGTAAGTTGTACAGTATCTGCAAACACCATTCACCCATCAACCCACCCAGTGATTATTTGGCCTGGTGTAGACACAAACTCTGTCACAGTGAGAGCAAAGTGTCCACAGCCAGGGTGGGTGCACTCAAGTCTCTGCTGTCATACATTGTGCCCCAGTGGTGATGGTACTGTCAGTGATGAGTTTGTGGGTATGGTGTCTGCAACACAGAGGTCCCTTTAGGACTTCTCCACGTGACAAAGATCCAAAGGTGGTTTGGCACAAGAGGCGTATGCTGACCATCCCTCTCTCGCTGCAGGAAGAAATAACATATTGGAACTCCCCCCACCGCCATCCCCAGAGGAGTTTCTGTTGACAGAGGTTCTCCTCGGGAGAATTATGTCACACATTGGTGTATATGGATGTGGTATATTGTGGGGAGGGGGACTGGAGAATCCTCCATTCCAGCTGTACATGGAACTGAAAGTGCTAAAGAATTTTGACCAGCTACTGACAAACATACAAGTCATAGTTAGACAGACAACACAACAGTGGTGGTGTACATTAAGGGCAGCTCAGCCGACTGCTGCAAATAGCCAGCAATCTCCTGCTGTGGTCACATAGACTCCTGCTCTCCATCAGAGCGGGGTACAGAACTGCGCAGAGGACTTGATGTATTTCTTAATAAGAAAATACCTTACAAGCAGGCAGCAGGCAGGCAGGAGAAGGCATACGTCCAGATACAGGTTTCAAAAAACATAGGAGCGACACACAAGAAAGAAACCGACCGAGAACTAAGACGCACTGACAAGGAACAAGGTCTCATGAGGGAAGTAAAGACAGGTGGGGTTAACATGGAATAAGTGCAGACAGTCACAAGGGTGGGGAAGTAAATTACGGTAGAAAGTAACAGAAAACAAGAAGAAAATACAACAAAACAAAACAGGAAACACATAGTAGGGACGTGAGAAAGTAATCACCTTGTCAAAAGTCCTTAGAGTGTCTTAGGAGTCTTTTACTGAAAGAACGCAAAGAAAAGCCAGGACCATGACAGCGGCTTGATCCTCCACTGGGAGATAGCCAGATGATTAGAATATAATTCATGCCTTTCATTCATGTCATTTTCAGGGGCCAAACAGAATGCTTCTGAGGGCCATTGGCTCGTGGGTCGCACTTTGAGAATCACTGAGCAAAAGTATTAAGTGCACATGTCATTGCAGTAGTCCATTAGATCCAGAATGATGAGGTGGAAGCAGGAATGGGGTTCGAGGTAATTAAACTGCTGAGATCTTCTGGGTTAACATGTCTAATGTTGCGTTATGATATGGTTTGATGCATCTGGTAGGTTGGTCTGAGATGGGTAGTTCAGCAGAGGTGATGTTATATGGTGCAATGGCTAGGGATTAGAGTGGGCCAGAACAATCTGGATCAGCATTCCAGCACCTTAATGTTAAATTGGGCTGTGCAGGGCTCAGCCCAGCTGTTCATCTGGCTAGCTGTACAGGCATGTCCACGATGCACAGAGATGGAAAAATATCCATCGGAGCTGCTTGGTGCTGTGCTCGCTGTTAGGGGTGCCTTCTCCCACATTACTGATCCCACTTTAAACCCTGGTGATGCCGGAACAGTCAGCATGGTGGTGTAGCTGTTAGCACTATTTCCTCACTGCAAGAAGTATCCAAGATCTAGCCCGCAGGGACCTTTCTGTGTGAAGTTTGCATGTTCTCATCATGTTTGCATGGGTTCTCTCCAGGTACCTGTGTCTGGGTGTGCTTCCTCCCACAGTCCAAAGACATGAAGGTTAGATTAATTGGTGTCTCTAAAGTGCCAGTAGATGTGAGTGTGTGTGAATGGTTGTCTGTCACTAAATGTTGGTCCTTAAGGATAAGCGGCATAGATAACAGATGGATGAATTCTGGAACAGCAAACTAAGTCAAGGATATGGCCCTTGGTGTGAGTTGTAAAGCTGGCATATTGTGTTAAATCAAAGCAGAGCATTGATTCATTCAAATCTATGTTTAACATATTGTCAATGTTATCAAAATGAGCATTAAAATTCCCTATTTGGATGATATTAAGAGACACAGCATTAAGTTCGGTGCTAAAATATTTGATGACTTGGTTGGTTTATACAGAACAGCAAGAAATGACATTATATGACAAACATGGTTACAAAACAATCAATAACTGAGTAAACACAACTGTTTCAGTACAAAACAGACTGAATAAAACATCCACAAGCAGTGTCGACACTTGCCAAGCATGAAGCCGTTACAGGGAGCGTGAAATTGGCAAAGCAATTGAGGCAGCAGCCTCAGTATTCATGCAATAGATTTCAGAACCAGTAATTTAAAGATGAGACAGTTCTCTTTTTACTGCTCTGTATGTTGAAGGTTACAGATATGGCTTAAAAAGTATTTTCCTCCCAATTGGCACTTCAGGATATTGCATGAACGACTGTACCTTATCTCTACACATTTGGCTAATGACCTCCAAGACAGCCTGATGGATATTAAACATCACCTGGTTTCACCTCAAGTTTAATCATTTGGATGGGGGAAAAGCTGAGATAACATCTAACACACAGAGCAAAGCCAGGCACGGAAATAAATATAAATCAGTCACACAAAAACCCTCAATTCACACAGGATTTGACTGATAAAGCTGATAGTTATGTCATATGGCTTGGCTGGAACGGATGTGTGATGCTGATACCCAGAATATCCCCAGAGTTCATGCCAAAATATAAAGACTTAGCATTTCTGGAGAAAACTAAATAGTAATAGCAATTTCCTATTCAGAGATGTTCAGGGGTTTGAATGTGTCTCTTAAATAGTCTTAAACAGCATCCAGCCTGTTGAGAGCTCACTATAATATCTGCCTTAGGCTAACACACACTTTTATTCAAGGTTTACCTATAGTTGCAGTGTGACCACTGTCCCTGTTGTCTTTACCACTTATGCTGACGGATGGAAGTAATCATAAAATGTTATTATTTGGGGTTTTCTAAGCTACAACTCTCTCTATAAGCCTCTATAAATCATAACGGCCTTTTCATTTTAGACTTCATGTGAGATAGCAGTAAACTAATGCTCAAAATTGACCAGCTTTGTCCTTGTAGCAGAAAATGCGCAGTGCAGCATGTGTGATTCAATTCAGGGATATTCGCTCAATAGAGACAACATTCTTAGTTCATAAAACAGCATCCTCTGCTTCAAGAAACCCATATAAACTGATGCTATTATGTGCAGCAAACAAGATGCATCCCCAACTGTTGGAGCTGTACATGCAAACCACAGAGATGAACCTGAATGACCTGAATTGATAAATCTGATTATTATTATTATTGTTATTATTATTTCCACTGGTGATTACTCCAGTGGAGTGTCATTCAGCAGGTCCGAAACACTCAAACACACCTTAAGTTATCAACAATAGATTCCCATCACAGCTGAATTTTACAGTCTTAAACACAGGTCTTCAATATAAAACAGCCCCATCTAGTGGAAGATATCTATAAACTATCCTTAAAAGGTAAAAAAAGCTACTGTAAAGGCAGCTGGTAGGTAATAAATCTCTTTTTCAGTCTTCAACAAAGTTTCTGTTGTTATGATTTAGTTGGAAACAGTTGATATTTGAGATATGATACCATCTTAAAGGGTCACATGAGGAGTCCTGCTCAGCCTGTGAGAGCAGTTGTATAATGTTGAATAGCTGTGGAGGGGGCTTACTAAAGACCGACGATGTCATTGGGACGTTGAACAGGGAAAGTGTAACAAAAGTTGTCATGGAGCATTATGGGAAATGTAGGATTCAGCACTTTTGTGGGGTTGATACATACTAGGGGAGTGAAGCTGGGATATCTTGACTTCTCCTGCATTCATTTTGACAACTCTTTGTTTAATTTGTCTCCTGCAAGCCCCCCAACTATGTGGAAGCCCAACAGTAAATCACTGGAAGATCACTTCTGGGAAATATGCTTATTCGCTTTCTTGCTGGCATATAATCCAAAGAATTGTCATTTTGACCCTTTGGTTTTTTTGTGGATTAAACAAATGAGACATAACATCTTAATTTTTGAACTTTGGAGGTGGTGGTAGCTGTTCTGCCCTGTCTCCATTCTTCAAGCTTAGCTAAGCTAATCAGCTGCTAGCTGAAGCTTCATATTTAGCATAGAGACATGCAGATATATATTGATACAGTATTATCAAATATGAATTCTGAACTAAGTCTCTGTGAGACTCAACACGTCCTACTTTTCAAACAAAAGTAGACATGTATTCATATTGAATTGCAAAGACAGTGAAGAAATTAGTATTCTATTGCATACTCTGTATAGGATGTACAAAATGTCAATAGTATGCACAAAATGTTCTATTATATTCTATTATATTACAGTAGAATAACCTTTTAACTATTTGTTTTGTATTGGTTGTTATTGTGTGTCTGACCTTTGAATAACAATTATACTGACATTGAGAGGTTACATACAATCTAATAATGTCCAGATGGATGGATGGCTGCTGTGCCCTCCACTCTGGCCTCCTGTCAGTACAGTTTCTGTTTGCTGGGAGGAACGGCAAACACAGACCTGCATTTGTGGCCTCTGAAAGTCTGACAGAAACTACTGAATTATTCTGATCCTCACTTATGCGTTTCAGCTCTGTTGCCATTGCTGCAGAGCTCGAACCAGCGTCTGCTTCATTTTCTAACACAGCTGAGTCTAATGGGACACAAACCCATACAAAAGATGTGAATAGGGGAATAGAGAGGCAAATAACGGACAGCGAAAAAGGAGTGTGCCTTCTGGCATGGTGGCAATCAGTGTCTGCAAGGAAATGCTGTGCAACACTACTTCCCACTGCTGCATGGAAAATCTGTCAGTGGTATGAAACATGTTACAAAATGGAAAATGATTGATGAGTGTCTGATACCCAAAGGTGGCATAGCAGTCTGTAGTAGAGTTAGATGGATCTAAACAAGCTCTTCTTTTGTCCTTCCATTGCATTTGATAGTATAAAAGTAACTGAAAAAGAATCAATTAGCTTTTTTTTTCGTATTACTGGTTGATACAACACAACGTTATATCAATATCATAATAGCGTTTGTATTTGTTTGGTGTCTAGTAAGTCTCTCCTGGGAAAACTCCTGCAGCACAAGGGGAGTCTTTTTTAAAAAAAAAACAGATGATGGAGGTTAGAAGTGGGTTAGAAGTACAAGGAGCAGTGATAGTAACTGAAGCAACAAAGAGCATCTACAGAAACACACTCTTCATGAATGGGAACTTAAGCAGCTTTAATCAGTATTTTTATGATAACAATGTTTGCAACAATGTAAAAGCGGTTATTCTCTGTGATGAACATGATGATGAAAGAATTATCCCTGGAGCCCGGTCACAACTTTACTATTTTGGTTCATTCTTGCTGCTCTCCTAACGTTGTTTTCAGCTGCAGCAGGTAGCTTTGAAAGCAAACTTTACGCTGCTCAGCAGCCATATGTTAGTTAGCATTCAGTTCACATAGTGGAGCATTTCGCAGCCAAAGAGAGAGACATTTGCATCAGGAGTTGGTAGTGACCAAAATCAGAGCTACAAGAGAGTGAATATTGGACCAAGTGGCCCAAACAATGAGTTACTGCAGGTTTAAGAATAAAGGTGTATTATTGGGTGATATATGCTGGTGAGGTATAACTGAAATGAGCTAAATTGGCTGATGTGTCAGTGCGACTCATTTGTCAATCTAGCTTTCGCCATCTGTTTCATTACTTGGCAATCAAACACCACAACAATGAGCCCAAAGATGCAGCCAAATTTAAATCAATTCAAATCTGATAAAGTGCTCATTCTGATGGATGGGTTATGTCAAGGCTTTACGTTCAAGGTTGTAGAAAAAGTATTTTCTATTATTATTCCGCTGCTACTAGACAGTTGGATATGTATATACTTTGGGAAGTGTTCTGATAATTGATTCATCATTTTAGTCATTTTCAAGCAGAAATGCCCTGCATGATCTGGTTCCAGCTGTGATGATTCGCTGCTTTTCTTTGTTTTATGTGATTGTGAAATGCATATCGTTGGATTTTGGTTTGTTGGTTTGACAAAACAAGCTGTCTCATGATATCAGCTTGAGCTCTGACAAATTGTGATGGGCATTTTCACTATTTTCTGACAGTTTATAGACAAAAGGATAAGGACTAATAGATGAATCACTAAGACCAATAGTACACCAGCTCTAACTGACCACATCAGGCAACTGCACATGGCCAGTTTGTTCAGCTAATTATTGTATGGCAGCAGCAGAGACTAAACTAGAGGTATTTGTTCTTCTGGAGATGCACATTATAAAGTATTTCACACTATGACTATGTGAGCTACATCCTTTAACGTCCTCACCAAGAAAAAAGCAATGAAAAAATGTATTCTTTATATATTTTATTTCCTTGGGGTACTAATTACAAAAATCAATGTTTTTTTATGAACAGACTCCACATTTTTTGAAATATTGGCCTCTACCAAACGGTTGAGATGTCGTAAGTAAAACATGTTTTCAATAAGATATAGTGAGTCAAAATGTGCTCTATCATATGGTTGAGCAGAAGGTTAAAGGGTTAAGCCAACAGTTTACACATGGAAATTTCATCAATAGCTGTTCAACTTGGACTTCTGGGGCATCTGCTCATCTTCAGCAGCTTAAAGTCTTATTTCAGAGTTCAACTTCTCAATAAAGTGATTTTCTGACAAGTTTTTACTTTGTATGAAGCTTTTCGTTCATGCACACTCGTCACCAGAATGACGTGTAGAGAAAGGACGTTTTTAGAAAGCTTATTTCCCCTTCACCACAAAAGAAAATGAAACTCAGAGAGGACAATCATAGCAAGACCGCCGAACGTGATTGTTTTCTCATTTAGCTATTTCTGCTGTGCATGCAGATAATCACAGCAACATTTGCCATACATTGTCAAAAACTAATTGAGTCTGAATAAGAAAATGGCATCGGCCTCTGGCATTTAAATTAAACACGAAAGGTTCCAGAAATGATGAGAACAAAATGTTTCCAGATAAACATTTCTTCTTTTTTTTTTTCCTCAACATTTCTTGGGAGGTGGTATATTGACTGCTGACGCGAGTGGCGTAGCCCAGCCCCTGCTAATACTGTAAGGGGAAAAGTCCAGACGCAGAAAAATAGTCTACAGAGTGGATCAGCGCGGTCGGTGCGCAGACGCATAAGGTGCGCACCAGGAGAGGAGACTCCAAGAGGCGCAGCAGCGAGACTGGTGACTGCTGCACATGTTATTAGATCAGACTAAGAGATTCGCTTACACGTTTTACTACTGTGAGACTATAAGAATAAAACGGGGGATTTCGCTAAACTTTGAGCTATTAAAGATACAAAAAAGCAAAAACAGTTTCTGCTGGAGCGCTAATGGAGACGCACCGGATCACAAACCCTTGTTCTTAAAACGAGAGAGAGACAGACCATTTTGGCAAAGTTGCAAGTTCATTTGAGGGGGGAAACGAAAATCATGAACTTAACAGAGTCTGTTTGGCTCCTGGAAGAGCCGTGGAACGTCAGCAGAGCGGAGGAAGAGGAGCAGAAACTTTTATTCGGGATCGGCACGGATAATTTCATCACGCTGCTGGTTTTCGGGCTCATCTTTACGCTCGGTGTTCTGGGCAACTCCATGGTGATCACCGTGCTGGCCCGGAGCAAACCAGGGAAACCACGGAGCACTACCAACATATTCATCCTCAACCTGAGCATAGCAGACCTATCCTACCTGCTCTTCTGCATCCCTTTCCAGTCCACCATCTACATGATGCCGACTTGGGTCCTGGGCGCCTTCATTTGCAAATTCATCCACTATTTCTTCACTGTGTCCATGCTGGTGAGCATCTTCACTCTGTCTGCCATGTCTGTGGACCGGTACATTGCCATCGTGCATTCCAGAAAGTCCTCCTCTATCCGGGTGGCGAAGCATGCTTTGATCGGAGTGGTGGTGATTTGGATACTCTCTCTGGCCATGGCTGCGCCCATCATGTATTACCAGAACATTTTCCACAGAGGAGAGAATCACACCTTTTGCTGGGAAGTGTGGCCGGATCAAAACCAGAAGAAAGTTTATGTCGTTTGCACGTTTGTTTTTGGTTATGTGTTGCCTCTGCTGCTGATTACCTTCTGCTATGCAAAGGTAAGGAGATCTACACACACGGATAATTTAATAGTGATAGAAATGATTGAACTAGCCCAAATATATCTTTCCTCTATTTCCTTACTTACAGGTTTTAAACCACTTGCACAAAAAACTAAGAAATATGTCCAAAAAGTCAGAGGCATCAAAGAAAAAGGTATGTATTAAGCTGTGTTTTTGAGGGTTGGGAGTGGGGTGTGTGTCATGGATTACAACCATATGTTGTTGCAAACGTGTCTGACTCTAATCAGCAACACACTGAATAAACACTGGATAACAGACAGATTTGGTGATTCGTTATCCGTTGAATTACTGAAGAATCACTGAAAATACTCCTGGTGTGATACATTTTGCCGTACAGTTGAGTATTACACTATTATCTGCCAAAAATGATGATGATAATGTTGCTAATGATGGTGATTATGATGGTAGATAGTGCCACCCTGAACACATCTTTAAGAGAAGAGCACACACAAGCCGTACCTTCACTGAAATACCCTCCACCTCTCTGGATTTTTCATTAAGATGCAGCCTTTTCTTCTTTTGACATATGGTGCAGGGGACAGTGTCCTTGGCCTCTGTGAAGATATATTGTATTTCACAGCTACACTGACCCACGGTGCTGCACATATTATTCAGTGGGGGACTAGACCCTCTGCACCATATGCTGTGCCATTTCCTCCAATTCAACAGGCAGTCAGAGGAACTGTTTCCTTAGGGCCAAACTGATTATTATTAATGTTATAATGCTTACTGCTATCCGACACACTCGAACAAAGTGGCCAAAAGGCAATGTGCAATCAAACTGCCATCTAGGCTTCATTATTCTTGGTGGAGGTCATTTAGCTTCCCAGAGAGCCAGATTGCCAATCTGTCTGTCTGTTTATTGTTCTTCACAGCTGGTCAGTTTAGTGGCACAATCTGATAACAAGGTTATGCTATGGAGCCAGGAGTACAGACCCCTGGTCTGCTGGGAGGGGAGGGATTGATGAGATTGTAGATGTGCTTATATCTAAACCTCCCTACACACACACTTAATTGCATGAGACTTAAAACAACTGCAGGAGGTGGAACAGGAATTTCAGATATTCTGTTGATTTACTGTGTTCACTGTGGATCACGAAGGCACAGAGGGAATGTTTCACTGACAGCTTTGTGATAAACAGATGGCAAACAGTGCATTAAAGCTGACTGTAATACATAAATTATCTTGGTGGGGTAGCTACTGTTAAACTATAACTAATGTCGTAAAAAATGCAGTGCAAACACTCAAACTGATGTAATGTTGCCAAAAATGATTGATTTTAACATTGAAAGCTGTGACATGAAGATTTTCTTATGGTGCCAGTGCCAAAGTCAAGACTCCTGGGCAGTAAGTGCCTGTTTTGCCAAGGAAAATGTTTAATGGTGAGACGAGAGTATAGCGTACTACATTCCTTGTACAATCAACAGACAGCGAATAATACATTTTCACAGGGAAGCAAATAGTTAAGCCACTTTATCGTTATTCTTGTTGTGCATTGTATAACTTTTATCTATGCCAGTAGGTTGGTTTTGTATGCATACTCTTACAGCACAGTCTGTTTCGACTGGAAATACAGTAATTAATTTAATAAGTCAGAAATAACAAATACTTCATAGGCCAGCAGAATGCTTTAAAAGGGGTTAGAGATGAACTGTAAATGAAAGCACTCAAAGCCGTATTGAGTGCTGCCATGCAAAACACATTTTCAAGAGGAAAGTAGTTTTGACACCTGTTGTGTCTCTGGGTCCCATGATGACTTACCTGCCTGGCTGCTTTCTCTGCACTTTAACTGAGATGCTGTAAAAAGGTAACAAAGCATACCATAGTTTTCCCAGTCTTATTTCAGTGCTCGTCAGCATTACCTAATCATGCTATTGTGTCTTCCAGCTGTCACCAATATCAGAAATATGAATTTCACAGCCAGTCCAAGATTTTGGGAACCACGGTTACTCACTTTTTTGTGAATAGTTAGGTGAAGAGATCAATACACTCACATGTCTTGACTGTCAATAAACACCTACAGATTAATAAGTGTAGCTTGGCATAAAGACTGGAAACAGCTAGCTCTGTCTAAAGGTAACAATATGGGATGGCTTTGGAGCACTGTTTGACAGTTTGATCACACACACACCACATGTTTACTTGTCTTTGAGCAAGACACTGAACCCCATTTGCTCCCAATGGTCAGGTCAGTGCTTTGCCATCAGTGTGTGAGTGTGTGTGGAAATGGGTGAATGTGAGGCAAATATTAAAGTGTTTTGGCTTTCATACAGGTAACAGTTGCTGGGCTACCAACTCACTACACAGCTAAACAGAACATATTGCAGCATAGAATAGAAAAAAGAGCAATATGACACAGTTCACATAGATTAGATTTGCATCATGTTGGTGATTGTCCCAGAATAACAGGTGAATAATTCAAAGAGCACACATTCTTGTAAAGTTGTCTCCTGTAGTGGTTGCCATGGTCACACTGGCAGCTGTAGCAGCAACTTGAAAAACTTTAACCCTAATAAGTACTGCAAAGAGCTGAGCATGTTCACTAGAGACTCTAACCTTTCCTTGCCACTCTTTGTTTGAAAGCACCTTTAAAGGTTCTGGTGAGGAGACTTTTTCAACCTTTGGACTGCCTCCAATCTTTATAAACTCTAAGAAAGCGCCCTCTGAATGACAATCTAAACCAGCTTAGGCTTGATTGTTCTGAATCAGAATAGTATTATCACCTAACAATGAGGTTGGTGTAATATTTGCAAGCTCCTTTTATGCACTGTCTTAAAGCATTAGGGGATATGACACAGAAGCAAGGCATGCTCCAAGGCACGTCAAATGTGACAAATAAACAAATGCCAGTGGGCCACACAGTGTCCTTAGTGGAGAGCAGAGGTAGTGTGTTCAAATAAGTGTTTAATCAATAGTTTTTGTGGTTTACTTGGGTCTCTGCAGCTCACCGCTATGCCTGTGAAATACAATGTTAGTGACAGCTGGGAAGAGGAAGGTTACTCCCACTGCTGTGGTGAAATACATCTAAACAAATCCTCAGGCACCTGCAGTAGGAATCAGACAGCCTCCAAAAGTCAAACGAGACATTCTAAATCTGGTTTAATCTTTCTGGAAGCCTTTGTACAAAGTAGCAAACCTATGTCAAATAAATCCCTTGATATTTGGTTTATGGCTCCTAGTTAATGTTTATGGGATTACTTGGAAATTGATTTTTCTTGGCAAATAATACAATTTTTAATGGATTCTCAGTGCCGAACCAGAGGTTACAAAGCCAGGAATTAGTGCTGTAGGTTTAGGAGTTTTCTCTCAGGCACCCAGACTGAGCACACAGATGGTTATGGTTAGTTATGAAAATGAATATTTGGCCAATCCGCCTTGAAATTGTTTAACAGCATGTTTAAACTGAAATGGGGATGGCTAAAGCTTCAGAGACTGGCTCATTTGTTACTATCCTGACTGTGCTACATGGATGAATTTGCAGCGTCACTCAGCATCACACATCATCACATCATTTCTCAGTGGACAACACAACATTAAATGCTTAGTTATAGTGCTTTAAAGTCCTAAAAATGTAACTCAAACCCACAATTCAAGACTTCACGTCTGGGGACCAGCCAGTAGGAAGAGTCCCCAACAAGGAGTTTGTTTTTCTTTAATATATTATGTATGTCACTGCACTGGCCCCCCTAATCCCCTATATTGTTCATAAAGACATTAAAAAGAATGAACATCAAAAGTTAAGTTGAATTAACTGAAAGAAATATTTAAAAAAATTAAAATATTGATTTAAGTTGAATGAACTGAAATTAAGTTATATGATCTAAGAAACGTTCTTACAAAATTACGTCTACAAATGTCAGTGAACATAAGAAAGGACCTAAATTAATATGATTGAACTTAAAAAACAATGAAAAAATTGATTAGAAAAATAAGTTGTGCAATTTCATTTTCTTAATTAGTTTTTGGGAATAGTGATTCATTGATTTTTGATAGCTATTACTTTTTCATTCAGGGATATGTAAATGACTTGGGGTCTTGAGGCTGCAGCCAGAGGGGTGGTGATAACTTTGGGGGGACCCTAGTGTAAGATGTTCCCCAAATATATTCAAAATGTTCTCCTTGTCCCCAAAAGGGAAGTGCATCGTCTCAGTTAGCGTCCTTTCTTTTCCTAAAAGCTTTTTCAAACCAATTTTTACAACTGGTAACAAAAACAAGCTAAATATTGTTCTTTGGTGTGTTAAATGTGAGGAAATACTATGCTAAATAACCCAGAGTACAACCTGGTTGATGTGACGTGATGCTGGTCTGCTGGAGAAGCTAATGTTTGTGTTACTGCAGGACTAAAACCTTGCAAAAACAATTGTAATATCTGGAATAAAACAGAAAAACCTCTATAAATAATAAATGAACCTCTGTAGCGATGTCAGTAAGTGCACTGCCTTCCACCTGTTTTCTGTGCATTTTACATTTTTTTATGTAATTATTAAAAAACTGATGAGGAAACATTCAGACATGAAAAAAAAACAGGTCCAAATATTTTGACTTTCTCCCAATGAACACATTACTGAACTGTGATTCAATGACATCCTAAATAATAAGGAGATGGATTCATGTAATGTTAATATCAATAACCAGCTAACAGCTTTTGATTTATTGTTATTAGTTCTTCCTCCCTGTGGTGATGCTGCTGTTTAAATAAGCCTAACTGATGGTTCTCAGGGTGTTGAGGTGAAGATATGAATGTGTAATCCAAACAAAGCATGGTGATGGACATGCTGCTCCGCTAAAACTGTGGGAACCTCTCTCAGCCTAATGGGAGATTTTGTATTTATGTGTGTGTGATTGTGCATTATGGTTGGGCTGATATCTCAGGCCAATATTGACTTTTCATTTCAGCTTGGATATGGTCCAGTCAGTGACCTTTATCCCTGATATTATCCATACGGTGCACTTTCATCACAGGTTTACAAGCAGAGCGACACTATGCACAAACATGTTATCATTAATGTCACACTAATCATCAGTTGAGAGTCTCAGGGTACATCTGTATTCACACCTAATATATTTTGGAGTTGTAAAGTTCACTTTTTGTAATTAAAGCTGTCGCTCTGTCATTCTATTTCTATTTATACTTGCATTCATTTTAAAAAACACGACATTTGGGGAAAGTGCAGCAACTATAAATATCAACACTGATGTATTGCCTTGTGAAGCTGTTTAAAAGCTGTTTTCTATTGTGCGTTCATTTTGACTGATGAATCCAAGTCAATATGAACTCTCCCTGCAGCTCTGTTTTGATTCAATTAGGAAAAGAAATCCAGAACCACTCATGGAGGTGAGGCTAACTGCACAGCTGGGTGATAATTTTCTGTACGTTTGTCATTTTATTACTCGTTTTTATGAAAAATACTGGTAAGTGCAGCTTCAACAGAGTTGGACATGAACATAACCCTGCATTTTCAAGCATCAAACGTGTGCCAAACATGTTCACCAACTAGAGCAGAAAACACTTTGTGCCATTGTGAGACTCTGCTTTTCAGTTCTTTACCGTTGGAACATGTTTTTGTACTTTTGGTACATGTTGTGTTATCAACTATTGTTCAAAGCCACAGAAATGTAATGCTCTGAATGCAGTATGTAATTCTCATGCGTAAAATGAGCTGCACGACATTTGAAATTTCTATTTCATATAATAGTTCAGCCACAAAAGTTTCATCTTGGGATGTTTCACTCATTAGAATTGTGATATCACTTCAGTGAAGTGTTGGAACACATTGATAGCAGAATTCATATGAGGCACTGTCAAACAGTATGAAAGACTTTTTTGTTATGCTGAGGGAAAGAGAGATATTGGACACATTAGATTCAATTGATCATGATAGAATCTGGCTACTATGGCAGCTTGAATACGACAGCATTACACTTGTATCATTTTTTATCATGTTGTTTTTCATTTATCATTTCTAACTGTCCTTGAAGAAAACTAGGATTATTGTTTTTTCTTCTCTCTCTCAGTTAGATTTTCTATGATGGGAACTGATTAGTTCTGGAATAAATCCACTTGCCGCCTAGAAATGCAGTGGATGGGGTCGGGAGATCAGGCAGCATGCAATTAGCTTTTTATGACAACACTTTCCAGCTGTAGCCTTTGGCTTTACTGATAGTCATGCACAAGGTAATAACATCCACCACTTAAATCTTAGATGTTCTATAAAATTGCTTTGCCATAATTGTAACAAGTTACCATGTGCATATTTTAGTTCAAACACAGTCATCATTTTACAGTACATAATATTATATTTCATCTGATTTTGTGTCTCATGTGGATTGGTGGTTATGTAAGATATGTAGCAGCAGAACAGATTGATCTCAGTTTGTGCAGTGAAGTCTTATTCTGCCATTGTCAATTCACATTTGTCATTGTTAACCATATTAAAGCCCAAGGCCTAACAAGCCTTATGGATGAGCTTTCTATACAGACCTGAAGAAGAATCTTTGTGATGTATGAATTAGACAGATTTAGATCAGACACATTATTGTCTTTGCATCCATAAGTGGACCATATCTTTTATTTACTGCACAGCTGAATAAATGATAGCGTGACCATTTGCATCATGGCCAGTTCTGATATGAGGGCCATCTAAACATCAACAGGATTGCTGCTGGACCTGACGAGTGAAATGTCAATAGTAGTAGTGGTGTTTTATGTGGTGCTTGGTCAGTTTAATTTTACACAAGTTTTTTGGCCCACAACTCTACAATCAGCCCCAGCAGGCAGCTGATTTAGGTGAAAAACTCAAATACCAAATACCTGCCCAGCAGCATGTGTCAGGTGGGACAAAAAAATGACTCTGGAATCATTCATTTGTCTCTGATTAGCACCAGGCTGTTAGCACCCTGCTAACACATCTGTATCATCAATCTGTATTAAAACATGAAAGGGTCATCACGTAATCATTCAGTGGAAGTAACACAGAAATAGAATCATTGCCTAGAGGTGCACTGTTGGAAGGTGAATTTGTAGTCTGCAGATGGTACATGGCAAAGTTTTGGTTTGCAATAGCACGTAATGAACAAGAGTAAAGACGAATAGAGCAGAAGCATAACAGATGAGCTCTCCAAGGCACTAACCTCTCAAAACCTAAGTTTTTTCCTTAATCCTCGATAAAAGCTAAACCTGCGTAAAGTATTAATGTAGTCACTGCTGTCCCTGAGGGCACTTACTAAAATCTTTCTCCTCCTCCTCCTCTCTGTTCTCTCTCACTAATTCTCTGCCAGACTGCTCAGACAGTCTTAGTGGTGGTGGTGGTTTTCTGCCTGTCATGGCTCCCTCATCACGTCGTTCACCTCTGGGTGGAGTTTGGGACCTTCCCGCTGAACCAGGCCTCCTTCGTGTTACGGGTGGCGGCCCACTGCCTGGCGTACAGCAACTCATCTGTCAACCCGGTCATCTATGCCTTCCTGTCAGAGAACTTCAGGAAAGCTTACAAGCAGGTGTTCAAATGTCAGATGGGTACCAGTGACTCCCCGCTCAACGACATCAAGGAGATCCGCAGCAAAGCGGACACGCCGCCCTCCACTAACTGCACCAATGTTTGACTGACAAGGTGTGGATGGTGATATGAAAATTCATTATGGTGACTGTCACACTAAAACTCATTGTAGAGTGCCAGAGGCAACAGACTTGTTCCACGTAAGCGCTGTACACTAAACCTGGACCAAAGGGGATAAAGCCACTGTGGCTGCAGGACCAGTCTGTGTCCTGCATTTCCTCCTTCATAATAAAAGCCTGTGGAGTCTGAAACTCAGGAAAATAATCCCCTCTGTAAAGTGAAAATCATTTTGACTGTAGACATCATTTACATCATGGTATATTCACAAGCCAGTACGTTAAACATATGAGGAAACTGTACTTTCAGACTTCAAAAGTATTAAAGCTCTTAATTGGTAGACTCTTTTGACAAATACTAAGAGTTGCATCATATTGAGTCATAACAGAAGCACCTGCTGCAGTAAAACTGTGGTTTGAATGTGTCTTTTCTGTCTGAAGAACAGTTTTGAGTATTGCTTAGTAATGTTTTACACAGCTTTAATTACTTTTTTCAGGAACGAGTAAGGGATTATAATTCTAAATCCCTGTAAACTCTAAAATTGTCGTAAATTTACATGGTGTTATTCCAGACAATTTACATGTTGTATTGACATATGACATAGTGACATATGTGAAGTGATCTTTACATGTCACATTAAACTTAGCTGGCTCTACTTCAGAGTTGGAGCGTGTGTGAAGAGGACTGAAGTGGTCAGTTTCACAAATAAACAGGTTAATGTGGTCTCTAAAGGCTCACCGTCCTTCTCATCGCTCACTCCACAACAATTTTAGCAGACCACAAGCACGTCTGACTCAAAGGTACAGACAGGTATCTTTGTGCAACCGGCCCCTGGAGTGCAGCATGCAGTCCCTGGTGCCAAGCTAGCTGTTGATAGTCTGCAGATAGCCCACAGTACCTCCAAACTGTTGGCTGGCACCTTGTTAAACTACTTGTTTGTCCTCACATTAAACACATTAAATACAGAAGATGCAATGTGTGGGTGTGGAGTTTTTCAGTTGTCAAAAGGCCCATTGGGGCTGGGCTAATAATGTAAAGAGTAAAAGATTACATTACATTTTTACTTGTTACTCGCCCAACACAGTTGATCAAAGGCTGCCATTGTAGATATTAAAAAACGACCATTGTTGTTGCACTCCGTATGATTAAAGTCTGTATTTAAAAAAAAGATTTGGTTGTAAATAGTACAGATTCACATGCGCCTGTAAAAGCCTCACTCTATATTTGACTATTATACTATGTAAACTGTTTGCAGATTGTGTCGTGCTGTATGACTGAGCCAGGCTGTTAGCTGGTAGCCATCTTTCTAACCACAAAAAAAAAAAAAAATCCAACAGGAGATCCTGTGGAAATGAAGAGTACTGGTGTTGTATGCCATATGTTTGTGATGTGCCAAGCCTCCATACAGCAGCTTTACCTCAGTATGACAAAAAAAGAAAAAAATACTAAGGATGAGACCTTAAACTTGGACCTACAGTATCGCACAGTGTTTACGTACATCTTTGGAAGTTGTGGATTTTGAATCTGTTCATTTGAATTCACTCTTTACCTGAAAAGTTAAGTTCGGTGTGGATTTTCAGCTTCTGGTTAGGCAACGCAATGCCACAGTGGGGAGTAAGTCTCCTGCTGGTTTCCAAGAGAGGAGGAACTGATCAGTGTCATCAGCAGACTCATCCTTCCTGTCAGCGAGGATCTCAGACGTGACGGTCAAGGACTGTTCCCACAGAGCAGAGGAGGTGCAGCCGATGACTTTGCTCACTATAGCACTGACTGTGCAGACGGTGATGCTCATTCATGCGCACACAGGACGGAGGATTTTTTGATTTTTATTTTCAAATAGGACATTTACATGGAAACCAACCCCAGGAGGTGTAAGGGAAACACCTTTGGCTAGTGAGATTATTGTGGACTCGTGGTACTATGTCAAATGATACCAAAGTGGAATACAATGTTGTTTCCTTCAAATTTCCCAATATAAAGAGCACATGAACAAAAGAATATCTTTTCAGCGGAAAATACATTGTTTCATTTTATAGCACTTCAGGTTACAGCCCAGAAATTACAATGCAATTACTTTGTGTATATGGGGTCTCAGTATAATCATTTACTCCACACCTACACTGAGACAGGTAAGAGGAAGAGCAAGTGATCACATGATAATATTATTCACTACAGGCAGAATGGGGAACAGTTGATACTTTGATATATTTCCAAAAAATACTTCTGGAAATTACAGTGTAAGGACAGAGCACTTAAGCTATAACATAATTATGTTTATGTTTTTAAAATGATGATAAAATATTGATATGGTGTCCAATGTAGGAACAGTCAAAACTGATGTTAAAGAAGAACCTAGACCAGCTTCTATGTTCTGTAATATCATACCATAGATTATTAAGGAGTCCAATATGTATACTTGAACTCACATACAATCTTAGTTTAAGTTCATTTGGCTATTCATAAATTCTTAAAAGCATTGAAAATGTATGAGAAAGCTCCTTTATTACACAGTGTAATTATGGTGTGTGCGGGTTGTAGATTAAAACAGTTCACTTCTTGAAACCCCTTTTTTCACTTCAATTACAAACTTAATATTGGGCATAGGGACTGTAATATGTAACATGGCTAATTTCGGCATAATTACACAGTATAGAAGCAGGATAACTTGAAGATCTGAAGGTCTCGATAGGATCTGGGTGCATGTTAGATACTGAGAACAAAAACAAATTTACTGTAACTCGCGGGCTGTATTCTAAAGCGTTCCATTTCATCTTGCAAAGACAACAAGACAGCGAGACATCATTACAGTTTTGTGATAAAAAAAGCTACGATACAACATTAAAAAGACATGATGTGAAAGCCAGCACAAACATTTGAGTGAGGGCCTGAGATAAAGGTGCTGTTTCTTAGTACAGGTTTCATGAGGGATTCACATTTTTTTCAGTTTTTATTTATTCATTCTCTGAGATGATACTGTTTGTACAGATTTTCAGTGCTTTATGTGTTTTACTGAGGTTGTCCTGGTGTGTCTTTTCAACCTTGTTACCTGTATAATTCAGCTGTACCATTTGAATCAAATAGTTTACCAGAATAGGAAAAAATAATTACTTTCTTCTCTGTCTAATCTTGCTGTGCTTGAAATGCAACATGTGAGAAACAGTTAAGGCTCTTTAAAATACTCGATATCTGGATGGTATTTTGAAATATGTCCAGGCTTTTGAATGTGTCTATATGCAGTGCTACTCATATAATATAATTATATTAAACTTTGTGGCATTTCCTTGGAGAAATGTTTTTTATTCCATAAACAATACCTGCTTTACATTTTTAAAATTCCTCAGTGTCTGAAAAGGCTGTTCTCAAGTCTCATTGAGGTCCTCATTTCTATAAAAGGAGCTTTTCTTCAGCCCCACTGATACAAAACAACCTTCACCTCCTCGCTGTCACAGTACATGTCGACCAATAGAAAGAAAATGGCAGTGTAGGCTCCCACCAGTTGGGTTCCCCTCAGAGCTATTTTTTTTGTTGGTGGTTACACACTAGTGGAGCACATTTCCTGGCATTAAATCAACCCTGTGATCCCGAGGAGGTTTGAGAAAACAGCCATCTTCCCATGATGTCTGGTACTGGAGGGGTCATGAATAAAATAGTAAAAATGAGCTACTGAAATTAAATACTGAAATTAGATTATACAAGCGACATTAGGTTATCGGCATGACAATCAGGTCCACAGGAAACAAGGGAGATGGTTGTTTTTTTTTTTGTAGAAAATGAAACCACATGGATTCAAAATGAGAGCTATGTTTTTTTATGAGGTCCCACTGTCAAGACATGCCATGACAGTTTTGCACAAATATTCATGGTCCTCAGTAGTCGCAACCTAATGACTTTGGTAATCCACTAACTCCTCTAGTGCCACCTTTTTGAAATTTGGGCTTTGACTGAAATGACTGGAGAGCTGTTAAATGGATTTGCATGAAACAGCGTGCAGCTATCCATGCACCCTAGAGGCATGGTTGCCAAGGTATTTTTTTCTGAGGAGTATATAAGAAAAGTTATGAAATAGTTGCCTAAAAACACATGCATGCAAGATATTGCATAATGCAAGATTAACAACTTGTTCATCTAATCACCATCACAACCTGTGTGTGTGTATGTGTGTGTGCGCCTCGGACCCTCTTAGCAAGCCCAGGTTATGGACCTTGGTATTTCTAAAACCTCCGCATGGTCATGCCCAGAGGATGAATTGATTATCACGAAGCTTTTCATCTAGTATCCTCAGTTTGAAATTGCTATTTGCTTTCCCTACCACCTTAAATACATTGTGAAGGTGGAGTGGTAAATATTTTAGGTAAAAATAATCTCTATGGTTGATTAAAACCTGCAGTAGAATACATCTGCTACTATACACACACACAGAGAGAAACACACTGGTTCCTTCTGTTGAAATGAGGTGCTGTTATGTGCACAACTAACAAATCCAAATCATTTCATGTAGAACTCGGCTCTGACAGCGTTGCTCAATCACGTCAAACATTCTACAGGAAAACTATTTTTTTATCAGCATGCATTAAACATTGAGGCAACAAACACATTGTGATTCGTGCAGTGGGTGATTAAGCTTTGAGAGCGAGTGCTGCTCTATTGATGCTGGACAAATTCAATAAACTTAATGCAAGGCACAACTCTGTTGGTCAAGTCTAGGTGAGATACATGGGTACATGCTTCTTGGTTTGGCTGCCTACTTACCATCCCAGATCATTAATACATAAGTGTGAATCAAACAGACGTCAGTGCCATTTATAGCGTTATTTTATTCTCAAATTTTCTACTTTTCTATTGTGTGTTATATCACGCAGGTAGCTACTGCAACAGAAGAATTACGACTCTTGTGATATTAGTCCGTCTTTAAAAGCAGCCTCTCTCAAATTACCATTTTGGGATTAATGATGCATGATGATTTCACCCGGTTGTATCACAGCTATGGTTATAGTTCATACTAGAGCTGTGTAGAGTGATAATGACTCATAACTATCCTTTCATTAAAAACTAATGAACTGATTCTCCTTTCATGAAAGAAATCCAATATGAATTGTATGATGAATACGTGAGTAACACTTCATTTGTGCCCATGTGTTTTTTTAGCCATCTATTCCATAAAGCTTCTTTATTTCCTTTCCCATGAGGAAAAGGCATATTACTGCTAATTTTACGATCGCACCTTGAGATCAGCACAAAAGCTTAGTGCCACTTGCACTGTTTTTTACACAAGGAAAGGTCACAAAGTGCTCTCACTGCACGCAGTAGAAGACACTCGACCAAAGACGCTATTAACACGTAGACTCAAAGATCGCTCATTCACTTGTTCATATATAAATTGCTAACACTACCCACGTACAGACAGTGCCACCTCATTTCCTCTAAACTGGCTGTTATCTAATAGAGACTGATGGAGCAAGAATGGATTCGAGTTCAGCTTGACTGAGCAGCAGTGCAGACAGGAGAAACAATATCAAAACAGAAGCCTGGAAAGGTCATTCATTGCCAAGTGTGTGAATTGCTGCATTTAACCTTTCAAATGATTCATTATAATGCAAATAAGCCCACAAATAATTCCCACAACTTCCACAAAACTAATTTAATGCATTTTCTTTTTCCTTTTTTGGCCAGTCTCATACAGGCTTCAGCAGTGTTCTTACTTGCAGTCGAGGGCAGGACATGTCACTCATTTTAGAAGTGTTTTTGCCATGTTTCTTGAAATTCTCATAACAACGTGACATAAATGTGGTGTCTGTGGCTCTTACAGGGCTGTAATAAAGCCCACCCAGTCCTGACCACAAGGCAAGGCAGACTTACTGCTAACGCTAACGAGCTAATTGCACAAGAATGGCAGAGAAATTTGAGTTGCGGTTCAGCGACAGACTGTTGTGAGTTTTACCCAGCACAAAGCACACACTAAGACAAGGTATGAGGGAGAGAAAATTTGTAAAGCCCCATGGAGCTAACCCAGTAGCACAAAACATGTCCTCTGAGAAGACTATGACAGCTACTGCTGTGGAAAGTGGGTGGTTTTTGATTTGATTTGCAAACAGGCTTTGTCCGACATAGGGTGGAAATGATGTGATGTAACACACTGTACAGTAGGTGTCTGTCTGCATCTTCAAGTTGTTTGCAATCTGCCATTTAAGAGAGAGAGAAAGAGAGCTGTACCAATGATGTAATCTTAGCAGCTGCTGCTTTTAAAATTGCTTTACTGTTTCAGGGAGCGACCTTTCAGGTGGGTGGTTGTCAGGGTGGTTGCTGTGCAGTGTTGTGAGAAGGCCTTCAGAGAGTCAGCAGTTGTGTACAGAACAAACAAGGGACCAGTTTTCTCATCAGTATTGTGGAATAATCCTCCAGCAGTAGAAAGTGGGGTTTTTTTTATACTAGCTTACTTTCGTTAGAGTCACGCTCTGCCTTTAAAGTGTAACTTCACCCACAGGTTTAAGCCTAAATCCACCCAGTGCCTTCATTTGAAAATGCTAAAAAGCGTATAAGGGGCTGAGGGGGTTAGGGGCAAGGCTGTGTGAGGCAGGAGTTCAGTGTTATGATTCCATGACCAGAGAAAAAAGGAAGGGCGACACAATCACAAGGCACAGAATCCAGATGTCCCTTAAGTCTGCTTATTGTGGTGGAGGACTGTGCCGTATCAGTTTGCCTTGTCAATATGAGCTGTTGGCTTCAGCGCCAGTAATGCCTGAAGCCGGAGCTCTGCGCTCTCTGTTATTCTCTTTTTCTCTTCCTCTCCGTCTCCCTCTCTCTCTCTCTTTATATGTTTGGTAAGAAATGTCAATACTAACACCAGGACTGATATACTATCATGCACAGTGCAGTCACATTATTCAGTTTAAAGCACAAAAACACATTTAAGTGCGCAGCACCTCTCTAAGTCGTCTGTTAGATGAAAGACAAGCTGTATTTACCACAAACATGAATTCAGTTTGAATTTGCTCATCCTAGCTTTCCAGAGAATGATGTGCATTGAATTTTAGCTCACTTTTCCACACCTTTGTGTTTACATAATTGTCTGCTCATGACAGACAGTAGCATGTGCTGCACTTTGCAGTCTGGAAATCTGAGCTACTGCCATTCTGCAGAGCAGGTGAACATCATGCTGTGAATGTTTGTGCTCTTGTAATTATGAATGATGCACGATAAGTGGAGACATGGTTAGAGCACAGCATGTAAAAATCAGAACTAATTGAAATCATTTTTTTTTTGTTAATTTGGGTTAAGTAAATGTAACTTAAAAAATGACGTGTTTGCTGCTGGCAAAAACAAACTGCAATTAACAGCAGAAAAGTTAATCCAACAAATTATTGTAGGTAGAACCAAGAAAGCTCGCAACCAATATTTAATTTTTTTTTTATATATTTCTGCAACTGATAGTGACAGAATATTAAGCTTGAAGCAGGGTTTTCTTTCTCTTTGTGGTGCATTGCTTTCAAGCCACTGTGATCATGTGATGCATGGGCACACCGCAGCCACATCTAAAGGATTAGGGAAACAGCATGGGCTGACTCACTAAAACATAATACCAAAATATTTTACAAAGGCACATGCAGCCTCACAACAGAGGAAGACAAATGTGAAATGTAAATGTTTAGCTTAGTTTCTTCTCCTTACATATTCAATTGATTCAGAGTAACTGTCCTATTGGCAATCCAGTCTTTATCTGGGAGAGTATGCTGCAACAAGGATAGAAGCACATTATGGGAGAGCACACTACTTACATCGAGGACCGAAGCCCTGCTGTAACCCGAGACTTGGAACCACTTCAATACTAATTTCAGCCATAGCAGGGAGACAAGAGCAAATGTTAGTCAGTTAGTGCTAATAATGATAATGAAAATTCACATTTTTGTAACTAATGTAAGCAGTGCGAACAGTTTTATCCAGTCTAATCCAATCAGTTTATTTATTTACTGACTTGTGCTTTCTGTCAGTTTGGCTAAATTTAAGAGAAACCCTGTTAGCAACACTTCAGATCAGATCAGATATATTGAGTGACCCTGAACAGGGATTAAGATTGTTCCTAATGCCAGCTATACAGTTTTGACGCTTGACAGCAAATTGGCTGATGTGTATTCAGGTCCGGTTTTGCCCTCATGGCTACAAAGGCTGAAGAGGCCCCTGATGACGGAATTAATTCCCTCTCCTTCACTCCACTGCTGAGACATCAGCTATTCCCAGTCACGCTGAACGGAACACCTACTGTACTATCTGCAGGAACACAGGCTGGAATATTAATATGATCATAATATCTATCTTATAGTAGTACACTGATCTGACGCATTATGACCACAGACCTCCACACTTCATTAGCAACATGTGACAGCTTCCAGAGTCATTAGCCTGCTACCAAGACCCCTTTAAGTGAGTTTTGCAGTCAACATTTGATATTAACAGGCAAGCTTAACGAACAGAACAAATCTTATAGGTGGTACGATAGCTATCAGGTCAACGCAAATATGGGGGAACATGAGCAGGAGGAAATTTTCTCATTCTAAGGCTTTACAACTCCAACTCATCGACGTATAGAGATGCAAGTAAACAAGACTATAAAAGCAGTCAGTGTCAAATTTAATCTCTGGGTTCAGTGTGTTTCATTAGTTCTGCACTAAGTGGATCATGTAGTACACGCTGAGAGCATTTTTATCGACATCAAGGGGTCAACGTGAGTGAGATGTTTCAACAACTGTTTGATGGATTTCCATTAAATTTGGTTGTAAAGGGATAAATCCAAAAGCGTTTGCTGATGCCCTGACTTCTCCTATGGTACCAATATCAACTCAAGATTTTCGCTCACCAGACTAATACACTAACACTAATCCCACCAGATTCAGCTGTACTTTGCTTTCAATGCTAATTAGCAAATGTCAGCACGCTTACATAAAAAAGGCCCCTGACAGCTGTCTTACGGTAAAAAAAAAAAAAAAAAAAAACAGTAGAAACTACCTGTTCAGTCAGAGAATACAGCTGAAACGAGGCGCTGCTGATGCTGCATAAAAATACAGCAGCTTCGACACTGTTGAAGCTGCTGACTTGCAAGTCACTGCTGATGACTTGTTTGGGATACTGATGTTTTCTGTCCACTTCCCAAGTGTTTATTATATGGGATGTTTCCTTGCGCAACAATGCAGATGTCAGCTGCTGACTTGCAAGTCTTTTGCTGTGTCACACAAAAGTATCGTTCCCCACAGTCACAGCCAAACATCTCTCTCTAGAGTCATGTATTTATTCTCGAAGGCATATGATTACGGTCAGCTAAAAGATTTTTATGTGTGTACACCCTGGAAATAGAGACACCGGAAATACGGCAGACAAATGAAGGACAACTATAAAACTGAGACTGTATCTTACTCTTTCATTTTCTAATACCTTTCCGTGCTTTGCTTAAAGCAATATCCAGGGTCCCTCTCTATGATGCTGGTGTTCTTCTGTATGATCTTACTTTATTATAATTAAGCATGCTGTAAGTGTAGTATTAAACCACTCTCCCACTCCATTTCAGAAAAAGTACTAAAAATATAATTACCATAATGGGAAAATAATAGTATGTATAGGCATTTATTTAAACCCTGCCTGTGGGGATACTTTGCAGACTGGGTGTGAGCTAGAAACAGAAATCAGACCTCATTCACTAACAACATCTAAACTGGGTCTGTGCTTGTCACGTTCTCGCACTGTTATTACTTCTCTGCAGAAAGTGCATCAAATTCAGTTTCCAATCGTACGCTGGAAACATTTTGCTTATGTTCTTGTTTGGGTTACACAAAGTATGACAATACACAGGTACCCGTTTATAGAGAATACATCAACAAAAGGTTCCTCCCTATGAAATATTGAATCATCCTGATATCCGATGACAAATAATCCCCCAAAAGAAGGAAAACAAAACAATTACATTTGCCAAACAGAATTTTTATAGGAAAATCAGCATCAGCATGAATTCACTTTTATCCTGTTGATTTTTTTTTTTTTTTCCAGCATTGAGCAGTAATTCAAGTGTAACAGTTATTCCAGCATTATTACATTTGTTCAACAGCATTTATGAAATCCATATAGAAATATCCAGTTGATCACTATAAAAATAACATTTTAAGTCTCAAATTAGGTGAAAAAACAACCTGATTGACATGACAGAGCAGCAGGGAACAGAAAACACTAAAGACGACTATTACAGACACTGAAACATGTACCAAACAAGAAAATAGTTCATATATACAGAATAAAACCAACTAAAACATGAAATGAGTTGCTGTAAGAGTGCACATACAGTCGACCCGTCAAGTTAGGTGTGGGGAGGGTTTAGTGAGAAAGGGGTGGGACAGTTTATAGTGTGTGAAATGTTTTTTCCCCTTTTCTGAAATTGGGATTCAGGCTATCAGTATAAAAAAAGTTAAATATAGTAGTATCATTTTTTTTTTACAAAGAATTTAATCTACAATTTTCACTCAGACTTTGCAGATTTCCCCTCATTTGCGATTATGTTTGTGGTTATGCAACATATCACACACCCCCCCCTCTAAGTAAACCCTTGATATGTTCATTGGAATATTTTACATTAGGCTGTGAGCTGCCTAGATCCAAAATCATAACGACCATTCCAAAAATTAAAGGTATCACACGAGTCAAGATCGTGGAATTACATAGTCTGTTTGAAGGCCAATTAATACAGAGAAATGTACGGGAATAAGTCACAGTTACAGTTTAACACTATATATCAATATAAATGCTTTAATAGTACAACACGCTTTGATCATTTACTTTCAACTAAATGTTAAAGCCTAATAACCTATCAGTACTTTTGAAATTCATTCAATGTAGGCACAGGGGTGGCAATGGGTCAACTGCCATTCCTGCTTGTTAGACCTTTCTAACACACGGTATCTGGTGGTAGAAAAAAAATGTGCCAATTAACAATTTTTCTACGCCTATTAAGAGTTCATTTTAAGAAACATCAGTGGTTTTTTTAGTGTTAGTTTCCTAAACTTTGTTCAAGTTTTCTAGCAACATTAAGCCACCCACATTTTTTGCTTGTAGGTTTTTGCTTGTAATATTTTACAACAAAACCAAGCTGTCACTGGGAATGTCATGTCATTATTATTATTATTATTATTGTTGTTATCCTTCTTCTTATTATTGTTACTATATGCATTAGTGCTAAGTGACCATTTAAATTATTATCTTCACATAGATTCTGGTGGTTAAAATTGGGACCCGAGTACCATTACAGCCACTCTGCTCCTTGTCTCTTCCCACTGAGGATGAGTTGTGTGAAAAGCCTGAAGTGCAGATGTATCAGAGGTGGCAGATCACGCCCTAAAACTCCAGCTCCTCTGAAAGGGCTGGAAGGGTTTCTTGAGGTTGAAGAATACGAGATGAGGTTTTACTCGAGGGGCTTTCTCTGGTATGACAGCAGCTTTGCTTTCCTCAGTGGGAAATCGATTGTGGTAGACTTCTGGGTACGACCTCTGGAACTGAAAAGGGAGGATAAGTATCGTTACTGTACAGCATAGGAAACATACTGAAATGCCAGGCTGTGGACACGCAAACACTTTCCTACATAAACATAAATGGCACATATGTACATTTCACAGCATATGGGTCAAGAGGGGTCTGATTTTGCTTGTATTTGCCTATCAAGAGCTCAAATTTACCTTTCATGACGTTTCTTATATCAAGTCTCATAAAACCGTACCTGTTTAAGCCTTTTCTTCTTATCCTTGGCAGGAAGTTCTTTGTCTGCAATCAGGCCCTCCAGCAGCTCCTGCAGGGGGGTCTGGGTTCCTATCACCTTGTGCTCCTCAGACTCCACCTTGCTGATCTGTTTACAAAAAGCTGGAGATGCGCTGAAGTCTGTATCTGAACCTGCATATTTGATCTTATAGGAGACACAAAGGAAATGTTAATGTACAGTGCTTAACAAATTTATCAGACCATCTGTCATACAAATGAGAAAACACAAATATTTTAGAAATCTGTCAAAAACTTGTTTCAAATTAAACATGGTATTATTATTTATTAGGCAAATAATATCTGTCAGTGATATTAACTGTAAATAGTCATCTACCTTTGCACCTTTGTAAGGACTCACTTTGTACAGTAACACGGCACAATGGGTGGCTGAATAATACGTTAAGTGTTCAGGGTGGTAACATTTTTAAAATCTCACTTATAGCATTAAATCAAGACAATAATCGTGTTCTCACTGCTATTCACAGCGAGGCATGTGTAAGCTTATGCAACCACAACTGGATCAGGAGACAACATCAATCAGGCTTTCATTTGTAGGCCAAGCAATGAAGAACACAGGCTGTCAATCCAGTCTGTGCTCTACACTTTCTGATGTGTCAACCAAAAGAAAACACATGCACACACCAAAATGAACCAACTGTGCCCAGAGGAATGAAATAAAAGCCTTCAGAAGGAGCCCTATCCCTCCATGAAGGCGATCAAAAGGGCAGGCACGAAATCTTAGAGAAAACTGCTATATTTCTGATGCACAAATGTCATGAATGACTGTCATTACTCGCAGATTAGCATGATACTGTTTTTAATCCCACACCCAACCATTCCTGCAGAGTTCCAAATCATTACCACCCGCTTCTGCAGATGTGTATTCCTGCTCCTGTGGCGATTCTGATCACTCCAGTCCACCATATTTTCTATTGAAAACCTTTTTACCCCATGCTGGACGGAAAATAAGTCATGAGGCCAAAACAGGTTTACTTTGAAGCAGTGGGGACTAAAAGTCAATAAAACTGGTAGAAACCTGTTTTTGATATTCTATGGTTTCCTATAGTAACAGATACAAAAACAGACACAGGCACACCAGCCTTCATTGCAGCAGCAACAGTATTGTTGTTAAATATTAGATTAGCAATATTGCTTCCATCTAATATTATTGATGTTTAATCTCAATGCTTGTATCGCCTCCATGAGCAGAGCCTCTCATATTTTCATATAGAACATTCCATCCCATGATCATCCTGCTTCCATTCCTGCTGCAGCTTCCTGTCGCAGTTACAGAGGCAAACTCCAAGAGGTAATTTTGCCAGATGGGACACAAAACCCACAACTAAACAGAGTCCTCAAGCTACTGCGACAAGTGCTTTCCACTCACATTAACATAATACATGTCATTTTACGATTTTATATGACTTTAATTAATGTCTAAATTTATCGGTGAAATTTACCATTTTCCAACTCGGAAACAATCTGGCACACTGTCTTCACAAACGACGCTTAATGCTCATGGATTGTGGGATGGAGCAGATGTGGAAGAAAATGGATGCATGTGACTGTGATGCAAAAAGGATCCGCACAGGATCCACCTGCGCAGGCCTCTTAATTCACACTGAGCCTTCTCATCCATTCACTCCCCCACTCATTCATGAATTCCAGCTGCAGAAAGTGTACTGACTTGAGCTCTTTTGAGGTGGGACAGGTGCTCTTCAACCTGGCAACGCAGCTTGGAGGGAACCTGGAAGATGGTGTTGTGGTGCTCCATCATGAAGGTCACCAGTTTGGTGGCAAGCAGCTCGTCCAAGTCCAACTCGTCTATTGAGCCCAGAACGCAGTGTGAGAACATCTGCACCATCTGGACAGAGACCACAGCAGGAGGTGGATTAGAAACCAATGTGCAGCTGCACTATACAGTAACGATACTCATCACATTACACAGATATTAGAGGTATACACAATATGATGGGCACATGTCGAATAAATCCAAAGCAACCACACAGACATTTTTGTCATATTTTATCAAGTATCTTAGTTCCTCTGGAGGAATATTTTCCCCTGGATAGTATTTTCTAACGCGTCATGATTCTGTGCAGAGAGAAGTGCAAGTCTGGAGCTGCTGAAACAGCTGACTGAGGTGTAAATCTCTTGGAATATATCGTACTCCAATTTCCAAGTAGGATTTTCTTTTTACCCATAATATACCAAATGTTTTGAGACAGGATGAGGTGAAAACCAACTGACTGAAGAGACAGTATAATCACTACAATGATGCAAGTGTGTACATATAAAGTAGACCTACTACACTACATAATAGCTATTAAGAAGTTTTACCTTTTAATCGCAGATTTAAATGAACCTTAAGTGCATCAACATTGGCACTGAAGTGCCTCAGTCCTTCAAAGATGATTGCACTGCCACTTTATAGCTTTGGTTTTCATTAATATTGTAATTTTGTGTAACTAATACTGCACAGCAAGAATTATGCAATTAGTGTATATACATTGCGGGAGTTGTTTCCAAATGAATCCAGCTTGATAAGTCACAAAATAGGAAATGTATTGCTATTTCACAGACCACTCCGTATTGCAAACCAGTTTTTCTTTCTTTTTAAAAAGGCAGCAAAGATTCTGGACACATTTTCAGCTACCGTTTGCCTGCCTTTAGGCCTGCTGCATGTTTGTTTTCCCCACTGTCTCTCTAGGAGACTGTTTGAGGTGTTTGCACCAATCAATAACACACAAACAAATAAAACCTCTCTCACACAAAATAAAAATGTTTCTCTTACAACCTTTAAAAATTGCAAGACTCAGTCAAGTCATATTACGTGTTATATTGTTCATTACACTGTGAACTTATACTATAATGAATGCCTACCAGTGTGCGTGTAGCAATTGTGTCGTTGAGTGGAGGCAGCTGGGGATTCTGGCAGACCCGAGCCATGAGACGCAGTAAAAGCTGGAGGCGTCTTCTGTTTGGGGGGGGCAGTAAGAGGCTGCTGACTTGAAGAGCCTCTGTGGCTATCTCCTGCTCCTGCAGCAGACCTGCAGATATATGAGAGAATAGTAAATATATACGCTAGACAAAATGAACACCGGCAACTGCTTATTTGTTGCATTGCACAAATATTGGCGTCGTCAAGCACTCACTGAGAATGTTGACAAAGACCTCATATAGATGGAAAGTCAGCAGGGGTTCTTTGAGTCTCTGAAAGTAATCTCCCACTGTTCTCAGAACATCCCTCTCGAAACCCGGGTACACTGGCTGTTTGTTTTCATTGCCATTAGGCCCTGAAATAGAAGATAGAGAATGCAAACCAATAAGAAACATACATTTATGCAACACGCAGTTAACAAAATGGTACTCAAGATTTTATGGTATATGCACACACATATATGTACGTACACACACACACACACACACACACATTCTGTTTAGTTCAGTTTAATGCAAAGTGAAGTATCAACTGGAAAATATGGCACTTTGTTAAAATTATAATTAGCAAAAAATAAAGTATAACTTCACTCTACAGACCGGAGTGTTTGTCAATCGTTCTAGAGATTTCTATTAAGTCCTTCAAGTACTTGAACCCACTGCAGCCCCAGTCGCAAAGTAGATAACCATGTCTGCCATTAATTTAGAGTGATCTGAAAATGTGTACTTACAATTAGCGAGGCATTTCATCGCCGACACCACCCAATATGGCATGTCCTCTGGAGACAGAGAGGAGATAGGTGAGACAGCTGATACATTCTTGTGAGTTGCGATAAAACAATTGTTCCTACAATCATGAATCAATGCATCATACCGGCTTTATTGTCCAATACGACTATGCCCGACTTATTGACGCTGAACACATTGTGAACGATGTGCTTGCTGTTCACATGCGCTGGGTTTAAAACTCCATCCAGTGACTTTAGGCCCAACACCCTCTGTAGACTAAAACATCAGAGTTAGCATCAAATATTGAGAGCAGTGGTTCCTGATGTGGGCAAGATTTATCATAGAATTGGTCATTATTTGTGTCTGTTTTTAACCAATTTCTAACTCATTAAAAAAAAAAAGAAACTTTTGCAATAAATATTTTATATTATATATCCAAACATATCAAAACAGAATAAAAGCAACAAATATGAAAATCACTGTATTAAATATCCAATATGGAGATATGTTGCTCATGACAACTGGTGGTTGCCAGTTGTCATAGTAACACAACATGTTTGCCAGCTCAGGAGCTTTTCAGGAGCTCAGCAGCCGGAGCAAGTGATGGAAACGACAAAATCATTTGAAGGGTGCTGTGGTCTAGAATAGTTTGGGAACTACTGATCTGGAGTAAAACACACAAACAACATGAACAACCGATGTGTTTGATAAGTTATGGAAAAGGGTTACGTACTGTGCAACTGTCATTGATTTCCAGACGTGGTCCACTTGTTTTTGAGTTATCTCCTTCCTTCGTATGAGTTTGCATTCATGGACATCGCCAATAGCTACGCTGTGCCTTTTATTCCACAAATCTGAGGTCTGACAAAAAAAGAAACGGAGACATGAATGAAAAACTTCTTTAGAAATTTCCCTGAGTGAGCAGAAACATGGAAAGCTCTGCATAATACTAGTCTAATAGTCTTGCGATGCAATCAAATAAAACTTTTACATAAGAAGTTCTACCTAATTGAAAAGTGGAAATGACAATGATCTCTCTTAAAATAATCTCGTCTTGTCATTCTTTTCTCTGTCTGCATGTGTGGGCACACTTGGAGCCCAGCACGAGTTGAAGGAAACACTGGAGGAGCTGAAACACGTCTGTGTCTTTCTCACCATGGCAGCAGACTTCAGCGGTGCCATGTTTTCCTGCTGAGGCAATTCTTCGTAGTCATCCCAGCGAATTAGTCTGGGCAGGTCACTGCAGTCTCTCAACACAGGCCTTGTTGGCAAAGACTTCAGGGGAGACAGCGTGGGGAACCTGAGGAGAGAGACAACAGCGCCGGGCTCAGCCAACGTTGGAGAGGGCAAGCTGTGAAGATGCAGCAACAGTACAGGACGACAAACTAGTACCTGTACAGGTGGCCATTGTCTTCAAAGTCCTCTGTCCCATGGCGTCCCTTGATGTCTTCAATGACATGGGCCTTGAGAAACTTCCTGAGCAGCTGCAGGGTCTGATAGCGTGTCACCTCTGGCCCAAAGTTGTAGTTGTGCCTCAGCAGCTCATGCAGATAATCCACTGCTTCGGATCCTGTGAAACTACAGTCGTAATAGCGGAAGTTTGCCCAGTGCCTCCTCAGCGGCATGCCTCCACGGAAGAGTTTGATGGTTTCATTCCACTGCAAAACAGGGAGACATGCAATGACAGATAATGTAGAATATATATATATATATATAAAAAAATAAGCTGTTTTGACACAGACAACAAATTTAGTGTTATAGAGTGTTTCTTTGCAATCAGGTGGAATATACTGTTAACATGCAAATATTTCACTGTGGCTACTACTCTGGTAGAGCCCAGATAACTAAATTCTATGTAGGGGATAATGTACACTGAGCCGGTCATTATTGTAAAACGAACCCAAACAAGGTGACTTGAGTGAGGCTTCATTTTGCAATAATGGCTGCTGCGCCCAGTGCATTATCCCACATTTACACATGGTCACACCAAAGAGATCACAACCTTATGGTGGCTATGGTTTCTGTCTTAATAGCGATTAAAATTACACAGACGATCCAGGCCATGCACATTTCAATTTGTGATCTGTAGGCGTCATTATTTTATTCTAATAGCAAACACAAGACAATTACCATTATGGGAAACAGCATTGTTGAAAACATGCCAAGTCTGCTCTGAAACAATTCCTAACTACTCTAGATACAAAAGAAACACACACAGCTTTCACAACAAATGAAACATTATGTCTTTAGAGTGTACTGGATGCTGCAGAGGTTATGGATTATCAGATCTCACAAAGTATCCAGATGGGCAGGAGGAAAGCAAAAAAAAAAAAAAAAAAAAAAGAGAGAATGAGGCGACACAAAGTCATTACAGACGAATCAAATGGTATCAAGCAAGTGCTGCTCTGAACTGTGCAATTACTTGTGTAAACACGTGGGAACATTCGTGTGAATGAGGTGATTATAAATGCTGCATCTTTCTGAAACACTCACAGCAGATTGAAACATGCAGCATCACAGAGCTAAAGACTCATCTGTCCTCCACAGAAGTTTAATGCAGATGAGACAAGGACTCCTCTGTCATACTGTTAGTGCTAAAGTTTTGTGCGATGATTGTAGAGGATTTAAAACGACTGAACTCCATCTCTGGGCAGGTGCAACACATTTAATGTATAGTTTTTCTTGTATAGCTACTGTTTATTTATCTCCTTTCTTTTTCTATGTGTCCATTTATTTGTTTTTTTTTTTTACTTTTTATCTGTACATGACGATGAAACGATTGAATTGAGCTCACTAATTAACTATAATTAACGTTTCTCTTACGACTAAGCTAAGTTTGAAAGTAAGTTATCGCTTTCTTACATGAAGTATGAACATAGGTTTTCAACGTAATGTAATATTTCGATAGGTGCAATAAACTTTACACACTTAGCTAAACTATAACATTAAAACTTAGCATAACCTAACATTAGACCGAGCCTTCCTGACGTTAACGTCACCTACACACTCACCAGCTTGGTCGCCCGGTACGGACCCGGCCCGATGACTTTACCTTCCATTGTGGTACCGAAAAGCCGCTTCACTCTTATGAAAACATGGAGATATTGTAAGTTTTTGTGGTCTTTTCGGCTGGAAACAATTAGCTAACAGAGTATCTGAACAGAAACGCTCCTGCCAACTTTGAATCTCTTACGTCACATCATTCGAGCGACGTGATTTGACAGCGAGTTGATCATGTGACCACATGGAGTGCTGCGTTTGTGAATGGAGCTGTAGTGGGACAAAGCAAACACCAACATTCAAGTGCTGCTGCTGCTACAACTACTACTACAGTGATGATGATGATGATAATAATAATAATAAGAAGAAGAAGAAGAGGAAGATGGAGAAGAAATGTTTAGAGGTTTTTGAAAACATTTACCTTGCTTTAAAATCACATACAGACATTGAATCATATAGAAATAGCTCAGGAACTATTCCTATATGATAACCATAGACTGTATAAAAGAAGTATGTGTAGCTTAAGGGGCTGAAAAGTGAAGCCAATGCCTTAAACCTGCATTCTCTCTAATGTCCAGCAGGGGGGACTCTGCTGGTTGCTGAAAAGAGTCTGAATGAATGGAAGTCTATGATAAAAATGGACCATTTTCTCACTTGATTTATTACCTCAGTAAACGTTTTCCTAATTAGTTTATGGTCTCAGTCACTAGTTTCAAGTTTTCAATACAGCACAATGTTCATTTAGTGAATTATGGTCCCATTTAGAAGTAAAAAGATAAAGCAGGGTATGCTTTAAGGAGGGACCATGTTCTGAATAACCAATCAGAGGCGGTCTTCATGTCACTTCTGCCTCCAAAAAGCCTAAATGGGGATGGCCATGGAACCAAGACGGTAATGCCCATAAAGTGAAATTCGAGGCTTCAAAATGGCCCACAAACAAACAAACAAACAAACAAACAATGTCATGTCCAGTCGTATCTGTCACGTTTGTCTAGATCACTCGTGCCTAGTCTTGTCTCCCACTTCCTGTTTTATTGTGAAATCTAAACTCTCCTCTCGTTTCAGGTTGTTTGACTTCCTGCCCTTGTGTGTTTCCCGCCATTGTGATTGTTTGCCCCGCCCTAATTGTTTCCACCTGTTCCCCATTACCTTCATGTATAAGTAGTCTGCATCTCCCTTTGTCCTCCTGTGCCAGATCGTCTTGTCTCATGTCAAGCGTTCAAGTAGCCATTTGCTATCTCTGGTTTTATTGTAAGTCTTATTTGTCATCTCGACATTAAAGAGTTTGTTCAACTGCCTGGGACTGTGTGGGCGTGCATTTGGGTCCTACCTGATTCTTGATCCTGGATGTAATAAACAACTGACATCAAGGTAGGTACTTCTTATATACAGTCTATGATAATAAATGACACTTTATCTATACATTTTGCTCTTTGCCCTTTGTTCGAAAGACTTTATTTTGGATGAAAAGTTGTAACTTGATTAGGAAAAATTGGCACAAACCATATATAAAGTTCAGTGTTTATTGCGTCAAGTCACAAACAACTTTAAACCAATGCTGAGTTTCAATGTGTTTTGTCTAATTTGAAATAGATCACATGTATATTATGGAAGTTGAGGCAGCCTAGTTACTGTAGTGCTTGGAATACAATGACCTCCTATAATTTTCTCAAATAACAAGCAGCCTGTTACACAATCTTTTAACAGACCCCATGCTACAGCTTTCTGGATAGACAAGCATAGTGTAAAGGAAATTGGATCAAACCAAGTAAAAGGAAAATAATTGGAGATAAGACCTTCTCTAAATCAGTGGAAAAACAACATGGTTAATAATTTAAGCAGTTCGTAGCTGCAAAGAGGATGACTGCACTGTCTCATTAAATCGCTTTTCAACATTTTTAAATTGGAATGAAACAAGAAAGCCCATTCAAACCATAAGTGGTAATGGCAAGACTGTTATCTTTTCCTAGCTGAAGTTTTACAATGCTATGGCTCTATGGTGGTGATATAACATTCAGAGCTGCAGGCATGCCATAAGGGTCTGATTTCCGCCTAAAACATTTCCTGTAACACCCAGAGGACCTCAAGCTTTTCCCTTTAGTATGTTGATGCATGTAGTGAGAAAAAGGGAGGCTGTTCTGATCTAACAGGCAGTAATAGGAGTTCAATTTTCTCCCATTGTGTGGGCTGCAGCAATGGAGGAGAGACAAATGCGTGACCAGACTAGTCAAGACAGAACTGCTAAACACCCAAAGTTCAGACTGACTCTGGGAGAATCGAGTGGCACCTTGAAATGATCTGTAATCTCTACAATATAACTAAAAGATTTTACATAAATATGCTACAATGGCTCCATAATCATTCAGTCTATATATCATTTAAACTAAGACAATTTTCTTTACTCCTGTTACGCCTTAAAGGCAGACGCTGCTTGATTGCACCTAAATCAACCCAAATAAACAGAAGTCTGGGTACATTGAACAGGGAAAAGGTCAACAAACACCAGTGGCAGAGATATTAAAAGCTGCCTTTTCCTGTCTTAGAGATAAATGTTGAACTACATGAGCCTGACACCCAGGATCCTGGAATTGTAATGTTAGATGTCGGTGAGTTTCTCTATGCCTGAAATGACGGCTGAGCCTCCTGAAGGCGTCATGAGCCGAATTAGAAGAAACATCTCCGATAAATGGCACCCACTTCGATAATCCCAGTGACAGCATCCTCTACACTACAACCTGCTTGCGTTCCAGTTGATGAATGTCGCCGTCCTTCGTCTCACATCTCGTCCTTCGCTACTCAGTGAAAGGTCACGGCATTACCGAGGAGAGGACAAGAGTAGAGATACTGAAGTCTTCGCTAATGAGATGGTTGAACATGGTAGCAATCAATAGGGCCGACGGAGACGGTGAAGGCTGGTCATCATATCAGTACTTGGAACAGAGGACCCTGATAACATTGAGTCACACATCTTCACCTCATGATTTGCAAGCCAGGACAGATTTATGATCTCTGATGCTTATCATATTTTTTTTCATCAACTCCTCATGCACATCGCTAGCTGTCAGATTACACTTACTTACACTACACATATTGCCAGACTCATATCTGGAAAAATAGGGCTTAGTAGAATTTTGACAAATCTAAGCATAACACCAAAAGCCTGAAACGGAAGTTTTTTTGGTTTCCTGTCAACATGAAACCAGAGCATATTTAATATGGCTTTTTTGACTCTTGACTTTTCTGCACACAGCCAAGGAATCTATTTGTTTTTACACTTCGGCCCTAATACAGATTAAACCAACAACATATGATTTAGTTTATGAGCTTTAGAGGTTATCCTTGGACAGATCGAGGCTAGCCATTCCCCCATGTTTAATGATAGAAATGTTCAAATTGGAACAGAATTGTAGCTGAAAATATGAAAACACTTTTCCTCTTGGAAAGCATCAAGTCTGTAATACATTTTTTGGCTGCCTTGTCGCATTTCCGTGTCCTTGTCTCTGGCAGCCTCTGATATGATAAACATTTAGTCACATTTAAATATAAAATAGTAAAGATGCTGCCAACTTTGCAAAGAACTGAAAAAGCAAAAGGGACACTGCCTGCAAGATGCACAACCTTTGTGTTTGGGAAGTAAACCTATTGCTCCCATCGATTGAAAGACACTGACACACACATGATCTCACTCTGTCGCTTTCGACTATGATTGTCAGCTTGACGGAGGGCTTGGGAGAGGCTGCACTGCAGAGAGGGAAACAGAGGTGTGTCTTTGTGCCATCAGATGCAGTTGTCCTGAGTGCTCCTTTGGGAAGAGATGATATGCACCTTGTAGGAGGACATATATGGTACGAGAGCAGACAGGGAACTATTTGACATAGACATAATGAAAAACAATGCTCTGGTGCTCTTAGCCAGCTGCCGCTCTGAACAAGCCCCCTTAATGCTAAACTGTGAGGGCATGGTATTATTATTATTATTATTATTATCAGTCTATTCAAAATTCTGGAGACCACAGATCATTTGAAAGACCACATGTAGAGATTTGAGAAAAATAATCATGATCTCTGTTGTGATTAAGGATTAACGAAGTCCTGTGTAATTTTTGACCACTAGTAGCGGTACTGAGAAATGATTCTCTGAGAGGAGCCCTATCTATATTATGCACATGAGCAATGCAGTGCACATTCTGCCACTAGTTTCATCCACTGATCTATAAATGGTGGTAAAGCGTGAAGATGAGTACAGTGTGTTTTGGGGATCAACACTGAATGTAAATATAAAATATGTATAGCATATTGTATAGATATAATATATATTTTTTGTTTATAAGAACACTCAACAAGGCTGATTTAAAAAAAATAAAATGAAAAATGATTATCCAACCATGAAGTTAGCCAAGTTAGTTGTTGGTTTCCCAATATGAGCACCATACATCTCTATGTATCTGTATGTGGACTCGGCAGGCGGAAAAGTCAACACATCTATGTAACACTGTGGAAAACGTGATTGGATCAGCGTTCCATTTACATGTCATTGTCTTGCTTTTAAAACCACCATTTTTCCGTGGAGGGAGTTCTACACTGGCCACCCTTTCCGGAGTGTGAGACTCACTAGCTTTGAGCTCAGCATGTACTTCAACATTTGCCATTTGGTGGGTTGTAAGAAACGCCAGCCAGTCTGGGAGAGTGATCATACTGAGCTTTTGGTTCATTTGTTTTCAAGTGTTCTTGGTCTCTTTGAGTAAAGGAAGAGAACTAGATTATGTTCAAAAGTCGATTTTTAACACAGATCAGACAATACCAGCACAAAGATTGATAGGATTATGATTTTTCTCATTGTTCCTCTACTGCGGTACTAGGATCAACTCGTTATCTTTCCCTTTCATGGTGAAAACAAATGATCTCATTATTTATTGGATAATAAATCACCACAACTACAGAATGATTTCTTATTTTTCTGACCATTGTGCTCATCACCTTGAGCACTGTGCTGCATGAGGTAACAGCAAATACTGCAAAAAAACAAAATCTGCACATGCTCAAAGGTCATTGTTCCACATATGCATTAATTTTAATCATACCCTGTAATTAGATATTGATGGTTACTCTTAAACTAATCATTCAGTCTAGTCCCTACCTGACTGCCAATGTGCAGTTTAATGAGGTTAATTACTGCTCCTGTGGATTAGATATCAAAATGTTATTCCTTACTGTCTAACTCCGCTGGAGAGCAGCACGGGAATACTGTCTCTTTATTTTGCTGTCAAGCATGACACTTACGAACCTACAGAAAAGTCAAGCGTTTTCTAAATTGATTGGATTTTTCATTGAAGGTACTTGACCTTGGAAAGATGACTTATTAATTCCACTGAGCAACTTGAGAAAGGGAGCAAACAAACAAAAAAAATCTCTTGAGACCCAATATATCTCATTTGTCGAGATATAGTAGTTTAGTTAGCAGCATTATTAAAGATGACCACAAATGACCACTGGAGTTGAAAAAGACAATCCCAAGAGCTCACACACGTGTCGACTCTAATGTATACTGACAGTAATTTTCACAGCAATTTGAAAATGTCAATAGGCTATCAGATGTGAGATATGGTTTAAAGTGTGTTGAAATCTGCGGTTCATTTCCTCTCGGACCACTCCATGGGTTCAAAAACGCAACAAATTGGACTTTGAGAGCAACAGTGGAGATGGAGTGGAGTGCAGAGGAGAGGGCGGCTGGGGGTGGCAGCCTGGCAGCGGCGGGGGGGCTCTGATTCAAGTGATCCAAGCTTTCAACATTACTAGCTCAATAGTCATGGCTGGAAAAAACAACATGCATTGAACACCAGTGTGATGGTAAAATAATTAGCTCTGAAGCTTTTCTTTACTCTTCCTGGTAATCCAGAAGAAAAGAAGTGAAGAGGGAGAGCAACAAAATAACACAGGCTAGTGGAGGGGCCAACAAATTCAAATCTCATTATGTACTTGAGACACTACAAATCAAATCTACATCTAAATTAATGGATATTGATACATGAAGTGTTTCCACTGATGCTCTCATGTATAATGTATATTTCAGCAACGAATATAAGTTGATATAAGTCCCACACTTAACAGTACAGTAAATCACTCTATTCAACATTCACAAGCAGTATACATTTGATAACTTGTTCTAGGACATTATGTTGTTGTAAGCAGATATAATTGGATTTTATGGGTTAATGAATGACAATATGATAACTTCCAAAAATAACATTGTTTATAAGGCAGCTTCTGTGCACATGTACTCACAGGGGCAGTGCTGACTTTGGCAGCTGATTTTAGATGTGGTCTTAGCTGTGGAGAAAAAGGTGCTTTAGTTTTATTCATGCTGATGCTAGTCTACTTTTGTCAACAGAAACTAAGACATTTTAGTAAAAATGAAAACATTTTTTCATGTATATTTTATTTTGTATATCAACTATAAATTGAAAACTTTGCTTTAAGGCTCAGCTCCCTCTCAACTACAGTAAAACATCTGCATTACTACTGACGCAGGCTTTTCATTAAAACAGTTACTCATTTGTCCTTTTCCATCTTTCTCATTATTGTTTTTTTTCTATATGAACTTTGGTCATTTCACATATTTTTAATCATAATTTCCTTTGAAATTACCACTGCACAGGAGGAGTAACAGTTGTCAACAAATAAATTAGTAAACACACATCTGCTTACAACTATATTATGGGGGAAATTGGGTAACCAAAAAATACAAATATATAAAAATAGTCAAAAGCTTGTACTCTACCGGCCCCTATTTGAGGTAGATTTTGAAAGTAAATTTCCATATTAATAGAACAACCTCCAAATTAAAGGAACATAACTGTGAATAACTGTGTTGTGAATCAACCCACTCAACCAGGATTTTATTATGAACTGTTATGGGGGGAATCTATCCAATTGGAGCAGGAGGGGAAATTTCATCATTAATTCTTCCTGTCCACATGGAGCATTATGGGGACTAATTCCACTTTGCGCTCAGGACTAGCAAATACAAAGCACATAGCTGGCACTGGAATAGTGCAGACTGAAGTGACTGACTGGCATACTGTTGTAATACTGGTCCAGCAGTATTGAGTATTCAAAGAACTACTCAATTTGAAACAGGTTCACTATGTAGTAAAAAGCCAACGAGCGGCAGTTGGTTGGACGGGGCCACAGACAATAAAACACATTTGTGAAAGAAGTGGGAGAAACAATTTTTTTGGCATATAAACTTGGAGAGACGCTTCCATTGCATGTTATCATATTTAGATTCATCATCCACAGTTTGATGCATTTGTGGCTGACAAACTGAATGAATGCAAATACACCACTGATTATTTGTGCCTGTGTTAAAGATTTGGTGTCTCTGATCATCACTTGATCCTCAACACTTCATTGAATATGATGCCGCAATCACTGGTTAATGTTTTGAGGGCTGAGTCATAGGCCACAGTCTAAATACAGATCATCATTCAGTGATCCCTAATGAAATCAAACTTTGCCTCAAACTTCAATTTGTACTAATTACACAGCACTGAGTCAAACAAGCTGCATATGTGTGATGACTTCATATTTAAAACTAGAAGATCGCTCCTGGGAATTGCATCTTTAAAGTGAAACATGTCATAACACCCCCTGTGAACCATTTTTCAGAATCAATGGGCCAATGTACTGACTTAAGTGGCTCACAGTCACCCTGTGTTGTAATGGTGTGGTATTACCTACATTGGTTTGAAGAGGAAGATGCAATGAAAACTGGCACATGTTATAGGAACGATTTAGTTATTCAAAATAAATGAGGTCTTTCTGCAGAGAGATGAGAGACGCAGGTGTGCAAACCCTCTGCAAAACAGGATTTTAGCCATGTCAAATTTGGATGATAATAGTGTGTACCAGTTGAATTCAAAATAAATAGTCCACTCTCCTCACTCCAACCTATTCACATTTGAATACATCCAAGGCTAATTTAAATACTGTCTTCCTCAGCAAATTCACTAGATGGAACAATTGCAGCTGAAAATATTGAATCATAAATGTTAAAGTTGTGGAGTTTTTCACCAAAACCCATCTTGTGTGTCCACAGAGCCCAACATCCAAGTTTAACACACCATCTTAAAAGGTTCGATACAGTGATATAGTTTGTTACACAAATATCTTTTTCTTTCCCTTTTGTTGATGCTTTGCCACCAATTGTCAGTATGCATCACTACCCCTCGTGTGCATCCTTGTTTTAAGACATAGACATCATCAAAACATGCTCCTGTGTAGTCAAATACTCCCCTTAGTACCTTTAAGGTAATGCAAAAGAGCAAGTGTCCAGGCCCTAATCAATCCAGCCATTATCTCACATCTATGATGTAACACCTCTGTGACTATCAACTGTCTGTATATAAAGTCAAGAGAAAAGTCCAAATTGAATGCAACTATTTGACACCTTTTATGAGGTAGCCCATGTGTAATTTCAGATTTATTAAACCCATTAAGTAAAATTAGGCCAATTTTAATTGAAATCCTTTCTTTTTTCATGTTGTCATGGAGACAGTGCATGTTTACCTGATCAACATCTGGCTCAGAGTCAAATTAGGTCTAATCAGGCTGACTGTCTCTTTATCAGCCTGCAGTCCATTTCTCTGCCTCTCTGCAGCATCGAAGCAGCAGCCTCTATTCAGCCCTCATAAGTCCGCAGATTGAACTAATAGATGCTGTAGAGATCAACTCTGTAGGTGCTTTTATCTTTTTATTGGAGATAGATTTGGTTTTAGGTTTATTAGAAATCATTTAAAGCTGCAAATTATATTTATCTCTCCGTCTTTTGGTTTATATGTGCCTTTAACAGATAATATTGTGTAATATAAATATTATAAAGTACTTGGAATCAAATAGAACGACAGAAGCCAAGTGTGACCCCCTTTTACTTGTGGAGACCGAATCCGAAGAAGATGGTTTCCCATTTAAAAAGAGCAAGATGCCTGTTTTCCTTGAGGTGAGAACATCACATCACTGAGTGTGCTTTGGCACTCTTATTGTGGGAAGTCGGCTGTACGGTGCTCTGGAGGTTTTATGCACAGTGTTTTGGTGACCTCTGCAGGTTGAGCTCTCAAATCTTATTCTGTGTGTAAACTGTACCATGTGGGATGTACTCATTTAGCAAGACGTGACCGGCATATCGTCACCTTCTTAAAATAATTGCCTAAGTCGTTTTTTTACAAAAATGATTTTTTTGCCTAAATCATCTCCTCATGATGCTGGCCACCTCTGGTAAAATTGCCTACATCCTCAGTTAAACAGATCATGCCATTCTACCCCTTTAGTATAATTGCCTATGTCAAGAGTGTGACTTAGGCAGTTTTATTTTGCCTAAGTCACAAGACAATATGACTTAGGCAATTTTACAAGCTTTTCAAGATGGCAGCTGATTCAAGAAGAAGATAATTCTACACAGTTTCTGACGTTATTTCCACGATTCAGGGCTCCTCCCATATTGGTAGGTGAAGATGTTTACTATAATATACACTAGGCTATAAATATTGCATAATATTTCATGTTTTTATTCAGTCTTTTTAGTTAAAATTTCAGTTTAAGAATTTAGCTAAAAAGCACAAAAAGTGGATAGGCTCCAGAATCTATGGCTTTTACAAGTGATAAGCTTTCTGTTAACTTTTTATGTCTTATCAAACAATATTTGAACAAACAGTATTGCTTTTTGTCTAATTTTCTCCACAGTACATCATCTAATTAAGAAATCATAACATGATTTGACTGGTATTATAGTATGCCTGTTCTGCTGTGTCTAGAGACAACTTGCAAACCATTTTGGGAATCCTAGGTGTAGCTTAATACAATTGACTACAAGGCAATTCATGTTTCTCAGAATGATCACACATTTTTGAAGGGTTTAAATATTTTTTTTTCCATTTTGGTAGGAGATGCACTTGACAATCATGACACCAGTCTGTCCTCATCTACTGAGGATGACAATGAGACTATCATTAAAGAGATAATGCAGCATGTTGATAATGATGCAGCATCAGCTCCCATGGATGATGTTAAAGATGCGAATGCATACTCTGAGCTTGCAAGGAAATATGGGGTACTAATAACACAGAAATACCTTGTTGCAGGTCATACACAAATGGAGTGCGACAGCATGCATAGTACTATTGAACGCAAAATAGTTGCAGATATCTTCACCCCAAGAGACTATGTTATTATACTTCTATACTTCAGGCAAGAATCAGGCCATCACCTTATCATGTGAAAGTGCTCAAGCACGATGAGTTCCTGAAACTGAATGGAGCTTACTTCTTTAGCATCAGACCAGGCAAAAAAGCTGGAGACCTGACTTGCGGGCTCTTCAGTTTAGCAGTGAAGGCAAGGTCCATTTCAGACTGTCCTTCTCAAAAGGGAAGAACTGCCACAAAGGGTACAGGTGCCAAATGGGCCAATGGCATGGATAAGATTGTTTCCATGTGCTCTGCCAATCAAGGAGAGAAAGTTCCAGGACCTCCAGTCAATGAAACCCATCATGCCTGTCGAGTGTCATCACTTCTTTGACAATTTGCCACACAAATAGACATCAGTCAAGAATCCAGCAAAGAAGAGCTGGAGGGAGAAGTGAAGAAATGCACATGCCTCCTCAGCATTAGGTTTAGTTAGTTTATTAGTTATGCTTTATTCTTGACAGAGTAGAAGGTTTGAAATTGCCTAAGTCACAAAGGCATGTTCAAAAATTTGCCTAAGTCATTTAATTCTCTCATGTTCCATGTTTGACTGACATTGTTGTTTGTATGTCAATAGGCATCTGTTGTTATAAATATTTTGATTAAAATTGTTAGTAAATATCATATATTCAACAAATGGTTCAGTTTTTTGTGTTTCCTGAAAAATCTGAAAAAATGACTTGGGCGATTATTTTAAGAAGGCGTCGATATGAAAATACACCACTGTTGAGTCAAAGGGGTACATCAGGACACGCACGTCTTCCATTTTAATGAGCCCCTAAAGCCCATACCTCAAGACCACGAATCTCTGTTTTGCTGAGAAGACAAGGAAGAATGATATTCACACCGGATGAACCTTACCTTCCTTAACGGCAAACTGAGCTGAGGAGAATTTTTTTTAACAGTGAAAAATTGTCATGCTTTCTTAAAGTAGCTCTTTAGCCTCTTCTGTGTGATTTGTGGGCATAATCATGATTTTACTATATGTTGTGAAAGAGTGGAAAGGAGGAAATAGTGAGGCTGTACACTTTTTAACTACTGCTACTGGCTTCTGTAAGGATGACAGTTTCGATCTGTTGGTCTGTCCACTACCAGACTGAAATCTGTTGATCCTGTTCATAGTTTGGTTCCCACCTGGGGGATCACTGTCTCATATCATACCCCTTTCTCTCTCTCTTTCACTACATTGACATTTAATTAAAGGCTTCAAAAAAATCTCCACAATTCAGTTTCTCTGGAGGATGAATCCCTCTGACTTTGTGGTTCAGTGTGAAATATCTGAACAACTATTAGATGGGTTGATGGAAAACATTATACTCTTAGTCATGTTAATTAGCGCTTCATTACCTTATTAACTTCATGCACACTGAATGGAGATTTAAATCGTGAAATTGAGGAATTATCAGATTATGGAAACTCGCTAAAAACAAATCAGACCAACAAACTAACATACAACACAGACAATAGTAGGCTAAATATAAGCAATAAACAAAATATACCAATTACAGCATCATACCCGTCTGTGAGTTAACTCAAGGAACAACTGTAATGTTTACAGTCCCCCACTTGATGGCAGCATTGTGACTTGATGAAACATTTAAAGATTACAAGAAGCATAAACTACAACATTAAATGCCATGAAGACCGTACTGAAGAACTGACATTGTGGGCACGGTACTGTAGATGCACTGTATTATTGATCCATTATTATTATTATTCCTCTTTGCTTAAGATGATGGTGAAAAGGTGTGCTAATTGGCACTTCCAACAATTACTAATTTATTCAGTTATTAATATTTTTATGTGATGTTTATCTGACCGTTGGTTTATTTTCTTCTTGTAAATTGAATCTATCTGTTTGTCTATCCGTCTGGTCAGTCAACAGTTTTTTGTTTTGTTTTGTTTTTGTTCAACTCTTTCCTGAAGTGTATTTAGTACATGAACTTGTTTGGCCTGACTGTTTTTTGGTATTTTGACTGCTAAGAAAAAGAAAGTCCTGATGAATTCTGTAATTTCCATTCACCTTTACCTTGGGAAACAAAGCACTGAAGCACTGGGGAAATATTGCACAAAGAAATATTGTTTCTTTTAGCCCCAGTAAAAACGCTGGCGCAACTTCTCTTCTGACAATCAGAAAATAATGCAAAACCTATAAAGAAAGTTCCCAGACTGTTTTTAATCCTCGAGGAGAGCTCATTTAGTTATTTCCTGTTGACTTGTTTTTGAAGAGTGGTCTTTATTTCTCCAAGATTAAAATTCAATGAAGAAAAAACCCAATGGAGTGTAATAAGAAAAACAAAAATAGCCCTGCATAGCCAGCCAGGAGGTATAGACTGCCATTTGTGTTTCATTATTTATGGCGAAGCCATAGCCTTTTTTTTTTTTTTTTTCTTTTTCTTTTTAAGACACGTCGTTTCCTCATGTTGCAGCAAATTATGCGCTGCCTGTAGTGGAGCTGCCATGCTTCACTGCTTACTAAATCGACAATTCCCCCATAGCCGAGCATTGCTCTCAAGCACATCATGCCCAGGCCCATTTTGATGACATCATCATTGCTGTCACTCTCATTGTGGACAGACCCCTCTGGGTAAAAAGGTGTCACGGACTGCTGCACACCCGTATCTGCTCGTCCATTGCCCAACACAGAAGTATCCCCTATCAGAAGCCCCTGCAGTGTTGCTTTGCAGCAGCAGCAGATTATACTTGATGACTTCATCTTAATCACATTCAGTTTAATTTTCTTTTATCTCCGCTGCGCCATGCCACGCTGACTGTCAAACATTCCACAAGTGGGTGCACACAAGCCTCCTTGAGCATCTGCATTTACACACAGGGACACGGGAACACACACAAGTCGACATTCGCACGTAAATCTGCTTTTGTCCAATTTGAAGGAAAACGTCCTGCCCTATTGCCACATGGTTAACAAGACTTTTAAATGGGAAAGACTTCTAATCAAACAAATGAGGTGGATTTGGCACATCATGTCTGAGCAATCACACTTACCATAAAACCAAACAAACAAGTAAAATGTTGGAAAACTGATAAATTCAGTGTTACTTTACTTTGGTGTATTTTCAGTCGGGCATTGCCACTTTTACCATGATAAGTAAAAGTTAAAGTCCTGCAATAAAAAATGTTACATAAAAGTATGTAAGTATTGAATGCAAAATATACTTTAAAGCACCAAATATAAAAGTACTGTTCTTGTGATGCTGGAAAATATTCCCTTTGAATGTTATATTATATACTATCTTATTGGAGCAATATTACTGATCCGTCAGTTTCTAAGCGGCATTTTACTGGTTGAGCTAATTTCAAGACATTTTATGTATGATGGAAAAATTTGGTTTTGTAGAAAATGATCTAAAGCTCTAAGATTAAAGTAGAGGAGCAACAAGTATAATATTTCCCTCTGAAATGTAGTGAAGTTGAATTACAAAGCAGCAAGAAATGGAAACACTCAAGTACAGTACAAATGCCTCATATCTGTAGTAAATAAATGCACTTATTAAATTCAACCTCTGCTTGAAATATACTTATTTCTTCTATATAGGATAACAACTTATTAAAGTGCATTAATATGGAAGCTCCAAAGTGCAATGCAAAGTTTAATGGATGATTTTGGTGCTGGCGTTGTAACTCATAATGCAACTTACACGATTGCATAAAACGTTTCCTACATATTGATAATCGGGTCTGTGTTGATATCAATGCATCTTAGCATGAATATGCTTTTACTTGACAATAAAAACCTTCATCTATTCTACTAATCTACTGAACTACTCTACTGATACATGAAGTACAATGAGCAAAAGTGCCAAAATGGAATTTCTAAATTGCACAAAAAACGATGCAAAAGCTTCACTCATTTGCACTTTACCCTAAATTAGTGGTCGGATGAGAAATGTTAACTGTGGAGGAAAACAACAGATATGCTCACGTAATGTACAGCTGTCTGAAAAAAGCACTGAATGTACAGCAGCTTATTGTCTGTTGAAGTGAGCTGGGTCTCTTCACTGGTCTTTGAACACTTTTGACCTTGCTTTGTGACTCCAGACACACACTCAAGAGAAACATGGTTTTCTCAGACATGGCAGCGGGCCAAAATAAATAACCTGCCCTCAGAGTGTCGGCAGAACCGCAAGAAATCCAAAACCCACGACCCGGCCCAGCGGCACTCACTCACAGGGCTATCAGCGAATGACTTACTGAAATTTTAATTGTCCGAATGCATCATGTGGTTTGGAAACAAAATCAAATCAGGACGGATCATCCTTCCTCTTTGACACCCATCCAAAGGAGAGTAGCATTTTTGATTAGGGTTTCATTTATTTATTTTAGGTGGCTCTGATTTCAAGGTCGGGTTACACCAACTTGGGGGACAAACAGATGACATTGTATGGATAGGTAATTCAAGAGTCTGCATGCTTCGATCCTCACAGATAAGAGGGAGATAAGAGACAGGTGTCTTGTAGAATAGAGGACATCCATCTAGAAATTCAATCGCCAAAGCTCAGTCAAAAATGGTGTCCATGAAATAAAGGGATTGATATCAATACCTCCCTTCAATTAAGGAGATCAGAATTTCATACATACACGCTGCATCTTCAATAGAAGCTTTTCTTTTTCCTTCAATTGGTGACGCCAACTTTATTAAACATTTTATATATTTTCAACGTGACCTTATTAAGATTAATAGGATTTGTTGGAAGTGAACGTGTGTGAGCGAGTGTTTTACTGTGCTCATTACACAGCTCCTGTCCAGTCTCACCATCGTATCACTTGTCTGATGTCACCACACCAGTTGGGTATTAAAGCTGTAAATGTGATTAAAGAAATGCTAGACAGTAGGAAGGACAGCTCTTGAAGGGTGAAACCGTGTGTTTGTGTGTGTGGATGTGTGTGTGTGTGTGTCTACGTTTGAAAACTGCTGAATATTCCAAGATAAGATGAGTTAAAAATGCAGTTTCTATTGTTGCAAATACACGACAGTCTCCTTTTTTCCCCATCTTCCTCAAAAGTGAAGCTCGCAGTCCCTGAAGCTATCGTCGAGTCTGCTGAAGGTGCATTTTTAAACACACTGGAAGTCTGTGTGAGTGATGGTACTGCACGTTGGTGAGAAAATATTGGAAAAAGGGTGATGAAGATCTCTGACATTCTAGGTAAGGACATATCGTCAGGGAAAAAAAAAAAATCAATGATATTCTACTCAGCAACCAATGAGGGACAAATGGAGTGAGACCTTCTGCAGAGTCACTTGATCTTTTTAGAGCACATGTGCCAAACTGATTTCTCTACAGTACTTAAAATAATTCATGACTTAAACGAAGGTCTAAGCATAAAGGTCAGAATAAAGAATAAGCTCAATGATTCAAAAGATGCTCAACATTTATGATAATTACATGTATCTATCAGTATGTAATACAACCTTTTATTCTGTGTGGTGTGGTGGAATTTAATGTGCCATCCTCTCAGCTTATTATTAATTGTCCTGGCCATTAATAATTGGACAGTAAATATTCATTACAACCCCCATATCATGACATAAAGGCTATGTCTGGCCAATTAAAAATGCATAAGGAGTAATGGGGCTTTATGAATAACTTAGCAGATGCCTCTTGAAAGCTAGAGCATGGGAAAAGCAACAAGGACTTATACAATATGACAGTTTTCTATACAACATATACGTATAACAGTGCAGACAAAACCAAGAATCTTTATCTAGAGGCTTTAATAAAGCACAACAATAAATAAAGTCTTGAAGGTCTTTACAAACCAAAGTGTTACATACTGTACAGTGGTGATTTGCTTTCTCTACATATGCAGCATCACTGAGACGCTACATGCTACTATATTACAGTTTTTTTTTTTTTCTTATAAATAATTCAACTGGATTTTTGTATATGCTTTTCTATTGTTACTTAGTTCTCATGCTTTCTGATTCTTAATCCAAGTGTACTGTAGTTGCCCAGTAGATGTCAGGTTTGTATAAGAAAAGGTGTTGGTGGCACTGACATCACTGACACTTCCACAGCCACTGCATCCTGTTTTCACTTTGTACATGCATACACCACAGTGTCCAAAACGCAGCCCAAACTGACGTATAAAAACCCAGGTGTTGATTCCCATCATGGGATCTCCCGCTGAAGGGAACCTCAACTTTGTCATCACTTCTTCATCTCCTAAAGGATACTACTGTAGGCGGGTAGCCAGCAAATAACCCCACTGCAAGAAGTAATCATTGTAAGTGAATGGATGAATGAATGAAATGAATGTGTATGTGTGTGAGTTTGGCTATATTCTCACCAACTAAAATACATATTTTGGAGGACAGTAAGCAGTTTCATGATGGTTTTCTTCTATATGAAATATAATTTGTCTAATTAAAAATTACAGCATATGCAGGCTAATGGAAATAATAGTCTGGGTTCAACCATTCAACCATTCAACCACTCTTCAGCCCGGTGAGGTTTTGTCTACAGTATGTTGCATTTCAGAAGTCCCTGTAAGATGAGTCACTGGCTTACACACACAGGATCTTACCTAATAAGAAGCTCGTGCATTTATTGCTGAATGGGGGAGTGTTATTTTTGGCACGTAGGTACTACGCACGCAAAACCGATGGTTCTCAATCTACTGTGCATACATATCCAAAGCGTTGTATGATTTTAAAGCAAAGGATTTAACTTGCTCCTCCTCTTTTGGGAGGAAAGCTGTCTTTCCTCCTCTTTAATTCTTGCTTGTGGCCTGAAGTTTAAGACATGCAGCCAAAATCAGCACAGGTTGTGTGAGCACATTGTTTAATTCTGGAAGCAGCATAAACAGACTTAACTAGCCTTGGAGAGCTGTGTGTGGATAAAATTATATTATTGATGTTAATAGATTCATTCACATCAGGCCTGTGTATTCAGGTTTTAATTTGATAAAACAATTAGCAAATTGTGTTTGTTGCGTTGACATCCTTGGAATATGCCGCATTTATCTCAAAGTCTTTTGATGAACATGTTTTTCTGGCAGGGATTCGTTTATTTTCAGAACACTCAGCTGTCATGTACACATGTCCCTTCACATTATTTTGAAAAGGCATTGCTATGGCCACCTTGACTTGAGTGCTAACTGTGATTGTGATTGGATCAAGAGTTGTTTTTTTTTTTTTTTTTCTTTTTCATCTTTTTCCACAATTATAATGAGTTCTTTCAGATCTGTGTGCTGTGCTCCTAAAATCATTATTTCCAGTGCTTTCATCCTCATTGTGTAGGTAAATTACTTATTCTAATTTATTGGAAGAAGTTGTATATTGGCTGATGAATATCAATACAAACAATATTAACACATAATTTGGCAGGAAAGTCAGTCTCTTCAAAAGTTGAGGTATTGCTATTTTCTTAGTTACCATGGTATAAATTACTCAGTGACTAAATCTACATTATATAGCTATACTAAAGCTATAGGCATTAGACCCCAAATCTTAAGACACTGATTAGTTGATGCCCTTCTTAGGATGCACTTACAATGAGTCACTTCTGTATGGATTTCACCTTCCTGTTTGTTTGAATAAAAGCCAAAAGTGGTTCAGGCTGAACTAAAACTGATGTAATACATGGATACAAATGGATATAGACTATATATTTAGACTAACTCGAGGAGTTTAAGTTTAGTACCCATGCATCAGTACTGAAACAAAGACACTTGTCACTGTTGTTTTTCCATTTTCCATTGCATTGCATGTTGTATTGGATTGTAATGCAAAGGTTATATTTAAATCTGTTGATAAAGTGCAATGATTAACGTCTCAACAAACGGCATGTCTTTATCAGAGTGACACAGTGGTACTGTGAATGCTTAGGTCGAGATTTGACAGCAGTGAATTGACAAGTGCTTAGACTCTTCTCCAAACCATTGAGTGTTACTCTGGAGCAGGTGGTGCATCTACTTAGCTGAACAGCTTGTTTTGCGTGGTTGCTAAAATAAACATCGACTGATCCAGAAACTTATTACCAGTATCCGTCCATTCTTAGACTGTTTTGTTGTAACAATGTCCAATTGAACATAACTTGTCTATAATTGCTTTTTTTCCTTCTCCTCTGTTTCTGAGCTTTTTTTTTCTATTGCCACAAGCTACCAGGGATCAGCAGAGATGTTATAGCTGCGCTGCGCACTGCGGACAGTCATGGAGGCCTAGAGCAAACGAGAGGACATATATATCACTTGACTGTGTGTCAGGACGATTACTGGATAAAGATCACAATATGACACTTTTCCTTTTCTGTGCTGGCTCAGTGAACAGAAGGAAAGCTCCTGCAGCTCAGCATGCCCCTGTCGAGGATATTGATCACAGATCTCAGACTTAAGACCTCTGGAGCCTGTTAAGGAAAAATCATTCTGCCTTTTTCATTGTCAGAACATCACACTAATTCTCATTTTGGGAAGCACAGATTTTACAAACGATAATCTACCTCTGATGATTTAAGAGGAACAGTTCTTTACTTTCTTTCTACTTGTGGTAAATTTTCATGACGCATCACCAGCGGAAGAAAAGTTTTAATCTGAGATTTGTCCACTCCATCAGTACGAGTGTGGTGGACTTTGTATGACGACTGTCTTACTAATAAATCTATGAGTGCAAGCACAGCACATTTTATTGAAGCCCTTTCAGAGGTTTTTGCCTACTGTTAGACGCATTTTCCATCTTGCTCTGTCAGCCAAATAGAGCACATAAAATGCATCTTAAAAGACAAAGCTATAAAATAATCTAAATTGGTGACAAATACAATAACGAGACTAAAACCAACACATTTTCAGGCACTCTTTCAAAACGTTCTACTCTGTGGCACTCGAGCCCATTTATCCCTACAGGAGAAATGCATCTTCAAAAAAGTGTCACAAATTTGCACTTTCATTTTAAAACGAGGCTGGATAATTTCCTAAAACAGCTGGGAACTGTAGATTTACGTGAACTTCACTTAAATGAGAGTAATGGCACATTAATTGGGGACAATTTTCAGGATTAATATGCACTTCTTATTTATAATACCAGGACAGTGCATGTGGGACAACCTCTGGTCCATAGTGGGTAAATTCAATGTTGGTTGCGGTTCCATGGGATTGTTTGACATAAACATGAAAATATAGATTATCAACAGACATATTCTTTGAGCTGTATTTTATTTTCCCCTCAAATTTGTACAAGTTGCTTTTTGAAAGAAAGAATTAATTTGCTTTTGATAGAATTACGACCTGCTCTATATGTATATGCACTAATGAGTTTACTCTCTGTGTGTGCAACCCACTATATTATATCAATCCCCAATATTATGATTTTGGTTTGGCAAAATGGGAAACACATACTGCACACCCTACAGAGGTGTGCTGTTTTTCTTTTCTCCCAATGTCCTTTTTCTTGGTAGTGCCAAAGGGGGACTGGAGGTCTATGACCCTTAATCTTTTCTATTCATTTCTAGAATGGCTAGAAACAAATCAATAGTGCAAACAAAAGCATTTTTATATATGCAGTTATTAGGTCATAAGCTACAGTATGTCACACTTCATTTTAGCCACAGCTGAGGCCTCCAGTGGGGCCGGCTCTCCCCCAGCCTTGTCCCCACAGGGACATTATGAGAATCATAAATAATACGTGCTAATGAGATATGAATTGATTACGTGAGGAAAAGCTTGACGCTCTCAATCCATCACCCTAAATGATGTTTAACAATAGATTACCAGCCAATAATTCCCCCAATATGAGATTAAATAAAATAGCAGGGCAGTTTTCAGCAGACTACTGCTGCCTCCCTCTCCTCCCATTTTCCAACGGGTGGAAATAAATCTGCTCAATTACTGTACCATCAATCCGTTTTTCACCGCTAAGGACATTATTATTTCATTTAGAGCTTGTTCATGCATCATAGATTATTTCATTTTACCCAGTCAATACAGAGAAGTGCAGTATTTTATGTTATCCACTGGGGCTTGTGGTGAAGTGGGGTTTTAATGGAGTATACATAGCTCAGGAAGGAGGGGGTTTGCTGTAAATGAGAGAAACGTGGTTATCACCTGAGTGCTGTTAGGAAAACCCAGATGTATATATTCATGCTCACATATTCAGTTTTTGCGATAGATATATACATTTGCTCCGTGCTATCCTCAGGCACCTGACAGACAATGAGAAAATGGGTCTCCTTCAAACCTGTGATCAATTGAAACCACATTAGCTGTGCCTATAAGATGATTTGGAACATCAGTTCAATCCCAAAGAACAATGAAAATTGGATAACACACATGCTCACTGGGCTCTAACTTAGCTGCAAATCATGTTAAGGTTTTCAGTGAAGCCAAAGTTGTGATTGGTTATTTCTCCTTTAACTGCATCAAGTTGTACCTCTGAGGGTTTACTTGTGATGATCTGTGTTAATGTGTGTTCTTATCGCTTTTCTATGGCTCACAGACACACAGGCCTGGAAACAAACAAACACAGAGAGCGGGAGCACTTGGAATGAAATACCAAATAAAAGGTTTTGATCATTGGTTGTTGTCCTTAGATGGGCTCCAAAATGCAGCCTTTTCACTTTACAGGTTGGCAGTTGACTTGTTTCTGACATTTTTATTGAACGGCAAGAGCAACCACATTCAGAATGCAGAGAGAGAGAGAGAGAGAGATTTCAAAGACGGGTTTTAGTGGGAATGACATTGGCTGCATCTTTATCTTCAGAGTGCAATGTTAAAGACTGAGAATGGTTCACTGACTTTTCTTTTCCTTGGTGACCTGTCTCTGTAACTGCTCCTGTCCCATCATGCAACACAGATCACTGAACTGCTGTGTAGCTCTGAAATTGGCTTTTAGAAGTTCTGCATTATAAAGTATGTCCTAATGAGTTAAATCAAAAACTTTTGTTCTAATAGCAGATCTTAATCAGTTCAGAAGGCAACGTCAGTCTGTTGTCTGGTTGGTCGGTCGGTCCACCACTTTGGTCCAGACTGAAATGTCTCAACAATTTTCATCAGTCTATGCTATCATTCCCCACAGGATGAAACTTCTGAAATGAGCTATTCAGCCATTAGACATTGTGTTATTGTGTTATTGTGCTTCCCTTCCATTTCCCTACCAGTACTTGGGGTAATGTGTTACAGCAATGTGTCACAGTAATATATTACTTTTGTAGTAACAAAGTAATGTAACACTTTACTTAATAAGATTGCGGTAATATTATTACATTTACTAAGTAATGGGTTACCAAGCCAACCTGGTGCCACAGTGCTACGCCACAAAGAAAATGCACCCTGTGAGGGCCAGCCAGTGCTGGAGAGAGGTCCCACGAGGTCCCATACTGAGCGGCCATCCCCACCGAGGTGAATCCCCCAGGCAGACTGCATGGACACCACCATGTTACCTCTCATAGGTTTCATACCTTTGTGAACTCTGTCTTCAAAGTTCTTTTCAGCTTTCCTTAAAGATAAGCCAACTTGTTGACAACTGCATTAAATATGTAACCTAAGTGGACTGTTTGCAGAGCAGCTGCACCGTTGAATGTATCTTTTTACATCCACATACATTAGGTGTTCAATGTAACACCTGCTTTGGGCTGCATTCCCACACAACCGGACTCCAAGACGACCGGACCAGAGGCTGTTACAAGCATCACCATCCACAGGCTTTCTGCCTCGATCAGAGGCCACCAGGCAAGTGGTTTTCAGTACACCACATTTCCCACATCTACCTGTAGGACAGGGATTTAGTGCTGTGCTCATTTGGTCCTTGCCGGGGACGCAAAGGAGGTAGAATTATCTCAGGTGTTCAGTAACCAGTAGCCTGGCGTGTGTGTGCGTGTGTTTGTTTGTGTGCGTGTGTGTGTGTGTGTGTGTGTGTGACAAGCAGACACACGGATGCACACAAAAGCGCCTTAAATCTGCATTCTTTCCAATGGCCAGCAGTTGGCAACTCCACTGGTTGCAAAAACAAGACATATTGTATGGAAGTCTATGAAATGACCCAACTTTTCACTTGTTATCTCAGAAAACACCTTCCTAAAGAGTTTATGGTGTCAATTACACGTTTCTTGTCTTAATACACTATGATGCTGATTTTGTGAATTATGGTCCTATGTAAAGTAAAATAGATCATAACACAGGGCATGCTGTAGGGCAGGATTACCTTGTGACCAAATATCCATGTGAAAAACTCTGAGGTAGAGAAACACAGGTGGAGTCACCTGTTGATATGACAGGTGATGTTAACTTAAACCACTGCTGTGTACAGCCTCACAATGCTGCTAGCTAAAGGGTCATGGTCATGCCGTACAGACATGTGTGTCATATCCTCTGCAAGTGTGGACTCACTGTCCACAACAATTATTGTGCACATATTCCCAGGAGTCATGCTCTTGTCTGTGCAGGACATCGCTGTGCGACACTGTAGTGGGTGCTGTGGACAAATCTACAGGAGGCACACGGGGGAGGAAAAGAACAGAGGAAAAGCTGCATGTGAGCCCTTGTACAGCATGCTTGTTAATTCATGTTTGCTACTTTGTTCTTCTCTTCTTCATGAATATGTTGGTTATCTGATAACTGGTGTGTTTTCGAGGAGGGTAGAGGAGGAAGTAATTGCGTTTGTGGGTGCACATGCAAGCAAAATATGGTTCAAAAGGAAGGATATGGTGCATGGTGGATACATGTGTGTTACACATCAGTTTATGATCCATCCCATGATGTTCTTTACAAAATAATCCCACTTCACCACCGCCATAGCACGCTACAGTTGATCTCAAGCACCAACTCTTCCCTGATTCTTGTCCTACCCATAATGCTAAAGCCCCTTTATACCTTGGCTTTGTAGCATCTCCCCTCATCTCTTTCTATGCTGTCCCCCAATGCCCATTCAATCCTCTTCTCCCTCTGTCTCTTTGCTCCCTGCGTGGCCTCCTGTGGGTGAGGAGTTGAGTGGGCTTGTCTAGGGGCTGAAGTCAGGTCTGGATTGGGAAGAAGTGGCTGTCACAGTGTCTGATTAATGACCCGTCGGTGGCGTGTCCAGCCACATTAGGGCTCCATGTATCTACCAGCGTCCACACGGGGCGAGGGGCTTTGTTCTGGGAGGAAATGGTGTCAGCTGCCCACAGCCGTTTGCCTATAAAAAGAAAAAAGATTTACTGTCATCAAAGGACAGATTAAAGCCCACAATGGCGGCATTGATTTTTTTCTAAACCAAAAAATTCACATTTTGGGAAAACCCATTCCAGGACTACAGAGAGATATGATCAGCTTATTTAGAAAGGATAATATGGAATCTTCACCCAGAATGAACTTTGAAAGAAGTAAATTGTAAATATTGATTTCTGAAATGAAGTGTCAATCTTGGTTGGGCCAAGATTATTCCTATCATCTGGCTGAACCCCCAGCAAACGATGAATTCAAAACTGCTGACAAAGTGGAGTGTATAGGATTTCTGTTAGGAGCAGTCGGCAGCGCTTTACCGCTTGGCCGGCCTGAGCCCCTGCCGGTAATGGCTGTTCAATTTTATCAGATAACGGAGGAGATCTCATCAGAGGCGAAAAATGAAATGAACTGTGACTCCGAATCAGGATCCCTGCTCTTATCCCAGCAAAAATCATCCGCGCGGGGCCCAGGGCTTTCCATTATTTCAGGTCACTTCATTACGGCCCTGCACACAGGACCCAATTGCTACAAACAAAGCAGGCCCTTCCTGTCTCACCCAGGGGTCGAATGTGAGGGGCAGTTTGATAGGCTCTTGACGTGTCCAGGGTTATCCCATTACCACTTAAGAGGGTTGCTGAAAGGCAGCAAATCTCGCCCACTTGTTTGTTATCCTTTCTCACCCTTTTGTATCATGAGAGGTTTTATTGTTCACCTTATTTCACATGGCGGAAAATAATTTATCTTTTCCACTTGTGGTTGAAAATGGATATTTTTGGGTTATAAGGATGCTGAAGATAAGGTGAAAGGACGAGCACAAACTCACCAATGCATTATGAAATATACGGATAAAGTTGTATATCCAGATATAATGACACTGCATACATTGCAAACTTATGCTGCTGTTCTATGATGTTGACATGAAAGGAAGCCCAGTCCTATAGACCTCCTCTCTTTTCACCCAACTCTAATAATGCTTGAAGTTTGGCTGATGTGTGTGTGCGTATGTGTGTGTATTTATCTTACTTGCAATAATGAATGAAATAAGCTGTTATCGCCAAGGAATTTGTAGCTTTGTGAGTAATTACAGTTTTTGTCTCAGCCTCCATAGGCCCAGCATTGATCTTGAGGAGGAGGGTGGTCGATACACAAAGGGGCAGGGGAATTTGATAGCTACATGGGAGAAAAATGACATTGGTCCAAGCAGGGAGATTTGTAATAGGGTGATAAGAAAAGCTAAAGGTAGGGAAATAAAGACTGAATGACTCTCTCTGTTTCTATATGTCTTTGATCACATTCTTTATTCTGAAAATTGACTGTTTCTGCAACCACTTCTTTTTTGGATTAGCAACAGTGTCAAAAAATGGAGTCAGGTATTGTATATTAATAAATTAGTGATGTAATGACACTTTTAAACCCCTATGGTCACTTTTTTTTTGTAATCGATGATACTTTCAGTTTGTCAGGGTCTCTTTCTGTTTTCATCTTCACGAAACAGCTTCAGGCATGCATTCAACTGATTGAGACTTATCTAATCTGCTATGAGCTCTACACCACTGGATCTATACATTGACCCATGCTGGCTTGAGTTACATCCAGCAGTGCTGGCTGCTTTTTTATGTCACGGATGCATAACATCTTTTCTAAGTGTTGCTCTCAGTCACGCAGACTGGGGATAACAGCTTGCAATACATGTCAGATTGTTGGAAATAATCATTAGTTGTTAGTAGTATCATCGTTAGTGAAAGAAAATACACATAAATACAGAAAAAACATTAAATACATTGCAAGCTTTTGTTATTATTTGTTGACTGTTTTATTTTTCAGTTTTTTAGGTATGAGGTCAAATGTTGCTTGTTGTAAATGACAATCTTGTATAATAATTGCACAGAAACATGGGCGACATTCGCATAGTAGCAGTAGTAAGATATTGGATATTGGACTTTCCTTTATCAGACAATATATACTTGTAAACTGGGCTTACTCTTCTTATTGATCCCACTACCAGTGGTGGAAACATTTTAACAGATATTGTACTTGTTGTGTCACGATGAATCTGAGGCACAGTACTTGAATAACTTTATTTAATGCTACTTTATACTTCTGCTTCAGTTTTCAGAGGGAAATATTGTACTTCTTACTCCACAGCATTAATGTCCCAGCTATGGTTACTGAACCCTGAAGACTAAGAATTTACACTTATCCACACATGATTAAAATTTATTTCACTTCTGATACTTTAAGTTTGCCAAAACATATGTACTTTTAACATAAGTGAAATATTCAATGGACTCTTACTTGTAAAGGAACGTTTTCACTTTGAAGTTGCTCCTATTGCTCCTTTTTAAAATTTGAATTCTTCCTCCACCACTGAAAACTGCAACCCCAAAACACTTGAAATAAAAACAACAAAAAAACTAAACAAAAATGTTCTAAGATAATTGTTTAATCCAGTGTACATAATCATCATTCACAGACCAAGACTGTGGGATGAGGTTGAAGGTTCCAAAAGCTAGTGAACACAGTTAAGCACTCCAACCACAAGTAGATCAGCAAGTCTCAGTCACTTTAAGTTGTGATGAAGAAACTATCTTTACTTCAAGTTATACTGCATAGTTAAAGTCATTAAGTCAGATCAGGTGGAGGTCTGCTTAATTGAGGTTTGTAAAATGAGACAGGTAGTTGTACTGTCCATGTGGTCCACAGTTGTTCCACCTAAAGAACGATGTCCAGAGAGATTCTTCTCTTTGAGAGACACATGCCATGTGGAAGTCCCTGAAGGGGTCAGCTTTCACTTCCTAAAATTGGCCTGTGTTGAAAATCCTCCAGTCCACTATCTCCTTGGATGCTCCAGTGTGACCGAGCAGAGGACATTTACAACAAAAAGAAAATGGCCTTATTCCCTCTCTTATCTCCTCCTCTCAGAGTAACACAAAGTTGACATTAATAGAAAATAAAAAGGAAAAAAGTCTTGAAACAAAGTTGAAGCCTTTGGTTACGTTTCAGAGCACAGGGCAATTTAAAAGCCTGAAATGTGGAATTAGAGAGGATTTGATGCGTTTCAAATTGAACGGAGGGGGACACCGTCAGTGGCGTTTGCACCTTCAGGCATTATTTAAGTAATGTCTTGTGGCACGTTTGAGGCATTGGAGGCAAGGGCATAGAAATGAGGGATTTATGCAGACGCCACTGCAGTTTTATCTCTCTTCTTCAGTCTGAGTGCATGCTCCGCTGAGTAAAAAAACAAGCAGACATACAAGTAGATTCAGATCATACAGAGTATGTGTTTGAGCTATCTGGATATTCACTTTAAACATCTAAATCAAGCTGTTCTCAACGGACCTCATCCACTCCTTATCGAAACACAGGCAGCGCCAGATAACTTGATTTGCTTAAGGAATGGAGGAGATATTAACAGCACTTGACTACGGCAGTGGCCCCTTCTGTTGTTCGTATTAAACCTATCCAGCACTTCATTATACCTTCACTCTCTGGAGAGTCTCTGCGTACAGTCTCTCTTTATCTCCTCTTTTCTCCTGTGTTTTGCTCCCTCCTTCTCTCCCTCTCTCCACCTCATGATACAAGCATCCTGCTAGCAGACAAGAGCATCATCAACATGCGCGGTGTGCCGGTGTCATGCAGATAGCCTCAGTGTTGGTAATGGAGGGAACAGCGATCGATAGGGAGCAGGAGATGGCTGCCGTTGAGGAGCCTGTGTTTGGCTAGCCCTAATCCTGATGAGTAATGTTGCTGTCATAATAGCAGGGATAATTTAACGCTGACACTTAACTCTGTGATGAATGGCCTGTCGCCAACGTGGGGCCGAGTCAAGCAGCCCGTCACAAGTTCTGAAATATTAATTTCATTCCAAATTCAGAGAGTATGTGGTGGAACGGGCATTAGGAAAGTCCGAAATGATCAGCCAGACCAGTCAAGGGTGAAGAAGGACTCAGTTGTTGTTTTCATTGCACGTTGGGCGTTCCAGTGAATACAATGAGAACATCAAAAACCTTCTATTCAAGCTAGAGAACAGATGATGTTGTGTTTTTTAGTGTTTAATATTCCAGGTAGACAGACACAGTAGGCTTTAACTAACGATGGAAAAGCATGTCTTGGTGAGCGAAAGGTTAAATAAAACCCTCTCTAGATTTGTTTTAGACATCATAATGCTTATTCTTATAATGCCAAAAGCAACCAGCGGTCACATGCTTCAGAATAAGGGTTTCTTTTTTTTTTTTTTTTTATTATTTCCTACAAATTAAGGTGAAAGCTTGAGCTGTCCTTGATAACGTTTTTAACCTTCAGGTAGCAGCAATCTAGCCTGTAATGCAAGTTTATTGTTTTAATATACACATCAAACAATGAGTGTCGGACACTTTCTATCATCTCAGGCCCCAGCTATGATCACTTTGCAATCCTCCACAACTGTTTTGGAAGTTTTCCATTTTTTCCACACCTTTTCACATAGAGTATGGAGAGGTTTGCCCCTGATGAGCAGTACAACAAGTGGAGAGGGCCTCATCTGTGTACTACAGCTGATCTCTCTGCATGCATGGGACCACACACATGCTCACAAAATGATAAAAAAAAAAAAACAACAAAACTTCCATTAAAATCCACATAAAGTTATTATATACAAGACCTTTCTTCATGTGTCCAATAAACTTGTTTTTTTTTTTATATTTATATACTTCAGTAGTTTTCCTCATATAATCTTAATTACTGTATCACATAAATAAATCAAAATGATGGAGAAAAGTTTCTGATAGACACCAACTGCACCATTTAGGAGACAGTTTGTGAAGTGTTATGACTTCCTTTAGGGAAAATAGTAAAAAATGAGTCAGGCAGCTGGAGAAAATGAATACTGCAGAGTTTTTTCATGTCTCATATAAATGCTGTTTTATGCTTTGGGAATGAATGTCCTGGGGGACTCTAAATGCCATATACTGACAAAGTACACTATTTGCTTGCCATAATAATGATTGAATCACAGATACCAAACTCAGTTTTGTCTTGGTACCAGCTCATTATACATAAATAGATTTTTTTAGCATATTTTGTGCACTTTTGCCCTGTATCTATAGAGTTGTTTACTGACAATGATGATTATTGATAAATGATAATTGCCAAAATATAACATGATAATAAAAAACCTTTTACTTGATGAAATGATATTGTTGAAATGCTTCTGAGATAGCGGCTTGTGTTATTTCTGAGAAGTGCCATTTACCCTGGTGACACAACATAATTTGAGATAGCTGTAGCGGTATAAAATTTCTTCTAATTTTGTCCGAAGGGATATTTTGACCCTGTATGATTTCTGTCAGTCATCCTGCTGCAGTGTTCGGAGGATGACAGCCCCCATCTCTCCCCACTCAAATCCATTTACAGTTGCTTCACGTTGAGATGGTTTTGATACTCAAACTGTTTGCGGGCCACACTGGGACCTTGTGTACAGAAACTTAAATTGATTTGATTCCTAACTCCCTTATCTATAAATGTTTAGGAACAGAGTAGTTTTTTATGATTTATTACTTCAAAGCCATAAAGTCTCTTGTTGACACAAAAGCAAAGAACTCACTTACTTCTTATCCAGAGCAGTCTATCTCTGAGGCCACCGCGGCTCGGCCCAGAGCTGCACTTCCTTACGTGACTCAAAAAGGCATTTTGATTTTGTTGACATAGCTTGTGGAAGGAAATAATGGAAAAGATAAAAACTCCAATTATGATTTTTTTCTGGCTTCAGTATGACAGATTGTATGATAAATGACACATTTGGAAGTCAGTTGCTGTTGAAGATATGATGATTTCCTGGGCAGAAAATAGGTTTACTTGACCTTTTTTCTGAGATGCAATTGTTTGGCCCCTTGATGCAGTGACTGCTTTTGATCCAGGAAATGATATAAAGTGATGCTGCAAAGAAGTACATCTAGATATTTTCTTTATCTTAATATTCTAAATGTTAACGTTATCTCACGTTCATCGTGCAGTTTGGTCTTTGTAGGGCCGACATTTTCCCTCCCATTGCAAGTAGATGCACAAAACTGTCTCTTTCTCTGCTGTGGATTTGTGTACATTGTTTCTGGTGAGACCTAAAGACCAATGTAGCTAAGCTGGAATGGACTAGCGCAACCATTTGACCTTGGGTGGCTTATTTGCTCCAGTGAGACAGCCTAAATATTTACCTGTCATTGTTGATGATACTCCAGGCCTCAATGCCTTTAATGGTTTTGATGGAGAAGCAGGGCTTTGCAGCACCGGGGTGATGGAATTGCAAAATTAAGAGCTGTGAATTGGGTTATATCTTTAGGACACTGTGGGCTTAATTCTGTGTCTTATAATACAACTGCCTTAATCTGTAAAAGACTGGAGCAAGATAGAAGAGTAGTGGGGAATTGCAATGGAAAACAATGTGTCAACTGTTGGTTTAACCTTGACAAGGTCTGTGTAGTGAGAGTGAAGTGTGAGAAAGTGCAAGTGTGCAGGTACCAAATGTAACCCAGCTAAGTAGGTTATAATCATACATAAATTGTTAACATCACACCATTACTAACAGGAGGCCGTGGATTATAGCTGTAGATGTTCCCAAGCTTGTCACCAGACAATGTTGATTTTGGATGATTCTGCAAAACTCCAGATTATATAATCTTTTTATAGGTCAAGTGCCAATATGATCTAATATGATCACTTTCTACAGCATCTGCACATAACAGCTGTGGTGTGGTTAAGAAAAACTCCGTAGTACACTATAGCAAAGGTGTGGACAGGTTGAATAGACTATAATGCTTTGTTTCAGCAACAGACTTTCAATGTATTTACATCCAGAAATTACGTATTTGTGCAGTAGTTTCCACTGTTAGTGGTGGAGTCAGCCATTCTCATTTAATATTCAAATAGTTTATCTACAAACACGAGAAACACAGGAAACAACGGAGCATGTAATCCAGCGTTCCTGTGTAAAATTTTAACTCACTGACATCTGCCTCATTGTTAACTGCTCATTCGCCCATCAGATCCAGTTACTGCTGATGCAAACCAAACATTACCTACTGCTGCTGCTTCACATTAAAAGCATTCAACTGGCACCTCCCAACTGAAATAAGGGAATCAGCTTTTATTGTGAAACAGTCACAGGAAATGCAATGTATTTGTCACTAGATGAAAAGCTACAGTGACACACTTCCAACTCCTCAGTAAGGTAACCAACTTTGCTTTGCCCTGCTGTTCCCCTGAAAACTACCTCCTACTGCCTGTGTACCAGTAAGTGAAGGCAAGCTGACACCAGTCACTGTTTTGTTTGTCACTTAAACACTTAATTAACTTAAATCACACTTGCTGTTACCACAAGTAACCACAGACATTGTCGAATCCACCAAGACTGAAATCTAATTAATAGTTATGACATTAATAGACGTTAGGGAAAGATTGGGGTTATGTTTAATAAAAAGATTTACATTTACCCTAACCCCAAAAGCAAAAAACACCCAGAACACTTTTGCCATGCTGGATAAAGAGAACACTGTTTCCTACACAGACGCTGAATGTTGGCATTGGACATATATTGTGAAATGTGTAATTGTGCAATATTGTAGTAATTCCTTGGGCTGCCTGATCTATAGTCACATGCCAACAAGCATCCAAAAGCAGGTCTCCAGCAGGGAAAAACAATGGTCCTCAGGTCCTAACTGGCCTCCTTCTCCTCCTCTTTTTGCTCTTCCTCTACACTCAGCAGGCTCTGAAGTCTGCTGCTTTGAGTCTCATAGCCACGCACCAGAGGGATTGCTGATCCCCATTTCAGATAATGGCCCTCAATCTCTTATCATTTACAGCTGTCCACCAGTAAACAACAAAACGAAACAAAACAAAACAAAAAAAAATGATAGAAACAGATGAAAGGAGGGAGGAAAGTTAAAGGGACAAAGTCCTTTACTCCCTCTGAGGTTTCACTCTGTTAGCACCGCTGCTGACCTCTTTATGACGATAGCCATCAAAATCATAACTGTTTACACTGCTGTCACTTCCTTATCCTCACACCACAAGTTTTCAATTTCAAGATTGATTTGTTTCAGGGGCGTTTATCTTTTCAACAAAGGAGGAGGGAGAAAGCTTCGGCTTTTTTCATTAAACTTTTGATTGCTCCTCAAGCTAAACCTGCTTCCTCAGGAAGGCAGTGAGACAGAAAGGCAAGGACTGAACTGCCCTTCCACAGCTATTACTACATCATGTTATGTAGAATTGGCCACCATAGTGCTCACCCAGATGCACAGCACAACATTGACTATTCAGTGTACCATCTGGCTAATATAATAAGGTAAAGTAATGCATTTTTAACCCTCCCTAATTGGCTGAGTCATTTCATTATTATAAATATTAGGTATCTGTAATGGGGAACACTAATTCCTTTGACTAGACTAAAGATTCCCGCCTTCAAATAAGCATGCTAATCTAATTAGAAAGCTAGCAGAGCCGAACGACTACATTTTCTCATACTTAGCATTGGAGGGTCGGGGCTTTGTGGAGCAGATGTGCTGTGAAATTAATTTCCTCTGGTGTAACCGGAGACGTTCTTCTCACCGTCTCTGTTATGAAATTTCCATTTCACAGATGATAACCTATTATCACTTTATTCAAGGGAAACATGTTAATGGCCAGGAGGAAGATTGAATTATTCATATTTGCTCATTTCTATTCTGCAGCGCGGCCCTGCTCTTTTCATGCACTGAGAGAGGGCTAATGTAAACATGACCAGAATCCTTGTAAATTGGCTTGTAGAGGAGGCTGTTAGCATAGTGCCTGGGGACTGATGCTAGACGGGGATAACAGCTGATATCTGTAAAGTACAGGCTGTGCATGTGCGTGTGTGTGTGTGCGTGTGTGTGCCTAAGTGCATGTGTGTGGGTAAGAAAAAGAGAAGCAGAGCATATGTGTGTCTGTGTGTGTGACAGAGAGTATGTGAATGAATGAGTGAGGGTGCACACGTGTGGAAATGTGTGTCAACAGTGTAACAGGGATGGTACCAGCTGGTAATGGAAGCTAATTGGACCAGGAAGCAGTTAGCCACACTTCTAAGTGCGTCACGTCGCGTGTACCCGAGGAATCTGGACTCAGGTGATCCAGATATCAGCTTCAATCTCAGGCACACGTCACATTTTCCATCTTTACAACCTCTGTTAGTAGATGAGTAAAGGCTTAAGAAACACAACAACACAAGTTGCTCTTTAGATCTGTTTCATAAGGTTTTATTGAGGGAGAAATGTTTCCTAAAGCAGCATCGCAGGTATCTTATTTATTTGGCTTAGTTGGTGTTGGTTGGCCCAAAGTGCTTCAGTATGGCAGGACAGGAAGAAGCTCATTCACAAATAATGAGGCGTCCTGTCCCAGTGACGTAGCTGCAGTTCATTCACTAAGTAGGTCTGACCCCCATAGGACACGAGTGTTTTGTAGGTACATGTGTTGTAAAGCATACAGATAAGCCTAACGTGTATTTATCTGTTAATGTATTTCCCGTTCCTTGCATTCAAAAGTAAAAACATATGCTTACATTCTCTTTCATGATTAGTTTGCCGCCTGTTGTGCTGTATGAGCTCAGAAATGTTTGGATTGTTTTTGGGAGGATCGGTGGTCACTCTTTATCTCTCTTTTCCCACGCACACAGAGCATTGTTCTACAGCTGGCTTCCATATCTGGTAAGAAAATAATTTTTACTGCAAGAATACATGCATTAAGACACAGAACGTATATTTTGTTGAAAGAAAGGAAAAGAAGTTTACAACTCAAAGTCCACTTTTCTGTACGTCAAAGAAAGAATGATGGTGTCTGTCTGAACCAAACATTTTGCAAAGCATTAAGTCTGCTTTTCTGCCCAGACTATTTTATGAGAGAGATTAAGGGCAGAAAGAGACATGAGCAGCATGTCTCCCAGAACTTGAATTGAGGTCTGTTCTTACTTTTACAGCCAATAATGAGATTATATTTGAGCTGAAATGTGGCCATCCTCTTTAGCCATGATAGGAATCATTATAGATGTCTCCCATTCAAATCCATCTTTCCCATGGGAATCTGCTTCGAGGACATTTACATTGCCTCTGGTTTACATAATGCCTGTGGCGTCATAAGTATTGATTATTAAGCCTATGACGAATAGCCTGGATAATTAAATACATTATGAATACACACAAATGTTTGTTATTGTATTTTGTAATTGTGATGCATAATTAGTTTGGATTATATTCACATAATTAGTTTGGACGATGAGGAGTGTAATAATATAATAATTAGAAAAATAGGTAATTATAATTTAGAATTTAATGTCATAACAGATGCATATGTAGTGCAGAACTCAGATATGATTCTTTGATATGATTTAGAAATATTTGAGCTCACTTAGCAGAATAATATGCATGAGACACAAAATAGTATTCACATGTTCAATGATCACTAGGTGGCAGTATAGTATACTATAATTGCATATATGCATATTCGTCCGTGTTAGGTCCACTCCAACACTTGTCCCTCAGTCACAGGGAGGTCGTTGATGAGAGGTGACCCTGGCATTTTGATGACTTTTACCTTAATTGGAGAAAATAGTAATGTTTTTCCACACTGCTGTCATTACTCACATGCAAGAGTTTTATTTATATATATATATATATATATATGTATATATAAAATAACCATTCACATTATTGCTTTAACTTTGCATTTGTTGCACTTAAATAAAAACCATATTTTGGATGCATCTTGTATCTTGTAATGTATCTGTAATGCATTGAGACATCTTATAAATTTATCCTTTCAGTCTTCTACATGCTAATTTGTGGGTATGCTTCCTATTGTCCTGCGAAAACGATGTATTTGCAAATTTCGTGATTTGGAATTTAAAAAAAAAAATGAAGAATCAAGTGTGAGGAAATGTATTTACTTCTTAAGTGAAATAACCCATCACAGGCCGGCGACAACTGGAGCGCTATTTTCTCTTTCATACAAAAAAAACAAGTGAAGAATGTATTCTGATGGACACTGACAGCAACACATTTGTCACAATTCAGAAAGAACTAAAGAAAGAAAGAAAGAAAGAAGGAAGGAAATCATAATTATGCATTGGATTGGAATGAATGAAATTAAAAATAAAGGAGTCAAAAACTTGTTTAATAAAGTGACTCTGACCGCAATCCTTTTTGAGGACTTCTCTATTATACTGCTGCTTAACACAATCCATAGCAATCCAAATCCTTATCAATATCAATTTACTCATATCAATAAAGATCAGGTTCCCTCTGGATCAGTTCTCACTGGCATCTGTCTGACATTGCAGGCCCCTCATCACTCCCCCTCCTCATGACACACACACACACACACACAAACACACAAACACAGCAGCCCTTGACTTTGGCGTCAATAAGGCTGACCGTCTTTGTGAGAGTATCGACAGTTATCAAAAAATGCCCTTGATGTAATTTCATGCCTGTCGACACTCACGGGCCATATGCTAAGGATTATGGGATGCCTGTGTGCCGCATAAGTGTAAGGTACTGCAGAGCTAGGGGCCCGGGTCTTGGTCACTTTATAGGAGCCTTTAATGGCACTCACTGCCAATGTTAGAGCCACAATGGCCAAGTACAGCAGAGTGTCCACTGGGGGCTACCATCATCCTCAGCTACAGAGCAGCCAGGGAATCCCGCCCCTCCCTTGTGTGACACTAACTTATCACATTAAAGCATCCTCAGTGTCACAGCATATGTCGAGTCTCTGCGTTTGAGGGCTTTAATGTCATAAGACCCTCATTTACATTTCCAGAGGTATTCACAAATGCACAGTGAAACAGAGGGCAGCGAGCAGGCAGTGAGTACTTAGGTGAGGGCATTTTATGCCTGTTAAATTTTGTTCTTTCAAAGTGTCATTGAGGATGGAGCTGGTACAACAGAAGTCTGATTTTACTTCTACTCTTCTATTTCCTACTAATACAAACAGTTTGTAAGGCCCTATGAGCTTCAGCGCCGCTACTGTAATTCAAGCATCATGAGTATGTGGTGTCTGGTCGTACAGTTTAATTCTTTTTTTAATGCTATTTGGAGATCTCATTCATCAATACTGTCGTTCTTACTGTAGGTGTGATTAATGAGTGATGAAGCCAGATATGGTTAAAAATAAGAACAAAGTAGCTTAAATTATTTCAAACTGTAAGTGTACAGCCAGTAGACGTCAGCAAACTGTCACTGCATCTACACATTTGGTGATTTTTAATATTTTAGATAAAATGAATCATGTTTCTTTTACTTTTTAGGGTCAATGGAATACTTTGTGGAGGCTGAGAGGTTAAGGTGACAAACACAATATCCTCGGTTTGCATGCATCATTGTTTTTTGTTTGAAGTTGATGCTTTTATATGGCTTTACTGGACAATGAAGTTGAACAAATTGACCTGATTTGTAACTATTTTTTTTCGAATGTTAAATGAACACACTCGGTTTCACACTTGTCGAGTACATGCGCTTCACGTCCCATGAATCCTAAATTCTGTGGGTTTTTTTCTTGACACATAGGATACTTTATTTTCATTTTGATAATAGCTACACTGTGACATACACTGCAGAGACTGATTTGAAAGTGTCCACAGGCTGTATCACTTCCAAAAGTTATGATGTCTTTACTGAGCCTTTGGTAGCATGCGTGTGTTTTACAACACAAACTAAACACGTTTGCAGTGATTTTTGTATGTTTGCATCCTTTTGTTACCTTGGATTTAATCAGCCACCCCCCCTTACCCCCTTCTCCCATTCTGCACTGCTTTGTTTTTCTGCTGCCAATGGTAGCTGAAGCGCCTTAGCTGTTTTGTAAGCATGTGCACATCCTGATCTCTCATAATATTAGTTAAAATCAATGTGCTGCTTTTTTAATTATTGCTCATGGTACAAAGCGGGGAAGGCTCATTTAAGGGGGGATCGATATGGGAGAGCGATTGGTAGACGGTGGAGCTGTACATCAGGCGGCTTGATGTGAAAATCATTGGGGCCTGTGCAGGCTGTGGCTCGCGCTGATCATCCTGGTTAGCCCCCCAGCTGGCTGCAGGGCCTGGGTAATGGGTGAACCCTCCGTGAACCAGCATCCTTAGCCTCCACAGCACCCCTCAGAGCAGCACACAGTCTCACACCGCCCCAGCCGCTACACAGGGCAGGAATAACACATCATAAACTCTATTACAAATAGAATCAAAAAAGTAAGGCAGAAAATTCAAGTGCATTTCTCATTCTCCTCTCTTCATCTCCCCATTGATTATCTGTGCCTGGGATTATTCTCTTTTTATTTGGTCCTGTTCCCTCACTTGTGCTACTCTTTCCCCCCCATCCCTAGATACACCAGTGCATTGTTCCTCCATGTGCACTTCTATTATCTCTGCTATCTGTCCCCTGACCACGACCAGGCCTGACTGGAAGCTTGTGCTACTCTGCTCTGTGGGCTTTAAAAAGGTTAATAACTTGGGCCCGTGGACATTATTTAAGGGTGGCCAGAGGAAATGTAACGCTCCCCTGTTTCTGTTGCTTTAGATCCACCTTTGACCCTGGATTCGTCCCTCCCTCCCTGGCCCACATGACAAATACATCCTTGAGTCCACTACATCCCACTTTCTCTCTCTTTCTTCACACTCTCCACCCTCCTCAGTTTTAGCGAAGGCCAGATCAGAACTCCTTCATCATGCAGTTTGGCCCCTCTGGTGCTAAACTGATACAAATAGCGTTAATCTCGGAAAGTGTGAACGGCAGCGTTTCACAGCCTCTCTCTGTTATTTGTCACCATTTCTGTCTCCAAAATGGCTCCATTTTGCACAGAGATAAAAAAAAGTTAAAAGCCCAAATAATTGTTTTCATCATTAGGTCACCCTGCATTTATCATGCAGTTTGTATATCAGCGCCCAGTGGATGATTTATATAGGCTCTTCTGCAACCAATAGGATACCACTATGAGGGTATCAATCCCTATAAGCACTGATCCAATGTACAATCAGCATCTAGGAAAGCTAGGTTGCACATTCAATGTTCCCAAACGGACAAAAAGGGAAAAAGAAATCTTGCGTTTCCTCATTTCCTACCTCTAGCCAGTTGAAATAAGCTTACTTAACCACACTTTTAAGTAAAACTATTTAAAACCTTAATGTAATAACATAAATGGAAGATGCACGACAAATATTGCCAGTTCTAATGTTTATTTTCTCAACTAAAACAAAAAAGGGTAAAAAAAAAATTGAATTCATGGTCCAGCCATTGTTAAAAAAACACATTAGTAAGGCTTAAAATGCATTTTGACATTAGCTAAAGGCACTTCTGCAATCACTTAAACCAAATGTCTATATTTTGACAAGCTACCAGTACATTATATGTCCAATTAGAATTTAATACTGGTTAGACACAGTGACCCTTCCCTCTATATCACATTCTGAAACACTAATGTAATGGTTGTTTCTCATTTGGCCGGTCATTTTCAGATGATCGTTATATATCATCTGCATCATTCACATGCTTACATGCACGCAGCGGCACTCACACAATCATTCACTCACACTGAAGGGAGATGGGCATCCGGAGCATCAATCATGCGTCCATAAGAGCGGTTCATTTACTAATTAAAATCTTTAAAAACAGAGAAAGAAATTGACTAAGCCCTAACTTCAAATCGCAGGATTTGACCAGCAGCTGACAATACAATCTATGGAGAGATATCAATCAGGCTCATGCAAATAGCTTTTATAAACCGACCTTTTTTGTCTGATCACCAAGGTCATTTATTTAGCCTTTAATTTCCCCTTTTAGCACAATGTATTCAATCATTCAGATTGTATTGTGTAGCGAATGACTGTGCATCTCCTCCTCCTGTGATGACAAAGCACATCAGATATAAAAAAGTTCAGTAAATCAGTAAATTGCATGCATGCTTAATTTTCCCTGCTTTGCGTTGTCAATGTTGATGCCTGTCAATTTAAAGGGGCCCGTGTGCTTTATTGTAATGAAAGAGGCGGAGGGCACAACACTCTTTCATTTGGCTGAAAATACTCTGTTCAGCCAGATTTAAGATGAAATGATGCCTTTGGTTATGGACTGTGATTAATGTCAAGGACATCAGAGTTCATCTAAATATAGATGATCTGCATGTGCCTTCAGCGATGCTGAATCTGCACCATGCAGAGATCACACACGGATAAATATCATCCCTGTGCCAATAATAACATGGCGGAAGTAACACAAACTTGAATCTGGCTTGATGGGGACTGATAAGAGGCACAAGATTAACAGTGCCGTGCAAAGGCAGAGAGCTGTAACAACAGAAACAGTCAAGTTGAGCTAACAGTTTGAAGTTTGACAGCTTTCAGACAAACTGTGTTGAAAGTTGAAAAACCTGAATTTTATTCCTATTGTTAGTCATCATACTTTAAGTTTGGACATGAAGTCGAAGGGAAAACACACTATCTACAAGCAAAATGTGTCCTTGTTTGCTCATTAGCTTTTTAGTCCATTTGAATTAACAAGACAGTTTAATGCATTCATCCTCAAATAAATGTGACTTCAAGGTATAGTGAGTGAGCCAGATGCTGCTGAGACAACAGTTACTGCTACTCTGCTAAGCTGGGCTAGTTTTGGCAGAATTACTTTATCCGATTATTTTCTGCTTCATTTTATTTTCAGCTACTAAATAATTTATGTGGTATAGCAAACCCAATTACTTAAATATTGGAACATCTGCATTGACTTTTCAGTCACAGGAAACTGGAAAAAGTGGGTATAGCTGAGGCTATCACACCAGCAAGCGTCTAAGTTGGGGTGCAGTTTGATTTTTTATGTTTTTCAAATTTTACCTGCTGTTTACTCCCTAAGAAATTACACATTTCTATGCAATAATCTTTTTTTATGGTAAAACATGTCAGAAATACATTGTACACATGTACATTTTGACTCCGTAGGGCAGAACAGCCCTTAGATCAGGTTCATGTGTTTCCCTTGTGTGGGCCGCAGGATGAATGCATGCAGACAATGCATACAGTGTTCAGATTATATTTCTTAGTAAAGAAGCACATTAGAAAAAATACACCATTTCATATGAAAGTCCCGTATTTACTTACTTACATACTTAAAAGTATAAAAGTATCATCAACAAATGTACTAGAAGTATCAAAAGTAAAAGTTAGCAATTTGCAGATTAGCCCCTGTCACTGTTATATTATCATGTTATTAGATCATTATTATTGATGATCAATTAAAAAGTATCGTATTTGGTGTTGTTGCTTTATATTGCTGTTGGATAGCTTCATTTATGTACTGATATATTCTATGCTCTGTTGTGTGTAAAAAAAATTTTAATAACTAGTATGTAAAGCTTTACTATGTAAAGTTCAATACATTTAATGAGTAGGACAGTACAAGGTTTTGCTCTGACATGTAGCGGGGTAGAAGTAAAGTAAAATACATCAGAATTATACTAAAGTACAACACTGAGGTTGGTGTACTTTGTTATATAGATGGAAAATCTTGAACTACTTTAATGTTGAAACAAGGAAGAAATTACATTTCCAAAGAGTGTGACACATGGCATACACATTACATGAAATGTCACACAGACACAGCATAAAGATGAAAGCATTAGATTTTACTAAAAGCACAAGTTCTCCACATTGATATTTTTCATGATGTATCCAAACAAACATTGCGTGAAGCCACTACATCATCCTGTAACTGCCTTTCCCCTGCAGAGAACACAGTGAAACACCCAGATCACCGGCTGCTTTCATCGAGATTGAGTCAAGTTTCTCTTTGATGGGTGAATGTAAATGTGTCATTTACACCTGTCTTGTCTTTTATCATGATAAAGCAGTTCATACTCTGGGAAAAGGGAAAAGAGAAATGCAAGCAGTAGCTTCATTCATCGCCTGTCCTGTTTCATTCACACGCTTGTGATTCTCTATCATGCTCCTCTCAGCAGCCGTCAAGAGGCCAGCTTGCATTGAAACAAATCTCTCATATTCTGCTTTTTGATTTCATTCTTTCTCCCTGTCGTCTCTCCTATTAGCTTATTCATTCTTCACATGTGACTGCCAGCCTGTTAAGGTCATATTAAACCAAAGCAATCCACTTTAAATGGTTATCTACGACGCGCATTAAAAAGCTCTTTGCTGCCCTTTAAATATTGTGATTGGGTTATAGGGGGGTCGCTGTTTCGGAGCGCTGATCGCTCTCCCAGGAGCCCGCTTCAGAATATAAATTGAGTAATATTATAAAGGCGGGCACTCCAGAAGGACTGGGTAATGAATAGGATTCATGATCTGAGGAGGAACAGGAGGTCATGCAATGAAGTGAAATACTCTAATAACTCCAATCCAAACCCACTCAGATGATGATACATTAACTGAGAGACCCATGTATTCCTGTTTTTTTCTCTCTTGTGTCCGACCATATGAGCATTACATCTATTCCACAGCACTTACTGTGAAAAAAAAGAGAAAAGAAAGCTGATCTGGGTGGTAATGGTTATTTAAAGTTCTCATTTTGACTTAAATGTCAAGGCCACCTACAACAGTGATAGAGGGTCAGATCAAATCTCTGCAAATCTTGTAATCTTCTGGAAAGACGTGAATAAAGAAAATAAATAAATAAAAAAAAGCAGATTTGTATTGTATTACTCATGCAATTTCATGATCTTCTGGAAACGTCTCAAGAAATGTACCCGGCAGATCAGACAACAGATTACTCCCACTGAAGGCCTAAATACAAGATATTAAGATTTTAGACGTAATCCCCCCGTCATTATAATTTTTTTTTTATCTGCAAGGAATTACATTCATCATCTTACATAGTAAGCTGTGTTTATTTGAGGTGGCCCATGGATAGTTTTGCATGTTATCCCTTCAGATCAAGACAAATCTGGTAGATGCTATCATTGGCCTTATGCCTCTGTGTATCCGACCTATCTCGCTTGTACCTGAGGGTGACTGATTACATGTTATTCAACTGTGCCCAACTGGGATTAACATTAAAGCTTTGCTCCATAGTCATAACTTATCAAACGGGACGATTGCAGCAGGACTCCCTGAAGGTGACAATAGTCATGTTTTCTGTGCAGGACCTTGATGTGATATTTCTAAAAGTTTTGATATTCAGTTTTCTGCTTTTGTGATGCAATCCAAGAGCTGCAAACATTTACTGTTATATTGTGGTTTTAATAGAAGCCAGTAGGCTTTCTCTCTGTCAGAGGACCTTGATGGAGTGTATAGGAGTGCTGGAATGAGTCGGGCTTCTTGCAATCAGGCACAGGGAAAATGGTTAATTCCACTTGTGATGACACCGGCTCGGCAAGCACAACAGTTTTCAAGTGCTGACACTGACCAGTAATGACTGAACGAATGGATAGAGAATAGAGAAGGTGTGTGTGTGTGTATGAGAGGGTGGGGGTGGGGGGGCTGGAAGGGGTGTAGACAGAGAAGGGCTAAGAAACGATAGAGGAGTCAGTAAAAGAGACACTAGTAAAGTATGAGAGAGCGAGAAAGAAGGAGTAAGAGAGACACAGCTGCTTCTGCACAATCGCTTTTCAGCATCTACAGTCCCGGGCCAAAATACCATTAATACAAGTGTCAGAGGAGTGAGAGGAATCAGGCACAGCGCGATGGCTTTGAGTGGCTTGAGAAGAAAATGCCCAGGATCCTTTGGGGACGGGCCTGTCCGAGACAGCCGTCCATTCTTCTGGCCCCTTTTGTGGCGGTGCCTCTCTGTCCATCCTCTTCCCTTTATTTTGTGTGAAGATTAAATTGCACATGATCTCTAATGTCTCCGGCCCTCCGCTTGTCGTAGGTCGACGACCTCCATGCGGCTCAGATAATAGATACATCCTCTGTTTGTCTTGTGGTGAAACGCTCGTCCGCCACAGTCCAGTAACCCGCCATTGTCACACAGTCTGAAGCAATTAAGTAAAATGGTGGATAAAGCCTCGGTGCGTCCTTTCAATATTTATTACATCCTCTTTGTGAAAAGAGCTATTTAGTCGCTGTATCTAAAATGATCACTAATGCAATTACAAGTGCATTTAGAATACACATTAAGGGTAATCCTCACCCCTTAGAGAGGACCCCAACAAGAGGAGATAACAGATGAAAGTTACAAAGGATGTTACATGTCTGTGAATAACAAAGAATACAGCCACTACCATTTGAGGCTAAAATGCATGTTGAGGCTGGTTTGGATCAGCACTTCTTCTTATCTTTAAAGTGGTGATCTGTAGAATACATAATCATTTATTTGTTTATTTTTCACATTTCGTCTCCATAATGCCAAAGCTCATTATGGTAGTGTGTGTGTGCACTACACTTTCCCCTCATCACATGTCCATCAAACAGCACAAGCAGTACCGTGATATCTATTTCATTAGACTTTGTGCTGCTGATCCTTCAGTTTTTGTACGTGGCGCTTTATTTTACAGGATGAAACTCTCTCGCTCCTTTTCCACTGTATTTCAAACAAAACATAATCTTGAACAAAACACAGTCTTGATATATGCTGCGGGTCAACTGTCAGGAAGTTTGGCTTGTGTGATGAGATGGTAAAGAGTTTGAAATGTTGAAACTTAAGCCTCATAAAAGCGGAGCTCAAAATAGGGGTGGTGATTCAAACAGGAAAGCGCTCTTGTCAACATCAAGCCTTTGGTCACAGCAGATGTAGTTAACTAGATAGCCACGGAAGACTTAATTAAAACCCTTACAGTAGATGTGTGCTGTGTTTGTGGAAAAATTAACAACCTTTCATGGAATTAACTTTTCCATAAAACTGGACAACACACAAGCCATGCAAAACGCAAGAGTGTGGCCTTCGCTTCATTCACAGTCAAGCTGATGCAGCTACGGGGGCAGTTTTCTTCTTGAAGAGATGAACACAAGAACATTGTGGTTGTACAGGGGATGGCTGAATGACAGGGACAGGAGGAAGTTGGGTTTTGGAATGAAAGCTTGTGGGCATGTAAGTAAGTGAATGCTGTCATCAACCTCTCAGCAGTTGTCTCCATACATGTGTGTTTCAGAGGCAGTGCTGGGCACAAACACATTGCTCAGTGTTCACAAAAGTCAGAAAATACCTACAAACCCTGGACGGGCTGCGTTAAACTACAATGTCTTTGTTTTAATTTTCTATGGGCATTTGAGGGCTTTGGAGTTGTTTAAAGTCTCTTCTGATGGAGCAGTGCTGAGTAGCACAAGTAATAAAGTGAGTAATGTAACTAATTGCTTTTGCTTTTGTCGAGTGACAAGCAATTAATTCATTTGAGTAATCAATTACTTTTAAATAAATAATAAATAGCCTAATTCATACAAGTTTCCAAGTAATGTGTCTAACGTTTGCACGTGTTTTGTGTACTTCTGGACACATTCTGCAAGATTGCACAAAGCACTGATATTTCCAATAAGCTTTCATGAGGTGGTCATGTCATGGTTGGATAAAGTGTTTGAGTGCAGCAAAAGGGACATCAATCTACTGGAGACTGACTTTGAGCCAGCCAGCAGAGTACAAGTTCGGTGTTTCACAGAGGCAAGGTTACATTGCAGTGCTGGATATTCCTCCATCCAGCACTGAAACATTGACTCCTATATGTCTGTGGCCTGGACTAAGTCTCTGAAACCTACTTCCCTCTGTGAGAACCAGTCTGCTGACAGCTTGGAGCCAGTCCCTCTGTCCCCTCTCTCTCTCTGTCTCTGTCTCTGTCTCTCTCTCTCTCTCTCTCTCTTCCTCTCTCTCTTAATTGACTTCCCAGTTTGATAACACATGCCTGTCTGATTGGAGCCGGGCTGTCTCGGTGATGCTCAGAGGAACGTGCCTCTTCAATAGCAGATCAATTAGTCTATTAAGATAACCAGGGACATAGGTCCTCTACCCTGGCTCCTATTTGGACAGTGTCCAGCACTGTAGTCACTGTTCTTCCAAAAATATCTAGTTTGTTATACTTGACCTGTATGTGCATGTAGTCATAATTTATATATTAAAATATTGTGATTTTTCTGTACTGTATGTGTGTAACTATCTGTTATCAAGATGAAATGAAGTATTATCCAGGCTTAGGGATTTTATTTTACCTTTTTCATTGTCATATATGTCCCTAATCGTGCATAAATGCTTTGTGATACAGACAGATGGCAGGTCTCTTATTATTTTGTATGCAAGTGTTTCATCTTGAGCCATGCCAGGTGGCTCGAATATTCATTTCATTTTGATAATTCCACAGATTACTCCAAGCAATCTTAAAGCTTCATCCGACAAGATTTACATGTAAAAATACTTCTGTCTTAACAGCCTAAAACACAAAGTGGGGTGAGGGAACAGAGAGAAGTGTCCCTGAAGATTTATGTAATTTTCCTAAATTTATGTTTGATTTCACTATGATCACTGCTATTTGATGCTTCTTGCATACAAAGTTGCCTGTTGCAGCTGATCCAAATCAAATGTGTGATGAAAATCATGGGAGGACCAGCAAACTGTTGATACAAAGGGCTCCAGATAGAGGAAAAGTGAGTTCCCGTTGTTGCAAGCAGAAGTCCATGCAATAACCAGGCCAAACAACAGGTCAGCTGACACCATGTCATTGCATGAGCTCCATAGATCTGGTTTCACACCTCTGCCCATTGAGGTCTATCCTGCAATTGTGTCCTTTCGTAAGCAACTTTTATAGAGGCTCACGGAAAGCCTCCAAGCCCAGAGGTCAGGGGCCAATGTGCTGATGGATTATGGGGTTTCACCGTGCCCGGTGCTGCTGACAGGCTTTATTGGTTGGGAGGATGAGCTTGTAACCCTTTATATAATTATTGTATTAAGGCCAGTGTGCCCCTGTCTTGCTGGCACTTGTCCCTGGATCAATGTGGAGATAATTTCAGAAATGAATAGTTAGTATCGATCAGCCCCCTTAGTGATGGCTTATCAGCCTCTCGGACAGGTCGCTGTAGGTTATTGTGCCATTGTCATTTATGGCCTCTGTCATAGAATTTGTATTTTTTTTTTTTTTTTTTTTGAAGCACGCCTGGTTCAAACAAAGACAATTCAATTTGCAATGGATTTCTTTCTGTTTTTTTCCACCTCTTTTCCACTCTGTGCTACACAATAAGCAATAAATCACAATCGTTTGTGTTTTTATCTGCTTCTTTCCTCCGTTGTTCGTCTGACACCCCAGCATAGGGCTGGTCTCTGAGGACTGGGGGAGGAAGGAGGAAGAGGAGGGCGAGCATCAGCACTTGAACTCTGGCTGAGGGATTGAGTGTGCTTTGGTTCAGACACACCAATGACCTTCAGGGCTGGTGTTTGTAGAGGAGGGAACTTAGTGTTTTTGTTGTTTAGTGCTCTTTGTGAGGGCTTAATAAACAGGTGAGAGTGGGGACACGTAGACTAGAACATCACTTTATGAGCTTCTTCAATTCGTCATGCGACTTTTACTTTAAGAATTAAAATACGCATCCTAGATTCAACGTTATGGCTGTAAAGGTGTCCAGGACATGCAAACTAGTGTACCATTTAAAGTGGCAACTCTGTCGTAGGTGTGTTTGTGAGTTTATTCATCCAGTAGCCTCTGTGTTTGAGCAAGGCGACCCCCCCGGTGTCATGTTTGTACTTTCCCCTCTTGCCTTCTAAACTGTGAATGACAAGATGTATCCATCAGAGGGCTAGAGCTCGATTTCAATAGCAGCTCAGGGGGAATCATTCAGAGAAATGTAATTTACTCACTATTGGTCAGTTTGACCCCCGACCTCATTCACTTGACACAGTTGCCATAGAAACCATTGAAAAAGAACAAGAGGAGAGTCAGATAGCATCATTTCAGTTGCTCATCCAATACTCACAGTCGAAGAAAAAAAAAAAAAAGAAGTCTTGGTGGCAGAAAAAGGCAAAGAAAATGTATAAGCAGCAGAGAGAGAAACAAATAGACCAGAACAAAGTGGATTTACACCACATCCAAGATGCAGGGGTTCGTTAAACTGAACGTTCTTGATCATTACATAATTATATTAACACTGCTATTTGTCATAACTGTCAGACACAGTCATTTTTCCACGCTACTGACAGATTAATTACACCCAATTATTTCAGAAGTGTTCTCATACTAATTAGTCATACAGTTACACAGCGCTAATAGCTCAGGGATCAAAGAAAACAAATGACTATCATACATCATTTCAATTAACCAGCATGATGGATTAATTAACAGTCTGTCATTTTAATGCCCTGGGTGGTCGGATATGATGAGGGATGATCAGAAGAGGATTTTCACTTCAGTAATGGGGGTGAATCCAAGAGCATCCGTGTGTTTTGTCAACAATTGCTGTTCAAAATATGAATAGCATAAAAATACCCTCATAGGTTAAAATGTAAGAAAAATCCAGGTGTGTTGAGCTCCTTTCTTTTCCCTCAGGTCACAGTTGTTATCAAAATGTGTTTATAATTTTAGAAATGTTTAGCATTTGTGCATTTTTGTGTGTTTTTTTTTTTTTACTGTTTTACCGTCATGTTTATCTGCTTTTCAACATTTTGTTAGACTAATAAATCATCCAGATTTTCTGGACTTTTTTGTGTTGATGGACAGATTTCACAAGCCTGATATGGGTATCCAAATCTCTAAAAAAGTGCTAATATACTTTTGGTGCAAAAACACTGACATTATTCTGACAACAGCACCTGTGTGTTTCACTTTCAGATATATCATACGGTAGCCTATCTCATATGTCTTCCCTCATCTGCGACTGACTAATATTCTCATTAGCGCTTTTTTAACCAAAACAGCAGAAGCAGAAGTCGTTTGCCCATGACAGTTTAGGTCAGCGCTGACCAACCCTTTGAGGGAGACCCTCCATCAGTCTCTGCAGCTGAACATTCATCATCAGAAGACAGGACACAGGCCTTTTACTCTGCTTGTCAATGAGCCTGCCTGCTGGATTTTTCTGAGCTCAGGTCTTTTTACTGAAACCAACTCAAAAAACAAATCACCAGATGCTGCACATTTTTGATAGACGTGTCTATATTCCCTCTAAACTTAACGGTCCATACAGAGGATTGAATGTAGGATCCATAGCTTTAAATCTTTCCTGCTGCACTGGATCTGCAGGGAGGCCACATCTCTCCTTTGGCTTCCTCTCATGCCTTGTTGACCCACAGTGATTGGACAATATATGTAAATTGTTGACCTTACTAATGAAACTTTGACATTGATTTCTAAATAGGCCATCATTGTGTTTTACTGTAGAGCCTGATGTGGCGGCTCTCATCCAGTGTTTGAAGCTGCAGGCAACAGTTCTCCACTGCCTAATCCAACTCAATATGGCAGACACACTCACTCTTCATTTAAACAAACAAAAGCAGCACATAATGATCAGCCCTGCCATTATGGCCGATTGATTTGATCTGGTCCAGGGCGCTGTGGATTTATTTTCTTTTATGCCCATATAGATGTGTGTCACAGCCTCAATATGCATCACGGGCATGTGTGTATGTGTGTGTGTGTCGGTCCCTATCCAAACAAATGGAGGAGGTTTGGGCCAGAGAGCCTGGAGCACTGCTCGTCCTTTAATTGCCATTTACATACTGGAGGAATCATTAATTTCTAATTCCCCTATTATTTGTCACCCCCTGTCCTCCCATCCCTCCCATCCCTCCCCTCTGTCTGATGCTTGTGTCAATGTCAGTGCCTGTCAGTGTCATCAGGCTACACAAGAAGTCCCATTGATAACTCTCCATCTCCTTCACAGAAAAGTTAGTCATTACTCTGTTCAATATTATGGCTTATCAAGAAGAAAAAGAAGAAAAGGAGCTTAGAAGTCTGACCACAGATCAGTAATTATGACTGAACACACAACTGCACATTAAACCACTGTACATTAAAGTGATTCCTTTACATTTTAAAAACGATTCTCTAATCACATAACTTGATTTTGATTATCATGAATACCAGTATTTTATTAAGATATTTATCATAAGTTACATATAATAAATGTCATATCAATCTGAAAATGTTGAGACTGTACCCTGTACTGCACATATGATTGTGGGCCTGCTAGTAAAAGTAATATTTCCACAATGTAAAAAAAAAAAAACTATGTACTCACGTAAAAGTACATAAGTATCATCAGCAAGACGCAGTATCAAAGGTATGCTCTTTCTACATGTTTATTACTTATATTGTATAATTGGATTCATTATATCAATACTCTAGGTATAAGCAGTAGGACTAATTTAATATTGCAGCGGGTTGAGAGTTAATTTTTTTAATTACTCTTTATGCAGCATATATTATTTTTAACAATGTTACATATTCAGAGTAAAAAGTATAACTCCCTTTAAACTGTACCTTACTGTAGACTACCGTACGAAAAACTGAGGAGAGCAGCTTCTGCAGTAAAGGGCCATTCACTGTAATCAAAGCACAGAGCATTAGCATGAATACACCAATGCCTTTACAAGGAACCCAGAGTGTAACATCTCCCGAGCTTACATTTCATGTTCAGCAGATATAACTGCATTCTGGCAATAAGGAGACGCTTTGAAAATGCACAAACATCGAACTGCTTTTTTGTTTATGATTAAGTTGGGACCACTGAAATGAATTCTACCACTTAACTTCCAGTCAAAGGGGATTATTGAGCTTTATGATGCAGCCAGTGAAATATCAATAGTACTGGATGGGGCTGTTGGGGTTTTTGCACACTGCTCTTTTGTTTGGTTGTAAATGAGCTGCATCAAATTCAATGACCACAGAAGCCATTAACAATGGACACATTGGATGAGATCCATGATGCAAACATACACACTTTGAGCACAAAAGCAGAGGATGCAACACTGGCTGACGCAAGTAATTCATCTATCATTGGTGATTATGAAACAAAATGATGCTTTTTGCACATAAAAAGACATTTTACCCAAACCCAAAGCACACACTGAATCTCTTCAGGGATTGTGAACCTCTTGTATAGATTTTACTAAGCCAGGTAAGTGCTTTGCATGTAGACACTCTCTATTGGACCTGTCGCTAGCATCAGAAGCCCAGTAGTTGCAATTACTTGCTGATCATCGCCACAAGCCAGATAATAATTAGAGGTTGACAAAATTCAGGGCCAGGTTGGAGAGTTATTGATTTCCCCATGTTCCCTCTTTGGAAGGATCAAGAAAATAAGACATGAAATTTACTGTCTTCATAAAAGTTTTAGTAAATCAGACCATCAGAAAGGGCTATTGACAGTTTTTTCATTACCATACATAGTGTTCTCTAAAGTGTTTTTGATTATTACCAATAAACGAGCAGCTTTCTCCTTTGTGTCTTTCATGCACCAATAAATAATGGCTCCTTTGGAATATTTGGAGGTAATTTTAATCACCCAGTCACACATATAACCTCAGCTAGGTCATAACAGGATTACTTTCCAATTTAACATTGACAAAGACTGCCTTAAGCTTTCAGCTGAGAAATGCACATATGAAGGTGTGCAGAGAGGCACGAATGGAAAAACAATGCAAAGACACATTGCCGGGGGTAAGAAAGGGGGACAGCACACGTGATAATGCTTTTTCATCTTTTTCTCTAACAAAATTTTATCCAATCTCTGTTTCAAGTGTCAAAGATGGCTGTAAAAGTTCTCCAAGCAAAATTATCCGTGGGTAAAGAAAGGGGTTGGATGAGAGAATTAGAACTGACAGAGACATGAAGAGCAGGCTGACACAAAACACTGGCGTTCTGTATGCACGCAGACAAAGTCAAAAGCAGTTGCATAGTGCAGGCTGAAGCCCAGGGGGTCATTTCCCTTTCTCGATGGACAGACTATTAACTTTTTGATTGGCAGCAGGGCTGACGCTGCCTGTTCATCATTGAGCCCTGTCGATTCCTCAGCATCTGGAAACAGCACATAAATTCGAAGGCCCGAGTATGAACAGTGCATCTCAGCATCCTCTGAAAGGGCTGCATCACATGGCCATAAAGAAAAACAGCAGCATTTCACTGACGCTGATTTCCTTGCTGGCAAAAAAGTCACAGAAATAAATGACTTGGAACACTCTGCAGTGGAGAAGATGCTGAGTGCTGACATCCTTTCTCAAAGCAGTTTAAGTGTATTTTTTTTTTCTTTTGCATTTCATTTTTTGCCCTGTTTGCTATTGACAGGAGTGAAACAAAATCTCATCCGGCTGGACACAATAATTTCAGCATTTTCTTTGGAAAAATGACGATGTCTTGCCTACAGTGGAATATTTAAGTAATAGAACTTTTCAAACTTCAGCCCTCACTTTAATTACTTGTTAGTCTTTTTATAGGGAAAGAAAATATGGCTGTCAGGGTTTATGGGGGGCAGAAAAAAGGGCTGACCTGTTTTATCTGCCCTTGCACACGCATCAGTGTAATGATGACAAAACGGGATGTTAACTAATGATTAGTAGAAATGGTTGCAGTTAATTAGTTGGTCCTTCGTTTATCGTTCCATTTGCACATTTTGGGGAGCAATCGTTATTAATTAGGGCCATCATGCCGAAAGGGGTGAGGTGGAACCCTACAGCCAAGTTAATCAGGCTGCAATGAAAGCTCCATTATCCTGCTCCATCCCGTTGGCCTGTGATCTATTAGCATTATCTAAAAGCTGCAACGGGATCAGCGACAAGGCTGAAAGAAAAAAAAAAATCAAAGGGACATAAACAGGGTGGCTTTGATCGGCCCAGTTCTTGGGTCACTGGTTATATGGGAGAATCTCACATGATATTGTGTGGCTTTTTTTGTGTCATTGCATAAATCCAAGTTGTTCATATTGAGTGCACTGGAAGTGGTGTTTAGTATGTGTGACTGTGGATTTGTCTGCAAGGGCGGTGGAGTTGCCTCGATACAGCTCGGTCTGAATGGCTGAGGTTACCATTTGTAGGTGAAGTTGAGGGTAAAACAGCCACTTTGGTTAAGGAAGTTCTTAATAGTGTGTAATCGGTTGTCCGCAGAATGGCAGCAGAACATGCAAAGAGTTGCTCCAAAGAAAACATATTGTCTTCTTTTTAAGGAATTTAATCAAGCATTTTAGTCTTACAGCATAAAGTTGGACATATTGTAGATTTTCCCTCCTGAATTCCTGAATTGATTCTACTAATAAGCATTGAAGTGAAGCTGATGTGTATGTATGATATCTCACTTCTCTGTGCCATAAAAACCCATCAGTGCCATGAATTGCATGTTCCTTCATTGTGATGAACATGGGTACTACGATTTATTTTGAGTCAGACCTGCATTCTGCTGTCATGAATTCACATGAGGACTCAAACTGTGTTAATCCTGTGCTGAGAATCGTCTTCAACACATGCAAATTCAGCTATTTTAAGGAATTTGTCTTTTGTTTGAGAAAATAAAACTATATATGTGACTTGTCTTAAAAGATTTACATTTAGTCCAGGAACAGACAGACTTGTGGCTGAGAGCCACAGACAGTACAGGAGACAGAAAGTATACAACAGAGTATTGCAGTGTTGGTTTTGGTCTTTTTATGGATTTGCTGACTGTACAAAATCAGTAGAATGATGCCAGCCTTAACCTTTAAAGTAACTTTATCTTGAAAAACATGAAAATAACAAGAAAAGGAAAATCAAGGGGAACAGTCTTTGTGACATCAGTTTGAATTGAGAGAAGAGAAACCAAATTAGAAGCACATTGGGGAAAAAGCTCAACCTATTGCCTTTTTAGAAAAGTATAGAATATTACAAATAACTTGTGAATCTGAATGTCTGTCTTGCTCTAGGCATCGACTCTTTGAGAACATTTGCACAGAGCAAAACAAGCATGTTGCGCTATTGTAGTTGTTATCTTGATCTCATTTTCCACCACATGTACAGTATAATCTCTGCGCCACTGCATCAAATGAAATTACATGAACTAATCACATTCTTCTTTCAGAGTAATTACCTTAAGAGACATATTAACTCTCTGTATTATTGAGTTGCTCCGCAGGTTTGGAGGGATATGAGTAAATGTAAATGCACTTAAATTCCTGCAGTACTATGAGCTGATTATGCTTGAGACTCAGTACCATGAAATACCGGGCACATTCATCACAAATAACCAGGGACTGGGCACCAAAGTGTAAAGGAGGAAATCAATGCATTTTCCCAGCTTATTTCATGCAAATGAGCACTGAAGGAAACTGATATGGTTAAGGCAAGGTTACAAAAAGAAAGAGAGAAAGGCCAGTGTCCCAGAGAAATCAATAGAATAAACTTGAGAAATGATTTAGATAGAGCAGATATGAACATTGAAATAAACAAATAACCCTAAAGGAAATCAATCATATAATTTAAAGAGTAAACGGCTTGAACCGGGGTGATCTCCCTCATGGTTTAGACAAATGGAGGATTTTTAATTTCATCATTGATATTATGCCAGACTTGGAGATTTTGCAGATGGCTGCAACCAGGAGGAGGGGAGAAAAATCAATTGCGTCTAGTACTGTGGTCTTAAGAGATGTTAGATATTTACAGCATGGAGGTATGGAGCCTTGTATAAATTTACATTTTAAGAGATAAAAGACCTCTGTATTTTATCTTGTTATTGATAATAGAAACTGTCGACTTTTATCCTGTCCCATCTCAGGGAAGCCTAGCTGTCTGCTGAATGTGTTTGTGTATGTGACCGAGACAGGGGATGAGAGTGCGTTTGTGTGCATGAGAGGGAGAGGGGGAGAATACGAGAGACAGAGCACTGGTCTGAGGCAATTTCAAGCCTTTATTTTCTTGATACACAAAAGGCAGGCTTTGTGTGCGGTTGTTTTTTTTTTTCCTCCCGCTTCCACGTCAAGGCAATCGAGGTGGCATAATTGCATCAGAGGTCCAGAAATATAGGGTTGCAATTTAGAAGGAGGATGAGAAGAAGAGGAAGAAGAGGAGAATGAGAAGGATGTGTGTGTGTGTGTGTGTGTGTGTGTGTGTGTGTGTGTGTGTGTGCGCGTGTGTGTGTGTGTGGGGAGGTAGGAAAGGCATCTCAGACAGGTTCATTTACGGCTGGAACAGGGACAGAGAGGTTAAGACATTGTGACAAGAGACAAAGTAAATGTATATGTAAATGCAAGAGGTTGTTATCACTCCTAAAACACTATGCAGCTTTTTCACACTTTGGAGACCTAAATTATATTTAGGCCACATAAAATCCAATAGCCCAACTGTGACCCACTGCTATGTAAATGGTTCAGGTAATTCTTTAAAACACTGCACTGGTGGCCAAACGGTGGGAGCAAATAACAACAAAGTGTTTACATCATTTGAATGATTTAGGACTACTTGCAGCGATCACTTTAATAGACTCCAGTGTGCTGGCACAGACTTCCAGGTTACAGCTTTCCCTGCTCTTTCTTGCTGCATTTCTACACAGACTTAACAAGAAACACTTGGAAAAAAGACAGAACTAAATGTGCCACTGGAGTGGCATCTTGCAGATGTCCAGCTTTGAGTAGCTTTGATGTCCAGTTGGAGGATTTGATTATGTGATTGGCTAATTTACACTTCAAGTATTGTGATGAGCTGTGAGGCAGATTCCAGTTAAGGGACTTGTAGAACATTTTGTCAAGATGCATGTATAAAATAGCATGCTATAAGTTTTAAAGTTTACCCCAAATTGTTTATGTATCATGTGTGTGTGAGCACTATCAGTGTTGAATTCAGACATGTGTATTACTGATGTTTTCAAACATCCATGTAAGCGCTGAAGAGTATGATGAAAACCAGAACAATTTGATAGTGAATGTTGAAAATCAGGACATTTTAGGATTTTACAGACATATGTCAAGACTCGAGACACCTAGCATAAAAATAGGACACTCCCAAACAATTCAGGACGTCTGGCAAACGTAATTTAAGTTTTTAGAGTTAGAGTCATTTTTGGCCAGCAGCTATTTTCAGCATAAAAGTTCCAAGAAATCTACCCTTCAGTACCAGCTTAACGTCACACAGCAGACAGACAAAGTTAGCGACTAGCTGGAGAACCAAGATAAGTATTACCAAGTAAAGAGTCATACGATTTTCTCTGAGGTTGTTTGAGGCCAAAACAGAGCTAAAAGGATAGTAAACATATGGCTTAAATTGAAACAGAATATGACAGCAAATGAATGCTTATATGTCTACTCTGTGTCTGCTGGATGAGTAAATGTTTGCTATCCATATCCACTTAAAGGGTGGTGATATGTCAGTGTTATGTTCACAGCTTGTCTTCACTGTCTGCAAGCGGTCAAAAGTCAGCAATTGCAGGTTTAAGATGTAGCTATATAAATATATATCAAACTAGAATAAGACAAAGCTCTCAGCAGCATGTTGAAAGGTTTAAAAGGACTGTAAGAAACAGATGTAAATGTTCAACAGTTGGCTTTGCTAGTTAGTCAGTCAGAAACTGAGGTATCAGCAGCAGCACCTAAGAGGCAGACTCATTTGATTTGCCACCAGCAAACCTGCAGCCTTTTCTTTTTTTCACCCCGATTGCCTGCTGTTAAAAGAGGTGTATCCAGCCACCCCTTGTCCACTTTAATTTTTAATTACCATCTTCCGCTCACCTTTGTTATAGTCATGACACGCTCGCGTTAAGCCGTGTACAGCAGGCAGGCAGGCAGGGTGGAGAGAGAGGGGAGGGGGAAGAGGAAGGCTACGCTTGTTCTACCGAACGGAGTGGCTGGATTCACTTCTCTAATTATGCAGGCAGACACGCTCTGGGGTGAACTCTGGTACCAACATGCTGCCTCTGACATGGGATCAGGGCCCCAGGGCTGTCGCAGAGGCCCCACTGGAGGATAGGGGGGTTAGGAAGGTGGGGTGGAGAGGGTGGAGGGGGCATTCAGAGAGACAGCTGAGGATGAAGAAGTAAATCTGCACAGGAATTAATAAAGAGGGACAACTGAAATAGTGGAAATTAGCACCTGTGGTTATTTTTCTTCACTAGCTAATACTGCCAGTGCTTTTAGAATGGCTGGTAAACACAACACAACAATTAAAAATGTTTTAATGCCATATTTTTTTTTGCCTTATTAGGCTCATTATCCCTGATCAGCAATCATATACTGCACTCTGGCTTACAGTAGATAATCTTGACAGAATGCAAGTGGAAAACACAGTATTTACCAAACAAATGTGTTCTTTTAGGATCCTTGTCCATTTTAACCAGTTTGTTTGAGAATATAAACTTTACTTTGAATATTTACATCCATAGCCCACAGGGAATTGAATATATCTTTGTTGTCATAGGTGCTTGTCTGTCAGACTACTAACAGTTTTTACATATAAACCAATATATGAATTTAATTTTAATACATTTTAGTATGATGTATGATCTAAAAGGTTTGTCCAATCAAACTGTATTGCACCTACTGAGATGCTTTAACGTTAAGATAAGACATTTTTCCTGTACAGATATGATTATATTTGTTACAGAAGTGATAGTCCACACTCCCTCTAGTCTCACATGAATATGGAGAAGTGTAATCAAGCATGTGAATTAACACATTTTGCTGAGCATGTATAATTGATATTAATTGATCCTTGTCTGCACTCCACAGACCCTCTGTTTGCTGTACGTGTGCATACTCGTAGTTAAGTCAGGTAGAGGGAGAGAAAGTCCAGGGTGAGCTGCCATTAGTGCCATCCAGTTTAATGGAGACAGTAATTGATGGGTCAGCATGTTTCCGAGCGGCCGCTAAAGCTTCGTTAATTGTCATAAGAAGTTCAAATTGATTGGGGCCGCTGCATTAGTACATACAGTGGAATTGATTAATGTTTTGTTCTGAAATGAATGCACGTAATGGATGGGTTGGTGTGGCACTTTATTTATTGAATTCATTAATGCAAGCCTCGGGACAAGAGTGATGCCAGTGGCCAGGGGTGTGTGTGTGTGTGTGTGTGTGTGTGTGTGTGTGTGTGTGAGAGAGAGAGAGAGAGCAGAAGTCAGGCTATAAAACCGCGATCTCAAGCAATGTCAAACGCAGAGATACAGCAGCTGCTATGGTGTCAACCTGTGTCACACCACATACTGTACAGCACAGTACACAGTAATATTCAGCAAGTGTTCATGCAAATGGGGAGGAGGGAGAGGCAGAGATACTGATCTCATTTGGTTTAACCTTTTTGTGTGTTCACCCATATTATGGAGTATGAACTGGCTGTGTAACCCCCTAAATTCTACCGATTATCTAAAAAAAATGCCAAAAAGTCCTTTTTGATATTGTTTCTGTGAAGGATGGATTGGATTACTAAACAAGCCTACTATCCAACGTCTGTGCACTTTCAGCAAGGATATACCAGGGCAGCCAGCTTTAGACAGGAGTTAGACAGCCTCTGCTCATCTCCAAAGTGAACAAAATACTGAATTTCAGGTGCAGTTCCAGGCACCTGTCATCACATATTCCTTCCATGTTCAGGGTACTATAATATAAATCAAATCAAAATCTGCTCCTGCAGACACACAGATCAGACACAGCAATTAATCACCTGGGGAAAAAGCAAAGAAAAAATATGTCCAGCATAATTTCTACAGTTTTAACAAAATGTATTTGCGTGTTTTAGTTTTAATATTATATGCTTCACTTACGTTGTACTGTATCAGATGGAGAAACCCTCTGGGGTTGTTTTTTGTGTTAAAGAAGGGTCACATTAAACACAGCAGCTGAGAAAAGTTACAAGCAACCAACTTCTTTGTAATCATGTTAAGGAGGGGAAGTAAACAAGAAATTTACCCTTCAAATGGAAAAGCGGAGCCTCTTAACCAGGCCACAATTGTATTTACAGACCTTGCATTGCTGCTGGACCAAAGTAAACGAAAAAAAAAAAAAGAGTGAGAGTGAATGCATGAGGATACCCAATTGCACACACAAATACTGAAAAACAATAGTGCACAAAACAGCTTACACCATTAACAAGATTACATTCTAAACCATAAAGGGATGCTGTAACAGCATAAACATAAGCTTGTCGACAGGGCCACGGCAGGATAACAGCTGGAGGGAAAGCAGTGCTTTAACCTTTACAAAAGAGACTATGAGCCGGCTGCTTTGAAATCACAGACTGTATTGTGAATGCTTTGAACCTCCTTTTTTGTAATATAAAGAGATGTAGATTTTTATATACTAGCGCACCATTTATAGAGATCACCTTCCATTCAATTCAATCTAGATACACAAGCTCAGCACACGACTTTTATGTTTATGTTTCATTGGAAAATATGTCAGTGTTTTTAATGTAACTGGGCAGCGGGCGCTCGTAAAGCCCGCTGGTCCGCCGTGCCACACAAATAACCATGTAAAGCACTGTACGATTACAGCGGGGATAAAAGAGAGGTGGAAAAAGCAGACAGTAGCTCAGTGACAAAGTGTAACACAATTAAAACAATAAAGTCTCACAAATGAACATGTCAGCGGGGAACCTTATCAATTAGGCATCAAAGTGGAGGCCCCCTCTGAGGTGCTTCCACCTATTCTTCCTGTCGCGCAACACCGTAATAACTCCCCCTCGCCCGTCGACTGGGAACCTATTTGTATGCGTCTGTGTTTCCTCCTTGCACAGTGGCATGGTCGGACGCTCTATTAATCTTTCTATATGAACAGTTACTGGCGCTGATGAAATTGGGCCCAATGAGGCGAGCCTCCAGTGGCTGGGATAGGCCCCATTCATCTTGATTTGATTCGCATGCTGACACTGGAGCACTCTGATGACAGAGGTTAAGTCAGTGAGTGGCCAATGCCTTCTTGTTTGCTCTTTCAACTCCCCACCTTTAACCATCCGCCGCCTGTAGAAATGGGAGGTGGGAGAAGCAGGAGGTGTCCCATGTCGATGTTATGGGGGCACAAACTGGAACATCCGATAACTCCCACACGGCTGATTTCACCCCCTGTCACCAGCCGGCACATCTCAAACAAATATATACAGCAGCGGCACCTCTCCTTGATAGTGTGTGACTTCAACAGATCAGAGATAGATGGGGGAATAGAATCAGCTGCCTGACAAGCGGCACCTTCTCTCATCCAGCAATTTCACAGTGTCATTTTGGGATTATTTCATTACTTGCCATGATCCATGACTGAAACTCATTTTGGCCCTGAGTGCTCAGAGAAAATGTGTGACATGCAGTTGAGAAGAAGTGAGAGATGGTAGCACTGAGCAGAAAAAACTCAGAGTACTTACTATTGAGTCATTTGAATAATTAAACCTCAACTCCTTAAAGTATTCATAGGAAAACTTTGGTCTGTCACTAGATACTGTGAGTGCGTAGACTGTGTTTTTGTTGGACAGAAATGTTTTTTGTCTTGCGGTGCGACTGTTTATTTGTGAACTGCAATACATGTTTAAGTAATTAGCATTGTAGCAGCGGCCTGCTAGTGATACCAAATTGTCTGTTTCCATGCTCCATAAGCCACTGAGACAGCCCATTCAGCTGGGGCTATGATGTCAGTGAGGAACAGGTCCAAAGGCCTGTGGCGGCTTGTAGCACTTCGCCCTCCAGCACCTCTCGGCTTTGCGAGGAGGCTCTCAGGTTACAGAAGGATTCCAGGCAGAGGACGTAGGAAGTATCGCCACATTAGCTCCATTAGATTAATTAAGAATGTTTAATTTCTAAAATGGAGCATGAGACGGAGACATGACTCACAGCTTGCCATTTCCGTCCTATCTTTAAATAAAAAAAGGGAAACCTACTTAATGGTTTGGCATGCACTGAGGCAACTTGATACCACACTCATTTTCAGTGCATGCTACGTATTGGCACTTTATGAAAACTAGCTGCTTGTGTTGAGGAGCATGAATGATGAGGTGGCTCTTTGAAATAAGAGCCTCCGCTGAGAGTGCATGCACACACATCCACAGACACACACAGAACAGGAGATTACACATAATCTGCAGAATCACGAGTGTTGACACACAATGTACCTACAGTATATGCTATTCATCGTTTATTCAACCACGGTGGCTGCACTCAGCCACATGTTAAGAGGTTTTGTTTATGCCGCTAAATTCATCCTTTACAAAACCTAGAATGGTAATTGTTCCATGTCTATCATACTGCTTTTCATGTTTTGAATGGGAGTGATTCACGCCAATGAGAGATTACCACCATAGGCTGCGCATTTACCTTGCCAAATGCCTGCGCACACACACATCTGAGACAATATGTGTATACATCCAGCAATGGTAGTGCTACCTCCCAGTTGGGATGTGCTGTAAACCGCTTAGACATGGAGAGCTTTACTGCCTTTATAGCCTCACTCCCCCAAGTCAGCAAGGGAGGCTGGGGGACCCTCATTGGCAAGTACATGCACACACAAATGTACACACATCAGTTCATGAAAGCATTTTATTTTGTTCTAAACATCCAGTGTCAGGAGGGTCTTTTCCAGGAAAAACCCACCCTGAAAATGCATTAATTTTTCCAGCAGCAACAACAGGGGTTTGTTTGGTGTAAGCAAAACAGCTATTGGTTATATTCTTCATATTTCTAAGAATACCTGGCCATACAGGTCATGGACAAGTATACAGTTATCAAAGGAGTGTGCAGTGTGCCGTGATCCTCCAAAACTCACCATGTAAGATCATAAAACTCTCACACCACATCAAGCTACATACCGTACAGTAAACTGATATATCCGAGGTACTGTAGCTGTGGTCTGAGAAACATCTGGAGACAACCTCTCATTTGCATGACTCGTCCAAGACAAGTGATGTGTGTTAAGTGGAGACTGGGGAGCAATGGGAAGTGGTTTAGATAATGACGACAAAGAGCAGCTCTATATTTTTCGTTTGAACCAACAGTCAGCTTGCTGCTTCTGTGAACTGGTTAAGATGCGCTGCAAATTGAAATTTGGGATGGCTCAACATATTTCAGTATCCTTATATATATACTTATATATATACTAGTTATATACACTTAAACTACAAGGTAATTTGTCAGTCATTTCTGAAAGAAGGAGTGATTTGACTGCCAAAATAGCAACTGATGTGAGCACTTTCTGAGCCACCACCACAGTAGGTTTTGGTAAGATTAAGAAATAAAACTTGGTTAATCTCTGGCAAAGATTGTGGTCATGGCTTAAAGAAGACATCTTTGACTGCTGTTAAGAGACAAGATGCAAACCACAGTCTACAGTGTTGTTGAAACCTCATGCTCCTGTATTATAGGACTTTGTAGATCCACTCCATTTATAGTAACTGAAACCTGACCTGAGACCCAAGTTGTACCAGGTCCAAATCAGATGCACTCTAATCATGTTGGGTAAATTTACATTGTATTGCTGCAGGTTTCAGGTTTGTAAGTCAATATATATAATAGTTAAGAGGATTCAGGCAGAGTAAGGTGCTGTGTTATCACTATCACATGAGAAAATGCGGTTGGGGGTTCATGTCTTTCAAACAAATGTATGCATTTACATATTTATGCAGTTTCAGATCTGGTCCAAAATGTAAGATCCTTCAAAACCTATAAATTTCCACAACTACAAGAGTCAATTTCAGGAAAATGTAAACACAGATCATTTAAAACATTCAAACAAATGAGCAACACTTTCTTTCGGGAATAGATGCAGTGTTTTTCCAAAGAGTAGAGAGGGTTGTGTCATCCAATCATATGAACACCCATAAGAGAAACCCTCATCGAGCCTGACCAGACAACAATGAACTAAACAGAAAGTGTGTGTGCTTATCCTCTGTTGTTTATCTTAACTGAAGCTGTTTGATTAAAAATGTTAGCTACCCTTTTCATTAACACACAAGGGGATGTTTGTTATGTCCAGCTGTCACATAAATCTGTTTGTTGTGGAGGAGCATAATGCTCTATAATTGGTCTCTATAATGCATAATCTGCATTTTAGAATTTGCAACATTTTATGAGATGCTTTTGGTGGGGGTGCTAGCAGTGACACATTGTGTCTGTAAGGCAATTATTTGTCTGTTCCTGTGTGTGTGTTGTGATGTGACATCAGGGTGTGGACAGGCTTTGGTAAGAAAGTGTGTATTGGGGGAAACCTGGCCCTCTGAGGTTTGGCTGTTCTGACTGCACTGGGCCAGATGGGGATAATGGAATGTCATTCTGTCAGCTCCTTGGCTGATTAGGGAGTGTTTGTTATTTATTGATTGTCTTTCATGGCGAATTATCTATGCACAGGTCAGTGCCAGCATTTTATTCCTCAAGCACTGATGGCCGGCCATTCCCATCCTCACACAAAATCAATGAGTACAAATAAAATGGAATTTTAAAAATGGGGGGAAATTAGCAAACATCTCAGCACGGCCGCTGTCATGCATATGTTAGCGGTGATCACACGCAGGCTGACATGAGCCTCGCGTATCCATGAAAGTGCACTCTCACCAAGTATTCAATTTTAACAGCAGTCATGTCTCATCCTCTTCCAGTCTTGTCTGCTCCTTTTCACCCCTAATCACCATACAAGTGTGTGCAATCTCCAAGTGTCACATCCTGATCATATTTATTATTAGTAGAGCAGTGACACCATCCTGACTGACTGTATTGGGTAATATTTTCATCTCACATCTGACACATTTTTAGCTGTTACATCTTCCTTAATGAGATTCTAAGATTATTCTTAAGAAATTCCTCAGAAAACAAGACTTGAGTGTACAACCATGTTAGTAGCTCTGTGAGGTTGTACCCATGACAGCAGAGTACCTTAATAATCTTAAACAAAACAATAACTTTTGTTGAGGAAAAGTAAATCCTGAATGATCCCAGTTTGGTGATCCCAGAGTCATTAGGACTCATCCACTGGGGACCATGAATGTCCGTACAAAATGCCATGGAAATCCAAACAATAATTGCTGCGATATTTCAGTCTGGAACAAAGTGGTGGACCGACTGATGCCAAAGAATTCTTGGTGATTTTATAGGAAACAATCCACACTGTACAAGAAAGGATAATAGTGGTCAAAACTGTTTAAATGTTTTATAATAGCATGACATTTTTGTAACTTATTCTGCTGAGGACTCTTCTAAACCCCCCTGGCCATATTATATATATACTCAAGTGATTTAAAGAATGACTGCACTGCATCTGCAATCCACTATCCTAGTCCTCATTTATTTAGTTCATTTCTCATTGACAGACTACAGCTACTATTTATGGTGCTAGAGAGTCAACAACTGTCAGGTCTGCCTTTCCTTACACACACCATTCTCTTCCTCTTTCTGCTTTTCTGTGTTGTCGTGATGTTTGTGTGCTTGAGATGGATGCAGCCCTCTTTATTAGATAGCATCAGTCTTTTGTCTGACGACTAGAATTGCACAGTGGTGGCTGTCTGCGCTGCTGCACCGGATTTCGCTTCAGCCCTCTGAGGCCGATCGCTCAGAGGCTTTTTGTTTAACCTGGCGGCCATGTGATGGGGCCCACTTGGCCTCGTCATCCCGACCATAAAAGGCGTCAGCGTCGGGCCTTCTTCTCAGACCACACGGCTGTCCAAGTCGCATTGACTTTCTGTCAGCGCCTGCTCGCTTATTGTTTGTGAGTTTGATTAAAAAAGAAAAAAAAAGGAAGAAGAAGGAAGACAAAAAATGCAATTACTCAAGTTGGAGGAAACCGAATGCAGACCTCATAGAGATAATCACAGACTAATGTGACATTCCTCCATCACCACAGCAACCAGAGAAAAGCCTCTGAGCAGCAGAAAAGTAGTATGAAAGAAAAAAAAAAAAAAGAAAAACGCTGCTGTGCTGTACAGGCACAGATTCCACATCTCCTGTAAAGTGTTTTTGGATGTCCTTCAGTGTTGTAGAAGTGTAATGGCTTGTTGTGCACAAATGGATTTTTATGAAGCATCACAGCTGCATCTGTTTCACTTTGCATCCATTAAAGTAGCTGAAGCTACAGTATTTTGCATACATCTGGGCGCTGAGAAGTGTTTCCGCCACATGACTGATGGTCACACAAAGATGCAAGATCCTCCTTCGTATTGTAGATGCAGTAAAAGCAGATTCATACAGTTTTGTTCTGAGAATGAGCAATATGTAGAAGACAAAAAACACCAAAAAAGGGTAGGAAAATGGGAAGAAAGGGGGGAAAAAAAAACCACGTGTTACTTACGCAGACACACACTCACTTACACTCCAAGTTAGTGACTGCGGGTGGTATATCTGTGCGTGGTGCGTCTCTTAATTTCTGCCGAGTAAACAGCTTCCAGATGCAAGAGTTTCCTGCTGGCCCCGCCCAGTCCAGATGCCCAGTCTGCCAGCAGATCTGCCTCAAATTGGGCACATTCAAGCAATCATTTAGTTCCCATCTTCCTGAAGGGGAACTTTTATTAATAAAGCCTTTTCATCTCTGTATCTTTGATTAGGATGGGAGGTGCTGGGGGGTTGGGAAGGGATAATGGCTTAGTCATGTGAAAGCAGGTTGGGGGGGGATCACTACTTTAAGGCAAACTTTTGTTGGGGGGAGGGAGGTGTTGTTGTTTTTTAATGTGTGTTACAGTAGAGTGGAAGGAAACTGGTGATAGGAAAGAAAAAGGACATCCTCTGTTGTAAGTGGTTCCAGGTTATCCGACCCCCATACTTACTCGGGCATGTTGCCCTCAGCCACAAACTCAAGGAACTCCTATGATGCTTTAAATCACCCGTACACCACTGCCTCTTATCTCAGGCTGGGGGTTTCTAATTATATTTTTGGCGGTTTTGTAAGGAAGGCCAGAGGATGAAGTTGAGTTGTCACAGTGTGTGTGTGTGTGTGTGTTTCCATAATCCAGCTCATTGCCTATTACATGCTCATTAAGTCCAGTTATGTACAAATGATATATGGTGAGTAAACCACCATATATGAGTGATTTCCAGTTGTTATATTCTCAGAAATAAGAGTATCATCATTATAGTGAAACTAATGTAAAGTTGGTTCTGTGTATTATGAACTGCTCATCAATGCCCATTAGTGCAAAAGGCCAGTTCACCCAAATAACAAAACGACATGTTTAAGTGGAACTGCTTTCTGCCAAAAGAATAATTCATATAAAAACTGTTGACAGCGTTTTCTTTGGATCATCTAGAGTAAGTGGGAGCCTGTTTCTGGAAATAGACATTACTACTGAATATTTATAAATGCAATCATTCAACCACAAATCAACTCCTTTCACCTCAATTATTCTGTGGCGCAGGCTGAAATCCATCTCTGATGGACATCTCCTAATCTGGTGAAATGACAGAGGTGAAAGAAGTGTTCAGATCCTTTATTTAAGTGAAAGTAGTAATACCACAGTGTGAAAATACTCCATTACAAGATAGCTACTGCATTAACAATATTGCTTGAGTAGAAGTACAATCAGCACCACAAGTAGTGCATTTCAGAGAGATTATTATTTCTAATGCATTATTAATGACAGCAGCTTTTTGATTTTTAGCTGATGAAGATGGATCCAATATTAATTACTTCACATACAGTTGGATAGTTTAACCTGTAACAAATCGTCATTTTATAATACAAGTAAGTTGCAGAAATGTGTACTTCAGAACTGTTCTTACCAACTGGCCCTTCAATAGTACTTGTTATAATATACTTTATCACTATATTATGTTTATCAACACTTATGTCATAGTAAAGTCACACATGAACTCATCTCTTTATCCCTATTGGTTTCCTGCTATGTCCCATAAAGTGACAAGTAAACAAAGACAGAAAATGAGACGATGGAGATTTTTAGCTGCTTGATGTTTGATTGGTTGATGACAGCGAGTCTCGGCTCTGTCTGACTGCGGGTCAACCACAGGGATGGCCTCACGGTCGCCTGATTCCCATTTCAGCATCAATGTCCTCTTTCTCTCCCGCGACCGGCCGTCACTTTCCATTTGGGCCTGCTGTGAAATGCTGACATGCTCAAAGACATATAGGATTCCATTATTTTCACTCATATGAGGGTGCCACACTAGATTCAAGCAGAGCTGTCATGGCAAACCAGGAGTCCCTCCCCCCTGCACACGCACACACACATAAACACACACACGCACTTCCCACTAACCTGCTCACCTTGAAACCCTGCGATTCGTGCCAGTGAAAACGAACTAATTCTGATGTGAGCGTATGATCCCTCTCCATTTAGCCAATGAAATGTTTTATGCAATTGCTGACTTACCCCTTGGTCTCTATAAAGCAGCCGAGAGCAAGGCAGCTCATAACGCTGCCACTGTAAATCAGACAGACTTAATTTCAATTTCATTTCAAAGGGTTAGCCATCAATAATTAAAAGGATGTGTTTATGACTTACAAAGATCATAATTAATCTGCTCCAGGGAGAGAGGTTTTACACAGATTATATCCATCATGCTCTATTTTGCTCCTTACAGGCCACAGCATGGCAAAGGGGAACATTGATTAAGATGTGCTTAGTGGATTATAAGCTGCTGTTCCTCAGGCAAGTCATAAAGAATAAAAGCAATCTTTTACCTTTCTGCTAAAGCCCGTACAGTTTTAACAGGCTATGATTCATAAGCCTGTTCATAAGCAGCCTGATTCATAAGCCGGGCGGTGACCATGGATGTGGGAGATCAGTTTATGACTTGCCTCACATTTGGCTGTGTGTGATTAATTCAGCACGGATAAGATGAGTGGTTACAGTTTTTGTTTTCATGTTGAGATCGCAGAAATCTTATGCTCTACACTGTTATTTGTTTTCAGCTCAGTGCCTATGGGTTGCTTCCATAGGAGTAGATTTGTGTATAGACAGGCCAATGTCAGCGTGCTGCTGAACTATTCATACCAAGATTTTTCCCAATATCAAAAGGTCATTTTCCACATAGTGTTGTCTTAGAGGCAGGTTGTTCATTGGATGAGTTAGTTTGTGAATGCCATGCATCATTATATCATATAAATGAAGATGAGCTCTCCCATTTTAGTCAAATGTCTGGCTGAAAGTTCACAAGCTGATCAAAAGATAGAAGGAAGTGAAGTAGATGGTTTCTAGATGAACTGATTCATGTTATTCATTCATTTATATATTTATAACATTCAACATTAAACATAAAAGTTGACATAAAAGTCTGTCATATCTACATTTCTAACTATTAATTTTACCCTCAGATTTATATGAATATATAAAATACATGCAAAAAATATCATGTGACATATGCCCTCTTTCAGGCAAGTAATGCAAGCAAATACATCTTGAATGAAGTAAACATTTTGCAGAGTTAAGCTCCATGTGTTCAGTATTAGCATGCAAACATGTACACGTGGGAAAAAAAGTGGTATAGAACAAATGCACACATACACAACAGTCCATGTTTGCTGTTCTTTATGTCCTGTATGCCCTTGGTTCCTTTCACGTTGTAAACCTTTAAAAAAAAACACACATATTCTTGCAGACTGTACATAAAAATGTTTTTCCTCAGAAGAACGTCTTTTTAGTCATTGAAACTTTAATCAACTGGATCTGGTCCATTGTTCTTGAGCTAAACAGTAGCCAAACTTGGCAATCTTTAGAAATACATTGAACTTGTTTCATGGTGAGTTGACAAGGGAAAAGCACATCAGCAGTTACCAGTCAAACAGAAAATGGAGAGTGTCAAGCAGTACACCAAATCAAGACAGATCCTGCAGCGAAATGTGTTTAGGCATTGTACCGATTTCACTTTTCCCGTCTCGCTTCTTTTCCTGCTCCCTGGGCCAGGCGGGGAGGAATTAGCCATTATGATGGCTCCTAGCCCGGCGCCTCGACTGATGGGCAGAGAAGTCTGGCCCCGTTTTCGTCACCTGTCTCTGCTTCTGGGATTTAACATGGCTGGGTGTCTGGCAGCAGACAAGGCGAGGCGGCGGGGGAGGGGACACAGGTGGGAGGCAAAAACAAACAAACACAAAGAGAAATACAACATGCTTGTGAACAAAAGAATTAGACGTATCGGGCATGGAGAGATTGCTTTCTGTGCCGGGGTCAGTTGATTTGACAAGCACTATTTTGCCAGCTATATATTGTATAGCTGTATGTACAGGCTGCAACCACAGCCAGTGGAACTTTAGTATGCAGGGAATAGTAAGACAGAATGGAAAAAACCAGAGGAGGTGCTGGATTGATTTTTTTTCTACTCCTCAGTATGAAAGGTCACTTTGATCAATGCTGCATAATTGGGACTGTATTAGGATCATATCGGGTCATTTTACTGTTTAATGATGAAATATTAAATATTGGGTAGGTAAGATTGCAGTCATTAGCAGGCTCTTTCATTTATAGGCCTTTAATTAATTTGAACCTGACCCCTAGTCCAATACTTTTGAGTGTGCAGACTTAAAAGCACTCTCTGCTGAAACCACAAGCTCTTAGCCAATTGGATCCACTTACCTATACACATACCTCACTTTGTTAATGGACATGGGAGAATAGTATTAGCACTTTAGTAAATAATATGACTCTACTAATAGTACACTTGGAAACCACAAAGCTAACTGAGCTAATTATGTTGCATTTAACCCTGTTATTTTTAACAGTTAGTACATGAAATCACATCTTAAAGTTGAGACATAAAAGACTTCCTCTGAAATTGTAAGTCTAAAAAAGAAGTCTGACTTTTTTTTTTTCTTACATATCACGGAGTCGTGGAGACTCTTAATCAAATTGCTGACCGACGCAGTTCATCAAATCATAAAATAGCCTGAGTTCAACTTAAAAGAAATCCTTTATCACTGTCAAACTTGACTCCATATTTTCCCCCCAGACTCTAATTTATTCATTTCCTTCCTTCTAAAGCTCTTCATTATTAACCATGATTGGACATAAAGACAATATGTGAGGAGTCATGCTGCCGCGTAGATGAGTGCTCTTTCTGTAAATGACCAGCAGTGGGCTGGTAAAACAAAGAGTGCATCGGGGCAAAGGGAGGACAGTAGAACGACTAAAAGCACTTTAATGACATGGCTGGACTCGTGTTTCCTAATGATGCAGGCGAGATTAATTATGCTCTGTGTATGGGTCATAATTATACGAGCACGGATCCTTTCCACCGGCCATGCTTGGGCACTCACTGCCCATGCCTTGAGTTACAGATAATCCATCAACACGTTCACATATTCCTTTCATTATGTGACTTATTTATTTATTATGGTTATATATTTATTTCTTTATGTTTGACATTAGGAAAGTAAAAGGGGATATTAGGTTCTACAGAGCGATTGGATAACGCTCCCTCCCTATGATGATATGAGTTGGACAAGAGGCAATTAAAGTCTGTAATTCTGATATCACCTTGCAAAAAGATCACTTTTGTCTCAAGAAAATGTCATTACAAGTTTAATTTAGAGTATCGATTTGCATGTGTGTTTGCTATTTTAAGACAAGGGAAGCAAATTGCTAAGTACTTAATTCAAACGCAGTTTTTCATACATTTCTTGTGTGTTAAAACCTCAAAATAAAAGAGAAGCAGTCCCCTTAGATAACGTCATTAATTAGCATGGAAAACGTGGATTCAGTTCACCCATTCTTCCTCTGGGAGAAAATGCCGGGTTTAATGACACCTTAAGATTACCATTTCTGACCGTATTTGGTCATGAAACAGTTCAATGATGCAGATGAACTATTGGTTGTAACTCCTCAAAAATGTCCAGAAACAGTTATTTCATCAAGTTTAAACAAGGTAACCATCTAGAAATGTGCAGCTGAGCAATTCCTGAACATTATGCATTTATTGTCTGACTGTCCACATTTGTATGGAGTGGCCGTGTTAATGCATCCATAAGACTGCCAGGAGTCTTATTATAACTTATAGCTGTACTGAACTTGGCAGGAACATCGACAAAGAGAAGCTAAAAACTAACTAAACCACATATACCAAAGATGACTATCATTTGTCTATATTAAAACTAACTTTATTCTTTTTTTCAACAGTGTTGGCCTTTGTCATATGGAATTTACATGACACAGACATATCCAAGTTATAATCTTAAACTAGAGTCAGTCTCTTTTGTTTTTTTAAATGCTCTTGTTCAAATGCATGCAAAATGTTACTACTGCGTTGATATGAAATACAGTAGGATTTCGACTAATCCTCTGTCTTTTAATATGTACTTATGGACTAATGTGTTCACTGAACATCGGTCATGTCTAATATTGTCAAGAAATGCTACCATATAATACTCAGTAGTTTTTCTTGAAGAACAGAGGAGTGATCGTATGTAGAGACCCGAGAGGCTGGATGGTGGAACAGGAGGCAATTTTCTTTGAGGTAAGTAGAGTCAGTACTTGATTTAATAAATCTCTATGAGATGCTCCCATCTAACATCCTGAGAGAACAGAGCAGTGGGAGGGAGGGGTGTGAGTGTGTATGTGTGTGTGTTGGGGAAAGGGATGACGGGTTAACGGGGATGTCTTAATTCCTTGACATAAACATACACACAGATTAATGAAGCCTTGGGAGATTGTGAGGAAGGGGAAAGATTGCTTATCGATCCATATCAAAATTTTCATGCTAATCCCAGCCAGGAGACAGAGTGTCTGGTATCAGAGTTAATAATCTGATTTCTAGGCTGTCCAGGACAATTCCAGCCAGCGTGAGGGCCTAATCACAGCGCCGTCTTCCCATCTGAGAGCAGCTGCCTTGGCCCTGCAGCACGTCACCCCTCCCTCTTACCTCCCACCCCCCCATCACCCCCTCCACCCCACTATGCCTCTGGCCCCTGCCACCGGCTCGGACAGTGATGGAGCATATGATAGAAACGTGTTGACAAATTAAATTTTTTAAATTTCAGAGGAGATTTGCAGCAGAGAGATTGGTTGGTGACGGCGGTGGCTCGTTAAGTGCTGGTAGAGCAGCGCTGACCTTCGTCTGTGAGTGTGCTCATGGGATTCCTCTGCATGTTCCCTCCCTGTGTTGTTTGACCTCCTGAGGAGTTGCTGGTGACAAATCCTGAGCTTGGAGTCCTAAGGTTGTACTTGGGTGAAGTGTACTTCAGACTTGGCTTGATGACTAAACAATGAAAAGTTCCTAGAAAACCTACAAACCTTCAATTTCTAAACACAAACAATCACCTAAATCACCATATGAATGCTTGTTGTGTAAATACCTCTTCCACATGCTCGTCTTGCTTTATTGGCTGCCTGCAACATCTTTTGCGTCCTGGTCATTGTAGCCCCCTGCTGCAACAAGGGATGTAAGCAGACGGGGTGGGGCACCCTGAGGAGAGCCTGCTGATGCGTCTTAGTTAGTCTAATATCCTCGACTCACATTTTTCTCTATTAAATCTTAATCACAGACTTGTCGAGTGTCACTTGACATTTGCATTTTGCCAGGCAGAGCCGCGATGCACATGGCGCTCAGAGGTTCGACAGCTTCCTTCCACTGAGCGCTTTGTTCAGTGTCTCATTATCAACAGGCTTGCGTTTGCTGAACTGCGATGCGGAGGCTCGGTATATTCTTCTGTTAGCGTGCTGGGTTTTGTTTGCTACAGTAGGTGGCGAGAGTAACATTTTAGACTTACATTTTCATCTGTTCAGACTTTCATGCGTCTAAATTTAAGCTTTAGTAATAATAAAATCTGTATTCCTGCTAGCTGTGGCAAATAAGAATGTGAGGCACAACAACAGAGAGAAATGACAAGGACATGTGAAAAGAAGCAGTCGACACTGCTTTAACTTCTCTCAATAATCAATCTCCTCATCTTGATGTTTACAAAAAAGAGTCAATAAGTAAAGAGGGAGCTTTGTGATTGGCTTTGATTTCTACTTCCAGTCCAAATCAGACATTATTGTCTCGATCTCTGTCTGTCTCTCACTCTCGATATGACATTGATGACGGCAGACGTGATGGAGGCCATCCACATCGATGAAATGCACGGGTTCATTCCTTTACTGATGTAAAGGAACACTTTTTGATTTTCACTTTCAAACACTTTTCTGTTTCAAACTGTATCATAAGACTCGCTTTAATATTGTAAAGCCTCAGCAATGTGTTTGAGATTCAAATTCATCATGTCAAAAGAATTTGGATATAAGGCCACAAAGAAGCACTCTATTTCTGCTGTTTAGTTGAAGTTGAGAATTGTCACCTTCTGTTGGCAGAAGCGTTCAAACCTAACAACAGAACTTAATTTGGGAAAATGGCCTCAATCAATTGTTTCTTAATTAGTGAAAATGAGGCACTATTTCTTTGCAGCCTTACTTTCTTACATAGGCTGGTAAAATAGATGTATTTTACATGAAAACTATAGCTCTAACAGGCTTTTGGTTCTGGTGACATATTCGCAGTACAGTTTAGTTTGATCTTCTTATTTAACTATCATCAAAATTTCTTAAAATCTTGTTCCTTTAAGTTAAAAATGAATAATGATTTACTTTGTAAGCATCTTACCTACCACCAGTCTAAATGTCTTTCATGACTCAAAAACACGGGGCTGCTTTAATAAGTCAAATTTGTCATTTGGTTTTATTATGGGAGTGTGTGTGTGTGTGTGTGTGTGTGTGTATATCTGTGAAACTGTGTGAGTGTGTATATGGGTGTGTATGTGGTGCGAATAGCCTCTTGCAGTGTGTGCCAGTAAGAGCAATAATTTGACAGTAATGTTGCCAATAAACAAACAAAACCCAGCTTCTCTCCTAATCTGTATCTGTTTGGGAGAGCATAATGATGTGTTAGCATGGCCCGGTTTTCCATTGTGCTGCAGCCTTGTCATGGTGGCTCAGGGGAAGACTTATCCATATGAGAGGCTTAGGGAAGCCTGTTCAGATCTGCCAGGATTAGGCCCAGGCTAATACACTGGGTCAACATCATGGTTCTCCTAATGAGACAGGTGTACAGTACTTACGACTGTCTCTCCACGTAGCGGAGGCTCAAACAAAAGCTGATATCATCCCTCTCGGCTTAGCCCAACTCATATGATATCCCCCAGTAGTAAATACAGTCGCTGTATCAACCTTAATGCAGACATCCAACAAGCTCAAAGGTGATCTAAGCTCTACAGCATGCAGGAGAATTGGGATGCCAATAGCCAATTTTAAAAATAAGAAATAAAACATTTGAGGAGGATTTAAAATGCCTTTGTCCCTGTTTGTCTCTTTCGAAGCCAAATATACACAATATCAGTTACAGCTGTAGGGAAAGAACAAATGGGGTTACTGGGCTATGCTCTGTGGTAATACGATGCAGTAGTAGAACAAGTATTCATTTCCTTTAATTATGTAAAGTAGCAACACCACAATGCAGAAACTAATATTGGTACATGATACATTCAAAATCTTACAAACACAATACAAAATAGTGTCAGCATAATGTACTAGTGGAATATGACCGTAGAGGTGAGATAAATTATTGTAAATTACAAAGTTAAATTGTTAATACTGATGTATCAGTACAGTATTTTCATGTTCTAGTTGGTAGAGTTGAAGCTATTTTTAACTACTTGTTTGTTTAGTCCAAGAGTTCTCAGCCTGGTGGTCAGGGTTTAAGACTGAGGAGTTTAAAGGATAAAGTCTCTCTGAAACATGACAAGCTGCCTGAACTAGACAGTTTATTTCTACCAGGGGTAACAAGACAATACAATCAGGAACCTCCAGTTTAGCCTTAAACCTGATATAAGTGTTTTATTAACTTTCTTTTAGCTCTGTTTTTGGTCTCTACCAACCTCTGAGAAAAATGTTTCTTTAGCTGCTAAATGCTCCACTATGTTCATTAGCTAGGCACTTACTTTGTCCTTTTGCCTTTTGTGCTGTGCAGGTAGCGTACAGTGGGATTTTTAGAGCTTTTTCACTGAAAACGGCTCCCTGCTGTGGCCGGACACAATACCATGAGAGCCATTAGAGTGAACCAAAATAGTGAAGCTGTGAGCCTGACAGCTAAACAATGAGCTGACACTCACTATAAAGCACCATAAATCCAAGGGCTGTCGTGAAGTAAAGAAATGCAATATCTGCCTTTGAAATGTTGTGGAGTAGTAAGTAGAAGTATAAAGTAGCATGATATGGACATACTAAACAATACTAAAAAGTACTGTTTACTCACAAATACTCACAAATAGCACAAATACTTAAAAAACTGCTACGACTTTGTTACTTTGCACCAAACTCAAAATTGTATATTTATTTCAAACTATAAATCAAATGTTTGACCAAAGCTTAGGTACATTTATGGCAATTAAAAATACAGACCATCAAAGAGTAATTTTGTTGAACTTCTGCCAAGGTTAGTGGCACATTTTAGCCAATAACTAACACAAATAACACTTTCAGTTGTTGGTCTCCATTATCGTGGATTTAGGGTAATTAATCTGTGATCATGTGGTTCATTTTGTGTATGGTTGCTTAGATACAAGAAACGGCTCATCGCACCCCTTGTCATCCCCCTTGCAAATCCTCTGTCCTGCTGTGATTTGCGTGGCAAAGATGAGACAGTCATCCATATGTAGAACTGTTGTGGTGGTTTTCACAACCTCCAGGTATTTGATCTTCCCGGCGTGCATTTCCCACTTTTCTTTTTCTTTAACCTTTTTCGTGAACCTTGCTCACAAACCATGAATCAAGCTCCTTCTGTTGCCTTCAACACCCCCTCCCCTTCCACTCTGCACCTTCTCTGCACCCCCCTCCTTCCCCTGCTTGTCAAAACATTTGTGAAATCCTATTTTCCTTTAATAAAGTATAGTTCTGTCCTGCAGATGTATGCTTGGATAACATGTCATACTCTGTCTTTGTTGAGAATGGCGCCCCGCTGATGTTCTTAGGCAGTGAGAAAATTGCCTTATTGAAACACGTTGCTTGGAGTGACTATAATGCCACACTGAGGGCCAGCATTATGCACATGACATATTCAGGACCTTGGAGTAGAAAAACTATGAATATAAAGTAATCACTGAAGGCACCTACATGTTTCTCTACCATGATAGCTTTGCTTTTCCTCTAACCTTTGTCAAATATGATGATTTCATGATTTTTAGACAAAGCATTCTGGTCAGAGCTGGCTGCTTCCACAATGAATTCTTTCTTACATCTTCGCAAGAGTATCTCTCTCTCTCCCCCCCACACACACGCACACGCACACACACTTTATGGTAATAACGGTGGGGATAATGAAAATTATAAAGATTATTAGGTACACCCTTCATAAATCAATATATTCCTAATTATTAGAAACACCTACTTTCGAAAAATTGATTTCATGTTGTGCATAGGCCTGAAAATAATGCTGCTACATTGCAGTCAGTACAAACACTTTGAGTTTAATGGGCTGTGTGTGTGTGTGCGTGCATGTTTGTTTATGTGGGCATGTGTGTGTGATAGAGAGAGAATGTTCTGGGGAGCTGTGTAAACAGAAATACTAAGCTACCCCAAGAGTGCACTTTCTCTGTGAAGTTAAGAGCCGGGTACACATGTTTATTACAATTTCAAACAAAATGAAAATGCCATTAAACAAATGGGGTTGAGGCAAATTAGCCAGGAATTTAATATTCGCCGAGTCTATGATATAGGACATCTTGTTACGAGACAGTGGTCTGAAGTATCAGTTGTGAGCAGAGCCTTTCATCCAGCTGGCTCTCTTGAGGATATTTGTAATTAGCATCATTTGCCTAATACTTCAGGTTAATTAGAATATTTAATTGAATAGCTCTAATCTTCGGAGATGACTATATTATAATCAAATTAGCACCACCACTAGGCTGGCTATTGAACGTGGCAGACTGCCTGGCTCCTGGTCTCTTATCTGCTCCATCTCTATAGAGCATTCTCACATACTTAATGGTCCATTTGAACTATGCTATCAACATTTGATTATTCCTGAACAACAAAGGCAGCCACACAACCAGTAGGCATAAAAGAAGAGATGATAAAGAAAAGTGCTATGGCTCCCATATGGCAGGTTGTGGAGAGCGCTCGCTCTGTGTGAAGCTGCCGAGCCAGGCAGCGGGGCCTGCGAGGCCATCAGGGAAAGGAGTCGACTCAACTCTTACTCTCCTCCATCCACCCCTCATCTACTGAGCCAAGTGTTTGCCAAGATAAGCAGATGAGGAGACATATGCTTGAGAGGATTCTGGAGAACTATTGAGAGAGTTTTAGTAGTCGAACCAGATGAAAGGAAGTCTGTAACAATGTGGTATTCATGCTACTTCATACAGTAACTGTGTCTTTCCTTCGTATACCTTTATAAAGCATGGATGAGTGGTGAAAGCACATCACTTACTGTACCTTAAAATGTGGGATAGAGTTCTTGCATCTGAATGAAGAAGGCTTCATTATGAATAATGCGCTTAGACTCATTATCATTATCAAGATTATCAAATGAAATCAGTCATCCTGGCTTTATTGAACTCAAACAATCTTATGCTCATACACAATGATCTGTCTCGCCGAGAGAAAAACAAACTAATGAAAAGCTAAATATTACAGTGCGTTCAATTGCAACAAACAGATGGTAGCTAAATTAAAAGAAATTACATATACATTATCTTCGCTTTATGGCTTTGCCCTAATTGAGGCGATTATAACTCCTACCTTTCTACTCTATAATGAAGTGAATTAATTCATTTAGGGTGGAACGTGTTGAAATTGTACTTGCCAGTATTTTGTGTTTAGCGTCTCAAGTGATAATTTTTGACAGTGCCATATGTTTCACTGGCAATATTTCTTCTTGGTTGAGTTTTATTACATAATTTTATTTGTCCCTGCGCTGATTTCTTTATATATCTGCAAATGAACTCTTGTTGCAAATAGGTAGCCATATGCCACGAGGATGCAGAATAGAGGGTAAAAAATATTCCTTAGGCTTTCTGCTAATTTGTTTTTTCAGCTCTGTCTCGCTGTATTGCAGCTGATTGTGCACTGTGGCTATATTAAAATGATAATGAATAAATGTATCATTAATTCAACCCCGCCTTTAGTGGATTCATTGAACATTGCCACTAGGTGGAATGGAAACATAATTGTGTCCTCAGCCCTTTCCTTTTCACATATTGCTGAAGTAAAAAGACAAAAAGCAATAAAGCAGGTCATCATGACACCTTCATATATGGAAAGAATTTAAAACAGCTTCTTTGAAAACTCACCTTTAAACAGTTTCTTTTAATGTAGGCCTACTTTTTTGTGCCTACATGTGCGTATGTTTTTTTTTTTTTTTTACTTCTTTATTGTTTACCTTTATTGCTGTCTTTCCATTTCTTCTTTTCCTCTTCCATCCCACTTGTTTTTGGATGTGCATCATATAGCACTTTTGCTACTATTATTATAATCATTATCATTATTACTATTATTCAAACCATTTGTTCAGAGGGACTTCTAGTTCCCATCTGCCTCTGCTCTGTCAGTCAAAGAACACACTTGCATTGACTGTCACCCTTATTGTTGAATATGTGATAAAGACTAATCATATGTGTCTGTGGGTGTCATGTTGTGGGGGGTTAGTGGTGCTGACATCGCCCCCCGTGGTGTTAGAGGACAGCCTGATGCGTCTTCGTGAGCCGAGGGTTCAGCTCTGTAAAGCAGGCCTGACGCTCCTCTCTACAGTTTCCGAGTCGGACCCCCTGGGTTTTAAATTGCAGCATAACGGATGCAGCGACGAGAGGTAAATGTTGTCTAAGCAGCACTCATGCATTTCAATCCATATTGTTGTCATTTTGGAAACAATGGTGCCATGATTGGCGTACCTCCTTGGCCTTGGAGAAGATAGTGTATGATTGGCCCCACAGCTTGTCAGTGGGAGCAGTCAATTAAATCATTTACAAATACTCCATTAAGGTGTCTGTAATAGGCAGCTTTGTGCACTAAAATTGTATTTTTGCCTCTATTTCTAAAAAGCAATTAATTCTTATTAGTTATTTGGAAACAAGCAGCAAGGCTGGGAGTGCCTTTTAAGTTGTTTGAGACACTCACAATGTTGTTGACATTGCAAAGCTCCTCGTGCACAGTCTGACAGATTTTCACAACATTTTTTCCTCCCTTCCAGGCGGAAATGAATGAAACATGCACACATGCATATGCGAGTGTACTTCCTTAACTATACTAGATAATTAGAAGGTTCAACATGTTTGTCTAAGGCTTTCAGGGTTGTGATCATTCCCACAAAAATCCCATGTTCTCATAAACATTTCAATTTTAGAATATATTTGGGTGATTAAAGATGATTAAAGTCAACCCAATTATATGAAATACTTAATTATGTCAAACTAGTAACAGTTTTATTTGGGAAGTGCGGTATGGTTAGTTGAGATGCTCAGATTAAAAACAGTTCAAAGTGTGCAAGTCTTGATGCCACATGTTTTGATATTAAATACTACACAGCACAAAAGTCTGGAGGATCTGTCTACTACTTGAAACTCAATTACTTCATGCAAGACACTGAAATATTACATAATAACAGAAAAGGGGAAACACACTGTGAACACTATGTGCATTTGAGAAAACTTCACAATATTTCCTCTGCAACAAAAGCAAGTCCACATGCTTTGTTTTGAGCATAAACTTCTAAAAATGCATCTAAAACTCCTGAAATGTTACAGAGAGAGACAGTGAGAAAGAAACCTCTGTGATCTATATTAGGATTGTTTAAAAAAGCCTGCACCGGCCTACTCCGTGATGTCCAAAGCAGTGAGACCCCAGTGTATGGTCGGAGGCGGTTTGATGCTGGGTTTGATGGAGTATGTCAGTCCAATCAGCCCAGCTTCCAGAGTCTGATTGGGTCTGCCAGCCAGAAAGGCAGCCCTGATATTAGCTCTACAGCCAGCTGACAGCCGGCATAGAGAGCAGCTCATACGACACACAACAGCAGAGCCGGCACACTGAAGGGCCACACTTTGTCTGGGTGAGTGTAAAAGAAAGCAGAAGAAACGTGAAGAGGAGGAAATGGTTTTCAAGTGCCAGATGTCGCTCGAGTGATCAGAGAGAAACAGTTAACCCTCTGTTGTAATAATTTCTATGTTATATACACAGATTTAGATTTTACCAAAACACTCTGACAAAGATTTGTGTCAGATGTTTTGTCATAAACCAACTCTAATAAGTCTATAATTATTCTAATTGTTCTTATGACCTTACTAAAACTCAACATGTGGTAAAGTATTGATGTAATAACCCTTTCCTTTGCCACAAACTGGACTTTGACATTTCATGAATGGGAAAATATACTGAAAGAACAACATGGCAATGTTATTACACCAATTAAGCAATTTTTTTCATGTTTTAGTATATATTTAATGGGCTAGTATGGAAAAATCTCTCTCTCTCTCTATATATATATATATATATATATATATATAAATAAAAAGCATTCATTGACAAATGTTTTATGAATTACTCATCCATGGGGTCAATTAAACTTCCTATAAGACCATTAACAGAAGTACAAATAGACCTATTTGGGAGTGCTATGAAAAATGGACTGTCAACACCAATCACACAAACAGAGCATATGAAAATCCATTGTATTTAATCATATGTTAAAGCTCGAGTCCCCTAATAGAGGTAATGCATCATCTCTGTATCAGACTCCTGAAACATGTCAGTGGTTCAAAATCATGTTTATAAGCAAAACCCATAAAATGAAGAAAAGTCATGAAGTATAAAGGTGATAAAACAATGTCATGTATAATGTTGCAGCTGTTGAAATGGGACCAGGGTTTCCAGGAGCCCAAACACACCATTAGGGTTAAATTCTCAACAGCCTCCTGTATACATTTACCAGAGTTAAGCATTAGGATTTTGGCATGGGCGAGGTGGTTGAAACAAGGGCCTGTGTTTTGTTTGTGTAAAGCATCTCCTGCAGCCATGTGGGAGACTTGAGGCTTTACAAAAGTTCTTGGGGAAATTTTCTCTAAGGTTTATGAGCCATAGCAGATGAGTAGATGACCCAAGTTAATTATTATTGAATTTGTTTTCCCTGCTCCACTGATACTTACCTCTATCCTGATGCAACAATGACAGTGGGTACTCTCATTAAAGCGAAGGATGGGGCTTGTGGGAAAGAATTGTCTATTTTTTCACGTGAAAATTTCACAGGCGCTCCAAACCTGTTAAGCTCCATCAGTTACTGTGGTTAGCACTCAATTTTCATGCATCATCATTCCAGCAACAATATCAATCGAAATATTAAATGTGATAATAGTTTAAAGTAAAAAAACAAAGACAAGACAGACAAGACACAAGACAGCAAGAATTACTCAGTGTTTCCATGGCAAAACATCTAGATGTTTTTATCCTTCAGACAATGTTTTTTAGTGCCAGTAAACAAGCTGACAGAGCTGACATGACAGCAGAGCAGGATATAAGGAATAAGTAAAAGGCGACACAAATTACTTTAATCAAATGCATAATCTTAAAATTAGATAGTCAGACATGTAACACAATACAGCAAAATTGCTGAGAGGTTTAAGGGCAGACCTGCCTTCTGTTCTGTCTTACAAAGAGACATGGCATGAATTGACATGCTGTAAAGATAAACCCTCTCTCCTGTCATAATTGAATACAAAACATGAAACTCACGCCATCTGTAGCTTGTCACGCTGGAGTTCACCGACTTAAGTGAAGCAATTGCTGTGTGCTCAGATGTGTGTTTTATGAATTAACAAGACTAAGATAGCTCTGTAATGTGTATTGGCAGGGAAAAATCTTTATTGAATGTACTTTGATCTCACATACTATAAAATAGTCTAATAAAGAAAGGAGTTAAATCTATATGTGTATATATATGTACACATTGGTAAAAATACCAATGTGTACATAATGAAGATCTACTGCTTGGATTGTGTGTGATTAAGCAACTGATTCAGAGAAAAATCAACTAACTTTTTTTTGTCACATTCTGCAGGAAAATACCTGGAGATGGCATTTCAATTAAGGTGCGCAGGTAATGGACTAATATCCCCAGCTTTTGATTGGCCAGTGACTCTGTTGCATCCCATTCCCAGTCTCTCTTAAAAACTTACTTTAAACTTCCTGAGTTTGCTAACCCCTTGTGATAATATCAATAAGATATTTATTTGTGCAGACACCTTGGTTTCACTCAAGCACCATGGGGAAAATATGGCCAAACTTATCTGGCAATTAAGTTGTCATCATCAGTCACTCACTGGTTTATATCCTATCCTTGACTGGAATTGAAGGGTGTGATATCATACCATTAGTACCAACCTGGACAATCCTCGGTTCCTGTTGGAAGGAGGGGCCACAAAGGAAAAAAGGAAAGGTGAACTTTTTTAAATGTTAAACATCAGTTGTGTCCAGTCTTTAATGTTGACTACACCTACAGAAAATATAGAAAAGTGCTCTTTCATGTGAAGGTGACACAAGGCAACCCTGACAGCGAAAGATGACACAGGATCCCTTTCACCGAGCAGCACTGTCTCACTGTTATCGTCAAGAGGTCTAATGTAAGCACAAAATAGTAAGCCTTAGAAGGGCTGAGACTTCACTTTGCCCTCGCTGCCATCGTGGCAAAGCTACATTTGAAATTACTGCAAAAACGCCCAATCTAACCAACAAACCTAGTCTGGCTAGCCTAGGACACTTGTCACATGCAACATGCCATAGTGCCAAGACACATAAACCACTGCCGGTGTGGGTCAACCATGATGCCTAAGTGGGAGCAGGAAAAGCAGTTTTCCACAATCTTCTCATGAAGTCATAGGAAGTTATGTTCTTGTCTGCTGTTGCTGAGGGAAAGTGATTATAGAATACTTTGGACACTTCTGTTTTGTGGGTGCAGCCCAAGTAGAAGTGAATAACCTCACTCTGACTGGGTGAATGCATACACAATACAAATAAGCAAAATTACAACATGATGAGATAGATAAAAATGCCATATTCAAGATACAATATATTGATGTCAAAAAATGAATGAACACAAACATAAATGAACATGACAGTTTCTTGGTCAGTCAGTCTAGCTGCCGAGTAACAGATATCTCACTTCCTCAACAGCTCACATCCAAACGTGGTTTCTCCGTACTTTGTCTTTGCTCTGGGACAATATGTAGGAGCGTTCGTCATTGGTTATCAGGGGATGATATATAGTCTAGCCTGCAGAGAAACATGTGTTGTGCTTTAATCTAGAGTGCATAGGCCAGTATTCATGGCCAGCAGCTGGAGAAAATCACAGGAGACGAAGAGTCCACTGTGGAGAAAGGAGACATACTGCCTGCCTGCCTGGCAGATGCTGGTTCTTGTTATCAGCCCTCTCTCCACCTTATTTATGTGGTGACTTACAACCCGACACCCTCTTTTTTCCCCCCTTGCACACATCTCCTTAGCCCACACAGACACATTTTCGTATGAATAAATGTCTGTTTTGTTGCCCTCGTTGCCCATAGATACCGCACTCGACAGCACATTCTGGTATTTTACTAAAACAAAAAACAAACCTATTCTAGGCAAAATCTAAGAGAAAAGCTTGCAAATGTGAAACCATGTGCTCTTTTTGCCAAAATTTAAGTTACATGCTACCATCAATATGCTAACGTGCTCACAATGAAAGCGTTTACATGCTGATGTTTAGCAGGAAATGTTTATCAGGGTCACCATGTTAGTTGAGCTTGTTAGCATTATTACATTTGCTAATTAGCACTAAACACAATATGCTGCTTCGACTGATGGGAATGTCATTTGTTTTGCAGGCATTTGGACATGAATCAAAGGCATTGCCATCCCTTGAGTCATGCCACTAGCAAGCTAAACAACGTTGCACTGACGCAAAGTGTGTTGCAGAAACATCACCAACATGATGTAGGAGGTGCAAATTAGGACTCACTGGAAATAATTTTTTGCAAATGTTTCAGAGGTTATTTTCATGCAGGTGCTCGGGGTCATCCAGTGCTTATTCAGGTGCAGAGAGACTTGTAGTTGTGTGGTGCAATGTCTTTAACAGCTCCTATAGTCTTTGAAGGAGGAAACCATCAAGTTTCTCATCTCCTCTCTGCCTCATATCCATATATTAGTTTCTCTTTCACGCCCCAGTTTTACACCGCTGCTCTCTTATTGACAAGCCCCTACTGTGATATTTATGTCACATATTTAATATGGACATGGGAATGATTATCAAATCCATAGTTGCCAAGAGAGTCCGATTGGCTTTAAATAATGGATGAGCAAGGATGTGACTCAATTTGTGAGGCCGCACAGAAAGACAGGGCAAGTGCAGCCATCGACCCCTCCGCCCACCCCCATCGCATTATTCTGGTCGATCTTTTCTCCCCTCGCTTGACATCATTCAATGTAATCATCCTTCAATAAAAAACCTGCTTGTAATAAAAGGAACAACCCGGGTCAATACACAGAATATGGAGAAGGATGACCCTGTGCCAGGAGACAGCGTATAAATGGGCCTCTTTATCAAAGCGGATAGCCGCCTGGTGCCTTAACAGGAATTCGACTGTGGATGGAGTTATCATTACAGTTGCCTTTGTATCATCCGTGTTTGTGCTCCGTGAATATGAGGAAGAATGATGGCTACATTAATGAATCAATGGGCTAATGAAGCAGCCATTGTGTTGGTTTATTGAAATACACAGAGGAAAATTGAAGACTTCTGCAGCATGTCTGCAGTGAATGCTCTGCTGTCATATTAGTGGATTGCCACACGCACCCATAGCAAAGGAAAGAAATCACAATCGACATTTTGTAAAACATAGGGATTGGCATCTATCATGTGAGCGTTGCACAGTGCATTGTGAGTCGAGAAAGAAGTGCTGAAGAAAAGGAAAGATCAAAACGGAAACAAAGGTCACACTTTTGTCACATGCTTTTCTTCAACTACACACAAGGACTGGACTGAGGACAGTTCGAGGGTCAAATTAGCTAACAGGGTAATTTTGTAAGGACGACATGCAGGGCTGCTGATTATCCCTGAGCTAGCATCATTTTTGTTTATCAAAAAATGTTAATTGCCTGTTTTTACGAGTAGGAAAAGATTAAAAGTTAATAGGAGAGACTAAATAAACACAATGCAATTGCATGAGGCTGTAGAAGATGGTAATTAATTTGTGGCCACCCCTGAGCTAATTAGCTAATATAAAGCAGGAAAAAAGAAGTTAATGAGGCTTAATGTAACTGATACACTGAAAAGTTCAGACTAATGAATTTATGAATGTGTGAGGAAATCAACTTCATTCTTGCTCCAACTTCCACATCACGAGGCACCTCCTGGAGATGGAGGACGTCATTGTTGTAACCTTATTACCTTTGATGTGCTGTGTAAGAGTTTTGCGCTACAGTATCTAAAATTTCATAGCTCTGTTTGATTCAGTGTGTGAAAGGAGAATCAGAAGTACCGCCTCCATGCAGAGCGAGAGATGGGAGACCATAGGAGGGCCCATACCAGCCCAGCGGTGAATTTGTTTTGTGGATCCTCAGGGTGTAGCTGGTCTGAGGATACAGGAGTTTGTATATCGGCAGGTCTGGGAAGGTCAGTTTGGCTGGGGAAAGGGAGGAGTGGTAAATAACAGTGGGCTGTGAGCTTCCTGTGGGGCTCATGGTGAAGATGGTCCAGGGGGGTTATGTCACGATGTCTGCAGCTACATGCTAATCCCTGTACACCAGCAACTGAACTACGTCTGTCATATCCTCCACTGGGTCCTGAGTGATTACGATGTCACTTCTTAGCATGTTCATTCTTGTAATATCTGTCAGTCTACTCACCATTGATGTTCAATGTAAGAAACAGCTTATTATTTCACTTACTACTGTGCTGACCGCAGAGGACATTACTTACACTCAATAGGGTCGCAATGGCATTTACTGTTGACACTGTGGACGAAGGTTCATGGGTAATTTGAATGAAATTATAGGGCCGTGATGAATCCTGCTACTGAGTGGGAGCCAAAGCGGCGAGGTAATCAGGTAATTGCAGCTTTCATAAATGTAATTTATCAGGAAGGCAAAGGCCAGCAGAGGTAGCTGACTAGCTAGGGTGCTTGCCATCTCTTCAGACTGACCTGCAAAGCTTTCATGTGGTGACATATGTCTTTATGAGCTGTAGGGAAGCATAATGGGCGATAAGACAGAAATACCTCTATCAAAGCATCCCTGTCATATTACATAAATCAGTGCTCTAAATAGACATCTTCCCACACAGTTTGCTTTCTTGTTCATGGTTTACAGCGGGTAATTTGTCAATCACATTTTGATGGAGCAGCACAGATGCTGTTAATGACATTCATATAATAGATTTACAAGTGTCAAAGACTATATTGCCGTGTCACAAATGGGAATCTGATGGATGAGCTGGTGCATCATGCAATCTGTACAGTGTGTAATCATCATTGATAGGGAACATATTGTACTTTTTGTTGAAGTTACTCAAAATAGTTTTGTCTGGAAAATGTTTTTGTCGTATATATTGACCTAAACTAAATATTCTGGTGTCTGTGGCTGTCACACGGCTGTAACAACTCTGTCCAGCCAACCTGCCTGTCTCATTACATACCTTGCGACTTAGTTGCACAAGAATGGCAGACAAAGGTCAGTCAAAATTTGAACTGTCGTTACTCAGCACAAAGAATCTGATCTGAAGAATGAGAAAGGTTCACAACTCTCAAATTTGTGTTCTGGGACACAAATGTTAACGAAACATTCGTGGAGCTAACCCGTTAGCACAAAGCACAGCATCTGATTTACAGTAACTATGAGTTAAAGGTACAGTTACATTTTTGATGGCTATATTTCTTGTGTTCATATGATCATGGCATTAAACACAGTTGTTTGTTTGTCAGATCGAAAAGCTAAGAGAGATTATCAGTGAGCGGTTGTGCAGAACAAACAAGAGACCTCTCCATGGAGCCATGGTGGTTCGTGTTCATATGTTGTGGCAGAGTGGCCTCAGAGGGAAGCCTGAAGGTAGGGGGTGGGATATTTTCTTCCAAAACATAGCTGCTCTTGCTAGTTTTTCCAATGTTGCAGACCCTGCCTTTAAAGAACTTTGGGGTTACTGCTTAAATAGCTGCATTTATACCTGGCTTTTATCTAAAGTGACGTGTGGACAGGACAGGCTGAACCATCAACTCTGTGACTAGTGGACAACACACTCATAGATTTATGTTTAGATTACTTGAAATAGTAGTTTGACATTTTAGGAAATGTTGAACCATTACCAAACTACACTACTTTATGTACTTTTGTCTGAAGAATTAGATAAGAAGATTGATACCACTCTTATATCTGTCCTCTATAGAGCAGGGAAACAGCTTGTCTGGCTCAGTCCAAAGGTAACAAAATCTGCCTCCCCACACCTCTAAAGCTGATTGATTACTATGTTATGTGTTGTTTCTTGAATATGTACAAAAATGTAACTGTAAAAACGTCAAGTTGAGGTGTTATAGTTTTTTTAAGAGTGCACAGTAAACTGGAGTCTCACATAACCTCACCTGATGACAAGATGACAACGTTAATTACTGTGGTGTGCTTTACCCGTGCAGCCAGGTGGATTTTACCTTCAGAACAAGCCAAGCTATTCTTATTTACAATACTTATGCTAAGCTTAGGATTGCTAATTGGCTGCTATTGCTATGAGAGTTTGTGAGGGTTAGGGTTACGGTTGTAAGGTTTTGGTCACAGTTAAATAAAAGAAATAATGTAATGGGTGCTTTTGAAGTCAAAGAGGTGTGTGTGTGTGTGTGTGTGTGTGTGTGTGTGCTTAAGACTTTATTTACCCAATATATCAATACACACGTCATCCAGCATTCTCAATTTCAGACTGTCTGTTTCCAGTCTGTCATATTTCAGTCCGTCTAACGACTCATAGTAACAAATCATGTTTCTTTTACTTTCTGTTCATGAAGCATCTCCATTTTGAGAGATTGTACCCATTTAATATAATCACCAGACACCAGGTTTCAAAGTTGCATCGCAAAAACAGTACAGTACATTGATTCCAAATAATGTAATTTGGGATTCAGCTGGTATCCTCATATTTATTGTGCCGGAGAACTGCAATGGCAATCTCATGCAGAGTGCTCTTGGCTGAACAAACATTGCCGTCGACTTAGCTCAGCTCAGATCTATATGAAACATTGGTATCCAACCTGTTGAGAGGCATGTTGAAAGCTCAGTCACAACAATTTGTCCCCTAATTCGAAACTCTACAGATACATTCAAGCTGATTCCCACATAGCCAGACTGACAAGCAGGCACACGTCATCAAGAAAAAGGAGGACAAAACCAAGCAGAATGAATAGAAGCTATGTGTGATGGTGTAATGATCCCTGTTTTTATCCTCTGTAATAGCCTTTGGTGGACAGTCATGGAAAACACAGGGGAGAGATGACAAAGGCTTTGTTTATGGGTCAGATACTCATTTCATAAAAGCCTCTTGCAGAAAACTGGAACATGATAGGTCAAATACAGGTCTAAATGCCTTTTCCAGTTTTCCTATTTTCCCATTTCAACATATCCGTCTGGTGTCCATGCTCTCTCGCCTCTGTAATGGAAAACTATTGCAGAAGCATTCTCCGCCAGCCAGGGTCAAGAGGTCATCACTGATGTCACTCTCAAAGTAACCAGTGGCAAATAGGTCCTGACATGTGCTCTCCAATGAGAGAATGAGACTGGACAGCTCCTCTGGCTTCCCGACTGATAAGCCATAGAAAAGAATATGTGAGGCTTGGAGCATCACGGCCACTGCTCCTGCCTTTTGAGAGACTATACCAGCTGCTGCATTAAGGCACAAATAACAACTGGGTGATCTGATGAAGAGGGATGTTTTTTTCTTCTTCTTCTACCTCCCACAATGCAATGTCAGTTTGAAAAATTCAGAATGAGGCTGTTGACTATATTTTTGCCTTTGCGTATTTTTTTTAATAACTATTAATTTTTTTATGCATGCCTTTAAGATCAAAAGAGATGTCATTTTACCTCTCAGATTTGTGTTTTCGACACACAGAGGAGACTCTTCCTTCTTCCTCTCTTCCTTCCATCTCCCTCCCGTCTTTGTCTCTAGTGTTAGAGCGAAACAAATTCCTCTTGTTCACTGTCAGATGCATGTCGTGTAGTGTGTGATTTGCAATACACATCCCGATCTAGTACAGATTTCTACGCCTGTTTGTTCCATACAGGCGTGCAGTGCGTCGCCAGGCAGCGTGACCGCTAGCTCTCTGCCCTCGCTCCCCATCTTCAGTCTCATCTGTTCCCCTGTCAGTGCAGAATATACTCTGGGAATGACATAAATTACGAAAAGGAAATATGGCAAGAGTTAAAATATAACATCTAATTCCTCATACTATATGTAACTGATATTTTAATGATAACTGCGGCTTCTGTTTTCCATCACTTCCATCACTATCTCTTCTCTTTTCTCTGTCTAACACGCTAGTCAGAGAAGGGATGACTGAATGAGCAGGAGACTGGCGTTTTCTGATAGAGTTACACCCCACAAATGGAGTCAATCAAGGGCCAGCTGAAAAAATTCATTTTCTGACAGATGTTTCAGCAAGATTGTCAAGCCTCCATGACAACAAATCCATAGCACTAAAAAGAAAAAAAGTGTGTGTGAGTGTGTGTGTGTGTGTGTGTGTGTAGGGGAGGTGAGAAGAGAAAGAGCGGAGAGTTAAGGAGAAGCAAGAACCCTGACAAAGTGTAAAACAGGAATCCTCAGAGTGGATTCCCAGTCAATCAGAGCACTTACCTCTTAGCTGTCCATAACGCTATTTCATACCAATTATTACCCCCACTGAGCAGGTGACAGGCTTGTGTGCAGATCGCAGCGCCACGCAAACTCCCGGTAATCCCGAAATGACGGATTGGGAGGGAAGCCTTGCAGTGATTTGTGACAAAGTAACTGAACATAGACTTCTGTACTTAGAAACGTGAGAGCAGTTTGTCTTCATGCTTATGGTAACACTCCCCACTCTGATTTGATGCATGGGTTTTAGTCCGCCTCACCAATATACTCCCTCGGCTTAGGGGGGCCATCACCATTCAAGTTCTAAATTGAAAATTACTGTAGGGTGTCCATTTGGTGTTTACTGTGTATTAATCGATTAATGTGATGTTTTTGCTTATGGGAAAATATCCTTTTATACATTCAGAATTAATAGCAGCACCATCGACTTCACTTTGTCGCTTATTTTAAATCCTTTCTTTTGTTATGCATTTAGATAAAAGTGCAAACTTTTATCTAAATGCATCAACCTTCTGCAGAGCTGAAGCAAGCATATTCACAGACAGACCATAAAGACGGTTGCTTTGTTTGACTGTTACCATTAAAGCCCCCAAACCCCTCTTGCTTGTAATTTTTTTTTCTGGCCAGCCCTTTAGTCTTAAAGCTTCCCGCCTGTTATATTCCCTGCACATCAATATGTCACCTAGTTCCGCCACAGCAGGATGTCAACTTAATGCAACTCTAGGGTTAAGAAAACACCATCGTTGCCTGCTGACTGATAGCCTGTCGCCGCTCACACAAAAAAAGTTTAGAAATTTGATCCACCTGTCATCTTGCCTGTGATTATGAATCTCTTCCTCTAGCAGCTCCAAGGCCCATTCAGATGCAGTCTAGCTTGGCCTCGCTCAGCATTAGTTACATGGATGAGAGAGCAAACTCCAAATCACTCCTAGTGAGTGAGAGAGAAAGAATCCAGCTCATCTTAATGTAAACAATTGGGCCCAGTGGTGAGCCCACCAAAATAGTAACCACTGAGGAGAGGACTTTCTTTTTTGAGGAAATCTTGTAATTGGATTTGACTTATAGGAGTCATACAGCACAAATTGAAGCATGTGGATGATTAGTAAAAACATCTCTGTATTTTCCAAAAATAAAACCATGAGAACAAAGCAAATTAGCAAATTAACACTCAATCTAAGATCTTGTCATTTTCATTTTGCCCCCTCCTACCTTTGTTTTTTCCCCCCTTTTCAGCCCTAGAAGATGACAGCAAATACAAAAAGGGAATAGGTGTTTCTTTATCTCTAACCTCATGGTGAACTGCAGATGACCTTCTGAGTCAACTGCATTAGCTTTGGGGTGGTCAGAGTAAAGAGTGTATGTGTGTGTGTGTGTGTGTGTGTGCTTGGGGGTGCAAGAAGAGAGAGAGAGAGAGAGAGAGAGGGAGGAAGAGAGGGGGATTTTTCATGCTCTCCATTACAGTTGTTTAGGTTAGAGGGGTTAACTCAATGAGGCTAAGTAAGTTTGAACTGTGAATCACATCAGCAGACTTGCACATTCACTTATGCACAATTGCAAATGTACAACCCTGAGTTAATCACATTACCTCTGCCTTGCCTTTATATAAATTGCAGGGCTGAGGCATGGTGAATGGCAGATATTAAGAGGTCCTTAATGCTGTTTTTTTTTAAACCTTCATTATTAAGAGTTATTTGTGGGGATCAATACAAGCAACCATTTACTCTTTCATTTCACCCACCTGCATTCTCCATGCTGATATAGAGATTTGAACTAGCAACCGCCATTTGTCTAACTTGTTTTCAGATTTCAAAAAGCTTTTCCTTGACTGTGTCCCTTTTTTCTTTTCCCAGATAAAGCCTGAGACTGATTTATTATAGATTTTGTGTGTTTTGATTGTTTTGCTGAGAAGCAGGATGGAAAGATGGGACTTCCAGCTGCTCTGGATGCTTGGGAGTCCTGGGAGTCCTGGCCCGGCTGCCCTCCCGGCTGGCCCAGCCAAGTGGGCATGCGCTGTTGTGGCCCGCGGCAGGGGGTTGATGGGGCTGCAGAGGCTGGGCCAGAGAGGCCACAGATGCCTTAAATGACTTGGCATGATGGGATAGTGAAGGGGCAGGAGCACGGCTTGCAAGTAAATCAAAACAGTTTTTCAGTGATATCTGAGCAGGTGTCAGAAATGTCGGAATCTTAAAAAAAAAAAAACGTCACATAAAAGAAACATTTCCTGTGGCCCTTAACACCTCATACACATGAAGTTAGTTGAATTTATAGCATTAAAATTTTTTTCTCTCTCACTTATAGATAATTTTATTGTATCCAATCTAATAAAAAAATGTCAGCTTTAGTCATACCCAATTAAACTGCTGTTTTCCCTGCACACCTTTGAACCAGGATGATCCCAGTTAGTCTTGGCTGACTGTCTCAAATAAAGACGCCTAAGGAAGGGCTTCCAACCTGCACCTGAATCAAGCACCCTTGATACCAGACCACCAGAAGGACCCCCATTAGATAGTAATTCATGTGGAAGCGGTGGGACCCCAATATCATTATCCAAGAGAAGACCTGCCAGCTTTTTGTTGTGCCAGTCTGGTGTGATGCACATTCTTTGACTTTGAAAGAAACAATTGTGGATATTTTATGTTTGGACTGGAACTGCTTTGTCTTTCCAATTCTAATGTTTTGGATATTTTAAATGTAAAATATCGCTTGTTCCTCCATAAGAAATGTGCTCTATTATTGATAAACTTTTTCTATAGAGTGTATGTATGAAAAAAAAGATCTTACCCACATATCATGTTCGAGTAATTTTAGGAGTAATTTATTTCCCTGATCCTTTACATCCTCATCATGGCTTTTTGATGTGCAACAGTGGTCCATCAAGTTTTGTGGCAATCATTTTTAACCACAATCAATTCCAGTTGTTCCCATTTACATAGCTCCTACTGCAGCTTACACATGTGGTATTAATACATTCCTTCATTTACCAGTGGCTTTGCATCAGTCTGCACAAGTGAATCAACTTGACTCAGTTTTATGCTGTTACATACACTTTAATAGAACAAAGTAACACCTGTGTATGGCCGTGCATTCACATACATTCACAAACAAAAGGAAAAAATGTGCAACGATACAGAATAGCTCAAAGATATACACCATTTTTTTTGGATTTGCAGGCTCCTCCACTTATACACCCTCCTGTCACAGCGCTCAAGCACAGCCGCTCACACTGCGGAATGCAGGGAAAATGTAGGTGATCAGGTGGGACCCGAGGAGAGAGAGAGGGAGAGAAAAAAAAAAAAAGCCAAACTAGTCCCCTTAACTTTTTAAAGACTTTTCAGCATTTGTTCTGCACACTTACCTACGCAAACTCCAAGGGGCCACAGTGACTGGGGTCCCATTTCAGGCCCAGCGTGGAGCCGGAGAGCTCCTCAGCTGTAAAATGAGAGCGCCGGAGCGCAGTGTGAAAATGGATTAGCCTCGCTGAGATAAGGGGAGCCCTCAGCGAGCCATGCACGCCTTCAATGGGGAAAAAGAACTGCTGTACAAATTGTTTTTGGTACATTAAGTACCTGTTACTTTATTTCACAGATGGAAAACAATAACACAGGCTCCGGGGTTGGAACCACCGCTGCACTGAGGAATGTGAGAGGTTTGGCCCACCTAGCGCCCTCAGAGTTTGCCCCTTTTTCTTAATATGCAAAGTGATTTTCATAAGGACTTTTGACTGAAAGAATTCAACAGATTGACAAACATAACATATGATGATAAATGACAAAGTGCTAGGTTGGCAGCCAACAGGCCACTGAGGGAAATCATACAGAATATCAGTGTTAATAAAAAATAAAATAAAAAAGGCTGAATGTTCCCACTCAGCAAACAGGGCAGGGATTTTTCATTAATAGGCCTGCTGCTGCACCAGGGCCCCCCAAATTAAATGAGTGTGTCAGATCCTGGATGATTTATACATTTGGACTGATCTAACAGCTCTGTGGAACAGCTATGACACCCTGACAAGCCAACAATGGATATGAAAAATGAGCCAATACCACAGTACTAAATCTGAGACTTTCAAAGCCAAACGCACGCACAGAATCGAAAACCTCTAACATACTCGCAAGTATAATGAAAATAAAGTGGGGAAAAAAATCCCCACAAGATTCTCGGCACAATTTTAGCTAAATCATTCAGTGTTTATATGAATGGAGTGATGGAGACAAATTGGCCCGAGTGGAGAGTGGCAGTACTTTGCTTTTCTGATGTCTTTTTGTGGCTGCGTGGAGAGCACATCACTTTACAGCTAAATGAGATATCAGGCCCATTGCTGAGCTTTGACTCAATAGGAAAATGTCAAATCAAGTTAGCGCTAAGGTGCTTTTCAAAACACCTCAATTCTCCTTCTGTTTCTATCAAATTTAAAATGCGAACGCAATTTATTGTGTATCTTTTCCCCTTTTATTTCTGGTAGCTTTACTCAAAGAAAATGTTGTTTCCTGCTCAGCAGCAGCAGAGACCAATGTCAACCTTTCTCCAGCGACCACAGCAGAAGCAAAAGCTGTGTTTATAATTATGTTGTGTGGAAGGCTAGTGGCCTCACTCACTTGTTAGATGAAGTGATAAAAACCAACATGATGGACTAAAGCATTTTTGCTTTTCTTAGTATTGTCCTTTTACCCTCTCATTCTCTGTCTGATGAAAAACTGCACTTGGTGTTCCTCAGAGCTCAGCAGATTTAGAGGAAACAATTACCAGTCCAGTGATCTCTGCTTCTCCAGTCCCGCCGATAAACACCCAGCGCCCTGAGGTATGGTCTGAAAATGATACAGTTTTAAACGGGTTAAATTTCATTGTTTCCTTCACCCCCCCTCTTCCCCTCTCATTTCCCCCCCCTTCCCTCCCTCTGAGGTTTTATTTCGCAAAAGTGTGAACACATTTTTTTGTCGATGGGGGCAAAAAAAGAGAAACAATAAAGAATATGAAAGGCCCATCTTCACAGAACATTAGACATCGCAAAACAACCCAAAGCTATGATCAGATATATCAAAACTGACAAGTAAAAGTTGATCGCTGAGTGTCTATTGATTGAGCTATATTTCACTGGGAGAGCACAGGCTCATAATTGCCTGCACAGCACACCAAAACCTGCCGCAGAGCCACATGTAATAGAGATGGTCAGCATAAATACACAGAAATAGTCAGTGTGCTACAGTTGGTAACTTAATATTATGTACACATATAACATATAGTGTGTTGTTTTTACAGTTCAAAATGACAGTATCATAAACGTACATATATGCTGGCAGCGCTTTGCAGATCTAAATGTTGTTAATGTGCTAATGTCTTTATGGAATTCCACCCTTTTATGTATTCATGTGGTGCCTTTATTCAGTATTTATGATGATTATATTTAAGGTTATAAAGTTCGGAATTTATCAGAACTGTAGAGGTGCTGATTCAACTGTGCGAACATTTTGGAGGTAGGAGTTCGTGACGTGCTATTGAGCTGTATTGCATTATGCAGACAGATGTTTCTATTGTTTTGTCCACCTCATTAAAATCAATGGTGGTAAATATAGTTTGTTACATTCCACAGACTCAAACTCTGTTTTTATAATAAACCTGGTAGCTGCATCTACATACTGATATCTTGAAAAGTCAATCTATGGTCAACAACAATTGGCTGCACCCACAATGGTCAGAGCACTTCAGGTCAAAGCTCCAGTCGGCACACTGCTGACAACCTCACGCTGTGTGTTACCAACGACATGACTGTAGCTAAATGACCGTAGCTGACAGCACAAACCTCTATACAATCGAAAAAGGCAAACCCTTGTGGGTATCACTGTATTATTACATTTTGCAGATACTTTAAAGGAATACTATTACACCTTTTAGCTATCTTTGCAACCATTTAGATAAGAAAATCCACTTTCTCTCCACTATCATGTTTATACAGTAAATATGAAGCTACCGCCAGCAGCCACTTAGCTCAGCTTAACTTTTTACAAGAGGGTATAAAGCTTGCTGGTATTGGCTTCATATTTAGCGTACAGACGTGAACGGTATCATTATTTTCATGAAGTTTTCAGCAAGACAAGTGTCCCAAAATCTCAAACCCTTGCATTATTGTTAAGGATATAAGGTGTTGATCACATAAAATAAAAATAACAAATTTAGAGAAACATCAGTGTTAGTTTTGACATTCAGATAATGAAGGACAGATAGAAGCTACTATAGTGGTGACAGGTTAAAAGGTAAAGCGGTGTTGATTATAGCTGGTAAAAGTAAAATCAAGTCATGAGAAAGGAGAGAGATGAGGAAGATGGGGACAGACAGAAATAAAGTATGGTTTTCCAGATTCAATTTGACCATGTGACCATTTCGTTAAGACGAGCAGGCAGCTATGATCCTGTGTTATTTTTGTCTTTATCCCTCACAAGTAAAAGAAAAAGACAGGGGAAAGAGGAGAATGAAAAATAGGAGAAACGCTGACAGGGAGTGAAACACTTGAGCTGTAGAGAGGGCCAAGTGTACCGACCACAGCACAGCCCAGGAGTGATTGAATGATCCCATTCTGGGCTCTTTGTTAGACACTAGGCAGCGATGTATGAAGATTGATACACAAGTGCTCGACTCGGTTTGCTGGATCATCAAACGGATTGATATTATACTCCAGCCAAGGATGAAGACAAAGTAAGTGTTATCATACTCAATACTGGGGCTTGTCAGAGGCGGGAAATCATCCAGTGTCACTGGTTATGGGAGCATTTCGCAGACTGTCATGAGAATTTATCTGGGAGATGTGGCGCTCTATGGCAGTCTGCAGCTGACGGTGGGGGCCCCGGCTGTACCGTAAAGATCTTAGCTAAAGATTGAATTACAACGTTGTGCTTTGGACTACATTCATTTCACTACTATCATGTTTGTCCCAGCAGACACTGTAAATCCCCAGCCTTCTTATCAAGTGGCCATTTATTGTAGTTCAAATAACATTATTCATGGTGATATCATTATTTAGATAACATAGGCATTACAGCAAATGATTTGTTTATCTGTTGTACAACAAGGGCTCCCTACATTACCCCTGAGGTTTCTTCGGGCTGCTGATTATTCCTGAGTCCAGCAAAGAGTCAGTGCAATGTGAAGGTAACAAAAGGTGCATCAGTTTGGCGGTTCTATGAGGCTGCTCCACGTAGCTTTCTATCAGTAAATATGTAATTAAACGTAAAACAGGGCCATATAATATTTGCCATTTCTTACAACATGATGGTCACTGCACTTAATTTCATACAACGCCGTTTGGTTTTGGTTTTGCAAATTCTTTGAGGGGAAAAACGAGAGCAGAGCATTTTACCTCTAGAGCAGCTTGTCTGAGATTCCTGTAATTACAGGCTTTGGAATTAGTGACAGACATGTTGAAAGTGAAAAAATAACTTCAAACGTGTTCCTTTTTCCAATAAACCAAAGAGAAGGTATTGAGCAGAAATGCTTTGCAAGAGGAACTAAATGTGGTTTCAATTTAAAAAAAAAAAAGGCTATAGGTACGACGTAGAGGTCTTATTGCTTTCACTTAACAGTGTTCTTTGTTTAACAGCTATACACATAGCATCCTTTAACGTGTGACATTGGTACTGTAACTATTTAATCAGGCAGTTTAATCATCTCTCACTCCATCTGACTGCTAATCAAATATATGTAAAGCCTACACATGCATTGTGTTCCTTCCATTTATTCGCAGTGGTGGAGGAAGTATCCAAAGTAGCGATACCACAAATTATTGTTTGTGTTTTGTGCTGTTTTTAAAGGCCCATCAAGGGACAGACATTTCAGCATAGCTACAGCTATAAATGGTGTGGCATGTGGCCGTGCTCCATGCTTAACTCCATACTTGCCCCAGTAAAAATAAACATTAGATAAATAAATACATACATTTAAAAATATCCCATTACAAGTGGAAACTTACATTCACAATGTTATATAAGTAAAAGTAAGTATTAGTAAAATCAACAAAACGTACTTCACGTATCAAGAGCAGAAGTACCCATTGTGTAATTGAATGGCACTTTCCAGCATGATGTCATTGTGTATTATAATAATGTATTTTCATTACTGCTGAATTTGCATGTAAGCACAATTTTAATTGTTGTACCAAATCATGTATGTATGTAAAATATGAATTTGTAAAATAAATGCTAACTATTGTATAGCTGTCAGGTGTAAAATATCAAAATTATACTTAAGTAGAGTAAATATACTCAGTTACCTTGCATCACATTAACATTTCAAACTAAGTTGTGACTTGCTGATATCAAAGCACTGCCGAGGAAATGTGAAATCGTAAGTTGCACTAATTCCACTCAAATCAAGTCAGCCATGAAAATAATTGCTCACTAAAAGCACAATATTATTTGTAATTTGGTTATATTGGGTGCTCTGTGATGTACTATCTCACTATTTGAGTAGCTAATTCCAGTTTGTCCAAGCTAACACCTCCAGAGGCGCCCTGGAGTTGGAGACTCAGGACAATATACATAGAAAAGTACGTGCTTCTCTCTTTGGAGTGGTTTTATGCACACTGTAAAGCTGTCATTTATGCCTGTGCATGCAGTGCCCTCACCATGTCGCCAGGCTCTGTAAAAACCTTGTATGGGAAACACTGCAGGCCATGGCACTTATGGATATTTCTTTTTACATTCATCATTTTTACATGTGCTCACTGGGAGCCGAGGGCTGTCAAAAAGACTTACTGCTTTTCATTTTCATATTGAAATACCAGAGGAGGTCGTTGTCCTTCGGCTTGTATTATATCATTTCTATTGTAATCATATAAAGTTACACTACATTATCCCATCTGTCCACCACGGCAGACACAAACACACACATCAAGTGGGATGCTTGAGCCAAGTGGTGCTTGCTATGATTTGGCCTTGTTAAGCTGTTGACCCAGAAGAGAGAGAATTACCTCTGTTGGGAAGCAGGCGGTGTGTGTGTGTGTGTGTGTGTGTGTGTACGAATGTCTGGTGGTGATGGGAGCAGTAAGGGGGGTGTACTAGCTTTGAGTTAAGGGCTCTATCAAGGGACAAACTTCTCCGGCACCACAAAGCCACATGATCCATCTCCCTTTTTAGCTGGTGTCAGGACCATTTTATGTGATGATGATTTGATGCTTGGGCACTGGGCCTCCTTCTCCCCCTCTCAGATTGAGATAGTCAGAACTGGGATCGCTGGGATCACTGAGCGGCTTGGCTCCAGCCATCAGAAGACAGAGATGGGTCCCTCAGCTGGGGAAGCACTGTGACAAATCCTCCTCCCATTGAATTCATAAACACTTCACACTCAGAGATTCTTACCTTGAAAAGTTCCACGACTAGATTTATTAATCTGCATCTGAAATGAGTTCCCTTTAAAATGATACAGCAAACTATTATAAAGATGTGAATGTGTGACTTTACCAAGACAAAGTTTCACACTGTATTTTCAGTTTGTTTTTTGTCTCCCAGGTTTTGACATATTAGTCTATGAGAAACAATTCCTATTACTCATGATAATCCTGCCTCGCTATCAAATGTTTTTAATCATACTTTAAATTATACTCTGTGGACTATTAAAAGTAACCAGGACCATGTTTATGTAAAGAGATGTTTCTTTTGAGCAGAACTGGGTACTAAACTTGGTACTTTTAAGAGTACTGACCACATTACATCGATACTGTGGGGTACAGATTCACGTTAAATAAAACGGTGCCAAATTTCAGTACCTGAGTGGGTGAGAAACTAGGCTAGGAGCCTACTTTAGAGAGAAGAAAGAGAGCGAGACTGCGTCACCCTGCACCTTGTTCAAGTTGAACACACAAAGGGCAATGGTGAGTCAGAAGCGTAGGTTAGTGTGGTTACACACTGTGGTCACTGCAATATTTGTAAAGGCAAACTGCAAAGCTGTGCCGGGGTACCGTCTAACTTGAGGAAACACCTGGTCAAACACAAAATATATCTAAAAATATATCTAAAAGCTGAAGAGATGACCATGTTTTATAGCCTGAAAGCAAAATCCCCCGAAGCAGCCACAGCTAACGTTAGTACACCTGCAGCCAGCGCCTGCTAAGGGGGATATCACATGTCCTTCCTCTGAGACACACACCACTATGTTCACATGCTATGGTGACAGACTGTGAGGTTGCAGGAATGGGTTTGGGGGGGGGGGAGTAAGGGAGTAGTTTTATTTTATACGGTGTGTAAAATTGTCTCAATAAATAGCAAAGTACTCTAAATCAATACCAATTTTGAATTTAAAAAGTTTGGGGTTAGTTTTTTACATCGGAAATTAGAATTTTTTGTTATCACAGACAGAGTCAAGTACTAATAAAAGGTACCGTCGGGTACTGGTACTGAATTCCAGGAATCAGTATGGATATCAATTCAAATGTGATCATGCTCAATCCTACTTTTGAGTTTACTTAATATAACTTTTCACTGCTGTAAAAGTTAGAAAAAATAAACCAGGTTCTCCCAAATTGTATTGTAGTGAAATCATAGAGATGGATATCTGGGTAGATACAACTTGGGGTAAATGAAAAAAATAGAGTAGAAATAATAATAATGATGAATGGTGAACTGACCCTTCATGTTCTGCAGCTTTCCGCTAATGTACATTCCTAGTAGTTCCACCTATGCTTTAAGAGCTGGTAATAAAAAAGAAATCCCTTAACACATTGCTATTATGATCATACATGTTGTAAATCTACTGTATTGTCCAATTACACGCAGCTTTTAAACAGTGTCAGTATGTTGTGTTTGTGATCGGCTGTGTAATAGTGTAATAACTCTGTCCCCTGTAAGACGGCCAGGGAGGCTGTGTTTAAATGAGACGGTTCTGCTACATTAGCTTCATAACACCATAATCCTTTCTCCATAAACCATTACATGCGCCGCAACATTTCTGATTTATGGGGGGTAGAGAATCAATGGGAAAAAATTAATGCTCGCAAAACGTCTCTGGGACAATATTGAGCAGATTTTAATTGTGATTTCATTCAAGTGGCTGTTAACCAGATGATGAATGGGAGCTAACCTTCCACTCTGCCGAGCACTGGAGAGAGTCTTTAATATGACAATTAAGTGTCTGTCCTTTAGATTTTATTGTATCTTTCTCTCTCTATCTTGTGGGCTACTTGGTCCACCCTCCTTTTTTCACCTCCCACCCGCTCTTCTTTTCCTCCTTCTATCTCTCTCTCTCTCTTCACATCACTTCATCTGTACAGTGCAGCTTTTGCGCAGATTAAATTGAGACTCCAGTTTTCTCCATCTCAGAGCACTTACTTATGTTTTATGACACGCACTAAGTCAATTTTATGTTGTTATTGATTTTTTTCCTCCCTTCTTCTTATTACCCTCTTGCTTAAATTGACACAAACCATTTTGCCTTTTGCTCCCTGATTCTTCCCACTCTTGTCTTTTGGTGACCTTAAGTGTATGACTAAGACAGAGAAAACCATCTATGGGTGTGTGTGTGTGTGTGTGTGTTTGCGTTGAAGCTTAAAAAGTCTGGTTCCCTCAGAGAAAAATCAGTGCAGAGTCAAGTGTAAAATGAGAAGGTATGACCAGAAGGTGGCAGGTTAAACTTGGAAGTGCCATTAATTAAAACTTCACTTGCATTTAAGGAATCAAACACCACATCTGTTTTTTTTTTTCATCTGGTACATTAAAAAAGGTAGAAAAACATAGATTTTGGTGAGTTACTTTAGCCTAATGTTACACCTGACAGGATATAATATTAGAGTTTCAGATATGTATTTTAGTGAGGGTGATTAACATCTCCTGCCCAATTTGTGGGGCTAAAATAAGCCCAGTGTTGGCTCCAAATACTTCCACAGAAAATGATTGTCTTCATGAGTTGTTTTCATTAAGTTGTTCAAGTAAAAGAAAACATGATTTGGAGGGATTTTTTAATTTCACCTTCATCATTAAGAGTGACAATGCCTCTGGCACAATGCAAGCAGTCTCTTCTGACTGTATTTACTCACAAGTGTCTCAGCAAACTGAGCCAACAAGACTGAAGGCCAAAATTTTCAATGATTGTGTGAAGCATTATAGGATGTTGAATAGACATTACCAAAATGGAGTAAAAACATACACGAATATAGTCAGTAAACAACAGTAATTAGAAACAAACATCAATAATGACACAAAAAGTAAATCTTTTTAAATTGAGGAGCTTGTTTTAAAAGCATCTCTATTTACACTTCCTTTCCAGTTAACTTATGCATTGCTTTAAGCAGAACTAACTGGTAGGAGCAGGGGGTTAAATGCTATAAGAGCTGGCCTGATCTCAATCAATTTGTCCCTGTCTGTTGGCAGGTGCCCAGACTTTGCTGTGTCCCAGTCCCCAGTGTTGGCTCCATCAGGACTCCCAGCAAAGAGCTAAGCAGCAGCATCAATGTGACCATTTAGAGTGTGATCTGTGCAGATGCAGTAGGAAGGTCAGGCCATTGTGCGGCCCTCCTCCCCTTTGCCTTTCACTTCGCCCTCTAGGACGCCGTCCACATCAAAGTTGTTATTGAGGCCCCTCAATCGGAAATCCCGGTTTGGCAGGGAAGCGAGGTCTTTAAGAAAAGAATGAGGGCCTTGACCCAACATGGGCGACTAAATCAGCCCGCCGACAGCCAAGAGGAAGATTAATACTCATAGGGCCTCTTTACACCTGGCGTTAACAAGCATCTCATATCTGGACTGCTTCTAGATTGAGTTAACACCTGACCAAAAAATACATTTTTCCAGTAGGATCTAACACAAATGTCACATTCTGTCATTTGTCAGCCATAAAAACGATTTGGACTATATTATTATCACTTCTCCTGAAACCTGTTTGAGGTGTGTTTCTTGTTTGGATCTTTATAAAACTGTTTATGACGATTAACAACAACAATTTACTCTCACAGAGTTTCATTATTTGACCCTAATGCTGTGTTTGGCCTCCTGAACATCCCAGGCCTTCTTTAACGGCTGAAAAAACATCCTTTACATTGTTTTATCACTTTTCCAAGTCTGCTACAGAAAGTGACAATACTTCTGTTTGGGGTCTCTGAGAATGCAGTTGTTCAACATGGTTAAATAAGCTGGGTCTGATTTGATATGCTCTGTATCTGTGACTGGTGTAGACAGTATTGTTCATGCAGCACTTCCCCTATCAGAACCTAAATAGGTCTATTTAGACTTCTGTTACTGGAGTTTTACAACATTTTGTTTATAAAAGACTTTCACTTCTCTGGAATCCACATCAAACACAAGTGAACTCATTGTGTACAATAACATATTTCTCTGTCTGTGAATGACTTTGGTAAACTCTGATGACAGATGCAGTAGTGTTAAAGCTTAACCTCTGACAAGATTGTATTTTAATAGAGTCAGAGGAAAAGAAACAAAGGAAAGAGCACAAGGGTTACAACTTTGATTTGTAGTGTTGTTTCATTGTTGTTAAGCACACATGAAAAAGCAGAAAGAAGTTAGTAGTTGATTAAAATTCTGTTAATAAAAAAAACAAGTCTCAAAGCAGCAGCATGAGTAAATCTGGTGATGACTTGTTTCTGACAAAACAACCTACTTTAACAAGTTACATCATAAAATCAAAGTTTGCCAGGTTACTAATTATTTAAAAGTTGAAATAGAAAAATATGTCTGAGTGTCTCGTGTACATTTATAGGGAGATTTGATCCACTTTACCCCCCGACCCTTTGACTGATTAGAGTCCTGTACCAGCTAAGATAAGTTCAAGGATGCCATGCTTTTCTAGTTCACAGTCTGAAAGGGAAGAGGAAACTACATCGTCTCTGTCTTCAACAGCAAGGAAAAAAGAGAGACGGGGAAAAAGTGGAGAAGGAGGAAGGGAGGGTGGGAGATGGAGGCAGATTGAGGAGAAGGTAGCAGATAGTGGGGATGTATGAGTTCTTTCATCTTCCTCTCTCCCTCTGTTTCAGCTCATGTGGAAAAGCTTTTCAAATTATGATGTGGATTGACGTGCAGCAGCTGTCCCCTCTCCTGGGTCCTGTCCGTCACCTCGCCGGTCACCGCTGACAGCACTATGATGGATTAGGAATTGTCATCCAGGACGCTTGTCACTTGTTTACAAGTCGGCCATCCCTCATCTCTCACCACAGGCCTTATAATCTGGCCGACACTCCTCCAACCCCACCCCCCCGCTGCCAGACACGCTATACAAGACAACACCATACATTACAACAGCTTTTTTTTTTTCTTCCCCCTAACCTTTCTCTCTCTCTCCCTCCTACATCCTTGGGCTGAACACAGTCAACACATTTAATGCATTAATATATGTGTTGTGTTCGCCAATCTCCCAGGGACTGGGGCGATGTCTTCTCCTGTCAACCTCTACCCCTGAGAACTGACTGGGTTTTATACAAACATCCCAGTGGGAGAGGGAGGGAGGTGCAGATCTAACCTGGATTCTGTTATTTGAACAATGGGGTTTTTAAATCTGTTGCCCAAAACTATGGATGATAAATTCTCTGTCACTTGACCCTCTGTTCAAGACTGTGATGGTAGATAAAAATCTGTGTAATCTATAACCTCTAGTGGGTAATAATCAGGTGATTATGTGGGCCGAGTAGCACTAAATCTTAATTTCCTCTTAAAATTCTATTCTAAGTTGGGTTTACGCTTTTCTACTACTACTGAATTAGTGCTAAAATGATTATTGCTTCATAGATTTATTGATAGACACAAATCTTGAAACAAATTTAATATGAAGTAATTTGCACTCATTTATCAGGTAAAAATGACAAACAAAATGTTATTTCAAGCTTCTCATGTGTAATATCATCTGCTTGTTTTGATTTTCATCACTTTGAACTGAAAATCTTGGATTTGGGGCAATTTGTTGGACAAAACAAGCAATTTAAAGATGTCAACTTGGCCTCTGGCAACTTGTGATGGGCAGTTCTTGATTCAGACCAAATGGTTTATTACAAATAATTGACAAATTAATTGCTAAAAACAAATTGTAAGAATTCCAAAATGTGTATATTTTGTGGATGAACAAACATTCACCTAACGTTTTGTTGTTTGTTAACGTTATGCATTGATTTGAGCTGGTTTTCACAGTTTGAAGCAAGACCAGTCTAATCAAACTCAAGACTGTTTTCTGAGGGCTTTTAGACCCAATGATGTCGAGCCTGCATCGAAATATAGAGGAAGGAAACCCTGCAGAGCGGAATTTGATCTCTCTCTACAGCATCTCACAGTCTGTGGCCTGCTGTGGGAATGTGTGAGTTTATGCTCCCTCTGCAGGCATAGTCCAAACTGGAAGACGAGCTAACCAGCCTGCCTGTCTAGCTTGGACTCAGCCCTGCCAGCTGTGATCCTGCAGAGAGGATGAGTGGATGCCATCTACCCTGCACTGCTGAGACCCTCCCTGTGCTCCCAGTGTGGCCCTTGAGAGAGGCCATAATCTTCTCCTATCTGCCTTAATGGTTCCCTCTGTGGATGCTGAGATGGCAGGCCTGGGAATGGAGGCTGCAAGCTGAATCCTACCATGAGCATATTGTCATTAAATTAAAAATTTCCAAACACTCCCTTGCTCGTGGCATAACCGCCGCCGTGAGAGCGATCATAATTGGCTCTGAAAACATGCATAATTGCCTTCAGCTGGCGTTCTTTTACAGTTGACATTGTTGAGGCAGCAGCGGGGCGATTGGTGAATTGAATATGCAGCTTGTTTCACAATGGCAGTCGTAATTGAAATATGGTACGTGTGAGTGGAAGATTACATTAAAGCTCCTAGATAATCACCTGACAGGGGAGTCATTGAATCGACAATCTGCCGTGGAGTTTCGGGGAGCAGGCCAGAGCGAACAGGCCGTGGGAGGAAGGGAGGGAGGAGGGCGAGTGCGGTGGGGGTGAAGGAAGGCATCAAGCAGAATTAAAAGAAAAAAAAAAGCTCTTGGTTGGCTCACTTATTCAGAGCAGTCCTGGATTGCCAGCCTGGCATTCCTGGGCTCTTTCTATCACCACATTTATCCCGCTTGCTCCCACCCCCCCATTCGCATTTAGATGCTCACCCCAGCACTGATTTGAGTAAACCACTTCCCCTTAAGAGCTAACAGATGGTTACCCATTTCTGTTGCATTTTATGCTAATTTTCATTCATATTTTTATTGCTTTTCTTCATAGTGGCAAAACTGTACCTTTGTAGTAAAACTGGCATACAAGAAAGATTGTATACTGTTGATGACAGCTTCACCTGTAAGGCATCCTGTACATAAGGGAAGTATAATAACATGATAACATCCCATGATTAAACGGGCTTATTCATTTTTTGATTTCTCTGAAACTTCTTCGGGCTTTTTTTTTTTTTTTGTGAAAGTCCTTTCACTTCCTCACCCTAATAGACAGCAGGAAGGGAAGTGTTATGTCGCAACACACGCATTAGGCACATTACTAAGAAACTGATAGAAAATGCACAAAAGAAAAGATGCGTGCATTCTTCCTCTCCTCCTCCATGCATGTTGTAGACTATCAGTGCTGTTGTTGTTGCTGAGGTAAAAAAAGCTTGCAGGTGCCTCCTCTTTTTAATCTACTTCTCCGCTCACCATTATCTTATATTTGGGTATAAACACACAGACTGTGCAACCCGATAATATGCAATTAAAAACAAAGATCATTAAAAAGTTATTGGTGTCTGCCTAATTACTATAACTTTACCCCCCTTATAATGAGCGTGCATTGGTATTGATTCGAAGCAAATCTCCCTTTCCTCCTGGAAAAAAGCAGGTAGTTACTTTGTGTTAAATCATTAATATCGTAATGATTTTTCCAGAACACTCTCAATTAAGACCAGAGCAGAAAATGACCCACGGGAGTTGAAGCTCACGCTCTTAAAAGTGTGATGTTCCAAATATATCCTAGCCTCTCTCACCGGAGGATATGGATGGGGCAGAGCCGTGTCTCTGAATCATTTAAAGAAGAGCTTGTTGATTAGAATGTGTGTAAATGTGTTTCTGTGTTAAAGGTCTGCATCTTTAATGTAATACAGTATGTACTAATACACTGCACCGCATAAGCATTGTGCGAATAGTAACTGATGTAGTGGTGCGGTTTGACCTCCAGTAGGTGATAAAGAAAGTCTGCCAGGATGAAAAATGGTTGAAAACATTAATAATAAGAAAGGGGGAAAGACAGACAATTCCATTAATATTCTATAGCTGTAAATAAAAAGAGAGTATACTACAATCCGAGCAAAGGTTGAACAATCATCACTGTATGTAGATAGCTAAAGAAAAAATATAGTTTTATCTTTTTTATTTTCTCACTAAATCTGCCTATAATTTAATATGATGATGGTTTCTGATGGTTACAACTGAATTACAAAATTATTATCTATATAAGATAAATATTAGTGGCCACCAAAATAAGATTAGTTCAATTTATTCTGCAAATAACATGAAGTTACATTTGAGTGAATCTGACAGCTGGATCTGTTTGTTTAATTAATCCCAAACAGCAAATGTGCCAACTGTATGTTAGCTGTAAGCTAGCAAGCATTTGTCAATTGACTTTGTATGCAATTGTAGCGCTGATACAATTCGCTTGAACACACAATATGAGTCTGCAGCTACGCTAGCAGGTCAAGATGCTGTAGGCCTACACTAAAGCATTTTTAGCTAAATGTGAATGTCATCATGTCGAAATGCTCACAATGACAATGCTAACATGCTAATGTTAAGCAGGCAATGTTTACAATGTTCACCATGCTATTTTAGCATGTATACTAATATTTGATAATTATTGTAATTGGCTAAAGTCAAACTGCTAAGTGGCTAAAAATGAATGAAATTAAACTGAGCTTTAATCTAATATCTTGCTTGGATGGTGTGGTAAAAGTTACAGATATGAAAGACTTCCAGTGTCTGTTATGGTTTTCAGGTTTGCATATGTCAGCTTGTTTGCCTTTGTGATACAAATCCTTGTACTCTGTGATATCTGAACCACCCCAACCCATCTGAGCCGCCCCCCCCCCCCCCCCCCCCCCCCCCCCACTGGACTCTCCCCAAAATGCTCCAACAATTAGATCATTTGTCCGTCTATTATCTCAACACCTGCAAGAAAATCTGTCTCAATTTTCCCCTCTGCTTCTGATCTGGTCTCCCTCCCGCCTTACTCTGTGGCCCCATTGAGACGCTGGTTCTGCCCCAAGCAGCTTCTGTGTCTGTCAGGAGGCTCCTGGGCACTGCCATCCCACCATGCATTGTGCCCATGCCAAGAGTCTGTGCCAGTTCACTCCCCTTTAGCACCAAATACTTGTCGCGACCCTGTCTTTTCTTTTCTTTGCACTCTTCTGAGGCCCCTGTGCCAAACACACATAGAGCTCAAGTAGGGATACACAAAAAAACATCTCTCTCTCCTTCCTTTCACTCAGACTCATAATATTCACTTAGTGAGGACCAGGAGGGGTTGGAACAAAGAAATCTTTGGGGTTGGGCAGTGATTCGTTATAGTCTCCATAACCACAGTTTACAGCAGCTTTCTTTTGAAACGCTTGACATTTTACTTCCTATTCGTTAGATATAGTCAGCGGGTACAGTGCGTCATCTTTGTTTGACTTTATCACATGTAAAGAGGGGTTTTCACTAAGTTTAATGTCATCGCCTAGGTAACCAGCAGGTTTTTGGCAACAACGCAGAAACGGCCAATTTGTCAATGGAATGTGTGAAGTGTCAATATGAATCTCTCTAACGCCTCTGGGGGCCCCTTCAGAAGATAATTTTTCATATGCATATGAGAATTTTTGGTGTATTACTTTCTCACACTTTTTTACAGCCAGTGACAGATTGGAAAGAGGCTCCAGCTCAGGAGCCCAGATAATGTGGTGGTGGGGGGCTGGAGGGTGGAAAGAGGAGAGGTGAGGGCAGATAGCTGGGTTAGTTGGAGAAAACAATAAGTAGCAATGGATGGATGAAGAAATTGGAGCATTCAAAACCTCTTGGGGTGCCCTTCCAGGGGTTTTTCAATGGGTAATCAGCAAAGTGAAAAACGCTTTCGTTGTTTCACCAAATTACAATCTGTTGTTTGGTGTGGCAACAAAGAGCGTTGTTTGATACTACAGGTCTCAGAATTCTGAGCAAACACCTCTCGAGGAGCTTCTCTGTCAGAAATATAACATAGGAGACACTGGCGTATCTACAGCGAAGACAAAAACACAATGAAGAAATGCTGAGTTTGCATGAGCATGGATTACATATACCTTCTTTCCTGTAAATCTCTTGCGCAAAGGTAGGTTTGAATGGCACAAGAGAATGGTAGACTCAATGAAATATATCTATATATAGCAGCAAGTTGTCCAAATGAAATGACAAAATGTTGTTTAAGGGTTAGTAAGGTTAGGGGATCTTCATCATCATTGTGACAAACTTTGTCGCCCTCGTCACCTGACTACCTCCTTTGCTTTGTCATAATTCCCACAACTGCTCGAGAGCTTTGTCACTTGAAAGTTACCATAAGTCATCCTGGTGACACACCTGATGCTGTCATTCTTCTAGAAAGTACGTGTTCATATTTACAGGTAATGTGACGGATGTCATGTGTTGTGTTCATGACACTTTTTAGGATAAAGTGCAGGCAATAAAAATCCCAACTAAACCAGCAACATCAAAGATCCTCACACTGCCGACGTCTTGAGATAAAGTCAAATGGAGGTCCATGACATGTAATGATTTTTTACTTGAGGGTTCGTGACATGAAAATGTTTGAGCTCCACTGCTGTACATACTTAACGATAGCCGAAGAACAGTGTGTCACAGCATGGCATTTATGTGCATGTGACATTATCAAAATGGCCATATGACAACACACCAATTATGAATCCTGATGAGAAGACACCGGAAAACATTTTGCACTTCCACTCTCGATGACATGACCTTTTAGTATGATCTTGCGTTCCTCTGATAGACGTCCCCTCCTGTGCTACCCTCTCTCTCTCTCTCTCTCTTTTTTTCTATTCATAGCCCCATCCTCTCTGCTTCCATATCGAAGTAAATCCCATTGGGTGGATGCTTTGTCGTGGAAGCTTGTGAATGTTTTCGCCGTGCTGCTGTTATTTATTGCCCGCTGACAGGGCCATGAATTCTGGGCCAAAGTGAAACTCATATTGTTATCAAAAGCATAAAATTCCTATCACTTTAGGTGTCAGAGCAGAGACAAGAAAATGAAACAGGTACTCATAAAGGCAGTGGGTGTCGTAAATCAGCCGAAGGGGCCCGAGCAAGGAGACGCTTGATTAAATAAGGGGAATTAGGTATTTTTGCAAAAGCGGGAAATAACATTGATCTATGCCCCTGTCAGTGGCAAGGCTTGACACTATTGTGCATTGTTTATTTTTCTTGTGTATTTATAGTATGTCAATCTTCCTCTGACTGAATGATAAGAGTGAGAGAAAAGCCGACCTACTTTGGCTGCCATGTGTTCTGTTGCTGAAAAAGTAGGGACCGACTTCTCCAAGATCTGAATTTACCTTCCTTGGTTCCCTCAGCAAATGAAACACCAACCATATCCTGTAGCTTTGTTTACCAGGACATTTGTGAAATGAGCCAATAGGACTACTGGTTTTCCTACAGCGCCATAGGCATCAAGAGGCAATTTAAGGTCAGTCAGGGGTGAGACACTTCACTAGCTCATACCAGGGTGCGATCAAATTTCATTGTATTTTACGGGAAATCACTTTTGGCAAATCATTTCTATTTTTCTACTGAGTCTCAGATATCTATTTAATAAGAAGTCTTGTTGTTAGGAAAATGCAATCCGTCTTTGCACTCTAGTAGAAAATGCTAACAAAACAAACAATCCTTTACTTGTGAAGCCTGTTTTATTGCCACTTTGTGTACTCTCTGCAAAATCTGTACCGAGAGTTTTAATGTTCCACCATGGAACCAGGATGGCAAAAGTACAACAGATAGCAGATAAGATTTAGTACGTACTTCAAAACCCATAATCTAATACTTAAGAGGGCAACTACACTAATTTTACAAATCAAAGTATGTTTAAAGATCTTGTGGAGCCCTACTGCATATCTAAAAGAGGAGATGTCTGCTGAGAGTTATGTGAAGTCTGATAAATTTCAGCATCAAGTGATATTTTCTAGTGATTTGTGAAGATTAGCGGCTCAAGGCTACATCCACTAATTTACACAAATCTCCAACCACACTATCTGAAGTGTAGTTGCATTGTGGGTAAAGCAGGTGCCAAAGTTTGGGCAACAGAGTAGAATTCTTTAAAAAATATCCATATGTATATATATATATAAATCTCACATGTATATAGACATCTGTCTTAAAATGGCACATCCCTGTGCCAGGTTGCTCTCCCTAAATGTATAATTTCAGTAACGTCCCCCACTATGATTTGGAGGTGTCTGCATGGCTGATGGGATCTGTGAACTTAGAGAGTGGGGTGACGACCTTCCACCCCATCCATCACCCAGTGATGGACATGGGAAGCCGGTCCCTGACAGGTTGGGGGGCGGGCGGGCGTGGGGGGTACAAATGGGGTTAAGGATAGGGCCGGAGAGGGATCTCAGTTACTGCAGCATGGTGGCTGGAAGAACAAGGGGGGAGGTGGATGGATAAAAGTGTGGCCAGGATTGAGGTCAGGGATATTTGATTGGGATATTAGATGGACCGCAGCTAGCCTGGTTAAATGTTTGTGTGGTGGACGAAGATGGATTATCCGACTATTATTGCACATCTCGTGTCTGACAGATAAACAAATGTGCATTACATAATTTTTGCCAGAATCTTTTTCTTCAGCTTTTTTACAGTACAGGATGTGAAACCACATCACTATTCTTGGTACAGTTCTTTAGCTGACATTTGTGAAAGAGCAACCCAGACCAATACAAATGATGTATCTGGTAATCAGGAGCAGTGTCACTCCATTCTCCAAATCTTGCTGAGGTGTAATGAGTCTCTGAGGGCCACTTGTTTCTTACACCCCCTGAAACGCAGACCAACGTCATCAATCTTCAGAGTGGCTCAAGTGAAGTTGACTTCTGTCTGTAGGCGCTCCCTTCTGTTGATTTCTTCTCAGGAGCTCAGTGGAAAGCACACGTTTCCCATCACATGCCGAGAGAGCGTGCACGCGAGAGTGGGCAGGGTGTGGTTGCACGCTGTGCGGACAATGAACACCAAACGTCCAACTGACACGGCCAGTATTGAGTGAGACCACGGCATGATGCAAGGATGCAGTGCACACACACACTCACAACTGATAGTGTAGAATGGGTTCAGTGACATTTGACCCGGCGATCCAAATGCCTGTCAGCACCATATACTACCATCGTTTTGTGCATGACCGTGTGATCATATGTTTTCCTCTGTCTGACCTAAATGCAGTCATGTCTAGACACTTCTGTCTTTCTGCTGCTGCATTGGTTATATTGTGCACCTCATGTCAAAAGTTTGCTTTTTCAGGAAGTTAAACAAGACTCCTTCCCCTCTCCTGTCAGACAGTAGCTTCATGCTTGACATAGTGAAACCAGGAACAGTTGGAACAGGAACCCTGTTCACTCTCACTCATGAATTTGAGGTTTTACTGTCAATTATTTCTTCATTGGTTTTGCTTTAATTTTTAGGAACAGTGTTTTGTTGTTTTTCCGTCCTACATGTGTTGTTTTACCAAAGCTGATTTCTTTGCATTCCATGAAGCAGATATCCATGTCTTAATGCCAAGATCAGACTAAGTCTTATTCTGTAAATAAGGATAAGCTTTTGTTATAACATGAAAAACAACAGGGATTGACACAGATACTATATATTATAATCTTCTGGAAGATTTACTCTGATTGATCCTGTTGTTTCTGACTGCTTTAGGTCATCAAAATATTTGTGCAAATGACTACATATGCCTTTGTAATGCATGGGGTGTGTAAATCATACAGTTGCTACCAGTTCATGTTATGGTGTGGATTGGGTGAAACAACAAGCTGCCCTTGCTTGTCTTCTGCTGCCTCAGTGGGATGGGCAGTTTGTGAAATGACAGGACATGCCAACAAATTGCATCACTTCTGCCTCTGTGGCCGAGGACAATGGGCCACCATATGCCGAAGTGAGGAAATGAATGGAGCTCATTTGTGCTGGCACCCTGAGCCCCCGCTCCCCCCGACCCTGCTGGGGCCTCCGTGGCACAGAGGCCGACACAGACAGACGAGCCCACCCTCTGCCACGCTGCCGTGCTGCTGTCCACCACTGGATCCCATAAGCCAACTCCAGCAAATATAGCGTTGGATTTGTTATCGGGTGTATGGAAATTATTAAACAAGACAAATCAGTAGGTTATTTTTGTGACACTTTACTCAGTAGGGCTAAGATGGCATTTAAATATAATAAAAACAAATAAAACACACTGAAACTGTAGGATTATTGGTAGTGTACGTTTTAGAAGTTTGATTAATTTGGAAGAAAAAACAACTATGATAATATAATGAAATATAATAAGAAATAAAGTGAAGTAAAAACAGCCCATTTGCAAGTTTATCTGTTTATCTGTGTCTTTATTTGTGTGTGTGTGTGTGTGTGTGTGTGTGTGTGTGTGTGTGTGTGTGTGTGTGTGCAGGCCTGGGATGATAGCAGATGATTAAGGAGTGGCTGCTCTGTTGACATGAGATACTAATGAGGATGAAATGAGAAGGTCAGGGCTCGTCTCCAGGAGGGGAACACCCCCCCCCCCCCCCCCCTCCTCCCACCATCACCCCCCCTCCTCTTCTCTCCTTGTACCCCCTGGTCGCCTCCCTCCTCAGGATGGACGGCTAATCCTCCTCTTAATCGGCACAGAACAGTTACACACACGTGTATACACACAGACAGACACAAACACACACGTATACACTGAGGCGCCTCTGATCAGGCACTCTGCATCTTCATAATGGAGGTAATTAGCAGCTCAGCATTATGATTAGCACCTCTTTTTGAGCACACTCTAAATCTGACCAGCATGGCCTCAGCTGTCAATCTATTCTGTTCTACGCTAAAAAGTTTATTATGTGCTGGATTAATACAATATAGCTGTCTCATAATATTGTAGTTTGAAAAATGTTTTATTTTAGTCACTAACTTTTTATTTTCCTAAGAGTAAAAGTCTTAAAATCCCATTAGCTGCCACTGGAGGCCGCGCTGCTTTTTAAACCCAAACCAACTTAAAAGGTTTGACCCAAGCGAGCAAGTGCACAACTGATCTTGACAGCCTAAAAAAGTCCCTAAATAGCCCATCAAAACTCTGGAAAGCCCAGTAAAAATGCACATGCAAAAATGTTCACGTGTTCTTTTTATTCAGGAGTTAAAATGTTTCTTTCAGGATGATAATTACAAAGGTAATAGATTCAAATGTTCAATTCAAGCAGCTGTCCGTCATCACCAAAATAATCAATGATAATGCAGTGATGGAGGAATGTAATGGTACGAATTCCAGACAAAGGTAGGAGTAATGGCTGCCCAGCGATGCAGCAAAGCGACCTGTGTGAGTGCAGGGGAGCTCTTATTAATGGAGGTGTGAGGGTCTCTATCAGCATAGTGAACTGTTGACCCCAACAAGGGGAAGGAAGTACTCAGCCAGCTGCATGCCATTTTTCATCTCTCTTATAGACCTCAAAAGAGAGGTATGGAGGCGGGAGAGAGAGAAGGGAGACAGAAGAGGGATGGGGGAGAGGAAAAGGGGCGGGCCTGATAATAAAAAGAAGTTGGACCTGTGAAGTGTGGCAAAGTGTTGGATGGAGGCCTCCTAAGCCGTGACCCCTGTGATTTTAAAGAGCGTCTAACTCACCTCGTTAATCAAAGACTGATGCGTATCAGTGACCCCCCCCACCCCCACTCCCCCACCCCTTAACCACCCAAAACCCCACCTATTATTGCACTTTGTCATTTTTCACAGCAGGTTCATGGGAAGATAAGGATCCTCAGGTTGCCATCCCGTTCCTGACACAAAATGTCGGAGAGGGTGTGTGTTTGACTTTTGTGTTTGTGCATGTGGGGAAGAGTGGAGTGAGATTTTGCAACACCTTCATATATACGTGACACATATGTTTAATGATGCATTACCAGCTCGCATTAATAGAGTAATTTGATTTCACTCATCAAAGTCTGTTTGCAGGTCTTACCCCAAAAAACCCACCGGGCAGGTCTGTGTTGCATTACAGCTGCAGCTCCTCATTGCGGTTGTAAAACACACCAAGAGCTTTCGAGAAGCATTTCAGGCACAGGGTGTTTTGCCTGGCTGAACAGTTGACTTGCTCAGAATTTGTTGATTTGGTCATTTTCGTGTTATTTTCGTGCTTCTAACATGTCCAAACAAGCTACATTTTGTATTTTGTTTGTTTCAAATGTTTTTCTTGTGTGTCTTTATTGCTTTGTTGTGCTGTAGCTACAGACAGCAGCTAAAGTGAAAGTGAAATTGTTTTTTCCACATCCAAGATGAATCTCTCATTGAACATGGTGTTAAAAAAAACTGACTGGTTAATGTCTGGCCTGGCCAGATTCTTTTTGCCATTTGTTTGTCTGACTTCCTCCCCACCTCATCTACTCTGTGCTGGTTGACGCGGTTGGGTTGTGGCGAGCATTGAAAATAGAACGGGTGCGTATCTGTAGTGGGGCAGAGCGCCGAGCCATCTCTGCGATGCTCCGCAACGCTCCTGGTGGGTTTTATAGCATTGACTACAGAGCGGTGCAGCCAGAACACAACGCAACGGAACGGAACACAACGCAACGCAGATGCCGCCGGTGGGTTTTAGCCTTTAGGGAGTGCTACTGCATTTCTGAAAACTGAATAAAGCCTTTAGTAGCTCCAAAGGTTGCTATGGGATATCGAATTAATTACCTCAAGTGATGTCACTTGAGTCAGCATCGGTTGGGGCTGAAGACTACAAGTTTGAAAAAGAGAAAATCTGGTGGTGTGGAGTTAGAAAGAAGTGAGGTCACTGGAACTCAGTAGTCCACTCCTCATCTCTGCTTTAGGACAGCTGCTCGAGGCTACATCTGGATCTCTGACCGAACTGTTAGCAGTCAAGTTGCCTTGTGGGTAATGTAGGCACCACAATTTAACAAGGAAGAACAATGCATGGAATGAAAAATACAACATCTCTGGTTATGCTATGTGTGTTTGCATGATCCATAAATCTTATGAAATAGCCCAAATGATCTAGAGATTTGTTTTGAACTAAACAAGGTAACTTGTTGGTGATTTTACTCTTGTGTGAATCTTCTATGTTTGTAATTACCTACTACATTTTGGTGGAACAGAAGTTCTGATAATAGAACTCACGTGGTAGTTGGATTTTGGAGTAATGTGTTTCTGGCACGCAATCTCCTATCCTCCTGGGTGTCTGATTCTTCTCTTCCCCCTGTAACAAAAAATGGGAGGCAGTTGTGAACTTTATAGAGAAAGATTCAGAAAGTATTTTCAGTGCAATCAGCGAGCTTTGCTTTGTTTAATCAGGAAGTGACAGATTGTTAAATCTTCTCTCGCAAAGAACGGAGGTTGGGTGGTATTTTTTTTTGTTTACATAACTTCCACACATGAGAAAGTTACATGAGTTTGCATGCCCTCTTTCTGCAAATGAAACATGCCCAAAATATGCTCTAACTTCATAAACATGTCGTGTATTAAACCTTGCTTAAATCCAGTGTGATTGCTCTGTTTGATCAAGAGCAAGGGAAAGAGAGAGTGGGAGAGAGAGGGAGAGGAAAAATGAGCCTGCCAGTGGTTAATTGAGCATACAGATTCCTAATGTGTCAGGCGGTGGCCTCGCAGATGAGGGATGGCACTTTTTTACGATGCATCTTCCTTTGTTTCCTCTTTAAGGCTAATGAAGTCGGCCTTCCAGTCGCCACCTGGGCCAGACACTCAGACACCAGAGACACTCTCACATCCCATTCACAAAGTCTAACAGCGAGTCAACACCCCCACCACCCCCCCGACCCCCCACCCTTTGCCAACCCAAAGACAAATACACACATATGCAATGACAGATAGACACAGAGGCTCAAATGCAGGCATGCTTGTGCACATACTATACGTGAGGAGGCGCATTCGTACACACAAGTCAGGTTATTAACTGGACGTTTGTGATAAACTCACACTCTGGGTTGATGTTTACAGCATATTCATTATCAAAGCCGCAGACCTGTTTATTTTTACTGTCTCAAAACAGCAAGCATCCATTATCCAAAGATTTTTTTTTGTCTCTCTCGCTTGTCTTTTTTTCCTACATGCCTTTAGGTCACCCACTAATGAGCTTAACACTGAGGAAACGTGGAAGCGATTAGACGAGGCTTGGCTGTTTGAACAACGGGGTGATGATATTGTACCTTATTATTACACACATTTATATCAACAGAAACAAGAGGCATGCTAGAAGGTCTGTCGCTTTTCACAGCTAAGTCTAGTTGGATAACTTCACATGGGTTTCCTATGTGCAAGCAACCAGTGAATGATGATCACTGTGGTTGGCAGCCTTCTACTTCCTCCTTATCCTTGTTCTGCTTTAGCAAGGTGAGCCTAAACCTCCTTCAGCGCCTCTGTCTCTTTTGCTGTGGCAGCTGAGGCCAAGTAGTTTTGGTCACCCAAACATGTTCAAGGTGCTCCATGACCATATGTTTGCTCATTGGGGAGTGGAGCAATGAAGGGCTGGATTCTATGACCTTCACCCAGGGTGAGCAATGAATACTCCAGGCTCCGCTCGCTTGGGTTCATGCCAGGTGAACACAGTAGTCGAGCATCCCAGACATGCAACCGGAGCACGGAAAGCATTTAACGGCTGCACATACACAATTTGTGGTGGGAAGTTGTCAACTTATTTTGAATAGTGCTAACTAGTTCAGTGGTGATCACGTTTATCCAAACTATTGTTTAGTGGGTGGTATAATGTACAAAGACTGCCCTTAGACAGTCCTTCAATCAATGTTAAATCTGAATGACAAGGTTTTCAAAAACAGCAGCAGTATGCTCACATACAGTATGTGTTGGAAGTGGCTCAAAATATTAATAATTAAAACACTTGATTTTACAAAAAAATGGTTTTGGAGTCGTCATTTGGAAACGAAACAGACAATATTTTTCACTGGTTGTGAAACAGGAGCAACAGTTCCCTGTTTTAGTGACAACGGTTGTAGAGGCAAAAGTATTGTGGTTTTACAAGCACTAGGTGCCAGGATTATAGTAATCATTAGTGACTTTCTGTTTCAATTCTACTACTTTTACAGTCAGTCAGGGTCCACATATCTTTAAAATGCAAAGTTCATATTATGTTTAATATTTTTAAACACAAATATATCAGGACAATATGACTCAGAAAATTAAAAACTAAAAATTACTATAAATTTTGTATTTTTTATACAAAGCATTCTAAAAAATTTTAAGTTTATATATACTTATTTTTAAATTCAGTGCACCCAGAAGCTTCAAAAGCACATTAGGTAAATTTAGCTCCCTAGTAGAGTTTCCTTACATTATTTGAATTAATTGTTTAGTTTTAACCTCTTTTAAAACACACTCGTTGAATTATGCCATCTGCATGGGTGCATATTAACAATTTAAACCAGTGCTAATAACTCAAAATGTCTGAATAGTCGAGTCAACAAGGGAACTTTATGGGGAGGGAAAAGGCTGAAGGAAAATGCCATTACTCTCCAGATAATTTAAACATGTGTTGGCATTTATCTTGGTGGTCCATGTCCGAACACTAATGACAAACTCTTGTTATTAGTAGACTGAATGAAAGCCAAAGGCATGCCCACCCAAAACTTTAATCCGTTAATGTTCCCCGCTCTCTAATTTGGTATTACAAAAAAATACACTGGATGCATATGTACAGGAATTCTTCAAAGTTGTATAAATACAGAGTAACACAACACATATTGGACATGCCCCCCCACCACCACCACCCTCTCTCTCTGTACCAGTCTTCTGCCATCAAACTTTATTTTCGTGGGAAGATTAAATATTTCTGCTTGAGAACACCCTTTAAACTATGAAATGACTGCTGTCACTGACACACAGACTCCCCCCCCCTGTACACACACACACACACACACACCACGCTCCCCTGATTTTGGATGGATAGATGGTTGAGGAGAGGAGGAAGGGAGAGAGGGGGGGGGGGCTGAAATATATAATCTCCTGAAAAGAATGAGGCCCTCTGGGATTTTCTCAAAGTGGCCCCTCTTTGCAATGGGGCTGGGGAAGAGTGGGTGAGTGCTGGTGGTGTGTGGGGGGGGAGACTAAAACATGGCCACTCCACACTGTAACCTGAGCCAGAAGGGGGCCAATCTGTCAAATAATTAGCTGTTGCCCAGCACAAAGGTTTTATTTGCAGGAATTTCATCGAGGCAGGATTGAATAATATGTCTGTGTATTGTGCGGGGTCATGGGAACATCATCTCTTACTGGTGGGCCATAAAAGACGGCTAAATGATAATGAGAAAAGGCTCCGGTAATTCAATTCCTCAAGCGTTGGTTTCCATCTTTCCCCCCCCCTCCTCTCCTCTCCCCCTTTCTCTCAGTCTTTCTCTCCTTTCTCTCTGCTCAGCTAATTGCGGAACTTCATGTTGATGTTGAAGTGGCTTTATTCAGTGTGCAAGAAAACACCCACTGATGTATGATTTTAACTGCACGAAAAGGAAAAGGTTTACAGATGCTTCTCCATATTCATCACTATTTGGTATAGAATTCATGAATGAAGAGCAAATATAAATTGTATAAATGAAAAGTATAAATGAATAAACAGGCAGGCAGAAAGACAGAAATACTTTTCAGCTGATCATATTAAAAGCCCTCTATAAATACCTTTGATATTGATTGCTAAAAGATAAATGAATAGATAATCAGTAGTATGTGTTTCCTACTCCCAAACTCTCCGGCTCAGTTGTCTTTTTGTACAATGACCCCTGACCTCTGAGAGCAGCCAACCAGGAAGTGGATAGCGTTAAAAGGGATTGATTGGTTTGTGGTCTATAGATGATTGTTTATATCATTCCATACTGGAGGTTTGACCTTTGGTGACCCCTCTGAGGACCAATCCGCTGAGAGCCACGACCCGCATCCATTTGCAACAGTGCTAATTAGCTTTGACGGGCCTCGGTTTGCGTCGGGGTTGTAAAATGAAGCCCTGCAGTGCCCTGATTGAAGAAAGACGCGGTGCGGCTACTCTACACTTCATGCCTACCATTTCCTCCCGCCAAATGTCAAACACATTAAACTTAATGTACCAGCAAATCTTACTCAATTATTTGTATGTTGTTGAGGTGTGTGCACGCGTGTGTTTATGTGCGTGTCTGGTGGCCCTAAATGGTGTTCATATGTCAGTGTATGTTCAGCTGTCTGAACACACTCAAGCATGCTGGTGTTTACATGTAAGAGGGGGGTGAAGTGGGAGAGACAGAGTTTGCCGTTTCTCTGGTATGTCCATGTGGGATGAGGTTACACATCCTGCACCACATTGCGGAGGGATGAGGAAACTTGCCTTTAAGTAAAATAATTGGATTATTGCATCCTGTGATCTCGCTAATTATAATGAAAGCAAGCTTACAATTTTCCAATTATTATTCTATGCCGATTCTGTTCCTCTCTAATAAAGAGGAGCACTGATGCAAAACAAAATGCCAGGACTCCATTTCCTGCCTGTGCCTTAGAGCTATTCAGAGATGAGGGACATACACACCCCCTAAATATCACCCCCAATACCCCACATAAAACATCTGACTACAGAACATACACAGCTCCCAAAATTGCACCCAAAATTGTATGCAAATTGTTGCCAAGTACAGTTGTCTTTCACTACACAGAGATCCAATGTAAAAGTTTTAGTTAGTTAGTTTGAACATGTGAACACTGTAATGTGTGATATCAGAAGGTCACTACAGCACCATTTATATGGTTTATTCTACACTGTGTCCTTGGTTACCAGGCATCAAACTGACATGAGTCACTCACTCTGCCTCTGACAAATCACTGTATTCAATCTCCTCCCCTCACAGTATCTTCCACTATCTCCCTGCTCCTCCTCCTCCTCCTCCACATGCACACAAGCACACTCGAGCCCCCAATATCAGTCACTCTTACGTCCCTCTGCCCTGCCTGTCAGTCTTCCACCAAATTCCCTGGATCACAGTACATCTGACAGTATTTCATCTTGGATTTGAGGATAAGTGAGAGGATTTCAGTTCAAGCTCGGAGCTTAGCATGAAAACGCTACTCAGTGTGGAAAGCTAAGGGTTTACACGATGTGGGATCCCCCTCACCCCCACCCCAACCTTTTTTTTCCCTCCTCACTGTTTCTCTCTCGCTCTCTCTCTCCTGCCCTCTTTGCAGGGTTTTGTTGATTTAGCTGTGAGTGGCTGCCTGACACAACATTGGCTAACTCCTCAAGGAGCTAAATACAGCTAACCCCATTGCATAGTTATTCTATCATTGGACTCCGAGGGGAACACAAAAAGGATGTATTTTAATTAAGCAAAACCCAGGGGCTTCAGCATCACTACAACCTCGTGAAGGTGGACACACTGAGATGGAAAGGAGTGAGGATGAATAGAAATTGTGATGTTTGAGGTAACACTGAGTGATGCACCTGATTAATGTGGGATAAAGGGAAAAATAATGCATATTCTCATATTGAGACTTTGATGGCTACTGGGATAAGTGATATTTTGTGCATATATTTTAATGTAAGTATCTCCTAAATAATTAGATTGTAGTGTAAAGTAAGACTTACATGAAAGCTGAACAACACTAACTGACTAAATCTTATGTAGAAGTCCAAAAGCCATGCTTATATCTCTCAATTTGGCTTACAGAGTTTCCTCTATTGTTCAAAAGTAGCTTTACAGATTTAATATATGGGCCCATTACAATCTCTAATGTAAAACAATCGAGCAGTTTTCCCTCCAAAACCAACTAGGCAACACACGAGGTAAAATACAGTGCATAAACTGACAGTTTTCTTGGTTATAATCTCATTTACATATAATTACAGTAATTATACTAATCACTGAAAATTTCTGTGGTATGATTTATGTTGTGTGGGAGGACTGATAGTGAATTGACGGTGTCTACTTGTGTGGGTAGCTCATTCTGCTGCAGCATATGTGTCTAACTGACTCTAATAACAGGTGAAGGGTTAGAGTGGACCCTACAGCCCAACACACACATACACACACACAAATATCTGCAGCATAGGTTAACCGTGGATATAAAGAAATAAAGGCATTACATGGAGAACCTGAGGAGAATCTTGAATGCCAGTTGCCGGTAGGAAAGATGGATTGCCTGAATTCTCCACCAATCACCAAACAACACATTGGCTGCAGCATTGATTGATGAAGTATTTAAGTCGTCAATCTCACATCACCTGCTTTTCTTCTCCACCCCTCCCAAAATGGCTGCAGAAAAGCTATGCTGTGTCTGCAGATCGGATGAACCCTGACCGATGGAGAACTTAGCAGATTTTAAGCTTTTGGGATCAAAATTAAGAACGCTGGTGATGATGCTGAATAGAGTCATAAGAACGAGACAAAAAGTTACTACTGTTTCTGTTACTGTCACAACCTGTTCACCACAGACCTTCCATATTAAAGCAGTCATTTTCCAAATTGCATGTTGTGCCTCCACACACACGCGCACTACTTTGTAATGAGCCTCAGTGTATATAACTCAGCCCAATATTATTGATTATGAATCATGATTAACAATAATTATATTGATAGAAATGGAACATTAGCTCTCACCTCTGACCTTATTTGGAGACCTCTTTGTACTCTATGATGTATTCAATATCATAATCATGCTTGAGTACACTTGGTTTGAAAAAAAGGGAGGGGGGGGGGGGGGGGAATCGATGGGACTGCACTCATAAGCAGAGAGAAAACATCACACCTGCAGATATTGTGTTGACAGTGCACTGGAGAGCAAACATGGAGCCGCTGCATTGTTGGGAGTTATGCTGAAGAGGCCATTGATCCACCAGTTAACCTATTCTCCTGCATCGGTATAGCAGCAAACCCTCGAAGGAAAGCGACCTCCCCCCACCTCGGCCATTGTTTCCCTCCACTAATATGATACCCCCTGAAGGTTCTCCACAGACCTCATTTCTAATCAATGCATGTGGTTGGTGGGATCATCCTGTCTCTGCAAATTAATGACTTCACTTTTTTCTGTGGTTTCATTCCATTGATTTGTTTTATTAGCCCATTGATCTCCATGCACCCCCCCACCCCCACCCCCACCCCCACCCCACTTTAACCCATCCTCTACCTCAGCCTACCCCAACCCTCTGCTTCCTCAGTGCTTATCAATATGAGAGCTCATGGCATTCTTCCTACAAAAAATGTGTTTCCTTCATCAGCCCATGACTCTGAGACAAAAACATATATAGGAGTGGGGAGGGGTGCAACCTGATGGGATGAGACTGACTCTTGTTATGAAGTATTACGTAGATTTACGCTATTTCATGGGCAGATAGACTACTCGTTCCCTTGATTTTATCTTATTTGAAATTAGCTCGACAGCTGAACCACACACAACATTTCTTATGAAACACAGATTTTTGCCTCTCAAATGTAATGCAAGAAAACATCGACATTTTTCATGCTCTCCGTTGGTCTAAAATATGAATACCCAGGGTGAAGTAATCTGGTTTTATTAGTTTAATACAACTGTCATGGTCTAAATCACTTAGACGTTCATCTGGTCAGGGCTCGGTGGTCCTATTAACAGCCATATCTAACTCTCTCCCCTATAATTCCCTTTGAGATCCGAACAAAAGGATAGGAAGTGCTTTACTCCGACAAGTCAGACTTCACTTCACAGGAGGAATTACAGCTTTTCATTTTCTGTCACTGGAGCGTTTTAGTGAGGTGCCCCACTAGCATAACGATGTTCTTTCTCTCTTGTTTTATGACTTGAACCATGCACAAAGAGCTGATTCACAGTAATTACATGTGAAAACACAAATGCCAACGTGCATATGTGAAGTTAAGAGTGCACTCGCTGAGAGACACCCGCAAATGTACACACACGAGATATTCCAATGCTGAAAGAAATATATAGTCAGAGCCATTTGCGCCAGACACAAAGACTTACACTGAAGAGAAACAAAAACACACAGAACTCCCTAAAGGAAACAAAATTCAAATGTATGGTTGTTCAGGTTAGCCCAGTGTCTATCAATGCTTCTGTCTGAGTCCATTAGGATAAACACAGTTAGCATTCTCTGGACGGCCGCATTTAAACATTGTCCTCTCAGAGGCACTGTTGTATTATTTCTGTCCTTCCTGTGCCATCAAATAGTGACACATGCCGTCTAAGAAAACAAGCTGAAGTAATACTGGAGGCCCATAAAATGTCTGGCCCCACCCATCCTCCCTCCTCACTGATTCTTCCATCTTCCAATCCTTTTTATAGTTCTCCTGCTATACATGAGATATCACTTATTAGTCAGCGCGGATACATGCAGCATACTTATGTTCACCTACAACTTGACAGAAAGCACAAGAAGTCAATTGGCCGTGGTGTCCAAGTGCAACTTTTTTTTATTTTGCTGGTGCAGGAAACAATACCAAAGCTACATTGGGTCTGCAACATCCAATTGCATGCACCCACAGCTACTTACTCTGAAGGATGGTACATTTCTCCGGTGAGATATGACCAAATCCTGCCAGTGTCCATGTCCACAGATGAGAGAGAAACTATCAAGCAGCCTATTCCCCCACCAAACTGCATGTTTATCCAGCTTGTGGGAATTCCTGTTGCTCAGGATGGATCTGGAGTCATCATGACTGGCGATGTTCCCGTCCCACCCAACTCTTTCATGGAAATCATCCCACACAGTTAGACGATTACTCATTTTCCCTCTTCTTAGAGTATGTGTATTTATATTTATGAATAATAGCAAGATGAACCCTCACAAAACACATAAACTGAAATTCTATTTTAGCCAATTACAGTGATTATGCTGTTACATACACAAAATGTAATGTTTTCATTTTAAAGGGGCACTCATCGAATTTTACACCTGAAGTTTAGTTTACTCATCATTAATATTTGCAGTCAGCGTCATCAGGGTTGGCTCTGCATAAATTGCATTGTGGGAAATGTAGAATCAACCCTTTTCGTGGCTTGAACCATACTAGGACACACATATTTTCCTTTAGATATCAATTCCATCATCTTGATACTATTATCTGTTATTCATACCTGGATTCAGGTTAGAAAGATTAATCTCAGGGATTAAACGTGGGACGCTATTTTTCACTTGAACCGATAGGTAACTCAGGTTTAGGTGTGTTTAGCCACCACTACATCACTACATCACTACATCTCACTCCTGTCTTTACATAAATCCTTTCAGGGCTTCTGGCAGCAGTTTCCTGGTCTTTCATCTGGCTCCCTTGTGGTAGGACTATTAGCCCGGCCTGTATACCTGCAAGTGTTTGGGAGGCAGCTGGCTCTGGACGCTCAGTGCCTGCACGGGCCCAGGGGCTGCTGGGACCTGGGAACGCTGGCACCAAATACCGATGGGTAATTAGACCTTCATTCAAGAGCAAATGTGGCAAGCATTAGACACAAGGCTCTTTCCGGTTCAATTCATATCTCCATCCGCCCTTCCTTCCCCTCCTAGCAACCGTGCTCCATCTTCACTCTTCTCTCCTTTTTTCTTGTTTTTATTTTTCCAGTCTCCCCGATCTCATGCCAGTATCTTAACCCTAGATTGTTTTAGATGTGGGGACTAAAAGAGAGACAAAAAGCTGTGAGTGAACAAGCAGAAATAAATCACTGAATTTCTGTTTGAAAATCAGAGCACATCAGTTTGAATAGAAAAGGCCATTTTGGAAACTAGTATGATTCAAAGGAGCAATGACAGCGTCTGGGTTTTAATTTGTTACCCCCAAAATACATAATTAACATTGGCAGAACAAAATTATTACAGATATAATCACATCTGCTCATTAATGATTTTCAGACATTGACATTTCAGAATTTTGAAATGAAACAGAAATCAGCCATGAAAGACATCAAGTACCATCTTCTCTTTCACTATAAACACATTCATTAATAAAAGCTGAAGTGCAGTATAATAGCCTATCCACTACTGAAAAGCCTGAAAAGCCCAGTCTCAGGTGCACAAGTGTGTAGACATGATATGAACTGAATATATGGCTGTGTTGATGTCACTCAATGTGCCACTTTGTCTTTATCGGTTGTGAGAAACATGACAGCGGTTGTTTCTCATGTAACAGGAAAACTATGAGAGGCCCCTTCTAGTTTTGTGGTGAAAGGTGACATAACCCATAATTCCACTCAAACCACAATGTCCTTTTATCAGATGTTCCTCTCTGATACTGCGAGGGCAGTTCACATGACACAAAGCAGTCACAGATGACAAATGACTATATGGAATCCCAAAGAGTTCAGTATTGATAAACAAATACAACATTATGAAAGAAAATAATCATATACATATATATAGCATCAAAGCAAACAGCCAGTGTCTACTGCAGCCGTTCCATTGTTAAATAGGGTTTATCGTTGTTTCTCAAATAGAGACTCTTAGAGCAAAAACACAGTCTTTCTCTGTGGTTTTACTAACCAACAGGAGCTACTGGCCAGTTGACGGGTGATTGGCTGAAAGGTGAAGGGAGGCGGAGATAGCTGGCAGCTAAAAAGCCATGAGAATGGATACTATGAGGGAGAAATGTCAAACTCTCATTTAGAAAAATGGCATTTAAAGAGATTTTTGAAAAAGGCCATTGTAAAATCAAATTCCAAATACTTTTATTTCATGATACCTTATTTTATTTTGTATAATATTTGAATGCTTGAGTGCTCCATGTGGATCCATGAGATACATGCTACTGATTGTGAGAAATAGTTAACTTCCTCATTAAATCCTCGTGTCACAGGTAAGGGAGGTTGGAACAGTTCTGACGGGCTGCTCTTTGCTGTGCAGTGAATTGAAACAGAAACAGGCTGAGGAGGATGCTGCTTTTAGCGGTCAGGGAAAAACATTGGGTCCAAATTAGCATAAACAGGAACACAAAAGAAAAAGGGGAGAGAAACAAAACAGAAAATAGTGTTGTCAACAGGACCCCCCGGTGAGGAATTTCAATTTCATATATCTAATTATCCCTGTCAGACGGAAAGAAGTGACAAAAAGCTGTCTTTGTTCTCTCTCTTTATCTCCCGCATCTCTCTCAATTAATTTCAGCATACGAATATGACTAATTGTCTCTCTGCAGCTCTACAGCCACATAAATAATAATTTTGGCCCATGTTGGAGGGGGGTGGGATGTTCACGCATCAATTTATAATATTTGAACACAATGGACTGTGCATAATTCAGGTGATCACGTTAGCAGGCCGATGCAACCTCTCTGTAGGCATCACCCTCTGAGCCACAGTCTTGTAGCCCGCATAATACCTCTATGCTTTCCCGCTTTTGAAAACGAGAGTGTTATGTCTCTCATTTCTGTCATTGCGATTGTTTCTTTGTTTAGAGTGATGATATTAGCATCATAATCAGACAGAAAGAAAGAGGCAGCGGTGATGACTGATTTATGCATGGCTTGAGTGGAGAGACCAACAAAACCAGTCACCATCTACTGTGCATATGAATCACGTATGTGCATGTTTAACTTAATCATTTCAGTAATTCACGTGGAAGCTAGAACTAGACTCTGTTTTCCCCAACATACACATACACATACATACGAAAATATTCTTTTTATAATACTTTATAATCCAGCAGTGTTGGAAAGTGCATTTACTTAAGTACTGTTCAATTTTAAGGATCCTCGACTCCACTACATTTTAGAGGAAAATGTTGCAGGCCTACTTTTTACTTTCATTTATTTGATAACTTTACTTAATAGTTACCTTGCAGATTCACACTAGTAATACAAAATGTGAGCAACAAATAAATGTTGATTTATTAGGAACTATTATAGTTAAGGATTACTTAACTTTAAAACCTGATGAAGGTATAATAAATAGTTTTACTTTTGGCACTTTGAAGCTGGAATGCAGAACTTTTACATATAAATGTCCGTCCATTACATTCAAGCCCTTACCAAACGAGTTGACACAGTGCTGATTAAGCCTGTCACTGCCTGGTTCCACTAGTTTATCATTTGTATTGTCATAATGTATCGTACTGAATGCTCTACTTTTGTTACCCACGGCTGCTGTAACGTTGCAGAAAAAGGAATCTTTTGTTATCTTATCTTAAATCTCTGTATCGCTGCCGCACCTGTACTGATGCTTTTTGCTTTAACCAGAACTGAAGGGTGGAGCAACCATAGTGAAGGAACAGGCTGTGGCAGCTAGCAGAATGAAGAGTTTCTGATGCTCTGACTAAAATCGTGGAATTACTTTTATCACCGTCAGAAAGTGGAGTGAAGTTTGTTTGATGCTCATATTTTTGTACTTTTATTAAAAAAGTGAATGCAGGACATCAGTTCAGATAATGGTGAGTTTGTAGAAATCAGACTGGGAGATTGTATATAGATAAAACACTAGATAACGATTTGTTCATTTACAATTACTACTGTCGTGGTGACCACCTCACGAGTCATTCCTGATCGACGCAAAACTAATAATGACTCATTAATTACTCATTGGCTTCTCTTTTTGTGTATCCCCAAGTAATAGTACAATATGACAGATCATATTGAGTAGTTACTAAGTAGTCCCTCATTATATGAGGATTACTTTATTATGAACTTGTTTGTACAAGTGATACATTATACTGAGTAGTTACAAAGAAGTCCTACGTTACTTCAGAGGTATCAAAAATCTTCAGGAGCCACTCATTAATGTGTCATTGTTAATCAGATCACTCTTGATTGGTTTGCCACTCGTTCCTTAGTAACTACTCACAATAGTGTGTGTTGTATTGTAAAGAGTTTTCGCTCTTTTTACTATTTGAATCTAAATGGCAAAGAAACACACAGACTACTCCATAAAAACTGTGTGGGTGTTTTTACCCTTCATACAGAATGCTTTACCCTAAGAGCACTCTGGTTTACATTTAACTCACATCACAAGGTTTGTGATTCTGACAATGACTGTATAATTAATTGGTGTCCTATTCATTCCAAAAGACCTTGTTTTTTTCCTGCGTCTCAAAAATAAAGGAGGGAGGCAAAAATGTTTTATCACTTATTGACAATGGCATTAAAAGCCCTTGAAGGTTAGTGCTAAAGTGATGACATTTTTGATTTAATCAAATCCTTCTGGAAAAAAAAAAAACAATCAGACCCTACAAATCCTACAAACCCTGGACATAATGAGCAAAACATCCAAAACTAACCGTAACAAAGCTGCAGTCAAGCTGCAGCACTCCTTCCATAAAACATACTCACTCATTCACTCACAGAGAGGGGGTGGGAGGAGTGTGTATGTGTGTGTGTGTGTGTGTGTGTGTTTGGGAGTGGGTGGGGGAGGGAGGGGGATGTGGTATTGTTACATTTCATTAGACACATTCCTTCTCTGTGGACTCTTGACCAGTTGCCATGTCATTTTAGCTGACCACATTTCATGTCAACCTCTCTCACACACTCTCTCTCTCTCTCTGTCGATTTCAAATTCAAAATGGCTTCGAAGACATCACCGCATTTGATACAACACTGAATGTTGAGGACCTGCTCTTAACAATGCAACAGACAAAAAGTTTCATTGTTTCTGCACTAAAGCTGTTTTAGCTGTTGCTTGTCTAACGCTGGAGTATCTTTCTGATACAGTATGCATGCTTGAATTAAAGCTTCAGGATAAAGCGTCAGAAAATGTCCAATAAAAGTCACAAGCTTTGCTTTGCTTTACTGTGGCATTGTTAGCCAATTTGTCTTGAAGAAGAACAAGGTGTCAAATTATAGTAAGAAAATGCACTTAATGATTAAAATGACTGAGTGGAACAACCACTTAGTGCAGCTCATCTACAGTTAGTTTCTCCTTTAATGACTGCAGATACAAGCAATTCAACACTCTGAAGTGGTTAAATTGTCACCCATAAAGGAAACTTGTCCCAGCAGTGCCAATAGCACCCAACAGCAACTTGGTCAAGGCTCTTTAAGTGTTTGTTGCTGCAGGTTAGATTTCACCCAGAATCTGTCTAATAACAGTAAACAAGTGGTGCTTTATCTCCTCCTACCGAGGTTCAAGTCAACCAGTAAGCTTGTTTCTACCTCCAGCTTATCTCTTCCCCTGAAAAATACATGTGGATTTTGAACTCCAGTATGCAAAAAAATAATTAATGCAACTGACACCTGTTATGGTCAAACCAGACGTATTCAGTTGCCCTTGGCTGCATCATGTCAACAAAATGCAACCCGTCACTCAAATCCAGCTGTATAATTTTGTCACAGAACTTTCCTTACATATATTAATTAGCATTTTTCCATCAACAGTCAAGTGTCTGCAAAAAAGACGACAACAAAAGGAGAAAACATTGATTTGCATTCAGTGTATAAATAGTTCCAGGACAAGGGCTGTTAAGTTTGAAATTAACATGTAAACAGTTGGAAAGTTTGCCCTTCTACCCCCCGTCCCCTTCTCCTTAACCCCCACCCCTGGTTCTCTTTTAGCGCCTTGATAAATATACATAAAGCCTCACACAAAGACCGCCTTGTTCCTTTAAATGGGCTACTTTTTAATGGAGACATATATTTCCAGGATTATATCAGCATTCAGTTGCAAATTGTGAGTTTTAATACTCCGGTTGGAGCAGTCAATGAATAAGAGTATCATTTGAATGCAGGGAACACCTGGTGCTGAGGGCTGGGCTGTGAGGGGGCTCCGAGCTGACCTGGTGTCAGTGCCAAGGCTTTACTCGTTCCCAGCCTTCCCATTCAGACTCTCAGAGCCTCAGCCTTCACTCTGATACTGTAGGCTGCGATGCCCATGCAACGTTTTGCTCCTGTCTTACAAATGTCACATGAGCATCTATTCAACATTACAGCGTTGCTGAGAAAGCACTTATAAACACATAGATGGAGGGAAAATCATCTAATAATTCTCTAGTATTATTTTTGGGTGCACTTGGTTTACACCGTCAGGTCAAGACAAGATCTAGGAATTCACTACTGTATCAAGAAAAAAAGAACAATTAAACTACAGAGGCTTTTTTACATTACTTACTTGGCTGCATGAGAAAAGAGTGGGGTTGGGGGAGTTGGAGGGAATGAGTAGTACTATTTGGAGGAGGAGAGAGGAAGGGGTACAGGGTCTATTCGTATGCACCCCACATCCACTCAACACACAATCAGGCCTGTATTGCATTTTGCAAATTTATACCCAGGATGTTGGTTTAGAGTGTTTCCCTGAAAAAAAAAAAGAGAAGGAGTTTTTTTTTTTCTTCAAGTAAGTGTCTGCTTTCATGAGCAAGAGTGATTGAGGCACACAAACAAACCTTTGTTTCCTAGCTCACAGATGCAAGGCCTGAGCTCTGATTTACGCCCCTCCCCGAGACACATTTGCACTTTTTTTTTAATACTTTAAGACTAAGACTGTATGAAAAAAATAGGGCACTACAATGAAAAAAGAAAAAAATAGGCCTCCAGTGGATACAATTCAGCTAAACTGTGACTTTCTTTTTTACAGCTACAAATATCAGTTTATGTACATCAAAAAATAAATTAAAAAAATAACGTGTCCACACCGAGTGATAAACATGCTATACTGCACATCTACGAGCCATTCACCTAACCCTAACCCTAACCCTAACCCGTCTCTCCTCTTCCTCCGAATATTTGTACAGCCTCATGTTTGCGGTGGCTGGAGAGTTGTGCTCATGACAATTCGATCTATAGCCACACACACAAACTGTCAAAGTCAAAGCCAAGCCACACTGAAGCTGAGAGACACTGACTTAGCTTTAATCTTTAGTATGTAAGAGTCTTTTTTCATGGTATGCAAAATAGTAGTTCATGTTGTTTTAGGTTTTGGTCTCATTCTGTGTCACTGTTGGTTTACACTAACACAGACAAAAGGATGAAGTCTCTTAACAAAAAAACAAAAAAATGGTCAATACTATAATCAGAAAAGTTTAAAAGCAATGTCATTTAAATTTTTAGCTCGATCTGTGTTACTTAAGGTATCTGAAAAACTTCAGTGTATAGAAACGCTTGACAAAACATCCATGCACTTTTGAAAGAAAAGTACGCCATTATATTTATTTTAACTATTCTAACTATTCTTATTCTACTAAAGCAACTCTGCACACAAAATATGTATGAGGCTGAAAGTCATACATTTTGATGTCCAAATGATAGGTTTGTAATACATGCACTACATCAGGTCAAGTGTGTTACATTTGCTGAGCTGAGAACGCAGTCAAGTTGGCAGGCTGCTGACAACTTGTTTACGTCAGTCCCAATTAATAATTAGTTTAATGATTTGAGTGCTTGACATGTGCCCTGGACAAATGTGGGCAGGAAAATGCACACACAGTGCTGTTTGCATAAATCTGCCATTTCAGCTCGGGGTTGAGGGGGAACAGAGGGATCGAGGAGGGGGAATTATAGGACTCAGATGTGTGTGATTGGCGGTTCCCTTGGCTCCCAGGGTTAGAGAGTTCAGAGAAAAGCCGATTATTGCTCTCCCTCAGGTCAAGCCTTCATAAATAAACAAGGGGAGAGCCTCAGGCACCGTGTTTTAGTATGATTAGCATATCATACAGCCTATCGACAAGGCACTTATCATATTACAGCAGAGCCGTCCTCTGAGCACACAGAGGTTACATGTACAGGGCTGCTGAGCATACGTCTCTGTTCATTAGAGGAGTCCTCGGGGAGGAGAATAAATCATATCAGCACGTGGTTATGGCAGCGCAGGCGTTTGACTCATGCGCCATACAGTGGATGTTAGCCGGGGCCTTTATTAAGCCAGAGAGGAGCTGACAGTGAGCTTTACACTGCCGAACATGAAGGGAGATAAGTGGAGATGATGGGGAGGATTGATAGTGAGCAGTATAACTAGCAGGCTGAGCTGTGGTACTTGAGGCACTTTTCTGACACCTTGCACTTGCCATGGTCACTGCCATCTCTGGATCCTGACAGCTAAATGTCTACCTAGTCTGATTGTGTTATCCTCAGCATTACAAATGATTCTGTAATGACTTCAAGGTTCTATGATTAGATCAGGGCTAAGGGCAAGGTTAGGACTAGGGTTAGAGTCATGGGGTTAGGTTTAAAGACAGACTTTAGAGGAGGTTTTGGGTTACAGATTAAGTTAGGGTTTGGGTTTGGACTCATACTGAAAGCAGATTAACGGATCAGATATTCTTCAGTATTGCACATTTATACTTTGATTGACACTCTTTGATCTTGGCCTTGAATTTTAGTTTCACTGGACTTGGACTTGCCAATTGGGGTGTTGACTAGTTGCAAGAATGATCCAATGAACAGCAAAATGGAATAAAGTAAGAGGAAAGGATGATAGAGTTTGGTACGGCGAACAGACAAAATAATGTTTCTCTGGATGATGAAATTAGCCCAGAGGGAATTATGAATGTGTCTTAAAACTGCATCCATGATGGAGTGGAAGTCACCCTGGACCACAGACACGCTACTCAGATTTCAATTTGGGCAAGCCTTTTCTCCTCAGCTACACAAGCTCAACTCACAGACCAGGGGCCACAATTAGTAGCTAGTCACTCTGACCAGGGAGAAAGAGCAAATGACATCCGCACCTAAGCCCTCCTAAGCCTGGAGAGGCGGAGCACAGAGCAGCCTCAGTGCTCTTCTCCCTTCAGTCAAGCATGGTCTCTTTAGGTGGTCCACACACTCGGGAGGGATGGTATATTAGTATAACTGTTATTAGTGCTGTTAGTCAGCCTCCAGGCGGTGGAAGTGCCGGGGATGACCAGCTGAGTGGATATACAGTAGGCTGTAAGAGCTTACAATGCAAAAGCTGGAATATTGGATGGGCGTTCTTCATGTCTTGGCTTCACAGTGGTGGCACAAAGCTGGGATCAGTCTGGATGCCATGTCACCTGCATAATCACATCCACCGCTGGCATGGATTCAGAGGAGACAGCAGACATCAAGAGCACCATTTAGCTTCAAACTGAATGGAAAAGTTTTTTTTTGCAAAAAGTAAATCGATTAAATAGATTATTCACTTGATTCCACTCTAATTTGGATAGTTTGGTCTGTACGCAGTGCGGCATTACGCACGCATTTCCTCAAATCAGAAGACTACACTTCCATGTACTACCTCCACCTTACCATGTGTATGTGTGCGAATGTATTTGCATGTGTGTTCCTAAGTGATGCCATCCCCTCGCTACCCCCCCCCCCCCCCCCCCCCCCCCCCCCCCCCACTCCAACCATGCAAATTAGAACTTCACACACGTCGCAGCAAGCTGCCGGGTGCTCTGTGATTTCACACGACCAATTAAGGCCCTCTTGGCAGTTGTGTGAACAGTTTCATTAGAGGAGATAATATTGCAAAGTGAAATGATAAGCAATCATTATGATTAATTCCCAGACATTACATTGCTTGTTAATGAGGTGTAAATGATCTCATTATTTTTTGAAAGAGTACAGATTAGATTAAAGTGGAGTGGACAGCGCTCCGCGGTGTTCAGACAAGTTAGTGTTAATTAGGCCCAATCTCCAGGAGCAAATGAGCCGCAACCCTTTGGTAAACAATTAGGCTTCCATAGCCCCGGGCTAGATGGACAAGGATAGGCAACTGAATGGATAGATCGCTGGAGAGATGGATGTTAAGGGGGTGTTAAAATCTGAATCCAATTCATCTGTCTAAAGCCATGCAAAAAATTTCAGAAATCATCTTTCTTCTTGTGCTGAACAGTAGAGTACGTCAAATATCTGAGTTTGATAAAGGCTCTTATTAATATGTGACAGCTAGTTTTGTTTACTCCCGATAAAATGTATTTTTCTGTTTGACTACAGCTACAGAAATTTAGAAAAAAAAACGTTTTCCTTCTACTTCTTTCTGAAGTAATTTTACTACACAACAAAAATAGAAAATGCAGAGTTAGTTTTCATCCTCCACAGGGGCGACTTATTCTTATAGGCCAACCATAAAGTTGTAAGTGAACAGTGTGGCTGAGATAATATGAGATGACGTTAAAAACAGTAACGCTGGATTACACACAGCCTGGTACAGCAATCTGATTAAAGCATGGGAGTGATGGAGTCTGCCACTGAGAAATATTGCTGAAAGAATAATGACAATAAAGTATCATAAAAATGGTTGGATTTCGTGGAAAGCATATGTCTTCGTTAAAGGAATTTAATCAGTCTGGTTGTGTTTCAGTATCAGTAAGAAACATTAAAGGGATACTCTGTCAATTTTGAACCAGCTTTGTATCATTACAATGTGTGTAGTATATGCAAATTTCCTCAGTGTCGCCTGTCCCAAGAGCTCCTCAAAGCTCTTCAATCTTAACACTGAAATAACAGTAATAACTTTATTGTTTAAGTCAATTATTCAATGAAACTACAGCCACAGAGCCCGCAAAAATCTGATGGATGATGCATTTCATGAGAGCAGGCAGCTCTGGGGAGCTCTCAGCGCAGGCGACATGGAGGAAAGTTTAACTTTGATCAATGACATATACTACCCACACTGTAACGATACAAAGTCGGTCGAAAATTAGCAAAGTATCTCATTAACACTTACACACATAAGCAGCCCTGTTACGAGAATACTCTCATACTGCAACAAAAAAAATCCATCAAATCCTGCTGTACAGACACAGTGTACATTAATAGTGTATAGACGGTATATTCGCACAACCATTGAAACAATCCTCTCAAAGGGAGCAGAATGTTGGCAAACATGAGGATCATGTCAGACTGCCGCTTTGATTCAAGCAGTGATTCCCTACCCCCCCCCCCAGTCCCACGTTTTCAGGCACGGAGGCCTTGCAGCTGCTCTCAAGGTAACAAAACTCACACTCTCCAGGTGCTTTAAATGACTTTTTAGAAATAAAAGTGAAAAAGATTGATTGTTTGAACTGATTTTATCTTTATTTCATGAAAATAGAGCTCAGTCCATTGATGTCAAATTATCATTCATTGTGTGTCTTCATTGATTCAAACAACACTCGCATTTAAAAAAGTAACACAAAATTTTAGCAAAACAGAAAAAGACACAAAGGCTTTTGTTTTTCTACTTTTGCTTTTGACTTTAGTAATGAAATTCATTCATTCAGCGAGGACCAATTTAATTTTATGCTTTATTGAAATAATTACATGCTTCATTGTTTGTTACAATAATGTAATAATGGCGGTGAACACAAGGGCAAATTGTTTTAAAGTTTAGAACTTTTGTAAGTGTAAAGGTTTAAGATAATGAGGATTTTTTTTTATTATTAATTAAAATCATTTTCCTTGAAACGGGACCAGGAGCACTCCCACTAAGACCAATCTTGATGTCTGAAAGGTTAGAACAGTGCTCCCGTGTCTCGTCTTAAGACAGACTGGAGCAGCCACAGTGGGAAATGTCTGCCTCTGACAACATTGATTTTACCATCCTCTCCCTTTGTCTGAAAAGATATGCTTAGATTATGACAAGAAAAGCGATGCTGTAATCCCTCTGCCATAGGAGTTATGTTTTAGAGACATCAGGCCCTTATCGGTGATTGATAACGCTTAACTCAAAAACATATAGAAGCATTAGGAACGTCAATATTGTGCCGGCGACTGAAGGTGACCCCTGGTTCCTGTGTTTGCAGTGTGTGCGCTGAGGGCTTTGATGGTAAATTTGTAAGGGTGGTTATGTGGGGAGGCTATTATGGATTTGCTATCTTGGCCTGAAGTGTTTGCGGCTGATTATGTGATTAAATCAATAATAATTTCTGTTTGGGCTCCTTTGCTCCTCTGCTTCATCTTCTTTTTCCTGTGTAGTTGAGTGGAACGGTGGGTGGGGACTGGTGTACACAAACAAGCACACACATATACACACACAGCAGAACAACTGTGCAGCAGATGGCATTAAGGGCACATTCCAGGGTCCAAAAAGTTTACATGAAGGAATTCATCAATAGAGAAGGATACATGGAATAGGAAAAATGCTGAAAATCTAAATGTTTTAAGAGTTTTAAACACTATGAAGGAATGCCAGAAATGCATCTTTATCATAATTTGACGAATAAGGACACCCAGGACAAATTATTTTCAACAAAATAACACACTTACCGAACTTTTACCAAAGATTTGTGACCCTCCTCAGCGATTCAAAGCTCAAAATAAGACCTAGGAAGATGCTCAGCGCCTCAGCTGTATCTGTTTGAATATTCCTTCCTCTATACCTCAGACCTTGGTTTTGGTGCCGACTTGTGCCAGCCACTCCTTAGCAACCACAATCGCTCCCCTCTCTGGTTCTGCCAGGTTTGTTGTTATGTCTAGACTGCAGGAAATGCAACATTACATTTGTTTACAACCAACAGGAACTAGAACCAGAAGCTGTTACGTGATTAAAGAGTGCTACCCAGAGAGAGTGTGTGTGTGGCTCAACCCCCTGGGTTTGGCAATGATCGACTTGATATAGGCGAACCAACATTGAGAGAAAGAGCAGAACTGTTGTCTGTATCGGTTAGATGAACAGATTACGTTGAACACAGCATTCTCACTAACAGTCCGGCTATTGAAAGTAAGTTAGACTGAGCCAAGTTTGGGTGGTTGTGTTTGTATGTACTGTATTTATGTTGCTGTTTATTTGAGCATGTGACTGTATAATATGCATTTAGTGTGTCTGTGGCTGCGTGTGCGTGAGTGTGTGCAGCTGAGTTAACTCACAATTCCTCAGCACCCTCTTAAATCTATACCCAATAAAAATCAGCTCCGTCTCGAAAAACAAAACCCAGGGAAACATCTGTAAAACATCGATTTTGCAGATTGCAAACCAACTGCATGGCTAATGAGAAAAGAAATCATTTTTGATTAATTAACCTAAAAATTGGAGAATCTAAGCTGCCACCAGGGAGATGACAAGTGCTGCAGGCCTGATCACACAGGAGGACATACTGTAGAGCTGCTTCCAGCTCCAGCTCACTCGGCGAGCGGAGAGGGAGAGGCTTTAGGAATGCTGGTAGTAGAGGTATGGCACCTATTACTGGGCCAAAATCACCAAGAGTCTGTGGTGATCAAATGCAACAGTAAAATATTTTCCATTCAATGATTGTGCCAAATTATTCATGAGGGAGAAAATGTTGGTTAGCGATCAGCGTAGGTGGAATTTATTGCTTTTACAGTACTATGTCAGTTTCACGTGTGTGTTTTAAAGGGTTGGCTCACCCACATTACACACACATTCACACACACACACACACACACAAACATAATTTCTCACTTACTCACTTGTGGTATTGAGCCACACAGACCTTTTAAATTTTATTTGCAGAGGATATTTCTGACAGCATTCAAAATACAATGGAGGTGAATGGAATTTTTTGTGCTGCTCAAAGTATTAAACAACTACTCTAGAAAAATAACAGCTACATTCCCTAAATTGTGTCCTTGTTACTCTGGATAATCCGGCACACTGTCAACAGTTTTTTCGCACCACTTGGTTCCTCCTGATTATTTTAAATGTTGTAATGCTGGAAATTTTCAATACTGTTTGCGCCATAAATAAAATTCCCTTCATCTTTATTGTATTGGGGCAAATCAAACTAATATGATCTCCATGGCTAGACAACATTACACCAGTCACTCCCAACATAGTCCCATATGTCGGTAGTCTATGAACAAGTTGACCAAAACGTAAAAGCAAGTATTGAGTAAATTTTAGATGATTAGTAAACGCAAAAAAACAAGCAAAGGAAAAAACGTGCTGCTTTTATTTTGGTCTGCTTTCCTGTACCGTTAATTGCTTCCCAACCCCTGAAATTCATTGTGTGACCTTGAGAACCACAGTGTTTGAGGTAAGTGAGAAATCGCTCTTTTTTTTTAACTTTGGGGTAACTGACCTTTTAACACCGTTATCGCTTTTTCAGAATGTCACATTAATATTAAATTAGTGTTAAACTTATCAGACAGGAGAAGAGCTTCTTTCCACATGCCATCACTCTCATGAACACTTGTGAGGGCTGAAAACAACTCTTTCAACAACTTTTGTATTACAATGTAATATCCACATTGTATATAGTATTCCTTCATTGCCACATGTAAGTTTTTACTGTATATGTTGTACATATACTCCCACCACTCACACATTAACCCATTTTTGTGACTCATTGCCATTATAAGTAGGAGTAGATGTAAAACAGCACCATCATTTTAGTCTGTCTTAGTAGAAATATCACCAGTACATTTGCACTTAAATCACTATCTAAACATTAGTTTATTATGATAGAACATTGCGACTATCTTTTTTACATATAGCCCAGTGAGAGAACAGCAACAAAACATTTGACCTCTCAAGTTTGTGTCCCAGGACTGGAAATGGCCAGCTGGGATTTATGGACATTATCAATAAGTTTGTTTTTAACCAATCAAATTACATAGTTGCAGCCATTCATTGTGCACACACACAAAGGAACACACAAATGCATGCAGTTTGAACAAAAACACACACTCTTATACTCAAGAGCTCTATTCTGCACACACACACACACACACACACTCAGCAGAATTGAGGGAGGGTGCGGACAGCCAAGTTAGCTGCACTCACAACACAGCTGGTTCTCCAAGGTCAATAAGAAACTTGGAGTGTTTATTTGTTCATGTGTTTTATTTGCTTTCTGATACAGCCGAGGCTCTGATTTGACAGATCTGCTTGAAAAGAATTATAGCGCTTTAATGTCTGAAGAGCGTGGGAAATTTCCACTCACCAAAGAAGATTTTCTCTCTCCCTTTCCTCTTTTTCATTCTATTAGTTTTCCATAATTCATTATCATCCTGACTATTTCCCCTGGTGTCTTAATTTTCCCCTTCAAGAAAGCATAATGGTTGTACCCTAGCAGCTCACTAGGGTGATGCAGTAACAACCTCCTACCCTCTGATGGCTAGACAGTAGGCCATTGTAAAGCTGAATCGCCATGGATTTATGGCCATAGTCCTGGGTTCCCAGAATGCAATGTCACTCTGTCACACCACCATCAATCTGCTGTCTCTGACCAAAGACGTAGAGTGAAAAAAATCGCCGCTGAAAAGTAGCACAACAGCAAGAGTGATACTTCTTTATGCATGATCTCATTTTTATCAGCTGCCTGTCTGTCGTAGGTAAAATGTGTGGACACAAAGAGCTCCATTTACTCAACAGTCTGGGTGAAGCCACATCAGACATCATCTACTAGTTCCAGATTGCACAATTAACAAGGAGCTGGTTGAGTGCCAAATGTGGCCATTGTAGCAAATTAATACACCTTTTGATGCCAAAGTTTTTCCAAGACATTTAATCTTCATTAAGCTATAAAACCTGCATCTTTCACATGCTAGAAGCCATTTATAGCATAAATAAAAAAGAATGGTACTATAATGAAAATACTGTACAAGTAGGCACATTTAAATGACATAAATTCCTGTCTCTCTAGTGCAGATCAAATCCTTTACACTGCTAAGTTTGTTATTTTCTACTAAAACATTAACGTGAGGTTCAACAACAACAGTCTGCTAACAGACAGCAAACGCTGCTATCCTTCCTCGCTCAAAAACCATTACCTTTCAGTCATTTCTCATGATCTACACAGGCAAATATTGAACATCATAAATCAGCTTCATAAAGGACGTCTAAGCCATTCTGGGTCTTTTTGAAGAAAAAAAATAAAATAAAAGAGAAAGAAACCTAAATCCTCCATGATTAATGTGCTCTCAATCCCTCTCATAGCCATGGTAACCGGGGCAGTTTGCCATGCCATTTAGAGGATCCAGGCTGTGACATAAAAGTAGCATTTTTCCAAGTCTCTCACTGATGCATCTTCAAAACAGTTAAGGTATTGAGGAGTTTTCAGCCTCCCCTTTTATCTCAAACAGGAAACAACACAACATTCTCCTTAAGCCAAATGCTGTTGCACAACATGATAATATAACAAACAGAAAACATCTTTACTATTCTATTTTTCTTGTCCATTAACTACTCTTACCTTCATCTTTCTGTCCTTATAAGGACAGATAGGGATAAGGATGAATAGTCATCAGAAACTTTTTGAAAACATTTTGGAGTGAGATCAAATTGAAGTGGAGGCACGATATAAATCAGAATCTGTTGTAAAAGAAGGACAACAGTGTTGGATTTGACATTGGTACTTTCTCCTAATAATTGCATAAAGAAAGAGAGGGCTGAAACAGATGTCTTCACATGGCATTCCTGAGCTGAGGTTTAAGGGGGAAATTTATAAAAGTGGAGAGACTAAGAGGCTTTTCACTGCACGAAAATGCTATTGTGAGACACAGGAAGGTCAAGTATTGACATGCGGAGGGGCAGAATTCCCCTAGTTCTTTACCTAATTTTCCCATGGGGCTCATGAGCTTCATCTTTTCCTGTAAAACTTACAATGAAATGTCACATTTTTAATTACTTGTTTTTCAGGTATGTAGTAAGTAACAACTCTACAACATCTATAATGTCTGCTGGTAATTAGCTTCCTTAAAAATAACAATTCTCATGCTTAACAAAATAAAAGCATAAATACATAAATAAAATACCTATTGATGAAATCAGAAAAAAAAGAGCCGTAGTATCTTTATTTCCTTTTGTGCACCCGATAAAACTGAAGATTTATGTCCAACGAATGCATGCTTTCAGGTAAATAGGACGTATACGCCCAATAACAGGACATACTTTTTTTTAGATGTACATAAAACAGAATGGAGAAGGGAATAACAATGTAGAGGCAGAAGTAAATGAGAAGTATGGCTGTAAAAAAAAGAGAGAGAGGGAGCAAGAAACTCACCCATTGTGGCAGAGGTGCGATTATAAGTTTGCTGTTGATGCATCCGATCCGTCAGCTACCTGATGTGTGCCTCCTCTAATTTACTATGTCAATAACACTGCTGTGGAAACCCAGCCAGCATGATAGATGGAGACGTTTTGCATGGACTTCCCTCCAAAGTGCCAATTCTTAAAAGTAAAAGGGGGAAAAAGTAAAGTTAATAAAAAAGTACCATTTCTAAATCACCTTACATGTCTTGGCTGGTACGTGTAGCAACTGCTTTTCCATTCTTTTGGGAGCTGGTGTTCACTTTGAGCCTTTTCCATTTATGAGGCATCAACATTCTCTTCAAGTAATTAGTCACCACAGTCACGGCTGGATGTAAATGCTGCTTGTTTTGTGCTATACCAACATAATTCTGTAGTCAAATTGAAGGTCAGTCTTAAAACTGTAGCAGTAAAGTAAATCTATAAGTTTTTTTGCTGATAATAAATTAGACAGGAAAGCTACAAAAGAAAAGCATGCGTTCATTAGTGACAAAATGTTTTTCAGCCAACAACTGCTTAAAATCCAAAGCCAATTTTCGTAGATGCCAAAATACCCAGTAATGATTAAACAGACTAAAAATGTACCATCAGACAAAGCACTTTGAAAAGTTTGCATTAACCTCTATTACAGCTAAGGACTGTGTGTTTTCTTAAACAAAAGGTCTTGACAGGAGACCACAAAGTTCAATTAAAGGAAGAGTGGAGAGGTGAGCATTGATTTAAAAGACAGTATTTCAAACTGCACCCTAGAGTACAGAGCAGGGCTCTCACACTGATGACACTAATTCTTCAGGGAAATTCATGTTAGTTGGTGTCTAGACATTTTATTACCTGGCCAAAGCAGAATGGAGAGAAGAGGAATGGTCATCTCCCCATTTAGAAGACTTGGTTGTTTACTTAGAGGCATAAAAAGTTTTAGTAAATTGACATCTTTCCATCACATCAGTCTTGTTGCTGGAGGGATTAGATCCCTTTGGCTTACTTGCTAATTGATAATCAGGGGTATCCATTAACAACTTGTTGGGGTAACAAGTTTCAACCAGTTCAACTTTGCATCTGGTCACAACAGAAGAAGAAGCAGAGATCCACCAGGCCAAGAAAGAACAGGAAAAAAGAAAAAAAAACACCTCACACGAAAAGGGTGATACTCGTCAGGTTACCAAATATAATGCAAATTTTAACAAAATTTCCCAAAAACTGGCAAAAGAAAATATGCATAATGTCGTCTCCTATAAATTATTTTTATACGCAGGTCATTTGTAACAGCAAATACATTTTCATGTTTTGATTAAAGCATAATGTCGTCTTTTAGGAACATAATGAAGAGATGTTGTTAATGAACGTATTTGGCAAGTATCAGTAAAATGCTCACTGACAACATATTTATTTTGTTTTCTGCCAGAATATCTGATCTCGCAGTACACCATCCACTTGTAGTGACAACAGCATTATTCAGATGTTTTGTGGTTATATCTATGCACTTGCAGAACTTGGTCAAGCTTAAGGAAAGATCATGATCTGTTTTGATAAGGAAAAAGTCAGCAGGGCATAGAGACATGAGATTTTTTAATACATTTTTACCTGAAATCACAACCTTTCCTTAACCAAAGTGCTTTTGTTACCTAAACCTGCGCGTAGACAGGAGTCTGGAGATGAACCCTGGATTTTGGTGACAGTGGTGTCGTAGTCCTGCACTCTGTGTATCTTTATGTGTCAAAACTGCGTATGTTTCCGTTCCGTGGTCAAGTTAGTGATAATAAATATGTAGCGTCCAGTTAAATGTAAAAATAAATGTTTCTGAGAAACATTTAGGACACACTGTCTTTTATTTACTTATCCAAAAGGTATTCAAAAGTTGTAATTACTGTATTGCGTTATATTGGTGTACCTCTTGGATTAACATAGTGCAGTACAGCAGATATTAAGTCCAGACAGAGACCAAATTAATTTCATACAATTTGCTGTTCTTGTTTTAAAACAAAAAACTTCTTATGGAGTTTTCTGCAAGAAAACAGAGCAAAAGTATTCATACTTACAGTAAGTCGAATCAATATTGTGTTTTACATTTTAAGGACTTGAAAAAGTCACATAATTGTGCTTTAAACAGCAAAAGCTGTACCTCACTAATGTATTTCCTATAATTTCATTTGTATATAGTACCACGATGCAGGCTTCAAAACAGGCGCACACACACACACACACACACACACACACTCAAGTTGATTAGCAGGGCTCCAGTGAGTGTGTGTCACGTTTTAGTGGAAAATTACAGCTCTTTCAACAATTCCTCAGTCGGAATCCCATTCTAAAGTGGATTTTATCTGCAAATCACAATTATTTTGTTCATGCTCTGTTTTAATGGGCACACCCGCTGAGCTGAAGAAGACACTTCCCTATTCATAAATGTATTACTGCTGGGGAATCATTAACTTATTGTTAGCGGCGGGACTGATGGCTTATTGACATGACAACATTCAAGCAACACTTTTGTCTTTAAGCCGTACATCCATATCACTGAAACAATGTCATCTACCCCATTTTCACCACTCCCCTTGTGTGTTTGAGCTTAAAGGCTTTTCAGTGACCGTGGAAAAAAGAAGTACCCAGCAAGAGATAAGTGTAGGCTGGGTTTCTGGAAAGACTGAAGAGGTTTTCTTTATGACGAGGAATAGGAAAAACAAAAGCACCAGATGCCACAGTAAATGGGACAAGAGGGTGTGAGATGATATTAGACAGAAAACACTGTTTGCTGAAAATGACATACTGCTCCTGTTTGCATCGACTCAAGAGAACAGAGATAAAAGCCTAAATAGTGGCAAAACAGAGCAGAGATGATGAACAGCGATGTGTGAATTATCCGAGAAGTGAAGGTCTGTCTGATATTTATGGCTGGCGATGCAGGGGAGTCAGTTTGCACAGATGGTGGCCATCCTTGGTCAACATTCAAATAAAAAAAAACGGAATGAGCGTCTCCCTGTGTCCAGCTATTCCTCTCTCAGTGAATGCAGATGCAGATAAAAGGAGGGGGTGTAAAAGTGTTTAAGTAGGCAGAAGTTGTAAAGGAGAAAAAAGCAGAATCGCTATTCACTGCTTGTGCAATCCTTTCTGCCTTGTTGAACTTTATTAAATTCTGTCGTTTTCTCCTTCCCGTCTGGCCCTCTTTGTCAGCTTCTTCTCATGCGTAACTCTGATTTTTTTTTTTTTTTTTTTTTTTTTACAAAGGTGTTGTGGAGGGCATTCAGGCTGAAAGACTGAAAGAATGTGTTGGTGATAATCATACAACAGTGTACCACTAAGAATCCCACTGAGGTGAACAAGTGTCAAAAATCTGCGCTGTGGTGTCAAAAGTTGACTCCTTGTCGCTCAGAAAATGTCTGAGTTAGTGACAATTTCCTGAAATGTGCTCTGGGCTGTGTTCATACTGCAGGTCCAAGTGGATAGCTACTCATTTTTGAGTTTTTGGAGCATCTGTTCATTCTGCAAATGATGCCAATATGAATTCACAGCAGCGTTGAGAAGGCATCAAGTTTTGACTAAAGTGAGACTTTATCAGAATAATATCAGCTATGTTGCATTTCTTCCATGTTAACAGTAATGCCATGATGCCAGTTTTTTTTGTGAATGACTGCAAGCAAACTCACACACACACACACACACGCACACAAAAGTCAATGCACCACTGGCAAAAACAACGCAGCCACTTGCTGGCCACATTTCACACAAGAAAAAAGTCAATATAGAAAATGAAGGCACTTTGAGGTAAATTGTGAAAATAAACTCATGTAGGAACATGTAGGAAAATAAATGTAGACATGCAAATTGGAACTAATGCAAAATGAATTAATATACACCAGGAAACAGAAGAACAGATTGTGAAAAAGGTGACATTGTGTTACTGTACATGTACAAGTCTGTATACTATAAATGTTTATATTCTAATTTGCAACAGGAGAAACGTAATGGCAACCCAGATACGTTTCATGTTTCATGCTTGACAACATATTTAATTCTTTTCAACATATTTTTACAGAAAATCCAGACAGAAATTATATTTCCATTAAAACAGTTTAGTGGAATATGAGCTTACTTTTAGGAAAAGAGACAGAATCTCAAACATTTTAATTTTGTGGACCTAAAGTAGCCACGCATTAGATCACAGACCTTCGAGGTCCCAACACTGTATGTATGGGATTATCTGTGGTGAATTAAATTACAATGACATTAAAGTGTTGCCTTGGAGGGTCAGGCCTATACCTGTGTGAATCACAGCTGCTGTGCCGTCTATTTTATTTTTTTCACCTGTCTAAGAGACAAGCTCGGTCTTAAAGTATGTCGGTAGTCGGTCTGTTCATTACAGCAGCTATGAAAGCCGGGCTAATGGATATGAAAGTCCAATCAATTGGCCAGGAAAGGGAGATTAGGGAGGGATGAGTCACCATATTCCTCCTTCTTGACAACCATGTCATGCCTTGCAGCCTCTCCAGAGACATCGCTGATTGATGCCTATCTTTCATCAGCCCAGCTTTAATCTGACATTCCACATGCTTTATAATCATATCAGTAAAAAAAATCTATATCACATCAGCCTCTCTTTCTCTGCTCGCCACCTGTGGAGTCAAATATACTTTTGCTTTTATAAAAAAAAAAAAAAAACTGACAAAGCTGACAGTAGTGAGAGGCACGTCTTTATCTTCTGATCACATTCTACGAAAAAAAAGGAAGAAAAGAAAAAAACAATTGAGAGGAGATGAAGATGAAGGGTAAGAAAAGGCTGCTCCGTAAAACAAACAGTGATTGTGAAGTGACATTCTGGGAAGAAGTGGCAGGCTCTCTCCTGGTGCCGGACAAACAAACAAACAGAGGAGTGAGACACAGTGCAATCACTGACCTTTGTTCAAAGAAGCCATCTAATCTGTTTCCACTTTACTTAATTAGAAAAAGCAGAGGGATTTTTAATGTGCACAGTGTTAATGGGAAACAGCTCACAGGTGCTAATTAAAAAGAAGAAAAAAAACATGATCTCTTTGGTAACTTTGAGTCCATTAATCTATATATTCATCCATCACAAAGTTAGCAAACTTATCTCTGATTATATGTACGCTGCTTTTAAGCCAACTAATAACCCAAATATTATGAGATCTCATGTTTTCCGATGTTAAAGTACTCCTAAATAAATAAAGGATTATTCCCCTGAAATATACATACCTATGTACCATGAATTACAGGGTCTGGCCTTTGTCAAACCTGAGAGCTCAGTAATTTAAACTTTTTCTCTCCGTGACTGATGGCTTTTCCCCACTGAAGGCTACAGCTTTATGCAGACAGTGATTAACCACTGCTTTACAGGTTCAACATAGGTACCATGTGTGCCCTTGAGGTGGCAAATACATTCATTTCCTCTTTGACTTTGACTGTTAAAAGGAGCCGGCACTGAGCTGCCAAAATAGTATTTCATGTCATATAATCCAGTAAGTGTTTGATGGCAGGAGGTGGTCACGTTTGATATTAAGTCATGAAAACGGCATAAACTTATATAATGTTACACGTAGAAGTCATAATAACTGTGTTGATGTTAGTAATTCTAGAACTGATTTCTGTAGTTTTAAAGGAAAGTCTTGAATGTATATGCACACACACACACACACACACACACATGTGAGAATATGCCTGTTGATAAAAGACTACCCACAAGTCTCTGCTTTTCCCAATCGCTGCTACAGGTTTAGGGACTCAAACTGTGCTGTGGACAGTTTCAAATCTAATTCTGAAGGGTATTTAAATGCCACTTTCTCAGTACAGATACCATAATAACAACATAAATACAGTTCTGTAATATAACTTAGCACATTTATTCGAGTTTACAGCTTACTTATGTTTTACGCTATTAAATTCTTATAGTCAAATCTTGTACTTTCTGCTCCTCTCTACATTTATAGACAGATATGGTGACTAGTTTATGTGCAGATTAGGATTTTTAACAGCCTTCAATACCTTAATGATCTTATAAGATATAGTGCCTGTTAGTTAATTACATTAAAATAAGAATAACAGAAATAGAAATAGCTCGGCCTTAACCAACAACATTGAAATTCTGCTAACATGTTAATGTATCAGTAATAATAATCCAATATTATGATGTGCATTGATAAAACAATAACAGGGTCCATCTTGCATGATGAGTACGTTTACTTTTGATACTTTAATTGCATTTTACTTACTTCTGTATGTACTTTTAGGCCCTGAAAACACATTTTCTCAGTCAGCTGCTTACTCTGACAATAATTTTAGTTAGCTTGTATGACAAAATATCAGTGTATTCTTTTGGCTTTTGAAAAACTTTGAATGTGGTTCTGTTTTCCTTAAAAAGTGTCAGAAACAGCTATAATATGATAACTTTTTTTGTTAATATGCACTGCAAGAAGCTAGTCGGAAACAATAACACACAGATTTTTGCTTCCTACATGATATAGAACCCAGTAGCCAATGAGTTCAACCTCATGCTATGCACCCTTAACCACATTAAAGCCCCTCTTGTATGGGCAGTGTGTGGTCTGCCTCTCAGGGACGGCAGGGGACGCAGGAAACAAATTAGCTTTCTTGACCTTGGCCCAAGTTTCCCTTCCACCCTTCACCCCTCCTCCTCCATGCCCTTCATCTGGCCACTTCAAGGGTCAGCTGGATGACAACACGCCTCTGTTGTCCTCCACAGTTGGGTTATATTCAGACGAGAAGCTCATATAGGCCTGACGTGCTACGTGGGAAATGAGGTTTATGAGTTCCGTTTATACGTGAGTTCAACTGGATGTGGTTAAAATGATTACCAGTCAAACAAATGTCATGTTTATGATACAGAGGAAAAAAAGGGCAGTTTTAAGTTGGAAAGGTAAAACAATGAGGTTTATCATCTCTTTTGGGTCTGATACAAGCTCAGGGAAGGGTTAACATAAGGCGTTAAGTGGAGACAGCTAAATTTCAGCATGAGATTAAACACTGAAATCACTGTAAGTGGGAACATTTCCTGACAACATGAAGCAGTTACATAGTCTTTTCCACCCTCAATCTTAAGCTCAAGATTGCTGTTTCTCACACACACGAACACACACCACCATGACTGAAAAGTAGATTTTTCTTAACATGTTAATAAGTTCAAAATCTAAAAAAGAAATGCAATTTTCACTGCCATGGCGGCCTCTGCCCGAGCCTAAAATGAGAGACCTTTGGCTATAGGAGTGAAAAGAATCCTTTCAATGATAGATATTGGATTGTGACACCAACAGGCAAATCTAATTGTCCCAGTTCACACGAAAGCACGTCTATGTGCATCAGTGTTCAGCCTCGGTGCAAAAATAACCTGGGGTGTCCAGGGGAGGGAAGTAGCAGCACTATATTAATGCTCATGCTCTTCATTGATCTATGAGGACTCCTTAATCTTGTGGGCAGCTTCTTCCTACGTATATTTCATAATGTGATACATTGTGCATCAATAACACTGGTAAGGCCCTATGCTTTGTCATGCTGGCTCACAGCACATATTGATCCCAGATTGAAGTAAACACGTCTTTAACACATGGGCCTGTCACTCCTGGCAGATATAACAAAACTGTCAAGCCACGGTGCTCGTTATCACACACTCTAATGATGACAGGGATCAATAGTTAACATGACAAGATATCATCTGCAAAGTTAATAACTGTCTCGATGGAAAGTGAGGAGGTTAAAAAAGAAAGGCAGCTCTGTGTGCTTAAAGGAGAGCAAACACATGTTTGAGACACATGTTTATAGCTCACCACCTTAAACTGTCAGCGCTGGGGATTATTTGTTTGCTGTATGATTCATCTGGTGTTCTGGGAATGGATGACATAAAATGCATACAGTAAACTGACTCAGGGCCATGGCTTTGGCCGTGTACCAAATTGACCATATCCTTATGACTAAATGGTACAGCGGAGCAATTTCCTCTTCATTTTCTGCAGGCAGCCATGTAAAAATGATTATAGGTGTGAGCTTTGAGTAAGGTTCAGCCATTGTGGGTTTTTGAAAGCCAAAGCTATGGGATACTGGCTGCCAGCAGCTGTCTTTGCAGTTTTTGAGTTATTACTCACTATGTTTTTCATGACAAAATAAAGTATGGAATGAAACCTGGACTGGTAATTGTTAGACCTGCTCTTCTGTCCCATTCGAACGTCTCTTGTTGATAAAAGATGCCTAATTTTATCTCCATTTATTGGATATGATGCCTTGCAAAGGCCCACGAACAGTATCTGTGATACACTCAGTGGTGACTGTGTGCGGGAATTCAACCTTTTTTTCTCTCACATGATTTAATCTTCCTTTGAACTGCTAGGAGTGTATTACGCAACACAGAGGATGGCAAAGTGTAACAAACAAAAACACTGACATATTTTGCCATTCAGGGGAAGACAAAGCCTCAATCAAACTAACAAACACACTAAAACTGAAACCAGGTTGAGAGAAGTTAAACTGTTAAATGAAAAATCTGTAAATATCAAATCTAAGGCAGGCTTATATGTGGCTGAAATGACTAGCTGATATCAGATAGTTCCAATGATATCAGACTATCACTGTAAGTATCAGAGTTTGAATGATTGATGTAAACTGGCGCTTAAATCATAGGCCACCAGTTGCTGATGACACTGACAAGTGTGTGTGTGTGTGTGTGTGTGTGTGTGTGTGTGTGGATTCCTCTAAAGTGAGATCACATGGTCGGCAGTCAAAGTCCAGACAGAAGGAAGTGAAAGTGCAACTGCAGCCACAACACAGGTCGGATCTCAAACATGGTTTTCCGCTGTACAGTGCAATCACTCTTCTCGTTTTGCTCACAAAACTGCATGAGATATTCGAAGACCAAGAACAGAGCATGAGCCCTGGTTTTAATGATGTAACAAGAAGACGACGGAAGGAATTAGAAACTGTGAACATGCACTTTTAGTTCACGTTCACGCATGAGGAATGACAACAGTAAAGAGGAGTTTCCTAGCACAACCACAAGCTGTGATTAGAACAGGTAGGTTAGGAATACATGAGTAGTAGTGGTAAAAGTAGTAAAATCACACAAGAGTGGTGATCTTCCTATTTTAAATGTTTCAATCACTACTTTATTTTCAATCAGATATCATTTTATGATGACTAAGCTTTATAAATGCCAATGCAGACATGAAAATATCAACATATCTCTGTAACAAAATAATCCATTATGTGTGTGTATGTAAGTATTACCAGTGCCAGCATTTGTAAAATAAATAAAGTTAAGTCTGGTCTTATGTGTTGAGCATGTTTGTGTTATAAAAATACAAGAGCTTGAAGCGGTGTTGTGTTAGAGGTTCTTATTTTTTTCTGGAGGTTTAATGAGCTGAACCTTGGAAGCGTTTTTGGATAAAAAAGGTACGCACTACGGTTTATTCAGTTTGATTTTATTTTGTCAGTGTGTCTGACATCAAGGGAGGGAGAGAAGAGCAAACGTGAGGTTTGACAAAGACAGTGGGAGATGTGGAAGTGTGAAAAATAAAACGAAAGGGGGATAGCTATTTGTGTGCAATGAAGAAAGACATAAAAAACAGACTCGCACTGAGATAGTTGCTCTAAATGAAATACCTGGAGATTGCATGTTGCTTTGCATTTGCAAGGGTATTCAATTTTAATTAGGGTTTTGGAGACATCTTTTATCAGACTGTCACTAATCTTTCTCTCTCTCGGTCCCACCCCCCCACCCCCCGCTCAAAAACACACACCTTCATCACCTTACCCCTACATTCCAAAATGCAAATGCACAGCCACAAGAAAAAACAAGACCACAAAAAAAAAAGATTTTATGGAAAAGTACAACAATTTGTCTGATACACACATTATCAAAAAAACAATGAATTGGGGACAAAACCATCGTCCCATTTCATTTTGGAGAAAAAAACCATTACCTCTACTTTTTAATTGCATTTTCTTTGGGGCAAAGGTGATAATTAATTTTGCTCAGGGAGACACACATGAACCAGCAACAATAATATAAAAAATGTTAAATAGTATTCTTGCCTTCAGTCCCAGAATAACTATTTAAATTCTAACCTGGTAACTCTAAGCTTATTGTGGGACAGGATAAAAGCAAATAACAGATGATAATCTGCTGCACTGTTCACAGAAGATAACTGCTTATTCTTATTCTTAAATGACATCATGATTTTAATTGAAAGACTGAGAAAAGGGAAAGAAAATAACTAATTCCTGGTGGATTTTGTCTTAAATTAAAAGTTGGATGATTACAGTATTACCTCCAAATCATCGGGAACACAGAGAAAGTAGCGCTCTGATTTATCAGTTTATTAAAATTTGTGACTATTTTGTGACCTTCTGTGATACAGGGTTGTTTTGTGCTGTCATTATGGTTACCTTCACTGTCTGGCTACTCAACACGAGACCTTACATTAGCTGTTAGCTACCTGTTAGCTACACGGTGAACATCAGAGCCATGTTGAAATCGGCAGCTCTTACCTGTGAGCAGGTAGTGAGCAGCAGAGTCTGGTTAGCTAACAGCTAACGGACGTTACACATAGACTGTATAGAAGAAGTGGACGAAGCTTCGGGGTCTGAAAAGTGAAGCCGATGCAGAAGTTCCTTAAACCAGCATTCTTTCTAATGGCCAGCAGGGGGCGACTCCACTGGCTCCAAAAACAATAAATTGTATGGAAGTCTATGATAAAAGGACCCTACATCTCACTTGATTTCTTACTTCACTACTACTACTTACTTTAGGGTGGGACCACCTTGTGACTAACCAATCAGAGGCGGTCTTCGTGGAATGAACGTTAGTTTTTGTTTCAAAACACCGAGATGGCGACACCCATCAAGCCAAACTTGAGACTTAAAAACGGCAGTCAACAAACCAATGGGTGACACGTCCAGTGGCTACAGCAATCTACGAGCTTACGGCTAACGGAGCTAACACAGCCTGCGTTAACAGGGAACGGAGCTAAAAGAGCTAACACCTAACAGCGCTAAAAGCTAATGTAAACGTAGCTAACAGAGCTAACAAAGCTAACAGCATGAAGCTGAACACACAACAGGTCTACAGTTTTTACATACATTGTATGTAAATAAAGTTCTTCAGCTGAGTACAGTTCAGAGATAAAAGTACTATTATAGAAATTTTACATCAGTGTCCACATTTTACCAAACTTCTACCAGAGCTAAAATTCACCTGATAAATTTAGTCCAGTTCTGCAGACTACTGAATCTGTACACTCTACTGAGATACTTGTAGTTTGACAAGAAAAAGTATATGTAGCTGTTATTAATAACAAAGTGCATTAAATAAAAGTAAATATAAAACAATAGGAAACAGCAGTTAACTCGGATATGTGGATTAACATTATTTTAAAATCAATCCTGTCAGGTAATCCCTATGCCTGATGTTTGATTTAGTCTAATATTACCAATAAATTATTAGGAAAAAGGTGAATTAACATTTTCCAATTTAATCCAAACACTGCGTTGTATTGTCTTAAATCACCCAGGTGTACAGCATTAACACCAATGTTAATAACAAGCTAGTACCTGGTTATTGCTTTGGTAATTCGGTACAAGGTAGTACTTAACCGTTACCTCATTATTGTCACACTACCAATAAATCTAATATTTTCAGAAAAGCATTTGTATGCATCATAATGTCACTCAGATGATCCTTTTCTCACATGAAGTAATTTGATGTAGCGATTAAATTGATCAACTTTGTCAAACAATAATATTGATAACATTTAGTAAAGTTTATCCAGTAATACATTCCTTGATATTGTTGGAACAATTCGAAATGCTATAATAAATACAAGCAAATAATAACTCCTCTTAACCCTCACTACAGCACATGCTTTCTTTTTCTTTTTTACAAAAAAGCGTCAATGTAGTCGTAAAACAAAGCCAACTCCTTGCTATAAACTGCCCCCCCACCACTCCACCCCTTGTTTCTATCTCTGTGTGGTGCTGCGGTTAGCCTGTCTCCCTCTCTTCATTCCCGGCCCTCTTCCATTGTTAGTCACCTTGTTTATTGGCTGGAGCAGCCGTGGCGTACTGGACATCATCTGAAACTACAAACGACAGGATGCAATAAGCTGGAGAATAGCAGCAATCTGAGGAAAGTTCTCCATTCACCAGAGCTCCCTAACTCTCTGTCTTCTTATCCTGGGCAGAAAATAAAAAAATCAATACGGGCTCACAGGGCTTGATAAAAGTGCTGGACAGGGAGAGAAGCAATGCTGGATATAGTAAATTAAAGTGATCAAAATTTTCCAGTCGACTCAGCCCACAGGCCTACATAAACTAACAACCCTGTCTCCACAACTGTCCGTCATCCTCCTCCACCCACCATCTTCATTCTCTCCTTCAACTTGATTTCAATCTCTCCATTTCACTGTTTTTCGCCACTGTGCTTTTTTCTTGTCTGTATTTTTCAATAACATAATATTGATGTAAAATGTGACTATATCAATTCATGTAACAATATAATGAGTTTGACAACATGTTTGCACACGCGTAAGACACCAACTCAACAGACTTCTCCATGTGGAGGCGTAAGAGGTAGCATGACAAGCCTGTAGCTGCAGTAGCCCGTCGTGCTACTACTGCACTGAAGAGTTTTGTGCTTTACTTGTCACTGAGATTAAAGTGGAATTTCAAACATTTAAAACATAAGCTTACCTATTTTTGGGAAGCCCAACATATTATCTGCATTAGCAAACAGAAGCCTAATTACACATCCAGAAGATGCTGAGAAACATTGGCCTTTTGTTGGGATTGTGTTATTGTCAACCTAGCACATGTAAATACATTAGTAACTTTCCTTTTAGTTCTATTTTGCTCTCCACAAATCCCTGAGAAAAATATCTGGCTCTTTAGCTGTTTGATGTCTCATTATCCTCACCAGCTAGCTGCTAACATGTCTGCCTGATGTTTGGTGCTGCAGTGGGTTTGTCCTAGTCTTTTCACTTAAAACAACAGCAGGCTGCTTCTGGGAATGAGGTTGGTCAGACAAGTGAGACTCAAGCAAACAGTAAAGTTGCGGGCCAGAAAAAACAACAAGCTGAAAGAAGCTACAGCTAAAGAACTGCCATCAGGTCATAATTCTAATGTATGAATTGGTGCGGCTTCAAGTAGAAATAATGGAGGCACATTACACCCTGGTAGCCAAGACAACTGGTAGCCCCACTTTCACACCAGAGGTATTGCTCACACTAGTGTTCCTCAAAATCAAGACCATAAATCCTCTTGCTTCTCATGAAAATTTGGGTGTTACTGCCTTTCCTAAATTACTGAAAGTAATATATGAGAGTTTTTTCTCATTCTACCTTTTGCTTCTTTGTCATCCGCTATTGCCAGAGCCCTTTAAGTATATTGTCTTCTTTTGTAGAAGAAGAAATATAGCTGATTTGCCATCAAAACCTGATTCTGTAGCATAATCTGTGCAGTCAAAATCCTCATTTGTTTGTATTAACCATGCTCACTGTGTGAGTGTGATTTCCTGATAAACAGTCAGTGGTTTGAGAGAGCTTCAGTGTTTTTACCTGCTGCCAAGAAAACACGTTTGAAAATGACGACAGCGAATGCACCGCAAAATGTGCCTTCACCTGTTTGTCCGACCACACATACACTAATTCAATTACAGTAATGCCGGTAGCAGCTGACTCACTCTGCCAGCACACACCCCATGCCAGACCTGCACCGGGCCCCTTTGGCACCTTGTACACCTAACAGTAAGAGGGGATTAATAGGGATTGGCCAATCCAGTCTGGTCTCATGGTGTGTGAGCTTTACGACAGAGCTAAGCTGATATGCCAGCTCAACACTGATAACTGCAATTTGATGGCTGGTCTGAAGCGAGTGGGAAAATGTTCCATTCCTTATATCACCAGCTTCTTTTTATATCAAGATTATAACATTATCTCAGGGATTTCTAAGGATTTTCACGGCAGTTTACTAGCATCATATTTTTGTTTGGTTAATGTGATAAATTATTAGGCATAGGTCATCAAAACAACTCACTGAGGCTAAGATGTGGCAAACAGCATGCACATACCACCCCCAACTGACACCTGAGCTGCTCCAACTGACCTCCGCCTTGTGTTTATGTGTGTGTCTTCCTGTCCGTGCCAATGTTACAGTGCGTGTGTGTGTCAGGGATCAGCTCAAAAGAAACACCAACCACTCAGGCCAGCACTTGCCATGGCCTTATATCCTGTTGACCCGGGTTAGACAGCAGACAGCCTTGGGACACTTAAATCCAGCCGTAACCCTGAGTAACACGCACATGTTCTGTTAGCTCACATCACAGCTTGACTTTCCAGGGACCAGGGAGCCACCGTGGCCTTCAGCTAAGAGCTGCTCCCTAGATTCTCCACTCCAAATACTGTCTGCAGTACATTATACTAATAATACTGGAGGAGGTTTCCTGAGAAGCAAAAACAACTTGGAAGCTCCACTTCACATCATGTATACTTACGTTTATTATAGGAAAGTTTAACATACCTTGCACATTCCTTTAGTGCTCAGACTCTTGATTGGAGCTGCCTAATGTGTCCTACATAGTATTAATATATCAATTATGTTCCTTGCTGGTATTGAATATAAAGAAAAACATCTTTCTTTTTGAATTTTTATGAATGAATTTGTTTATTTAAGCAGAACAGGAACCGCGGAGAGATGGAAGTCAACAGATTACAAGTCAAATGCACTAGTTCAAAGGAGGATTAACACAGAATCCTGTTTATCTATGTGTCTTATTAATCTTGTATTAGCCATGCAGATCCTGATGGTCAAACTCTGCCTGTCTGTTTCTATATTTATCTATTTTAATCTCTTTATAAAGCAGAAGGATGCCAATTACAAATGCCACAAGAGTCAATCCAATTGAAAAACAGTTGGCTGTCCAGTGTTTAACACGTAAAACCTTAAGAAAAGATTACTGAGGGGCCATCGCGTGCATATTTGAGCAATGACTTTAATGCATCACTCTGAAATTACTTGCTTAAGTGTTTCTGTCAGAGTTCCGCAACAGCCAATTAATTGCAGGTCCGTACTGTATGCCGCAGAGTAGTTCAGAGAATCAGCCATAAAAGCCCCCTGAAGCCAAGCAACAGAGTATTCAAGAAACCTCTGATGAACACGGTGGAGTGTTAAGATTAGGATTACTGCAGTTAGGGTTAGGAAAAATAGCCTGCACAGTATATTGTTTTACACTGTTAAATAACCTAAAACATTACTAAGATCACAGGCATATTCCTAAAGCCTCTTAAAGATCAATATGATCTTTGATATAATGGATAGATATATCTGACCGATGTTAAATATCTGACTTGTAATCCAACATGAACATCAACACGATGTTAGTCTGTGATCTTCTGTATGCACAGTTTGCAGCAGGTGCTTCTGAAGCTTAGCTCATCCCTACAAAGCATGATCGATGAGGAGTTGCCATGTAAACACACACATCCATACCTCCCCATGCATTACACACACACAAAAACAGGCGCATGCGCACACACAGACTCGCACGCACACACACACACGCACCAAGCTTGATTTTGAAGGGTCCTTAATCACAACTAAGCAATTGACTGATCAATGACAGATATGAGGAACAACTGTGGAATGCTAACAGGACTACATTCACGTTTATCAGTTTCTTTAGTTTGGCCCCTTTTTTTATCACAGATTATATTTCTCTCAGTGTTAACAGGCTCCAAGCCCCGCCAAGGTATTAATTAAAATCTAAATACTAAATATTGATTGATACGTTATCAGGGCATAGCAGTTGGTCTGCAGGCTATTGATCCAGCTTGTGATTTATTATCATATTTAAGAAAAATCATTTTGCGTGATTATACGAGGTAATGGATTTTTAGCAGGGGGTGTAATTCTTTTTTTTTTTTTGGATCGCGTTTGTTATGTGGAAGGTGGAGCACATTTCTCAATTGCATTCGGAGATCACTGATATCCTGCTGCACCCCCTTGAGCCCCCCACCCTCCCACTGCAGCCCGGCGTGGCCTGTGAGGGGCTAAAGCTTGTGTAAGAGAACGATCCCCGCTCTTGTCATTGGGAATAATGGGTATTGGGATTACCTCTTTAATCACAACAAAGATTAACAGATGGTATGAGAACAGTTATTAGCAAACATCTTGCACTCATCAAATCAATAAGATGATTTGTAATCAGGCTGTCGGTGCAAGTGAAAAGGGAGCCGGGGCTGTTCCCAGTGAAAGATCCTGGCAATCAGAGGCTACTGTGTAGCAATTACCTCTCCACAAAATAGGTGCTCTTCCTCCACTGGCTGGCAGTCCTCCAAAACACACGCCAGAGTGATAGCAACATAGGGCATTAACATGGCAAAACACAAAACACTGCATGGGTAACCTTGTATTTGATCAGGTGTTAGGTTGCTCCGTGATTTCATTTCACTTTGTGCCTTTTAATTTGGTGGATCTAGCCGTGTACTTGAGGGAAAAAATCTAAATGTTTACACATGCTGTCTCTCACTACAAAAGACCGTGTAGCTCATTAGCGGGTTACCATAAATAAGTCAGTGTAGGGACAAAGAGGGAAGAGCATAGAAACTATACAGAGAAGGGTTCACTGTGCAAATATTTCTCCCTGGAGACGGAAACAGAGAGAGAAAGAAAAAGGTTGAAGGACTGTAGACATACCGGTGCATCCAGTACTGTACAGGGAGAAATGTGAAATCTGTGTGTAGCTAAAGCCAACCCCCCCCACCCCCCTCAGTTGGAAGAATAACTTTTTCCTTTATCCTTCACACACGCTTCTATTTGGAGAGTTTTTTCTGTCATTTTGAGTCACATTAGATGAAGGTATCTGAGGCAAAATAGCCCATTTTCTTTGCTTTAAAATCTGTTTTCTTTTCTCAACATTTCATATTATATTATTACATTTCATATGCTATTATTATGGTAGTTTGTTATAACTGAAACATTTCAGCACATTTTCTTCCATTTTGTGTTGCTTATTGAGACAAAAACAGCAAATTCTGACCTACAAAACATGAACATGCACCTATTTTACTTTTGATTCTACAGCAAAAGTCAGAAATGGCCTTTTTTGGTTCATTTAAGGGCAAAACAATGTGTTTTTTTACACCACCTCAGCCTCGGTAACCTGACTAAAGGTATTAGTTTAACACTAATTGCTGCACTTAAAGCTCACAGGCCTTTTGCAATCTACCTCACCTTGTTTGTATTGTTGCATCTCTGTAGCTGTAACAGCGAGATCAAACTGATGCTCTAGAAGGTAGTGCTGACTGAAAGGAGTTAGTCGTTTAGGAGCAAGTGCAGGAATGCACATTTCTGACCTAAGTGAGATGTAGCATTTGTTAAGGTTTGGCTGGCTTTAAATATCTGACAAACCTTGTGAATACTGAACGTTATTGTCTTAATCCTTTCTGCCTTTTTTCTCATTATAGGTGGTGTCAAGCACACTCACATGCTCATACAGGCATGCACTTATGCCCCCCTGCTTGCACACACACTCACACTTCTAATGGCAAGGTAATCACTACAAAGGACATGCAACACTAGCTACTTACCTTATATTTATTAGCATGCTAACCTTCACTAGCTTTCAGACTATATATGCAATCTACCTATGCCTCTCTCTCTCTCTCTCTCTCACACACACACACATACACACACACGTAAACATACACACACACCTCTACACTGTGACAGTGTAGATATGCACTTACCAGGATTAAGCAAGGCAAATGGTGCCAAAACAATGACAGTATGAAGTAACTGATGCTGTTTAAAAATTCAAAGGCCTCTATTGAACAGACAATGTGGCACACATATCACTGGGCCACAGATCCCTGCAGCCCATTGGTCTGGCTACTGGTTGCTCTCAGGCACATGCACAGCGCAGGGGGTGGGGGGACAGTTCCCTGACCCAGCGCTACACTGACAGAAGGGATCATCTGCAATTATTACTCTAAAGCATATTTCAGCTGTACGACATTTCATAAAACACACAAAGTGACACACACTTGTAATCACATTACTGCAGACAGATACACGTAAGCGCCTCTCCCCTCCCGCACACACACACGCACACCCACAGTCACTTGTCGAGCGGCTAATATCTTTCCAAGGTCAAACCTGACAAGGAATTCCAATGAGATTAAGTGTCATCAGTGAGACTTTAGCCCTTTTCTGCTCATTGTTCTTGGAAATGGCATTAGAGCTACAGATGACCAAGGCCTCTGAGCACTAAAACCTCTTCCCTTCCTGTGTGGGCTAAGTTGATGTGTGAGATATCTGATACAGGGCCTCCAATTCACACATAAAAATGTAATGATGTTCTCACATATATCTATATCTAGGAGGTTTACACCGATATATTAGTCTCCAAGTGTTTGGCTTTTATTAAATATCTGATAGCAGCCAACAGTGTTACTCACCTCTGAAAGTGACAGAGTTTTATTTAATTTGTTTCAATTGTTTAAAATACTTTTTATCAGTTGATTGAGTCCCAGCTTCCCTGCCATGTTTCAGAGGGTCAGTCTTTATTTAAAAGCTGCTGATTCTATAACAATTGCAATGTTTTGACGCTCACTTAGGAGTTTTAGGGTCCCAGGAAATCAGTATTCTGTATTATAAAAGCAATAATTGGGAAATGAATAAATTTTAATGCTGCATATAAAGTGAATATGCCTATTTCCACTTTGACTTTGTATTAAGTTTGCTTCAATCACATATAGGTATATCTCCACATATTCCCTCTAAATGAGCGTTTCAGCCTGGCAGATAATCGGAGGCTGTTTTGTTTGTAGACTCTTCTAGTGAAGCACCAGCCTTGTCAATGTGTCAGCTAGCATTTGGTGCGCTGCCTTTCACACCGAATTTGACACATAGTCCTTTGGTGGCAGCAATGAGCATTTTGTCATCTCCTCTCGAGTGCCAACTCGATGTCCAATTACACCCCAGCTACTAATTTAATTACAGTAGCAGAAGAAATGGGTTGATTCAATTCATTTCAATTAGGCCTGATTGGACCAGTCAGATCAAATTTTACTCATCTCAGGTACGGGCTGCCTGTCACATTTTATCCCAGCTCGCCTCATTTGAAGCAAGATAAGCAGGTCATGATATGATAACTGAAAATGTATGGTTGAGTTCACTGATGTAAAAAGAGTTCACGGATCACACAGATTCAAATGCCTCCTAATCTCTGACTCTGTGATAAATGTGAGAGTAAAACACTCCACTTTCCGTGCAGGATCACAGCCAGTTGCCACTTAGTAGAGTCCCAGCTACAATAGTCATTACTTATGCATGATGTCCACAATTATGTATCAAATTGTGTGCGCATGTGTGCGTGTGTGTGTTTTACATATCCAGCTAATGGATGTGCAGCTCAGAGGAAAGCCAGAAAACATGCCAGGAAAGAAAAAACACTCCTCGATCATGTCATACAGACAACTGCTATAGTTTAGCTCAGTGTCTAATAACACTACACACACTTAGAGTGCCGTTCACTGAAAAGACCCTCAATATAAGACTACTAAGAAGAAACCAACGTAATCTTTATTCGAAATAACCCAAGTAATCACACGCTAATTAATTAGACACTACACTAACAAAGGACATAGGACAGAACTTCAAGTTCAATAAAAGCATATTAAATATGATATATTAGCACAGAATAAAATATATGTGATCCTGTCAAATTCACTTTTGGGTACCATTTTTACAATGTAATTCTATGTTGGAATATTCTAAGATTAATAAAATAAACTATTTATAATGCAGCCATTAAAACTGATTTATTTGGCCTTTTCATCTCAGTTGAAGCATTTAAGGCATTTTACAATGAAACCATATAAAGTATCAAGTTCACTGAGGAGTGTTAATGGTCAGAGACACGGTATGTAAGCACTGTAGAGTCACAAGAGATAAAGAAATGCCAGTGAGAACTGATGAGGTCACTATAGAGCCAATAATGAGCTACAGGAATATTTTGGGAATATCTAATGTCCTCTGGGGCACTGTTATTACGATCGTCCAATGGCAGAAAAAAAGTTACATCTCGTCTCTGATTGGTGCAGATAGATGCCTCAGCAGTGTGCCATAGGCTGCTTCAGTAGTCTGCGCTGTGTGGAAATGCGTCTTGGCACCAGTTGCGGCGGCGCAAAGACGCCTGATTGGACACTGACGCAAGGGACGCGGTTTTTCAGACTGCGCCACTTTAGCAGCATAATCAGCACGTTTTACAGTCTGCACACTGTACATAAAACATCATGCTCTCAGATCCTCGTATTTAAATATGCGTGAGTGAAACGATAGCTCACACCCTCCTCTTATTTTACAATGACGCACAGCCAGCACAAATAAATAAATAAATAAATAAATAAATAAATAAATTCAAACTGCAAGCGTCATTTACCTCTTGGCGTCTCCCTCACGGTCCGGCCTCCCTCCACGGTATCCGCAGTGACAGACAGATAACCTCACGGCGGACTGCAGAGAGTGAGAGAAAAGCAGAGGAGTTCTTACAGAAGTCAGCCGCTGCACTTCATGATGCAGAGAGGGCCGGTATAGAAGCCAAGTAGCCTTTTTTTCTTACCTTGCGACACAGATCCAGAGGGGGTGAAATGGGTAAAAAATGGTTGTTTGGGTGGCTACACGTTCCTCCTCTCCCACCCTCCCTCCCTCCCTCCTTCCTCCATCCCCTCACCTCCCTCCCCTCCACCTCTCTTCCACTCCACCAGCAGCGCTCTCCCCTCTCTCGGTGAACAGGGAGAGTGGCCCCGTTATAATAGCCTCTATGGGGCTCCGGCTATGCAGAAAAACAGCCCGTCCTTTAAGGTTAAAATATACCTCTGAGGCGCATCCGGCGTCAGCTGCATCATAAAACTAACGTGCATTTTTTTTTTTTTTTAGCTTCCACTGCAGTCAATTAAAGAGCTATTTATTTGGTGTTATATGGCATTCAGCGTTTCCGAATTCATAGCCATTTTAATAGTTCCATAGGGGGGGGTGGACCTTTTTTCCCCCCTTCCATCCACTGTCATATCTGTTACAGCAAATAATGGGAGTACTGTGGAGGCAGGAGTGCAGGTGATGCATCAACTAAAATCAGACAGAAAGGCTTTTTTTCTTTTTCTTTCTGTCAATCAAAAATTTCACACCAAATGAATTACTCTCCCAGAAGTCCAAGCTGTTCCTGATCACACTGGATCTTCCTCCCCCCCCCCCCCTCTCCCTCCTCCCTCCTCCCTCTCTTCCTCCCTCTGTGCGCGCGCGTGTGTGTGTAGTCTATACCGGATTAAATGGCACCTCGTCTTAAATGGCACCTTGCCTCGTTTCCTCTCTCCTTTCATCATCAGCAAAATAAAGATTAGGCCTACAGAGGAGATTGTAAAGGCTCGCCTTTAGAGGCAAAGGGATCTTCATTCCTCCGCCTTTGTGATGATATTGATGATGATGATGGCCAAGTGGACAGTTTGATTTTTGTGTGGCGAGCTAGTTATAAAGAATCAATATTATATCAAGGGGGTAACTTTGGTGATAAAGGACTTCAGCCACTCTGGCTATTCATCATAAGTCTGTAGCAAGCAGATAGGTCAAAAGAAATTATATTGCTCTAAAGAGTGTGTCTCCTTATCTCTCAGTACCAGGGGAGTGGAGGACACGCCGATCGATACAGTAGCTGCCGTATACTCCTTGCAATTATCAATAGCTGATTTTGTCTTCCTGGGGCTGCATCTATTAATACTAGATAATAACAGCCTTTTGGACATAACTTCCAGGGGATGATAGAAGGAGAAGGAGAGGGAGAGGGAGAAGAAGTAGAAGAAAAAAGAAAGTTTGTGCACAGGACGACCTTGTTGTCAAAAGATTGTCTCTCATATGAGGTGGACACAGGGGAATAGACAAGTCAAACCGACAGGAGGGAGGGAGGGGGGGAGGGAGAGGGAGGGGGAGGCTCTAACTGATCCCCCCTCCAGACTGGAAAAACCCAGGATCCATCGTTACAGTAAAAAAAAAAAGGTTTCTTATTTATTTAGAAAATGTTGTATGCCTTGGAACAACTACACAAACCACAGGACATTTCCAGTATTATTTTTAATAACAATAAACCACACAATTACGTAATTTAAAGAAACCTGTCTTATGAGAAATTATGATGTTTGTAATAGGAAAAAAATACCTGATTAGAATAAACTGAATCACGTTCATCACTAACATTTCTGCACGTTTTCCCCTCCGTATTTAGGCTCGCACATCTTAATCCTTTCAATCTTTCTCCCATTAATGTGACCCCATGATTTTAATGCAAATAGAAATCCGCAGAGTCGAGGGTTAATGTGTCAGTAACACAATGAGCTGGCATCCACGCACAACATCGTTTCTCTTTTCATCTCTTTTAATTTGAAGCACGTGAAAAAAACATCCTTGCAACGCATTAAAAATGATATCATGTTTGCATGATTTTTTTTTTTTTCTAAGTGGGCCCTACAGTCTTACGTAGAGCTATAAAACAATACTTGTGTTTTACAGTAAATCAGGATGTGATTACTGTCAAGCGAAGGGCAATCTACATTTCCACCGTGCGTAAAACGTTCCTACCAAGAAATGAAGTTAGCATAAAGGTGTGAAGTTGTGACGCAGAGCCTACCGTAGGACCTGCGGAATTGTCGCCCACATAAAAAAATAAATACTCTGCGAGATTAATATGACAGTCTAACCCTCTCAAGGCGGCGGCTGTGAAATATTATATGATGGGAGGTCAAATCTGGGTGTTCACACTGGAGTCTGAGGACGAGCCATTGAACAGTAACGTGGTGGTACATCCTAGTGGTGGCTGAAAGCAATGGGCTGAACCTCTGCTTGGGGGTTAACTCTCACACACAGCGCAGTCCCCCACACATACGGAGCCATGCCCAACGCCGAGAGACCGACAGCGCCAGTGGGCTGCCAGAAGATAACTTCAAAGTTGGCTTCGACATGAGCCCGCAAGCCGACCAAAAGGGGAAGACACTGACTGGCGCTTTAATTTGGAAAACAAGCTGTGTTTGAGCGTTTGGCCACCAAATATCCACACACACACACACAAAAAGAAAAACACTTTTGGAGAGCGCACCAAGTCGAAGGCGCAACCGGGAGCTAAAACACGGCGAGAGGAAGAAGAGGACGAAGGGATCAGAGACATTGAAGCGACGCCACTTTTGCGGGACAAATGAGTTTTTGATCACGTTGACATCGGTGTTGTGACTGAGAGGAGGACTGCTGTTAATCGTGGCGCCGCTTTCTCGGGAGACGCGCGTCAAACTTTGGAGAGCGGAGCTGCGCCATAAGAAAGAAAAACCAAAACTGGTAACAATTTGTCGCTGTTGTTGAGAACTTTACTCGTCCCGTCCACTTTTCCGGTTATCGGTGTGCGTGAAGCAAGTCAACCGGCAGCTACTTTGCCGGAAACGTGCCCACCAAGAGAAAAGTTTAAAGCTTTAAAGAAACATCTCAGAGACTATAAACATCGCTTCATTTGAGTCCAATTCAGAAGGAGGTGCGTGTTCAGCCTCGGCAAACACACACACACACGCACAAACGCACACACACACACACACAAAAGTTACCGACAGAGAGAGAAAGTGCGAGAAGTGAGCCAAGCTCTCGAGATAGACTGTATGAGGAGACGCTTTTCTGAAGTTCTGGGGTAAAAGTGGGATCATAAAAAGGTCAGAGTGATGAAGATGAGAGACACTTGGAGAAGAAACGCGGCGGTGAATCCTCGGCTCTGAGTGAGTCAGTGCGCTTCGTGAAAGGAGGGGGGAAAAAGAGCCTGACGTTCCGTGTTGAAGACCCCCCCTCTCTCTCCCGTGAGCTGGGCATAACAAGAGATTTGGTGTGTTGTGTTGTGTTGTTGGGGGAGGCTGGATAGTAAAGAGAAAAGAGACGGATAAAGTCTGAGAGTGAAGCGGCTAATTGCTTAGTCCGTCCCTCATTACCATATCCAATGCGCGTCCGCTGGACTCCAGCCAATCCTCCCCACCTTCACACGGTGCCATTAATCGCGAGGCATTATTCACTATCATAATTATTATACCGACATGCGCAATCCAACGCACAGCAACAGCAGCGGCACCGGCTAATTTCAGATTTTTTTTTTTCTTTTTTTTTTTCTTCCTTCCTCCCCTCTCTCCGCTAACAGACTGTTTGCGAACTTTTTGTGCGTGTTGATTCATCCGCTCCTCGCTGATGTATCTGCAAAACGCAGAGACATCTCGGAGCGCAAAAGCAGAAGCATCGCCAGCACCGACGCCAGCAGCATGTCCCGACGCAAGCAAGCCAAGCCGCAGCACCTCAAGTCGGACGAGGATCCCGCACTAGCCGGGGTGGTTTCCGAGCACGGTGAGTGGATTTGATCAGCTGAGGTCTGCTTTCAGACAGGCAACTTCCACCCTCAGAGCCAGGCTCCGCAGCACCGCGCACTTCACTCCGCTTTGGGAGCTTTTTTTTTTTTTTAAAAAACTCGTTTCTTTAAGTTTGACCCTAAATTAAAAAAAAAAAAAAGTGGTTTGGATTGATTGGGATGATTAATGTCTGGGATGTAGATGCAGTAATAATTTGCAATGAATCCAATACGGTGCAGTTCTGAAGTCTCCCCTCAGTCGACAGGGAAGTGTGCGGTTCTCGTTGGAGAAGTTGTGCGTTTGTTTTATGACCAAACATCAGTCCAGCCTGCATCCCTCCGCTCCTGGATCACTGGACACATGAGTGTAACTAACGCATCAGGCTCTTTTACAACATTTTACACTCTCAGAGTTTACGTGACGTGCTGGAGTGGAGGCCTTTTCGAAAGACCTGTTTCAAAATAGAACTGATTTAATACTTTATGTCAAACATCCGAGCTGTTTTTTCTTTTTTTCTTTTTTTAAATACGTCTTGATAATCTCCTACAGTTGACTTTGCATGTGTAGACGCGCACACTAACCACACACACATTTAGATAAGTTGAAAAATATCTGACATTCTGTCTTAGAGCTGTAACATTGTTAATCCCGCGGATAGAGAAAGAAATCACGCAGCTAATGTGTATTTTTCTTTATATGTTTAAAAAAAAAAAAAAAAAAATTCTATTTTATTTTTATTTATTATTTTTGCATTAGTCCTTTTGTCCCTCAGCGCCTGTCTGGCTCTCCGAGGAGCAAAATGCGGATTCTGTTGCAGGTCGAAGCCTTGTTTTGTTATGGAAATGTTTTTGTTTACCCCCCTCACATAAATTTAGCACACTTGATTTGTTCCCTTTTGCTCACAATGTCGACAAGATCGGCTGACAGAGCTCGTCCTCGCCATGTAGGAGAAAAAAAAAGGCTCATTCGTGTTTTATTCTCTACTCAGCCTTTTGCGCAATAAGGCGACCATTATAGAGTTAAAGTCACATCTCAAGCAAGGCATAATGCTGCAGGAATTATAGGAACACCGTGACAACTGTAGGAACATTATTCTTCTTAGTTTATAGTGGAAAAATCCTTTTCTCCATCGTTGGTTTTAATTTTACAGTTCTTATGAATTATAGAATTTTTAATTGCTCTATTTCATAAAGAAATTTTGCAGTAAATGTTGATTAAAATCCTATTTTATATGTAAGGAATAAGATAAATTAATTTCAACATTCTATATAACTACAGCGTTTATCAATAACAGTGCAGTTTTTCCTGTTAAAATTATCACTTCTCACGGTGTTCACTGTGAAAGATGTTTTTCTTTTTGTGTATCCATAAAGCTCCATACAAATCACTGCTATCATTTCTACCTCACTATAGGATCATGTTAGCCAACACACACTGGCACACACACACACTCGCACGCACACACACACACACACACTTTGCAGGGCTTCTTTACAATAGAAATGCGTGATGTAATCTCTGGGGAGCAGCTCTCTTTGCATGGGGAAATGTGTGTGTGTGTGTGTGTGTGTGTGTGTGTGTGTGTGTGTGTGTTGGGTAGGGTGGGGGGAAAATCACACTGATGACTCTTTGCTCTTTTGTCCGGTTTACTCTGTGGATTAATTATAATTTCAAGGCGAGACACATTTTAATATTGTTCCTGCTTAAATGCTGAGTTAACCTGTCTCAGGTTTTGGCCACACATACTAAACGTCCATCAGGTTGCTCTCCTGTAGGATCGTGGAATGAAGAGTGAACTTCCTTTTCCTGTCGTAAAAATGTACACGCAGGTAGAATTTCATTTAAAAAATATTTCTGCAATTTGTGGAGCAGAAATCAGTCTGACGATGGATCCACTAAGAGAGGAAATAAGTATAGAATTAGAAACAATCCACACACTCTCATATTTCTTGTCCATTTTAAGCCACATCGTCCTACATGGGTGTGTATCTTTAAAATAAAAACACACACACGCTCAGAGTGTGTTATGGGTAACCTATAGCATGTACACCATTGTGCTTCAGACTGGAAGTGGCCGTGGAATGTTCTTGCCTATCCTTGTTGGACTGCTATACTGGCTCGCTTGTTTTCAGGAGAGACGTTGCAGTGAAACAATCCCAAGCCTTTGGCAGAGCACAGTGAGCCCATACACACTTAAATAAACCTAATAATACCATGTCTCATCCAAAGCTACCTTACAGACGAGCTACAAATGTCAGACTGTCAGTGTATCACTGCAGCATGATCAGATTCCCCGCTGCCTATTGCCGTGGTGCAGCTCCTGACGACACTATTGATCGCTGGCCCTGACAAATCATTGCATATAATGTCGAAGGAATTCAAAAGTTCCAATTGTCAGTCGCTGCTTGATTTAGACTTAAAATCCATACATGTTGGGCTAGTGGGAAAAGGAAAGTCAAGCATTCGAGTGGTGTTCAAATTGTGCTGAAGGACACACACTCTGTCGCATTTAATGGAAATAGCCTTCAAACAAGAAAACAGTCACAAGATTAAGGAGCTTTTGTATAAACTTCACCTTGCGGGTTTGTTTTTTTCAAATCTTTAATTTGATCCAACCATTTGTTGTGTAAATCTCTCTTACTCTGCCTCCCATTGCTGCTCAGCGAGGACCCTTTTTAATTTGCTGCATCCCTGAAAAGATGAAATACTAAAATCAGGTGCCAACAAGCCCTTGTCTGGCATATCGTCTCCCCCTCAGGCCTTCCGGACACTTGCCCCCTGGGGGTATGGGGGGTTGTGTGTGTTAGGATGGGTAGAGGAGAGGAGGGCGGGGGGGCTGCTTAGGAGTGCTTTTATAAAGCTTGCTGACTTAACCTTTGTCTAGCTCTGGCCAGCCAGGTCCTGCCGCTAGATGTCAAGCTCCTTGTACAATTAGAACATGTGTGCCGTTGACCTTGGCAGCACAGCTTACTCGTGTCCTAGAAAGTGTGAACAGCGACGGGTTTATCATCTGGCCACCGCTTCCTCTGCATCCAGTGTCTTTGAAGGTGTGCATGTGGAATATGTGGGAGGGCTGTAGCGTACACACAGGAACACAGGAACACACCTGTGCTTGCTCCTGTTTGTTTATCCAAGAAAAGTACATTTTCCCAACATCAGTGGATGTAAAAAAATATATTTTCTACATTTTAGGAAACAGCTCAGAACATCTCATGTCAGTCATGCTTTCATTCAGCAGGTGGATGAAGTTCACAATAATTCAACGTCAAAATGTTCATTGAATTCTCAGAAAAGAGTCGTAATGTTTATGTAGAACTCTTTCCTTTCTCTGCAACATAATGTTTTACACAGGAATGTACGTAGTCATGAGGGGCAAAAAATATAATGTTGTGAGGAAATCCTTGCTGACAGTGACAACATGGTTCCCCTGCAGTGGGGCTTTGTTTGGCTTTTGTTTTAATCCCCTCTCACCATTGGGTGCAGGCCTCTGGACCACCCACATAGTTGTGCCAAAGATGTCTACAAGAAGGCACTCAAATATGGCTGTGTCTTAATTACTACTCAGCACTGAAAACACACATGAACAAGTAAGATCCTGATTGAGAGGAAGGACTAGACAGGAGAGAGTATTTAACATCAGACAAAACAGCAGATTTCGGAGGACCTAAGACAAAGCTAACAAGCCAGCAACTGAAAAGGTACATTTTACACTAAAGGTACATTAGTGGTTTCACTTTATGTGCTTTTGTTTATGTTTGTTTTGGTGATTCTGGTACTGATTTTTTTCTGAAAGTAGAGTCATGGAGGAACAGTTTGATAGCTGAAGTGTCTCGGTTTGTTGCTGATTGTGCTTTGAATTTTGCGTGTGAAAAGAGGAAAACAAGTTTTCTTATTTGAAAATCTGACCATGTAAATGTAAAAGGAGCTGAAGCAGTCTATTGAATTTGTCTTTGGCCTGCTGAGGATGAGCGTCCATTAGATCTTCTCCTCACCTCCTGCTCTTTTGTAAATCCACACCCGGGACAGAGAGCCATCTTGACGTGTGACACAGTCATCTGGACAGAGTGCCGTCATTGAATACTGTATTGCAAATGCTTACACAAACAAATCGTTAATGTTTTGGCTGCTCCACATCTGCAGGCAATGACAAAGGCCTCTCTGTTAGTGCAGATATGACTGTACCACTCTGCAGTGGGGCTTGTCAGGCCGATGACACACACACACACACACACACACACACACACACACACACACACACACACACACACACACACACATACACACACACAGCTGTGCCAAGGACGCTCGAGCCTCTGCAGGTCTCAGGATGCATGGGATCATTTGAGGAGATGCTTTATGTGTTTATGGCCACAGAGACATTACCGTCCAGGAACTGCACAATAGCAGAAAACACTCATTTTCAAAGCATCTGCTGGTTTTAAAAAAACATGTGGAAAATAATGGTAGATAAAATTAGTGAAATTAATGAAATGCTTCAACAATGGGACTCCGATTCAGTATTTTAAAAATGAGAATTAACATGTCACAAAAGTGGACGATCAAAGTAAAAGCAGATTTTCCCCAAATGATCCAGATAAATCACCGAATTAAAATGCAGCGACATGGAGACAATACACCAGCCCAAATAGTTGTCTGTCAAATCAACTTAAATATGGAATAACTTAAAAATGCATGACTTAAATAATCTGCTTCTTAGAGAATAAAGTGGTGGATACGTGATCAAAGAACACAATGAAAAAATATAATTGGCACAAGAATTCCAGCATTGTTCAGCACAGCAGGCCTCTTTTTTTTTGGCCTGACTTGTGCAGGACCTACAGTGATGCATCTCCCTTTAAGGGTCCTAAGCTGTCCTCAGATGCTTGAGAAGAATGCACTTTAAAGGGGCAGATGGAGGGGCGGTTCTAGTCAGGCTGCAAGGGCAGGCACTTTTTGGAGATGATTTTCTCACTGTCTGTAATAATGTTATGAAATTAAAAATATCACAGTTTGACAAAAAGGGTTACGGTGAAAATAGTTAAAATGCAAGGTACAATATAACGAGATACCGGTGACTTAACCTTAACATAGAGTAAATGTTCCCAGTGTCATGGCCTGTGTATTCATTAAGTGAATCTGGAAATTGTTAAGAATGGGAGATTTTGTAATTGGTCAATGCTTCGTTCAATGCTCGGCTCTGTGGCTTTCACGGAATCAGTGGAAAGCATGAATACCTCATCTGATATAATATGTCAGATTAGCGGTTTCAGTTAGCATGCCAAAGATTGCTGAGCAAGATAGTGGACACACAGATTCAATGTCTACAATCCCTCTATTGACTGCGTTCAGCTTAATATTTGCATCTGAGTAAATGAAGACTCTTAAAGGAATGAAAAAGGGATTGGATTTTTTTTTTTTTGCCTTTTCTTTCTCATGCTATAGGAAAATCAATACCCCCCCCCCCCCCCCCCCCCCCCCCCCTACACACACACACACACACACACACACACACACCCACAGACACACACTCACACACACTTTTTCACTGTCTTGCAAACACATAAGAACCACAAAATGTCGCCTTCACACAGCTGCACAACACAGCGGCCCCCTGCTGTTTGAGGGTGATTGTGAATGCAAATGGAATTATTTTGGGATCGAGAGCATGTACAGTGTTAAAATATTTACAATAAAAGCATCAAAGTAATCAAGTGGCACACTTGTGTGGCCTGTATTATAATACTGAGTAACTGAAACGATGTTCAATCTGTCCGACATCACAGCAGAATCCCACATCTGAGTCACTAAATGGTTTCTTACATCTTTTTTATGTGGCACTGTGCACATTTCGGAGCTATGAAGGGCGTAACATTGAATTATGAAAAATCGTTTACATTATTCCTTTGATCGTGCTTACAATGCGTTTTCATTAAAAAAACATGATTTTCAAAATCAATTCAAAGTATTGAAAAATACCGATTTCTGAAAAATATAGCTCTTCACTGGGCAAATTTGATAAAGCAGGCCTGTGCAGGCACACCTATACAGTCTACTGAGTTATTTGTCAGTGGCAGCAAAAAGCCTGCGTATTTGTGTATATTTTTTAGGTGTTTATCTCTATACACAGTATATATGTGCACGCAATTTGTGTGTGTTCTCTGTCTGCATGTGTGTGTGAAACAACATGTCAGTGTGTGTGAGGTCAGAGGCGTACAAAGGCCCCCACTTGTAATTGTATGAATGAATAAAAGAGATTGACAGTAATACCATTCTAATAACTAATCAGCTCAACACAATGCCTACTCATTTGCGTTGACCTTTCAACCCTCAATTATGGAAATGAGGTCTGCTGTCCGCTGCTGGGCTAAGGAGATTTTTAGCCTGCTGTCACGTGTCGCTGACGTTTGCAGTCACTTGCTCCTTTTCACTTGTCAATTTCTGTTTTGAATTTGAGCTTTTCAGTACTGGTATGCCATACGAATTAAGGAAATTAGTAATTTCTTTTTGTTTTCATGGATTTTTTATGCTGTGCTTCCTAATGTGTGACTGGAAAATCAAGGAGGGAGGTGACATTGATATTGCTAAGTAGAAATAATGCACGGCCCTAAGTTTGCATTTTACTTTCACTGAGTTGCCTAAACATTTTTTTTTCTTATTTATCCAGGCAACATGCAAGATTTAGTAAAATAATATCGTGTTTTGTCAGCCCTGCCCCCAGTGAAGATGAGAACACGGAGCCTGTCCAACGCTTTTCAGTTGATAATTAATGAAGTTACAGACACCAGACCTTGATAGCTCATGACCCCCTTGGACAGAAATTACAGGAGGAGTGATGAATTTCTTTACTAATGAGTCACTGTAATTGGCCCAAATGCTTCATGTGTTCGTCACCACCTTGGGTGAGCACTGTATGAATCTCATGACTACTCACTTACAAAGCTTATTAAAACATTTCATCTGCAGTCTGTAATGTCCAGTATTTTTTATAGTAGAGTTTATAGTATGTCGTTTTTGGAGCTAATGTGCTTTCGACATGTCTTTTTCTTATCTCTACAAGTCTATTGGGGAAGTTATACGCCTGTGGTTAGTGGAAGCAAATTTGTATAAATGTAATCAATTACTTTATTGTGTTTAGACATACAGTCATTTACATACTACCCAAATTATTCTAAACTCTTTTTTTTTGCTCTTTTAGTTTTGTAAATAATTAATAATTCACCTAAGAACTATTGACTTAAGTTGTTATATAGCACCTTTTTTAGAATTGTAATTGTGTAACAAATCACTTTTTTAGCAATAATGCCTATGAAAGCGTCCTAACATTTTCGTAAGGTAAAATTTGTAGACAAATAATTACATTACCAAAGATACGCCGGATGGTTTAATGTAAGCTGAACAGGAGACTGTGAGTAAAGTATGTGCAGGATGCTGTGGTGGTGATTGTGCACACTTCCTACCTCTAATGAGAGGGAAATATGTATACCGCCATGAGCAATACACACACACACACACACACACACACACACACACACACACACACACAGTTACACATACACACACGCACACACACAGAGTATAACTATGCTGAACACAAAAAATAAACATACAAGAGAGGCCATTTTTACATGGTTTTGATCAGGTGTGAATTAGGTCCATGTTCGGAGCTTGCGTCGGCTTGTTTGACTCTTGATGGTTGCATGTGGAAGGGGAAGTGGCTTCCTACAACTGTGATTAAACATGTGTAACTAATCAGAGACTTTGCTGCCATGGCACTAGCATGTAATTTGTTGAGTCTTATTTCAAAGAGCATGGCCGAGAGAGAGAGAGTGAGAGAGAGGGAAAGAGGGAATAAGGAAATGTTTAGTATTTCAAAACGTTAAAAAAAAACATTTCAAAGTGGTCACAATTTTAAATTATAGATATGTATATTTATATATGCATTATTGTAAATGCTGCAATTTGACAATGAACAGTGCACAAAATGCACAAAGGCAATAGACTCCAAAGATCTCTGTGTTTAACTTTTAAAAACACCCTGACATTATAACAAAAGAGTATTCCAGTATAAAGTGTCTTGCTTGGATTCAGGGCTAAAGTATTACCTTTACAATGCTAAATGAAAAGTCCAAGCATTTGAAATTCAGGTGGAAATGACTGGGCTTGATAGCAGAGGGGAATCCTAATGGGGCCATCAAAGTCCTGATTTGTACCCAACAGATGAGGCAGCTGTGAATTGTATGAAATATTGGAAATCAATAGGTTCTATGGAATTTCATTAAGCGGCAGTATCCACAATTGATAGGCCCTCATAATTTGATGGATTGCACAAAGAAAATTATTAGCTGGCTCTATGGAGAGGGTGTGAATGCACAAACCTGGGTCTTGAGAATTGGTGAACTAGGGCAATTTGTTCAGAGTAAAAAAATAAAAAGAATATTGATTTTGGTTATGTTAAAAGAGAGAGAAAAAAATCAAAGGTTAAATCTTTGCAGCACTGCGCTGCACAATATGTGTGGATTCTTTATTGATTATTTATTCATTAATTCTTCTTTTTTTTGCTCCCTCCTCCCTCCTTTCCTTTTCTCCCCTCCCCTGACCCCCTCCCTTTAGCCCGAGGTGAAGTGCTGGATGATGCCGACAGCGGGAATGAGAGCCGCAGTGGCAGTGAGGAGACGCATGTATGTGAGAAGTGTTGCGCTGAGTTCTTCAAGTGGTCAGACTTCTGTGAGCATTTAAAGAACTGCACCAAAAACCCCCTGGTGCTCATAGTAAATGACAATGAGGACACACCTATCCCCTCCCAAGAGTACCCTACAGAGCCCTCCCCTGTCCCCAGCTGCCCCAGCGAACAGGCTGACAGCGAGGACCCAAGGGAGGGCAACCACAGTCCTGCTGGTGAGGGGGATGACATCCCAGAGACAGCAACCTTAAATGGGGTCAATGTCCTAGAAAAGGAGGACGAGCAGATGGAGCTAGAGCTTTCTCCTGAAAAAACTATGGATCCTGAAGAGAGAGATGTGACATCCCCTGAGCCAGACACCTCTCTACCTCAGCTCAATGATGTCGTTCCCTCCACTGTTACAAGCTACGCCATGCCAAGCACCAATGTTACCTTGGAGACCCTGCATGGCACCCGGGTTGCGGTTGCCCAATTTTCACAGAGTGTAAGGGCAGCAGCGGGCAGTGGGGTTTCCACCATGGCTATTCCCATGATACTGGACCAGCTGATGGCCCTCCAGCAGCAGCAGATACACCAGCTGCAGCTGATAGAACAAATACGCAGTCAGGTGGCTATGATGAACAGACAGTCCGCCTCACAGCCTGCCCTCAACCACCATCACGGCAATGCTGCTGGAAACCAGGGGCCTGTATCCTCCTGTGTCCCCCCTGTCGCAAGTCAGCTTCAACTACACAACTTCATCACTCCCCCTGTCCATCAGCTGCCTGTAAGGTTACCGGCCACTCTCAATGGTCAAGGCCCTTCACCCCTGACCTCAGCAATAGAAGGGCCTCTATCTCAAACGCCACAAAGTGGCAGTCAGCAGTCTAACTCTTCAATCCCCAACACGTCCTCGAGTAGCTTGGTGTTTCCCCCACCCAGTGGTACTGGATTGTCTTCTCTGCTTCCCTCCTGCTCATCCTCAGTCACAAACAACAACATTAGCACTAGTAGTAGTGTAACAGGAGGTGCTGGCATCAGCAGTAGCTCAGCTCTTCCCAGGAACTCAACCACCCCTCCCTCACTCAGCCACAGCAGCCTCCTGAGCTCCGCCTCCAGTCTACCACTGATACCTCACAGCTCATCCAGCAGCGTTATCTTCCCCAACCCATTGGCCAGCATAGCAGCCACAGCCAATGCTCTTGACCCCCTATCTGCTCTGATGAAGCACCGCAAGGGGAAGCCCCCAAATGTGTCTGTGTTTGACACTAAGCCCAGCTCCGAGGACCCATTCTTCAAGCATAAGTGTCGATTCTGTGCCAAGGTGTTTGGCAGTGACAGCGCCCTACAGATCCACCTGCGTTCCCACACTGGAGAGAGGCCGTTCAAATGCAACATATGTGGCAACCGTTTCTCCACTAAGGGAAATCTGAAAGTCCATTTCCAGAGGCACAAAGAGAAATACCCACATATTCAGATGAACCCTTACCCTGTGCCAGAGTACCTGGACAATGTGCCCACAAGCTCCGGCATCCCATATGGAATGTCTTTGCCACCAGAAAAACCTGTAACCACATGGCTAGACAGCAAACCTGTCCTCCCCACGGTTCCCACCTCAGTTGGACTCCAGCTGCCTCCCACGCTGCCGAGTATGATGGGAGGTTTTGGTGAGTCTCCAAGCCTCACTCCACTCAACAGGTCTCCTCAGAGGCCATCTCCACCATCAAGTGAGTGTGCATCTTTGTCCCCTAACATCGCCACTGACTGTGGCATGACAACTACTTCACCCTCCCCAAAACCCAGCCTAGGGAGTGATGCACCTCCTCTCTTGAAACCTGAAGGCGTTCTCCTGCCCCCAAGCTGCTCTACTAGGCCAGGAGAGAACACCACCACCACAACTACAGTAACTCAAATGGTCCTTTCCTCTACTGCCACTTCCACCACGTCGTCCGGCAGCGGGCAGGTCACTGAGCCCATTACTAGTCCCAACTCTGTTTCTAACCCCGTCTCCCACCCTGTCCTTCCCATGCTCTCAGACCAGTTTAAGGCCAAGTTTCCTTTTGGCGGCCTCCTAGACTCTATGCAAACCTCAGAGACATCAAAGTTACAGCAGCTTGTTGAAAATATTGACAAGAAAATGACTGACCCAAACCAGTGTGTCATCTGTCATCGCGTTCTGAGCTGCCAGAGTGCTCTCAAGATGCACTACCGAATCCATACTGGTGAGAGGCCTTTCAAATGCAAGATATGTGGGAGGGCATTTACCACCAAGGGAAACCTGAAAACACACTTTGGTGTGCATAGATCCAAACCTCCACTTCGGGTTCAGCACTCTTGCCCTATATGTCAGAAGAAGTTCACCAATGCCGTTGTCCTGCAGCAGCACATCCGTATGCACATGGGAGGGCAGATCCCCAACACCCCGCTCCCTGAAAGTCTACAGGAGATGGACACTGACCTCTCCTTTGATGAGAAGAGCTTAGATGCAATGAGCAATTATGATGATGACATTCTGGATGAAATGGAACAGGCTATGGAAGATGAAGCTGACTTAAAAGAGGGAGAACTGGATCCATCTAAACCTTATTCACCTGGGAGCTCCCCACCAACTTCCATCATGTCCAGCATTGCTGCGATGGAGAACCAGATGAAGATGATCGACTCCACTGCCAACATGACCCGTTCATTTGGTCAAAAGCTTACACAGAATGGCAGCAGCTTTGGAGGAGAGACTGATTGCTTTGCCACTGATTCCCTGTCTGCAATGGGGGATGCTGAAGGTCAAAGCTTGGGGAGCCCTGCTTTGTCTGAGTCCTCTGGCTCTATGCAGCATTTGTCCCCAGCTCACAGCCATTCTGAGAGCCAGCGATCCAAGTCCCCAGCTACACTCAACAATAATAACAACAGCAGTGCCATGACAGCAGAGGAGGGCCAGGAGAACAATACAGCTGGCTTGGCAACAGTGAAGTCGGAAAAATCAGAGACCCCATCTCCTCTTTCTGCAACTGAAGGCACCGGGGCCCTTGACCTAACTGCCACTCAACCTGGCAGGCACTTTATCAAGGAGGAGAGCCACTTCAACATGCTGTTTCTAAATAGAGATCGAGGTGTGTATATGCAAAAAGAATTTAAATGTAATGTATTATATAAAGTGAATTAAATATCTATTCAGATTTAATGCATAGTTATTGCTACAAATAACATACTTAGAATGATAATTTCTACTTAATATTATGTTATATAATGATATACAGTATATGAGGAAAAATATAATATGATAAGATATATTAACGAAGCTAATAATTGAAAGTATTACTCACATATTTTATGAATTAATAAATCAACAAATAGTCTAATTAGCCTAATTAACACAGTAGAGCTTAAGCAGGGAAATGTAATTTGTATGTTTTCAAGCCTGAAAAAATCACACAGATACCTTGCAGCTGTATGGGCTTGCAAAATTACACTGTGCAGTTTTAATGTTTCAGTATTTTAATGTCAGTTTGACCTCTTCTTTTTTAGGGCTAAGCACTCCTAATTTGGCCAGCACTGCATCAAACATGATCAAAATGGAAATGAATGGACATGGCAAGTCAGCATCTCTGAGCGACAACTCTCACCTGCCTATGGGCATCCACGTTCCTGCTGCAGCACCCCAGACCACCATGAGCACCAGCATCAACCCCATGTTGGCTCCCCCACCTCCAAGACGCACTCCTAAGCAGCACAACTGCCACTCGTGTGGGAAGAATTTTTCTTCAGCCAGTGCTCTACAAATCCATGAGCGCACCCACACTGGAGAAAAACCTTTTGCCTGCTCTATTTGTGGAAGGGCTTTTACCACTAAGGGCAATCTGAAGGTATGAGCCAGTTTAATATAGCATCAGTTAGAATTTTACATAAATGGAGTCATTCTGCAGAGATGTATACTATGTAGCGTGTTGTGTAATGCCTCTGAGATAGATTGTAGCTGAAGGCCTTTGTAGTGCCCTTCCCTTACTATCACATTTCTTGTCTCTCCTGATTTCTGCTCAATAAAGCAGACATTTTAGATTTATACCACCAGCATGCATTTAACAAACAGACATTTATTTATTAATATTTCAGATATAAGATATTTATATATTCAGAATAAAGGCCTCTAGATTAAAACATTTTGTTTCTAGTATGATGCCTATGATTTTAATGTTTCGGCAGAGGCTGACGTGTCGCTGTAACGTTAAAGGTTTTATCAAATTCTATTCAGTCAAGTTCTTTATATCAATTTCTAACAGTTTCCAAATGTGTTGTACTGTGAAATGTAATGTAAAAATATATGCTAGTTTTTCTTTCCATTCTCATAAAATGTATCTTTGTATGTAGTATTTGCCTTGGATGTAGGATTTGTGACTTATGATAACACACTCATGATGTTTCTTTTTTTTTTCTTGCCAATTTTAGGTTCACATGGGAACACACATGTGGAACAATGCTCCAGCCCGAAGGGGTCGGCGACTGTCTGTGGAGAATCCCATGGCCCTGCTGGGCGGGGATGCCATGAAGTTCAGCGAGATGTTCCAGAAGGATCTGGCGGCTCGGGCCATGAACGTAGACCCGGGCTTCTGGAACCAGTACGCAGCAGCCATCACCAATGGGCTGGCCATGAAAAACAATGAGATCTCTGTGATCCAGAACGGAGGCATCACCCAGCTGCCTGTCAGCCTCGGTGGTACAGGAATCACTTCATTGGGAGCCATGCCAGGAGGAATGGACCGTGTTCACACCGGCAGCAGCCCTCCCATGACGGGTTTGGAGAAGGCTGGTCTGGATGTCGGGGCCAGCCGCCCTTTCTCCAGATTTATGGAGGAGAACAAAGAGATTGGGATCAATTAAAAAGACTTTTCTGTATTATTCCCGAGGTAGGCATTTGGCAAAGACTAATAGTCTAACAACAAGGAAAGAAACTGCTGATCCAGTCTGAACTCATGCATACTATATTATGTACAGATTAAATATTTTTTGTTTGGTTTTGGAAATATAGTATTTAGTATTGATTAGAGGTCTTTGCCTTTCACCCATTCCCTCCTCACTTGATATTTCGCCTATACGAAGAATACTTTGTCTCTTGTTTGAGAATATGTCGTCTTGCAAGATTTGCATGGTACTTATTGGTTTTTATCAGTATGTTTGACTGCTTTTATGAATTCCTTTGAAAACCAGGATCCTGCCTCATTTACGATGGGCAAGCATCTTGTCTGGACAGGACTAAAACAGAGAACAGCAGATTTGTTTAAGGACGGTTTGACCTTTGTCTGGCAACCTTGTTTATGATTGCTCTTTTAAATATAAAAGGGCCGTGGATAGACTGAAGAAAAGACTGAAGTATAGTGTTTCTGTGCTCGCCTGACTTTTTTTTTTTTTCTCATGAACTAGAAAACTTGAAAAAAATAATGTTTGAACTATTTTAATCTTTACATTTAGTCTCCCAGCATTGTCTTATAATATTGTCCTGTGTCTTTAGTATTTATGATATTGACAAAAAAGCGGGTATACAAAAATATATTTAATGGCCCAAGCATTTTATTGATCCATTTTTTTTCTAAACTGCAGGCTTCACTGATGAATATCTCTTTCAATAAAGACAATATGTCGTTTGAGTTGAACAACAGAGAAAATGGTAGGTTCTATTTGGATATCTGTTGAGACTATGTGTATCTCATTACACTGTAAAGAGGCAAGAGATATCCGAAGCTGCTATGACCACAACCCTGCTTTTAACCTTTGTAAAAAGAAAAAAGAAGTGATCCTTTTGAAGAAATATCTATGTATAGAAATACAGACAAATCTAAAACAGGTATGCATATTTTGTATCACATAAAAATAGACATCATGAGTTGAGAGTATTTGTCATGTTTGTGAATGCACTTTTTAAAAACAAGACGTTTTGTCTGTGAGTACCGTTAACCTTTTGACTGAGCTATCTATCACATGCTGTTTTCATTGTTTTCAGCGTACCACTCCTACAATTTGCAGAGTCGGTTCTCTGTTATTGCATCTGTGCTACTTGTCAGAGTGCAAACTCATCACTCAATCAAAACCTTCTTAAATAAAAAAAAAAGAGAACAGTTGTGTGTTTCAGTGGTTTCTTTATCTGCATCATATTTTCTCTTTCTCTATCATCCTTTTATTTCCAAAAATTAAAAATGAAATACCAGATACATCTGATCAAATCAATGACAAGCCCCCTTTATTGTTATCATTATTATTGTCATTATCATTATTACTTTTAATTAAAATGTATCCTTTTTTCATGTATGCATAATATGAAAAACCTGACTGAAAAGATGGTGGATGAAAAGGGCCTTGTTTTGTAGTTTGGGCCTAGTAGAATTATTGGCATTTTCATGTAAATGATTTCAAAATCATTCTTATTTAAACAACAACTTTTGTTTTCAACATTTCACTGTTAATACAATAGATGAATTTGTAAGAAATTTGCAGTTATCTTTCAAAATGGTTTTGCTTTCTGGATCTTCCAAAAATTATGACCTGCTTATTTTCAGAAAAGATGCCTTCTCTTATGGGAGATATTTTTATTTTTTCTAATAGATATTGTGGTTTGGCTCAGATTTCCCTCAAAAAGACAGATGATTTCACTACCGACCTTTGTTTAATATTTTATTGAGCTTGCTTAACACAGCTTTTTTATTTGTGAAAAAAAAAGATTGTTGAGCAACTCATATTTACTTTGGATTATTACTGCGTATGTCTGTGTGTGTGTGTGTGTGTGTGTGTGTGTGTGTGTTCTCCTGTACAGATCAGTCTATACTGTAAAAACATAGTCACACATTTGCAGCTGATGATATGTTGGCCTTAATTTACATCTTGGAAACCCACTGATCTACTGAACTGTATTGTAATTAAACATGAGACTCATAACTATATTTTGTTTATTAAATATATATCAATCACAAATCTAACTTCCATATATTTTTCCATATTTGTTTTCACAGTACTAGAAATAATGAATCACTACATGGCAAGAATGTGTGTTAAATTGAGCTCATGTAAAATCCATGATAAAAAATGACAAAACCATAATAACCTTAAACTTGCAAGGGCTGTTGTGTAATAGCACAATAAAAAAATAAACAAGATGAAAAAAAGTGTTTGTCCTGCAGTGCCAAGATATTTCACGTCATAACTAAGATGCCCTCCTGTGCTGCTGTGGCCGCGAGGATTTGTGCGACAGTACTGTGTCTGGCTAGGGGTGTGTGCTGTGTGGGATTCAGTGAAATCATCGCATTTGGGTGCGTGTGTGTGTGTGTGTGTGTGGAGGGTAAAGCGATGGTGGGCTCCTCCCAGAGTTCAGCCCTCCTGGTGCAGCACACTTGACACATGGTCCACATGTGTGCGAACACACACACAATCTCACACTCCCACACAAATACCCATGTTCTCACTTTCTTGAACACAAAAAAGACAAAACAGAACCATAGCAAATATCCTTAGAGATGGAGGGGAACAATGATCACTGCTGGGAAGAACTCGCAGCCACATCAGGTGCAAGATGAAAGTTAATGTTAACTTTAATCACAGAGAACAAAAGAGTTTATCAATGCTTATCTGTAGCAACTGGCCTGGCAGATGTGATTCAATTGACTAAAGCCTTGATCTTAAATTCCTCACTGTATTAAGTAAGACTATCGTGACTTTAAAGTCATTTTCATGTCAGTCTATGGAACATGGCGATAAATCATCCGGAGGCAAAAATAAAATAGTTGAAACCACTCTAAATCAACAAATGTGAAGATCTGTTTTAAATATTTCCCCTGTGTTCATTCATCCTGTCAATTAATGGCTGCATGGTTTCCATCAGGTGTTTCTGAGAAGCAGGCGTGTTCGAGCTACAGCTAATAGGCATGATAATTATCTGAGCCACTCTGGAAACTCCAAAACAGCAAAAAATGTCACATTATGTATTAGGAAAAAGATGCGTTATGAGGGCAACAGTGTGCAGCATGAGTTCTAGTGCCAATCAGCACGTTATCCACTGCAGCTTAAGTGATGATTGGTCTGTCAAAGTCCAGCTTACATCAGCTTTCACTACTGAGCGATAAGTGTTTATTTTTGTGTTATTTTTCTCTTGACTCTCACGCACATATTACTTTTCATGTTGATGAATCAGAGTTAAGTCTGCCCTCGGGAGCCCTCCGGGCTGATTCGGTAATGTGCGCTGCCGTTTGTAAGCCCATTGTTTGACACTGCACTGTCAGCTGATCGCCCAGGCTTAGTCAGTGGAATTGTCAAGTAATGAAGAAATTACATACTGACTGTTTTTCTCCATAAAGGCACTTATTTTGCTCATATTTGAGTGGCAACAAAATACGTTCCAGTCATTCCTCGACTCATGCGCTCGCATTTAGCAAATGATTTTGCAGACAGCCAGTATACATGCATGTAAAGACTGTTGTTTGACGCTCTAAATGGCAATTCTTCTCAAATTTATAATATAATTCAATAGGCTGTTGCTGCTCATGGAAATACTCTATGAAGGATGGCTGCTTTACCTCCAGTGATTTCAATTATGATGCGTTTCCAGCTCAATGTGGGGTTAAATGAGGTTATAAATATGACACTGTTGGATGTTATTTCCTTAACAAGACTTTATTTTTCCATTAAGCAATACATTACAATGGAATGTCTAATATGTGAAGTGCAATTTAAATTTACTGTTAAAAACAGAATGTTTATGAGCGACCAGGGGACTGCAGACGAGGAATTATTTGAGGTGTGTCCATTTAAGAGGATTTTAACAAGTGTAATTTCAGAGTGGGTTACAAGGCTAATTGTCTAAAAGTAAACATACATGCCTTTCCATTTCTCTTGGACATTTTTCTTTTCTTGAAAAGTGGCTTTCCTCTTAGTTTAGCACACGGAGAAAATTGCTCTGCCTTTTTTTCTTTTATCCACACTTCACTCGTGTTTGTGTGTCACGTGTTTGAAGTGAATATGTGTGACATTTGAGCATGGCACAGTGTGAACAGACAGGCCATCATTGGGACGGGGCTGTCGGCTGTTTGTTTAATGCCCTGCCTACTGTGAAAGTCTCCCTGAAACAGGCGCAGTAAATATCCCCATTGATCCAGAGGCAGGGGGCCCTACGATGATGTAGTGGCGAAGAGCCACAGGAGTAAATCTAACCGACAGTAATCCAATCCCATTCTCAAGGCTCTGGGATCTGAGATAGGTGCTTTAAATCCAAAAGTGTACCTTTTTGCACAATTTCTCTGCCTTTGTTGGTGCTGCTTCTCTTGGTTTTTTTTTACTTCCATGTCTCAGCTCTTGAGTCAATCTATAGCTTGCTGAGGTGCTTCGCCAGCTATGCTTTATATTTGTTTCAAATCAAAGACCCATAATGATGCTGCAAACTCAGCCTCATGCTCATTCCTCCGTCAAACTCACTCCCACACTTACCTTTTGCCTGTCTTAAGCATGTGCACCCACCTGAAGTACAAACTCCAAAGTTAAGAGAGTGTGAAAGGTGAAAAGTGTGTGTGTGTGTGTGTGTGTGTGTGTGAGTGTGTGCGTGCGTGCATGTGCGTTTGTGTGATAACACTCCTCGGGTAATCAGTGTTCTCTGTGGATGGTAGAGGGATACACTGGAAACTCTGAAACCCCATTAGGCTGGAATTTCCCTTTGATGGCCAAAAGCTGCCTACCTAGCGCTTGACTGGTTGCTTGGCTGCTCCAGCAAGTGTTAGTTTTCATGCAGGCTCTCTAGATGACAAAGTTACGCACTCCAGATCCCCTGGAATTGGATTGTGTGGTTTACAAATTCAAATTCTTTCCTGTATGGATTGTTGAGAGTTGCTGAAGCGTGGTGCACTTTAGCCCGGTGAGAATTTTGAAACATTAACAGTTTGGTAAAGTGAGGGATCAACAGTTTTGGTATTGCTCACCAGAAATGACGCCTGTGGTTACTAATTCACATCAGAATTCATTTTAATTCACTCAGCTGCGTTCATCCACCAGTAGTGAGTGATCATTATAACCTAGATTTTAACAGTGAGAAGGATTCAAAAAGTGGAAAACATCACTATTTATTTAAGTCACAAAACCCAAGTTTAAATTGTCATTAGCGCCAAGTCAGTTTTAACATTCATGTTCTTTTGGTATGAAAACAAAACTGTTCGCCTGTGTGTGTATATTAGTACAACTTTCAGCTAACTGCTCCATCTCTTGTTTGAGGAATTTGAGCAGAGAAAACCCCAGCGACTTTTGGTCACTTCTCATAATACTTTTAAGTTGATACGCCTAGTAGGCCTCTATACTAACAAAGAGGTACTGTATATCCATCTAAGAAAGTCTGGCTGGCTGGTCAGAAGCAGGTTGAAGGACACTGCTCTTGCCATGTTGCGGAAGTCTCGTCAAGGTAGGGGTGGGTTTATCTTTTGCAGTTAGGTGCTTAAAGAAAGCAGGGAAAAAAAAGCTTGTGGAAAGGTGGGGGTGTTTTGGAAAATCAATGTATGTGTGGAACATAGTGGTGGTCCACCTGAAAGGGAACACGTCATCAATTAAACAAACTTGGTGAACAGGGCCAATTCATCAGACAGCAGCGTGGATCAGCTATTGGGTTCAGCTTCGACGTGACAAATGCCGGACCTCCTCTGTGTGCCCAAGGTTGCCGATCGATAGAGATCATCATTGTGATGTGGCCTTTTATCTCACAACCGGCTCCCTCAAGCCTTATATTATTCTATTCCCAACACAGAGATCTCACAGGAGGAGGAGGGGTGAGAAGGGCATGAGCCTGATTGTATCTTTTATTCTCAGAACATATGAGCATCTTTTGTTCAGACTGTTTTCATGGCTTTTGATGATCAACCCTGTCTTGAAGCGGGATGGTTTTGTGGGTTCTTATTGGGTTTGGCACCTGCTGTTGCAGTTTGTGTCGTCTTGGGATTATTCCTCGTCAGATGAATATCACTCTGGTTAACATGTCGTTGCTCGCTGAGGGATTGACTCCTCTCAACACAAGCCTGCTACCCCTCAGCGGCACTTATTCAAATGTGTCAAATCCGGCTGAGAGGAAAGCCTCCTGGGTTGCTATTGATCTGTGCCATTATGGAATTCCATGCCAATAAACTGTCTTGACTTACTGTAACAGTCCAATGATTACGCTCCACTTCAGTCACATGACCATGGAGAGCTTCCTCATTATCAGAGGCCATTATGAGAAAATGGAGTTTTGTAATTGAGTTATGCAATGATAAATATTGACTTATTTCAGCTTTAATCGGCTGGTTTAAGTGTGTTATTGGTGTATGGGCCTATAGAGTTGCCAGTAATTGCAGTGTTGTTATGTGCATCCACTCTTTTGACTTTTTTTTTTTTTTTAACCCTCCTTGTTTGCTGAAGCCATGTCGGACAGACATCAACTTTGATGTACGGTCTAATTTCTGAAATAAATAGCTTGGAATATAATGTTCAGCGAGATTTTAATATACAAAGTATCTTGATTTTGAGTCTATGTGTAGTGGTTTGTTCAAAATTTCCCACATCCATAATCTTCCATGTAAGAGAACTGGAAAGTGACTGCAAGGTGCACAACTGAAACTGCTGGTTTTTGGCGCAGTGGATCACTAGAAAAGCGCCGGCTGAAATCAGCGGTTGTTTTCTTGGCAAATTTCCAACCAATCACCAATGAAACCAATAACCAATCACATTGAAAATGTCAAGAGAAGCCACAAAAACATGCAGATAGGTAATGAAGAAACTTTTATCCCATGCCATACATCTCATGTGCTGTGCACAACATAGTGTGCTTTAAGGTGAAGGTTAGGGTTATGGCCCTGCGATTGGCTGGCGACCAGTCCAGGGTGTACCCCGCCTCTCGCCCGACGTCAGCTGGGATAGGCTCCAGCTCCCCCCGTGACCCTGACGGATAAGCGGTATAGAAAATGGATGGATGGATGGATGGGTTAGGGTTATGAGCAGGGCTACTGTGGAATAAAGAGAACAACTATTAAATAAAATAACGTCCAATTAATGTGAACATGCCAGTAGCAAAGAGGGAGGTTTTTGACCATAAACTATTTGCAGTTCCAGTCAATGTATGCTAATTTCCTTCATGTCCTACAATCTAACTTTGTCAAATCTGTTCAGCTCCTTGCAAGTGCTGAAACGCTACACCTGGGCTGTAGTGTAAAATATGCATGCGGACACTATCAGTTACATGCTTCTAGCCCGCTCCAGCTGGGAGAAATTGAGGATATTACAACTCACTCTGTGTTTCACCAGCCAGCCCCAGTTTCCCAACACTGATTTGAACCAGTCTCTGCTATCTGCTCTTCATTAGATGAGATTTCAGTCCTGCTAGTAGCTGCAGGAATGAATAAAGGAAAGGCTTGCAGAACTACTCCTGCAGTAGCGCTTGACAAATATGGCAGATTGGGCTCTTGTTCTGTTGCTCCTGAAACATGTGTAGCTTAACATACAGTTATGATTTTAACAATGCAATTAAATGGTGAGCTCTGGTTTCAAATTCTATTAATTCATATAATATGTATATATATATATATGTGTGTGTGTGTGTGTGTGTGTGTGTATGTATTTATATATACAGTGTATTATGCAGAGCAGTCATATTGCACTGACTCTAGAAATACATAACAGTATGCATTAAAACATAAGAAGCCCAGACTCAGCAGGTCTTGCAGCACCCTCTTGACGCATACTGTTTTTGATGCAGCCACATTTGAACACTACTTGCTGATGTATGGAATTTGAAGAGTTCAGAGTTGTCACTGTCAGTGATTGACATGATGAGCGGATCAATGTAAAAGCCTTCCTGCCAAGCAATAATCCATCCAAACTGATCACGCTTAAAATTGCCTGGGTGTATTGATTACATCAGAAAACACCGTAAGCACTGTGCAATAACAATCAAGTTGGCTAAGGAGGCAGATTGTCTTCCCCTTTCCTCTTTGGCATTGCTCATTCTCTTCCTTTCATACACACTGCACATCAAAAGCTTTTCACATGGCTAGCTAGAGTCAGTCAGTTGCATTGCTCAGTTTATGAGAGAGCTAGGAAAAGTTAAGCATGTCTATGCCAAAACTTTCTGTAACTAACTGTTTCAACACTATGAAGACAAACCATTGACGTAAAGGTGCAGCTATGTTTGTAGTAGCCACTTACAACATTCCAATTAAAATCAACAATGCATCAGCAAGCAAAATTAAAGTCAAGCAATGTTCCACCACACAGGACTATGTAAGACATTTCAGTTGAGGAACACAAAAAATAAGTCACGCTAAACTACAATGAAACATGCATTAAATCAGACATGGTTCCTTTTGAGATAAAAGTACTATTGAAATTGTAAGTAAAACTGCATACCTGGAACAAGCTGGATGAGGAATATATTAACATTGCCAAGCATTGTGGGAAACGAATATTACCTCAATTAAAGGCTTAGAATAGAAAGGTTGCACAACAAGATTAAACAGTTACACAAACTTGGTAGGTGTGTTGTTGTAAAGAAAAGTTTTAAAAATAGCACAACTGAATGCTAAATAGTTGCACATGCTGTCTTCCAGAAGTGCAGAGAAGAGGACCAGTGGGCCACATACTTTGTGATTTGAATTGGCTTTTCATATATTCCAGATTAGTAAAGTCCTGCAGTAAATGTAGAAGTGCAACAGGTTGAGGACCTGAACATGACTGTGGCTATTTGGCACAATATAGCTAACCAGATAATGACTATTCCCACCATAGTCTACATACGTACATAAAAGGTGATAAAAAGAGATAAGGTGTGGCAGCAGGCTGTCACCTTAGCAGCATGCAATACAGTATGTAGGACAAAGCTGTCCATGATCACAGTAGACCATTGCATTACACCTTATCATTTCCTCTGGAGCTGAAACTCAAACTGAGACTCATCAATAATGCACCTATGATCTCCCATTCAGAAGATCCCAATGGCAGATCAAGCTAGTGTAGTATCTCCTCTCCACTCTCCACCTCGACTTCTTCAACACACTTTATTCAAAGCGATGTCCATACATGTAAATCACTGTGCTCAGCACAATGTCCATGACTTCAAATGTCCAGGACCCTAATTTGGAAGTTGACTGTTTTGCATAGATTTTCCTGTTAGTCCAGTGCCTCAGCATCTTTTTTTTTTTTTTTTTCCCATCAAAACTCACACAAATGGATGTCTCTGTAATGAGTTCTTTCTTCTGCTGGCCACAGCAATATCATGCCAACCGTTGTCTCTGGACAAAATGATATCCTTGGCTATATTGGGTGAGAGGAACCCTTCTATTAAGCTCTCTCACTCTCTAACTGAATTATTAAATACAGAGAATCTGGTTAAGCAGTGTACATTTTCCTAAAGGTCAGAAAGTTCATTAACTATGGACTGCCATTGATTGCATCCCTGTATAGTTCTCTGGCTGGTGTAGGTTTTCAAACGTAGTTATTGAGTATATACAACTGCAACATCAAGGCCACCATTCTATTGCTACAGCTATGAAAGTTAACATATGTTTTAGTCGTGCACATAGTGTCAGTGTAGGGAAATCTACTGTAAACACATTTTTTCGGAGAAAAATCAGTTTTATCTCTTACACTTTGATTACAGAATATTTTCAAAGAAGTATTAAAGGTAACAGTTCAAAAGATTGTCCTTTTCCCCCCCAAGTCAATTTGAGCCAGGTTTCTGAATCCACTGTGCTTTCGCTGGCTAAAGAACATTTCAGTGTTCATGATTCCATAATGACTATGACAGCCGCAGTATCTGTTTCACAACAGTCCGCTCATGTCAATCAGGATGATGCTGATAAAGATCTGTATTTTGATTGAACGTGTGCAAAACTACTCATACTTTACACAAGCGACTTTGATGTTAAACCATTTGAAATCATATCAGATGCTGCACGGCGAAAGAACACCCAATCAACAGAGATGATTTCATAAAGAGGGCTCTTGGGTTTCAGCGTCATAAATAACTCATGGTAATCCCATATTTCTCTGACTTCTCTCATTTGAGCTTGGGATGGAAAGAGGGCAGTTGTGACAAACATTGTTAGTGCGGCTGCCAAGACGTTCTGACCTGGCTTTATGTGTCTTGGCTCCTCTGGTTTCTCTGCGCACCGACCTATGAGGTGATGTCCCAAGTTATCCATATCCTTACCTTTTTTAACCCATTACACACTCTGCATATAGAAAAAAGACCCACCAGGTTGACCTTCAAGGAGGATTTTAAATGCAGTTACACAAACAAAGGCAGTTTATGCAGAATGGAAAGCACACATCTTATATAATCTCCTCGCTCTTTCATACTGTAAGTAATGATGCTGTTTTTGGCTGCATTTTTTACGACGATAATAATGATAATAAAGTGTGAGGGCATGTGCATGTGAGCGTGCACGTACACACTGTGTAAGGATTTTTGAAATGGCTTGATTCATAAGTCATGCGTACCCCTACTGAGACCTCTTCCTACACGTGCAATTTTCCGAGGCCAGCCACTCACCAAGCAATAATTATGCTGAAGTTTTCAATTACACTCCTTCCATTTCATTAACAAAAAATGTTTGGCTATTGTATAATTAGATATATGAGCTTACCACCTACATTTAACATAGCCACTACACAGCAGCTTGATGGAAAACAGAGGAGGATTTTAGCATGTGTGCATTTACAGCGGTTTAGTAGTCTACTATAAAGTAAAATCAGCTAGATGTTATGCAGCAGGCTTCCCCCTCCCCCCCTTTTTTCCATCATTTGCTTAGGTCCTTTAATCTACAAGACGTATACAGACCTATAATTGAGTATCATGAGATGTTTGACGACGTATGAGAGGTTTTGTTAACATGCAAAGTACACATGTACTCTGGCTACGTGTTATCAGTTGTTGGTGCCTATAAATTTATACGAGATCAGACATTTGAGCCTTGTGTGCCAGTGATTATTAGTTACCTCAGTCTGTGGCATTGAATTAAAGTAGGGGAAAAAATCTAATATTATTCCAAGTGAATACTGATCCTCCATTAAATGATTTTATTGAAAGTTACACTTGGAACCTTAAACTTTGTCTCCCCTCTGTCCCTGCTGCAAAGTATAAGCCGCTGATGATATTATATAAAAAATTAAACTGTCCATCATCGTGGCTATCTTGCCATCTTAAGTGGCTGTACCCTGTTACCACACAGGCTTGAGTTTCAGGGCAATGCAATCCAATACAAGCCACAGAAACTCTGCTCACTCCTGTCATTTTGTCTGTTCTCTTTCACATCCCTTGCAACAGGTTTCCACTGGAGGCCAAGATTGTTCTCAGTAAAGAGGTATGTGTTGCTGCTCTACCTAGATTAGCAGAAAACTGCAGCTCCTATTGTGACTGAAATTAAAGTTAAATCTTTAACTTGATGTCTACAGCGGGCTCATTAGTGCATGATGGGCAATTCAAACTGAATTTGGAGGTTTTCTAAATTGTATATCACCACTAACGTTATTGTTCACTGGAGATGTGGCTGACCTAGTTGCTTGACACATGTGCATCGCTGATGGACAGCAACGCCTTGAGGTGTGTCTGTGATGTCAAAAAGCTGACTGAGACCATGCTGGAGACAAAAAAAGAGAAAGAAATGGAGGAGGGAAGAGCGATCTGATGACGCAGAGATAAAGTCAGCGGGGGACAGCGTTTTAATGAGGCTGGCCTCTCATTGGAGAGATGGCTGGATGTTTAGTTCAGCTGGGCTGTAAAGTGATCCCAGCCTGATATTCCCCGGCCCTGTGACAGAATTATTAAAAGCTCATCCTCTTAATGCAGCATCCTCAGTGTCACCTTTCACCAGTCCACAGAGACACTTGCCCAATAGGACTGCCTTTTTTTCCACAGGTATATTGGCGTAGAACAGACGAGCACCCAATCCAACATTACCGACTGCGACTGGTAAATTGAACCCTCTCACCACAACTCGGAACATGACTTGCTTTCAGCCACACTTAATGCTCTTCTCTATCTGTCAAACTTAGACATAAGTATTAGGTATATGAGCCCTAATTCCCTGTCATTAGTGATACTAATTGCATTATGGTGGTCATCAGTTGCAAAAATGATCTCAAAGTGGTGTCCATTTTTAAGGCAATTTTGATACTAAATGGATTTTGCCTCTTTGTGTATAGGAGCAAGTCCCCTCAAGCCTGTACTAATTACATCCATAATCAAATGCGTTCTGTGCCTCCTTGTTAATGACATTGATCTTTTGAAATATCCGAGCCTATATTCTGTGAGATTATTGGATAAAGTGCGGGGCGAAGTCTGCGTGACCCCAGGAGGAAGACGTCGCTGCAGACATAAGTGGGTATTAAATGGATATAATTAACAGTGACCCTTCCTGGCACTCTGCGCTGCCGAGGCCTCTGGTCCATGGATCATACAGCAGAGGGAATGAATTAACATAGGTTAGGAACGGGAAAATGAAAATTAAGAAAAGGGAGATGGGCTGAGAGATAGATCAATGTTGAGCCAGTGGGCTTATCAGCTGATGGGGGCCACAGACGTAGCGGTCAGGTTTTACTGATGAGTCAAAATCCATCTTTTGGATACTTCTGCTCTTAACTTCACAGCAAACTTCACAGAAAGCTTCATCAAGATGTATTTCAATGAATTTTCTTTCTCTTCATTTATGTTTGTATCAGCAACCACATATGCATCCTGGGTGGGCATTGACTATGTTTACTCATTGATCACTCAAAGGTCACGACCTTATAGCCCTAATCCATTGTGATGATGTAGACACATGATTTGGAGTGAGATGAAGCCAACCTTGCAACATATAATCAGAGTTTCCACAATATAAAGGCCAATCGAGTCTTGCACTATATTTGTAAATGCATCTAATTGTAGAGCTGAGTATTTCAATTTCTATGACACACTGACCTCTCTTTACAAGTGTATCTGGTAATCACTCCACCCCTGCACAGGTGGGTCCCATTGTGTTGTGTGCGTGCGTGTGTGTGTGTGTGTGTGTGTGTGTGTGAGTGTGTGTGTGCTGTTTGGTTTTCTGCTGTACTGTTGGCATGATGAGGGTAATTGGAGTGTTGGTCTGGTGAATCAGTGCCAGCCTGGGTGGGCAGATTGCATATGATGATCATGTTCTGACCAGATGGCTAGCTGGCACAAGGGCTAGAATTGGCAGGGTGTATGTGTATGTTCACATGTGTGCATGTGTGTGTGTGTGCTGAGGAGGGTTAAGTGGGTATGAATAGCAATTTATTGTGACTGTTCATTTAGAAACATATATTGAAATTCCATGCAAACTCTACACAGAGACTATGGGCCACAAGTAGGAACCGCTGGTACCACATACCAGTGATTTAAGAGTAGTTGTGACGTTCAGTGAGTTTCCTCAGAGTGTTCTGTAAAGTACAAATTAAATTCACGAGGGGTCCAGAGCTGTTCTACAAGTCATGTACAGATAGTCTGTTTCCACAAGGGGAAAAACACTTGTTTGACTTGAGAATTACAATGACTTAATATTAATGACACAGAAATAATAATAAAAAAAAGAAAACTTTTTTGTGCATGGAACTGTTGAACTGAATGAATTGATTAGGCATGTGATCAAATCTCATGAACATGCACCTACTCATGTACAGGTGCCATTTATCAGGCTGAACATACATATAACATACATATAGCAAATGTGTGTTAGTGTCATTTTTTCTTTCTCCTTTTGCATCAAAACAGTGGACCAGTAGCAGGCCACATTGCAGTGGCCAGTCTTCTGTTCTTGTCTAAAATCCAAGCCACTTGGAAATATATTACTTTCGAAGATGACAAATGGCTCCAGCAAAGTTTTGCACATGCGGCCGGATAAAGTTTATCTTTAGGGCATGTGCAGCTGCCAACAGTACTTCCAGAAAACTTTAATCTTTCCTTTCAGAGGCTCAGTTCCTATTTCTGCGCAGGGGACTTGATGGGAGGCAGACCGGGGTGTTTTGACACCCGTCTGAGGAAACGATCGCTGTGAGTGGGCCTGCTGCTGCCGCTGCTGTAGCAGTGCAGCCTGTCTCCTGTGGTTCCCGCTGGCTGTTTCTCTGTAACTTAGCGCCCTGGCTACTTAATTAGAGCTATAAGTTGGGGGGAAAGAACCCAGTTGGAGCAAAGCACTTCTCCCAGTCGGCCAGCCATGTAGTTAAACAACTAGAGGAAGGTGCTTTTATTGAGAATAATCCATCAGTGTGATCTGATGAGGTGTTGATAAATGATTAACCTACAGGGTACATGATAAGCAGCTTCTTAAATGTTACAGATATGTGATCCACGTGCAGGCAGATATTACATGGGGTTGAGTCGCTCGCCCTCAAACGTCAGCAGGGGCAAACATCATTACAGTGATGCTGTACTGCTGCACACCAAACAAATAAATTAAAAAAGCATGGAGCAAAGCAAACTGGCAACAGTAAACACTATTGATGTGGCCAGCAGATTTCATTACAACACTCTGCTGTTTCAACTAATGACTAACTTCTTCAGCAAAATCTAACATTGTGAGAAGTGCAGCAGTGAGAGAGAGAGAGGGAAGGAGGGAGGGAGGGAGGGAGGGAGGGAGGGAGCATTACTGGCGTTGCTGTCAGTAGGGGGCTCAGGCCAAGTGGGAAAACGTCAGCACTGTCAATGGGAAGGAGGGCTTGATGTTGCAATGATAGGTCTCTGTAATGGGCACTTTGAAAGAACAATCAGTGCCTTCTGTGAATCATATAGGCCGGCATGTAATTCATGTTTGCGTCTGTGAATTTGTGCCAGAGCATGAGAACAAAAACTATTTGCAGTCAGGAGCGACTAAGCTAAAGGTTATGCATGTTTTTGTTTTTTTTATGAGTCAAAGCATTGTGGCTCATACTCTGACTCATACATCCTGACGTGTTTTGGCGATGTATTTTTTTTCTTTTATTTTTTCTTTGCTTGTTTCCTTTATAGAGTCTCTATTTTTATGCAAAGAATTTCCTGTTACATGACTTTGTTGTTTTATTGTCAGATATTTTGTTGCAGGCCCACCCTGGGAACTATCAGTTTCCAAAGCTGTGTGTGTGTATTTACAGTATCATAATGCTATATTGGGAACATTTTGAGCTTGTTAGGGTGGATGCTGAAATTAATCCCCACCTGTATGTCACTGCCTATGCATCAAATGCTTGCTGGGAAAGGTCTTTAACTGATGACATCATAGGCATGCACACAATTGTGATCACCAGGATGCAAGTCACAGTAGACTTTACATCTTTTAGAAGCGTGCTACAATTCATTATTTTTCTTTTGTGTAAGGTGTGAACTTGGAATTAAGAATTTAATTATTTCATTATAGTTAGTAATAGTCATAATGTTTTGTATGCTAGCGTGGGTTCTCTCCGGGTACTCCGGCTTCCTCCCACAATCCAAAGACATGCACATTAGGTTAATTGGTAACTCTAAAATTGCCCATAGGTGTGAGTGGTTGTCTGTCTCTGTATGTGGCCCTGCGATTGGCTGGCGACCAGTCCAGGGTGTACCTCCCCCAAAGTCAGCTGGGATAGGCTCCAGCTCCCCCCGCGACCCTGACGGATAAGCGGTATAGAAAATGGATGGATGGATGGATAATGTTTTGTTTGTTGGTATATACATATTGCTTTGTAAAAAAAAAGTGTGTCAAATAACATACAGTTCAATTCAAGGAAAGATATTTGTAACATAATGTGCAGTGTCGATGAAGGGGTACTTGAATTCATCTTGCAGAGCTGTGGTGCATTTAAAAACAACATGGCATGACATGCAAGGTATTGAACATGTGAATAAAAGCAATTCATGTCACAATATATCTGCCAACAACAAAACAAAAGATGGGGAATGGTAATTAATAATGGATCTTGTCTTCCCCTCCTGTCTTCAGCGTGCTTCACCTTAAAGAAAGATTATGATAAATCTCTATTGCTTAAACCCCCTGCTCCTCCTACCAGATTAAAAATTCATAAGACATATTGAATTGGTGTGAAAATCCCAAAATATATGCAATTTGATCAAGAGGGGATTAAAAGTGTCATTGTGCTTGTCAATAAGGGTTGGTGGCGACGTGGCAGTATCGCATTGACTCCTGCGTATTAATACTCAGTGTCCTATTGGGCCATCAGCTGATTGTTTGGAATGTAAATGATGCTGCTGATGGCTCCGGTGACTGATGGCTTAAATTCCAATTAATCAATTGCTTCATCAGTTTCCCTAATTCAGATCAAATATCTCCTGAGTGCACACTCTTCTTTCAGTGGTATTAGAAGAAATAAATGCTCTGGAAGTAATTTTCATCAATCTCGTGTACATGCCAATATCCCTCACAAGCCCGGACCAGGTTGAGGACTTAATGTCTTAAGTGTGTGTATGTGTGTGAAGGAGAGGGATTTGCATATTAGAGGGGATGTCAGGAAGAAAAATAGGGCTACATATTTGTGCATACTTAATACTTTAATTATTTTACTTACTTTCTGCAGAAAGTTAGTTTGTGAGTCTACAATGCAAGACTTAACTGACATTTTTTAACATTTAAGCTTTACATATGCAGTGTCTTTAGTTTTCCCTCCGATGTATGCAGATCATGGGAAAATGGTGCACTCTGCTTTGTCAGCAGGAACACGTTATACACTCCTGCTGCCTGATATGCCACCACTGCATAAGGCGGTTATGACAGGTCATAAGATCCCACCTGTAAGGAAACCAACCAACCGCATGAAATGAACCTGACGTGAGCCGGCCTTTTGTACCACACGCCTATACATATCGCTGCATCTCAAAACCCAAGCTGCCACGGAAAGCCTCACTGTACGATAAGCCTTGTCAATTATACAAAATAAAATCAACTATTCATAAGTAGGCTGTAATAGGATATTGGCTGACAGATTTAATAATTCAGTTTTGCTGAGGCTTAACTGGTATTAGTTTGTAGCTAATGGTCGCCTTTGTAAAAAATTCATTGAAGACAATGCTGGAGTGAGAAGATACACATAATTATGCCTACTTCATTTACTTTAGCCCCCCTGCAATTTAAAAGTGACTTCTAAAGAGTCCTCAACGGTTTAAGCATGCAGAGGCAGAGGTACTGTAATTTGATTTATGAATTTGATCCCACCACCCCCTAATTTAATTCATCAATGTTTCAGAGGGAGCAATTATGCATTGTGCTAGAGCTCTTCATAGCTTCATTATTCAGCCTGAATATCTTTGTCAAAGGGTGTGTAATGGTATTGCTACATATTCCATAATGGCTAGACAGGGCCTTGTCCCTTACATCCATTATTAGTGTGCCCTTCTCTTTAAATTGAACTTCTTTTTTTGAATAATTGCCTTTGACAACAGCAGATAACGAGGACATGACTGAAGTTTAGGAGTGCAGAGCTATGGTATGCACTCAAAGACTCCGACGTGTATGTGTTTTCTGATGTTTTTTTTTTTTTTTATCTTAAGAACAAATAAACCATTTGCCAAACTAAAAGCCTTGTCTGATGTGGCCTCTGCCTGCTGATGGTGATGGGCTGCAGTGAGTGTGCATAATTTCAGTGATCCATTTCACACTTTGTTTTAATTTGCTCATAGTGGAATAATGGCAACCAAAGTGTTTAAATCTAATTAGAAATAGATTAATTCCTGAACACATGGGATCAGAGTAAAATTGAAACATTTTGTGAGAATGGCTCCATTTAGTTATTCATTCATTCAATCATTTCCATTAATTTGTGAGTTGTCCCGTGTTTGCTTGACCTCTCGCTTCTCATTCACAACTGCAAGATAAAAAGGGGGGTTAATGGTGAGGAAAACCACTGTTTTGTTTGCACTACATGGTGTGAATTATCTGGGCATGAGCGGGTGGCCAACCAAAAATAGCTCAGATCAGACCTTTGAGTACAAGCAGGGACGCGTGCATCCAAACCATCCAGCCCCTCCGCCGCGTCTCCTCCACCTCCACCACCCCTCGACAAATGCTCAGCGGTCGTGAACTACATCGATCTGGGGTATAATTCTCTATGAAATTGATGGATGAGGGCAGCCATTGACAGAAAGGGTAAAGACCACTTCGAGATGTCCCCTGTGAATAAGTATGATGGAAAATAGATTGTTGAAGAAGATTTATGTTTGTTCTCCACTGCCACAAGAGAGGGCTACCCTCCCCACACACCAACCACCCGCACCCACCCACCCCAGCTCTGACCAATCAAACATGTCATTGTGGTCAGATTAAACTCACTGGCTCTATTCAGCTGCCAGCTTTGTGACGATTAGCTCATTCTCCAAATGCAAAAAGACAGAAACCACTTTTTTTTTTCCATAGGGGGAAGCCATCTCTTCATTACAGTTATGACAGGGGATGTGGAGGGAAAGCATATTGTGGTTAAACCTTCAGCTGATTTTCTACATTAAAAATACCATAGGACACAAATAACTATCTTTTAAGAAAAGCAATAATTTCAGCTCTGTTTGCTTAAAACATCTTCATATATCTTATAGCCAGTGAGTTAATTAAACAATTTGAAGGCCACTAGTTTTAGTTATGAACAGGCACAATTAAGGGATTGTATGAAAGTTATTGGAGTTATGTGCCAACGCAAGATCCTCTCTTTAACTTGGGTAAAAACTCCAAAACCCTCCTGCCAGTATCATATGATGATTGAACATAGTTATAACAATAATAATATGATAATGAGTTGGTAAAACAATAAAAACAAAATAACAAAATGCACATTAGAAAATTAAACTACCAGCTGCCAACTAATGATGAATGACATTTACCAAACATTCCAGCCACAATCTACCAGTAACCGTTTGAATTTGGTTTTGAGTACAAAGTGAAATATATAAAGAAACCTTTCAGTGACTTGGTTGCAGTTTTGTAAACTGTGGAAGAATGAATGTTTAAGTTTGTTTAAATTGAACATACATAGACTGAAAACACCTACAGAGCTGATCAGTAATGTTCCAAACTGTATAGGCTACAGCTACTTTATATCATAGGCACATAAAAACTACTGATTTAACTATTTTGATATTTTATGTAATGTATCTCATTAAAGTATGAATATATGGAAACAAATAAAATAACCCTCCCGATAAAAGTCAGTATGTTCTACCATCACCGAAAAATGCTTCCACTTGTAAATGTTTGTCTTTTTTTTCATCTAATATTTTCATGCCTATTTCCACACAGGACAGACGTTCTCAGTTTGTGTGTTCCACTGCACATGCTGCATTTCACTGAGAAGAAAGGTATTCAGCAGCTGAGCTTAGTGAATGCGTGTACAGTATGTCTAGCTCCTGTCCTGGCTCCTCTGTGGTGTAGTATTGTTTGGCTGCCAGCAGTGTAATCAGATAATACCACTGAGAGGTCAAAAGCACTGCAAGCTTTAGCTTCAGATTTCTGTCACCTTTTACAAAAACAACCAAAAGAACTGTTTCAGTCTGTGCACCCTAATGTAGGTACAAATAAGTGAACTTTGAAATTGTCTTCTAACTTTGAAAATATTTTTCATTGCATATTAACCACACAGTTAGTGTATGATTTATCATGGTAACCAATTCTTGGATCATGCATCTTTTTTGTACAACAGCATGGCTCCATGAATGGTAACAATTTTTGTACAGTCCCCAGAGGATGAAGTCTACTAGTGACTCTGGTGATCCCCTCACTTTACCATCATGAGGTACCGCTTTTGACGTCTCAATAACTGTTTTTCATGAATACATTAGTGCACTCATTCATGTCACCTTCAGGATGAATTATAATAACTTTGGTGATGTCTTCACTTAGCTGCCATCATCGAGCTGTTAGCCTCAGCTGGTCTTTGTGTTTAGTGCTAATTAGCAAGAGCTAATGGTCTGTTAGCAAGAGCTAATTAGCACTAGACACAAAGTCCTTAATGTCCTTTAGAAGATAAATAATAAGACTGGTTATAATAATGTAATATAATAGTATAATAAGGTTCTTGTTGTCCTGTATGAGAGTTAAGTCCTGCAGAAAGAAGATAAAGTGTGCACTTGTACACCATACACAGTAAAAGAAGCATCAAGCTGGTGATAGACAGTACCAGGCGTTGAATTCGATATTTTGTCCAGTAGTTGTTCAGCAATTTCAATACATTTGTGGTGCTGCAGCTTTTGCAGTAATGCCCCCCACTACTAATTCATCACACCATCTCTTTTTTAATGAAAGAAACATTATTTCTTGATGTCACTGACTCATAAGCAGTGTTCCAGATCATTTCATTTCCTTCAAAAGAGATGCCAGGGTTTAGGGTCACTGTGTTAAGGAACCAGCACATTTCCAAAGCATACTTTTTCTAATCAAACTGTAGTGAGAGGGTCAGAGGGGAATCTAGCACAAGCATGATGTCCATGTTTAACCTTTTGGTGTCATGATCAGCGACTTGTGTGGGCTCTGTCTGTCGCCCCTTCCCATGATGCTCTGCTGGTAGGGGTCCTCTCCTTGCGTAGCCTTTATTTACATGATCCTCTTATAAAAACATCACCTCTGGCTTCCCAGAGGGTTGAAACAGGATAAAACTAGTATCAATTAGGCCCAGAAAAACTCTTCCTACAAACTAAGTATCCAAAACTTCAGACCTCACTGGGTTTCGCTTTCATCAGGTTGCCAGAGGGTGAAGAGGCCTCTCCTTTGTTTATGTTTGATTTGGCAGCCGTTGCCAAGCATCATTTGTTGTCAGCAGAATATGGGGACAATGAGGAGTTTACCTTCGTTTTTTATCAAACTACTTCACAGCAGTGAGTTTGGCTTCCTCTCATGATACGCATATAGAGAACTACAGCAAGACCTTGAATGATGAAACATCAGCAATATTGACAGAAATCTGACCCTGTCAAACACACACAGAACCAATTTCCATAATGCATGACCTGTAATTACTGATGAGGTCGGAGTAGATGTTAAAAGGGCCGTGTATCTGCATGACCTGGACTAGTAATTCAATGTATTGCAAATTAGTGTGAATAAAAAGAGGCATTTTATTTCTTGTATGAAATATGTTGCTTGATCAGTTGCAAATAATTGCTTTAACACAAATGTGTTGACAAAAGGCTCTAAATTTGTTGCTCTTAAAATACATCTATGACTGCCTCCAACTGTGATTCTTGCTATTTTACATGTTCTTGGTGTTAAATCATTTTTATTTTCATACGTTCTAAGTAAATGTGTGTGTATGTTCTTGAATAGTTATGTTTGGTAGGATCACATGTTGTCTAATAAAAGGATTAAAGAAGGACACTTAGGATATTTTTCTGTTTCACATTTTACACTTAATTAATTACATGTAAAAATAAAAGTTGTCATTAGTGAAACTTTATAGTATGTAGTTTGTCTATTGATCACATCACCTACTATGTAATGAGAAAGGTGACTCCAAAATCATGTGTGTCTGTTGTATATCTGTCTCAGGTGTGCTTGGTGCTTCTACAGTATACAGTGCATAAAAGTGGACGATGAATTTTTTTTTATTGTCGTAAAAGTGAAAAAAATAGGACTTGTAGCAAGTCCAAGGTTGCCTTGTCTAACCCTGCCAGGCATGTCTCAACAACTGCTAAAATAGACAAATTCAACAACAGAAAAAGTGTTTTTCAATGATAATAATTAAATCATTAAAAAACACTTTTTCTGTTTCTTTTCCCACATAACTTTAAACATAATTCATAAATAGTTAAACCACCTTATCTTGAGGAAACTGAATAGATGTCTGAAAAGACTTAAAGTAAAATATTTGGGTTTAGTGTTAATTTAAGAATTATATTAAATTAGGATAAGCATTTGGCATGCCGGTCTAAGTTAGAGAAGAAAATGAATGACGGTCCTCAGAAGTAGAATAGTACACTTGTATGTGCATCTCCCTGTGGTGACCTGTCACCTGTTTGATTTCATGCTGCTACGAGTTGTGCGGGACAGTGAGGATGTCCGGGTGGTGAAATGAGCTGTCACACACACCCGTCATCTTATGCAAAGGTGTAACCTAAGCCTTCAGAAGACACCAGCACTGAGAAAAGAGCGAGCATCCTTATACCGCGAGGCCTTTATATCCCTCTTCACAAAGAGGTGACACCGCCAAGATCTGTGCTGCAGAGTTTGTTGCCTTCCCGAAGCACTTAATGTGATCAGAGAATTAAAATTTCAGCGAGTCATTTAATGATAGCCAGGGCCAAAGGGCCTGCAATGCCAAGCTAGAGTTTCCTGCCGTTCTGCAGTCATATCTCTGGCATCCCGAGCCTTCTCATTTTGTTCATCCTGAGTACATTACAGCCCTCCTGAACGCCTCACTTGCTCCCTGTTTAATGTGATCAGATAGATTTATTAAGGTCTATGAGGTCATTGGGATTTTCTGTAATTGGAGTCAGGCTGAATTGTATTAACAGGTCCACAACACTGTAAAGCAGAAGCATTTACATTTAATTACTTTTTATGAAGCCCCTGCTCTTTTTATTTGTAATGAAGCACGTGCTGTGATTGAGAACAGATTGAAATCATATTTAAATAAGAAGAACAAATGTTGCCCTTGAACTCACAGGTTGGGTTCATGATATCATTTTTACGTCTTTTTGTCAATAAAGATGCAGAGAGCGCTCCAGGAATCTTGTAAATATGTAAGTACAGACATCACAAGGACATTTGTCGAGGATATTTTAACAGCTTAAGGCCAAGGATTAGCTGGCATCTCTCACTCGCTTTTTTCCTTTCTTTTTTTTTTTCTTTTTTGTTCTTTGAAAATGTATCTGCTGTTCAAGTGAGCGAGAGGCTTCTCAGTTACACTTGAATGAATGGAGCATATCAAAGTAGCAACACTTTGATGAGTTTTTTATGTATTTCAGGGGATTAGTGTTGAGAGATTCATAATGCTCAAAAACAACTCAAAAAATTGGATAATTTAGCAGTTTCATGCTCATTTACCCCTAACTCCCTTTCTTAAAAAAAAGAAAAAAGACAAGAAAAGCAGTGCAGTGAGTCTGCATGCTTTGGAAGTTGGCCAGTGTATGTGTACAGCTATGAGATATCGATGTCAGCTGCACTTTTGGCATGCATGTCTGCATGTGTGTGTGTCAGAATTTCTCTCTCTCTCTCGCTCTCTCTCTCTCTCTCTCTCTCTGTGCGTGTGTGTGTGTGTAAATTTGTGTCAATGTGTCTGTATCTGTGTGTCTGGGCTGTAGATGCTTTGTCTCGTTAATGAGAGGCGTTCAGGGCCTCCACGGGGTCCTGTGGAAGATAATCTTCTCCTGTTTTGCTATGAAAGCTCTTCTCAACGTAACCGAAGAAAGTCACTCAAATGGCGGAGGGCTCGGTTGAATAATTCAGCATTTACAATCAATTTTGGTCCCCACCTCATCTCGACACCTCCTTGGACAACAGGGCCTGCAGGCTCATCATGGGAATGTTGACAATTCCCTGTACAATGCACTCTCTGGCCTCGTGGCAACATGAGAGGCTGTGGGAGCATGGATTTTTTGTGTGAGTTTGCAACTTTGTATGTTGAATTATTAAACCCACCAAATGCTGTTTTATTGTAGAGTAGGAGCATGTGCATTTGTTTTCCTCTCCAGGCTCAGAGGAAATTTACTGTTTTTCTGAAACTGACCATATTGTATCATTTTCAAGTAAAAAGTGGATATACAGTAAAGACTTGTTTGATTCAAAGTAGATTGGTTGTGCAGGAAACATCATGACCTCAGAAGAAAATCTATTGAAAACTGGCCAGTCTTTGCCTCATTGCTCAGGCAATTACAAATGTAGAAATTGTCCATAAATATAACTAAACATACTTAACTGACTGATATATTTAACTGATTTAACTGAATCCAACTGACCATGCAGCTGAATATGGTAACTTAGCACATTAATTCAAGTAGAGAAGAAAAAAGTTTGAGATGCTTGTACTGTACGTATTTCATACGATTACATTATATGTATATAGCACATATTGTACTTTTTACTCCACCACATTGCTTATTTGACTATTGTTAGATGGTTTAATATAAACCATATTAAGTTTAATATTTCAGACACACTATCATCTTATAACATATGACTGACATATGTCATAAACCACCCAACACTATGTAAGGTAGCAGCAAAATTAAAATGCTGGTTAGACATGCAGCCTGTTATAAAGGGTCACAGTCAGATGTCTGTGTATTAGGTAAGGAGTCACAAGCAAGACAGATTATTAAATTACACTTAAATCAAAAAGTCTCAATCGCAATACTTCTTCCCCCACAAGAACTGTCTACATGTATGCATGTATTATTTTATAGCAACAATAAAAGCCAGAATAAAGGGAACAAAATGAACCACAAATTTAGATTTGAACAATTTTTGTTTTCAAACACAACATCAACAGTTTGGTGTGAACCTTTGTCAAGACAATATGCTTGAATTTGGTCAAAATTACGTACATACTGTATGTGTACATACAGTACATATATAGTAGATGTTAATGATCATTTTAACAGTGGTGGAAAGCCTCTGAGTGGATTCGCTCAAGTACAGTATCTAAGTACAGTTGCTTGTATTTTTCTTCAGTTTTTCTATGTTTTATGCGACTTATATACTAAATATAGTCGGAATGGACTTTTTTTATTGCGTGGTACTTTTGCCTGAGCGAAAGATGTCAGTATTCTTTCATAACCGTCCTTTATGACTTAATACTCCAAGAGAACTATTTTCTGGGTCACACAATCACATTGTGTGACAATATAGCAAAACTCTTTGTTCAGCTACATACAGCTGTGTTATACAGCTTATACACATATTTACTGTATTCGTGCTGAGAGTTTGTTGCTCTGGCAGGCGTCATCTTTCCAGAGGTATGACTGGGCTGTGGCGGAGTGAGGAGGTGGGGGGTGCTGAGGAGGAGGAGGCGCTGGTGCTGGTGCAGCAGGCAGCTATATTCTCCTGTACAATAAGCTGCAGTATAATAGTCCTGTGGATTACCTCAATTGCAGGTGATAACAGACAGGCAGCGGAGCGCACAGGCTGATACAGGACACCCACTCCTGTGTGGGAAGCCGTATGAATTATTTCTTGTTTGCCCGCAGACTGTCTATGGGGGCTGGGGGCCAGGGATGGGTGGGAGAGGGTGTGCACGGGGTGGGGGTGCCAATGCTATGACTCAGTTTGACTTTTCAGGTAGAGTGGGTGGAGCACAAAGCTCATCCAAGATTACTTCTGTGTGTCGCAGCAGTTACTTTACATTGTGTATTTCATTCTTTCACTATTATTGTTTAATTAAATCTGGATCCTTTCTCATGTCAGTTTAAAACAGGATCCAAAAAGAGAGTTTTTATTGCTGGTTCGCTGGTTGGGGGTGATGTAGAGCTTGGCCACATCCTCCATGTCACCATCCATCAAATGCTTGCTGGGAAGTGCTGTGTGTGTATGTGCGTGTCAGTCACAGATACCTTATCAAGCAGGAGGCCGTAGCTCTGCTCAGTGCAACGCAGTATGCAGGATTCTTTGTCAATGGTGGAATCATGGAGGAAGGTGATACCTGGTTTAAGCATGATTAAATTGACACCCCATAGAGTGTCTCAGATACGTTTTTGTGCTCTTGATACTGTGGCGGCAGCTTATTCAACGCTGTCTCGCGTTCAGTCTCACCTGTCATGCTGACATCATTGCATTGCAATTACAGTGAGTGAGAGGGAGAATGCATTAGGCCAAGGCGGTGGGAAGAGGATCAAGGCGATGTGATCCCTTTGTCTTCTTCCTGCCTCTGATTTTAGTGCACACTTACACCACACGAATGCTGGATATTTAACTTCAGGAACTTCTTTTTTGTGTCTCAATGATGTCTCAAATATTTTACTGCCAACTGTTTTATGTGAGATTTAGTGTATTTGCTGCTTCGCTCCTAAGCTGAAACCACAAAGTTGTGAACATTAAAAAATGTCCATGTGTTGCTTTCAGTTATTTAATGAGTTGCTGTCAACTGGATTAAACAACTAATGGAAATCTGATCCACATTTAATTTTCCCTGTTATTTTAGAGGTTTGTGTCAGCTTTTTCCAGACAGTTGCACAGTACATTAGCTCATCTTACCCTTAAATGACTTTAGATGTCTTTTCATACAGTAATCACAAGCTTACTGTATGCATGGCAACCTTCCAAAAAGTATTCATCTTCACAGTCATCTGTGGACCTCCAAAAGACTAAAAGAGTAACTTCCTGAACATCTGCTCCCAAGATCAGAGCTCCCTAAGACTATTTTGGTGTTTGCAGTTACTCAGAGGTTTGGAGTTCGTGCTCCGTGGTGTATTTATTATTTACATAATTCTGATGCAGACGGTATTTATTTTCTCTTTGTTCCCTCAAATGTCCCACATATTCCCCCTCAGTGTAACTGCTTGATGACCCTGGACTTGGGAAATGTGTGAAAAGTGATTTTAATTAAATTTAATTGTAGTCTGGTGAGACTTTTAAGATGAGTGAGGGACTTAGAATCAGACCAACATTTGGGTACTACATGAGAGAGAGGAAAGATAGCACTAGAGAGAGTGAGAAAGAGAGAGAGAGAGAGAGAGAGAGGGACAGGGAGAGCACGAGAGAGGGAAAGAGAGAGCACTAGAGAGTGAAGCGGAGTCACAAAGAGGAGCTTTGTTTATGGCCGTCTCTCTTGGCCACACGCAGGGCTTAGCAAGAGAGCATTTCCTGTACTGATTCATTCTCCACTACATCATTTGCGTAACTCACATCTCTGTTAACAAAAGGAATCAAATGTGCCTGTGGCTGCATGCATGCATTATTTTTCACTGACATTCTCACATTGCAAGATTAGTGTGATATCCTTTTTAATCTCACTAGTTACTGTATGACTCACCAGGGCAATACCACATAAAGTTAAGGGCAAAGGACATATCATGCAACTAAAGAGCAATACTAATTATAGAGGTTGATCAGAAAGCTTGGACTACCAACCTGTAAAACAGACCTGGGACTCTAGACCCCCAGGGGCCCTGAATTACATCAAGAAAAGTTAAAAGGGGTAGGTATACAAGAGAAGAAATGCCTAATAGAAGTCACTGGTGACCATCACACCACATTTGGTCCATGAATAGCATGAATAATATATATGACGATTAAAAATGGTCTCATTGATTTCCTTTATTGGACACTGCCAGTCGGGGGATGTAATTGGCCTGATGACCATATACCCAGCCCATCTCTGTGGGTATCCCAATGGCTGATTAGTGTGTGGATATATATGATTAACTGGCTTTCATATGTTGTTTCACACTTACCCTGTTTAAACGAAGGCCACAAGCTGAACTGCGTTGGTCTGACAGTAAAGTTGTTCTATATACCACAAGTGTTGCTGGAGTTTTTACCTCTTTAGACCTTTTTCACTTCTCTATGCACCTTGGAAGTAGATGATGTTGTACCAGAAACTCCAACTCTTCTTCTACCTCGGTCAAAAAAAACAAAAAATAAAACCTCAGCTGAGTGAAACGCCGTACTGTTACCTGTCCCACTGTTACCTGTCCAAAACCAAACCGCCCTGCTCCCAGTGTTTCTATGCGTAATGCTCCCAGTTCTTTTGACTTACCAATAATACAAAACTCAAGCTATACAGAGAATTTACACTTATCTAATATATACAGTATTAACAGTGTCGACTAATCCAGTTCCTGCATATTAGTTAATCTTGAGGCCCTGTGTCAAAATGCTATTTTAAGAGCTTTATTATCTTATCTTAGTTTACGTTGTGCTCACATAGTATGTATGACTAAATCTAGCTGTACTTAATTAAATTGCCACACAGAATGGACACTGAAAACTTGGGTAGCATTATTTCAACATAAGAGCACTGGTTGATCTGTGGGCATATAATGAAGATGGAATGTGTGGTCTGCTATTTGAACTGTACTTAATGGGGACTTGGAGGTGACACCTACTGTGGTAGGTGGAGGACCCTAGAGAATATTCCTGTCCCAGGGGCTCTGTAACTGGCTAATTTACCGAGATAGACATTTTTTCATTTTTGGGACAGATTGTATTAGTAGTTGCAAAACCCCTGCTTGACGCAATATTGATGAGTATGTTATAATCGGGGGATGCCAAAGGGTTTGATGGACACTGTGGGCAGGATATCCCAACCCTGACGCTCGTTTTAAGGATATGTAAATATGCTCATTTGCAGAGGGTGGACGAGCAATAAAACACGCAGGCCTTTCCTTCACCAGAGCCTAGTTAAGCTTGGCTCTGCCTCTGTGTTTGGGCCCAGCAGGCAGTGTGTCGCAGCAGCCTCTCTGTGTGTGGCCTCCTTGTTTTGTCATCATTTCTTATGTGTTTAGGAATCGTCGGCAACAATCTGACCACAGCGCAGGAGAGAGTGCACACGTGGCCTGGGTGCCCCCTGCTCCGTTTAGCAGTAAACACATGCAAACGCACAAATACAAAGATACACATGTAAGTAAACACACACACACATACGCACGTTACGCACATACATCCTGGGTTGCCGCTTCCTCTACAGATTTATGAAGGCCATAAAGATATAATTGCTTTGGTTACATATGGAGGATCAGAAGTGCCACATGCAGAGAGTTGTAGCTGTTCCAGTGTCAGCTGCCGCCCTCTGTGTTGCAGTTGTCCTCGAGCAATTGGGGGGAACACCTGAGCTGTTTTCCATATGATGCCAGCATCGGTGAGCAGGGGCAGAGGAAAGCACCAGGACATGGGCGGCTGTCTTGCTAATGGGACACTTAGACGTCTGGGCTTATGTCATTCAGTCCCAGCGCGCTGCATCCAATCGCACCCCTATCGCAGGCATCCAGCTCCGCGACGATCGATCTGCGGCTAGCCTCCTCCACCCTGGCGGTCACGGCTCAGGCAACCGGAGCCGTCAGGGTCCTAAGGCGTCCCTCTCACCGTCTACCTCCCCCAGCCCCAACACACACACACACACACACACACACACACACACACACACACACACACACACACACACACACACACACACACACACACACACACACACAGGACTGTCCCACTGCCCCTGCATCTCCTGGCCTGACCTTGATGTGCCTCTGGAGAACCCAGAAGGAGCACTTTGTAGATGCATTCTGAGCACACAGACAGAAGCATAACTAGCCCGATGAAAAACAAGAGAGAAGAGGTCCAAATTAAATCCAAAGTCACGCTGAAGATCACCCTTAGATTCACTGCCATTGCACAGTATACAGTAAGGTGTGTGCTGCAACTGGTAATTTGAGGGCGACTCAAAGGGCAGTTAGCCTGTGCTCTCACCTCCAGCTGACAGCCATTACAAGGCAATAACCACAAACATTAACCAAAATTTGAGTATATAAACTGAAACACCAAGAAAGTAACAGATGATTATTTACTATACTCCCTAAAAAGTCTTAAGTCTCAAGATGTGATACAGCTAAATACATTTATAAATAAAGTAACTGACCCTCAACTTTCCCTTTAACACCTTCATCAAGTCAGTCACTTGATTTGCCCAATACTGCATGATGTGGGGCAAAACTACCAGCTTCAGCTAGCATGCTAAGAGGCTGAGCATGATGAACATTATACATGCTACACACCGGCATGTTAGCACTGTCATGTAGCCATGCTTGCCTCACAAAGGTGCTAATATGGCTGCAGAATCTCAGTCTTGTTACGTTTTCTTCAAATTTCTCTACATCTTCCTCAGTTTACTCCAAACAACTGTGGCAAAAGCTGTGGAACATTAGTGATAAGAAAACACAGAAGAGCAAGAATCCAATTCTATTTGAAATAAAATGAGTTGATATACTACTAATTTGCCAATATGTTTTACAGAAAAGGTACTATACCTGCTGCTTGGTGCACCGGCTAAAATTTGTGTAAACAGTGTGGCTTTCTTATTCTGCACAGACATGAAAGGGAGAAAATCAAGGTGGACTGTCCTGTCTCTCACTCTGTTACCCTTAGGATAATAAAACACTTAGAGAGACCCTAGATTTGGTTAAATATTGAGTCCACTCATGCCACCCAGTGCTTCACTTTACTGTTGAATTCTTCAATGTTTAACCACCGCCACAATACTCCACTAATTGTAACAAGGCTTTGGTTTGTTTGGTAAAAATAATGATCATGCTACATGTTGAATCACTATTGTGTTATACAGGAGAACATTATATCAGCTAAAGGTGATTAAAGTATCTATGGTTCCTGTATTGCCGTGATCGCACACGTTATCTGTCACGACTCAGACCTTCTCGTGTTGCGTGGATCTCTTGGCCCTGCTGTGAACAATGTGCTTTGAGGAGGGTGGGGGCCTATAAGCTTATGAGTGGCCCTTTACCTCTTCCCGTCATTGTCATCTAATATTGATGCTGTGTCTTCTTAGCTAAGCTCCAGTAATGAGGGGCTGATTTGAGATCAGGACACTGATAGAGATGATGATATGCATATGCTCTCTCATGAAAATGGAGAAGGGCCCTCTTGAAATAACCCTGTTTGTCTGGCTGCATAAACAGACAAGAGGCAGATATCTTAAGTGTGACTGGAGAAGTGAGGTGATTCATCAATACAAACCTGACTCAGGGATTATACGTCAGTGCGGGAATTTATGAAGAGGAAACAACACAAGAAATTCAATTCTCATAATTTCAAAACTAACGCATCAGAGTAAACAAATTACACTATTTATCAGTTACAAAATATTTTCATTTAAGTCTGTAAATATTTAGATGAAACCGAATGTTTCATATGAAACTGAATGTCTCAATGTCTTCACTTTTCAACCTTTTTCTCTCTCGCACACACAAACACAGACAAGACAGCATTCACAAAACACACTTTGAAAGACAGGATGTGAATGTACTGATGTTCTGCAAGCCAGAGTTTGTTTTTGTCTACATGCAATACCAAAAAAGCGTTTGCAATCACGCTATTGCGATGACGGCGTTGTTTATAAAAATCGAAACATGCACAGAAAGCGCGCTGAGTGGCTGGAGGGGGCTTGTTTGCAGTATGCTTGTATTCTAATATCTCCTTTATGCAAAGCTTTACTGAAACACTGTGTGTGGTCCACTTTGGTCCGGTCTGCCGAGCGGATGGCCACGGTGGCCGCGTTGTTGTCTTTTTGACTTCATTTTTCAACATTGGCCGGTGTTGCTTATAATAAAACCAGATTATGAAAACATTTTGGAGTCCTGACATGCACTGACAAATTCAAATATCAACAAGGAGATATGACGAAAAGGGCACCCAAAGCACTCTGCCAATGCTCGTGTAAACAGCATTAGTAAATGAATTGAAGGTTATTGTGACATTATTTGTCTACATTTCATCATTCTATTTTCAGGTTTGTTCTATAAACAGCTGGAATTCCAGGGAGTGAACCAAGGTGGGGGTTTCCAGGTTATTCTAGTCTTGTCACGTTCCTGCAGAGTATATCACCAGCTCTGAGTATCTTAACTAACTGTTTGGGGTCAGTTTTAAGGAAAGATTTGTTGAAGAAATGACTGAGCAAAGCTTCTTAACGCTGCCTGACAATTATATTGAGTTTTCAACCACCTGTTAGAGGCTCCATCACAAGTAGTCACTCCACACACAGTCCCTACTTCTTCAGTTCATAGCTCGAGCATCCCTCTGATGGTACAGTTTGTGCCTCCCCCTGCCCACTACGACCTCTCCAGAGAAATATCACACTGTTGTGGGTGCTAATCATGTTGAGCGGTTTAGTCTTTCATAAACAAAGTGTAAAAATTAGGCCACACTAACAATCTGGTAATTCAGTAGCGGTTGGCGGACGTTGCTGCTATTCCATTTCAGGCTGGATTATGAATCCGTGTGCAAAGCCGTTGCCCTCTTAATGATGGCCCTGTGATATTACAGCTGCTCACAATTAGCCAGGACTCCCCCTTGGCCGCCAGAGCTCCCCTACGTAAATAAACGGTGGGACGGGGGAGGCTGGGCACAGTAAGCGCTGAAACAACATGGCTGATTTGGACATCTGGCCGGGTAATAGAAACGTCTCTTCCACACTTTAACGTAATGAATAGGGATCAGAGTCCTGCTTTAAAAGCGACTCTTATGCATGAAGGAGACACCACGTGCTTCATACATCACTGTTTATTCTTATGTTGATTGTGTGGAGGGGAGGGCTATTCCAGGTCAGGCAGAGAGAGGTGAAAAGCTGTGATGCTTCCAGAGGACACATTTGTAGCATGTCGGGTCTCCACAAAGTAACACAAACATCACATTTAAGGGTAAATTTGAGGTAAAACCATGACAAAAACATGATATCACCGTGACAGCTGACACCTCCTCCCATGATGAAGACCATGAGATGTGACTAAAAAAAAAGCTTACTTATATCACAATCACAAAAACATCCATATAAAGCTGAATACTAATACTTACTTTTATGATATGCAAGTTTTTGAAACATTAAAGTACTTGTACTTGTGAAAGAATAATTAAAAAGAAAATGGACAAATCCAGTCTGACATATCTTGATCCTTTACATTATATTACATGTATCTACACTGTAATTACTATAATTAACATCTTTACATGGTAAACATGTAGACATCTTTCAAACTCCGACTCCCCAGTTTGTGTCACAGGGTTATTTTTAATTACTTAAAGTATCAAACCCAATCAGATAACCCTGCTGACATCATCAGGATTATTTTCTCAGACTTGATAAAGCTTCTCCAGAGCCATGGAAGACAAAGTAGCTGTGTAGCTGCTTTCACAAGCTCACTAGTACTTCTTATGACAAGTTAACTGATCTCTATGTGTAAAATCTGTGGAGTGCCTCTTTAAGTGGCTGTCAGAGCTACAAAAAGGCCAAAATGTTGGAAATCTGCAAACACAATCTGAGCAGCCTCAGCAGACAGAAAGCTCTCAACTTTTCTGTCTCTAGCTGTTCAGCATGGAAGTGGATGCGTAATCTAATGATCTACTGGTGTTCATTAGGTCTGATGAGTGCTCCTCTGCATCATAATGGCTGCATAATGGCAGAGGAGTACAAGTCCATTCTACAGGACCAAGAGCACCCTAGGGTGCAACCAGTGCTTCGCCATGATGAGCCCATTTTCCTTGATAATGCCCTTATATACTGTGGCTTACATTGCAAAATTTAAGCCTTTTCACATGACAAAAACTTATTCATGCAGGCTAATATTAATGTCATGTATTTTGTCAGGCCTTTTATTCATATATCTTAAGATTTAAAAATAAAGACTATGTAATCCTTGCTTTTTTTTTTGCCATCTTCCATCTCTCCTCATTGCTTTCCTCATATTCTGCGTACCATCACCTGGGTGACTGGAGTCAGAGCAGTTAGCCAAAGCCTCTCTCCTTCACTCTAGTGATCAGTAATCAATCTGCTTTGATACATAGTTTCGTAACCTTGACTTTCAAGACAAAGTTGCCCCTATCCATTGGAAAGGTCAGGGGAAGATGTTAATTAACCAAGAGGGAAATGAACTAATGGGGCTTTTCGAGTGGCATTTAACGAGACACCTAATCCCACGGAAAGAACGGTCACGGTATCACATTTTTTTATTTGGTGTACAATTCCATGCATGGTAGTGGCAGACATACAGCTCTGGTGTTGGTACACTCGCAAGTTTTATGCTGTATTATTTTAACTGTTTGGAGATCTTTTATTCAGCTTTATTGTGTTTGCTGCATGCAACAGGGTGGTGCACCTTTACTTTTTTTCACCTCTGAGATGACTGTAGATTATATCTTGATCATTAGTGCCTCCTACTGTGAGGGCTGACCAGTTTTGCAGCTTGACAGACACTAAAGGTGTGAGCAGTGGTGTTGCATCCAACAGCTTTTTGCAACAAGTGGCTTGTGAGGCTCAGCCAGTGTGTTGCTATGCAGAATGTTCTATCAGAGAACACTATTCCTTGTAAATTGACCTTCAAACAAACAAACCAAAACTCAAATTCTTTTTTTCCCATACCTATGTAGATCTTAGGGTGCTAGGTGGCTTGAGTCTATCCCAGCATGCATCAGGTGGAAACTATGTGAGACAGCCTGTCTGTCGCCAACAAACAGACCAACACTAAAGTTTATATTTATGGAAATTTGGAGTCAACCTGGTGGTAGAGGAAGCCCTGGACATCTTAAGACAAGCACAGAAAGCAAAGCAAATCCACATCCTGTTATCTGTGACTTCAGCATAATATCAGCAACTGTTAATGTTCCTTACCCTGACTAACACCCCCCTCCCCACCCCCCAGACTTCCAACAGAGGGTTTTGATCACATATCTGCCTGAGTGGCCATGACTGTGGCTGCTGTGCTTTGCATATGCGATTGTATATGCAAGTGTTTACCTCCAGGACACAGTTTACACACTGGGTGCACAGGCTTTGGGAGCTAACGTGGCATGCAGGGCACATGTCCCCAACAGGACAAATGGTGGTCATTTAACAGCAGCAAACTCTGTCAGAGCAAACAGTGTGATCTGCATCACGCTGCTCCAAGCATCACCTGTAGTTTCTCCTTTTGACATCTCGCTGTTTCGAAATGAGGCTTCCATTTTGCGGTTTTACGCTGCAACGCAGGGAGCATGCTTTGTCCCTAATGTGTCTTTACTTTCTCCTTCCCTCGCCTTTATCTTGGTCTTTTCTACCCTCCTCCTCACCCTCGCCCCCCCATCCTGCAGCTGTACATGCATGACGCCTTGTATCGCCATCTGGTCCACATTGGGGACTGCCACTGTCATCTGCTGATAATTACTGTCACCTGCACATTGCGCAGTGCGATAAACACTTGGCGTTACCAGTGGCGAGCCGCGGCACCGCAACGCTTGTTTAGGCCGCCTGAGAGCTGGTGGGAGAGAGAGAGCTGGCGGGAGAGAGAGAGGAGAGAGAGTCTCAATGTACCACACAAGGGATTAATTGCAGTATAATGTGCCTTTTCACAAATCTCCAATAACATCATGTGAAAAGACTGTACCTGTGTTAGTGTGCAAACCGTATCTAACAGGATTCATTGCCACTTCCCTTTTGTCATGACTGCCATGACAGCCAGGTCGAGGCAGGGAGGATTTCCAAATCACATGTTTATACATCTAAATCACTGACCTTTGCTTGCACAGGAAATCCATCTGTGCTGATATACAGTATCTCAATGATAAATACTTCCCTTCAAATATTTATAATAGGATCAGGAAACCACAAGAACATAATAGTTTAAATTAGGCCCATCAAATGCAAGTGGCTTGTTAGACAGCATCCAGTTTTTGAAGTTCAAGATACTCCTTTCACACGCTGTGGTGGGTAAAAAAAAAAGTCAGAAAAAAAGAAAAACACTCAGGAGTAAAGGGTTGCAATCATAATGATTTAATGATGGGCTTATCCACTCTGGAGTACAGTGTAAATCCTACCAGCCAGAGAATATAGCCTTGTCCCCTCTGGTAGTTTATCCTCCTATGCTTCAGTCTCTAAATCTGCCGGTGACACTCACAATTATTTGACCCTTGTGAGGAAGTTGAACACTCAACCGCTAAAAACACAAAGGTTCAGAAGTTTAGGAGCAAAGCAATTATGTTTTGAATACATGAGCAGACTTCATCTAGGTCTTAAAAAAGATCCTGTGTATGTAGGCTTTGTCATTTTGTCGAACAAGGACTTGACTTGTCTGTTACGATTTGTTTTCATTGTTTTTACTTTGTAAAAGGTGTCCGTTTATGGTTTGGCAGGTCATTCACTTTGAACAACAACATCTGTCTTTCTCCGACTTAATATAAATCTCACCACGTTGATCGAAATAAAAAGAAATTTAAGGGCGCGTGTCCGAAAATGATTGACTTCTAGTATTTATATGTATGTGTGTATTATGGAGGGATGTTAAAGAATATCACACTCATTTCCTGGAGAATACCAACCAACAGCGTTTATCATTCTTCTCACAGTCAAACTGAAATTAGAGTTCTGATGATACTGCATCAGTCATATTTTTACATTTCACAAAAGAAGATGAAACAGCTTTTGAACATATTTGTGGGAACGCATAACCTCCAATCCTTTGGTTGGGTTTTTTTTCCCATGGCACTAGTTTATGGACATTTGAGAGATGGCATTGCCATCAAGCTGTAAAGTTTGCATGTCACTCTAAAAGTGGAAGCTAGGCAGACCAGCTTGCTAATGTCAGCACTGATCCTACTACAAGTTACTTTTTGTTCATGCTTGGCACTGTTGTGTTTGTTTGTTTTCTATTATAGAACGGAGGGGAGCTAGCTAGCGTTAGCTGTCTCTTCATGGGCTTCATGGGCAAATAACCAGACTGTAAAAAAAACATACATTACTCTGTGATTTGAATCATGACAGTAATGTAAGGAGAGCTTAAATCAAAAGATGGGTTTTTCACACTGTATTTTTTGCACGTTCACACAGATATTGCACTAATCAATCAAAAAGTACCAACGTAGTGAGTCTGAACCAAAAATGTGCAGCCCTTATTGACACTAATATAGGTGGCGCAATCACGACAGAAAGATAAATGAAAAAGTAAAGTTACACTTTTTGGTATTTGCAGTTTTGAACAAATACGTACACGTCAAGAATATATTGATTTTTAAGCAAAAAATTCATTTCAATTTTAACTTTAAACATGTTTCATTTTACAAACATATATTATTACCTCGATGGTGGAATTTTACATCACATTTCACACACTTTATTGTTTCCATGGGTGATGATCTCTTAGACATTATGTTCTAAAATTCTTCCAAAGGGGCACTGGGTGCAACTCGCCCTGTCTACTGTTACTAAATTATATTAATGCTTTCTCCTCGAAAATTGTCCCTGATTGGAGTTCCTAAACTGTCCCCAGTGGCCTGAGAGCAGCTGATAATTGTGAGCGGGATAGATGTGTATATCAAATAGTTTACAAAATGAAGCCAGCTGTGTTTCCCCTGCATACTGTGACTTCCTGACATGCACCATTAAACCTTATTAGCTACTTCCTTTAACTGAGATCCTCAGCACCCCATCTTCCACCCCTCATATTAACGTTTTTCTGTTCCTTCAAGTGGAAATTATTTGCTTTATTGTAGAGTGTCACCCTCTTGCTGTAGTTTTCTGACGTGGCATAATTGGCACTTTAGAATATAATCATGGATGAAAGCTGTGTGATTGTGGTCTTTTATGCGCAAATTTTCAGCAGATTGTTGATCACTTTGTTCTGCCTTCGCCCCCTTGGTCTCGCTGTGTATACGACTCATCTCTGATCTCTCTGTCAGTCTGGATACCTTCTCCCAAAGGTCCCCTCTTCACCGCGCAGCTCACAAGCCATTAGCTTTGAAATGACTCATAAAGAATCAATTGAAAATGATCACAATAGGAAGTGAATATCTGAGGGGACGCTGCGTGGCTCATGAACAGATGTCGGCATGCACGCTGCATGTCAGACACATTATTGCTTTACACAGACATTACCAGCGCAGCCAAATGGGAGAGATAATTGCAGCGACATTTAGATATGACAATAATTTCTTGGAATGCGAGAGAGAAAAAAAAAAAAGCACGCTGAAATGACTCCAAATACACAGACAGGTTAGTTGTTGAGTGCAGCTTGTGGAAGAACGCGCAAGTCAGAAAAAAATAAATCAGGAAACGCAGAAAAGTGGATGACATATTATTTGCCAGAGGTTACTATATGAAGCTTAGGCTTTAATAAGCTACACTATGAAGGTGATGTATTGCTGGGGGTTGAGAATGTTGATGTAACCCAAAGATGTTGAAGTAATTACTTCTTGTACCTGGGTGGTCCCAATGAGAATAGAGTGAGTGCTTGATATGTGCATGTAAGTGCGTGTGTGTGTGTTTATGTATGTGCTTGTACTGGACGGTGTGGGACTGGTGCAGACCTTTTACAATTGATAGTTTCCTATGTGGACAGATATAGTAACAGCAAAACCGGCGCAGTTGTCTGATAATATAGAATTAGAGCAGTTAACCCCTGCAGCGCTGGGTGGATTGATGAAAGCCTCTTACAATGGGGTCCTTATGCAGGACAGGAAGTTATGCTGATGACTGTGAGAACTAGGGATGAGAAGTGTCAACACAGCAGATGATTAGTTATTGTGACACTTTTTTTTTTTATCTAGCATAATAAAGTGACTGTGTTTCTGTTCAGGTTATTATTATTTCAATAATGAGTCCGATATTAGTTGCCTTTTTGGAGTGATTTATCATCATTAGCCTGTTTATGGGTCAAAGGGAATAAACATTTTCATTATTTATGTACACAAATGAGCACTTCCTTGCTGCCTCTTCCTAATATCAGCCACTACTGTGAAGTAAGGGCACTAATCTGGACTTGAACTGGGGTGACGGTGTAGTTAAGTACACCCCTTTACACCACAGCCGCTTTGTTTCTTCTGCTTTTTGGGGGCTTTCTGGTTTAGTGGAGGCATGTATCAGTGAGTGGCTGCACGACACGAGTGCTTTGTCTCGTGATCAAGATTCATTGCCACCAGCTTTGACTGCATCTTATCTTTTTTTGATATATGCTGATTTTATTCACTTCAGCCAAAAAGGAAAAAACTTTTTTGTGCTAAAAGGTTGGTTCAGAAGTAAACTCTAGTAAATTTATCGCGTGATTTGTTCCCTTCACTAAGTGCATCCCATATGCCTTTTGAATCACAGGAAAGTAACATGAGAGTGATAAAGCACATGAAAATGTATTCAGCTAAAAATTACATTAGATGAGGCCTCTGTTTATTTTAATTTAATCATTTCACAATGAGAGCAAATGTAAACTAAACATGGTGCACGTGTTCTTTAAACATATTTAATATAATAATGTAATAAGCTAATATGTTCACAGATGTCTCACAGATATTTTCCTTAAACAAACATCTGACTTTTATCCCCATGCTCTGCAATGCATCTTTCTGCTAAACATAGCGTAACCAGATTAATGTGTAACTTGACGATATTGAAGGCTAGAAAGAGATATTTCTTCCCCTTTTCTCTTAGAGGAGCCCCACATGTCCTTGAAGCTTTGCGAAGTGTGATTTGTAAATGAGATAGGCGAGTATTACAGACCCTTGGTATTTCTCTTGGCGCCCTGCGATCAATTAAAGTGCGACAATAATAAATGTATACATTTAGAGGGATTTCGCTGCGGTGACAAATGATTTTACCCTTGAGCTATTGACATTGTCTGGGAATAAGCTGTGTCTGTCCCTGTTGTGTATTCTGTCTGAGGGTCCCTTCCTCTGCTCGGGGAGTCTGAGGACATGGCAGACACATATTCATCATTAACATGTGAGCATGGCTGCACACACACACACACACACACACACACACACGTTTCCCCATGCATGTGTGTATCCTCTGCTTAATGGGTTTAAAGTCTCTGCATTGTTGTACATTTCTATGCTCACAAGTCAAAAGAAAAGTAAGATTTAATCATTGTTCTTACTTATAATGGGATTAGAAAGAAATATTTGTGTGTTTCTGTTGCTTGCTGATACCATCTTTAGGTCGAGGTAATTGGATCCCCTGTAGTCAACTGAATGATGATTGTGAGCTCTCTTATTAAGTGGGACAAGAAAATTGAAGACTCTACGCGGTTACACGCGCTTTGTTGTACTGGTGACATTTTCTTTGCTCATTAATTCCACAACTCTCTTTTCAAATGTTTGTTTCATTTCTCTTTCTCCATGGCAAGCAGATTTACCCGAGTCCTCCATCTCGCCCACATTTCATACTTTTTTGTATCTGACATCACATTTGGAAAAGATATCCTCTAATCCCTTTTTTGATTTTATTCATGGCTTTGATATGTTACCTAGTTCATATGATTGATTGGTTGAGGGGGTGATGGAATTGCAGTAATAGAAGTCATTAAGCTGGTGGGGATCTAATATTACCAATCTGCTAGCCACTGAAAGATCCATCAATAGGTGAGATATTTTCTCGCGGAGAGGGGGGGGTGACACATTTAACATATTTCAATAACGTAATTTTCATGTGGGGCAGGTCAGGCTGTGAGTACAAAGGGCAATAGTGTTGGAGTGTGTGAGTTGAATCGGGGCGTATGCTAAGCAAATCAATAAAACATTAAAGGCAGCATGCAGAGAGCAGCCCATTTGGTACCTGTCTGCCAAGGGCAATGGTCTAGCCACTCAGAAAAGAGAGAAGGATTGGAGTTGCTGGGCTTGAGGAATGCTCTGGCACTAACATAATTGGAAGGTAGTTGCCTTATGACTGCAAATTGGGTTTTTGCGCTTCATCAATAGGCATTTTGACAAGCAGCGTCCATCACGGCGCATCTTACTCTTGCCACGCGGAGCACAGAAAGAAGTGTCTCAATAATTACATTAAATCTCTCCCTCTCACCCACCCCCAGCAACCTTCCTTATTGTTGGACAAGAAAAGCAATATGGTATAATTAGGTTTGATTGGGATGGTGGGAAATAGGAGGGGGGGGGGGGGTTAGATACGTTTCTGTGAGATTTGCAGATGAATGACGTTACCATAGCGACGTGCATCTGTATCCACTAGTGCGTAAAGCATAAAGCAAGGCACGTGGGCAGGTAGGACAACACATAACATCTGTTAACTGAGAGCATGCCTGGCGCACTGACATTGACCTGCTGTGACAGATGAGCTAATGGTGCCTAAACGCAGATATATATAGTTATAGATAGGCTGCTGGAAAATTTCATCCCCTTCTCACTCCCCTGTCTGAAAAATATACTGTTTTATCGTACAACGCCGCATAAGGCCCTGTCCCACTGCATTACTAGACATTTTGGGCAGCTGCTCCGGCCGTCCCTCCTCTCCAGATAGTCCTAGATCGTCAAATACAGATGCCCTGGCCGCACGCATGCTGGACATTAGTCAGCATGGTAAAAGTAAGAAGACATGCTTAACATCCTGAAACAGTAGCAGTTTTGTTGGTTGGTTGGATTTGGAAAACATGATAGTCTGGGTTAAAATAAGTACAATACTTACTTAAGTTTCATTTTTGGTTTCCCATGGTACTTGAACCACAGCCTGTTGGATGAAAGTGCTGTGTTTTGACCAATCCAACCAGAGGACTGCAGTGTGCATGGGACCCATTGTGTCCCGTGGAACCCAACAGAAATCTCACAGTGGCTGGGAGAAAAATTTTAGATTTCCATGGAATGAAAATTGCATAAATTAGTGCCATTATGTGTGAGTCAATGGTCACACTGTCTTGAAATAACTGCTGGTTTATTAAGAATAAACTAAATGTGAACAGATCAGACATTACGCATGTCCTCTTTCCTGACTGTGAATGAGAACATTTAGTGGCGTTGCCATTGATACGCATGCATAGTACAGTGGTTCATACTGACCAAACAACACAATCCTTCAGCCAAAGAAGCAACCGAAATCAAACCGTGTTATGTTTCAAAGGAGGAGGAATACTGACAGGTATACATTAGTGGACTGCGTTGGGATTGGGATCCCGAGGGTCCCTTGAGACCTTACACAAATCTCATGGGACTTGGCAGGTAAAACTTTGCTGTGGGCAGTATGGGGTGGTCTGGAACAGCCCCCGGACCTCAGCAAATGGAAAACTTTGCTCAGTGCTTATATACTGTGTGCACGAAGACTATCTTTTGGACTTGCCTGCAAAGCAACACTCACATTGCAGGAATGGACAGTACACCGGATGCCCTTCCTGGCGCAACCCTCGCCCCTTTTTTGGTAGCCGGGACTGGGAGGGAGTCAAACCCGGGTTCCCCAGGCCGACAGCATGCACAATTATCCACTGCACTACCGGCCGGATTGCAGGAATGGACAGTAATGATCAGAAATACAGCTGGAGTGGTGGACGCCGGATTGTAAAAAAATCCCTGTGCAGGGCTCTACATCCAACCATCTGTGGCTCCTTCCTAGGCGGACTTTTTTCACTCTTTATACTACATATACTGTATATATTTATATTTAACTTTTTTTTCTCACAGTAAATGTTCACCCCAGTCAGATCTCTCTTGTTCTTGTTTGTTTGTTGTTTGTTCGCTTACACTTGTTTATTTCAGTGAACTTTGTAAAGCACTATGAGACACTCTGTTGTGATATTGGGCTATACAAATAAAATTGTTGAATTGCCAATGCAATCAAGAGTAATCCGCCCCTTGTCTTTTAAATATGGTGATGACAAAAACAAGATGGCAGCGGACCATACCACTGGAGAGCAGGCATCTAGTCATGTGTCCTTTTAATACCATCCGTGGCCTATTTTTGGCTCCTTGTACACTCCCACTGACTGTACTAGGGTCAGCAGGACTGTGACTTTGCAAATACCCGAAGCCCGGATACCTCAGCAATCGGACTTTGGACTTGTGATTGAATTATTTTGACTTGCCTGCAAAGGACATTTTCTTATGTTAGGTATGGTTTTACATTGTACCTACTATACATTGATTTATTGCTTTGATTATTTCTGGGAATTCTGTTTGGTGAGTCGGGTTAAAGAGAGTAATTCCTGTATTCATTTAACGGACTGACCTTAAACATCAGGGAAGGCAGATTTTTATTTTTTTATTTTTTACAGCTGTTGTCCTTTAATGCTGTGAACCCAAATAATCTCCACCAAGAAGATAGCCCAGCCTGTATTTTGCCTGAGAGGCAAAACTTCAATTACTGTTGCTGCTCACAAAGTAATGAATAAAGGCTATTCAATGAGCTTATGAGTACTTTTATCAATTACTGGCTTTTCTCATGTGGATTTTGGCAGCTGGAAAGTAAGAGGACAAGAGGATTTTAGTTAGTAATCAACTTGAAACTGTAAGTATAAAATTGCTGCCAATGATAAACTTTGAAGGAGTAAAAGTTTCAGAAAAATACACTAACAACATTCATTTTGGTGGGTTAGCAGCATTCTGCAGAATGAAACTGTCACACCAAACAAATGAGTCCCAAACCTTTCATTCTCTGTTTAAGTAGCTTCTTATTTCCATGGAAAGAGCACACAATAGGATGTCACTGCTTTTTGGGGACAACTTATGACACCAATTGTAAACATCAGACCATGTAGTATAATACAGTTGTTGGAAAGGTACTACAGATTCGTTCAACTGCAGTAGCCTCCATAGACCAAAATGCAATGCAGCCAGACACAATACTTGACACTCTGTGCAAGTGACAGGACTTGGTTGTTGACAGGCAAATCTGTTGCTCCACTATCATCATCATTATTGCTGCCTGCACCCACTCATGTAACCCACAGCTGAGCGCAACACGTTAACACAGCGGGGTGAGGAAAAGCGGGTTCATCAAAGTAAATTATAATACACCGAGATGTAACCACTGCAGTGAACAGCACAGACTGAAAGCTGTGACAGAAGATCAGAGGATCAAGCTAACAGTGAGATTTAAAAACCACAATCCTCTAAGCAATATGTGATTGACAAATATTTGATTGTTTTAAAGGCCACATGCGGTATTAAAGTATGTGCTCGCTGAACATATGTTCGCAAAGAAACAGTGAAGACAAGAAATCAGCTCTAAGGTCTTGTTCCTTTGGGAAGTGGAAGACAGGGAACTGTATTAGCAAGTGGTAGTGTTTCAACTAAACTGCTTACGAATGTGTGTGTGTGTGTGTGTGTGTGTGTGTGTGTGTGTGCGCAAGGGGTGGGGGGGGGGGCAGTTAATGGTGCCACTGTTTCTAGCAAGACTAATGTGAGGATGGATTTAAACCCTGAAAACAGACAAACCAGTCAATCCTTACTTTTAGTCCAGAGTTGTTCACATATTGTCTGGAATGCTATGAACCCCCTCGTCTTTGTGTCTGCGTCTTATAAACACAGAACTGGAAAAATAAAACAACAGGAAGTGTATGACAGAACAGCTCTGTTTGGTGTAGGGTTTGATGTGTCATCACATTCGGTTTATGGATGTTTCTGCCCTTGTTTTTGTTTTGAAATTGTGTAAACTTTTTTGCAAGAGATGTACACAGATAAGTGGATGTTTGGATTGCTGCTTGTTTAGTCATCCTCGTGTCTGTTATTGCAGTATAATGACAGGCAATAATTGCAAATATAATTTTCATGATGGGGCTGAACAGATGCTCTGGGACGCTAGCATTCGATGTTAAGGCAACGACAGTAGTTGAGATGGGACAACTGAGTGTGATGTTGTGCTTCTGAATCCTTAGATCACTTATAAAATTAGACCTCATTTACTCAGTAAAGGAACATGCAAATCCTCTTTCCATCATGCATCGCCACCGCTCAGGTTTCATAAAATCTAGCTTGGTTGCCATGTGTGATTTTCCTTTGCGGGAATCGCCTGAAAGTAAAAACAATTATCCTGCTATTTTGGAGGCATATTTCTTTAAAATTGGACAGTCTGGGGATCTGTAATAAACCTAAGTGCAGGAATGAAGAAAAAGCTCCTTTTAAAGCCGTCCACCTTGGGGAGCATGTCACTGGAAATCCTCTGGCTCTTTTTAATACATCAAAGCAGCAAATTAATCCTGAATACAACACATGTACAGGCAGGTAAATGAAGACAAAGCCACAGTGGACCGAGGCTACATGCCTCTTATTACACGCCATTGATAAACTCTACCTCAAGCCTTACAAATGGTTTATTTGGAGGTGTGGGAGAAACTTATTCTTAATAAGCCTGTCACTTTACAAGGGAAGTGTAAGCAAGAGAAAAATTGAGTTAAGAACACAAAGACAGTCTCTGCACATACTGGTGGTACTGTTATATGGTATCTTCTCATACTAGGCAGTATACTACATCTTCTAACTTATATACTGTATATACTCATACAGGAAAGAAACATTTGCCGGAGAATAGTTTAAACTAGAAAAGATGAACATGGCATTAATGGTGCTAAAAAATGTAATGGACTCCAATTATTTTCCACTTAGCCTTCTAAATAATACCAACATAAATCCTCATTATTTGTCTCTGCTGTGACTGTGACTAAGCTCTTGCTCATTGTCATGACAAAGAAAAGGCGAAGCATGAAGTGTTGTGGAAGATTATGGTTCGGAGCAATGACTCAGTAGTGGCTGACGTGAAGCTACAGGATGTCACAATTATCAACCAGCTCGTAATTGTTATTATTCAGTTTTAATTGTTGCATGATGGGGATCAGTGGTTTTTCTCTAAAAATGGATGTGCAACACACATTTTATTCTACTACAAACAGAGAAAAGAGTTGAGATGTATTACCTCAACAATAACACACTACTGTAAGATACATTTGTATGTTCATTATTGAAATAGAAAAGGTGATACTGCAGTAAAGAAGATTTAATGGCTAAAACAGCTGCACCTTCAAGAAAAAAAGAATAATAACAAGCAACTTATCAGACAAATTTGCAAAAATATTACTGTATATGTAACTTTTGGTTAGTGGGTAAGTATGAGAAATAGATTTGATCCTACATTTTGAATATCAGTCAACACGTTCCTATCGTTTTTTGACACTGTCTATAAATTTGGCAGAAAGAAGGAGGATTCTGATGTCAACTACCCTCTTTTTTTCCATTAGTACTCATAATCATTTTTTTTTTTTTTAAAAACCTTTAGGCAAAAAGTACCTTACAAATAAGGTGGATACTTAATTAACCTTATTTTACTTAACTTCACAGTGAAATACCAATTTTCCTCTGATCCACCCTCATAAAACAGAGTACTGCACTGGCCTAAAAGTGCCACTACACTACCTGTACTCTTAACCCAACCCTGATTAATTAAAACCTGAACCCAACCTGAGATTTTTACACACAAAAACAGACCTGACAGGTAGAGTTTTTACACCACTCAACCACCTGTCAGTATACAGTATATAGCGTAAAACCTCATCAATCGAATAAGGAAAATGTCTTATGTTGGAACAGTGGTTCCAAACTGTTTTGAGACAATTTTGTGTGATGCAGTCATCAAAATTGGTCATTTCCGTAACAAGTAGCCATTTGCATGTTTGTGTTAGTGCAGATAGTAATCGGAAGTTAGGAAACAAATCTGTAACTACAACCATTTACGGACTCCCACTGGTTTCATGATTTGCATTAGTGATAGTACAACAGATTTTTTGAAGAGTGAGGCTGACTTGAGCCACATTTGATAAATGTGTATAAAAGTGATCTTTCATATTCGGGCAGATTATTAATGGAAAAAAAAAAGTGATTTCATTTAAGCATCATCTTGGCAAACTGGGCAAACATAATGCAATTTAATGCAAATATTAAGTTGTATGTTTAACATATGCACCTTCTCCCTCGTGCTATTTCATATAGTTCTGTGTCATTTTTGACACAACTGTGCAGCTGAGGTGACATATTGTATTCCCCGGTGGACTAGAAGACAGTATAATCCCCCAGAGATGACTTTCTTTTGATAGCAAGCTCTGAAAGCTTCCTGTCACTTAGTGCAGTTTGACGGCATCATCACGGCGACTATTGATCCGTTTGCTTGACTCTGCATTATTAAGATGACAATTGTGTTCGTGGGCGTGCGCTGTGTGTGCCCCAACTGTAATGCATGTCTCAGATCCATTATAACTCAATTAGATTCTCCTCTCCTGGAAGTGCTGCTCTGTGACAGAGAGCATAATCTTTAATGGAATTTGTGTGAAATTAAATTATACGAGCATCAATAAACATAACATAATTCAGAAGAGTAAATGGGCTTAATTTATTGGATGGGCAGGCGTAATGGCACCGGTGTGTATAGAATGAAGATGTCAGGGAGACAGGTTTGAAGCAGCAGGGTAAAAGGTTTTGACAAATGCATCACCGGTGTGTACGCGTGCACACACAGTGTGTGTGTATATGTGTCTGTATGTTGTATGTTAGCATGTGACACTTTAAGTGATAAATGTTAACGATGAGGCATAGCAGGGTCCTGTTCTTACTGTCCTGTGTGTGTGTGTGTGTGTGTGTGTGTGTGTGTGTGTGTGTGTGTGTGTGTGTTCAATATTCTGAGGCAGGAATTTGGAACAGCAGGGAACTGGCAGATTCTTCATCCACATGAGTGGGTAAAGAAAGTTCAACCTTTTATTAGAGAGGACTGTAATTTAATGGGCAGGGTGCACACATGGACTGAGAGAGCCGAGCGAGAGATGAAGACAGAGGGTGGTGAGGGAGATAGAGAGAGAGAGAGAGAGAGAGAGAGAGAGAGGAAGACAAAGATTGAGAGACAAATGGGAAGACAGCAAGAAAGCAATGGAGATGGAGAGGGAGTCAGACAGAGAAGGGGGGAAAAAAGGTTGAAAATGTTGGGGCGAAAACATATTGAGGGACGTGGTGAGAAAGAAAGGGTTGAAGTGTGTGTGTGTGTGTGTGTGTGTGTGTGTATGTCTGCGCTTTGAAAGGAAGATTTGATGGAGTGGCTCTGCAGCTGTAACAGTCAAGTGTTTGATTGCCCGGGTGGGGATCGTGCGAGGTTGTCATTTTGCGTCTTAACCTTTTCGGGGGAGCTTTTCTTTTTTTGGGTGGGAGGTTAATAATCAAAAATGATCTGCTTCACTAGAGCAGATAAATAGTGTCAAACACAGCTGGGACAGAGAGGGGCTGACTGGCCACCACAGAGCTAAATTGATGGTTGTAGCTGCAGAGGAGACGGGGAAAAAGCCCCCTCGCTCTACTGTATGACATGAATAGACTTCTAGGTGTCGTATGTTTTTTTCTGCTCTGTCGTTTTTGTGATGAGTCGCAGTCAGAAGCCGGGAGGCGCAGATGTAAAGTGTGGCTCGCCCGAGATGTGAGAGCACGCTGCAGCTCAACCGTCAGAGTGCCTTTACAACGGCCTTTCAATTTACAATCTGAGAGGTTGACATTTTCATTCATTATTTTTTCCCCCTTTCAGTTAGGTTGTGTGTATTTAGGAAATGCTCGCCACAGTGCTGACTCTGTGTGAGGGATTATGTCATAGTCAGGAGCACACACGCACACACACACACGTACACACACACACAATAAGGCAGAAAAAGGTGCAAGCTGTTGAAGACATATGTCATTGTCACATTTTTCCTCCTCCTCCCAGAAGGCCTGACTGTTTTTGAAAGATATACTGTCCACAAAAGCCTCTTCTTCTTTATCCCATAAATCTGTTTGTGTGGCGGATAAAAGGAGATGGACTGAGAGGAAAAGAAAAGCAACTCAGTTTACTTTATCATCTTTCACTCTACCACCCTCCCTCCCCCCATCCTCCCTCCTGGCCTCGCTCCAGCACCAGATTTGTGGCCATAATTGTGGATAACTTACAGTATAATCTTGTTTGTTCCTTTCTTAAATGGAGCGATAACATCTCCCTGGATCATGACTGGAACGGCAGCAGGGGGGGAGAGTAAAGGAGGGGGAGTGATGCGGGGTGGTGTTGGGTCCATGGTAGAGGGAGAAGGGGAGGAGAGGTTGGGAGTTGAGCAACGGGGGAGGTGGGAAAGGATAAAGAGGCTGTTGCACCTCTTTTCTTTATGTGGAAATCCTACAGTGCTGGCGTTTATGACCAGCTGCCTGGCTGCTTCCACTAGCTTCCACTGGATTTACAAACCCCCTCACACAAACACACACACACACACGCACGCGCACACACACACACACACTCATCTCACAATGTGGGCACATTGTTATCTGGAAAAAGGACAGTAATAAATATCAGCAATATAAGAGGTCAGCAAAGGTCGATCAGCAAGGAAGATCCCCTGTCATAATTTGTTTAAGGACCTGCATCCAATACATGTCCTAGGGACTGTCAATGTGTGTGTGTTTGTGTGTGTGTGTGTGTGTGTGTGGTTGGGGGGGGGGTTAAATGCAAACAGTTCATTATTCGGTGAAGTGAAATGGGCTTTTGTTTAGATCAGTCACAGCCATAAGAGCTCCCAGTGACACTGCCATATAAACTAGGTTAAAAAAATCCTTACTGGGAGCCCCGCATTTGTGATGATTGGTGATGTTTATCTTATTAAATACATTGAAAATCAATTGTGGACTTGGATTAGTCCAACTTTTGACTTATGTACCTTGGTGAAAAAAATACGAGTGGTACATTTCAAAGGTAATTCTCTCTTTCAGAGGAAAAAAGGTTTAAATTTAGTCTGCAAGCATTATTGGTTTTCTGTTTTGATTGATTGCTGACCGGAGGTCAGATATCCTCTGAAAACAGAAATGTACCAAAGTGCTCAAAGAAAAAATGATGAATCATTGTCAAAAGTGTTTAATGAAACCATATAGTATTCACATATACAATGATAGTGAATTTATCACCACTGTCCAGTGAAAACTATGAATCTCAAAAAGTGGTGATTTTGCATTTTTCAGAATCTAAAGTGGCATTTTTTCACATCACAACTGTTGACACACATCTCGAAATAATTTCAATATCTTGAAAATTACATCAAAATAATAAGGCTTTCTTTTTGCTATTTGTAACATCAATGCAATGAAAATGTATCGCCTGTTTGTGGTTTCATCGATATGAAATGCTACCAACTCAATTCTTGTTTATTGTTTTTATCCACTTATTTAGGGAGGAGCTGTGTAACTTATAATGTATTTATTTTGAAATAGTGTGATGTTCCCGTGTAAAAGTAATGTGAGGCCTGGCTGAAGCTGCACACTTATTAAAGCTTGTTGTTTATGCCCCTGTTCCTGGGAGGACAGGAACTGGGGCATAAACAACAGCTCTGGGCATAAAGGACAGCTCTGAGATGCAGATCCCTCAGCAGGAGAGCTATAGAAATGTACGCCTTGTTAATTATTTAAAAGGCTGCGCAGGCTCAGAAGCATTACCGATAAAGCCGATCAGAGATGAGGGGTTGTTTGCTCACTGTCGGGGAAGAGACGCGATAAAGGAGACCCCAGCCTTGTGTCTGCTGCCTTTAGACCTTCCAGGCCAAACCTCTCCCGTGTCCAGGGTGTGGCTGATGGATGGGCCTGCTTTTTCCAAGCCTGGGAATCACCCTGGATAAACAGACACCCATCCCCCTATCCTTGCTGCCCCCCCCCTGCTCTCCCTCCCCACTCCACCCCAGCCTACCCCCTCTCTCTAGCTTGGACAGGTGATACAAGTGTATATTTATTTATTTCCTTTAATACTCTTCTTTATCTCCTTCATTGTTAGTAGGCCTGTGAGATTGATCAATATTTAATTTTCTGGGAGAAGGAGTGGGGAGGAATCAGGGCTGCAGTGACACTCAGGAAATCTTCCTCCACATACCGGCTTCACTCTCACATCCTCTCCCTTCCCCATCCTTCCCTCATCTCTTGTCTCATCCCTTTCTTCTACCTCCCCGACATCTTCGCTTTCACACCCACTTCCTGTTACTCTGTTAACCACTGTTTCTCCATGCTGAACAAAAGGGCCTGTTAGTTTTGATCGTCCCCCTGATACAAAAAAAGGGCTGAGGTTAACCTCTAATGTAATGAAGGATCATAAAGGGAGCTGCTGTGCCCTCTTGCAGGAAAGCCTTGCTATGAACAGGGCCCTTTGGTGACCTTTGACCCCATATGGTCATTGCCCAGTGGTTGGATGTGCCCTTTAATGAGTTAGCAGTCTAATCAATGGATCATTTTTCACTTTGGAGACTTGAAGGTCTAGCCTTATGCCACAAGCAAAGGAGGAGAGCACAACGGAAAAGAAGCAGAAATAAAGGCAAGATCATTCAATAGTCATTTTCTATGTCTCCGTCTATATCTGGTGGTAATCTTAGAAGATGCTGAAAACACTTAAGTTGAAGTTGTGTCTGTCAAAATAAGGGATGAGCAGTGACACCGCAGTGCTGTGGTTTGAAAATGAGAAATCGGAGGCCTGGCCCTGCCAATAAAGCCTTGAGACAACTGCTTAGTCAGGTTCAACTAATCATGTCTTTTTGTCGATGTATTTGAAACGAGCGAATTGTCGTCACTGACATAAGCCATTATTGTCTTGACCCTTGAGCCCTGTTTAATTAACCAACACATTTGATTTAATACTTTTTCTTGTTTTGGACATGCAGATGTTACACACTGGAAAATAAAATCTTTGTTTATGTTAAGTGGCTTTAAATCTTTCGATACAAATCGGAGTCTAAGCTCACTTATGGCATCAAAGGAGCAAACACGTGTTGCGGAAAAGAAGGTTTTGGGGTTTTTTTTCCTTTTAGATGCCACTTTACAGAAGAATGTTAAATGGCTTTCTGTGGATTGAACACATTCCTGGAGTTAGAAGGAAAAAAAAAAAAAAGACGAAGCATCCCCGTTTTGCTCCTTGCATTATCAGTGCTGCTCTACAGTAGATGATCATGAAAGGGAGCTGATAGTTTTGACTGCAGGCCATTCAGGGATTCTTTAGATAGAGGGCAGTGCCACCGCGGCTCTCATTATACCCCCCTTCCCTTTGCCCCTCTTGGTAATCGCCACCAGAAGGGTGCAGGAATTTCTCAGCACATGCTGGTGGTTTCTGGCTCGTTTCAACCTCTGCTTCCCATTGAGCGGTGAGGAATTTAAATTTTCATACACAGTGAGGAGAAAGTACTCTTGCAAAGCTGTTCCTGTCTCAGAATGTCTGGCTCTCTTTGAAATATCCCCTCTAAAGTCTTTGAAATCGGGTGATAAAATGTTATCAGGAGAGCAAAAAAAAAGGAGGGAGCTAGCCGTTTATAGGTCTTTCGCTCTCTGTGAAGTGGCAGCAGCCAGTTTTAGCTCTGTCTATCTGTGATCCACATAGCTGACTAATAGTGCTGTGCAGCATGTGGTCTCTGGGGCTTCAGGCCAGGTGTTGGTGTTAATGCTGGAGCCCTCACAACACCTGTTAGGGCCGGCTTCAGCATCGATGTAGACATCTGCTCTGGTTAGCCTGCTTAACCAACTTGACTTACTCTCAATGAGAAATTTAGTAATCTAGAAATCATTACAAAGGAAGCCAAGTTGCCTGGCACAGAAAGTCTGTCATAATTACTATCACATGATATTTTTAGAGATGGCTCAGTTGTTCTAACGTGGAAGTATGGAACTCGATGGCAAGTAAAATATCTCCACCACAACTGAGCAACCTCCATTAGCAGCTGTAAGAGGTGACTAAGTGGTGTGGTGTCATTGGCATGGTTAAAAAAGTAGCCAAAAAAAGGAAAGAACTACTTGGTTAAGTTTGGGAGGAAAAAACATCATGATTTACACCAACTTCCTCCCCAGAGGTCTGTTCACTGAGAACGTGAAGCAAATTCAAGACACTGTGCGATTCCACACAAAGTCAATAGACAGATGCCAGTGGCTACAAAAAGACGAGGATGAGAAGATGTGTTGATTCAAGTAACAACAACAGGAAAAAAGAGTGAGATTAAAGATAAGACAATCACCTAGAAAACAACAGTATTGGTTAATAAGATATTGTTTAATTATTTGCGAGACCACAGGAGGGTACGCGTTACTCGTTTTTCCACTGAATACAGTCTTGCTTGATCCCCCATGATGTACCCTGTTAGTGTAAAGTGACCTTTAACTGGAGTCACGGTCACAACTTATTATGTGTCCCCCTGATTTCTTCAATCAATCAATCAATCTTTATTTATATAGCGCCAATTCATAACAGTGTTATTGCGGCATTTCAAGCAGCAGGCTGTCAGTGTTTGGTTAGTGACACAAGAACAAGTCTAGCTCCAACCACGTACCTCAGCATGTGTCGCCTTGTTCAGCTAGACAGCGAGACACAAAGCAGTGGTGGAAATGACCAGCTTTACTGGTGGAACTATACTTGGTGGAGACTGCTCTTCAACACAACTACTGACAAAAAAAAATGTTGTCCTTAACTTGCAAGTAGCTTTCAGTTTCTTGACTTGCAGCCACTAGCCATGACAGCGATGACACAGAAGCACTACTTTGGGACTATAGCGACCCTGAAGTATCACACCTTCCCATTGGCTGTATGGGTTGTGGTTGGATTTGTGGTGTGTTCAAGAGCAGTAAATCATGTATGATACCTGAACGCATCAGAAACAGTAGAAAACAGCTATATGCGATCTCCCCCATAAAGAACACTGAATAGATTTTCGAACCTGAGCAGGCGTGCAGTGCCCTCCTGACTTTTACTCCCTGAACAGCATTCCCATGGGTCCCACCCCATTTCCACCCCTGCTCTTAACACTTCCTCTTGTTGCCTTGACTTCAGTGAAACCCTACAGAAAAGAGAAACATGGGGTGGAAAGACAACAACTGCAGACATCCTCAGAAGATAGCAGAGTGAAGTTTTGAAGTGAAACAGCACTCTGCTTTACCTGACAGACCACGAGAATGTGAAAGGGTCAAGAGTGCGAATGAAAGAAATTTAACACAGGGTGAAACACAGTCAAGGTTGGACTCCTAACCAACCACACAGTGAAGGGAGAATTTCCCTGCTGGAAAGGGGTACATTAAATCATATCCAATGCTTGACAACTTGCCCTTTGTCTCTTCTCTCAAGTATCATTATCTGACCCTCAGCAGCCACCACACACAGCTTTACAAGATGTTATGACCTCTTAAACAGTGGCACTTTAAAGTATTCCTCTCCTGCTCAGTGGTCCACAGAGGCCAAGTTCTTGCCAGGGATTATCAAAGTTAACAGGATTTTAATGGGTCCGGGGAGACTGGTAAAGACCCTACCAGGGCCAGGTAGTGCCGTTCTCCTGCTACCCCTCTCGCTCCCTAATGCAGTCAGGCTGCACATCCAAGCACCAGCTAAATAATAAACAGATGGCCACTACCAAATATAGCCAGCCCCAGTTCAAACTACAAAGGGACCCCAAAATGAAATGATAGGGTATTAAAGGGAAGATACAATTTGCAGGTCAAAATGTAATGGTAACCCTCTACTGTGCAAATTGAAAATTAACCTTTTGTGTCACTGAATCATTCACAGCTGATGTTGTACATGCAACGGCATTCCTCTGCGGCAGAAAAAGCTGTAGGGGGAAAAGGGGGGAAATTGGTGGTGATGAAGTTGGATCATATTTATGACTCTGGGGTTTTTCTCTTATTTGTCTCCCCTCTTCAGGACCCACTGCGGCCAAGAAATTCAGCAATGAGACGGAGCGCTGAGAGAGCAGCACGTGTAATGCCTTTGAGTTCTACAGCTGTCCTGCTCTCACATTTTAAAAAGCCTCTCATGCTGCACCGATCATAAATCAGCCCTGCTTTGGGTGGCTATAAGGTATGAGAGCTAAATTTCTAGATGATCACGTTTGCAAAACAAAATGCCACTCATTTTTCATAGAATTATGAAGTTCCAAAACAAATGAGTCAAGGTCCAGTGTATTTTTCTCCTGGATTATTGCATTTATACAAATAGACTGGCCTCTTTTCGCTGTTCCTTGGGCATTAATCCATGCCCTAAACCCCCCCAGCAAGAAAAGGCTTATGATGCTAACCTTGTCATATTCAGCAGCTGTCAGCGAAATGGCCACTGTACTGGGCCAAGCTGGTAAAGTGGCCTATTCATTATCCTAATCTCATTAGTTAAGATCTGTTAAGTAGAGACCGGTTTTAATGCATGCTTTTCCCTTTTAATTATTGACCATAAATACATTGGAGTGCATTAGGGTCCTTGGGCGAAGAGCAGAACGGCTCCTAATAGATTAGAGGACAAGCACATTATCTAAATGTACATATCTAACTAATCATGCATCAGCCAGAGCCATGTGAGCATTTTGACATCAATTGCAGTTTGACATTTGACCCCGACTGTGATCTCAGAGAGGTCCAGTCACATAAAGGTCTAGTGCGGTCAGAAAGAAAGAAAAAAAAATTGACGTCATGATTGCAGCAAGGCTGGAGAACACAGCCCCCACTTTCTTACCTTGAATGGTTAAGACTGTAGTGTTATTTCTGAATGCTAACAGATTATTTCTAAATTGCTCCATGGTTAATCATGTTAAGGATTAAATCATTTGGGGATTAGTTTTGAATACATGAATAAGCACTGTACTGTGCTGTATGTCTGCCTGAACGCTGGTGATCTCATGTTGAGGAGATTCACGAGAGGAAAAAAAGAGGGGAGGACAAGTTGGAGGTCTGTGTCTCTTGTCTCTCCTTTCTGCTGCCCCCTCTCTTTTTGTCACTTTCGCTTTCCATCTGTCCTGGACGAGCATTTTCTTTCACACCCTCTGCAGCACACACAGACTCACAGACACACGGTCATTCTCTCAGTGATGAAGGAGAGACGAGTGCCGTTCGCCACACAGAGGGACTCTTTTACAGTTGTGAGGGGCTATTGTGTAAAACAAGAGCGAGGGCATGCTCCTTAGAAGTATCATCCCAGCCGAGGATCATCCTCGCCTCGTATGTCAGTGAATCGAATTATACCCAGTATCTTTTTTTTGTCTGAAAGTCAAAGGTCTTATTATTCAGCATTTCTAATTTTGGTATTACATAGTGTACATATGACCTTATTTTATTCAATAAGGTATTGATTCATTTACCGAGATCAGGTACTTAGTATATTCTGATTGGCCACCTATGCCCACTTTCTTCAGTGATGGAAGCCAATCAAGCTGTGATACATTCTATGGGAAATAATTGAATTGGAAAAAAGGCTTGTTTTTCCCCACTCAAAATAAACAAAATCTTGATTTAAATACTATTTACAGTAAGTACAGTTAATATCAAGACTAAATCCACAGTATGAAATTCTAAATACATAATAAAAAGGTGAACAGCGCAGACTTTCATTTCCGGGCCTGATATTTTGCTAACAGTGTGTCTTCTTGGCACTTTAAAAAGGTAAAACATGGCACCATTGTTGTTACTGCTCCAAAGATGGACATGTGCATAAAACCATCTGTATAACAGTAATAATAGACTGAATAAAAACAGCACACATGTAGTTACACTCACCTCTACCCTTTAGTTTACCCGCAAACTAACAGGCTGACTTACTATGAACCTTTAGGACATGAACATGATCAAAATATCAGTTTATGATATTAAAATATACAGCTAATACATTATGCTATCTAGCCAACGCATAACAAACCTCTCTTAAAATATAAGGCGTTCTGTTCATTGTTACAGCAGCGCAGGGCTACAGAGCAGCTGCTGAATTCGACAGCACAATCATCCCCTCACTCCATATCCAGTTGGAGACACACAGAATAACGACTATTGTCTTGTCCAGCAGATATCCGTAACAGCATACAGTGTGTTTGCATGTGAAATAAGAGCCTCAGTGTTACTTAGCCTTAATGACTGGCTACAGCAAAGTCACCAGTCACAGTGTAGTAAAGCACATTCACATTGTAGTGGAAGTGGTGTGGATTCTGTGCATCTCTGCTCCTGCATTCTAATAAAATACAGTTTCATTCGCTGTGTCGTTTTCTCATTCAGTCGGTAGACGTAGAAATATTTGTTTTCTAATTTTTGAAATAATTGTTTTCTGATAAACTTTTTCATAAATCCCGCAGAATGTAATTAACTCATACAAATCACATAGATTTACACTGCACTGTGCGCACATGAGGCAAACAGCAGTGTCATGCCTCTGCAGCCTTTCTCAATAACACACCTCCAGCATGAGCTAAAAGGATTATGAGTTTTCAGCATCATTGTTCATTGAGATCTCTGGTTGAAATTACTGACTGACTGCACAAAAAAAAAAAAATACAGTAATTACTGTCTTCTTTTCTGATGCTAAATACAGGTGATGCATTCAGTGTTTCCCTTTAATCCATTTAATTACTGTATGTATGACACCATGTGTGTATACTCTTGTGTACCTCCAGTCCTTACCCATGCTTCATGATTATCTGGCAGCTCCATACATTAAGGTCTAATTCAACTGAGGCAATCATTGCTTGGCTAACATGTATGGATGGATGTCTGACAGCGGCAGGTCATAACAGTCATATTGTATCGGCCATATTAGCGAGTCAATAAGAGCCCGGGGCAGGTTGATTTGATTACACCAGGAGCTTGATTAGACTGCTTTCCCCGGAATAAGTACAGACTATATGTCATAATCATAATAATGGTGCAAATTATGAACAGGTCAAAGTAATATCCCTTTGCGGTTTGTCAATGTTAATCATTCTGGTAAATTATTGTGTGCTGAAGTGTATTCATGCTGTGCCTGCAGCGTTGATTTTATTGGGTTTTGACAAACTGTGTCACAGAGAGAGTGAAAAATGACTGTAGTTTTTACTTGAATATTGGGGCAGAAAATAAAAAAAAAACACCTTTCACCACTTTCAACTTTTTCTTTTTCTCTATATTTATGTATCTATTTATTAAATGAATAGAAAACCTGTGTTGATTTGTGACACGTGACAGTAAATACTGCCGTGCCTAAATGACACCCTGGAGCTCAGATATTCATATCTCCTGAAAGCATGCTGGGAAAAAAATGATTTTCTCTGTAATGTTGAAGGACTTAATGAACTATCCCAATCAAAGCAAACTTGACATTTAGTCATTTTCTTAAAACACGTAAATAAATAAATGACTGAAGGTTTATGTTTGTGTTGTCTTTGTTTTAAATTAAGGATTACACCCCAAACCTAGCACCTATCACGAAGCAAAACAATTAATTTGGAAATGTTATTTAGACATAATTTACATATAAATGTGTTTTGTATTAAAATAAAGAAATAACACAAATACACCATAATGATAAATGACACCCTCAAGACTAAAATTTACAATTAAAATGTTAAACGTGCTGATTATATTCAAGAACAATTTCTTCTTGACCTTTCATCAATCAGAGCGTTTGGGCCTCAATTGAAATTTGAACGTTTTTTCCTTTTTGCCATTAAGATTCTCATGGTTTACTTTTCATTGTTTGTAACTACATTACAAGACTTTGGGGTAACACTATAGTTTTTGGTGGTGCTAATAATGTCATATATGGGAAGTTAGTACGCAATGTTTTTCGAGGTGTAGTTGAGATTCAGTATATTTAGTTTATACTTCTACTCCACCTGTACTTAATCGCTGCAGTTACTTTTAATTTTGCATACAAAACATATGGTCTACTTATTATATCATGATGCATTATGGTAAATTAAAGGCCCTGCACACCCTTACAGGTGTTTTCAGTCACTGTGGCTGTTAGACCTGCTCATGTTGGAGCTGTTTGAAGCTCTGCTGGGATTTACCTCAGGTCATCATGCACTAATAAGGAAGATAAATTGTAAATTGAGTTTCAACAAAGCTAACAGGAGAGCCCCTGAAGTTCTGAAATATTTGTATTTTCCTGCAAACGGTAAATTGCATCACTTGTGTGTGCAAATTAATATCTTGTGTGCAAACAATTTAAAACAACATCATCTTTGAGGACATTAAGGGCTTCATAATTTAACACTATTTTACATATGAGCACTTTCACTTATTTTGCTGCTAATGCTAATATTGTGAATGCAAAACCTTTACTTGTAACAAGGTATTTATACATTTTGGTACTGGTACTACTTTCACTCAAGAATCTGTGTACTTCTTCCACCACTAGTTATGATTTGAACATGAAACAATGAAATAAAATTTAGAGATAACTGAAAAGTACATACATGATAAACAGAAAGCACCTTCTTTTTTAATATAATGTTTTTTATGAGGTTTTTCTTAGCAATGCATCTTTATCCTGCAAACATAAATCTCTTATGAAGGAATAAAAACAAATAAAGCCCTGATCATATCATTTCCACCTCTAACAAAAGTTGCAGACACTATAAATGAGTGCATAAATGCAGCTCCAAATGAAGTCGCCTGGGTTACACGTGTAGGTGGATGTGGACCATCAACATGTCATTGTTGCTTACGGAGGCAGATGTGTCCTGCCTCATCCACATGGTGGCAGCAAAGTAACGGGCGTGAGTGAATTTGCATGTGTTGTCACACACCCAGTGTGTCCCTGCGTGTGTGCATTTGGATGTGCATGCACACGTGTACACCGTTGCTTGTTTGACAGCGCTGATCTGACCCATGCTAATGAATGCTGCCAACGTGGCTGACACAGAGTGACACCGGGACAAGAAAAAGACCCTCTTCTGTCCAACGCCTCCATTTCTGGGACTTTAAATAGCTCCACGTAGCCTGCTGCATGTTTATTAGTCATGTATCTGACGAGCTGCTGATGGACGCGGATGCTCATTACCAGTTAGTGTTGCTTCAGAAGAGACCAATATGTGCCCTGTGAGGGTCATCACTCAGAGGCAAACAGACAAGATGTGGGCATAAGTTGATTTAGAATAGGAAATGATGCATGTTATACTTAACTGAATGAAAAGGCGACTTTGACAAACGAAAGAAAATGTTCCTGATCAGATCAGTGTGCATGCAGCATATTGTGATAACAGTGCAGAATGATCCCATGAGACTAACTACTAATAATATCCCTGTCCTTTCTATTACCTCCAGGTATTTTCTCAGTAGGTTAGGTTACCTTACATCTGCATGAGCACCGCACATCCTTTTTTTCTATATTGAGATATCTGATATTTTGGCAACTGTGCAGTGTGACACACACACACACACACAGCCCTGAGAGTCAGACCTGCTCTCTCTCCTGCCTTCCATGCATGACATCACCATGTCTGCTTTTAATTAAAAGACACAAAATGGCAGTGCGGGAAATATGAGCAAAATATTTGAATTTCAATCACTATTATGTTTCCCTTATTTCACACACACTGCATCTGTGGAATGTGCCATAGTGCTGCATATCCAATGATGAGATCAGTCACCGAGCATTAGGCCTGGGAGCGGAGCAGAAAGGAGAGGGCTGTACAGTCTAGGCAGGCTGAGGAAATACAGCACAGTCTGTCGGAAGCAGCAGGTACTTTTTATATTGTACAAGAGGGCTCAGCGTGCAGTGGTGTAGATGTTTTGTGTTCAGTGGTTAGACGCAAATTTGAAAACAAAAATGGTTAACAAAAATAAGAGTTTCTTTTATCAGCAAATGTTTGGTGATGCCAATTCAAAGTAAATTCACTTACTGTTAACATTGCATTGGTAGGTAATCATAGCTGTGTTCTCCATCAGATGGTGCAAAGCTCCATAACTGATCATTGCCTGTGTGATAATGATAACTGTCATTGTGCAATTTATTATTTTACAAACAACAATTTTTACAAACATTAAGTAACTTTTACAAAAGTGTAAACACAATGGATGGTGGTTTGGAGTTTGTCTTGGAATTAGGAAGTCTAAGTAGCTTGAAAATTGTAAATTCATGTAATACATCAGCACCCCAGCAGATGGCAGCAGCAACTTATGAATAGCATCACCATTAGAGAATAGGATGCACTGTAGTTACCCACAACCCATCACTGATCGAGCTTTATGATGTAAAGACCAGGGTGCATTAAGTCAACTAGCCTTTTGTTCAACCTGAGCACTGACACCTTTAATTAGTCACGTCTTTTTTCAGTCAGACATCTGCTCTGTCAGTGTACTGCAAGGCCACTCCATCTGTAAAGTGACAGCTCCTTCAAACTATTATCATGCCACAACATTGGATGATGGGAAGATTGTGATTGCAGGTGAACTGTGCTAATTCAACCTTTTAAACTTTAACTTTCTATCTCTAAAATGCTCAATATCATATATGTAGCCCAATAATAAGATTTCCATGTTTTTCTTTTTAATTAGGTGAACGAGGAAAAATTTTGTGTCCTAAAATGAAATGTGTGCCAGTGGAGTTTCACTCCTTATTTACAGTTAGTGCTGCCTTTGTTTTCTGATCTTTCAAAGGTTTTTTAAATTTGAATAAAATATCATGTGAAGTACTTCTACTGTATGCAGGTAATATCTGTTACAAACATTAGTTCCCTTTTGTCAAGAGCCATCCTTCAATATATCAATATTTCTTCTGGATTAAAGTTAACTTTGAATAAAGTTATTTCAAATACTCTACCAGGTTGGATGCTGTTGGTGGACTTACACCAAATCAAAATTTTACCTGATCATCCAGATGATCAGCCCAATCAGTTGCCAACGTCCTGAGGGTGAATTCATCCAGTCTACACTAGGGTTACTGATAGAAGGTCCCATGTGCAGTAACTTTGTTTAAGGACATTTACATGAAGAAAATAGTGAGGTGGTAATTCAAGTACATTTCTTTTTCTTTCAAATTATTATTATTTTTTTTTTGTACTCCACACCTCCAGGCTGCAAGGACATTTTGCCCAGTTTGGGAGAGAGTTGAAAGCCATCAAAATCATTATTAAGACAAGATAAGATAAGACAAGATAAGATAAACTTTATTCCACATTGGGGAAATTCACTTGTTACAGCGAGTGAAGACAGAAAAAGTGTCAGTAACAGAAGTGGTGCAAAAACAAGGGATATAACAAATATAAAAATAAATACAAATATAAAACTATGAGAAAAAATATGAAATATATACTTGTGTGTATTGCACAGGATATTAAGTTAAACATGTGTAACTATATCAAAGCTAGTCCTACTATACTCCTGTGTGTGCTTTTCAAAAAAAAAAAAACTCATATCAGAACATGGGTCAATTAAAACAGAGCTTATGTCAGAGGAAAGAGGGATAAAACAGACATCTATATCACTATTGATGTTTTGTACTCTCATTTCTTCTGAGAACTAATGCAGAGCTTTTTGGCACCAACAAGCAAAACTATCCTCTGTTAAGATTTACAAAACTGCTTTCAGCTCTACCTGCAGCATATACTGTGTCGAGCTCCATAGATCCATAGATTTCTCCAAAATCTGTGTGAATCACAGCACCAACCACAACTGCAATCTGAAAACATTCATTCATTGTGAGTGCAGGTGTACCAACACTGAACTCCATCATTACTGTTGTCATTAGGGACAGCAGATTGTGTGTGCAAGTGTGGCTTAAAATGAAGGATGACAGGAACTATGCAAAAATATAACCACATTGCCAACATTACAAGTTGGTACATCCTCTCCTAAATCTTTATCACATGACTAATGGTGATTTAGAAAGACTTTCAGACAAAGACAAAATAATGCATGAAGGAAGGAAAGCAGTGATTGTTGGTCAGTATTACTCTGTACAATAGTCTTACACCTAATGCTATGGCTAAGTAAATAGTTTATACAGACAAAGAACAACTTTTAAAGTAAAGTGGTTTGCCTACATTGGTGTGCCCAAGAGGAACTCCCTGTTCAACATGGGACTTCAGGAGCTGTATCCCTCTGAAACCACATCATGGAACCATAACAGAGACATAATAACCTATTTGCTTCATGAGTTTCGTAACCGTCTGGTTGCTTTGAAAAAAAAACAAAAAAAACGAAGCGCCGCCACAGCAGCCAGCCTGCCCTCTGTTCCTAATGTGAAGCTAGGACACAGATCTGGTTCATGTGATGATATGTAAACAGTTTCTGGACTAAATTTCCATCTTAAGGATCTTGGAGCTCCGTTAAGGCCACAAGGGGGGACACGCACACACACAGACACAGTACTAATGTGGTCCGACGGGAGAGCGATCTAGAGCCCCACTGTGCAAGAGTGGGAAATCTCATTCATCTGGAGATCTCCTCACCCATGGCCTGGCGTGGCTTTTGGGAAATGCGGGAAGCCGAGGCATTGACTCACTCTAGACGATGGGTCAGGGTGGTTTCAGACTGTTGGAAGAGAATTATGTCGGAGGGGCCAGTATGGAGTGTGTATTCTCAGCTGGGGTAGCAGGGATTCCCTCTGACAAGACCTGAGCATTTTATTTTCTTACGAAGGGAAGGGGGGCATGGGAGGGTGGGTGTGTGAAGGTGACGATGTGTGAAATTATATTGTCCAGATGTATTTATACATGCAGCCAAAATTGAAAGAGTAGAGAGAGCCATTATTTTTGTTAAAAGTAAAAAAACCCTTTCTTGACATGTGTGCACACGTGTGTGTAGCATACATAGCTTTCTACCTACATACATTTGCTTGTGCACATGTGTCCATTTTTTGGCATGCTTGTGTATTTATCTTTGGCAACGTTGCAGCTCCTGATCTCCTTTTACTGGAGGACGATTATGGGTCCAGACGGTTTCCCAGAAGCCATAGCAGTTACGTAGATAGTGGCAAGTTTGTGACACATGGGAGATGCTGAGTAACACTGCCTCCTGCTGCCAGGACTGACTAGCTAACAAACCATGAAGGCATACAGGCTTGCACAATATCTTTAACTTGTGGGGGGGGTCAGTGTGCATCATAATTCCCAAAACCCATCGTACAAGGCATTATTACACCATATGTTCTCGGAAATGGGATACTATACGCAGCACTGGCATGTGCAGAAAAAAAACCAAATGCACCTCCTCATAATAAAAAAATGTATACCCCGATTAATGCTTTGGATAAATTAAACAAGCATCACACTGTATAATTAGTGATCTTTATGTACACACAAATGACTTCAACTGCAGCAACCATGCCCTGTTAGAAAACACCACTTTAAGCATACTGTAACCAGCACTAGAACACACAACTTCTGGCTGTCATGTCAATAAAAACGCCCAGCGGCAGGCAGGTGGGCATGCAATTCCGCCCTGCCCATTGAAAGTCAGTGCAGTTCAGGCTAATCCTGGATACACTTGCTTGCTTAGGACAGGAGGAGAGCATCCTGTTTATTGTCTGAAATGTGCACAGCCGTTCACCTCAGCTCTTCCCTCAATGTTTTGTCAATTACACAACATCCACACGAATGCAATCCACATCAGGCTCTTGATTTTCAGACACTGGCATGTGTTTGCTTGTTGGAAAAGAGTTAGACTTCATGATTCATCTCATTTTGAGTCACTCTGCAAGAAAATATGACAGTGTTTTAACTGAAAATGCTGATTTGTACTGCGGGTAGCAAATATGACTGTAACACTGGCAGCCACAACTAAGACCCAACTAAAAAATGAACCCCAGATCCCGACAGTCGTTGAATTCAAAATGGTAATTTGTAAATTGAGACTATTGCTTACTGAAATTGTGCTTTTATAATAAACCATGCAAGTTATCAGCAGGAGTAGAAGCCAGTTTTCCTACTTGAGTATATTTCCTGGAGAGGGATCCCTCATAGCACGATTATACTATTTGGTTTCAGCGCAGAGGGTCCAAACTGCAGCATCAGGGTATTCCTCCTGATTGGGATCACTGTCTGAGGTCAGGAACACCGCTGTAGGATTCAAGTGAAAAACATACCACCAGTTCAGGTTTCCAACGACTGGGGAGACGCTTAAAGCTGCAGGATTGAAGGGAATGACTTCAGATGGATCTACAGCAGGGCAGCATGTTCATTCCCTGAGGAGCTGCACTTTATTATGTCTGGTTTCATCTCAACAGTCTTTTAATGGTGTAAAAATGGACTGAGAGACTGAGAAAACGTTTTCTCCTCTAGAGCCGAAGTGGGTACGAATGAATGTTGTATGAATTCAGCCACTCAAGAGTCCTTCTGACCTGATGATTGTTTCATCTGGACGCACACATTCTAATTTGCGCTACTTTTAAATGCACGTGTGGTTGCTGTTAAACCTCGTAAAGGCCTCAAAGCAGAACACAGCCTGATGTAAACCTGTTGTCTATTGGCGCTATCAGCACACAGGTGATGTGAGGGATGTGGAGGTCAAGCCTCGGCCTCAGCGGAGCCGTCTAACACTTGAGCGTCACACTATGCGGCTGATTCCTCATGTGATGCATTCTCGCCCCAGTCGTATCAGAGCCAGATGGGAGTGAATCAAAGGAGAGGGCTGACTAATAACTGAGTGTGAATCACAGCATTTTTAACAAGGGCTTGTGTAGCCTCACAATGCACGTGTTGAACAAAACAGTATGTTAAATATAGGGCTGTCACGGTATCAGATTTTCATCATATGACTATTGCAGCCAAATGAATTCATGCTAATGATATTATTGTGGTATCAAAACAGAGTATGAACTAATAATCATAACGCTATTAGTCAAATTCATTCTTTACTTCATGTATTGTGGAAATTGTCTCTGTTTTGGCAAATGAATTGCACTCAAAACATGAACACATTTAGATGAACAGAGAGTCTGTCACCATAACTGCTACCATAACATAACTGTACAAAAGCATACAAGAAAAAGCAGTGAATAGTGAACAAGGCAACAAGATGAACTAATAAACAAAAGATCCACAAGGCCAGATATCTGTCATCAAGACAATGTCAACTATAACAAAATCACTTGGGGGGGAACATGGCCAGGCTGACAACTCGTCAGCCCACGAGGGAGGCTCACCGGACGATGGGACAAACGACAGGTCTAACAAGGGTTGAAAACCAGCTTACAGTGATCGAGGTGACTGGAGCAGCTGCTGATGAGACTTTCCTTGAGCCGGTGTTAGCAGGCCTGCTGACAGAGAGACGCTGGTCTAACTCACAGACACGTCTCTCTAACCGAACAGTCCACGTCTACAACAGTGGAGATGTCAGCACAAGCCATCATCGCAGTGGTTATCAAGGTTGGGTGAAAAAGGCCAATCAGGTAACACTGGGCCAGGTTAAACTGACAAGACTACTCCAAACACCAAGATCGGTTTGAAATTAACTCCAAGTTTAAAGCGATAGACTGAGCAGCTAAGAGTAGAGATTACTGCTTTTTTTTTTTTTTTTCAAGAAACACATTTTTTTTAATCATTCAAATATGGCTGGATAGTTACAAATACATCTTTTTAAGGGGTGACAAACTCAAAACAGATCATTATTATTATTGGTTTACACAAACTTTAAAAAGTGATACTGAACACCTGCAAAGTAGTTCCAGTAGTTCACAGTTTTAAATTAATGCTACCAGCTTACATTAGTAACCATAGCAACTGGTCAGAGCCTCTGTTTACAATTTGTTGTAACATAATTTATTTCCAAGGCTAATCTATCAGCGCCTCGGCCTCTGAGCACCACAGGATGGAGACTGTAACACACAGGCTGCAGGAAGTAGACTGTAACACACAGGCTGCAGGAAGTAGACTGCACCTCTGAACTCAGACACTTTGGATCCCATCATCACTCTCTGACCTGGTGGCACACAGTGATCTCCACTCATGGGAGCGATCCTCTGGCCTGCTGCTTTCATCGGAGAGTGGTAAATAAGCACAAGCTTATAGGTACTTCAGGCTGGGGACCAACCAAGTAAGATTACACATTGACAGCGAAAACATTTATATTGATTAAGGGACAGTGACAGGGCTAATTAGCTAGCTAGCCTTGTAGTTAAAACATAGGTACGGACTTTTAATCTTGCTAGCATAACATTAGCTTTCCGGCTAACAGCTGAGCCAAAGGGTTTTCTGAGCTGAAACATCTCCTTATTTACTGAAGTAATATCAGTAAACAAGCTTTATAGTGACCATGGAATAACATCAGTGTCAAGTCCAAAGCCATGATAACTTAACTTTAACAACACAGCCAATGTAGCATTTCCTGTTTCAGGGCTAGCAAACGAACGCCAACTACTCACTGCCTTGGTGAAGTCTTGAGGACGACGGAGGTGAATGTGGTTGAACAGGTAGATGGAATCAGCCGGCGTGTCCTGCAGACTGTGGTGTTCACCAGCAGCGTCTTTTTTGCGGGAACAAAATAAACTCCCACACGGACGCGCCAACTTTTCTGGTTACAGGAGAGTGCGTCGCTGCTGTCCGTCATAACCTTCCTGGCTTTGCGCGGCAGTAACGTTGGTAGCCATATTGTGTTAGTAGCTAGCTAGGTAGCTAACTAGTGGACTGGCAGGTGTGTGTGTGGCGTTGTTGGAGGTAGATAAAGCGAAAATGGAATGAGACAAATAATTTTAGAGGTGCTGGATTATTTCCATCACATGAGTATTTTTAAAATGATATTAAGAATATCACTTGTTGCCAATACCAGTATATTGCGACACTCCTATTTAGATATCATGTTAACTTGTCTTCAGATAAGAACGATAATTTAGGGAGACAACAGTCTTGTTTGATGAATTTAACCGTTTTAGCTGCCTTAAATTATTAGCATTATTTCCCATGACCACCTGGACCATCACGAGTAAAGCTGCACCCCAACAGCTGGACAGAGTATCTCCATAGACAAGTCCAGAGGTCAAGGCTACTTTAGACACATGTGGAATAACAGCAGGACAGAGAGGAATGAGAAGAGTAAACCCCTTTAGACGGCACAGCTAAGTACAGCTAAAAAGTAAAAAAAAAAGTTGAAATGACATTAAATCAGAGCATTGGCAGACATCATGGATACTGACTAAAACCAAGTTATGACAACACAAGCAGGCCTACCCATCATGCCTTGCTTGGCTGGTAAATGGGAGCTGTAGTTTTTTTTTTTTTGCACAAATCGTGGATTAATGTTAATAGAATCACAAAGGTTTACATTTCTTATGGCAACTGCTACAGTGGATGCCAGCTTGTTTCAGATTATGGATAGTACACCTCAGGAACACATTTCATCTGCTCAGACAGACACAAAATGTTGAATGAGAGATTGCACTGATTTACAGAAGCTAGTGAAACTTTGTCTTTCTAAGTCGATAAATGTGATAGCAAACATTTGAATATTTACACATCCAGCAGACAGCAACATTAGAAATCAGTTGGAGTCCCATGTCTGGCAACCTGACTAAATGAATCTAATTTCAATATTCATTCTCCCTTCGTGTCTATTTTAGTCTCCAACAAGTCCTGAAGGAAGAACCTGCTCTTGAAATGCTTCACTGTGTTGAGTGAGTGAGTGGCTAATTCTAACTTGGTCTGTCTGTGGTTTGGTGCTAAGCAGTTGACATACAGTAGGTTTATCAGAGTTTTTTTGTCTGAGTGACATGTAGTAATATTTCTTGTGTTAATATCAAAATGTGGAACATTATGACACCCAAAGTATGGGCAGTGATGTGGAGGCGCATAAAAGCTACGTAAAGTGGGAACAGTTCATAAATACCATAAGGTTAATAGTTATGATCTGTATTTTTAAATTCCCTCAATATAAAACTTGAATCAATTAAATACTTTTATTTACACATTATTTGAAGTTTAAAGAGGAGGACGAATCAATTTAGTGGAACACGACAATACTTTTGCCGATATATCAACATGCCAACGTAAAAACCTGTAAAGCATCCCACCCATATGCTGACCTCTTAACCTTCCAAGCCCCCCCTGTAACACCAGTAAAAAGAAAAAAAAATCCCTCCCAACTGGACAGCTGCCATGGTCTCCAAGCAACTCGCACAAACAGCAGGAAACAGAAGAGGGGATCCCATCAGAGGGGCCCTGAAAAAGGAAGGCATTGACTAGAGACAGGAAAAGGAGAAAAAAAAGAGGAAGAAGATGGGGGTTGGTCCTTGAGTTGACCCCCTCCACATAAATGTCCAGCAGGGGTTATTTTTTTAGACTCCTCAGTCAGAATGACTGTCAGCCGATCTTAGACTAGAGTGTGACTTGCTGCAGCACTGTAAGCCAGGATCGGGCTATTTTTAATCTTTTTATGACATGTCAATACCAACACCAAGGGCAGGTCATAGAATCACAGTAATAACAGTGTAAGTGACCTGCCTCAAGCTTCTATGGGCCTGAACATGAAAGTCCCTGTAAATCATACCTCTGCAGCAGCACTGAAGGACACCAACTCCAATCGACATCTTCCTCCTGTCAATCTGTCTACACACTTTTAGATTCCTCGAATGTCATTCTTACATTGCTCATGTTGAATTTGAACTAAAGTGGTAAAGAATGCCATGTAATAACCTGATGGATGGGATCTTGTGTCGACTTGTTCCTGAAAATCTGGTGCTGCTTGAGTGCCCTGCTTGTCTGCTGCATGTATATGACAGAGTTAAAGAGTTCAAATGCAAGCTGCTACCCAGACTTATGAAATGACATGGACAGCTTGGAGGACAGAGGGATCAGATAGTGTGACAGCACACCCAGTCTATATTTTAGCATTGCACAAAAAGGAACTCAAAATGGAACAGGGTAGAAGTTATTATGCTGTCCTCTGTCAATGAGGAATCTCTTCCAGAGGAAATGCAGCATGTCACTTTGTGGGATATGAATGATTTAAAGGAATCAAGCACTAATAGGCACGCACTGTTATGCACTCAACTTTTAGTAGATCCCATTTTACAAGAAAATGTTATTTACAGAGTACGGACAGTCATCAATTGCACAGGCATCCAAAAAGGCCTAAAGATCAACCTAGTTAGCTGTTACTTTCACAGTCAGCATTGCAATGTGTAGACTGAGACTGAGTAATTACTTTAGCGTAGCCAAAGTTTGGCTTGGAAAAAGGTCACCAAACTCAATAGGTCTCCTCCTATTGGGAGCAGGAAAGCACACAGTAATGTGTGTGTTTTATGACCAAAGACTCAGGAAATATAGAGTCGTTTGAAAATTGAAAGATTGGATTTATATGATGCCAATGAGCCATGGAGTCACCAAAACTGACTTAAAATTGGCTTGTTTTTTTGGGGTTTTTTTTAGCCCTTTTGGGATATTTAGGGGATGCAGCAAATGTCATGCCAATCAGGTTAATTACGAAGGAAAACTTTATTTTGGGGGGTTCACAGAACACATCAAAGGATAGATGGATGTCTGCATCTTGTCAGAATAATACTAATAGGAGCAATATGATTTGGATGGATTAAACAAACAAGGTGTGACGTGGTACTCAGCGAACTTTAGCCATGCTGGTAGGTAGATTTTTTTACCTTTAGATAAGACCCAGCATCAATCTTAACATCTAACTCTCAGCAGGAAAGAGAATAAGTGAATTTCCCAAAATGTTATACTGTCCCTTTAAATGTGCCTTTGCCTAATTTGTGTCTTCAGATCAAATTTCTGCTGCAGAGGGAATGTTTGATCCTCACCTGTATTAAGGCTGCATGTAGCACCGTGCAGCCTCGAGTCTGGTGAATGCTTGAATAATGCACCAGAAATTCGAAATCAGCCTAAAGAATGTAAAGCAGAATGTTGAATTCACAAAGTACAATTCTCTTCCTCTAGGTTTTTCTAAGTGTGTGTGCTTTCGGAGTTTGCCTTTTGAGCATCTTTTGTTTTTCCTTAAATGAAACATACATCAGTAAGCCTGTCCTCTCCTAGTTAGATAAAATAGCAATGGAAACAATGACTGTCTGTGACAAATCACCTCTCTGTTTATAGTTGACAAAATGATTCAAGACGCAGGGAGATTGAGCTCCTGAGCTCAGATATGTGAGTGACCCTTTAGCATAACTAGGACCCTGGCTGTGCCGGACTATATAAATGTTTTTTTTAATGTAGAGCAGCCAAGCTGGAGAGCCCTGCAGTAAAAATGGCCTTGGCATATATGCTTGGGTTTAAATCACTGTAATGGACCTGGATGTGACAGTCATAGGCTAGAAAAATGAAACCATCCGCCCTCATAATCCCATAAACATTACAGGGATTGCAACAAAACTGAATGAATACACATTTTGGTAGAGGGAAAAAACCTTATTATAAGCTTATATCATACTGTTTTGTTTGAAACTGACAATATGGCCCTCCTCTGATGTCTTGCCTGAGTAATTATCTGTGTTAGAAGTGATGTAGGAAAATTGTCTCATAGGTCATATGTCTTTGACCTACAGAAACTGTTATTGGCCACAGGTTTCGAATTAGCTACACATGTGGGTAAGATACAGTACCCATGGCGGAGCTCTTATCACATCTCACACTGTCAGCAAAACCAGTCGTAGAGAAAACAACAGTGAAAGAGTGCAGTAATAGGTCATTAGTTAAAAAAATGATGTGCAGATATTTCAACCCAGTGGAGCTGTATTTAATCTAGACAAAAACAATGGACGGCATTATCAGAGTTTTATGATTTTGTTTTCTCTCTTGTATTAAGAGCTTGGGAATTTAAGTTTTTCTTTATTTCAAGAAGTTTTTTGTCTTCGTTTCTTTCAGCTTTTTGTTTTTGAATATTCAAATCGCCTCTTGAATTAACTTTCTGATAAAGAACAGTTGCAGGACATAAGCTCTAAGTGGGCAGCAATAGTTCTAAGTGTTATATTAATCTCACTTACCAGGCCTGCAGCAATGGGGCTATGTCCCAAACACGTGTTAAACAGAAGATCTATCTGAAGTATATCATGTAAACAACTATGACAAAAAAAAACAGCCTCACACTGTTCCTTCCCTATTTTCTTCCAGCACAGAATCTTAGTCAATGGCCGTGTGACAATGACAGCCCGGCTCCCTTGGTTTACGAGCCAGACATGTACGTTACTTCCTGTTCATAAGAGGAATCTCTGAAAAAAGCCAGTAGCTAAACATACAGCAGTGTCCAGACATGCCTAAGATAGCTCCCAGCAGTTCTCCATTGTGAGCGCTGAAGTATGCGCCTCCATGCATCTAGATACCAACAAAGGAAAAGGAGAAGTGAGGAAGTGTGTACAACTGGCTGTGCGTGTGTGCTACAGTCATGCCAAAGGATGGAGCCGCTCAAAAGTTACTTTAATTAACCGCAGACTTCTTCATTATAACACAAGCATCACTCATATTAGACTGCAATTAAGGGATGACTAGCGATCTTGTCTGTAGCTGCAGTAGCTGCCACCGATGCTGCAGGCGTAAACACGGCTGACTAATAAACTTGTATCAACAGAGTGCACACAAATGGGTGTTTACGGCTATTAAAGCTGCTTGATCCAAGTTATGGCTCATAGAAAAACTTAGAAAATAGATAATAATAGTGTAGGGAACTCAAGATGCCAGTGTGCACATTTCCCCGGATATGTCAAACATGAATTATATGTTGTAAAAGGAGAAGATTAGCTGTGCAGCTTTGAGGGAAGAGCTTGAGTTTGCAGTCTTAAACTTTATGTATTGCAGAGATTAACCCTGAGTTAGCTACACTTCTCTTGGTTTACATGTCTTGTTAGTGTTCGTGTCCATATAAATATCTGCCTAGAGCTCTCTTTTTTTCCAACTGGTAGCATTCCTGATGTCTAGACAAACAAATATGACAAGACTAAGCCCACAACTTGGAGAGCGCTAGATGTGAAAATTTATACCTGTCAACTTTCGGTCCGTCTTTCACGTGTAAATCTTTTATGGAGAGTTCTAAGAAATGGTTTCTGGCCATGCCAAGATGTAGTCTGACTCCTGGGCCAAACCACTGGTAGTAAACATTATAGAAACTGGCATTAAGTACAGCACTCATACTGAAAAACCCACCCTTGTCATTTATTATATCATCAGCACTTTTGGCAAACATTTCCAATCCCTCAACAGTAATGCATCACATTGAAGTGATATAGCAACAGCAGAAAACGGGGAGAGCCTTAAGGAAACTTGAGTGAGGTTTGAGCTCAGTATTGGGAAATCCTGATCTCGAATTTGGCATATTATGTTGTGCATGTATGTGTGTGTGTGTGTGTGTGTGTGTCGCAAAGAGCCTTGCATTACGGAATGACAACAAGGAAAAAGAGCAAAACAAGACGGCAACAACTCAATTTGTGTAAATGTAAAAGCAGCATGTGTCTGTTTACAAGACACGAGCTATGATCATTTTCTGTGAGACACACGAGCGAGGAGCAGGCCGCTCATAAATCTGAGCGCAAGACATAGTATGTCTCTAATGCTCTCCGCAGACATGTTGTGGCTGCTCGCTACGTGCAGTATCATGGGTCCAGATGTAGTGGCACTATAAATTATAATCTTACACTTCCAGAGAAGACGTAATGTGTAGGCAAATAGTTCCGGATGCTACATACAATTTGTTTTACTGACAATTTGAAGCTAATGACGGTATTAAACCAAGTCAGATAGACCTAGAGATAAACTCCCAACAGTAGTGATGTCAAAAAAGAAAACAATATAAGAAAAAGTTAAATACTCAGCAAGCTTCAGCAAATCAAACACAGCATGTTAGTTTGCCAAGGACAGGAAACAAGGAAAGACAAAGGAAAAATACCTAACATACTGTGAGTGAGTCCAGCTTTCTTATTCGCTGCTAGCACACACTTTGGATCTGAACCTCTGTTAAGTTATGATTTGGCCCTTCCTGCAAGTACAGAAGTGTCCAACACTGTAGGGTTTATTTTGGCACGTCAACACAGTCTCAGTATGGATGTTTTTTACATAAAAGTCTTACCTCATGTATAGTTAAACTGTAGTAGATTTTGGCCAGAGACTGAATCACGCTGCCAGACTTCTGAATTGATCTTGAAGAAAAGGTAAAGTAACTTTATGGGAAGCATTACACCATCGGGTTTTGTAGAATAAGCCCATCTCTTTATAATGAAGTATAGACTGCCTGGTGACCTGGTGGCTGTAATGTCTGACGCTGTAGAGACGGTCTGAAGTGCTCTGACTATTGTTGACAGACACTGTAGCTAATGGTACTTTATTCAGTAGCACAGGATCCATCAAGATAAGCTGTCAGGCTGCCGCTGACCCATGCCACACCACAGGGTTTTAAAGTTGTTCAACATTAGTGCAAGTCCATCCCACCGACTGTGCCAACCACTTGTGCAGCTACTTTTTTCCTACCACCGCTTTGTATCATTTTCATCTCCCAAAGTATGTGATGCTGCTTTTTCATCTTTGTGCTCACACATGCGCATCAGCCAAAGCCGCAGCTGACGCCAGCGAGCTACTGTAGGCAAAGAAAACACAGCATACTATTACTTTCCCCCTCTTGCAGTCAGCTTATGCTTGCCCCACCGCCAGCCTACCCCCAAAAGGCAGTCTGCTTCTGATTATGTGTGATCATCCTTGAGCCTGCCAGCTACATCTCAGACTCATGGGAGTCACTTTTTTTTTTCTTGAAATCTGGCCCTCATTCAAAAGGAATTACATTGTAGCTTGTCTACGCCATTGTTAATTGCACTCATGGCAGTTACCACCTATTCAGTGATATTCTTTCTCTACTTGTTATATGGAGTTGTTTTTTTTTTAACTTGCCATTATCATTTATGTACTATTTGTAACCCACATAATGGAGGCTCTGTTTTCAGTCCTCTGCAATTGTCAAAAGATAGTAAATCGACAGGACCACTAATCGGACTGTTAATTTTAACTACCCTATCAAGTATCATAATGACACGTATCATTACAAATGAAAACAATTTATCAATCTAAGCGTACTGTAGCCAGTTGCTTCAGTGCTACTGCTAGGTGATACCTGCAGTTTGCTGCCAAGGATAATGTATATTTAAATATGCAATGTGTGCTTGTTATTGAATTTCTTTAACATCTGTCAGCCATATAGAACTTTATCTCATCAGCCAACAACACCTCCCTGTATTTTCACCTTTCTGTATCAGTTTATGACAACAGAGTCATAATGGGAACTATTACTTTGATAAATGATAATAGGAGTGCAATTAAGGAAATAAGATGAAAAGTGAACCTCAGTAAGGCATTGTACCCGCAGATTTACCCCTGGACGAACGTGATTCAAAGTATTGGAAAGCAGTGTTTGCGCTGTCAGTGGCTCAGATTAGTTATCTTGGGCAAATTTGTGAAACCGTATTTCCCTCAAACACGAGGAAAACACATTTGGAAATGAAATTGGATAGCATTTGAGTTTTGATTTTAATCACGGGGATACGCTGGATGTTTGAATAATGTTAATGATCATATAATAACGTGATTGCCAACATTAACGAGGAACGTCATTATAGTTATATCAGTAAGTGTACTGCAATATGATACTTTGCTGTTAGTGTGGGAGACCCCCAACTTCCTCCCCTTCCTCCATAGTGGAGTCAAAGGTCAGGGTCTGCTGCAGAAAAACATGTGGAAAAATATATTCATTGCATGTATCCTAATAATATACAGAAGCTGCCAGTGAAGTTTATACAGCAGGATGAGTAGAGGGCAACACACACACACCACTTTTTTGGCTGTATAGTAGACGAGTTAATATAGTTTATACAAGTTTATACTGAAGTTATTCATCAGTTTTATTGATAATCCAGAGGGACTATCTTGTGAGAAACAAGTGAGGAATGATATCTAATCATATCATTTCATTTATAGAATTACGTGTTAATATTGACGTTAACACAGTGTTGCATAAATCTCCACTGACAATATCACAGCCACTACCTGCACTTAATCACTACTCATTTGTGTTTTCACTACGGTGCAATATCCTGTGAAATACACACATGTATATATTTTGTATTTTTTCTCTTAATTTTATGTTTGTATTTCTTCTTATGTTTGTTATACCCCTTGTTTTTGCACTACTTCTGTTACTGACACTGCACCTTTTCTGTCTCTTCTGTTGCTGTAACAAGGGAATTTGCCCGGTGTGGGATAAATAAAGTCTCTCTTATCTTGTCTCATCTTAAGGCAAAATGGAAGACAGGTCAATATAGAGACTTGGAAATTGTTAACTACTGAGGAAGAGTGAGGAGGAGTGAGACCAATTGAAAGCTCCAGAGGGGCAACTAATTAGGCCCTGTGCTGACATTGTTTTCTTTTATATTTGTGCCCTTATTTCTGTTTTCATCATAAATATTGAAGCTGTAAAGGTGAACCACAAATACAATACAAAAATAAGGGAGAAATATAAAAGATGAAATGAATAGTTACATCGATAACTGTGGGTTATTTTGGAATTTAAATTTAATTTTGATGAAAGACTGGATATTAGACCCAGTGGTATGTTATTTAAAAAGAATTAAAAATTGTGACTGAAGTAATAAACTTTGGGGTAGGTCTCTCTCTCTCTCTCTCTCTCTCTCTCTCTCTCTAGCTCTCTCTCTCTCTCTCTCACACACACACACACACACACACGAGCGCGCGCGCGTAAACACACCTCACACACCTCCCACCTCCATCGGTGGGATCCCAGGGTGGAAGACATCATCAGGCGGTCCAGGAGGTTGCAGGAGCCGGTCGCGTCATCCGTGGATGGGCGGCGCGCTGACGGGAGGACGGAGGGTGTTTTCCAGCTTTAAAAGCACCGGAGCCGGCCCCTCTGACAAAACCGCGCCGCGTCATCGACCTGGGGAGACTCTTGAAAACCTTCATTGGGCTGAAGAGAACCAAACTCACCTCAGCCACGGTCCCCGTAGCAGCTCTACCTGCGCCGGTCTCCAGCTCCGCGTTCGCTCGTTGCGCACAGTCCACCGCGCTGTGGTGCCAAGTTGTACACTCGCTTTGCTTCCACTTCTCTGCGAATTATGCTTTTGTTTGATGGTGTGTGAAGTGATCTAGCTCCTGAGATAATTGCATCGGCGTTGCTTATTACATTCTGACAGTCGAGGAAAGTTGCGCATCGCTTGTTGAATGCAGGATACATTCTGCCTCAGCGGCGATTCCAAGTTCAGCTTTGGAGCAACAGCCGGTAAGCAGCGAGGACTCCAGTTTCTCACCTCTCTCGCCACCGATATGAAGTCTGCAGAAGAAGGTAAAATTAATCGCTTGAAGTTTGTCTTAATGGTTCAACCAGCTCTCAAATATGAGTGTTTTGTCATCAGGTGCTTCTGCTTTAATGCAAATTGATAGGAACCTTGTGCACTACTGTAAAGTCGAGGTCAAGCATTTGGTAAGATCATATTACAGTGAAAAGGATCTGTCACTATTGCTGAATTGCAATGTAATCTAATTTTATTTTAAAACATTAATTTCATGACTACAAATTTTCATGATATTTCATAAAAGTAAATCCACCTGTACAAACTTGAGCAGCTGCTTGACATTATATTGTTGTTTGATCACTTTAATTCAGCAGTACTAGTTACTACGAGGAAAAACTATGCAGTTTGAGGACACATGTTTTTGAATGATCCTCTAGTGTGACATCTAAAGAAGTCACCAAATACATTTGCTTTATCTTTGCTCTGCATGAGGATCAGATGAGCACCCACTCCACTATACTGAGTGGCATGCGCCCATTTCACATCCACACCATTAGGTGTCTCCAGCTGTGCTTGCAGGTGCTTCTCATCATGTGCATAGGATGTTGCTGTCACCTGCACTCCTCTTGATAAGAGATTCACATCTTTTTTTTTTTTAAATGATATAAACAGTAAAAATTGGGGAGATTCTCCCAGTGCACAGTGAGGTCAGATGTCAGGGGTCAGCCACTGAACAGCAACATCAGGGGTTGTGTGATACTTAATCTTGGATGATGATTCAGCCTTGGCTTACCATTAAAAGGAAAGTCACATTTTTCATAAGCACTTTGATTCTGCGTTTATGGTAGCAAAATTTGATTTGGTCCATCAGAAGTGATTGAAACTCTGTCTTGTCTTAATTCACTGACTCCTCCAGTGCTGATGTCACTGGCTTTTTGTGGATTTTGGGAATTTCATTTAGTCTTTGGGGTTTCAGACGGACGGGTGCGGGCTGTATTATTATTCATTTCAGTCCCTCAGTCCTGAGCCTTATAATTGGTAACAGACGTGTGTGTATATGTGTGTGAGTGAGACAAAGAGTGAGAGCTGTGATCTGTGCGCTCTGGGATGCCGCATGCCGGGTAGCTTGCTTGACAAGGAGACGTGCCTAACCACACACAGCTTGAGCAGGGCTGCTTTATTATCACACATGTACATAAACTTAGGCACATGGACACACGCACACACACACACACACACACACACACACACACACACACACACACTCTACTGGTGTTTTGCCATAGCCCATAGTCAGCCATGTGCGATAAGTGGCCCCAGGGTTCTTAGTTCCAAAGGCTGCAGATGACTTCTGTGGGCGACCACCTATCTCTCCCTGAGGTCCCGTCAGTCTGAGCCCAGCCTGGACCACAATCCCCGTGGATAAACCCATCCATTCTTTAGTCACGCTGGTTTGGTTGTGGGGAGCGAGTGTTTTGATCATGATAGCATAATTGAGAAAAATTGTGGAGGACAGAAAGAGCACGCTATAATCTGTGTGATAGTGTTTTCAAATGAACTCTGCTTACACCACATTTTCAGTGCACTGAAAACAATTGTGGAGGCTTTGCCTTGAGTGCAAGAGTGAGTCATTTGATTTTTCTTTCATTTGTTTCACCACACAAATTATGATATGGTATAATTTGGTTAGTTCAGCAGATGTGACGTGTGTAACCCGGAAAAGCCAAGTTTCAAGACTGTAGAGCACACAAGAGTGAAAGGCCCAGTGTGTTTGAGTGGGTGTTAGAAGAAGTGAAGTATGTTGTGGCTTAGTGCACTGATCGCACACACATTCAAAAGGGGGAGAAAAAAAACATGAAAGCAAAGGAGGTGTGTCAGTCACACCGGGTGGAGTGGGTAGGAGATCACAATCTGTTGAGCAGTAGAAGAGGGTAAACTAGAGGAGAGAAAAGCATCTATGGAGACTGAGCTGAAGGAATACTAGTTTTTATGTTGAAATTTAGTGTATAATCACTGGGGCGGAGATGAGTTTCCAGGATGAAGAGCAAGAGTTTGATTTCAGCTATATGTTTGAGTACAGCCAAGGTGTGCAGAATGAATCACAGACAAGTGAGTACTCTAGGGCAATGGAGGGTTTCTTTTCTTTATTGTATGTTATGTATAGTGCACAGTGTGAGGGCGCTGATGTATACTGGGATCAGTGGGAAAAAGACTTTAAGATCTTTAATATATTTCAATGAATTTTTCAAGAAAGAAGGCAAGTTTTTCTATAATCTTGTATTTTACACTAAGTGATTGGCACTGGCCACTGAAAGGTGTCCCAGGCTTCGCTTAACTTGTGGTATATTGAACTTCTCTGATGCCTATCTCATAATCACGTCTGAAAATAGACTCTCATAAACTAATTTTAGATTGCCTACCCACATATTATGTGGTGTGTGACAGATTCATCATTTCATGTGATGCAGAGCATTGTGGTTAACAAATATAGAACACTGCATCTAGGGGAATGCCCTTCTCTGAGTTTCAGACTCAATGGTAGTCATTATTTGACCAGTTTTACCCTCATTGACATTATCAATAAGAGGCAGACGTGAGGTTTACAACTCTTGACAGAGCAGCCAGTCTCTACAAGGATAACTGAAGGGCATATCTTTTAGGCTACAAGTGTCTCCACTGGCTGAGTTTGTATGCCATTGCACTTGTCTGCATGTGATTTCCTTGTATGCTTGCTTGTGCATGCCCTTTGTTTGTGCACGTACCACTGTGCATCTGTATTTAACGCTGCAGCAAACTCTCTTTGACTTAATCACAAGCTCAGAGCGATGCGAGAGTGCTGTCAGTTTTCCACAGGGGAGGGCCTAATTCACTCAGTGAGTGATGCAATCAATCAAATAAAGCATCCATCAGCGCTGCTGGAGGAATTCCTGTAGAGTACATATGACAGCAGGGAGTGCCAAATAGAGCCTTAGATGAACTGATCAAACAAACAGAGTGGCTGTGCAACTTGCGACTACACAGCAACCACATACAGTAACTGCTTTGAGATGATTGCTAAGCTTCTCCAGATGTTTCTAAAGAAGAGAGGCAGTTATTTGCAAGGAGACATATTGGTAAAATGTGTATATGGGTATTGTTCTAAAATGTTAATTACCTTCATAATGTAATGGCTCTGAGTATTTGCACTTGCATGTTGTCATATATTACTGACTTCCACATACTTAAAATATACTTCTCCTTTTTCAGATGCATACAGCTACACACCAAATGTCAGCTTGTCCCTTCCACTGGGTATGGGCAACCCCTGTCTGGCCACCCAGTACCACACCTTACAGTCCAGTCCAGTCATCTCAGTATCCTCTTGCCATCAGACAGGCTACAGTCTCCAAAATGATAACCATGCAGCATCAGGTTATTACCTTCCACATGGCTTCAGACCCAATGGTGCACCGGCCCTGGAAAGCCCCCGTATTGAGATCACTGCCTACAGCCAGTATCCCGAGGATGAGGTAGAGGAGAGCAGCAGTGAGGACCACATCATCAAACGAGGCGTTAACTCAGTCGTGACGCTGACACTGCCCAATGCAGACGGCTACCGTGATCCCAGCTGCCTCAGCCCCGCGAGCAGCATTTCCTCACGTAGCTGTAACTCTGAGGCGTCCTCTTACGAGTCCAGCTTCTACAACTACGACAACTCACCACAGAACTCCCCCTGGCAGTCTCCCTGTGTTTCTCCCAGAGGCTCATCCTCACTCCTGCCCTGCCCGAATGCCAGTGGCCCTGTAACTTCTCCTCACCATTCACCTTCCACTTCCCCTCAGATCGGAGCTGTGGCTGAGGAAGGCTGGCCGGCGCAATCTCGTGGCTCCAGGCCTAACTCCCCTTCCTACAGTGGAGGCGGCGGAGGCAATGGCGGCGGAGGCATCGGGAAGAGAAAGTACAGTTTCAATGGCACTTCTTACCGTCAGACACCCTGCTCACCCAACCAGTCGCCCACCCCATCCCCACATGGCTCCCCAAGGGTCAGCATCACAGATGAGAACTGGCTCGCCAACACCAACCAGTACACCAACTCCGCCATCGTGGCCGCCATCAATGCCCTTACCACAGATGGAGTGGTAGACATGGGGGAGGGAATCCCGATCAAGACGCGGAAGACCATGTTGGACCACTCCATGAGCCTGAAGGTGGAGCCTGGTGGAGAAGTGCTGGGTCCGGATGAGGAGCTCTGTCATGAGGACTACCCCTCCCGCTTGGCCCTCAAGAAGGAGAGCTACTGTGGAGGGTTCCTGGATGTGCCCCAGCATCCGTACACCTGGTCGAAACCCAAGCCTTACCTCAGGTGGGTGGAGCTGCTCCAGCACTCAGTAGTACTGTAAAAAAGTTAAACACACAAATCCACATGATGAAACACTTCTGACTTCAAAGATGATTGAACCAGTCAGTGTAAAACCAACGTTGTTGTCTTGCCCTTAGATTTTCTAGAGAAGACAATGAAGCCGACACATGTTTACTTATTTAGTCAGATTTATGGTTTTTAAAATTCTGCCTGAGGATTATTTTAAATATTTTCAGAAAGGAAAAACAATTCATTCGATAATGCCACTACTTTACCCTGCTGTTGTCTTTTCCTTTCCACATTTGGTGTTGTTTATTTATTGCGAGGATAAGATTGTTTAAGTTTTCATTCTTCAAAGGCCATATCAAAAGGCAGACCTCCAAAAGTTGCATTCTCTGCACTTCCAAAAGAGTCCTCTTTGAAGATCAAAACTATTTTATAAATCATATTTCACAGGGACGAGTTGCCCAGATTGTGTGTGCGTGTGCGTGTGTGTACCACTGTTGCTATAGCAACCCACACACAAACATGACAAATAGACACAATCACTTGCACGCTGTCTCACAAAAAACAGACATGCACTCAACTATATAATAGATTTTATTTATTTTTAAGAAAGGTAAGCCTTTTCACTTTCAATTGTGTCCCTCGTGGCATTTTTTCCAACCAATAACACACTTTCCTGTCAGAAATCAAGTGTTTGATTAAGATAGTGAGCAACAGGAAGTAATGGTGACAGGCCTGGCTGAAGGGGAAGCAGTCTCTGGGTTAATCAGCTGGCTCACTGCTCTGGTCTGTCGCGCCATCAGCCCATCTCTTTCTGTGTAGCCAGCCTGATGTCATGCACTAACTGGGCAGATAAAGCCCTGTGGGGGGAAATCAGTTCGTTTTGGGTCAACAAACAGCCCGCAAGTTCCACAAAGATGGCAGAGATTGGTTTCAGTTGAGCCACCCTTTAGGTCAGGAGTTTGCATTTAGCAGGCATCCGGCATAGAGAAATATTGTCTTGCACATGTTTGTTTTGGTTTAGATATCTCCACGGTGTTCACATGGGAAGCTCTGACTCTCCATTTCAAGAACAATGATGTTAAGGGAGGCCAGCTGTAGCTCTGAGAAAGAGATATCATGCTCTAAGGCAGGGTGTGCTGCTGACCTTATTCCATTGTATAACTCCATTGTCTTTAATGCTAGTGTGGCTTTGCTTTAGAGTTTTACAGTTATCAATTTGGAATGAATAATAATTGTATCAAAGGACAATCAGCCTGATTGCAAGTTTGTGTAGGATTTGTTTTTGTGTCCTAGAAATGTCCATCCTCCCACTGTCACTTGCTTAACTGTGTCTGTTTCCACCTGTCACACCATAGTACAAAGTAGTGCACTGCTGCAGGCCACATTCGTCTCTCATTTATTTTTCATAAAAAGGGCTTCAAGTTATTACCCAGGCCCAAGGAATTATGCACGTCAGTGAATGACTTAAATTGATTAGACTAAAGATGATGATGATGAAAAGGAAAAGGATAAAGCCAGCCTAATTTGAGGCTAATTTAAAGCAAGTGTAGAACTTGTTGAGTTAGACTTTCTTGGCAGTGATGGAACCATCAAAGAAAAAGTAACCTCACAGTTCCTACTACAAAAAAAAAGGTTTTAGGAACAGAATAGAAGAACGTGGAAAATAAAACATAAAACACAATAATTCTTCTTTTTATTCCATGCGAAGTGGAAACAGCACTTCCTGTTTTTCAGAAATGAATAACCAGACAGCAGGTGTTAAGCACAGAAAGTGTAAATCTTTCATGGACTAAATAAAAGTTAATTCTCTATTATAGGAATCAGCAATACAGTAAAGAACAGAAAATTGCATTGTGTTATTGTGTTATCTTATCTTAATAAAAATGTGTCATGTTATTGCAGCCCAACTATGCCAGCTCTTGACTGGCAGCTTCCGTCCTGCTCCGGCCCATACAACCTACAGATTGAGGTGCAGCCAAAGTCCCACCACAGGGCCCACTATGAGACTGAAGGCAGCCGAGGGGCAGTGAAGGCGCTGTCTGGAGGCCATCCAGTTGTACAGGTTGGTCACCAGCACAATGTGAGCCAGCAAATGGTTTTTGAATTGAATCTTTTAGATTCACTGCACATGTTGCTGTCTACCAGAGACGGGGTTAGCTTTGTGTGTTCAAACTGTGTAACAATTTGCTGTCATTACAGCATAAGTGGTAACAAGCAGACAAGTGCATGAAAATCCAACAACAAGTTAGTGACATGGACGTTTGGCTGTTGCTGACTTTATGACAGCATGTAGTCACAGAGCAAAGTCGGTGCAGTCTTAGCATTTCTTCCAGTAGAGTAGATTCTGACACTCTCTTACTATTTATGTCATATTTTGTAATCAGATTTTAGCTGTCAGACTTAGTTGAATTCTGAACTATGTTATTTACCTTCAAACTAATAGGATTTGCAAGAATCTTACTTACTTTCAGAAGAAATGATAAATGAAACTTGTTTAGGATATACCACAAAAATCTGATTTGAGCTGCTTGTCTGCATTTATTTAAGTTTGCATTAGAAAAGTAGAAACTATTGTAAAACATTCTTCAAGTCAACTATTTCAAATTTACAGAATATTTAGTGTCTCAGGACATGTATTATCATTGCAAACTTGTCAAGCTATCCATAAGTTTTGACAGCAGCATTGCAGTATGTGCACACTACTGTCTCTATGTTTCTGTATGTGCTCGTGTGCTGTGTTATTAATGTTGCCTGATGCCGGGAGTCAATCTACTGCTGCAAAAGGTCGCCCTGACCAGCAGCAGTGCATGCTGACTCAATTAGTATAGAGCAGGACCATCGCCTCTCACTATTGTGCTTGGCGAACACTTAAAGGGCACACGTCAGTCTCACCAGCAGCACAGCACAGAGCTCCTTTCTCTGCTACACTGTCATCACACTGTGCTGACATCTTGGTTTACTCAAGGTGGGGATCTTGCAGTGTGTGCGTGTCCTTAAGGTTAAGAGTCAATTTGCATTTAATGTTGTCAATTCAAAAGGAAACTGCTTTTAACCCAATAATAACGGGCATTCATTCTTTGTTAAAGACTGGATTTGAAGATTTTGGCCATATCATGCAGCCAAAGCAAACAGTGCACCCTGAGAAAACATTTTCCAACCAATATACAGTTTCAGGTTGGTGGTCTATCCTTGTCACACGTGTAGCATTAGACGTTGTTAGCGCCACAGCTGTTTTGTAAATACATGTTGTCAGCACATCCTGGTCTGCTCAATGTCAAATGCACTTGACAGCTGTTGGCCAACGTGGTGTTATAAACAGGCCTGTCAACCTTCACGTTTTCTCTGTAAATACAGGTAATTATTCCCCTTCATTGCAACCTTTGTAGATCAACATGCGGGTGAATCAACATTTTACCCTTGCACCTCCCCATGAGGCTGACCAGACTCAGCCTGCCATGAACAGCTGTGGCAGGTGAGACTGGTTTTGATTTAGTTTACACCACATACTGACTCACTCAGGGGGCCAGAGCAAAAAGTCGTAAGTAAGCGTCCTGTGTGTCATTGCATAAACTGTGTTGTCCAGATTAAGATTGATGACTTGGGTTGTTTATGTCACACTGCACAGGCACCATTTTATTGCCAACTTTGCAAGGGTGTTTTTAAGTCTTACTGTATATGTCAAGCATTCCTTATTATGTTGTAGTCATGAAGAAACTATGATGACAGCTGCTTTACTGTCACCCCTCCCCCCTTTCGCTCGCATATCTCATACTTTACTCTTACTTTTTGGTGAGGAGTGATTTATGCCTGTGATATTGCATGTGCAGTCAATTGGGATATCTTGGGGGTTTCATAACAGTGGAAACCACTGGTAGCATAGCAGTTGGCAGAAAGATAAATCTATGAGGATTATGCAATCATGTGTACTTTCTAGAGGGTAAAATATAGAAGGGCATGGTCTGCATTTTCACAGAGTTTTTGCACAGTTTGGAAGACCAGATCTCTCATAAATCTGACTGTCTTACTGTTTCTCTCTTAGTCTTTGTTGAAGTGTGTTGTTTTAGTCTTGGTGGATAGGGCATGCTGTAGTCCCCGGTGCCCTGAGGTAATGAGTGGCAGGCGCTGGATGGGTGGGTGCAGTGAAGGAGAATGAGTCAATAATGACATGGGGACACGGGAGTAGGAAGCAGCTAAGGAAGTGTGTGTGTGTGTGTGTGTGTCTGTGTGTCTGTGTGTGTGTGTGTGTGTGTGTGTGTGTGTGTGTGTGTGTGTGTGTGTGTGTGTGTGTGTGTGTGTGTGTGAAACAAGTAAAGAGAAAAAGAGAGAAGGGGCAGAGGGAGTCACCAGGCAGCTGAGGCCTGGCTGCCCCTGGAGATGCTCTGTATCCTGCTGATTAGGGCCTGGGTGGCCCTCAGGTTGGCTGAGCATGGTGGTGGAGGCGGGGTGGTGGATAGGAGGCAGACTTCCAGCACCCATCGGACGCCACCTCCCCTTTCCATGCACCGGTGCCCCCCTCCCTCCCTCCCTCCCTCCCTCCCTGGGGTGCCTGAGGATGTCACTCCTTGTGAACCGTTCATCCTTCAACCATCTCCCAAACCCACACCAGCAGGCCTCACATGGCTGAAGCCCAGTCATCCACAGCTCTATTGTTTTTTTAGCTCATGGATGATCAGACATGCACCATGAGTGATGGTGACATATGTGTTGGAAAGCAACACTGAAAAACATGAAGGGATACACTGTTTCTACATTGTGTGATGTTCCCAGGAGAGACAACTGATGACAGTCATACCGAAATGCTCAACTGCTCATTTACTGTTGTGATCTTGTTATTCAATAACAAGCAAAGGTGTTTTCTTGACAAGCACACAGGAAAGTTTAGCATCTATAAGGTCTGACATCATCCTAAGCTGCAGCAGATCAACCACACCACGCTTAGTGCTCTCCGCCGCACAGGATGGAGAGACTGCGGGGTGGATGGGTGAGGAGCATAGTGTTTACACTCCAGCAGCACACCAATGAAAACCTCTAGATTATGGGTTACCTCGACTCATTACCCCGCTGTTGCTCCCACCGGCTCTCTGCGCTTCCCATTCCAAATCTCAGTCATTTATTCTGGACATGCACTCAGACCTTCCCTCCCCATCTCCGCATCCGCCGCCTTTTAACCTCCTCTCCCCCGATTGGTCCACATTGTGACCCCCGCAACTGCTTTTCCACTTTATTTACTGCAGCAGACCACAGCGCCATTAAGAGGATCTAGGGTGCTCTATCGGCTCCTCTCACACTGTTCCAGACGCTCGCCTCTCTCACCACAGCTATGCCAAACGTCTACCGGATGATTTTCGAAGCCATACTCAGGAAAAAAAAACAACCTGGTCTACCTTCTCTCAGAATACCACCATGACATTGATTGATGTGTTTTTCCAGAGGAGAACATCGGGGAAAAAATATGATTTGTGCCGAATTATTTTCATTGAGAATATAGTAACCGAGGACATGACCTGGTTCTGATCTAAAATGTGGGTTCAGTTGAAGATTAAGCAAAAGCTTTCTGGTTCAACACAAGTCAGGAAACAGACAGACATCCGCCAGGCTCTTAGTAACAACAGACACCAACACCTGTGGAGTATTAAAGCTATCGCGCAGCACACAGCTCAGTCCTTCATATGGCTACTTCGTATACAATAATGACTGGCCTATAGGGCTTTCCTCCTCACGCAGACACACACTCTCTCGCTCAGTCTCTCATTAAGTATAAAGCAGCAACAGACATGGTGTAATTTCAGCAGGATGTGGCCATCATCCCTATTAACATGTGCGTGACTTAATACCCATCTCCTTTCCGCTACAACTGTATGTAATGCACATCAAATTTGCAGTATGTTTCCGCCAAGACGACATGAAAGACCTTGGCGAACATGTGCTCAGTTCTTCGCATGTGCGGTTTCACCTTGGGATCCGGTGCTTGCTAGCTGCGTAATGTCTTACAAGAAAACCCCCGATCTACAGCACCCAATACTATAGCTGCTAATTGCTCATTAAACCTACTGCCGCCTCTTGTTTGATATTCAAAAGGCTTGGTGTACCCTGTAGTGCAGTTAGAGTTTAGTCAGGGCTATTATTCGTTGCCCAAAGGGGTATTTATGCCACTCTTAAATTGTGGTTCCCCATCTGCGGGGCTTCCCTTACACTGGTATTGGGCTACCACTAATTACCGGTTAATAGCAAGTGGAAAAAATTTAGCGAAATGCATTGCATCGTTTTCACTGGTTTGAGGTGATAACCAGACAACCCACAGATTTATTAGGTAAGACACTGGAGGGTAGTTGTGCTATTTGGGGGTTCAGCAGTTGTCCCTGCATCATCTTGCTCAAATGCTCTGTAGGTTTGGATTATATTTCTCATGGCAGGCAGTGCTGGTAACAAAGTCATCCTTTTTAAATGGAATTTGGACCCTCACTGGTCTAGACATGGGCTAGTGCTTGAAACTATGCCCTCAATGACATAACACCAAAGTAATCAGTTCAGCAAAAACTTTGTGGGATATAGCTGTTTGGTTGCTTATAAAAGGAGCAGCTTTCAGAGCTATGGGAACGCAGCACATTAAAGGATTGCATATGTTTCCTTATGCATTCAATATGAGGCACAGGAGACATTAGCAGGGCAGGAGGGTGATGGAGTAAAGTCTGGAAGGAGAGACAACTTGGATGAGTGTACATTTAATTGGGTACAGCAAAGGCTGACTGTGTGACTGTCAGCACTTGACAGAGAGAGGGGAGCGTGATAATGGGAAAAAGCCTGAATCTGCTGTTGTATTTCTCCTCCCCTGCTTTAGTCCCCCCCCCCCTCCTCCTCTGCTGCTTCCAGTCGTCTTCTCTCTCTCCTCTCCCCGATTCTCTGCGCCACGTGGACCTCTACGAGTCATGACATTTCTCCAGGCAGTGATGAAATCACTGTGGAGGGATAGAAGGCAGCCCACTGCAGGCCTCACACTCAATTTCTAGCCAGGCCAGACACATCTAATTTATCAGCAAGTAATTATTAAACATTACATGTTCAAATCCTTTCTTTGAACTACCGAGGCCAGGTGAAGGCAGCACTGAGAATGTCACTATTAGTAAAGAAATAGCTAATACAATATATGCTACCAAAAATGCATATATATTAATAAGTTGAGAAAATACCCTCTACCATTATTTCATCACAACAGATTTTCATAGAGTGAAGAGAATTAAGAGAAAAAACTGATGGGTGCAAAGGGACTCAGAATCAATGTAGGAGAATGGATTGGATGTACCCCCCTCTCCCTTTTTAACTCACACATCATCACAAGTGGCCCAGACAATACAGCTGCATACAATTACACAATTAATGCATCAGCTGCCATATCCACAATGTTTTACTTGAGCCTCAGCTATCAAAAATGGCTCGTGCAACAGTGGCTTGTGGTGGGAGGTGTAAATGGATCTAGCTGACACAGTGGCAGAAGTTGGCACCCCGAGGCAGCTGCAAATCAAGCCTCAATTCAAACTCGGTTTAGATTATCTCAAAATAAATATACGCTACGTGTGCCAGATAGACTGCAGTTACAGCTCGAAAAAGCTCATCTGGTCAAAATTAGCTGCTCTCTGGTTCAACCTCACTGGCTGCATTAGACACAAATACAAAGCTGAGGTCACAGGTGTGAGTGAAGCCTCTGTTGTTGCACCACGGTTTACTACACTGTCTTGACTTTTGTCCTCCCCACGATATTCCCCCCTTGAGAATAAAATGAAGAAGTAAGCTTTGCGCTTTGCTTGTGGTGTGCATTTTAGTGAGCATCGTAGCAGTTTTGCAGAAGCTAAAGGAGAGGGTCAGGGAGCACATATGGTAAAGGAATCGAGGGAGGTCGCCCAGGGGGGACTAGACTGCCTTCCTTTGCTGCTGGGAAGACCAGCGTCACCAAGAGGACTACCTGACCTCATTAATCACTTCCTCTCCTCCATGAGATCACTACGGCTCTGTGAGGACGCCACCGTCATCGTGTGCTACCGCAAGATGAGTGAAGGGATAAAGACCCCCCCTCCATCCTGCCTCTCATGTGGGCCTCCTTACAGCCACGTGGCAGCTGAGGTAATGGTTGGAGGTCACCTAGAAACCCAAAGAAGTCTACTGAGGCAAAAGTGACAGACGACACGGCTTTGTAGCGCGGCTGCCTGCGTTTTATTAAATCATAAGGGGACGTCATGCAATTTAACGCTCCGGTGTTTCAGATTTGTACCTCATGCTCCACCATAGCGCTCTCACGAGTCAATACACTAGTAACTGGTAGCATGTGTGGCTATGGATAATTACCTCTGGTGACACCATAAGTAAAATATAACAAGCAGAGCGGGGTCTGCTGGTGAGATCACTGCATAGATGAAGTGGTCCCTTGGGATGCCAAGACTTCAAGAAGCTCCTGACCTCGGCCTAACTCACTGATGACTAGCATGTGTGGCTAGCTCACAGGTCAAAACAGCTGCTAGAGACACTATGTGGAGCTGAAGAGAAAAATAGGACGGTCGGAACAGGAGATGAATGACAGCCTTAGCTTTACCAGTCCCTTTGCACTCCCTTGATATTTGAATCAAAGTGCAAAGCCAGATAACCACTGGTGCTGAGATTATTGAGACATATGGATATATGCTCTACTCCAGTGACTAGTCATATTCTATTTTTAATCAACATAATTAATACTGACAATTTTTTTTAACTGGGGAGAAAAAGAATACATCTTCTGCCTTGTTCCAAATCCAAAAGGTCTGTCATCAAGTGCAGACCAAAGGCATTTAATCTTCATGTTAATTATCAGGCGAGACAACCTTTATTATAGTATCCAGACAAATTTGTTCTCAATCCAAAGACATTAGATGTCCATGAAACTGTAGTACTAATTTCCATAGACTTCTAATGACGTAGCTCTGCAGTCCTCCGCTAACCTTCGTCTTCCTCACACCCCCATCCCTGACCATCCTCACAAAGGTAATTATAAACCCATTAATCAGATTATGTCATAGGTTACATGTGGTCTGAATTTTGTTATATGACTCAGTCTGTTAGATAAACAACAGGGGTCTTTTATTCCATTTGACGGTACCACTGTTTTCATGGAGCTCAAAGGAAATTGGTCGGACCGGAGTAATTGACCAATTTGTGGGATTTTTCAGATGGTCATAGCTTCGTGAGCCCTGGTCTTGAGTAAGTGATCCCTCACAGTAAATGTCAAGTAGCCACATGGGTGGATCCACGGAGGTCCACGCGATGAGAAGTTTGTCCTCTCAGTTTTTTCTTGGTTTTAATGGATTCTACAGTGATCTGACGGTTTTTAGATTGGAGAGATTTGCAAGCCCACACCAACATCCGCCCTTATGACCATATGACCACTTTGCACTGCAAAGAACAGGCACGTCCTGGGAGGTCTGCAGTGCAAGACTCAGTTCCACCAGAAATCCACATTTGGTTGGCAAATTATTCTGGTTAGAAATCACTCACAAAGTATCAGGTGCCCTTCACCACACTATGGAATTTGCAACCCTGCCCGTGTGTTCATACTTTTGAGCCATTACGCACTTGGTTAAATCATCAAATAATGTTACTTTAGACGCTGTCAGAAAATGATCCAGGTATGCTGAATGTAAATTGGCAGTTACAATTTATATTTGAAGTGTCTTTGACCCCAAAGTCAACAGTACATTTTAAACTATGCATGGCTATGGAGTTTTTCTTCTCTTTTTTAAACGATTTGATCTTTTTATTACTTGAGCAGTAGCGGCTAATGGAGGTCTTCTAGAGGAAGTGGTAGTTGTTTGAAGTGGTGGTTCTGATACAGGAGTCTCTTTCATCACAGTGGGACACAGTCTCAGAGCTTTAATGGAAATCATAATGCATGTTCATAACTGCCCAAAGGCAAAGGGGCTGGATCCAGTCTGCATACCAAGCTCCATGAAGTTTTTTGGTGTCGAGGTGTAAAGTTTGCTGAATTTGACAGCTAATGTACCTATATATGGGTATTTATTACACTCTGGATGTATGTTGATACTTATTGTAGACGGACAGAAAAAACTGAATTTGGACATAATTTACACTAATGATTCGTAAATATGGTTTGCCAGTGTCCAAGTTTTGATTTGATCTCATCCACTAAATGTAACTCATATTTATACAGGAAAATGGTATCAGCCCAATCATCGGTTTGATAAACCTTTTAGACTGAGTATTGCATCTTGAGGCAGACCTTAGATGCCTGCCCCCGTTTCTTTTTTTGTCTTTGTGAGGGTCACTTTCCTCTGAGTCACTGTCGACTGCTTGCCTCTCTATTGGTACTTTTTTTAATAGCTGCAGTGAGATTTTAATGAACAGTGGAGTGATGGGAAGCCAGACTTTCAATCAGCCTCCATTTCTCTGCACCCAGGAGATCGCTACCCCAGACAGACTCAGAAACATCAAAAAACTTTTTTTTTTCTCACTCCCCTAAAGGAATGTAGAACTAGCTCAAAAGAGAACAGCAAAGACCACTGAAAAGGGGTCTCCAACCCAACCAAAAAACAAACAGAGAAGAGGGGCTTATTTTCGCTGCCCCTCTACCATGTCAGAGCTATCATTAAAGGCCCCTTAACTATCAGTACCCGATGTGCATTCAATCTCTATTTCCTAAATGAGGGGTTGCCTGAGATGGGGGTCTTAAAACCTGATGTTTCCTCTCACCTGGGTCCCTTTGTTCTCCCGCCAGCTTTATGGCTACATGGAAAGCGAGCCGCTCACCCTGCAGCTGTTCATAGGGACCGCAGACGACCGCCTCCTGCGACCACATGCCTTCTACCAGGTCCACCGCATCACCGGCAAAACCGTCTCCACCACCAGCCATGAAGTCATGCAATCCAACACCAAACTTCTGGAGATCCCTCTGCTGCCTGAAAACAACATGAGAGCCATGTGAGTGCTCTTAGACCTTCACAGGTCACCTATCCATCTTTTTCTTTCCACATTTTTCACTGTTAACCCCTACTTTAAAACACAACCACAAAAACACACACTCTTCTCTCTCTCTCTCTCTTTGCACTTTCCTCTTTGCTTTAGCTCTACAAACAGAATGCTTGATGATAGGTACTGTACAGCACACACTTCTAAATAAGCTAAATAGGCAAAACTGAGGTCTGTGCTTTCACCCGAGGAGATGCATGATTTTCAGGGAAGTGAGTGTTGACACACTGACCAATGCAATGTGTGCAGGCGCTCTAAAGTAAAATAAACAAAATAGGAGCCCTTGTGCTAGTCAGATTTTTTGCAAGTAACGCCCAGACTAGAGCCATGAAACGTTAAGGGTCCCATGCTCCACCATGATGTAGTCCCAGCTTGACCAATATTTGCCAGCAAGTTGAATGTATTAGAACACCACTACTGAACTAACAGGTCCACTAAATCTGTGCTAGTCATTTAGCAATAACAAAACAATGTTAATCAATGATCACTGAAATGTAAAAGAAAAAGAAACAGAACAGAAGTTTTGTCTGAAATTAGAAATGAAAAGGCACATTGTACTTTGTGAAAGTGTTTCCACACATTAAGTACTCTCTTCACTGTGATCTTAGTTTACCTTTAAAAATGTTACCATCCCTTGAGGTATAGACTCAAGTAAATCAGTCTTGGCCTCTCTCATCCTCCCTCCAGGCTTGCAGTAATCCAAGGGGCTGTGCTCTGTGGTGTCCAGGCAGTAGCTGCTGTCCTGGGGCTCCATTCAGACTAGGCAGCAATGAATTTGGACTGAGGCCCAGAACTCTGTGTTATGGATCAAACCACTGTATCTGAACATAGGTTACATAAGGCTGTTACCTCTTAATGCACCTCACGTTTATCTTTCACCATTTCAAATTTTAAAATCATTACATTTTTTTAAAAGAGGCAGTAATGATTTGATGCTTCTTTTCTCTGCTGGGACGTATGCTCGTGTTTGTTTAGAAGCAGGAGATTATGAAGATATTTATAGGACATAAGAGGTTCCTGACTGGACGTGGCTTTCTTTGGTTGGATGATTTTAACATTCGTACTGCCTTACAATATTGTTTCCAACAATACCGCAATATCCCTTATATTGTATCATATTTAAGGGCGCCCTTAAATTGACTTGACTTAATGTGTCCCATAGGATGAATATGATATTATAAAAAATATTCAAGAGGAAGTTTCTGCCCCTTTGTCGTCAGCACACAATTCTCTCTTTCTCTGCCGAATTTCTGAAAGGTCAAAGATGAAGAAAAACATTTAACTGTCTCTTTCCACTGAGCTGTTTAACAGCCGTCTTGATAACACAGGATCCATCTCTCTGCTCTTACGCCAGCTATCATTTGCTCGTTGTGTGGGATGCAGACAGTTGAGCGCTGCCATCAAACTTTCAGACAGTTTCAATCTGTCTTTCTTTCCCTTTCTGGGAAAATTCATCTCATATATTTCCTTCTGCAAAGTACCTGTAAGCTAATCAGCAAAGTAATGCTTAGAGTAAGCTTTTCACTGTTTTCACTATGAAAAAAGTTGTTTTTAGCTCACATATTGAGAATTGCTGGCAACTTTCATCTAGTCCAAACATTTCCTTGCTGAAGATTTAACTGTCACCGGTTATATAGGCTGTAAAAAACATCTACACTACTACTCATCCACGATATCCCTCATCTTGTGTTTATTTTAAAACCAGTAAAACTGGATGACAGAACACTTGGATCATGCAAGGCTGATAAGGAGTGGGTAGTGAGCATGACATATTATTTTTTCTTATTTATACAAATCATCCAAACCAAAGTCGGGGGAAGAAATGGCTTGGTATAAAACCTGACATTTACCATGTTCCAGGAATAGTGCCCAATAAGCTACCATGTAAAATAATTGAAATGCCAAACCATATCCCATTCCTATTCTCTCACTTTTTTTTTACCAGCCACACTAGTTTTATTTAATTCATGAAAGGCCATGCCTGAAAATGAATGCTTTTTTTCCACTAAGAAAAGGGAAAGAAAATTCAGCCCTTTACCTCCCAAATCGTGAAATAAAATAAATAAAGACAGAACATTCATTAAAGGGTCTGCTGCTACACATGGCAATGATTAACAGAGGTTTAAGCCCTAAATGTATGAAGTGTAAGGCTTGAATGGCGTGAAGGAACTGGACAGGCTTGGTGCACTCAGATAGCAATAAAGTGACTTTGTGGATACTGACTGCAGCTTATGGGGCCTGGTGTGCTCAGTCCACAGGATTCCTCCAGAGGACTGCTAATTCTTGGACCACCGTGACCCTTTAAAACTGTGATGTGAAGTCATTAATGTCCAGCTCTGTCTTTGATGACATGCTGGATTAATAATGACACGGTCATGCTCCGGTGAACTTCCAGTGCATGATCTGTAACACCAGTAGGGACTTCACTGCTGGTCTTAACGTGCAGCAACTCTGCTAAATGTCTCAGTTTAAACAGCCAAGTCAAGGAATCAAATCTTCTCCCATTTCAGCCTTTAGTCCACACAGTACTTTCTGTAGAAAATATTAGTATCCTTTGTGATTATATGTGGTGTAATTGCAGAAAACGCAGAGCTTGATGCTTCCCTGAAACAGTATTTGTAATAGCATACAGAGACACTAAGCTTTCTCTTAACTTCTGTACCTGTTCTCTTCGAAATATGAAGTAAAATTTTACATTTCTTTTTTCTCTGTACCAGTATCGATTGTGCAGGGATCCTGAAGCTGCGCAATTCGGACATTGAGCTTCGCAAAGGGGAAACGGACATCGGGCGTAAAAACACCCGTGTGAGATTGGTATTTCGAGTGCACATCAACCAGCCCAACGGCAGGACAGTGTCCCTGCAGGTTTCTTCCAACCCCATTGAATGCTGTAAGTCACACACGCACATTAACACTCAGAAATAAACTCACTAACTGGCATGCCTTTTTTCTTGGCTTTCCACTTAAGCAAAAGGTGGCATCTATTGTTGTAATCCAATAAACTGGGCTACTATTTTATTACCTGCTGGAGCAGATTCAGTGCCTCTGCACCCAAGAAGCTTTATATGATCAAAGCAATTTGCCAAGGCAATAGATGCATTGTGCAAGATGCCAGACACACGTGTTATCTATCTCAATTCACATTTTATGACTGAATGCACAAGTTATTGTGGTCAGACTACCCCATTAGCACAGGTTCCACAAAGGTCATTTGCCAGCCCCAGTTTTGGCACGGTTGAATGAGCACATTGAAAGAAACCTCTGTTTCTTTGTTATTCATTTGTGTATATAGGTGTGATGTTATTTGCACCCATGGAAGCTAATTAAAGTTGGATGGTAAAACACAGCTGGCATTATAGTTTATATTCCAAAGTGGATGTTAATCCGAGTTGGTTCATCATTACAGAGAAGTTTGATTTTACTGAACTTCAGATTACTTAAACTATGCTTTGGGATCCTGTATTAAATACAAGAAATGTACGTGTCTCTGGCTGTGAATCTTGTCACCAAATCCCAGAAGCTAAAGGTGACTAGCTAGCCACATTTATAGAAAGCAGAGACAGGTGGTTGGCTGCAGGCTACTTATTGGAAAATCACGACCAAGGATCTGACCATGAAAGTATTGTTTTGATCATTTGTCCGCCTTTTTCAATGTCATTTAAAGAGCATGCTGTTGGCTGAAAACCTCTTAGCTAGGGGTCATGAAATCATCATAATAAAGTTGATAAGCCTGTTTCCCTAACAAAGAACTGCTGTTTTACTGGCTGTGTGCTGGGCTTGTACTTCTTGGACTGGACCGAGATCAGGCTGTGAGTTTAAGTGGGCTCACACTCTGTGCTGAAATGCTTGTGTGTTTCCCTCCAACAGCCCAGCGTTCAGCTCAAGAGCTTCCCTTGGTAGAGAAGCAGAGTGTGGATAGTTACGCTGCCACCGGAGGCAAAATGATGCTCCTGAGTGGCCTCAACTTCCTCCCTGACTCCAAGGTGGTGTTTGTGGAGAAGGCCCAGGGTAAGCTGCCGTCACCAGACCATGTTTACTGCCTCTCAATTTCCCCTCTTAATAACTCTTTCAAATGTCTCTCTCCCTCTCTGCCTCCGTCGCGTTTCCTCAGTCTCTCCTCCCGTCAAAATAGAGCAGGCCTTGCCAGAGAGCCACATGTGGTGTGCATTAAGCCGCTATATTTTTAACCAAAGCGTATTTACATTTGCTGAAGTTTCCATTGCCTGTTCATTGGTGCTCGCCACAAGTTAAGGAATGAATCACAACCAGGGCATGTGCAACGCCTCTTTCTCTCACTTTCCCTCTCTCCCTCACTGTCTCTCCCTGCCTGTCTCCCTTGCTTTTGACATTTAACCCTCTCGTTCACTTTCACTACTGTAGCTCCCTCTTCCACCCATTCTTGCGGATACTCACTCTGACTGCATGTCACTGCTTCGTGGCTAAGAGGCTATTCTATTTTATGTCCAGATTTTTCGGCCATGGGTTTCCTCCCTGTGTGGGAGGGCGCAATGGTAAAAAGACTAATGATCAAGTTTGCAAGTGAATGATCATTTCCTTGATTGCACCCACTATAATCAAAGCAAAGGCCTGGCTCAGTGATACCTCTGATGTCTGCTGAAACACAACGCTGCTGTTGATGGTGATGATGAGAAACAAGAAAGGAAGGATGGGGGGGAGCATAAAAATGATTTCTGACTCGTTTATAGTATCCATCAACTGATTACTCATAGATTTCATAATTTGTATTTATGGTTTTGGTTAAGAAACCCCTAGTTTCACACAAAAATACTTAACACCCCTTGCTGGACATCATCTGCACTTTTTTTCCCTTCCTAGACCTCGGCCAACAAGTGGTGAACAAGACAGACAAAACAAGATAACCTAATTCGCTTACATCAATGAGTGAATTGAGTTTTTGTTATTGTGTCATGTATACAACTATGTCCAATTTCTATGGGCTAGATCCAAAAGTCCAAAAATAAAGAAAAAATAATAAAGGAATAAAAAATAAAGAAAAACAAATCAGAGTGAATACTTGTCAATACTAGATCCACTTTCCACTCCAAACAATCTCAAATGTTTACTTGTCAACTATTAATGGTTGAATGCACCAACAGTCCCCTGTGGGCCACCAGGTGATTCAGGTGATTGCAACAATTGGTTAGCAAAGCACTGAATTCAACCAGTAGAAAAAACCCTTTTGTTATTGAGTCTACACATTAACATTGGGAGCAAAAAGACTTAAATCACTGCTTAATTTTCCAACAATTATTTAAATCACGTCATGAACGAGCCAAAAAGCCAATTTATTACTCTTGTCTACACCCATGTCTTCCTACCTTGACTCGCTCTGTGATTCTTAAGCACCTCAGGGGTTAAGGGATGGACAGAGATGGAGTGAGGGAGGGTGGATGAACTTGGTAATATGGGGTCTCCTTCCTCATGGCTTTACTTAGTCATGGAAGGGAATCCCCTGGAGAGGAAAGCCCATACATGCACAGCACCTTTACCTCTTCACCCCCTGATATTTGATACTCATGGGCTGTATTTCCCTTTTTTCACCCCTCCCCCACCCCTACATCTCCTCTCTACCTCTCTGTCTAACCTGGATTCTCTTTTTCCTCTTTTTCTCTCTTCACTCCCTCATCCTCCGTTCTTCTTACCTCTATCCTCGATACCCGTTAAAGACATTAGCCGATGTGGAGCTCTGCGCTAGCGGGATCCCCACACTTGTGCCTGCCATCGACATTTCAGTGGTTTGTTTTCCGTCTCTGTGGTGTCGAGAAGGAGAGAGGGGGATCGAAAGAGAGGTTGACTGTCTACTACTTAGTCTGCTTTTATGTAAACTTTAATGACCCACCACTTCCAGGGTGTCCCAAGTCAAAAAGGCCATTACAGACAGTCACACTTTACACACATGCAAGCTGAGCAACACACACATCACTCACTAATAGCAACTATCTATGAGCAAGAATGAGTGTGGAAAAGTACTTACGTCCCAAATATACTGCAAAATATTGTCTTTTGGCATTTTAATCAGAGAATCCTGCTGTTTCATGAAGGTTCTCAGACTTAAAATTTCTCTGATTGTTGATTTAGAGGGACCAAACTGGGATGAGGAAAAAAAGAAACCAATAAAATTATAATTACATTACAGATTTATTCTATAACTTTGGTTTTATTTTCCTCTGGAAAAGTTCATGACTAAATGCACCCACCAAATACAGAGCATTGGACCGCAATAATTACTGCTCGCAGACATGTGCTTAGACACACACAGTGGGACACACACGCGCGCACGTATAGCCAAACTCTTTGTACAGCACAACACCAATCACTGCTTTCGCCACAGTGGTGACAGCCATTACTGTCGCTGCCATCAAAGGTCAGGACGGCTGCTCACTTTCCAAAATTGACTCCAATAAACACCTTCCAGAAAATTCCACAAATCCTAAGGAGCAACAGACGGTTTTTCAGTGTCCCAATCCAACGTGTGCGAACAATTATATACAGTTAAGATCATCCAAGTTGAGTCAGAGGGAAATCTCACACACAACACAAAGGCCTATGAGCACAAATGAGACAGCCATAAATCATAAATACATGTATTTCGTTAACTGTTTCCATTTGCTTTCACACATTCAAGGATGTAACTGCTTTTAGCACAAACATACCCAGACGCTTGTTTTTGAATTGCCTGCAGATATCAATTTATCACTGAACTCATAAATAATGGATGACATCGACACTGGGGAGATTGGTCCATTAATTATTGTTTCTAGTTCAGTGATGAGAACAGAGCCACCAAAACCAGTCACTAGCCCTTGGCAAATCAGTGACAATACAGGTGCAATACAGGTAATGACAGATTTACTTTTTGCTAGAAATAAATAAATGATGAATAATAAACTTGATTTCATCTTAATGTGGGTTCAATTTGAAATTAAACATTTAAAAGTACTTTTTTGTTCAAAATATCACGTCATAGATCTGCTAAGTGTGAGCATGTCTGATGTAAACAAGCAGTAGTGTGTCCTTCAATGGAGACATGTTGCACCTACATATATACATTTACATTTTCCTTTGACCTGTAAAATCTTAGTCCTTCTGTCTGTCTTTCTCTGATCTTCCTCTGCTGTCCTCCTCTCTGTGTTGTTTTGATTGTCTGTCTGCCTCCCCACCACCCCCTCGAGATGTCCCCAGTATCAAATGAGCAGAGCTCATAGCTGTTGCCACTGCGGGAGACCTTAATGCGCCTTGAAAAATAATTACTTCTCCTTTTCAAATGCCACGTCCATCCCCACTGCTCCACTCAGTCACCCACAGGATAACTGATGCAAACTGTGTGCACCCACTGCATGCGCATGTGTGTGTTTGTTGTTGTGTATGTGTGTGTGTGTGCACTGTGGCTGCTAGCCTGCGGGCCTGTTTGCGATGTTCAGTAGGAAGTGTTTTCAGTGAGTCATCTACGAGGGATTCCCTGTAGAGGGGTGAAACGGAAAAGACGAGACCCTCAGAGGGAAGGTAGAGAGATAGGAGAGGAAGAGGGGAGGCAGAGGGGAGTCAGAAAAAAACAGGGCTTCCTTAGAAATCCTGCTCGTGACCTCGTGTGTCGAGACATCGGAGCATCGAATGATCTTATCCTGCCCTGATGTTGACTCTTATTTAGTGAATGAATGCCAAGTCTATGTTCAATTTGTATGGGTCCCAAACCTTTTTATGTATTCATGTGACTTCTATAAATACACTTTTTCCTTCAAAAGATGAATCAACATAACTGCTTTTGCTAATGTTTTAGTTCATCACACACCACACATAGCAGGGAGAGCAAATTAATCAGACTGTAGCCAGATAATGACAGACTCAAGAACCTCAAGTTACTGCTGCAATCTAAACATTCCTTTCAACCGTAATTATTGTTGACATGTATCTTTAATAGGCCTTGTCTGTTTTTTTTTTCTGTGGAGAGTCGTACCCTTTCGCATTTAAGAAACTTTGCTTTCTTTTGCATTGTTGTGCTTGGTTCAAATATGCTGTTATTTTATTATGTGTATGTGTTGAAGTTGTGTCAGTGTTTAGGTTTGCCCAAACTGCTCTTTTGGCACCAGAGTAGGAGGACATACCTGGCGCACCTATTGCAGTGTGTTCTGGCTTGCCCTGCTTTCCATGGATGGAATGAGTGCCGGAGGCAGGGAAAATAGAGAGAGACAGTCAGACAGACAGACAAACAGAGAGGGAGAGAGAGAGAGAGAGAGAGAGGAGAGAGAGAGAGAGCTGGGGAAAGCCTACACTCTGACTCAGAGGGGAGGTAAGGGAATTCCCTGGTGAGCTGGATAGTTTTTACATCTGGTGGGATTGGAGCTTTGCCTGGAGCTCGGCAGCACCACACAGCCTGGGCTGCAGCAGGGAGAAGTCTGGTCCTCTCCACCTCTGCTTCAGGCTGGTCGAGCTCACAGCCAAGACCAAGAGAATTTTGAGCAGGAGTATAATCTGTAATATTAGGACAGCATAGTCCACAACAATACCCCTAGGCTATTACTCATTTCGTGTGGAGACTCCTCAGCAACAGGCTGAAATATTTGGACTTTCAAGCCTCCATAATTCGAGGAACGCCGGCTGAGACCTGAGTTCATTCATACATACTGTTTATACTGCGCTGAACAGTTCTACCTTGGGCAAGTCTAAACACCAGACAAATCGGTCGATGTATTGTACTTCTAGCGATATGTCTAGACTGCCCTTTGGCTTGAGGCTAATATAACCTGCATAATCTTGGCTCAGTTTTGGCACTATGGCCGGCCAGCCTCCACCCCTGCTTCAGGCTTGAGATTAGTATGACCTACAGTATCCTGTCTAATTAGGATGGTATACTGCACCAAAATCGATGATCATGTATAATAATTACAGTTCAAGGAGGAGCTCTCTAACAGTGCTGTGGGGACTTAACCTCTCATGCTCCTTCACCATCCCCAATAAAACATAGCATGCAATAGCTACTGCATGTCTGAGGCTGTACATTTGTGAAATTGTTTGATCAGTACCAAGAAGAGCAAAACACAACATATAGTATTGCAGGGGGAGATGTCACTCTCTTTGATGAGATTGCATGTGGCTATACAGGTTTTCAGTGTGTGGATCTTCTAGGAAGTTAGACATATAGGATACTGTTATAGAGCCAATCATACGTGAAATAGAACTAAAAGTTTGTTTCTCCATGAGCCTCCAGCTCATTAAAATGGGTTTATTCTACTGATATATTCATCAGCAACAGGCCAATGTGCCTTTTTGGAATGCCTCTGCTTTGGGCACGTCTATGCATCACAGGAATCAGTTGAATCATTTCAGAATCATAACAGAGAGATTGTCCTGTGGCCTCCACCCTGTCCTCAGACTTGCATGAACACGTTATAGCCAGATAAGTAATTCAAATCAGAGAGAGGCAATTGTTTCTGTGGCCTGTACTGAGGTGGTTCTGAAGGAATACCCCCCTGCATGTAATAAGAATAGTAATATATCTTGATGAAACATTGCTCAGTGTTTAGGACTTTGTGTATGTCAACAGTTATAGTGACACTGGACAAATACCAAGGCAGTGTCTACCTGCACTTCTCTTCACCACACACTCAGTTTGGGGGTTTGTAAGGGCCTTGCTTTGCTCCCTACTCTGTGATATACTGTGCAACACACCATGGAGAAAAAACCGACCTTAATGTATTCCTTGTGAACACAAATATCATACAAATGTAAAAGTCAGGATGATGTTCCAGCCATCCCTCTCAGTCTTTAGATCATTTTCAGACGGTATACCACACAGCTGGAGTCATGGTTAAAGGATAAAATCTAACTCCACTGGCCGCCTCAGCCTGCACCCACAGGTCAAGTCAGCTCACGCTTTCCCTGTTATACACCAAGAATAACTCACTTCCTGACTATAAACCTATCACAAATCCACTGTCAGGTCATAATTTATACAGAAGCCGCTCAGTCTGAAGCAGACCCACATTTCTCCAGTTTCACCAGTCCTCAGATTGGCAGAGGTCAGGTGCAACAGAGAGGAAAGCAGCTGCACCTCTTGGATCAGTCATGGAGGAACCCTTTTAGCCTTTTGGCTTTGCTCTTCATTGGACAACAAGGTAACTGCTGTGAAAATATGTGTAAAATTACTGAAGCTTTTTCAGTCCAGGTAGCAGCAGAGAGGCACTAAAGTGTAAAATAAACTTGACGTACATAAACAGGAAAGAGAGAGAAAAATACTCCCGTAAAATCATCTCTGGAGAGGAAGACAAAGCTGCAAAATACGTCTGGGTTGTCTCACAAGACAGCCTCCGCAATTAAGCGTGTGAATCATATTTTCCATTCTCAAAAATGCTAAAGTGAACTCTCTTTGGTCAGTGAAAATTGTTGTGCTCTACACAACATTTTAAGAAGCAAAAATCACCCCGTTGTAAAAAAAAGGAAAGAAAAAACCTGTTAGAAAAAACCTGTTAGGTCATTGTGAGGACAAATGATTTGTAAAAAGTAGTTAGTCGTCTAATCAGATGGAGACAAAAACCCTAGGAATATTATTGTATCTGCAGTGGTTGTTTGTCTTTTGGTGGAGGACACAGCAACACTGTTGCCATGTTGTGACAATGTTCACAACATTATGTGTTGTCAAGAATTGAAGACATGACTCCAAAGAAGCCTCACCCTACATGTGGTCTAATTGCCTGATAAATTACTGTGTTGTCCCAGTTGTCTGTGTTGGTGTTAGTCTTGGTGGATCTCCTGTGCACAAGTGAGTCATGTACAGCAATAGACAGACGGTTGATTTACCTTTGAGCACAAAGCCTAAGAATAAATATGCTTCTATTTGTGTGTGTATGTGTGCTTGCACTTGTCCATGATTTTTTTTGTTTAAATGTGGCTGGATTATACCAAAACCTCTCCAGACACGGCTCCCTTAGCACCTTTTGTTTTGTGCTTGGCCCTTTTTATCATTCAAGGTGAAGGTCAGGACCAAAGGTAGAGGATACTGTGGCTGAGTGTGTGCACGTGTCTGCATCTGCGTGTGTGCATTATGCGTGGGTGGAGGCTGCGTGAAGGAGGAGGTGTTGTCGGGAACAGAAGCATTTTGCAGATGTTGCAGGGAAGAAGGAGTGAATGGAAAGTTCTGTGGTTATCAGTCGTACAGCGCTCTCTGACTTGCAAAGGTATGCCTCATGTGGCCCCATCCCAACTCAGTCTCAGGTTTAGATTTGCTAAATCTGATGGAGTAATAGTTGAAAAGTTTGACTAAAAGGTGAGATAAAAGATCAAGAGGAACTTAGAGAGAGAAAAAGAGAAATAAAAGTTCGAAAAACATGTTTACTAGTGGAGCTTGGGGTTGACGTCGTAGTCTAAGGTTTCCCTCTTGGAGTGTCTCCCAGAGCGGAGGCGGGTGAGATTCCCTCTTGGTTCCCCTAGACGTAACATGAGGAACGCTCATCTCTGTTTGTCTCTGTCTCTCTCCCTTTCTCTGACCTTCTCTCCGTCTGTGCTCACTCTAATTGCCCTTCCATACTCTTAGCCACTTCACAGCATTACGTGAGCTTCATTCTTTTGAGCATCTCAATGGCCTGCCACATGCACAGTATCACTGCAGGTGCCCCATGGCAGTCCTACAGGCGTATCACTGCTTCTATGCCCCGGTCATCCACATCATCTCCATTACAGTGAGGCGCATTTCTCCATATGCAACTCTTATTTCCCCAAGTTCAAATAGAAACCCTTATCTGATCTGTTCACCGTCTGTTTTTCTCTTTCCCTGAGTTTTAATATGGCCATTTTGGAAAGAGATATCTACTGATGTTCACTCTCTGAATAATAAAGCTGACCACCCGCCCCCACTACCACAGCTCACCAGTAATAAGCCAACCGTGTCTGGGATCCTTTATTCTTTCAGTCGCCGCATGATGTGAAAAACATAACGCTTGGGAGAAAAACAGGGGTTTTACATCTTCCAGAGCTGCTAGACTTCTGCTATCAGTTATTTGGAAACTGACTCTGATTATCTTATCTGATGGCTTCCTGTCCCTGAAGCATAGCGCAGCGTTTCAGCAGCAACTGCAATGCTGTATCCATAGAGGCACAGCTGCTGCCTACTCCCGTTAATGTACAGTAGCAGTGCCACAGTGCCCATGCTATTGCCTCACATGGTGTGCCACTGACACAAAGGCTGTTCTGTGTCACTTCTATTTCTGACAGCTCTAATGAGTCATCGGTCCTGAAAAAAAGAAAAAAAAAAAATGGCACCGTGGTTGGTGATGATTGCCCTAGCAGAGCCCAGAGCGTCTGTTCACTAAGGTGTGGCATGAAATCACAGAGAAAACCCAAAGAATGTGAGTTGAGCTTCTGCAGGCTCCCAACAGCTGCAGTTGCTCACAGGCCTTTTATTGCATGGCAGCAAGGGAAACCTCCTTACCACAACAAGATGGAGATGAGAAGAAAGAGAGAGCAAAGAAAAACTTAACAGAGCAGAGTTAAGAATAGAAATAAGATAATATCAATATCATGGGTTTAATGAAGGGCTGCATAAGAGCATGCAGTCCCTCTTGAAGATCAGAGATTAAAAAGAGACAAACTTGTTTCTGTCACTATATACACATACATATGCAATAATTGTATAAAATATCATGAAATACCCATCACAATTCTCCAAAACAACATATTTCTTTTGTCTTTTTGTTTTTAGCCTGAAAAGGTTTTCACTGTTCAAATACTTGGAGAAGAGGCAAATTCTGATTGATGAAGTTAATACCAGCAACTGCTTGGCATTTTTGCTCGATAAATGGATGTTAATCAATTGTTTAATTGAGAAATTGTTTCAGCACTACACTGAATGAAATGCAAAGACTCCCAATACTCTAAGCCAGCCCCCACAGAGCACATCCATTCTTCTTTAATAAGATGGGCATCATAGTTGCCCTCCAATTTAATGCCCTTTCATTTTGTAACTGTAATGATGCCGTCCATAATGACCCATACTAAACACTATATTTTATTATTTTGTCAATAGATGGACATCATCTGTGGGAGACAGAAGCCAAAGTTGACAAGGACTCCGTCAAATCTGTAAGTGCACCTCACTGACATGACTCATTGGAAATGCTCCTGCTGTCTTCAGTCCCACCTTCCCTTGACAGTTTCTCCTCTCCTCTCCTCTCTCTGTCTCTTCCTCATCTGTCCCCTGTAATGATGTAACCTTTGCTAAGACGTTGCGAGCTGCAACATAGACAATGATGATTAGCCCATGCAATCCTGAGTGGAATTTTCACAAAATCTCTATACCCTCGCGGAGTAAACACGGGCTGTCATATTGTTTTTGCATCTCAAACAAGCACAAAAATACACATGCAAATAACAAAATGGGAGCATAAACACGCACACATTTATACACACGCACACACACACACACACACACAAAGTCACACCACAGCCCCTCTAGCATAGCCAGACGTTTAGTTCACAGCAAAGTGTTGCGGTGAATTGGACTTAAACACCTCGTCTGCGCTGGGATCATGCAGTCAGGAGTGGATTACGCCCCTGCATTCACAATACCTGCTGGTTTTCGTCAGTAATGAGAAAATAAACCAAGGCACTCATTTTACTGACGCTCAGTCACACATTCAGATTGTGTTAATATAAAATGGAGCGTAAGGAAATCGTCAAGCGAGGGAATGAAGTGAATGTTGTTCTACGTGTCACAGAAAGCTTATTGTGCTCTGGAGTTAATTAAGATTTCGCAGAGGATCATTAAATCTGCTTTCAGTTTGGAGTGTCAAGCACAGGATCTGCAAAAACCTGTTTGCTTGTGCACGATCACGGTATGTTTTGAATTGCTGATGCCTTTCATCAGCGGCGTCTCATCCTCCCCCCACTCCCCCCCTTTTTTGTGTAAACTAAGCGAGGCAATTTACACTTGCACAGGGTCCAAAATAAACCATGTGCATCTAAATGCTGCAACTCGAGGGTGTTTTTCTCCTCGCTGTTGCTGTTATTTCACTCAGGTAAATGACTTGGTTGCATCAGGAGAGTAAATGTGGACTGATGTCTAATTGGCCTGTAGGGCTGGCTGATGTGCTATGGCTGGAGTCACAGATGCTGGAAAATTAGCGGGCGCGCAAGGCTCGGCCAGGGGCGGCGGTGTGGGAAGGCGAGGTTGATGAAAGACAAATACAGCAGTGTGTTTATTTGTAGATCCAACAAACAAGAAGGGAGAGAAAGCAAGAGAGCACTGGCCTTCTTCTTATGTCAGTTGCCTCCAGACTACCTTAAATTGCTCCAGCCTGCCTGCCTGACAGTGTTTTTATTGCCATCCAGAGCGTGCTAACTTTCATTGGCTAAGATGGAGAGGGAAAGCCATTTGCACACACACACTTAACACACCCAATCAGCCACCTGCACGCTTTCCTTGTCGTCATCTGGAGAGCAGACCGGGGCTGAGGACGAAGACCCCTCACCAGCTGACCCCCCCCCTCGCCCTTCATCCACAGTGGTGGCCAACAAAAGTCTGCTTCCTGACAAAGTGCCCCATTCTGGCCTGTTTAGGCCCCAACAAGAGTGACAGCTATCCCAGGAATTAGATACAAATTCTCCCCATGTTCCCTTGTCAGAAAAAAAGCAGTCAAAAGTTTATATTCGTCCAGACTTGCAGAGGTCTGGCCCGGGGGGAGGGGGGCATGCGAGCCTCTCCACAGGAAGGCATGGCTGTGCAAACAAATAAGCCGGCTACCTCTATCCTCTTGTGCAGTACGGGGACAGAGCTAAAACCCTGGGGTTTTCCTCAGAGACAAACACGGGCACTGGACCAACCTCACGGGCTTTACTGCTGCGTCTACACAGAACAGACAACCTCATTTAGACCAGCCTCTTGGAAATAGTACCCCTAAATGCAGGCCAGCTGCAAAATAAACTCTGCTGATTAATATGCTGCCGGAAGTTGTACTCTACTCTTACATTTGTAGAGTGATGTGTAATCAGATTAGTAACTACAACTAAAGGCCTGTTATATTTTGATGGCATCAGCAGCTGTCTTATCTCATAAAGGTGAACTATCTCACTGCATCTTATTCTTATTTTAGAATACTGTTCTTGTGGAGATCCCGCCATACAGGAACCAGAGGATATCCAGCCCCGTGCAGGTTAACTACTACGTCTGTAACGGGAAAAGGAAGAGGAGCCAGTGCCAGCGCTTCACCTACCTGCCTGCTAATGGTAATCATCATAAATTTCTCACCTTTTTATTGTTAGTGACATTGAAAGACATGAATTCTTTTCACAAGCAGCACACTCTACATTCATCACACAGAGTATTTTTCCAGGTCTTGACATCCATCCGCAATAGTTTACCACAGCTGTCAACATGCCATGTAAAATTTGTCGCCAGTTTTGGTTGGTGTTCTTGTCGTTATGCTTGGCACCACCTGGCCGCAGCCTGTGAGTGAGAGCAGAAGATGTGAGGTGTGTTTATTCTATAGTGAAGACCGCGTTCCCCAGCGATGAGGTGTACCTGCTGAGTGACAGAGCCTCCGAGCGCTGTTGATGTAGACAAGTCAATCCCCCAGCGACCTGACTTTCACACCCCACCTCACACAATGCCCTCGCAAATACACATCCACACACACATGTGCACTTACCAGCCAGCGCTTTGCCCTGCCATTCATGTAGCAACCTGAAAACCCAGGAATACCTCTCTCTGTGTTTATCATGTGTCCCGGGCTTAGTGTTTATAGATGGCTTTCACATTGGAATTTGAAGAATGTATTGCTGAGAGTTTGGAGAAGAGTTCAGCCTCAAAAGTATATTGTGAGCTATTGACTTTTCATAACGGGCACAGGTGAAATATCAGCTTTGGTATCACTTTCAACCATCCAGCTAGAATACCGTTATTTTATCTTTACCTGTCCAGGGAAAGATGACTAAGCATGTTTGCTCTCCTCTACAGCAAAATAATGCTTCCAATGTTCATTGCTGTTGTCTGTTGAGCAGCTTTATTGAAGCAGTCAGGAGTTCAGTACCTTTCGGCACTAAATTACATTCTGGAGTCGACCCACATTGTCCCAGCTGGGATTCCAACCAGCAACCTTCTATTTACACGATCATCCTCCCCCTTCATGATAACCAGTGAAATCCATTAGATCAAAACAATGGTATCTTGTTTTCATTGATCAGTGTCTAATGGGTCTGGGATAGCATGCATCGTGTTTTTAGTCTACAGTTGTTAATAAGATGTGACATTTAGATTATCAGCAGATGTATTTACAGCCACAGGAGATAAGTGATTAGGATTTTGGATGAGGCTCGGAGAGAAAGTACAGCAGGGCCCTATTTGGAGATGCCTGATTATATGATGAACAATTGCCTAATGGGTAACTGGACCAGTGTGGGGCTGACAAAATGTGGCCATATATAGCATATCCATTTCATATATTGTACTTCCACTGAGAGAGAGAGACAGAGAGAGACAGAGAGAAGGAGAGAAAGAGATGTAGAGGCTTATCAGCCTCCGCTATGCATCTCTAAGTCATTTCCCTGAGCATAAACACGGCTCTAATTAAAAGATGACTTGTTGTGTTCTCTCTTTCACTGCCAAGTAAACCACAAATACAGTGTGGACCACACAGGCAGGGCGAATGTCTTCTCAAAGGAGCATAATTAACTCACAAGTGTTACAGCCAACAAGACCATGAATCAAAAGCTATTGAGCTCTATTTTGAGATTTACCATGCTTTTGAAGACACAATTTGAAGTATACAACATAATATCTTTCTAAAAACAAGTTGAAAAGGTGATTCACAGAACAAATGTAATTGCAAACAAAGCTGCAACTTGCTATATACTATAGTCTAGTGTATTGTTATGTATTCATTAGTTTTAGTACTAAAGTTGTAATTATACATTTAGAAAAATATCTAAATGGAATGGCAAAAATGTGTGTTTTTGATTTTTTATTTGTGATTCTAGCTGGCATAGTGACTTATCAGTGCACATGGAGTGAAAAGCACGTACAAAGAATACTGTATTAAGGTTATAATCAGTGTAAACAGACCCTCTGTGTCAACGACGACTGTAATACATTCATGGTTTCAATACAGCAACAAAGAATGAGGAAATCCTAGTGAAGCTGTTTGCTTTTGAGGGTTTCAGTGTGTGTGTCAGCACTGAGAGAAACAACCAACACTGTGGCCAGGTGCTCAGGGTGGGCTGGGGAGGAGGACACCCACACACATACATACACACTCACTGTTGTCAACACTTTTTTTTTGCTTGCTTGTATGAAAAGACGCTTCCGGCCCGCTGTCCCACTTCAAGCGCAGTTGTGGTCAGTGACGTTGTTTAGAGAGAACATTTCTTTCACACTCTGGTGTCTGCTCATCTATAAAAAGGGTTGGGTTTCCCTTAAAATAGCCTGACTTGTTTGAAACAGCGGAAGGATGAAGCAAACACTCTCTGGGACACAGATGCTTGTGAAAACCACCTTTATTTTCCATTCAGGTCATGTGACCATCTTGTTATTCTTTGACACGCATGCAAATGCAGTTGGTACCTACAGTGTGATAAAGATAAATGCAGTTTCACTATATGTATGTTCCAGCTCAATCAAATATAAAATTTCAAGTGTGGAATCATAGCTCCTCTCACTCTTACTAGCCGACAGACCCAGATAAGCTTCAGTGATATGGATGCAGAGGTGCTGTAGACCTGTTAAAACTGCATCATAATAATGCACTGTGAAGTAAAAACAGGATTTGAGCCCTTTAGAAACAGCTCCCTTTGAAATGTGTCATTAGCACTGTGCAGTATGTCAAAGAGCACACAGACCAAGTGTGTTTATGAGCTAAGCGATCCTTCAGTTGGGCTTCAGTGAGCAAAAGAACCTGACCCTTAGCTTTGCAGAAACAGAAAGGTTTAATCAAAAGGTTTCATTTGAAATAATTCAATTTAAGTTAAATACATAAAACACACACAACAGTTCAACCAATGGTGTCGATTTTTTTGCTGCCCATTAGATATTGAATAAGAGGTAAAGCCGCCTTCGCTCAGTGGATCACGTAGACATTTATTATTGAGATGTACCATCAGCAGCATTTGCGGTTTGCTTGTCAAGCCTAAGTGCTCGACTGTGATGTCTGAGATGTACATACACTACACATGTCCTTGTCTGGCTAAATGAGCCTCGCTTTTCCAAACTCCCTTCCAATCATTCTTGCGTGAGTAGGGACGTGACGTGTTGCTCTTCAAATAAGAAACAGTTTTCACCAACCACATTAAACAACAAACGCCAAAAAAGTGCTGGCAATGACCGAAGCTCGAAGAACTTCTCGGAACCCCTTTATTTTTACAGGCCGTTTGGAGATTCCTCTGTAATATCAAGTTCTATTCTTAACGCAAACGGGTGCCGACTCCCCCCGCTGCATTGGTTTGTGGTCGAAGTTGGAGAGGGGAAAGTCAGAAACATGTTCTGTGACACACATAGGAAAAGTTGATGAACCACACATTGTTCTTTTTTTTGGTAAATATTTGCACAGTCATGTTTTTCCGCCAATTGGAAAAAAGACTGAACTGTTTCTGTCATGTCTACAGCTTTGGGCTTTGTCAGACTCACCTACAGTACACTACGGCCCGCAGTATACTGGGTGACCAGATTGTCTACACAGTGGGACATGGTGCACCAGGTACCTTTGAGTTAATGAACTACCACCTGCTCCATGTTAAATGTCACCACAGATTCATGCCGTTAGAACAAGATGAGTTCAGCATTTCTGCAACAAGAATATCCCTGATTTTTCGCAGTGGCAAGATAATGTCATATCCTAGCCAAAAAGTATTGGAAATGCGAATCAGAACCTTTTGTAACCCAAAATCCCCCTTGCCCGTTGGCTACAAGCCAAGCCAAGAGAGCCTCTTTCTGAAGATAGCTTACTAATCTACATAAGCCCCGTATGCTTGCCCTTCCTAGTCAAATACACTGACACAGGCACAGACTCACGTCCCGGATCCATTTCCCTTCAGAGGAAACGAGTGCTCAATAAAATACCCAGATCAGGTCTGATCAGTTTAATACAAGCAGACAGAGGGGAAACTGCCAGAGATGGAGAGAAAACCATATGCAGAACATCAACTGTCTGTGGGCCATAACCCACAGGTTGGGAGGAAATAGAAGCCAGCTGAAGTTGGGACTTGCCTGGTGAATCTGTTTTCTCAGCTCACGTACAAAGTGGAAAGGAGACACACAGATGGATGAAGCTGGAAGGGGGACCACTGTTTATATCTGTTGCAGAGGAGGAAGAATCTTTGAAAAGAAATGGTTGAAACTTTAAAGAAAGGCCATTTTAGTCCAACGTGATTAGATTTCCTACGGTATTTTGCCAGTCTTGCTCACAGTCAGAAGGCATACAGGAAAATAATGTGGACAAATGACTTCACTGGGAATGAAAACCTTAAGCTATATTATACCAAACTTCTCTTTAAAAATATACCTGTCTTTTCTAACTGAATTACAAAGTGGGGCTGCAAAGGACACCAGCATCCCATCCCTTCTGAAATACGGCTGACTCACCTAATTTGACTAAATTAAATTCTCTTGTTGGTTATGGTCACAGGCTGTAAATCTTGTGACTTGTGACATCCAAAGCCACAATTACAAACATTATTTTATTTCTCTGGTTTTCTTTCATATAAATCATCTCTAACCAGAAGGACTGGTAAACACGAGTTTTACCGCTTTGTTCAGACTTAACTTCATGCATCCCTATATTTGAAGCTGAAATATGAAAATTATCCAATTTTGTTGGCATTTCCACATGACAGCTCTGACATCACACTCTTGGCTCCATGGCACTGTGCTCACCATTGACACCAAAGAGAGGGCAGAGAAGAGAAAGAGAGTCACTGAGGGAAGTGACTGTGGATGTAATGTGCGCCATGTGACTCGCTTATTCCCCAGGCTGTGAAGAAGAGGCTGTGCATCATGGGACTCGCCTTACGATGCTCCCCCAGACATCAGCCCTGCTCCCTGGGCTCTGAAAGCAGACGGGGCTGACGTAAATCTACTCCCTTCTCTGCGTTATCATTGCATCGCAGCTCAGCACCCCAGAGGCTTCGAGCGCGATTAATGCCTTTTCAAATCCAACTCCCACAAAAATAATAACACACTGAAAAACAGCCTGTTTTTCATATGACACACTAAACTTTCATATGTTTCATTTGCACCCTTTGCTTTTACTAAAGCTCAAAGGTTCTATTGTGTACAAACGCAAACACACAGCTTGCACAGACATCTTATTCATATTGACATCTGTACGCCTTTGAGTAAATGTCACTTGGAGCAAGTTTAGCCAAAAACTCTTAGTGGTTGGCATCAAATGCTCACCACACCCATTAACACATTTTAACAATGTGTAGAAATAGAAACAGTGTGTCCATTGTGACTCAGAAGCCTTTGCTATGCATCTGGGTATCTTAACACTGCCCTATTAGTCTAGTGCTGGCACAGTCTGTGCGTATGTACTTACATAATAACTCACCAGTGAGCTTTTTAATGTGGATCCCTCCCCATCTATCAACCCAGGCCATATAGTTCTGTTTTGAAAATTTCAATTAATAGAAAGTTGTTTTCAGTAACTACTCTTGACAGTGAACAGGAAGTATGTAAGTATACCTGTCACTCAGAACTAATCAGGAAACAGTGCAGACAGTCTGCACTGGATTAGAAATTAGAAGAGAGAAGGTGGGATGATCAAGTGGGGTCCCTGCACTCTCCTGCATTAGCTGAGGCCTGAAGCTCCTGAAACCTCAGGCACAGCTCTACAGCCTCTTAAGGAGCTCAGGCGGCCTAATCAAAATCAAATCATCTCCTTTTTTTCACTCTCTCCCTCTATCTTTTGGTCCTGAGAGAAACAATTACTTCTACAGTGTGAAGGAAACCTAGGGTTCAGGCTCCTTGAGCAGCAGCAGCAGCAACAGCAGCAGCCCAGTGCTTTAAAGTAGTCTTTTATTGGATATCAGAGCTGGAGGAGAGTCCAAAGAAAATAGGTCTTATTCATTATTAGAGCCAGCTGTGGCTTTCCACACTGATGACTCATCCATTTTTCTTTCCCCCCCTATTCTTTTGCTTTTTTCATAGTGTGGTAAAGAGGGGTGGTGGTTGGAAGGCGTGAGGGTTTCTCTTTTACAGAGATCAGCCAAGTTGACACTGAGCCCATATCCACTGGTGGTTGTTTGTTTGGATTATGGAGGGTATCGAGGCCACAATTGTGCCTGCTCACTGCTTTGCTCAGCCTCACTCTGCACTCAATGTGCCACGTGGATTCCCTGCACGTTTTTTAACATTTCCACCTTTCTGTCTACGTTTTCCCCCCAGTGCCGATAATAAAGACAGAACCCAGTGATGAATATGATTCTCTGGGGACTGCGAGACTGCCCATGCATTCACAGCCCTATTACAGCCAGCCCAGGCTCACTCCCATCATGCCTGTTGCCGATCCTGATGCCTGCCTGGTTGGTAGCTACCCTCCCTGCGCGCCTCGCCATGCTGCCATGCCATCGTCGCCCCCCAGCTCCAGCCCCACCTTGCATGACCTGTCCCCCGTGGCATACAGCAAGTGCCTCCCCAACAGCCCCACTCATGCGGCACCACCAGGCCCCGTGGTTCCCTCCATCCAGGAGACCCCTGGCTGCCCCAACCTCGCCCACCCGGCATCACCAGACCACAGCTCTCCCCTGGGGATGCTGCATTCCCAGGGCAGCCCCAACCACCTCAACAGCCCAGGGCCTCATGGTTACCAACCTATCTATGCCAACAGCAGTCCCTCATCCTCCCCGGTATCCCACCCTTCTACTCCTGGAGGGACTGCGGAGAGCCCGTTCGTTCAGGCCTACAGCCCCAGTCAGGCTCAGGCAGCAGCCAGCTCACCCAGCCTGTTGCCTGAAGATGCCAGCCCCCCTCCGATGTCCATCACCGTCAAACAGGAGCCCCAGGAACTGGACCAGATGTACCTAGATGATGGTGAGTAATGAGAAACAAGGTGTTCATACGCTCTCTGCGATTTTCCACTTGACATTCATTCGATTAACAAACAGGCATTTTGTTTTTCTTGATGAAAGTGTCACTTTCTGAACTCTCTGTCAATGCCAAAATACCTATTTACGTAGCACTTTACATTTATTTAACACCTTTTGCTTATCTGCGAGCCCCAACACAAAGCCGCACCCTGCCGCACCCCTCCGTTTTTTCCTGATGAAATCGTGCTAGCAGATTTACGTCACATTTGTTTAATTTTAGACCCAGCACATTTATTTGCTTTTGGTGTAACATACCGTCCGGCTTATGTTATCCAAGTGGCCGCTCTACTTTAAAACAGTAAATTGCCTTGATGGGATTTTGAAACAATCTGTCAAAACATCAGAGCGCTGAGGTCAGCCGGGGCACAGCAGAACAAAAACAGTGGCACACGCGTAGCGAACCAAACTGTTGACACAACGACTAATGAAGGAAGCAAAACAATGGGTAGGGGTTTCCTGAACGAAGCCATTTTCCCCCATCTTTCTGGGAGGGATGCTGGGAGTCAGGAGGCAGAAGCTTTGTTTTCCCGTCTTTTCCCCACAGAGTTGACACCATGCAGCTGTCGTCATCAGGGGAGGCAGTGGGGTCACTGGTCTCCCTCTGGCAATGAAACCAGTCACACCCAAGGGACCATATGGTCGGGTTTATTGCCTCCTGTGTCCATCCAGGATTATGTATCTCAGGTCACCAACCTGTTATCTGAGTTAGCAGAGGCTCCACTTGTTGTTATGATTTATATTCAGAGAACACATCAATGGCATCGTGCCAGTTTGAAATGTTTAAATCCCCCTGCATCCTAATGGAGGAGGGGGGAAGACAGCTCTCAGGAATATCACCCTTCCTGTGCACCTTTTGTTCGGTAAACTTATGTAGTGTTTGTGCGTGTGTGTGTGTGTGTGTGTGTGCGCGGACTTCACTCAACAGCTTTGGGAGTGGAGAGGTGATAGGCATGAGGGGACCAGGGGAGTTTTGCTGTGGAACTGTAATTGAGTTGAAATGCAGTTGTCAGCATGTCTGTCAGTCCTGATGAGTCCCATTAGTCCTCACCTCATAAACAGGCAATACAGAGACAGGGCGATGTCTGTCTGTTATCAGCTTTATAAACTGATTTCCAACTTTTTCGTTTCCTTCGTCTTTTCTCTTTCTCTCGTAGCAGTGCCGAATTCTATGGAAATCTAATTTGAAACAAAACTGCTCATTTGAAATTCTTTCTGCCTGTTTTTAATATGTTTATGGCAGGCAGAAGCTTTCATTTCAGCGTTAATTGAATAAAGTGAAACTGTAGCTATATTTTGCATTTTGTAACAAGGTTGGCACCGGATCCTTTTACACCAACAGTATGGAGATATACCAAATGTACATAGCAGTGCTAAGGTGAAATCATGTAACCTTGTTTCTCTTCCCCACCACTCCATCCACTGTCACTTTAGCAGGCTCAATCGTCTCCAACCCAGTGGCCAAATGTATTCAGCCAGTGATTACAGTTGCATTAGTGACGCACAGGAATGTGTATTGATTGACCAAGGACAGTGAGGCAGCCCCTTGAAAAACCTCAATCTGCTGCCGTTGTGCATCACCTAACGTCTGTGCAAGCATCTGTGGTGAGCTCCTGGATTCCCTGTAAGTGTGTGGTGGTAACAGCATACTCCAAAGGCATCTATTGCTCCCAATCCCGGCCCTATCCCAAACCCCTCAAATGAACCCTAAGCTAAAATAAATAAGATCGGAAGGCAGCTCACGGGGTGTCCCGCTCGCCGTCCGCACGCATTACCTCTGTATGTTAGCGAGCTAAGCGCTCCATTAGAGAGGGAAGACAAGCGGATGACCTCACCACAGCAGCGGTGATTTAACGCCAGCCATGTAGAGGAGGGTTCCTCCCCAGCAATTGGGGGCCGGTGATTTGGAGTCTGCGGGAGCACACTTGATCTTCCCCAAGAGTGGAGCGCCTCCCACGCTCCAACGCTTGGGCCTCCAGCTCTCATCAGCCAGAGGAAATGTGTCTCTCTGGCCAGGCCCGCATTTTACACAGCCCCTGAGAAATCACTCAACTTATCAACGGTGAGCTACTGTACCACAAGGAGCTTGGTTAGTATGTGGGGAGTCTGAGATGTAAACCCCCTGACTGCCATACAGTCTCCATTGTAATCTGCTAAACTCCTCTCTCTGTTGCAATAGACTCTTACTAACTACAGTGGAAGAAATTAGGTGATAATTCTGGTGTCTGCAGGTGAGGGTTTATGGGAAGAATCCAGTTGGCACTTAAATCTACGTTGGAACAGTCATTTTCACTCAGTGCCATGTTGGCTCTCTTCAGGCTCACCTCTCGTACCTGAAATAAAGCAGCAGGTCAGCAAGGTTTAGAGAGTGGAAGCTAGGAGAGGATGAAACACTCAATGCTGCTGAAAGACTCCACCTTGTTGCATTGTTGACTCACTGTCGTAAGCAATGCATGGTGGGACTCACATAAAAAAGTCTTCAGACGTTTCGTACTTATTCACAGCCCACTATCTGTGCTTTACAAGGCACACGACTGTGAGAAAAACACCAGTCAAATGACATCAGTGTGTATAACAATAGAATTTGATGAAAAACACAGTCTGCAGCATTCACGTTTGCCGTGTTAGCCACTACTAATTAGGCCAAAAAAAGAAATGCTAAAATGACGGCATGCTTTATGACACGTCTGAAGGAGCATTTCTGGTGACATCATACTTGTCTCAATCAACCACTGACACACGTGCCAATCTACATGCACACACACACACACACACACACACACAACACTCAACACTCATGTGCACTTTTGATCCTTTTTTGAAACAAACGATTTTGGAAAATGTATCCTACATTACTTATTGCAAACCCTTCACTTGGACCCCTATTCCTGGTATTTATAGGCATTTTTGCTGTGGAACTGTGCGTGTGCATGCGTGTGTGTGCGTGTGTGTGTGTGTGCAGAGCAGAAGTAGTTTGCTGGCTGGGCTAGGAGTTTGTTCCTGTGAGGCTGCTGCTGTGTGTCCTGTCTCATTAGCTGCTGCTGTGATGGGTGATATCATGAAATGTAGCTGAATGCAGCACACAGCAAAGGAACTATTGCTAATCAGGGGGCCAGATTTCTACCAGCTGCCTCTCTGGGAAACAGAGGGCCCTTATTCCCCAAAATAAGAAAAACACAGAGCGCAACGCAGCCTCTGCTGATTTCTGACATTTGACATATGTGCTCTGATTGCCTCGTGTTACAGGGTAGTTTTCCTTGTGATTGTTTCCTCCTCAATTCAAGGTTTGTGCATTTCAAACTACTAGGCTTGTTTTCTCAAACTGAAAACAGAATTGTTGTCTGCCCTCCTTCCCTCCCTCCGGCAACAAAAAAAAGGCATTCTAACCTTCCTGAGGATCTCCATCCACCACCAATGGTTCTGAAGGCAACTCAAGGCTTTCCTCATGGAAACTTTTACACACCCTGGCAAGTTGCCCAGACCCCAGGACTCCGCAAAACCCCTAATGATGATTGAGAGCGCGTCCGCACTGCGCTGAAAACATGCTGAGTCGCTAACATTGGAGTATGCCGCAAGGCTGGCTCTGGGATTGGAGGGGGGCAGAAGAGAGAGAGGATTTTAGGGGGGCGAGGGTGTTCATTAAAGTGGAGGTTGAAGTGTCTAATGGGACTCACTAAAGCAGAGCTGCTCCTGTATGTTTAGACAGTATGTTTGTGTGTGTGTGTGTGTGTGTGTGTGTGTGTTTCTGTGTGTGTCTCTTTTACTTAGTAGAGTCAGTGAGATGTGGAAGCACTGTAAGAGCCTGTGACAGGCTGTGCTTTCACAACACTCCACCTCTGACCCTGTGGCCTTTTGGGAGCAGGTCAAGCTCCAGCTAATAGTGCACAGAAAGATGTCTTGTGGTTAAGTGCAATGCCAAGAACATAGTCTCCTTCTAGACGTGGGGATATTGACAGGTGCAAGAAGAATGCGTGATGGCTTTTTTTATTATTTATGATGACAAAGAGGATGTGGATTTATTTTGCTCTTGTTGTCATTGCTGTGTTCTCATATGGGGATCTGAAAAGAGCTGGAGGCAGTATAAGTAAAAGTTTGGGTTTTTATTTTCATAGTCACAGGAAAAATTAATAGGTGGCTGCACTCTAGGATTGGCCTTTTAAAGTCACTGACCAGTGGATCATTGGCAGTGGATCAGCCACTACACTTTTGGGATCAGCAATAGATGGGATTCAGTTTCCTCTTATAAAGATCAAAAACCATGATGTTGTGCTACTTGTTAGTAAGTACTTGTGACTTTTATTACCCATCCATCCATTGTCTATAAAGCTTATCCTTAAGGGTTGCAAGTGGGCTGGAGCCAATCCCAGCTGAGTTTGGGCGAGTCAATTGTCAATTGACAGTCAATTGCAGGGCCGACGCATACAGACGACCATTCACACTCACGCTCACTTCTATAGACCTCGCAAAGCATTTGAAGGGGTGCTCTCAGTAGTGGGCTAAGTCGAAGATGGTTGGTGGTAAAGGTTGTGCATGATATTCATTGATCAATTTCCTTATACATTTTTACTAAAGAGCACAAACTTATCATTAACTTGTGACTGAAGTTGTATAACACTGGAGAAGAGGGGCATGGTCAAAATTGGTATTGGAAAAAAAAAAAGGTATTTATCAGGATATAGTTGGAAACATGAAGTCACTCTTGTAAAGCAGATAACAGTCTGTTTAAACACGTTATTTTGTAGTTAAACGTGTGGAAGCTACAATGAATGTACTGTAATGGAACCCAGAGAGTACCATGGCATATTCACAATAGAAGAGGATTACCTTTGCAGTTGAGTGGAAGTCCTCTGGATTACCTTAGCACCCTCTGTTTCCTCTTACATCTCTTTTATCTCTGTCCCATTGGCTGAGCATAAGAGCCTTTAGATTCCTGGTTGTGATCAGATTTTTTTTTTTTTTTTTTTTTTTGCAACACATATTATGAAACCCACACAATTACAGACACTATTGTCTAAGATTGCTTGCAGTTTAGCAAATAATTGGATCTAAGTGGTTACATATGACAAGTGGCAATGGGGTCACAGTATTAGTGCTTTGATTTTTAGCTCTTTGTAAAACCATTGGGAATATTATTAGTTTTGATAAGTGCAAGATGAATCTGTAAGAATTCAATCCTTTCATTACCACAGCACGCTGGCTTTTATGTGTGCGTGTGTGAGCCAGAGGTTCTGGTCTGGTTTCAGTCGCTCCGTCATAATATCCACAGTCACTGAGAAAGAATGTGTCTGCTGAAAAACTGCAGCCAAATTATCTAAACAAATTGGGTTTCTTTTGTGTCTGGGATCTGATACACGCACACATTTAGATGGGAGACCTTGATTCTTACTTTGAACGGTTTTAGTGTTTATTTTGCCCAAATGTCAGAAATGTGTAATGCAGATTTGCTACTGTAAAGATGTGTGTCTTATTTTCTTTCATTAATCCAAGCTGTGTAAGAAGTGGACACACTATGTGGACTTTGCAGATTGACTTCGGTGAAGTACACAATCAAATATAGTGGAGTAAAGCCACAAGGTATATGCTTCCTTCTCAAAGACAAATCTGAGTCTATTTTATTAAAGCTATATCCCTTCAGTTCATCACACGTCATGTATTTCTTATAGTTTTTCCTGACGCAGCGGTTTAGAGGCTCGGTTTATGTGGCTCACATTCTGAGGTTTGGGAAACACGCGTTGAAAAGCCACCGAGCCACACGGATCACAGCGGGTCAGGACTCAGACAGGGCCTGTGGCTTGGCTGGCATCTTCCTGTGTACATCTGTGATCATCGAGCTACTACCTCATGCCAGACACGCTCATTACGGAATCATAATATGACAAATGTCAGTGTGGTTGACTGCTCTGTGACAGGATGATCACTGAGTGAGAGAGTCTCCTTCCCCCACAAGGCTGTGAGGTCATTATCGGAGCCTTGGTGAAGGTTGTGTTTTAGCATGATCCAAGTCCTTATCTGCTTACTTTCATGGCTTTTTTTTTCCTTCCAAATTTGAAGTTCAATTTACACTGTTTTCTGCGGTAGATGTTCATAAGGCAAAATGTGGCATGTGCACAACTCAACCCCCTACAGCCATTTCAGAGGTTCTGATTGGGTGGCAGTTACTATGATGGTTTGTTTGTGATGAAAAGAACATTGTGTAACCTCTGCAAACATTACACACTACTACTGCATTTACTATTAACACTTTTCCTCTGTGGAGATAACTGATATTGCTACAAACACCACAAGCACAGAAACCATAAATTTGCCTTGAATCTAGGATATTTCCTGCTGTCATTAAAAATATGAGCGCATGGAAAAGTCATACGGTCCAGGCACATACTAAACACCAAACAAGCAGAACTTTTTTGATGGACGTCAGGGGTCAGGATCAGCTCCTGGACTGCATCCCTGAAGTTTGCTCAAGGACACTTAAGCAGTCACACACACAGTTGAATGTGGTTCAAAGATGAGATCTTCCATTCGAGCATAATAAGCACACTGAAATACCAGCAGTTTCAGTGTTCTTGATTGGTATTTAGGGGATGTAAATACCTGCGGCATCAGTAAACAGGAGCAGGTCTCCTTCCCAGACCACTTAATAACAGCTCCCCATCTGAAATTTGTTAGCTCAGTGAAATAGTATCCTGCAGCGACTGATGTCAACACAGAAGTCTGACCCAGCCGGGAGGGATGGGGAAAGCCGTTGGGTTTTGCAACTTTTGGCAGAGTTTGCCATCTCCTCCATGTGCAGATACCTCAGAAAGAGGAGGGTGGGGGAGATGGTCATAAAGAGAGCACTACAGTGAGAGGGGAGGAGAGAGCATGAAGATGGAAAGTGAAATAAAGGTGCAGGCATAAACTTTAAAAGAGTCACAGCAGAAGACTAAAAACCAATCGCATGTGTCCCATGTTTTAGTGTTACAGTCCATTGACAAATCATACTAAACACAGGCAGGTTAATGCAGTATGCGACAGTCAAAATAATGGATTTGTCTTAAATATTTGAATCATGGTATTATCTCATTTCTGTGTGTTGGTTTTGAGTGTGATATCTTTTGTTGTAAATTATGGAACTAAAATGAAGGCACAGCCATAAGCCATGTGAAGTATTTTAGTGTTTTCAGATTTTGGGGTCAGGATATTCTCATCATGTCCTCACATCCAGGAATATTCAGCGAGCATGAGAAGAAGCAGGTCAGCCATAGAAAGAAAGGAGACACAGACAGACAGACTAAGAGAAAGAGGGGAAAATTTGAGGTGGAAGAAAGTAGCATGCAATCTTGGTGATTTTCCCTGGCAGCTTCTCCCACTGCCCCTGTTCTTCACATGCATGCACGCACGCACACACACACACACAATGGCAGCTACAACTGTTAAAATCAAAACACTAAAAGTCAAAGAAAGATAAACAATGTCAAAGTTAAAGATCACATTTTCTTCCTTTCCGATCAGTGGCCGCTCGCAGCGCAGAGACTTACCAAGCAGTGGTTGAATGGGTTTACTTCAGGGGAGGGAATGATCATAACCGCTGAACTGTAAGTGTCCTACTGTTGACATATGACCCATGGCAGTTATAAACCTCAACGGGTCCCCAGACTCTCCTGATTATGCTCAGCTGAGCTCAATTCCTCTCAAAACAACATGCTAACAAATAGGGAAATCCTTTTACGCTCAGTAAGCCTTTTTTATAGTGCGAGCCATTGAGAGATTAAATGATGAAAGACTACAGTGGTGCTACACAAACCTCAGAATAAAGGTCTTTAGCTCATGGTGTTTTTACCTAAAAGCTGTGCTGTGTTTAGCACTGAAATATATAGCAGTTAACAGTTATTTTAACCAGGCCACACACCTACACCCCTTATTTAGCATTTCTAAGTAGCATATAAACACATCATAAATAGGTTAAAACACATCGAGTTTTCTAAGCAGATTTAAGACACATTTTAACTGTTAACAACAACAATAATTCCTCTAATGAGATGGCGAAAGATTCAAGATAAGAATGGCAATATACAGTATAGTTACATACGTATTAAATTATGTTTACATGTATTACTTTTATTTCTATATATTCTTTCCTGATCAAATTGACAAAACATTATCTGCAGATGAAGGCCATGAGATGTAGCTAAAAGCCCCAGCAGATATCCAGCAATTTTTCAAGCATACTGTCAAACTGCATCTTCAAGCTCAGCCTTCATGATGTCCAAACAGTTTTAAAACTTACTTGGAATGATTCGTAATTAATTTTAACTTATAAGCACTTTGTAAAAGGTGCCGCATTAGAAAATGGCATCATTGTTTTTATTCTTTGAAATTGACAACTTGCTCAACTTTGACTCAAATCTATTGGACCTCCTAGAACCTGACAAGACAATTCTCCCTGCTCATGTTGTAAATCAGCCGTGTCAAATGCGCAGGGAGCTTTAGATGGAAAGCTCGGCTCTAAAACACCGTGTTTGAATGAAAATGTCACGTACATTTTAATTAAATCAGTTAGATTTACTGCATCACAGAGTAAAAGAACAGGCTCTTGTTTCTGTTAAGGTATTTAAGAGTGCGCTCCCTAAGCTCCAGTAACTTTTAAATGTGTATGATTTGAAATAAGCACGGACAGAAGGAGGTGAAAATGTGGTTCTATGATTTACAGGTGACAGCAAATGTCTCTGTCTGACCCATTATCCATAGCCTGGGTTTCTGTCTGTCTATGAAACTCAAGTTCAAATGTGTTGGAAAAAAGATAGGTGGAACATTTGCCATGATCACCTCAGTCCTGCCTCCAGACTGGCCTTCGCAAATAGGTCCACCATGTGCCCTGAGACGACCTCTCACTCTGCCTCTTTGAATCCCTGCAGGTGTTGAGGATTTAAAGTTGTAGGGAAGCTCTCTGGGTCTGCAGACTGTGTTAATCAGATGCAGAGCACAGAGTCAGATCACTAGAGCTCAGTGGGGATGTTGAAAAGTGAGAGGCCATGTCTTTTTTTTAAAGATTTAGTTACCTTTAGTATACTATTCATTGCCTATTTTGTGACTTTACCACAAAGCCTGCAAAAACCCTCCATCCAGCTCAACAAGATGCTGGATGGGTGGAAATGTTACTGTCATCAGAGCGTGCTTTCCAAAGCTGTAAAACAACCCATAAGGAGTGCCAGTGTGAGCACGAGGAGCACGCTGCTGTGGACAAATTTGGTCTGAGACATCTGACCAAATGAGTGAACAACTGAGCAGTTTAGGGAAACCTTGCAGAGCAAAACTCTTGCTAGCAGATGACAGCAAAACAGATGGGTTGAGCAAAGGCTATGATGTGCAGATACGCTCTCACAAGCAGACATTCACATTAAAAAAGCACAGAAAGGAGCCTCTCCGAGCCATCTATCTTTGATGGATAGTGAACAATAAAGCTTGCGCTGAGGTAAGCCTTTTTGGACAGTGAGAACACAGCTTCTCTATATATAAATAAAAGAAAACAATTCTGAAATCCCACATAACAACTGACAGGCAACAGGTGATTTAAAGAAGCACAATACAAATGCAGTCATAAATCGTATTAGATGCAGGTGCAAAGCCAACTTCTCACTCAGACGGCTGCGACTCACTGAAGTATGATCGTTTCAATATGCTCACAGTTTTTCACTGTGTGCCATTTTTAAAAAACCAGTGAAATCTCGAGCCGTCTGCATCAGCCTCCGTGGGAGCATAAGTTTCTAATTCTGAATCAATCACACTGAGTTTATCAGATGGCTGAGTTATTTTACCATAAACCTGTTGGTAATGAGCCATACAGAGAGTTTTAATCTGTCTCCTTTCATATCTCCATCATAAAGATGGGTGTTTCCCTCAGTTTGCTGTATTTTCAGGCTCTGGCATTTGCTTTATGCGGTTATGCTTCACTAGTTGTGTGAAACTGAGCTTTTGATTTCTCGCAGTCTTAAGTCATCCACACACACTTCATGTCAGAAGCTCTTTAGCTTCTTACTTTTATGTTTGCTTTTGATAAACACTTTGATTGTTGAGCCCTGCTGCCGTATTCTTCCACTGCAGCTAAATAGACACGTTTCTACTCGGTGTAACCAAACTGAACTTTGTAATCAAAGCAAGTGGATGCACCATTTTGCTGCTCAGCATCTGAGAATCTACACTGCACTTGTTGAGATCACCTGTCAATCGAAGAGTGTGGGTGGTACTGTGGCCTCTTTTCTTTTTCCGTTGAAAAAGTACACACTGCAAAAAAAGATTATTGAACCACTCACCAATCATGTCCACACTAAGGCAATATCCTGTTACACGTGTTACATGTTGTTAAATATTACTTCATTTTAGACGTTTACAACAAGACAACAGCTGCCAAAAGTGTAGCACTGTTTGACAGATGATAGTATCCATGTTCAGCTAATACAAATTCACAACTTTTGAGTGACTTTTTTTTCTATCTAACTTTAATTTATATCCTTTATATCCATTACCATATTTTTTAACACCGTTCAGCTGTGAGAAGCCTCTTTATTTTCTTCTAGTAATTTTAAGTATAATTCATTTTCCACTGGTAACATGCTATATATTCAAAACACTCTTACTATATATTTTTTTTTGTTTTGTTATTGTTTGCAATGCAGTATGAACCCACCGCACAACAATTTCAGAGAAGTCAGTGATGAGGGCACAGGAGAGCAGCTCCAACCATGTAAACACCTCCCCCTCATCCTCCCAGGAGACCGGCCTCGAGTGAGCACACCCGCGGCCTCCTGGGCCCGGGAGGAAATGAGAGGGAGGTGGCAGGCTCACAAAGAGAGACAGAGTGAGGTGAGATAGGGAGAGGCGCAGCACACCATGCAAGATCAAAGACAAAGGTTATGCAGCGCTGCAGCCAAAACAAGCACATCACTGGTGGGGCTTTCAGTAAAAGTTGTTGTCTTTAGATTTCTAATTTGGGATACTGCTGTTTTATTGTTCTTAAGCCAGGATCACAGCATTTCTAGTTAATTTGGCTATTTTCAAGTGATTTTAATCTGGACAAGGCAGACACCTAAATTCTCCTGGGCCGGGTAATTTACTTTGGCAACACGTCAGATTCAGTCGCCTACAGAGAGCCATAAAGCATGTCCTCTGAAAAATGAGGCACAACGGAGACTCACAGGTGGAGATTAGAGCCCTGCTTCACTTTGTCTCTCCACATGAGAGGAACAGAGAGTATGTCATCGTTATTTCTCAAGGCTGCTCCAGCTCTCTTATCCAACTGAGCCCAGAGCCCCCGTCTAAAAACAGCAGCAGACATATTGATTGGAAAACTCTTCGGTAACATCAGAGCACTTATTGTTTACACTCCATACTTGATTTCTTCTTTTCTCCTCGGCTCTCCAAAAGAAGGATCGTATCACTCCTATTTTGGAATCCCAGCTCTGGTCCCCTATCTGCTATTTAAAGTTTAAAGTCTTGCCTCTGGTTTATAAGCACACAGCAACACACAGTATTTCCTCACTTCTGGCTTTAATCAGTCTTCTTGTCCCTCAGTGTTTCCTCTGTCTGCTTTCCATGACTCTACTCTACTGTGTTTCACATAATAATGGTGGAATAGCATAAACTAGAAATGCTACGTCTATATTATAACCCTTATTAACATCTTCTTAAGTTTCTATAAATTGAAATATAGATTAAATTATTTTTTTTAAGCCGAGTGCATTATTTCAGCAGTGACTAATGTCTGCAGTTGTTCATTTCAGTCTGCATATTGCTGCAACAACCTCTGGCAATGAAGTCGGGCAGCCTGCATGCCTGAGAGGCAAGGCTCAGGGCATACAACAGATAATCAGTTAAGCACTGGCAGCATCACTCTCTGCTGCTCCTTAAGTCTTTGCTTTGAGTGCACAGTAATAATTGAAAGCGTCTCAGATGAGTGTGTCAATTTTTTTTTTTATCAACTCAGATCTTCTCACATCTGGACGCTGGTGGCTGAACAGTTCAAAGAGACTTGAGTAAGAGAATCAGCCTGAAACTGTAAAAATGAAGGGGACAAAAATAGGACATGTCCCCCACATCCTCAGTGGAAATTATCTCCTTGACTCACTTACATCTAAATCATTAATTTCATGGCATCACTGTTCACCTCAGCAGGGCGAGGATATGATTGGCTGCGGCCTGCGGCACAGCGGTTCTTTACACAGCGCCACACAGCTGCTGCAGGGCAGCTGTAGAACCTCAGCTCTCAGGGTAAACTCAGCTCTGTTTGAAAGCAAACCCTCTCTCTGCAGTCCTATCTCTTTCGTGCTTTTTTTTATTTTTTTTTTTCTTCTGTCCACCTCCTCTGTCAGTAGTGGAGACTGAGTGGTTCCACATGGGAAAGCCTAGAGCTTCACACATCAGCGTAGCTGTGGGGATGAAATATGCTGTCTGTACATATCATCACATCATTAGGCCCAAAGGGATCCCTACGATGGATTAGAGGCTGTCTACCTGCAAGGCTCAGATGAATTTACGAAGCACTTTATCATGATGAAGCATTAGTGGAACAGTTTGTCTCTTTCCATTTGTGTTTATCTGTGGGAATAACGAGTGTGTCTCCCTCCGTTTCACTCAGTCTCTCCATCTTTATTTCTCTCTCTCTCTGTTGTTTATGAGTGTGTTCTGACCTTTGACCCCTTCCTCATTTTTGACGCTGCTGGTTATCAGCACAAGATAAGTGACGTTGTCCCAGCTTCTCCGTCCAGCCGTTCGAGCCGTGTGTGGGAGGCAGCAAATTGTCCATTAAGTGTTTCTGCTGAGGACGAGAGAAGATTTGATATAGTGGGGAAACAAAAGTAATATGTACCAGGAAATTCAATTGTCTCTCTCCAGCAAGTTTGAGCTTAGTTTGGCTTCCCCACCAAATCAATTTCACATGAAAGCAGTTCAGACAAGGTTTAACTCCGACTCTTTCTTGCAGCCAGTCTCCTTTTGCTCTCTGTGTTGTATGACAGAGCTTCTGTGACTCACTTCCTCAAATGCTGCTAAGAGTCTGTGTGCAACAATAGGAGGAAGCTACCTCTTTTTTTCTCACAAACCTGATGTGCTACTTCAGGGGGCACAAGTAAGCATGGGAAGCGTCCTCCTTTGCTACGGTGTGAAGGTCACTGACCCAAACACAGTTGCAGTTTATTCATGTAGTGAAAGTGAGAGACGCTCAGGAAGGTGCCCTCCGCTCCTGCGGTACCAGGAGACTCCAAGTGAGAACAGAAGTGCCTGGCAGGAAGCCTCCGTTACAGCCTTGAGTTCAGAGGTTGTGTTTTGGATAGTCAGCTGAGGGAAGCCAGGGGAAGGTGAAGTCACTCTTTGAGAGGTCATTGCCAGTCAGGCCTGATTTGGCGGTGGGAGATCGTGTTACGGCAGCAGGAACCTCCGAGCGGCTCTCAGGCCTTGAGGCTCTGCTTCTCACCAAACCATAGGGCATCCTCTGTTCTCTGAGGAAGCCCGGTGGTTATCGAACCCCACTGCACAGCGCTCTCCTCTAATAATGCTAACTAAATCCCCAGTGCAGGTCGGGTTCACACTGAACTCATACACACAGAGTGGCTAAATGAAGTCATAACGCCTAAGGTTGGATTACTGAATAAAAAGGACATCAAATTGCAGCACAGTAGCCTGTTTCTTAAGTCAATGTGTTTCTTTGATCGGCGTGCCTTCATGTCTGCTCAATGTGTAAATATTCAGCTGTTTCATCGCCATATCAACTTAAAGGATGATAATATGTCAGCGTCACGTTTGATCCTCAAAATCAATATATTTTTCTTAGGTGTTCTTGCGTGCAGAGGAGCAGAAATGTTCTGGTGTCACTTGATCTGAATCTAAATCCTTATTGCACATGTTCCTTTCCACTTACATAAATTGACATGGACCGTGAGCATTGTGTAAAAAAAATACTCCTTATTCATGTAAATGAGACCACTGCGTTGGCAAGACACTTTTTTTGTCTGTTAGGCCTTTAAAATCATGGATATATTACTTAAACTGGACTTCCCAGCTTGGATTGCGTCCTCTGGGCAGTACCTGTAGCAACATGCCCACACCTACGCAGCTCCTTGTGTTTTTTTTAAGCTGTGCTATTTTTGGCCTGAAGGCCCGCTGGGCCTTGCTGTGGTTGGTCTCAGACAAACACACATGAGCAAGCTGTTGGCCATTTGTGTGCGTTACATAGTTAAATGGTGCGGTTTATAAAAGTTGACCTGTAATGTATTGTCGATGTCCGAACTACTCAGGCAGTATGTGCAACTGGGGTACTCCACCACCGGCAGGTAGAAACAAATCATTTTCCATAACAGTTGATGCAGACAGGTTATTTAAGCGAGGTCAACATTCATTCAGCCAGGAGTCACACCCAATAGAGACAGGGGTTTAGCTACAAGCCACTGCCAAGAAACACTGGTAGGCCTTCACAAAGGAGCTGAATTGTCCATTGAACTGTTCAGCACAGCTGGCATCACAGCCATATTTTTGTGTCACTCTCACACCTGCCTGAAATAGATCTCCCAGCCGCCCAGCCCTAAGTATAAGTCCTGACAGGTCCGGACTGTGGTTAACTGATTGCACTGGCACCACGGCTAATAAGGGATGTCACTCTGTTTAACTAAGACTAGCAGGGCATGCTTTTTTTCAGCAGGGGAATATTTGGAGTGCAGTTTTCCGCTGTTTTTGTTTATTCATGAGACGGTATCCTCCCAGTTACAGCTTTCCATTATTAACCTGGGCAACTGAAAAAAAGAAAAAAAACAAAATAAGTTTCCAATGCTGTTGAGGGGGATGACGCCAGGCCACAGAGAGTTCACGAATGCACATATCTGACAATGAACACATTACTTTGCATTACTATGATTATTATTATTATTACTTCTCTTATTCTGCACACTTTTAGTTATTTAGTCACTTTGTGGAAGGTGAGACAGACTCAAAAACGAAAAGCTGTCTTGTGAGAGAGTTTGACTAAAAAAAAGAAAAACAGAAAAAAATATGCATTTGCAGACCTGTGACTTTTTTTCAGCATTATAACCCATCATTTGAATTAAATGCAATCGATTAGATAAACAGTATTAACTAAATTAAATCAAATGCATTTGAAAAACCAGTCTGATGGGTTTAAAATACAGCTTGTGCACACATGTATTGTTTCACAGTCATTACCTGTGCGTGTGGTTATCTGTCAGCCATTCAAGTTTCATCAACTGCTTTAAAATTTCTTCATTTCCCAGAAGTTGATGCAACCAAATAGTGACACCAGCAAACTCATTAAAGAGCCATAAATAGCAGCTTGGTGTTGTCTTGTGGTGAAACAGTTTGCCACATCCTGCTTCTGAGACTAACATTGCTGACACAGTACATAGATGAAAACACAGGGGCCAGTGTTACCTTTTCTTCTCTTTTTATCACTCGTTTCTTCAGAATGGAACATCATCAGGCATGCCAATGGAAAATATTAGTTGATAAAGCACAGCAAAATAACACTGCAGTTAATATGTGGGCTGAAGAGACGTCACTGTTTTTTTTTTTTTTTACTGTGACTGAAATGAAGAAAGGAAGCTACTACTTTCCCTCTGAGTAAAATAAAGGGTACTTTTGTGGCTTTTTGGTGCAGAGCTGTTGGGTTTTCCCTTTCCTTCTTGAAAATTACCTGGAGCTGTTTTCTCACCTCAGCTAACAGGGGCGAGCAGCAACATTTAAGTTTGATCATTTAACTGTAACATGTGCTTGCACTTCCTTTATGTCCTGCGATGGCAGAGCTAAAAATAACCTCAGCGTGTAAATGCCTGTTTAGCCCAGAGTGCAATAGAGTTGAAAACAGACAGCAGTGTTGGCACAGGTTGGATTTTTCCAATGGGAGTTCCTCCTGTTTGGGGAGGTGAGTCCCAACCAACTTATGTGTGTGTGTGTGTGTGTGTGTGCGCGTGTGTGTAAATAGGGGGGCGTTCAACTGCATAAAGATAGCTGGGCATGCTGTTGTAGGTGTGTGGGCTACTCCTTGCGACACAGTATTTATTTATCTATTCACATATTATTTTTGTCTCCACCTTGGTAGGAAGTGTGCATATTTCTGCTGTGTTTCCACACTTCATTTCCCATCGATCAGTTCAGCTGACATTACCACTAATTGTTGTACAAGAACAAAAACGTGCATCTATAAATGTCTCATCAGCCATTCATATTGTATTGTACTAGTAGCACAGCATTGAACTGACTGGGTATTAAAGGACTTTTGTTTTGGTCTTGATCAGTGCAGATGCTTCACCATTCACCAAACAGTATCTAGTGATAACAAAAAGCAGGCCTTCTTTGGGCCTCAGAGTGGGTGGACTTCCTGTCTCGGCTCCTACCTCCGGATGGTGGTTTCGCCAGGCTCTCTCTCTCTCTCCCTGTCTCTCTCTCTCTCTCTCTCTCGCTCTCTCTCTGTCTACATCAGCCCACTTTATCATAGCAAGCTGTATAACTGAGGAGCTTCTTGTTTGTGTTGAGCCACAGGGCTCAGGGTCCTCGCCATCTTCACAGTCACTTCCCTCTGTTTTGCCAAAGAACACAGAGCAGATAAAGGCAGGGGACTGATCTGTGTCTGCCCGACTGTGGGAAAGGCGCGGGCACAGGAACTAGAGCAGGAAAGACAAGACGATGCCTTAAAAACAGACGTGTGTGTATGGGGCCGATATGAGTTTTAAGGGCTGGTAACGGCAGTGATATGTTTGGACTGCAGCTACTGATATCCACTATTTTTCAACTTGAACACATCTTTGCCAAGTATTCAGTGCAGTATGCCTCATGTGACATTTGTTGCAGGCTGCAAGCACTGAAGAGTTACATCATTTTCAGTTAAAGTTTCAAGAGTTCTCTACCAAGATGAATAAATCAGATTTAAGCACAAAACCTGCAAACAAAACATGTATTCTCACATGTATTCAGTGACAAACAGAGGCAATAAACGCGCACTTTTTATCTGCTTGCTTTTCTTTCCCCTGTATCCACATAGGACATGGCTGGATTTTACTGCCATTGGGGCCTAGGGCAAAACTTGGCTGCTGGGCCCCTATTAATCCCCCCTTACCTCCCAAATCCACTGTGCAATATGTGCAGTTTTTAATGCTAGAATACTACCTTCCCTCAGATTTCCTAAGTGGTAACTTAATTGATTTGATTCCTTTAGGAATATGCAGTGTGCAACCACAAAACTGAAATGATAAATGCTTTCGACACAGACACAGTGAGGCCCTTATAAAGATTAGGTAATAAACATTTATTGTTCTTTTGTGGTGCATATTCCTCAAATAATTTTGATTAAAGGGGTACTCCTGTGATGTATTACTGTACTTTTATAGCAAAGGAGAGATAGATAAAAAAAAAAAAAGATTGGTCAAAACTGAAGCGAAAGAAACCAATGTATCCTCAACGAAAAACCCTGGATCCTACATTTCCCATAATGCCACTTGGCAGGATCTTTCATTACAAAGTCTTAAGCCATAACTGTGACTTCCGAGTGACTTCTGCGAACCAGTTCAGTATCATCTACCAAACACACCCTCCCAGTTTTGCAGCCTATTTGATTAGCAAATATTTCCCATTTCTCCCTCTGCTGCATCTCATGTGCACATATCTGCAGGGAGTGATGAAGTCACAGTATAGAGTCAAACTAAGTTCTGCTGTTATAATAAACACTTCTACCGTGTGTTGTCCAACTGAAGTGAAATAATAGTTTCAGATTGTTATACTATGATTGTTACAACTACTTTAGTACAACCCTCCTATGACAATCTTCCTCTCTGTAACTTGTCGGCCATCTCTCTTCATTAAATGTAATAGTGTTTTAATGATCTGAGCTGTTACTCGCTGTGACTAGTTAATAATGACCCGCAACCTCTCTTTTCCTTCCACAGTTAACGAGATCATCAGGAACGACCTCTCCAGCATTTCCGTGCACACTCACGCATAGACATCCAAGAAGTCTTCTGCAGCAGAACGCTCACACTCAAACAGCAGCAGCATCAACAAAAAAAGAGGACAAAACCAAAAAAAAAAAACACACCCAGAGATCCAGGTGATGAAGAATAAAGTTTTGACCGGGATCTCCCACCTGACCGTCGTTGCCAAGACTCGCTGCAGATTCACATTGACAATCACTGGCAAGCTCCATTTGAATAAACAGATGAATGTTATATTTAGAAAAAAGGGAAGTGATATCAGGGGCAAAGTATACGTCTACACTTGCCTTAATCCACAGCAGATGTTCTTTAGTGGACCAAACAGCTCAATGAGACTGAATTACTTCTATTGTTGACAAATGACAATCTTCATTTCAAGTGTGATCTGTATGTTAATGCATGGACAAGCTAATGGGACAATAAGTGTCACGCTTCATCACTTTGGCTCATTTGTTTGTGCAGTCAGTCCGCAACAGCCGAATTGGTGCCTTACAGCAACGATATTGACCGCAAACAACAGCAGCGGTCACACAAATGCAAATGGTTCATCGTAACCCAAAGTGGAAGTTTTTATATGACATTTTTGTATCATTTCAATGATTTGTTTACAGGGACACAGAATAAAAGGCTGGAAAATATGTAGGGAGTATGTGAATAGATTAGAATTGTATTTTTTCTTGCTTCCTCATTATTATCTCATTGTTCATTTATACTGAATGTTATTGTATGATATTCTTTTGTATAAACATGTATTTGAAAATGTACTTCTGTATGCCTTATGCTCATATCATGCAGTTTGTTATTTAGCTTTTCCTTTTTTTTTTTTTTCAATTTTTGTCTTCCCCCTAATATGATTTGTACCATTTCTACTACCCCTGCATTATGCTTTTCACCTTAGTGCCTAATTTTTTCACCTGCCCTGGTCTTCCCCCCCACCCATAACGTGACATAATGATGCACAGACAATCAGAAAAATATATAGTACATATCCTATGACAACAGTTCCTGGTTGCGGGAGCTTATAAAGGCAGGTATCAGTTTTCTTCTCCCCCAGCTATAAGATAGTTGAACAATGGTATACTTACCTGCTGAACTTAAATGAGAATACTCCTGGACAATATGCACTTGTCCGTTATTTCTTGCACTGCAGGTTTGCATGTAAATAGGCGAAGGGATAATCTAAGTACGCCACAGGCTCAGTTTTTCTCGTCATTTGGGTGATTCCACTGAGGAATTGACAGGACTGTTACTTACTGCTGACAATAATTGATCTGAGTAAACCAAAGGATTTTATCTTTGGTGAAATTATTGTCCAAGTTTCCTTTTTCTGTCGGAGACTTTTGCATAGAACGACTCCCCGTACAAAAAAAAAACAACAAAAAAAACATGATGCACTTTACCGTAGAAACAGAGCAGGTTTTCTTGCTTCCAGACCAAATATTGTAGATTGATCTCTGCTGTCGTGTCATAATCTGACTCACATCAACTCTTCTTCTACACAACTGCAGCCTCTTCCATGTTATCTGTCTTTTGGAGCATGCACATCGTACTAATGTTGGGGATCATTTAGTTGACAGTAGCTTACAATATAGCTTCCTAATACATTTTTGGACATATAGTATATTAGCATGACTAAAGTGTATGAATAAGGTTTCTATTTTGTGCCTTACTCTCTTTCTTGGCTACAAGATCGTTGCAACTCTATATTGCTTTTCTGTGTAGGCACAAGGTGAAACATATTTCTCTTTAATATGAAATATTTATGAAAAATGAAATGTGTTTTAAGTGCATTTAATGTGTTCTCAACAATGAATTAATAAATGACATAATGGTGACCATTACCATAAGTTCTCAGTTATTTGGAGGTCATGTTTACATTTGAGCAAGTACGCTTTATAAGATATGTCATGAGCCTTTTCATATTAAAGTTTTAAAAATGTTTTAATGTTGGGAATTTGTATATTTTCAGACATTAAACTAGTTCTGTTATAGATTTTTTTTTTTTTTTAATCTGTTGACGATGGAGTTTTGATCTCATGTTAATCTAAATTAAAAGCATTCTATGACTACTACATGGATGGCCCATGTGGCTGCGCTTTAGTTTAAAGTCCTTTACTGTAACTTGCTGCTCTTGAGTTATATAGCTTGACCTTAGTAAACCTCAGACTGCTCCAAGCTGTACCTATATCCCCAATAAAACCTGAAATGGAGACAGTTTGACATTGACAAGGAAATATTGAAATGGACATATAAAATATTGATTACTTTCTTTTTTTACAGTTTTTTTTAGTACACAAAACAATAGTGTATCACACTAATTTTTCACTGAAAATTTTACATTAATACTGTGTTTCTTCACTATAATTTTAAATGCTGCAAAGGGTTTGTAGGAACTAGGTGTTTAACATCTTATAATTTTTTCTATGCCACTGTCAGCAAGAAGGGCACTTAAACCAATCAGCAGGTGGTATTTGGTCTTGTCTACTGTTTTTGTTTCTAACTGAAATACAAACAAACCTACACTGTACTTAAGCAGGATGAAAAGCAACAAGCTGCTGATATGCCAAGTGCAAGCAGAGGCCTGTGTGTTTTCCGGTGAGTATTGTTAGTGGTGGTTAGTTATGAGTGAAACAGCTCTTCGCCATGGGAGCTGTGCCACGCTCCTGTGTACCACCTGCCAGTCCTCCAGACTTTTTCCATCCAGCAAAGTTATGAAGCGCCCATCCCCATAGTGACAGAAGGCAGGCCTAGGCGGTGCTCTCCTGTACAACCGTGTGAGCCCAAAATAGCCCCACTATTTACAGATGCAGTCACGCCCCTTTTTCCTGGCACCTTCTTACCTTAGTCTTCCTCTGACAGCGCCGTACCCTTTGACACAGTGGAGAGATGTCTCTGGGCCATGATTTCCACCAAGACAGTATCTAAAGCAGTGGAATATATGATATGAAAATAAATGCAGCTTATATCTACTGTAACTATAAATCTGCTGACATCTGTCAAAATACTCACATCTATTACATATATAATATTTCATGAAATTTAAGTGTTACATCGTTACATAATATTTTTCAATAATCATTCAGTTGAGTGAAACACTGAATTGTATATGCTGAAACACTGAACTCTCAAAAGGTTTATCTGCTTCAACCTTGTAGTGGGCTACATAGTTTATATATATATATATATATATATATAACACAATGAGCTGCATTAATTGTCAGCTTATCTGCTTTATAAGCTTATCAGGCTTTGCCAACACTTGGATGAGAAGATTGGTTCTTCAGCTTGATTCTGTCCAAATGTAATAAAATGTGCCAACCAGCTTCTCTCAAGTTTCTTTTTTTCTACTACAGCATGCATATCTGATCTGATCACTTTTAGAGAAAGAAAAAACAGAAATGAATTGGAGATTTTTTTCATGATGGCGCCCCTGACTTCTGCCTAAATTCGATGGAATGCTGTTCTCGACACCTTATTTTGATCCAGCCGATTAAATGTTCCATAAAACATTAAAGTCAGGACTCTATCACAGGCTGAGAGAATGGTGCAGGCTACTGTGTCCCTCTGTTTATTTAAGCTTAGCTGTCTGTCTGCCAGCTTCATACTGAACAGACTGGAAATTTGATGTATGATTAAAACTTTCTTTTTGATTTCAGTGATTTTGTGAGGAAACTTAACACTGATGTTTTACTGAAAATATCCTTGTAGAAATGATGATTAATTTACATACAGATGTTCCGTGCACACAGGAGCTGTGACTGAACTCAGATGAGGATTCCCCAGATTGACAGACCAAATGATCACATGATTCGATTGGCTGATGATCAGACTGACAGACTAGCTGAATGACTGACTGACTGACAGATAGAGACTCTGCCTTTTGATGGCCACAGCACAGAAAGGCAAAAAGCAATTCCCAATCATAATGATTGCAGCGCGTGCCATTTTCTCCCCAGGGTCCACATGCACACAGCACCTGGCAGAGACTTAGAACTTTCATTGTACGGATTTATAGTGTCTTTACGGTCTTGCTTCCTCCCCCATTGTATTCCCACAGAGCCCTTGATTTGGGCTTTTATGAAGTGAGTGCATAGGCACAGTGCTGGAGCTCCTGCCCTTGTCTCTCATCGGCCATCTGCAGGCAGTAAATCCCCAATATACCTCTGTTATGAAGGGCATGTTGAGAGAACCATGGGGGTGACTTTAAGAGATGCTTTAAGAGATAATTGTTTGACCATACTGGGGGACCTTTGATAGTTGTGTCCCATAAGCCAAGTCTACATTTGATCTTTTTTGGTCCCTTGAGTCAGTTTTTGTGATTTTTTTTTTTCTTTACAGACATATGTCAGATGACTATAAACAGACCATCTTATCAGTTGCTTTTAGGATGATAAAGAAAGAAGATGTGGACCATATGTGTGTGGATTTGAGCATGTGTTTACATGTGTTTTTTTAATCTGTTTAGGGTGGGGCTTTGGGGCTCCACAGGTGTACACTGACCCGTTTCATGGGACCGTTCCACATGTGACAGGCCCAGCAGATGACCCGCTGACATGCTGACATGGTCACATCTTTGCGCACCCACAGACAAATCACCTTTTTAAAAGACACTTTAAGAGACGCTCAGAAAGGCAACCAGATGGGGCCTGGAAAATCTTGTGCCGTTCTTTATTCTCCATCTGCAATCATTCAGCTTGATTCGCTCTCTCTTTTGTGATGCGTGAAATGTTGTGCAAGGATTTGTAAAATTTAGCGGCGGGACAGATGTTTGAGCTTAAGAAATGTGTAAAGTGAGAATTATCTTTAAGAGTCTGTTTATATGATCACAACACATGAGTTCTCTATTCTCCACATCAAAGTCAATGCATTCAATTTCCCCTTCTAGTTCACTCTGAGAGCTCTATTTCGTCATTGAAAAAAAACCCTCCAAGACATCCCAAGCAATCAGTCTTCCATTGTTTGCTGTAAATGCTTCGGTACATATGCAGAATATTTATGTTGAAGTACATTGTAGCACACATTAGGGATGCTCTTAATGGGCTACAGTAAAAGCCCTTGCTAGTCAGGAGTTCAGACAGGTGCAGACTCTTACAGTAGATAAAGGAGCCTGGCACTGGAGATGAGTTCACGACAATCACTGTGAGGCTTTTAGACGCCTTCTCCAAGCTCAATCTTCATTTCCCCTGACACTGATTTTGCAATAAGGATCCGGAGAAAAGGGGAATGTCCATCTATTCATTTTAATGATCCCTCATTATTGACTGCTGGCAGGGAGGGGGCGGGCAAAGGTAATGATTCTTTGTCTTTGCTGGCCAATCACTCCCCTTAAAGGAATAAGCCTCTAAATAAGGCCACTAATGGATGCCCAGTATGACCTAAAGCTGACCCCACATGCAACCCATTCGAACTGACTTCCCGACATGAAGGAGTAAGAGTTTGCTGCTTTCGTAATATCTGTTTTTCACAGCGTTTGTTATGGAGGAAGGAGGCATTGTGGTCAAAAATGCAACCACAAATTCCATGTGGTCTAGAAATATTGATTTAGAAAAACATAAGCGGTACAGTGTGTCACTCCAGCTATAGTTATGATTGCGTTATGCTTTTTAACTCAAATTATTATAGCTAGTTTGACATTTGGGGAAATTGTTTATGCTTTCCTGCTGAGAGCTAGAGAAGAAACTCAGTACTGCTCTCATTTCTGTAAGGTTGCTGCCAGTTAGCTTAGCTTAACTTAGCTTAGCCCAATGACTGGAAACAGGGAAACAGTAGCCTAGCTCCATCCAAAGTTAACGTAATCTGTAACAACGTCATAGGGGGGTTATGAGCTGAGCTGTTTATTGGTCGGACATGTAACTTCCTTCAGTCTCCGCTGGCTCAACCCCACGGTGATGATAGCACCCAAAAAAGTTACTGCAGCCAGATGAAAAAGTTGTCTGGATAAGTATGAAGCTAGAGATAGTTCGGTTAGCTTGGCATAAAGACCACAGTTAAAAATAAATGAATAAATAAATGCCTACCAGCTATAACAGTACAAAGCTTAAACATGAACACATTGTATACTGTATAGTTTTTTTCTCGCAGTGAAAGTTGCACGGTGTCCAACCGAGAAATAGTCGAGCACAAACAAAGTACACGTAGCATTAATTATAGGTTCTGGTAGGCAAACGTCTAGTCACAGTCTAGCTGTTTTCTCCTAGCTGTTTTGCAAGAAAGCAAACACATCTCTTTTACAACATTTTCTCACTAAACCTCTCTAAATACAGATATCTTCTCTGCACCCACAGCATGTTTCTCTTAAAATGATTTGGAAGCCCTCAGCAAATGATTTTCAAAGGACTTGCAATGAGAAAACGCCGATGTATTTCTTTATTTGACTGTCGCTCAGGTGTTCTGATTTAGTATAATATATCCTGCTGCTTGTGCACAGCTCACGGAGCACTGATAGCAAATTATTTAGTCTTTACTTTAGTATTTATGTGTGAGCGCCTCTCAGCCAGTCTGAGCTGTCATCAGTCTGTCAAGGTAATGAACCCTACTTTATTGCAGCCTCCAACAGCTCTTTAAGGCATACTTCACACCGCTGAAGAAATACGCTCAGGTATTAGTTGTTTTGCCTGGATGGTCCGCTGGATGATGGGTGGGCGGGGATGTTATTAGGAGCATTCATCTACAAGGCTCCCCAAGCCATACTATACTGAAACTGACCACAAGACAACCCTATCATCCTCAAAGATTACCTGGCTCCTGCTCTGTATATGAATGTTTTATCATAAAAGCTTTTTCTTTTTTGCTAAGTGCCTCCTTGAGTGTTTGCTTTTAACTTTTGATTACTTTATGTCTTGTTGCAAAGAAGAAAAAAGAAAAAAGGCCCGGTCCATTTGAATATAATGGACTTAACGGGAAAGCTTGTCTCTCTTGCTTCATTAAAAGGATATATATCGCATTGGTGTAATCCAACGCAGTGGGTGTGAAAAAGTTTGCACAAAGTGGTCATTTCAGAGCCTTGGAGTTTTTATCTTGATATTGTAAAAATGGGGCGAGCAGGTGGAGAGAGTCAACAGACATGACACAATCATATAAATAAAACAGTATGACAGGCTCTGTATAGAATCCATATGTTTCCATCTGTGAGGAAATATAGGATGTCATGCATTACAGTGTAAAAAGACTCATTTACAACCATTAAAAGCAGCCCAATTCAACATATCTGCGTTTGATGTGGTGGATCGCATCTCATTTGGCTCTTTTTTTTATATATGATAGCCGAGTTTCTCTTTTATATAGTCGTGAGTCATTTAGAAGAAAAAATATTTTTCTCTCGTTTGGTCTAGACGTTGAGGTTTCCAGCCCTTTACCCCCCCTCCTGCTCCTCTAGGTTTTACCAGACGTCGCGTTGTGAGAGGGGAATGGTCGATTGCATAACGGAAGGCGAGACGTGATCGTTCCTGGCCTTCTCACAAAATTCAATCATTCTCTGCATTCTCCAATCCCATGACGGCCCATTAAAGAGCAGCATGGGCTAGGATTTCCCCTCATGTGTTTTAAATTGAAATTACGGTCACAAAGTCCTGCCATACGCATGAATCGAGGAAGACAAGGAGCTTGGAGAAAAGGAGATATCAAAATAGTTGGACTGGAGGAGAGAAAGAGGAAGATGAGGAAAACTGCAGTCGCCCCCTTTTCTCTCATTATGTTACTTGTGTCACCTCGTCACACACGCTCACATTGTCTGAATCTCGCTGCATTTGGATCATTTCATGATGCGTACAGGGACATCTACAATGTTTTTTTTTTTAGTAAACTTCAGAAGAACTTAAAAATCAGACCTGATCTTGAATATGCACCCCTGTTTAAGTTTCAAGCTATTGCTAAATTAATCCCAACCGAATTCAGCACACCATAAGTCATAGAGGCTGCAGGATGAGATAAGGAGAATAGGTGAAGCATGACACACCAGGAGATGATGACCCCAGATGTTCTGTGAGGAACCACTGGGATCTGAATCAGACTCTGACTGGCCACGAGTTTCTCATTCCTATTTGTCTCCGTGGACTGGACGAAGGATAAATACTCACACACACACACACAGACAAGACACTCTCTCCTATTTAGTGTGAGGAGGATATGATGCAGACGTGACTCTTGTGACCTGGGCAACCCCCCTAGAGACATGCATCACGCCTCAACCTACACTGAGGTTGAGCAATTTCTACATCATTTTGGAAAACACCCAATATGAGAGCAGGATCAAAGAGGGACAAGAAGTGTCTGCTGATGCTCAGTTCTTCAGTTGTTCAGTTTCATATGTTTCAATGAACTTTATAGATCTATTTTTATTCAACCACTGAGAATAAAATGTTTTTCTTATGGACTCATTTAGCAAATGTGACTTGATCAAACTCACAAGATTATTTTTGTTTATCTATTTTTTTTTATTTAGTCTTGTAATTTAAAACTGTATCTTGATTGAAGCCAAGATGTACAGTACACAGCACAAGGTCCTTGTAAGAATCTCTTAATCATACAGCGACACCTAGTGTTGGCTTTGAAGACATGCAGGCGGCCAATACTACCAAATTGTTCACTGGCGTATCATTAGAAGATAGTGCATAGATCTGAACCAGTTATTTGCTTATTCAATTAAGAACAGTGTTAATGTGTAGTAAACTAGCATAAAAAACAATAATATCTCATGATGAATCATTATTTACTGGAAACAAAGCCAAGCATACCAAAGGAATACATAACTTTTTACACATCATCTTGCTACTTGCCATGCCAAACAACAATATGTCTGCAAAAAATGTAGATTTATTAAGGTTTGGAAAGACTATTAATTGGAAAAGAATACATTACAAAAAATTCTTACAGTATAAAATGATTCATAGATATTATTAATCAACTCAAATATGAGATATATGATGTCCAATATGATCCCTTTGTATCCAGTATTTTTGGTCTCATATGACGTGTATATTAGCAGATATTATTGGAACCAAACCCTGACTATGTATCTGAAAACTACTGTGTTTGTGAATGAATGACATATCATTTCCCCCCCCTTTTCTTCTGTTACTCTGTATTTATTTCTTCATATTTGAATATTTCATATTTTCCTCTTATCCTGTATTTTACAAGTGGGCTGTAACCTGTAAAATAAATAATAAAAAAGAGTAGGTAGGTGGAACAGTGCCCTACACAACAGGGGATATTTAAGATGAGTTCAGTCTATTTTTGTCTCCCCCTACTGCCCCATTTAACACACTAACCCTGCTCTGGTACTTTCTGCCCTTGTAGCCTCTCTAATCTTGGTAAATGTACTTGCATATACTGTACACCACTCACAAAAAGTTAGGGATATTCGACTTTCAGGTGAAATTTATGGAAAATGGAAAAAGTTAATGCTACAGTGATATTATATCATGAAAGTAGGGCATTTAAGTAGAAGCATGCAATGGTAATTTCTTCATTTTAAACAATTTATTGAAAGAAAATCTAACAACAGTGGTGGGTATACCACAACAAAAAATTTTCAGTGTCTCAATAAATTGGGATGTGGCCAAAGGACGTCCACTCCTCTCCTTTCTGTGACTCTTCCAGTCTCTGTATCACTGTTCCAACCTCCTGATGACACTCTGTGACCCTCTAAGCTCAGTGAACACCTCCGTCTGAGGACTTCCTGTTTGAAGCCTCCAGTGTTGAGGTGCTGCTGATCAATTGTTAGGTGTCGTCTTGGTCTCATGATGTCAGAATGTGATCAGCAGGATGAGGAGGACTGTTTAAATACCAATTCTAACTGAAGCAGGAAATGTATTGGTGGATTCATGGATCAAACCTGTTGTGAATTTTGCTGTTAACCCTTTGAGGGTCTTCAGCACTTTCTAGTGTGTTATGATTTTTATTTTTAGCATATTTTATCAGTTTTTCATGCATATTGCTTATAATTTTGCAAGATGGTGAATTTTTCAGAGTTCTCAATTTTTTTCATGTATTTTTTGTGTATTTTAGACCATAAAATGATGTGCATCATGACAAAAACATGGCAATTTAAGGGTTAATTTTTTAAAAAACTAATTAAAATTTGATATGTATGATTAGGGCTGATGCTGGTCTAAAAAACTATTTAAAAAAAATTTAAAAAAAAGAAAGATTTTTAACATTTTTATGGCTTGTTTTTATGCATACACATTTATGTGTGTAAGGATCTTTAACGTGATTATTTCTGAGGACCTTCAAGGGGTTAAGCTTCTTGTTAGAGAACAGCAACTTGTGCAAAAAGTACTGAAACACTGAACAGTTGGACATGTGCATTCAAAAGTTTAGAGAAGGTCACATCAAGTTCACCTGGAAAGGTTAGAATGCATACTTTTTGTGAGTAGTGTATGTACCTCACTGGGCTTTTTGGCTGCTCAAAACACTTTAAAGCTATCCTCACATACAGGGTTACCAACATCCAATGAGGAGGAAAGTATTCACACATCAATTTGGGGTTCAGTGTTTTGCTCAAGGATGCTTTGACGTGCAGAGGAGACAGGGACCATAACACACATCTTTCGGACGACCCGCTCTACATCTGAGCCACGCCCACCCAGGCCAGAAGGAGTAAGATAAAGGGAATGTTAAAGATAATTTAAAGTATAACGCGTGTATTTAGGCATCGGTAAAACAAGTGTTTTATTTGGTTTTGTTGAACAGCTTCTCCAGATCAGACAAACATTCAATGCAAGATTTAATGACAGACAACCATATACACCAAAACAAGCACAAATCTTTCAGTGTCTCAATTTAAGGCACATTTTAAAGCCAAAGGTACCATACTTTCTTATAAAACACAACGTACATCAATCCATTGTAATTATATTAACAGTTCAAGTAAACTGGCTTGGACCTCTGAATTGAGAAGGAACTGACACACTGATAATGTACGCGTCATGTCAGCCTTGTGTAGCGCTCACGCCATAAGTCAATAAATACACTGTAAAACACAAGTTTGCTGTCTAGCTCTCACAAGAGCAAATCTATTAAATGACATGAGAGAGCGATACTGTTGTAGATAAACAGCTCTGACCTCCCAGTTGAAACAAGAATGAACATGTAAAAGCTCAGTGCTATTGAAATAAGCTCAAATTATTTCACTTTTGTACAGCAGTGTTTACCTGCACATATCTATGCACTACATTGGACACTTAGTGTTGCAAGCATCACCTGACTTGAAAAGTCCATAGACACTGACCAATGGGAACATAGATACGGCACCAACCATGGAGCCCAGCTGCACTACCGCTCCACACCACACCAGGGCACTGTGGCCCTCATCCCTCAGAATCACCCCAATGATAACCTTCACATAGGACAGGGAAAGGACAAACAGCACCCAGGTCAGCACCTGCAACACAGAGGAGGTGAATATTATGGACACAAATCTAACACACAGTAACACAATAAAATAAGATGCTGCTGTGTGTGGCTGATTACTGATACATTCATAGTTTTGTGCTTAAAACATCCTCTTGCATTTGTTTTGACTATGTTTTTAACGGTTTGGTAGTTCTTTGTGTGTGATACTCATTACTGCACTATCCACTATTCACTTTTATTGTTATCTCTGATTTACTGGTAACTTGATGGTAACTGCTGTAAAAGCTGTATGAATTATTTGTGATACAAATGGGACAAAACTGTACACAATAACACTGGAGAAGAATATGATATATTCATAAGAGAAAAGTTAGGATGGCCAAACAGATTTGTTGGTCCAAGCGAAGAGAAGTAGACCCTGAAAGACAATGATTGTTTGGTATTTTTTTAACCACCTGGAGAACCCGGAAGCGCAAGTCACTGCCCTAATTAAATTCAGGTGAACCATCACCTCACGTGAACTCTGCCCCCTCGTGCCATATTTCATTGCTATAATTTCATTGCAACAGATGATTGACTACAACTGATATTATACTGAAAAGGCTCAAAGAAGAAAATACATAAATTCATTGGAAGTTTTGACTTCCAAATCTTTCAAAGCATCAAAATATAATGGCAATAAGCAGAATTCAACTTTTGGGATATTTTTGTGATGAAGTGATAAAAAGAATAAAATGAAATTTAAAAAAACAAACAAATAAAAAATCTAAATATATGAATATTAGCTGTAAGTCTTTCCTACAGCAAGGCAAGGCAACTTTATTTATAGAGCACATTTGATTACAGAGAAGCTAAATGTGCTTTACATCTAAAAAGAGACATAAAAGAGACACAAACACAAGTATATTAAAGACAGAAAGACAATAAAGAAAACAACATATATTTATACATACCCATATTACCAACACCACCCAAGGACTGTTTATTGATTTGTGATCAAGATATTTTAAAGCTACTTTTTTGAACTATAAACCTTTATTTTGAAAAAAATCACTTTTTATAGCACTTGCATAGCAGCATGTTGAATTGTAAAGTTCACTAGCTGATTTTGCTAGCAAGACCAGGGGGTGACAGTATAATGTCACTCTGTACAAGACCACCAAGGCTAATCGACATTTGTGGTGGTGAAAGCTCTCCTAGGGGAAGGTAAGTGAGTGTTCATAAACATGGGACAAACATGGTCTGACAGTATTGTCTTAATCAAGTCAGACAGGACTGAGTTGACACAACCTGATCTTAAAACCTGCCAATCACTCTACACTCCTTAACCATAAGAAATCTGAATATAGTCTACACGCCACCGTGGTTTGTTGTGCCTTCATTTTTTTAAAAGGTGTACCACAAGCTCCATTTACAAGACAAAATATGAGATCCAAAATTAACCAGCATTAAGTAATATTCATCACAGTCTGAATAAAACGTCTTTATGTCCCAACTGATTAGAAGAAAGAGACTCACAATGATCACAGTTCCCGAGGCACTGTTGACCAGCAGGGGGCAGGGACTAAGAGCAGCCATGGCCATGATGTAGGCTCCAAATCCAGTCCCAGTCATGGTCAAGAAACCCATGAAGATGAGAGACCTGGAAACAAAAATGTATGCAAATGGTAAAACTGGTCATTTCCTGTCACATTGTACCACTTTGCTTCATTCAATACCTAATATGAATCCAATACTCATAGTCTTTAGCTATGACGATTCTTACCTAATGGGTATAAACATGGCAATGAAGCAGGCCACTGGGTTAGCGACAGAGGCCATGGTGGCAGCTAGATGATAGGCCTTGTTCCCGTACGGCAGACAGGAGTAGGTCTGGACTGAGGGCAGCACTGCGTTGGTCAGAGCATTGACCCAAGCCAGTACACCAAAGATGAACAGCACCTCCAGATTGCTATAGGTCCCCCTCCCAAAAAAGCTCCTGGGCCTGGCGGCCTCCAAGGGGCTGATCATAGGCTTCTGCTCTGGTGTGTGGGCGTGCAGAGACAGACCTTGTTCTCTCTTCCCAGCGGCCATGTCACCACTGAAGTACAGGTCGTTCTTTCTCTCCCGAGCCACAGCCGGGTGATGGTTGAGTAGGATGAAGGCGACCATGCAAACAACCATCATGGCACTGAGGAACATGAAGAAGACCTGGACAGAGAATTTAGCGGGCTCGTATATGGCTTTTAGCTCTCCACTGTCAACCGTAGTGGCATTATCAGTTACATTGTTGGCTCCACCAGCCAAAGTGGCATTCTGACAGTGGACTACACCAACACCTTGAATCAGAGCCACTAGTGCAGGCACCAGACCACTGAGGCCCTCACCTGCAAAGTATGTGGTGAGGTACTGTGGACGCAGCCGCATCATGAACGGTAGGAAGGTAACAGAGGAGGTGCAGTCCACCACAGAGAGCAGGAAGCTTAACACCAGCAGGGGCACACTGTGCAAAGAGCCCCCTATTGTCACTGTGTGCCTCCAGAAGAAAGCCAGCAGGAATGTAGCAACGATCCCCAACCCTACAATGCAGTAGATGACCGGCCGCTCATCCAGCACCCCAGGGCGGAAGCGGTGCATCAGAGTGATGAAGAGGGGACCTATGTTGGCCATCTGGATGAGGACTGTGAGGTATGAGGGCAGATACCATTTCTCTGGGATCTCCGATACGACCAGGGGCAGCTCTACCCACATCCCGTTGATTGCCACCCAGGAGCCCATACCGAACAGGCACGCCAGCACGTGAGTCAGGAGCGACATGATGGAGTGATGATGATGGGATGAGGTCAATCAGAAAATGTAGATGCACGCAATCTGAAATATAGACACAACATACCACAGTTTTATTAGTGGAATACAAATCTTTACCATAATAGAAAAATAAATAAATTGCGCTTTCTTTTTTTAAATTAAGCATTTTGGAGTGATGATTGCTGTGATGTGTGTGGCTCATAAACAACACTATGACTCGATAGCCATGCTAATGGCTCTGTGAGGCACGCATGTTCACATGCTCAAAGTGACTGGTGCTGGAGTCAGTCTGTTATACTGCTGTTCATTATCCTGCAGTTTAGCATGTTAGCATGCTTATTAGCATTAAATGGAATGAAACTGATGGAATTATTATTCATTTTTTGCAGGTATTTAGTCATAAACCACTATGGACAAATACACATTTTGACTTAATGATTGCACTATATAAGATGTTAAGAGGTCACTTCCTGATGGAAACATGAGTATCTGTACCAAATTTCATGAAAGTCCATTCAATAGTTGTTGAGGCATTTCAGTCTGGACAAAACTGACATTGCCAAAGCTATGCTGCTAGCATAACAAAAAAAAAGCATAGCATTGCTGAATGTCACATATTTATTGCTGAGTACAAAAGCATGTGCCCATGTGGCAGGCATTGACCTTCTCAGTCTCCCTCTCCCCTTGTCTCTGCCTTTTTTCTTATCCTTCTCTCATGTGCTGTTTGCCTGACCTTTCACACACTGACACAGTGGTCCCATTAAAAGCACCAAGTGGCTGTGACATAAACAGACACATTAAAAGGAAATGATTGGGAAGATGTGTGATGAAATAGCTTCGCCATCACTATCATTGTGAAGAACTTCACAATGATAGTGATGGCGAACTCCTATTAAAACCATAAACAATTAGCAAACTTTCATTTGATATTGAAACAAAAAGGGTAACTTGATGTTGACAAAATAATAATAATAATAATAATAATAATAATAATAATAATAATCATAATAATCATAATAAAGATTAAATGAGTATCTAAAATAGAATATAAAATAAAAATCTATCATATATATCAGTAATATTCAGAAACAAGGAAGACTAAGCTGGCAACATGAGCCCAACAAAATAAAACTTCCTGTTTCTGCTTCTAAATATACAATTAAAAACTGTACAATCATGCTGGTTCCTTTTGACCCCCTCATTTTAAAAGAGGCAAATGGACGAAGACTTGAACCTTGAGGTTGTAGGATAAACGGCAAATCCCATAATCCTTACTCCCCCATACACACGTCCTCCAGAGAATGTATCATCTTACCTCAGAACATAGCCAGGAAGAGACTGCCCTCTTTCCTTCCTTTTTAAAAACCGTCACTCCATTGTGATCATAGTTACATCAGCGACAACTCTGTGTGTGTATGCATTCCCTCCCCTTTCTCTCCTCCACACACACACAGTATCCACAAGCTTACACTCTACTTCCGCCTCTCTCCTGCTCCTGGCAGGGGAGGGACTGCACAGGCGCACATGTGCTGCACCACCATGACACTTGGAGCGTCCTTCTATTGGAGGGCGGTTTCAAAATCAGACAGCCATGTGCTCTCTGTGCGCCTGCATGCTCAGCAATAGGAGGGCAGAGAGTGAAGGAGAGGGAGGAGCAACTCCTCCTTTTCTTTTTCCCTCCCCCAACTGACGTACAACCCTGTGGTCTGCCCTCCTTTAAACGCGCAGGCTTTTATCTGAGTGAGAAAAGTGAACCTGCTTTCTAAGCAATGAAGTTACGTACTAGATACATGAAAATACACGCTCACTGGGTTTGTGTCTTGCGGCCTGCTGAGTCTCTATTGGTTTCTGTTGACCAGGCCAGTTTTGTTGCATGTTTGCAACTCAGCTGAAAAGACCGGTCTGTCAAGTTCAACTTTCACATCACAACCATGACACTGCAGTTTTGGTTTTCCAATTTAAATCTACTTAAAGGAACACACTCACAACATACAGTGTGTTATTTATTCTAACCTGAATATGTGAACTGAATATGCTAACACTCTTCCTCAGTCACATTTGACACAGTTACTATTCAGTGAAGTATAGTGCAAAAGCAAAAGTATAAGTCAAATGTATCCCCAGGAGCCTGGCAGAGCAGAGGAATTCCAAAAGTTCTGCAGGGCTTCAGGTTGCTTCCTACAAGCATCTCCTTCAGTATACCGTCTCAGCAACTTAGTAAAATGGCTGTTAAGGACACAAAAGCTGTGTCTCCTCTGTCCACGCTGCATGTGGATCCTGGTCCTGGTTCTGCTGATGTGGTTCCCTGGTTCCTATGGATCCTGGTCCTGGCCCCGCTGATGTGGTTCTCCACCAGCCAATGGATGTGCGTCTGTCCAAGGCTACAGCCTGTCCGTCCTTGGAAGCTGGATCTCTCCTTCACTGTGGTGCTCCCGGAGGTTTCTCTTTTCCCACCGGGTTTTTTGAGTTTTTCCTTCCCGAAGAAGGAGGGTCATAAAGGGCAGGTGATGCCTCGGACTGATCCATCGGACTGATCCATTGGCCTCATCGACTGCTGGACTCTTTATTAGATTGTTTGTTTATTTCAGTGAACTTTGTAAAGCACTATGAGACACTCTGTTGTGATATTGGGCTATACAAATAAAATTGAATTGAATTGAATTGAATTGAATTGAATTGAATTGAATTGAATTGAATTGAATTGAATTGAATTGAATTGAATTGAATTGAATTGAATTGAATTGAATTGAATTGAATTGAATTGAATTGAATTGAATTGAATTGAATTGAATTATTAGATAAAGACTTACACAAAACTAAATGCCCTGCAATCAGACCAAGCCAGGATCCTTTCATTTCCTAAGTAACCATCATAGACTGTATATAAGAAGTACACGTAGCCACCGTGATGTCAGCCATTGGTTTGTGGGCTTTGATTTTAGCTTCATGGTCATCGTCATCTTGGTTTTTTGAAACTAGGAGTGACGCTCTAGAGGACTAGTCACAAGGTAGTTCCACCCTAAGGCATACTCTGCTTTATGGTCTATTCTACTCTAAATGGGTTCATTTAGAAAACGAACATCAGGCTGATTTGAAGAACACTTTGAATTAGCAACTGAGACCATGAACTCATTAGGAAAGTGTTTACTGAGGTGTCTCCATGTCTTTTATACAGTGGTTACCATGAAGACCCACAACCCACCACCAGAGAATGCTGACAAGCTGTTGTTCCAGTTCATCTGACCATTCCTGCTAAATTTCCAGTTCTTGCTGCAGAGCAGGATGACCTGAGCAGCAGTGTAGCTGAGACAGAGTGCAAATGTCTACATGTTTTTAATCATGCTAGCAGCAGTGTCGATCAGTTGGCTGGGCCATCACTTTCTTCCAGCCTGAAAATGTCAGAAACCATTGGATGATTGCCATGAAATCTGGTACAGACATCCATGGGCCCCAGATGATAAACCCAGCAGACTTTAGTTATCCCCTGACTTTTCCTTTAATGTTGCCATGAGAAAAAAAACCCAACATTTTGAGCTAAAGATCACGACAGCTTTTGAATGCACACAGTGCACCAAATGTGATGATCACTTAAGCCCTTTAAAAGTACCATCGGGTGGAAATTTTAATTTATGAAATCATTTGTGATTTTGTTAAACAGCAATGACTTAAAGAGCCAGCATGAATGTACAACATTCTAAAAAACTAAATAAACAAGAAGCTTCTCTAAGCTCACATGAGTCTGTGATAATATTGTCCATGGACAGTCAAAACAGTTCCTTTTTCAAGGTTGTGAGCTCAGAGGATGGGAAGAATGAGTGTTGCTTGGACAAGGTTAAGAATGAAGGCGGATTGGTATCGTAATTACTATTGCACATTGACGCTGATATTATTGCCTCTATCTTATATTGCAATTAAGCACTTAAAAATGTATAAAAATTTCCTGAGTTAAGGTGAAGTAAAACTGTTTTAGAATGTCAAATCTCTCTTTAAGAATATATATTTAAGTGGCATCAAAAGTATCAAAAGTTTTTTTTACAGCGGTGAATGCTGATGTAATACAAATCTTATAATGTTGGGTCAGATGAGGACCGTTGCTAAGGCCAAACTAAATAGTGCAGTGGAAAACTTGCACTTGTGTTTCCAAAACTTTAAACTATGATGAGCAAATGACCTCATTAAAAGATTACGCAACTTAACAAAAAAACACCATAAACTATGTCTGAACTCCTTTGAACATTTTAAATTACTTCTATTCATCATTCTAAATTAGAAAAGATACCACCTACCTGCTTGTGGGAATGGAAGTTTAAAGTAAGCTCTGGTGAGAGATTACACAAGTGCAGCACGATATCAGCTGAGGGCTCCTCTGTTCAGATGCATAAGTGGCCTTCTGATGTTTCTGTGCATGGAGTATGCATGCACATTGACTTGAGTGCTTTGTACTTTACAACTCTGGGTCTCTGAATCTGTGTCATGTGACAACAAAGGGCAGAGCCAGGGGTCCAGTTTGGGAATCAAAGTCCTTAGCAGCAGAGGTGGGCGGAGGAAGGGAATGAGGTCGAGTGGGAAAGGAAGGAGAGAGAATGGATGGGGGAAAGAGAACCAAGGGCCAAAAAAGTAGGAGAAAGGACAGAATCTGATGAGTGTAGTACATGAACACAGCTATTTTGTAGAGGGTGCAGTGTGGTGAGCTTAGCCAACCAGAAGATGACTTTGGACAGCTTTCGGTGCTGTCTGAGTGGGTGTTTGGTTGGGGTCAGTCTGGCTTTTGTTCAGCACAAATTCCAGCCAAAATGAATGACTCCTGTTGAGCACTAACCTCATGGCATCTCGTTTGAGTGCCCTTGTAACCACTGCTGCTCTGACTGGTACTACATGTTCCCTTTCCTGAATAATAACATTTCTTTTTAGTCTTGTGACAGTAAAACAAATCACTTTTGATTACAGAAAATAATAATGATTTGAGCTTTCTTGGATGTGGGATTAAGGTGATTGTGGTGTTACTAACAAATTTAAACTTTGGTTTGTTAATTGCTGCCAAATGTTGATTCAGTCTCTGTTTTTTCCTGTCCCAGATTTGTATTCAACTTAACTGGTTTATACTTAAAAATGATTATTGCTTATTTTTCACTGGCATGAGTGCAGTTGTTCTTTTCCCTTGTGGATAATGAATACACCTGGAAGACGGGCAATGATAATAGCATCAAGGGCATTCAGATAACATGTAAAAACACAGGTGAAGGGTGACAGGGAAAACAATAAACGAGAGGCGAGATCCTTCCATACAAGTGGGGTGTTTTTCCAGTCCCCTAAAAGCGCACCAACATCGGGCAAATTATCTCTCGATGTCCCATTAACTTCGATTGAAGATGCATTCTAGCGTGAGTTTCAGCATTGAATTTACACTGCTGACAAAACAAACACAAACCGCAGCATCGCTTTCATTTTTTTAACAGGTTGTAATCGCTCTGATCAGTACTAACAGCATCTAGTAATTAGATTGGAAATGTGGGTGGGTGTGGGACAGTTTGTTGTAAGGAGGACTAATAATATTGCTGTACAGTTCATTTCATTCCATTTGCATATTATGCCCACGGTGTGCACAATAGTGAGCGGTCACAGGACAGTGTTGTTTTGTTTTGATAAACATGACACCAGTTCACAGGGCACTCCTGTGAACTGGTGTCATGGCGAATATTTGTGTAGAAGTACAATACTCTGCTTTCTTTCTCAAAACTGCTGGGCTCTGTGTTTAAACAAATATGTCTGTGTTTTTGGTACTGCATGTACGGCGCAAGCGAGTCTGAAAGATTCACTTGTTAGACACCAACAGGAGGGCAACTTGAGCTGGGGACCTGCAGTTGAGCTGGAGATCGACAGATAGAATTTCTGCCATTGAGAATTTATCATTGAGATAAGATACCAAACACGGGACTATGTACACCTGACCTTTCTCCTTGTTATGGTGACTAGTATTCTTTCAACTGAACATTTGGATGCTCATTTGTCTGTTGCTTGCTTTGTCTGTCTGCTCAGCATCAAACAGACAAAATTAGCAACTAGCTGGTGAACATAACTTGTTTAACAGCTGAAGAGGCAGATATTTCCCTCAGGAGTTGGTGGAGACCAAAACAGAGCGGGAAGGAAGGCAAATATTGGACTTAATGTACATTCATCAGGTGATCAAAACTATGACACCAGTGTTGCATCAAATTAGCTGCATATACAAATAGGCAACTGTCAGCAAACAACTTTGCTGCATGAACTTTAAAGCAGCCCTCAACTTAGAGTTTGGTTTACTCTCACTGCCCTCATAGTGATGCTTTTGGACACAGCAGGCAGCTGTTTCCTGCAAAATGCTCTATTGACCCACTGTACACTATCTGCTCAGCACCAACCAGCAGACTGACACAGTTAGCAAACAGCTGGTAACCACAGTGGAGCTGTGGACTTATGTTTATCAGGTAACTAGAAAACGACTACAAATGAATGATAATGTTGCACCGTAACTGCTGGATGTGTAAAAGCAACTGTTTGCCATTAACAGTCTGAATAAAGGGACAAACTGTGACTTAAATAAATTCATCATTTGGACAATCTATTTGTAGGATGTTTTAGTAAAATGCATCCTTTATCTGATTTTCTGGCAAAATGGCTGTGATTGCAGTACTGTAAAATATTAATGAGGTAACAGTCATGGCAAATATTTTTTTATTACAAAAAGATGTGTTTTTTTTTTTATACAAGTGGACGTACAATTATTAGTGACATTCATCTACAGTTTCCCTAAATTAGACATCAGAATGAGTGCTGGGTATAGAAACATTTACAGTACAGAGAGATTAGGGTGCATAGCAATAGAAGTGAAATCTGGCTACTGTATTTTTACAGTATAGTAAAATTTCAACCTTGTCCAACATCAATATATTGAAGCCAAGAGTAAAAGGTATTTTATGTAAAAACATTTTTGACTTTAAAAAATCCTTTTGACAACTGCATAGACCAAATGCCATTAGGTACATATAAGCTACTGTCTTCAACCTCAGGTAGTTCTAGTACAAATGTACACATACAAATACAGTAACTTTACATTGCTGATAAGATGCTGTGATTAGTTGCTCAATAATGAAACAAAAGTGAAAGCCAGGCACAGTGCAACACTGTTTATCTCTCAGGGAAAATGTATTACAATATTTTTTTGCTGCTGCATATTGGTATCTTCAGGATCATGGATGGAGAAAGTGGATGTAGTGACACCTTTAAAAGTAGAGTAATAAAATCAAGACAGTTTTGAATGGATTAGAGGAGGAAAAAAGACATTGAGACAGAAATACAGAAAATTGAAAATATACTGCTTTTGGTAAAAGAGGCTGGGAAGGGAAAACAAAGAAACTAAAAGATAGACTTCACTTTAAAAACTACACGGTTCAACCAGACATCACCTCCAGTGCATTCTCATGACAAATTAATTCTCTCACTCCTGACAACTGCCAAGTCTCCCACTAAGCATAACAACCTATCTAGAGTAGTAGGACACAGAAAAGTGCATTTTTATGAAAAGAATGTGCTAAACAAAACTTTCCCAGGAAGCACAATGTTATAGAGAAAACAAAACACCTACATGTTCACAGTAATGTTCCACAGAAATACGCACACCCAAAGGCAAAACCAATCCTGAGAAAATAATCTCTACATATCAACAATGACCTGTCGTACTTCAGTGCATTGTTCATTACACAATCTCCAGTGTTTAAAACATCCTTACAATAAAGAACGATAAAAATACATACTTATTTGAAAACACGGTGTCAAAAAACTTAAAAAACAAAAATAGTGTGGCCCTGCCAACAATGTCATCCTCATGGAATGAAATAAAGACAAAAATATCACAAAGTCGAAGGACAGTATACTATACCCTTCACAAACTTATGGTTTTGGTATATGTGTTTTTTGGATGCTAGTTGGGGCAGCTTTAAATACCATGTACAAACGTGTTCTTGCTGTATGTCACTTTTAAATCAATTACACCACATTGCTGCCCATGACAGAGCATTATTCTTGGATTCTGACTTTGCTCATTTTTACAACCAAAAAGCTGGAAAAAAAAAAAAAATACAAAACCTGATTTAAGCAAGGCTCTTGCTATCATGCAATAAGCATCCATGCAGAACTTTTCAATTCCTACTCTCTACACAATCAGATATTAATGTATGAAATGTAGGTGGGGACAAAAAAAAATCTTTGTCTTGCATTTGGACTGACTTCCTCATTGTCCACACACAGAAGACACAATCCTTCTTGCAGATTTCTCACAGTTAAAGAACCCTCAGCATCACCTCTGCTGACCTTCGCTGGACTTTTCCGTCAGGGTCTGCTCTTCAGATGTGACTGATGCATTGTTTTTTCGGCCCCTCTATCATGTTACATCTGCTCATCGCTCTGTTTCGGGCCCCCTAGGCTGTGTTTGGGTTCAGCACTGCAGCGTACACATGATGCTCAGAGGCACACGTAATCATGTGGGTAACCTCTCAGCTTCATCTGCAGGGTGCACAAAAACAAAAACCGTTCACTCAACTTCTCAAGTTAGGAGTTCTTTTTATGTTTGTGTGAAAACATTGCATGAAAATTAGAGTTCTTTTACAATAACTGAATAACTGATTGGCTCACCTGATGGCGAGGGAGAAGTGTCCGTCCCTGTTGTGACAAACTGCACATCAGAGCTCAAAGCAGCGATGGAACTCCTGGGGCGAATGCAGCGGTCACCTGAGAAACTTCTGCGGAGTAATGCCTGAAAGCAGGACATGTTTTTAAGTAAGAGTGAATAAGTGAGATGTCTCAATGGTAAAATAGTGCCAAATGTAGTATTTTATATTCCTTAAAAGTACATTCAAGAAAACTTGGTTTAAAGGATGTTGCTACTGTCCTGGTATCACTCTATTCTTTTTATAGATAAGATTCTGACTTTGTCTTAATTGATTACAAGATGTACGTGTGTGGTTGTGACATTTTGTCAATTAAACGCCACATGTAGCACCTAAATACATTGATTTCCATAAAATAAATAAATAACAGGATGTTACTACAGCACAAAGCTTTTGTCTTACCTTGCGTGTCATGGGGCTGGTGGGGGCAGAGGCACTGCTGTAGAGGCTGAGGCTTGAGTTAGACCTGCTGACAGTCAAACCCTTAGAGGAGCTTCCTGCGGGAGACAAGTACTTCTCCTTGATCTTCAGGTTGGTTCTGCCTTTCACTGTTGGCGACACAGTAGGGGAGTTTAACAGAATAATGTAAAAACCTGCGTGTGAATAAATAATTGAAGCAAGATTGCCAATATAGGTCAGTATAAGATATATCTGTATTCAAATGGTAGACAATATTCAGAGTAAAATTATTAGAATATCAAAACTTAACCAAAACAGATACTCAGTGGGACACATTGACATGTTGGTTTGTTAATATCTCATTTTATAATGGAAGTTAGCAGTAGAGTACTGACCTCTGCAGGGGTCATTCTTGACCAGGAACTCGTCTAGAGCAGTCCAGCCTCCTCCCACCCTTACCATCAAAGTGCTACGCAGGATACGAACCATCCGCAACTGTTGTGAATCTCCAAACTGCAGCGAACAGACAAAATATGTATTGCAAGTTATAACTTTTGAACCCCTTGTTGCTGTGGCATCTCTGTACTTCAATTCCAGCATATGAGTGGTGTTTCAAGTTGACTCACCCTGTATCTATTGGCACTTATTTGCTCCACTTGGAACCTTTTGGGACAGTTACACTGCGATACCTGACGACTCACCTAAAGCAGCCAAAATAACGAGATAGTGTCTCAGTGAGAACAACAGTCACAATAAACAACCACGCTAATGAATCAAGCCACATGTGTGTGTTTTCTTATGCACACGCTGTCCGTACCTCTTCGTTGATTTGATCTGCGTCCAGTGTTTTCCTGTAGGGATCTCGGCTGGGGTGAAGCGCACTCACAAACTCATAGTAGTCAATGTAGCCGTCACTGTTCATGTCGAAGATGTTTGCCACTGCGTTCATCTCCAGAGAGTTGGTGGGAAATTCTGTAGTTGAGAGGAGTAAAGTCAAGGATATTTAAAACTGTGTTAACTTAAATAGACAAATGCTGCAGTGCATAAGCAAAAACAGCGGAGATGTATGTTGAAGTCACTCAGAATGTGTGATACATTGAATTACTGAAATGGTTTAGGACGAATGGGTCTTACTGGAGGCAAGAACATAATCAACAAATTCCTTCTGGCTGATGCGTCCGTCCTGGTCCCGGTCGATGCTGCGGAACACGTCTAAAATCCGTGACTTCAAATGACTGATCCACTGTATGTAACGCTTTCGCCAAATATTGAAGTCGAAGTTTGCAAATTCTTCCATCTACACAGAAATGCAAAATGTTACAATTTCTTTGTTGGTTATTACATTAGATGTAGGTCTGTAGTGCCAAATGTCCTACAACACAAGAATTTTCTAATATACTAGTCAGCACCATAACCTGTTCAAATGGGCTCATGTGAAAAAAGTGGAATAACCTCTTTAAGCATTTGCTGGTGTTGCTCCAGACGGTTTTGTCTGGCCACAGACAGGAGCCAAAGCTTTTGCCACTGACTGACCAGCCGACTGAGCTCTGGGGTCTGGGGGTCGAGGTGCTCCAGGGGAACCGGTACAACGGGCTGCATCTTCAGAGCGCTTCTCCTCTCTGGATGGAGAAACAGCAACATGGGAACCTGGAATCAGCTCAGGAAACTTTCTACTTTACAAATCATTAGCAGTGAGTGTCAGTGGCTTATTACAATAATGTGCTAATAGAATGTGAACTGTACTGTTCTCGTGGTGGCTTACTTGAGAGAGGCCGTTTGCTGGGGGAAATTTGGTGTTTAGAAATGCTCTTGCGTTTGCAGGACTTTGTGGCATTTTCCACCTCTGGAAACTTTTTATTCAACTCCTCCATGAACACCTGCAGAAAAGGATGATAAGTGATAACATGGCACAGCTAAGATGCTTCTTAATGTTCTGTAAGTGGTTAATTGTCTGGCTACATTGTAACCAAACCCAATCTAACCATTAACCAATATGTAATGTAGTAAAGAGGCAGTCTCTATTTGACGGAGAGGACAGTTAGATGGTGTAGGAGGTAGATCATGGAAGAGAGAGAAACCGTACTGTGTGCTGCTCAATCAGTTCTTGGTTCTGCTCTGTGCTCTCAGGCAGAGGCTCTTGGTCTCTGAGGTTGAGGGCTTCCTCTGCTGAGGAGATCCAGTCCAGTAGCCTCTGGACTTCCTCTCTTTCTGCCTCCAGCGCTGCCAAGCTGGTCTGGATCTTCTGGCCCTGTTGTTGAGCCCAGGTCTGAACCTAGCTCAGAAAACAAGGAGTGGGAGAAAATTACACTAGTTTCATGCAGATTCCCTCAGATGTTCACACTGTTTCACAAGTTAGAAACTGCTTAAGGTATGAAAGCAGTGTCCCTCTGTCTTCAAAACATTTTCAGTCTCTCTATGGAAATTAACATTTGCACTCACCTCCTCATAGCGGGTCTTAGTGACACTGATCCAAGATTTTAGGGTGATTATGGAGTCTGGGTGACAGGAGGCCAGGATCTCCTCCCCCAGACACTGGATGTTGTGCAGCGCCACTGCATGATCCTGCAGGGCGTCCATTGATTCCTTTGGAGAGAAAAGAAAAATAGTTTATTCAGAGTTTCATTCAGTAAAACACATATTCTGATCTAGGATGAGTCACTAGCTTGTAGTTTGTTTACCACAAAGTGTGTAGGAAGAGCTTCAATGTCCACCCTGCTTGACTAGCCTTATCGCCACTAACTTGTTGTTCTGTTGCAGACACTGACCTTTGGCCATCCCCAGAAGCAGATAAGACGGGAAAATACATCCCTCTATAAGGTTTGTCAAAGCTTCATGTTATACTGACCTTGTGTTGTTTGTGGAAAGCAAGCAAAGCTTCCTCCTCCTCTGGTATCACCCCATACTTCAGTATCCTCTCTGCCTCAGTGAGGCGTTCCATGAAAGAGTGGACAAGGCCATCAAACTTCTCAGCCTAAGGAGAGCAAATACAAAGATTAGGATAATAGCAGGGGTTGGCCCTACTCAGTATTAGTATTAATGATGAGATATCAGCAAATCAACTGGCACCCATTGCTGATATGATACAGTTTATAGACTATAGCTACTTGCAATCTGAATTTTGTGCATAGGCTCCAGTATTCCAGCCTATGAAAATTCTGAATGAAACTACTACTCATTTTTTTGTCACACTTACAGCTGCTGACAGAATTTAGGAGCTCATTAAGCTTTCACCTTTATTATTTATGAGAACTACCTGCTGAAGTGCAGCCTCCAGTCTGTCCTGCTTGCTGACTGACAGTTTGCACACAGCCTCCCAGCGGCCCTCCAGCTCATCCATCTGCTCCTGCAGCCAGTGAGCATCGGCTGTGCTGCTCCGGGTCAGATCCCTTACGGAGCGCTTCAGGGTCCTAATGCACCCGGCTCGCTTCCCCAACTCCTTTTGGAAGGCCTTAAAAAGAGTACATTTGCTGAGAAAATGCCATTTCACTACAAGAAAGCATATTGCACAAGTCATGACCACATAAGAAGTATAATGACTGTAAACAAATCACCAAACACTCAATTACAACCAAATTAGAATGAGTTGTGTGTTTCTATTGGTGTTTCTATCTGTTTAACATTGTGAATTATTCACACCACACATACATATATATGATAGGTGTTGTACCTTGTGTTTGTCTATCAGGTTGTGGACCATGTCTTTGTCTCCACCAACAGGAACATCCTCAGCTAGCTGCGGCTCTGCTCTATACAGCCAGTCATTCAGTGCTTGGAGAGCATCAGTGAATCTGCCTGAGAACAGCAGTGCTTCCTCCAGCTTATGTTGTCTGAGAGAAGCAAACCAGAATATTGAGTCAGTTTTCAAGATCAGGATTTTTTTTTAATACTTAGATAGAAACAGAGATCTGAATGTGTGCCATACCTCTCCATAGACTTGCCACTGATGGTGTCCCATGTGTCCTTGAGTTCAGCCAGCAGATTCTCCAAATGCTGCCGATCATGGCCGGTTTTAGCTCTTTCATGAAGGCTGCGTCCCTTCTTCGATGTAGCTTCGTACATGGGCCTCTTTGACCTCAGCAGTTTCTGGAACTCCTGATTGAGAAAAAAGCAGTCAGCGAAGGAATTCATACACATGCAGCATATAACAAAGAGCTATTCACTGTGATGCCTGCTGCACCTTCTGCTCAGTCAGTTGTTGTTTGATCTCCTCATGGGACACCGCAATCTCTTTATGCGTGTCTAATGTCTGTTCCACCTCCGTCATCCAGTCCACAAGCAGGCGCCATGATTCATTAAACTGAAATGCGAGAAACAAAGACAGATGGTCACACCTACAGTACTTGTGTAGTTTTAGAAAGATGGAGAGGATCATCCATTTACATTGGAGATGATATTGTTGTATACCTGTTTGGCACTTTTTTTGACCTCCTCCAGCGCCCTACTTCTTTCTAAAGCGCGCTGCTGTAGCTTCTTGTAGCGGTCCTGAACGGTCATGATGAGGTTATGAATGACATCGCAGTCTTCCTTCCTGCTCAGCTCTGTTAGTCTACAGGCTGTGTTCTGGACTGTGCTCTTCTTCTCGCCGTAGCTGTTCACCTCATTCACCAGCGTCTGCACAAATAAATGTATTTCATGAGCCATCATACTTCCAAATGTGTCTGTAATTCTGGATCTGAAGCGGACAGATGAAAAGACCCACTTTGTGATCCTGCAGTTGAGTACAAACTGTGTCCAGAACAAAGCTGGGAGCAGGAAGAAGCCCGATGGACTCTTCGCACTTGCTCATCTTAGTGAGAAGTTCCTGGACATTACTGTGGAACTCCTTGGCCAGACTCAAACCTTCGGTAAGCATTGCCTGTGGGAACAGCACAACACTCAGATATAATCATGCTTTAAACATATGAAAAAGCACCAGTATGACACATGACAATGAAGAGTTAAATAACCTTTCGCTCCTGGACTTTGCTGTAAACAGAAGACCATTTCTGTTCCAGAATAGAAAGGCTGTGTTCGGTGCTCGATCCCCGAACAACATTGCCGCTCTCCAGCATCCTGTGGATGGCATTCTTCACATCTGTGTAGGCGTGGAGCTTTGACTCCATCTCATTGCACAGCTCCTTTTATGGGTGAGAAAGACAATGAGGTTTTAGAGAAGAAATTATTTTTTTTCTGGGTTACAAATTATTATACTAATTCTTTCATATCTCTTTATTAAAGTCTGGTCGATTTTACCAAGTGTGCATTAAGCCTTTCGCTGGCAGAGTCCGGCTTACTCCAGATGGTTTTAGAGGAGGAGAGTCTTAGGTCTGTGTTCTCCAACCACTGAAGAAGATCCTGTATTTCCATTGTAACATCTTGTACCTACAGTAAAAACAAAAGAATCAATATTCGATACATCTTTGTATATTTTATGTAAGCATACGAGGAACAATGACTGCCAATTGATGAAATATGATTTGGCTTTTACTGTATATTTTCATTTCATGGTTCAAATTATTATTTCCTCTATAAACTGTGACTGATTTTATGATGTTAAATTTGGACTCCCCACTACACACTTCTGTGTTCATTTTTATCATCACCACTAGAGGGCACCATGTTACACCAATAATGAAACAAAAAAATGCAGGCTAGCTGAGAAAATACTGCATCTTAATATATTGCATATCAGTTTTCTATATATTTGCAGGCACTATTTTTTTTTTGCAACTGTAACAAAATAATGGATCTGTTTTTCTCTCTTCACCTGACTCAGTCTGTTTTCTAATTCCAGCTGCCTGCGTTCAGTCTCACAGCGGACAAACTCCCAGCTTTCATTGAGTTGCTCCAGCCGGGACTGCACACCATGCGGGCTGTCCCCAGACCCAGCCTCCAGCAGCCCCCTGCCTGCCTGGTTCAGGGACTCCATCGTGCGAACATGGGACATGACATCATTACGCAAGACCTTAGAAAAAGAAGCATTAGAGGTTAGAGACTCATCATAGTATCAGTGTCTGTGTAATTCAAATGCAGATAAGCAGATAAACTCACAGCTCTATGAGAGAGCTGAGAGTTACAAAGTTTTGTGAGACCTTCAAAGTTTGAAAGAGCTCTCTCACATTTACAGCAGAGCCTGACTATGATATGATGAGAGGCTTATTTTGAAATGTTGTTGTATTGGGGCCACCACTAACCTTGTGTTTGGCCAACTCTATTTCACAGGCTTGGAGGTCGATGCTGATTGGCTGGCTGTTCTGCAGTTGTTCAGCGGTCCGAGAAAGCCATGTATGCAGTTCATCCAGTGTGTTTTGGAACTGTCCCAGACCCAGCAGAGCACACTCCAGTTGATGCTGGTGGCAGCACAGGAAAAAAGTAAAATTTATGATTTGCTCGTTTTCCAGCTAGGCCAGCTGTCTGAATTAACATTTTACATATAGTGGATATGGTGGAATGCTTATATGTTGATGTTGATATGTTAAATGTTAAATAATGATATGTGCTTGTGTATGCTCACCTGTCTGTTGACAGTCTCTGACTCTAAGCTGTCCCAGCGCTGTCTGAAATCACACAGTGGTGAAACAGAGCCTGGACGCTCTGAGCCCGGTGACAGCCGGCACACAAAGCGATGGTTCAGGCTTTCTATCTCAATTTTCTTCTGGTAAAGTTCTCGCTTAAACTCCTGGAAAGACAGAATATATGTGATATGATTGTCAAGACTGATATGTTTTATGTTATAATGGAATACATTACAAGACTAACATACTTACTGAGAAAAACTGTGATCATTGCTGGTTAAGAGTAAACTTTAGCATATGAACTCACCTTGAGATCGCAGAGCTGATCTTTGACAGATTCCAGGTCAGGTCCTACTATGAACTCTTCAGTAGACCTCAGCTCAGCTGACTTTAACCACTCAAAAAGACCCTATTAGTAAAACAACAACAGAGGGTGTATTAAAGCACAATAGAATACAATCACTCAGCACTAGTTCCATTCTTGCAATGCTGTGTGATTTTAACATTGAATACTTTTGTTCTCCACAGCCAAACATATAGCCCTGTTGGTATATACATTGTCTTTTGATTCTGTCTCACACAGTTTGCACCATTAAACTCATTTGCCTTTGGCGTAGGGCCACACAATCTGTCAGTCATAAGTCAGAAGAGTAGACAGAACAGAACAAAAGACTAGCTTTCCCTTGGCAGGATGCCATAACAGTGGCCAAACTGTCTTGTTCACTATGGCTATAGGTTGGGTTGGGCTATTATACTGACCATGGAGCATTCGTTAGTATGTGCATATGCACATATAGCAAAAATATACTGTAATAGACGCACACCTGCATAGTGTCTTGATAATGTAGAGCCATCTGCAAGGACTCCTCCAGCTTTTTGTGACATTCGGTCCACAGTTTGCTCAAGTTGTTCCATGTGCAATAGAGCTTTAAGGTAGCAAAAACACAAGGTTTTAAGTTAGTCAACACAATTTCATGAGTTAAAAAGTTGTTTCTTTTCATTTAAATGTGGTTCTTACTTCATCTAGGCTCTTTGTGACATCTGGTTTGTCTGTATCCCCACATGCTGACATGAGATCCATTCCCAAAACACCAAGGGTGTCCAGATCTCCCTGTAAACTGTCAATATCCTCCCTGAGAGTCTAGAAGTTGAAAGGATGGAAAAGGTTATACAATGTTTTATACAGAAATGGGCTTCGTGTACATGAAGAACTTCCAGACAAACCTGCATGGTTTCAAGGCTCTGGCGGATTGTTTCGGAGTCTGTCCGACTGGCATTGAGATCCAAAACTGCCTGCTGAGCATCATTAAGAGCAGCCGTGACATCGTTGACATCACCCCAGAACTTCAGGGCCAGATCCAAAAGTTTGAGCAGCCAGCTCTCTCTTTCCTGGGCCTGAGTATGTGTCTCATCCCACATCTGGGACAGGCTTGACACTCGCTCATGGATTGCTAAGATTGCAAGGATACAACAGTAATATTGTTTACAATTGGCCCTTTTCTCACAGTAAATAGCATTGCTACTTGCAGCCCCATGTGTACTAGGACAGTGTCATACCTATATACAACCAGGATCACGTTACCTGTGCCGACAGCTGCATCACCAGCTGCCTGCGTGTTAGCCAGCAGCTCGTCTGCCTGTGTCTTGACACTGCCAAGGCCCAGCTGCAGCTTGGACAGCTCATCCAGGGTGTGCTTGTTATCCTGCAGCTGCTCCTGGATCCTTGGGGTGAGGCCTTGAAGAGAGCTGGGAGTCTGTATGCGACTGCGTAGGCGGTCAAGGCTCTCTCTGATAAGGCTCATCCTCTCGTTAAGCTACAAGTTCGAGACAAGATGTGAAATTGTGTGCTTGCGTATATTTTTTTTAATATATTACAAAGTCTAGGGTTGTTTCTAACATTTACCGCATTGATGTAGCATTCTTACCTGTGTGAATCGAGGCAAGGACTCCTCAAGAAGATTAGCAGTCTCTCTGACCCGGTCTCTGATGGCTCTGTGCTGCTCCTCGGCCTCTGTAGCTTTTCGACAGAACTCATCTCCCTGAATTGGGTTTAATTCCGACAACCGTTTTGCCAGCGAGCATAAGCGTGCAATCAAGGGTCTGTGTTCTGCTATAGACTCCCTCAGACCCTTAGCAGGAGAGAGACAAAAAGAAAGATTTGATAAAAATCTGGAGGGCAGACTTTGTTTCCCTGAAAGAACCTGATGTGAAATTAATCCCTAAAACGAATAAAGGACAGAAAAGTAAATCATTCTCTCAGTTTTCATGGCATTCCTGTCAAAACTGATATGCCATTATAGTACACTGGTGCAAAAGTAACCTTGTCAGGAAGTTCTTAGACAGAACAGTTCATTTACACAGAGGAAAATGGCTGTGAAGTATAAAAGGACTTCTTTGTTGAACTGGACAAAAAAGGGATGATAAAAAAAAAGAGAAAAGCTGGAACTCTAATGTGAGGAGGCAGATTTCTTCTACCTGTAAGAGGTCCTGTTGTTCCCGAAATGCCTCATAGCTGATTGTGCTCAGAGAGAGTTGGCCAATTAGGGTTTGAGTTTCTTCAAGCCAAGGCGAAACCTCAGCGAGGCCCTCTGAGAACTGGAGAAGAAGCGACTGAGCATGCTCGAGCTGCAGGACCACGTGGGAATTGGTGGCTGAGGTGGTGTTGCATTGCTCCTGTAACGCCTCTAATGGGGTCTGCATGAAGAAGTACAGACAAAATAAACACCTTAAAAATGATATTTGTTTGTATTATTGTTAGAATGATCACATGAAATGAAGTGTGGACAATACCTGCAAATCAAGTGTCTCTCCGTCATCACTGTATGTCATCAAGATTTCAGCAATCTTCACCATCTTCTCGATGTTGAACCTGTGTTGGAGAATCTCCACGGCCAGAATCTATAAAGGAGATTATATATCAAATTAAATCTTTACAGATTTGAAACTATATAAGTGAATCTGCAATGCTTTTTATTTAAGTGGGAAATTGTTCATTTAGTTCATAGTCAGTTATATTTGCACGATATCCCGACCTTCTGCTCATAGAGTTGTTCTGCTATGATCTCTGGATCCAGATTAATGGTTTTCAGCTTTTCAAGACTCAGTGCTGTGTCTCTGAACCAAGCCATCTCCTTCACCACTGCCTGTTCCAGCTGATAAGAATAAATTGGATATTAGCATCACATCTGAAAAGCAACATCACTTTGCAACAAATACTGACATGCTGGGTTATAAATAATTAGAATTTTAATCATATGATTGGTATGCAAATTATGTTAAGTTCTTGAACAGTAGGTTTCGGCTATTTTCCATTGAAAATAGTTTGCAATGTTGCAAAAGCATCTGACTGGTTCATCGTGGGATTGTGTGGGAATGTTACCCTCTGTCTCTCTGCTGCACACAACACTGCATCTCCAGCATGTGTCTGAGCTCCTGCTGCCCCCAGGAGCTCTCTCTCAATGCGGCCCAGCCACAGGTGGAGGTCTTCCTGGCTGGACGTACAGCGGCTAGAGGCCTCCAGGGCCTGCTCCAGCCTCTGCAGCACGTCCAGACTGCTCAGACTCAGCACAGAGCAACGGATACGCAGAGCATCCATCCTCTCCTGCACCTGCTGGGCTTCCTCCTCTGAAACAAAGGACAAATCACAAATGAATGGATATTAACATTTTACAGAGAAATGGCCTGCTGTTGCTACTGGCAGCTTTAGAACAAAATATTAGTATATTAGTATTGGTATAGATAATTTCAAACTAATATTTATCCAACCATACTATGCTCATTTATTTTTTACCTCATGTTGTAAACATTACCTGAAATTGCTTCCATCAGATCATGTCCTGACTTTTGTATTTTCCCTAGTTCAGCAGTTTTTACTTGAATCTCTTCAACAACCGCCTAAAAGAAAATGACAACACGTCCAAATTATAGTTCTTTACTCAAACAGCACAATGCACATTTACTACACTGTATGCAGATGAACCATACATGGTAGAGTTCTAACCTTGGCCCTATCCGTGGCATCTGTGAGATGCAGCATCACTCTCTCTGCATTTCGTAGTTCAGCAAGGGTCTGTTCCACAGATATGAGCCATTGCTGCAAGCTGTCTACTCCTTCCTGGAAGAGCTGCGCCCTGGGCAGAATGAGCTCCAGACTCGTTCTCCTACCAACAGCAAAACATCCACCGATTTGTACCATTGGTGAGTAAGATTTTCATCATACAGTAAACTTTGACAAATGAAAGTATGGCATTGCCAGTAGCTGACCTTTGCTCTGCCTCCAGCTGTAAGGCTTCCCACTTCCGTTTGAGAGTGGAGAGCTTGACCGTAGACTGCTCCCCCTCCTCTCCTGAGTGGGCCTCCACCAGCCGAGGGCCCTCCATCATCATCGAGTCCATATTAGTCCTCCGGTCTGTTAGGAGGCGCTGTAAGAGCTGTATAAAAAGAGGTAAAGCCACACTTTATGAAATCCATCCATCCATTATCTATACGGCTTATCTGTCAGGATTGCAGGGCAGCTGGAGCCAATCTCAGCTAACTTCGGACGAGAGGCGGGGTACACCCTGCCTCATCCAAGCCACTTTGTGAAATCAAAAAGGTTTACTGTAGATGGAGGAGTCTATAACATGTCACGACTGAAGCTTCAAGAAAAAGGACAGGTGGTAAACATTAGAAAGCCCTCACAGAGACTACTTTGTATTATATCAAAAATGCTCAGTACTGGAGCAAATGTTTACCTTGCATTTGAAGTGTTATTTCAGAGAAATTGAATTGCTTGCAGTAAGAAATAACATTTACCAAAGCCTCATTCTTGTGCTTTTCTGCCTTTGTGTCAGTGTGGAGCAGGCCCCGTCTCGTGTGTCAAGCTTACATTGTTACGAGCCAGGCAGGTTTCACCTCTTCCAAGGAGCTCACAATAGGTGTGATTACCGCTGAAAGGTGAGAAACTTCCATGCTTTTTTCATACCCCCAGGAAATGTTCACAAAGACTTACTGGAGCTCATTGTGGCTAAGAACACCACCCATTCACCAGTGAATAGAACTGAATTTATATTATAAAGGAAGCAGTTGAACATTTTCCATGACCTCAGCACACCTTTCTATAGGTAAACCTTTCAGGTGTATTCCCCTTACTATAGCAATTCAAAGATGCATTTTAGAACAAGAAAATGAGGTGATGTGATGTCGGTGATAACAGACCTTTTGTTCTTGGAGCTGTGCTTTCACCACTTTGACCTCTGAGGATGGGGGTTTCTGATTGGCTGTGAGCTCTTCTATCTCACAGACCCATGTCAGCAAAGCTTCCAGGTTTTGGAGAAATGTCTCAGAATCTGTTGCCACATCCCTTAGTGCCAAGGCAGATCTTGTGCCCTTGAGAAAGACCATAATAAAGTATGAATGAATGCCTCCAGGTGAAACATGTTGAGTTAATGCTGAAACACAAGGAGGAAAGTGTTCTGGGTGAAAACATACCCTCCATCTATCCAAACTGGAATCCTGTTCTGAGCTTAAGTGTCCATCACTTTGGAGCTGCAAAATAAAGACAATTCAATTCATAAAATCACAATGTCATAGAGACAAAACATTGCTTTCAAAGGAAGAGTCTCTGTGAGAATTTTTAGTTCAGATGAGAGGAGAAAAGAATGGAAAATGGAAGACAAATGAGATTTTTTCAGGTTTGAAAGTTGGTGGTTTTATCAACCTCAGCGAGTCCCTCGGCGACTCCATTCAGGATTCTAACAGTTCTGGTGACTACGGGGTCCCCTCCTTTATCTGCAGATGGATACTCTGTTACTTCAACAATTTCAGTCACTGTCGTCTCCGTCACCTCCGTCACCTCTGTAACCTCTCGTGATGCCAAAGTCTTCCAGGACCAGGGGCTTCCTTCCCTGGAGTCTCTCCTCTGGAAGCTGGCCCTCCTCTCTGCAGCGCCCTTGTCCGGGTGAGCCAGCGGGGATCTGGCAAACTCTGGAGGGACTGCTCTCCTTGTTAGTGTCCCATTTCGGGATGTTTTTATCGGAGAAGGGCTGCTGTTCCAAGCGTTATCCAGTGTACTATTGCTCCTGATTGTGGAGGCAGGGGAGCTGCGGAGAGGTTTGTCCGAAATGGGAGTATGAGCCCCCTCCTCCCTCTTATGATCAATTTCCTGTGTCTCCTTATTGCTCTCCACCTCTCTCTCCTTGTTTGCATCCTCCCTTGCGGTGTCTTTGACAGCCACCTCTGGTTTGGCTTCACCATGTTGCTCCTGGGGCTGCCACTCTCTTCGTCGTTGGTAGCACTCCTTCAGGAAGTCCTCATCTGACCTCACATGCTTTGACTTCTGGCCCAGGCAGCTGGGCCGACTGACGAGGTTACCCATAATCCTTCAGCCCAGAGGCTAGTGAGGTAATAGGTGAGGTAAGGCCCCTCGGCCATGCATGCGGAAGATCAGCCTTCAGCTACCTAAAATAAGACAAGGCAGCTCTGGGTCATCATGCAGTAAACAAGTGCTCATTGTGTAAATCAACAAAAATACAACACTGCTTTTCTTTCTTTAAAAGCACACTCTCTGCTTTAAAGTCACTGGGAACTCCTTTCCACGGCTTTCATCCTCAGAAAACAGCTACTAGACAAAATGAAACCAGTCTCTCACATTCTTTATTTGCTGTATTTCTGTGCCAGCATTGCCCTTTCCTTGGCACTGAAAGACCAGAGGGAACTACAGCAGAGATACTTGGCCTGGATATTCCCCTTCCCTTTGTCTTCCTTTAGACCACATACACACATGCTCCCCATCTATCTCACATCACCAACTGAAATATTCTGGGCTTAGAAATCAAAGTGACAGGCTTGTCGAGGATCCCACTGTTGAGCCTGGCACGGCGGAGTGGTGGCAAACAGCCAGCTCTTTCTCTAACTGAGCCTGGAACAGTCCTGGGAAACACGCTGAGGATCTGATCAAATATGACAGCCATAAAAACGCAGACATCGCCTCATTTCTATGGGGTGACAATAAGAGGGGGGTAGGAACACCGAGTGGCATGGGGGCAGCGGGGGGTAGTTCGGAAAACATACGGCAATCAACAGTAGAGTGCAGTATAGAATGACTGGATGGGGATTTTTTTTATGGAAAAAAGGCAAAAATTAATGATTTTTCATAATGATCACCAGTGGAGCTTGTAGCATGTTGGATATATTACTGAAAAGACTCATTTGCAGTGACAATTTCAAACTGTGTCAGACTGTCTGCTTCCCCCTCAGCTCAGTGCCTTCATTGTTTTGACGGGAGGGTTAAAGGTGAATGTAATTATCTTGGTCTAGAGGAGCTGAGGTGAGCCCATCAGGAGATCACAGGGAGGGTTCCTGTTGAAGCCGGGTTCTCCCTCTGAGGCGGTGTTGGACTGGTCCATTCAGAATTATACAGGTCACCTCAGGTCACGCTTGGTGACTAAAGATCTGTGGGGGGGCCAATATGGGTCAACAAAGGGGAAATTGGGATGTTGGCTTTATAAAGTACTGAGAGGGATTTTTTTGTGGCGTGAAAATCCAGACTTTTTTTTTTTACTGTTGTAGTGCAGCTCCATGCTACAGTCAATTACTGTCTGGAGGCAGAATTATGCTGAATATGCAACTGTCTCACCTTTGCTAGAGGTTAGACACAAAGAAAATCTGCAGCCAAGGAAAACTTTGCATCATGCCACTGTCACTGTCAATATCCACCCCATATTTATCTCATTTGTGAGTCTCCCACATAGGAAACTAATTACAATTAAGACATATCACAGCCTCTAACTAAATGAGAACCTGAAAATGACTTAGTTTGATATGATGCCTCTATGTGCATTAGGATAGTAATTACCTACATCTTGCATGTCTCTGCAGAGCAGATGATGCAGTCAAGGGATCCACAGGGGAGCACACAGTCAGATCAGAGAGTGGTGCCCAGACAAAGCCCCAGCTTCACGATCAATGATTACCCAGTTAGCTCAGATCACTGCCCAGCAGTCTCCTGAGGAGGGCAGAGAGAGTGCCTGTGGCCGTGTTCACATGGGTTAACAATTCAAGAGAGAGGGTGTGCCGTGTCTGGTTACTGCACCGCATGTGCGGTCGTTTGCTAAATTACACGGTTGTCTCTACAGTAATCTCACAGCAATGTGTGTGAGGATATGCTGAGGAGCCTCACAGCACATGGGATATTGTATTAAAAATAAATATGCGAATGTGTTGTTTAATTATATCTACTAGACTGGCCCACTCAAGCACTGCAAAAGAAAAGGCAGTTTAGTCATTTTAAGGGCAGCTTTCAGTCTCATGTGAAAGACTAAACAATACCATGACCTACATTATTCTACCATCACAGCCAACCAGGAAAATGGATATGCAACTCTTACTTTCTAGCACAATGATACTAGAAAGAGCACCAGGGAGCCACGTAGCCACTCCACCATTTAACTCATATGGCAGATGACCTAACCATCCCATCACTTAACTCATTTTGAAATGGCCCCTTATTCAGCCCAGCCCTTTCTCTGCTCTCAACAGTGATTTATGATACATGACCGCGGTCCATTTCCTGATCAATCTGATTATGACCATAGTTATAGGGATCTGTCCATGGTATGGGAAAATAAATGTGGAAAAAAACATCCAACATTATTGTTTGGAAGGAAGCAAACATTAAATATTACACGTTTCACATTTCATCTCTAATTTTCATCTAAATCTCAAATTAGGAGGTGTGTGTGTGTGTGTGTATTCAGGCGCAACAGCTCACATATCAAAATACTAAATGGAAATTCTAATGTTTGTCTCAGGTATTGCATCGATTTACCCATTTACATGATTCAAGAGGCATTTTATGAGTGGGTTTGTAATTAGCTGCAGAACAATAATCATCAATCACAACAGTAGAGCCCCATAATGTCGTGTCACTGCTGTGGGTCTGTCTCTGCTAAGAGGGGTCCTGAAGTGGTAATCATGGTAGTGGTCCCTAATCAAGGATGGCAGCTGTGCATTCACCCAGGAGACTCATAACATTTTAGGGTGGATATTGTAGAAGGTCATCTCAAAGATAGTCCTCTAAACATGCAGCACAAAGCTACTGTATGGAATCATCAGCATGGCTTTGGCTAAATGAATAGTTACTGAAAATGGCCGTGCCTACGGAGGTGTGTTAAAGTGTTGATCAGAACTTTGAAGCCTTTGATGAAATCCCAAGCAGCTACAAGAGTGTTTACAAAGAACAAACTGCTGAATCAAATAATAGATACTTACATCAGAATGATCCATTCACACTGATGTTGCCTTTACGGGAATATTTCATTGCCTGCTGAATTTGTTTCACTTGGTTAGAGTAAGTGAAGAAAATCCCCTGGTTACAACTCATTCTCTGTCACATGGCTCCCTAAGTCACTGACTAGCAAAGTCCAAAACCAAACTCTCTCTGAGCCAATCCTGGGTTAGTGGCAGTTTTGGCGGTTTGAAGCTTAGATGAACCACACTTACCCTGAAGCACAGTTGAGCCAAACAGCATGAGTAAAGGAATCCACCCAGTCCTCAATCACCATTCAAAAACGAGAGAAAGGGGGAAAAAAAATCCAGCTTTGTTTGAGCATCCTTTGAACGGCCTCCCAGCACCAACATCCCAAACTGAAGGCTCCTCACACACACACACATACACAAGCATACTCCCTCCAACGTACACTCAATCAAGTCCACTCATTCACACATGCCCACATACAAACACACTTTCTAAACACACTCACACATGCCCTGATAACTCATGCTTTTCCGTTGCCCACAGTCACAGGCAAACAATGTCCTCCTCTCCCCTCACAGTGCACCCCTCCCCTCCCCTCACTTCACTTCTCCTCCCACCAGCTCTGCTCCTCTCCCTTTCTTCTTTGTTGTGGGAGCCGTGATAGAGGAATTCCTTCCTTGTTAACGCCACTGATGGGATAGTTCGCCCAGATGGAGACAATGTATTCCAACGGCTCAGTTGAACTCCCACAGTCCCCAGCCAAGAGCAGTTTTCACATGGAGGTCAGATTGTACCAGTGCCGTGTAATAACAAGGCGGTGGCATTCACACCAGCGCTGCTGCTGCTCAGGTTGCTCCTGTACCAGGCAGCTAGGCGGCAAAATGCCCCCTTTACCTTCCCCAGGCTTTTCCTCTCACTCTCTCCCCCTTCTCATCCAACAAAGCCCCTCCTCTGGGTCTGACTGTGGCTCAGAAACTCCATGCTGCTTCTGCTTGAAAAATGGGATAGGTGGGGGGCAAAAAAAGGAGAGTTTTCTAAAGCCCCCTGGGCCGCCCTCGGAACATTCACATGTTAAGTGACAGCTGCCTTAGCCCGTTCCCTCTCTCGATGGCGAGGGAGAGAAGTGCAGGCTACAAAAGAAGGGACCCACACCCACCCTGCTACCCACCCACTCACACATTCAACCCCAACCCCCTTGCAGTCCCCCCTTCCCCATTCAGAGTCAGTGCAGCAGCCTCCACAGCAGCAACAAAGACAACTAATTACTGTAAAACATCTCAGATTACTTTTCAACTCACTTCCAGCCACTGCAACCTCGGCCCATAAACAAAGAGACTAGAAGAAAACACACACACACACAAATAGAGAGCGATGGGAAGATAATATAGAGTCTTTTCTCTGTTTTTGGCATGGGAAAGCAAAGGAAGGAACCCTACGGTGAATTTCTATCATTCCCCATTTCAGTAAGTCACAATATTTGCCTTAGAAATGCAGAACAGCTAGAACACTGTTTGCAAACGCCATTACAGCAACATTTACCCACATTTCTTACTGTTTGAACTAAACCATGTGAACTTTTTCAATGAAATACATTTTGGATGTTTTTTTAGATATGAACTATGACGTGGTGCACAGGTGCACTAAAACCCAACAAAAGCGTGCATACAGGTGTCTATCTTACAAAGAGTGTTTACGCTCCAAATCCTACCCTCTTCTTTGCTTTCCTTCTGTCTCTCTGCAGCCAACCAAATAATCTACCAATCGTCTGATTTACCAAATGTGAGCATGTAGGCACAGTACACACACACACACACTCTCTCACACACACACACACACACACACACACACACATACACGCACGCACACGCATATGTGCAGATACCCGCCATGCAGCCTCTTCCCTAATCCCCAAGGTCATTCACTTGAGTGTTTGGATTAGTTAGGAGAGCACATCTGACGGCAGACCAACCGAACAATTGACTTTTTCAGTGAGCAACAACATCTAGTTCACATTTGATGCTATTATTTTGTTTTTTTTACATAAAGACACCACATGCATTGTATTTAATCTCTCAGCCAGCAGGTGGAATGTTCATGTGTGTTTCTGCCTGTATTCCACTATGCAAGTACATGAAATATAATTTAATCAATACCACTTGCTCCAGTGTAGAGTGCCGTCTATGTTACATGTGAGTGTAAATGTCAATGCAAACCCTGTTTATTCAGCATGAGATGTGTGCAGAGTCCTGATTTATTCAGTTTGGGCCACAAGATCAGGATGTAATTCACTTAAGAAAAACTTAAGAGTCCAGTGTATTCTGCAGGAAATTCATGCAGTGTTTTTGTCTTTTAGAATTTAACACAACCAAAGATGTGCCAGTAAAGTGTTGTCATTTCACTGTAATATTTGTTGAATGACTGAATTTAATTTTGAAGGCTGTTTCACCGAACTCAATAGAGTCTAGAGGCATGCTGTGATGCATAGTGATAGTTTGAGCTGAATACTAACATGCAGATCTTAGCTCGCTCACCGTCTTAATTACAATGATAATGTTGCTTATTTAGCATCAAACATAAAATAGCTTTAGGGGATGGGAATGCCTTTAGATTTGCAGGTGCTGTACTGGATAATTAACCAAAGTACTGAGAAAATTAAAATCTTGGCCAAAACAGGGTAAAAGTCATAGAATATTTCATCCAGGTACCCAAAATAATTGGACCAATTTTCATTACAATCCACTCAATACTTGCCACAATATTTCACTTAAAACCAAGGATGTAAACCTCATGGTTGTATAGAGTAAAAGTCAAAGAATCACCACAGGCAGTAAGGTTCATCTTAAATCTGTACAAAGAGTCTGGACCGAAGCGATGAGCCAACATTGCCATTCCTAGAGCCACACTGCTGTCGGTAAAAATCACATAACATGACATTAAGAAATTGCACTTTTTCTTAGTGAGTTGAAGGTGGATGTGGTGAGGATCTGCTAGGATTAGTAAAGATTAAGTTGTGAATAATTACAATTGGGTGTTAAGAACATTTTCTGCCAGTAGTCACATACAAAAAACTGTTGAAATATGTGGTTAACTGGGATGGGACAAAGTTTTGTTGCAGCCTCACATTGCGACTGATAATATGTCTATATTTTTGCATAAAATCTTTGCTGGCAAAGTTTTAGTCTTGTAAACCAGTTTATCATGTTGTTGTCCACATAGCTTCATTCAGTGGTATTTGAAGCCTCAATGAAAGCCTGTGATGGTTAAAAAAAACAGGTTAATTTTGTTAATTCTGCTTTGAAGCTGCTCCAGGTTTTCACTACATCACTGCCCCATTTCTGCCCCCCCCCCACCACCTCCCTCATGCCTCAATTTATGCAAATGGTAATAAAAAAACAAAGGTGAGGAAAAGGGAAAACTGAAAATGCCTTTGGCTGATGAGAGAGAGAGAGAGTGCATTGAAAAGAACGACCCCTGTGGGGTCAAGTTATTTAACCCCTGAGCACTCCAGCGCTGATACGAGAGGTCCAAGTCTCTCCTTGATAATACCACAAAAGATATCTTGTGTATCACAATCTTGAAGATATACAGTAGTGCAAAAACCAGGGAATCATACAGAACACCTTTACCGACAAGACACAGTTGAGCTGTAAAAAATACACAAACTCACAGATAGATCTTTGTTTGGGTCACTCAGAGAGCTAATGTCTTTAACTGTTTAATGAACAAGTAAGGCCCACATTCCCCGTCCCCCTTTTCTTTATCTGAAAAGAGCTGGCAGTGATGAGGCACTATGGTGCCAGGAAGACATTGTTGTAAAACCATGACACCTGATCCCAGCTTTCAGCATCCTCCAGCCCCCTCTGTACTAATTAAATGATTTTGCCAAAAATTTCTCCTCTCCATTTCACAGTAGGTGCACACAGAGCCTACACACACCTCATAAAAAGACAAGAGCTGCTGTGCTCAAAGAACGTCTGGCAAGCTGAGCTATGCAGTGATGCAATACGCTGCTGGTGGTGGCAAGAAAGATAGCTCATCTTTCCGTCAGCAGGCCTCATTACCCTTCTAAAATTCATTCAATAATGGAGTGGACACAGGTCAGGAGATAGAATATAGTGAGCTTCCAAATTAATGTGATTCCAAATTAGTGTCCAATGGGAGCCTAAATTTGATCACAGATCCCATGTGCCAAAGAATCAGAGAAAAAAAGATTAATTTTACAGGCTTGTTTTCCTCCTCCTCCGCTATCTCCACCTCTCTGCTGCCTTCAAATTAAATAAGACCTCAATGGCTCCTCTACAGAGCATGGTAATTAGCCCTCTTCATGAGACATGAAAAAAGAGGGGGTCCCTTTTAAGGGTCAAACCAGAAGCACCATTCAGAATGCACACTGTCATTTATCACCAACAGAGGTTGCTTCCAAGAAAAGTGGATGAAAGGCTGATGGGCTTCCCTGTGGGTTTCCTGGGCCCTGCTGGGCTGCCTGGATGCTGGAACTCACAGTCATGGGTGAGACTTAACCACTTGGGGACAGAGGAGTTCAACTCATCATCAGCTCGGGGTTTGATTCAACCACTCCCAGGAAGAGAGGATTTACAGCCATAAATCCACATCTTCCATTGAGCACAGGAAGTAACGGGCAATAAAGCAAGAGGCCCCACATTGCCATCAACCCTGATGAAGTGCGTGAATCAAAAAAACTCTTACGGGAGAGATTAACTAATGTGCTATAAGATGAAAATCAATTTGACACGCCGCATTTAATCTCAATTTGAGTCTGTACAATAAACAAGTTTTCTTTACTTTCATCCATGCATGCTTCATTATTCATTGGTCTTGTAGGTGATTCACAGCAATGAAAACAAGCCTCCTTTTCCCCCCCTAAAGGTTATGACAGCGTCAGAGAGCAGGAATGCTGTTTGCTGGCTGTCAGAAACAGACAGGAGAGGATAATAGGCTCTGATCTCTCACCCGTCTTCCTGGCCCTGTTTGTAAGTTGTGTGTGCACGGCTTATTTGGGATGCAGCATCTGCGACAGGCCCAGGGAAACCAGAGACCTTTAAGACACAGAGCCTTTATCCAGAAGAGCCCCATCAGCAGGGGGGCAGGGAAGCAGAAAAAAGAACTTTTGACCTGAGCAAAGTGAAGAGATGTGGTTTTGACCTGTCACTGACATGATGCTCTTACACAGTGTAAAAGAGACTCCAAAGACAAACGTCAGAGTTACTCAGATGCGTGAGGCCTTCATGTTCATGTCTGTCTCTCATGATTGGAAATGACTGACTTTATTACTGACATTAGACATAGTGATACTGGAATTGTCTTGGTCTTTGCTTTCTCAGCAGGTTTGGGTAAGTTAACATTTGTATGACCACCTCTTTGAGTGGCGAAAGCTAGTGAATGCTGGTGAATAATGAATGCTCTAGGACCTTCCCACACACACCCTGGTGACTGCAGAAGTACTGGACAGTATTCCATGGTGTACTCCCTGATAGGATATACTATTGCACTATTTTTTGGCAAGTTCAAATTACGCATTAAAAATTTTGACAAAATTTTCATTAAGTGAGTTACAAATTTACACTTGTTTATTTCAGTGAACTTTGTAAAGCACTATGAGACACTCTGTTGTGATATTGGGCTATACAAATAAAACTGAATTGAACTGAATTGAATTGAATTGAATTGAATTGAAAAATTATTGTTAGTGACATCTTCATCGTCATTAGTTCAAATCAAAGATGCTCCAGGATCTAATGGTATGGTTGGCTATTAATCTGAGTAGTAGTTTTTAAGAAATAAAATGATATATCTCTTCTAGCCAACTGACATTTATTCAATTTACACCAAGTTATCTATCCTTTAATATCACTGGTTGTATTGGGGTCATTTCTGACAGTTTTGCAAATCACCTCTTAGGGTTTTTTTATAGCAATATTGATCTCAATATTTAGTATTTACAGAGTATTTAAATCAGTATGCAGTACATTGAGTTGTCAGATATTTCATCCACTGAATTAACACATTAACACATATTCCCATCTGGTGATTTTATACACAGCCTAAATGTCCAGATTGAAACTTCATGTTTGCCTGGGAAAACAGCAGTTGATAAAAACAAAAATTCACTACAGGTCGATTCAGTTGCTGTTTTGGAGGTTTTGATTGACTGGTCTTCTTTGAAAATATTCTTCAAATAAACCTTTTAAGTAAATCTTTACAGTGCTCAGAGGACTGGAAATTTGAACATCTACAATTCCACGACATCTGGGCAACTCCATCTGCTGAGAGGGATCGTGTGATACTAATGAAAGCTCCAGAGCACTACTTAATGAACCATGTGGAATCACTAGTAGTAAGTATAAGATTTTATAGCAAATTATGCATTTACTGAACTGTTCTTTGAGCTCTTAGTTGATTAATAATCTTTTTTCATATTTAAGTTTTCCTGGTCCAGCAGTCATGATGGAGCTGAACGGTATTTCCATTTTAAATGCTTATTACATTCATGCTTGACAACCCCCAAATTGAAGCTCAGATGTATTCCACTGTTCATGGGAAAAAAATTTGCCAGTACATGCCTTGTGTTAAGGAGCAGGTGTGTGTCTCTGCCGTGTATTGCACAGGGGTCTGTACGTGGGGGGCTGCTGAGGGATGTCCTCATTCATGCTGCTAACTAACGAGTCCCTCAGGCGCAGACTGAAACCAGCAGTGCTGCAGACTAACAGCATTACCATGACAAAGGTCTGTGGTCGGATGCAGTATGATAAAGGCATGGTAGAGATAAAAAAGACACCCTCTTATTTCACACACTCTCATTGGGGGTCGGACTAAAGCTCTCCAGAGCATCTTCCATGTCAGTCCCCACGGAAACAGAGACAAAATGTATGAAGAACATGTACATGTAAAAACATGTAAAAAGAATGTTTAAGTAAGAAGAACATCTTCACTTGACGGATGTTTTTGTAAAAACTCTTCCTGAGATGGAAACCAGAGAGAATCAGGGAGCTTCTTTAAAGGTCAAACGAGTTCAAACACAGACCACATTTCATCTCTTGGCCCTTTTTAACCATGTAATCAATTAAAGGCTCAAACATTCAGTCAGTACCATAGAACACATTTACATCAATGGACTTAAACCCAATCAACCAAAACCAGTTTTTACTATAACAATAAAAACATCAAACAGTCTTGAACCTTTTGTGTAACTGATTCATGGCTCACTGAAGAAGGTGCGGTCACCCTTCACTAAGGATATTTGAATAAATTATTAGCTCAACATCTTGCTTCCATCAGCTGAACTACAGAGTTGTATCATGTTAATGTTTTGTGCTAGAATGGCTTTCAGGTGCCGCTGTACAATAGATTGAGCTTAATGAAAATGTTTACTACCTAAACGCAGAATTAATTATTTCGTTGTCAATGACCAGTGCCCGACAAGATAAGAAATTATGTTAGTGTTTTATCCTTCCATTGTATGAATTAACAATATCCAATCAGCAAAACATTCCTCATGGGCAGAGCTGCTTTGGAGATAGATGTAATTTCATTGGTTGAGTTAGATCTGATGGGCGGAACCTAGACACAGCAGATTTTATGGCCAATTAGATATTAGCAATGCTAATGCTAGGGTTAGCTTTTTGGCAAATCTGCTGACCTGTCGTGACTACACCTCCACAAATATTTGTTATTATTTAAATCAAAGGTCTTTCTTTGCCATTCAAGCTCATCATTTAATCCGTATTTAGCACTGCGCAGAGACTTTTAACCCAGCTACCAACACAATTTCTGGCTGACAAATCTTTGTACAAATATTGGTATAAATGGTTGTATAACAAAATCTACAGTTGGTGTTCAATACATGCCTCAATAGTCAGATCACAGTGCTCTTACCATAAAGATCCTGCTTTTCTTTTTTTCTGCCCCCTTGCCTCTTCCTCCCATCTGAATCTAATGTCTTTTCAGTGTGTGCGCTCATGTGTGCAGAGGGCCTCCAGTACCAAGCACTTCTCTAGCCTGGCTGTCCGGGCCAGGCACAATGGAGCCTGATTCCCCAGCCCCTCTGTCCCCCTGTGGCCTAAAGAAGTCGCCCCGCAGGAGTGGAGCAGGACCACCTTGGTGTCTGTCTGAGTAAGTCAGACGCTCAACAATCCCTTTCCTCTTTTTGCAATGCTCAATTAACTTATGTGTTAGAATACTGACCAGCGTGACTCATTGGTTCACTATCCTCGTACAAACATATTCTCAGATAGTCATTACATGTGCCAGTTTTATTACTGTTAAAATGAAATAAAATCCATCTGTATTGATCTCCACAGAAAACGTAGGATGTTACAGTTGGGAATGCAATAGGATGGTATAATTACAGGATGCTTTGTGAGGAAAACTGAATAGAAAAAGAAAATGTAATGTGAGAAAAACACCAGCAAACAGTAAAAACAACATTTCAGATATTATGGTTAATATTCAATCAAGCATATTCATTGCAGCAGTAATCTGATCACAACTGTAGTGAACTGTACCTCAGATAAGACAGCCTTTGTCCCTATGAATATGGATTCTACAGCATCTCTATTAACATCTCTGCACCAGTGGACAATTTGAATGAGGTTGAACATAACTCACTGACTTCATTGGGATTCATGCTCAGATTCCTCCCTACACACACACACACACAGTTGAACCAACAGTTGGTAGTGCACATTCACCTACTGTCTGAGTTTTAAACAATTTTCAAGTGGAGGCCTTATATCTTATAAAACAAATTAAAAGGACCTTGAAAATCATGGTTATTCAGTTTGATTGTTCACTTTCCATGAAATTTGGTGCAGATATCCACGTGCCAAGAAACTGTGTGGAGACATTTTGTGACATGTAGAGACATTTATGCTCTGACATTCCCATCAGCCACAGCGATAAGTTGTGTTAATTGGCAAATATTAGCATCCTAACCCACTAAACTAAAGTGGTGAACATAGTGATCATAACACCGGCTTAGCATCAGCATGTTAGCAATGCCACTGTCAATATGTTAGCTGCTGACATTCGCATTCAGCTTAACCCTCCAGAGTCTTGGGGTAAAATGGCCGTTTTTTACTACTTTTCATTTTACCTTTGTGTTTCCCATTAAAACTGTTTAGCTTGCTTTCTTTGTGTTTGTGTCTTTGACGCCGACGGGCGGTCCGAGACTGAAGAGTTAAAGCATACTGTGGTATGTGGCTAGACTATGGCGAAAAGGTGGTTTTCCGTATATTTTATCATGGGAGCACCTATGCACCTGTCTATAAGATAATGAAGGTGTGCATGAGCGATTTACTCAAAACATATGGGAGATAGTGAAAGAGAAAAAGAATCAAGGGTGGAGAGACAACAGACAGACTGTAAGCCCAACTAACCCTGGGGTCTTGAGGAGGCAGCCTCATCTCCATGCTCTTCAGCCACTTTCTCAGTGCTCTGATTTGACCCCTAAACTCGCACTGCCATTGGCTCAAGTCCTCCTCGTGACTCCTAAAACACAGAGGAGGAATACAAAGTGTAAGTACTCATATTGATCATGTTTTACAATCAAATATTAAACCTATTTAGGGAAAGGTAACACGTGTTAAAAAGGATAATCTAAATCAAACACATACTGAGTATCACTGTATGAATGAATGCAAATGCCTTCTGTAGTGTTGTTATGAAATCTGACTGATCTCTGACTGTGATGGCAGAAAGCAGGAAACTGGGAGAACAGACACAATACCAAAGTCATGACCTGAACTAGAGCAGGACGAGGTAAAACAAAGCCTTCAAGGATTATTACTCAAAGGATAATTTAACCAGATCTTAGAAAAATATCTCATTAGGGAGGCATCTGCTCTCTCTCTCTGTCTGTCTGTTGGGCTGGAACCGTATTCTTCATGATTCAGTATGTTTCAATTGGATGTTTTACTCTCTGTGCTCACTTCACAATTTACTTTGTCTTTGTGTTGTTACAAATGCAGACGCACCGGTCTACAAATCCTATACAATTGAGCAACTGTCGTCATAGGCATTTTCTTTCTTTCTTTTTTTTAATTAAATCTGACTGTTGGTGGCCACTTTGAATTGTGCAGGTCTCACTTGGATTACAGTATTTGCTTCAAATAGTAGTAGTTCAATAGCATCGACTTATGCGATGAACCATTAGTGCAAATGTACTAACATAATCTGAAACTCCTCATTTAGTATATATAAAGTAAGTTTCCTATTGCAGTGGTACTCTGTTGAGAATAATGACTCATTATACATTAGCATACCCATATCTCTGATCCTGTGATGTAGATGTTGGTAATCCAAACAAAGCACTTCCTTTATCCTGCAAGAGACCATTGAAAAAAAAACAGTGGAGTTCTGCCCACTTTAAGAGCTGGTAATGTTCATTTCAACAGTTCATTGCTGTATAGAGGATACAATGGTGTGAGTGTTTCCTCTTCTATGATCTTACCTCCCTACCTCCAGACTCTGATGCAAGGAGTGCTGGGAGGGAAAGGGTCAGATCAGAGTAGTCAAGGGAGCTGAGTGAAGAATTCTGGGAGGTGAATGCCCCGTTGCTTTTGTTGGCAGGCTCCTCCATCAAACCCAGCGGCTAATGTTGGCACATAGAGCAAAATATGTTTTACACCTACATGGAGGCATTGGATGTAAATCCACATATATGTCCAATAGAGAAAATCGGTACACATTTTTGGGGGGAGCTAAAACAGCTATTATGTAGCACTATTATATGATAAGCTATTAAAAAACTTAACAGACCCTCATTAATCTGACAAATACCTAATCGTTATAGCAAACAGAGACCTCAGTGAATTTATGATGTAAGTAGGTGTCGCGCTAAGAAGGTGTGTCACCTGACTCACTCACTTTCTTAGGGATGAAAGTGGTCAGTGTAACACTGCCCTCATGTGGTCATTAACTGCTTTTCCAGAGGCAAAACCCACACCCCTGGGAAGCCACTTGGTTAATCTAATTCTTTTTAATCAACAGAGACCTTGCACTGAAATGAATGCAGTTGCAATCCTCTTATAGCTGCTGGTTGTCACTTTCATAAGATAAATTCTGTGCAGTGTAAAGGTAAATATTAGAAAATCAAGGTATTACTGTTCCACTGCATAATGTTTACACTATTCACACTACCCTTTATCTAAACTATGTGCAAAACAGTGAGCTATTACTTTTCTCATTTCTCATATGTTAACGTATAGAACTGCCATGCTTATCATTGCTATGCTTTACCATGAAAGGATGGAAAATGGACAATATGTTAAGTGCCTTGTTTTTGATTTCCAAGGTAGCATTAGTTTCCTATTGTAATTTAAGACACTTAAACACTGACTATAACATATATAACATATTCTACTTTAACTTCAGATGCAGGGGTATTTATGTATGAATGACAAGAGGGCCTCTTCAGAGCATATTTATTTACAACATAGTGTTATGTTCAGAACATACATCAGAATCTGCTCACCATATCATCCAAAGCAAAACATGCCCCATAGGTAAAACAAACCAGTTAGTTTGTGAATTTATATATTGCTAAAATTAAAATCGGTGCAGTTACATCTGCACTTGTCTTTATTTTACACTAACATTATTCCCAAATATCCTTTGTACGGTTAGTAAAACATGCAATGCAAATTCATAATATATCAAAAACTTAATGAAAACAAAATAAAAAGATTTACAGAGGTAAAACACTTAAGAGATACATAACAGAAATACTTGCTGTGGAAAAATAACTACAAGCAAAATAAAGCTTCAAGCTGTTTTTCAGTATGCAAAGGAAATCTGTGGCAAAATGCTGAGTTCATTTGATACAATACATACATTCATGCAATGTGGTGCTGTATCAAATATGTTTATCATATCTTATTAGCACTTTGGCTGGACTGAATTTACACAGAGAAAACATACAAAAATATAATCAGTGGACCAGCTAAATGAAGATGTGCTGTTATGCTATTACAGTTAATTCCAACTTAAATGAAAGAGTAAAGACACAGCTGTGTGTCTGCTTTGGGAGTGTTCTTTAAAACAATCAGGATATGACAACATTAATAGCACTATAAGCATTCAAGTAATAAATATATGAAAACGGGTCATGAATGAAGCGTGTTCCTAGAAAGGCATCCCAATATGGTGTCAGGTTGAGTCAGCCTCAGCTGTCTTCAAATGTGATGTGCAATGGAAGAAAGTACACACTCAATGGCAGATCTAGGAACAAAAGAAAATAACTATGAATTGAAATCAAAATGAGATGAACCATGCAGCGATAAAAGAAAAAATTAAATTAAATAAAAATTACGCAACAACTCTTGATGAAACATAGCTTCCCTTTTGCAAATGAAATGAAATTACGTTTTCCAAAACATTTATATATTGTACCTGTGCAACTGCAGGAGGATGACATGGACTCACAAGTCCATCCAAGTTGAGGAGATTGTATGCTCCAGCCGACTGGGTGTCTGTGCTCATATGTTGGATTCTGATGGACTGAAGCTGCTGTCAAAAACAACAGAATAAACAACCGTCAATCAGCAGTAACGAGACTGAGAAAGTGGTTAAGAGTTAAGAGAGAGAATAGGGAAAAAAAATAATAAATAAAATGTATAATCAAGGCTTTGAGATGGGACCAATGGGAAGAAAGCTGAAAACTAAACAAACATAAGGAAAACAAACTAAAATCATTTCAACTTACAAGAACCAAAATAACAGGAGGCAGGTCTGTATGGTAGAGCAGGATCAAGTCTGACATCATCTTGGGATTTACCAGGAACACTTGATTGATGGTGAATATAAACAATCCAAAACTTGGGAGTGTGTAAAACAATGGTGTAATGAAGTCAAAGGATGCAAAAGTCCACTGAATATAAATGGGCATACGACAAAATATTGACAGATGTGAAACTGGTTTCAGAACAGTCAGCATAATTTTAATTCTGGCACTTATTTCAGTGTATTCCTCTTTTGTCTCATTTTGTAGTGTCTCACAGGTGTATTCTTACTGGGTATATTATTTAGTTAGGCAACATGTAACATAAAAACATTAACACAGAATCTGTCTATACTCTATACAAACATTCAGAAATTTGAAGGCATCTATGAAATTTTAGAATCTGTTAAAAAAAATGACATACAGTATCTCATTAAGTTGTACTGTCAAAAAAGATAAAAAATAGACAAATATTCTTGAATTTCAAAGGAAATAAGGAATACTGGAAAAATATTTCTGTCTGACATTCATACAGTATATATTAGTCTCAGAAAGCACAAGTGTACAACTTTTTAACATGTGTAAAATTCAAACTATAAAGTCACTTAAAAATCAGCAGAAATGTCATGCTTTGCTTTGAAAAACATAAACTGACTTGGTAATCAGTACCAAGGAAAGTTAATATTGTATATACTGTATCTAGCAATACTTGGCTAAGTCTCCATATATGAGGCACATGGTTAGACATATGTTATGAAAAAAAATGAAATAGCCTAAGTAATTCTCGATGTGACCATATGTAGGGCTGAATAAATAAATGATATTATCTTTGTTAATGTAACTGTTTTTCCTGTGAGAAATGCAACTGTAAAGTGCATTAGTATTGTTGGTTCTTAGTTATAAGTTGTTAGGAACAGAACTAGCTAATCAGAATCGGCGATTATAGCCAGTTGAAGAGGATGTGAAGGAGGAGGAGGAGAAGGTCATGCTGAAGCCAGAGCCAGCATCGATGCTGCCTCTCCTCGAGCCTGATCTTGATCCAGTCCTTGAGCCACTCCGGGAACCATAGGCAGATCCAGGGCCACTGACATTGTAGGGACTGTAGAGGCCTTTGCTGGACTGTGAGGAGGCCTCCAGAAGCCTTAGGCCAGATCCTTCCTCGACCATGCTTTTGTCCATGGCATCTTTAAAAGAGATTTTCAGCTTGGTTTTTGGACATGTTATGTATTTAGAATAAGCACTGACATCTCTCAGTTTCTGGGCAGCACGGGCATCGATTGTTCCCTTCCTGATGGATTCATCTAGTGACACTCTGCCTTCGACATCAGGCTCAATAAGTCCACCAGTCAGATATTGGACCTCAAGGAAACGCTGTCCAGCCTCATAATACAACCAGCCCTTCTTTAGAGCCTGGGAGGCAGACATCTTCACTTTAGTTCTGGGGTCTTCAAATCCATTGAATGCTTTTTGAGCCAGGTTGAGACGATCAACCATGATTTTATCCACAAAGCCTTTTTCTGTAGCATCAGTGACTGAGAATCTCTCCCCAGTTGCAGGGTCAATTATTCCTCCTGTGCAGGCTTGGGCCTCCAACAATCTTTGACCTGTGATGTTGTCTACCAGGTTTCTATGTATGGCCTCAGTGATAGACACCTTCTCCAGTGTGTCTATGTCTAAGATTCCAGCTATGGGGCCAGTGTGCTCTGTTGGGTCATTCCATATGACTGCAGGTGGTTTAATGGAGGGTATGGGGCTCATAGAAGAGGAGTAGGTGGAACCAGTGGTGGAACCAAAAGAGGATGAGCGAGACCGGAAACCTCCCATGTTTCCAGAAAGCATGTCAGCAAATTCTGTGATAGCCAGGTTTCCAGCTCGGTATGTATCAAGAGCATTCTGATCAATGAGGCCACGTGAAAGAGCATCATCAACATCATACTGTCTCCCTGACCTCCTGTCAATAATAATGGATTTTACTGTACCATCAGAGGAAGTCATTGTGACCTCCTCCCATTCACACTCCTGCTCAGCAAGCTCTAGGTAGGTCTGGTGGTCAATGAGCCCCTTCCTGTAGGCCTCATACACAGTCATTTCTTTGCCTGTCTCTGGGTCTACGATGACAACTCTGCGTTTACGAACAGAGGATTTGGAGGAGGTCTTCCTTTCCCGCTTCTTTTCTTTCAGTAGAAGGAGCACCAGGCCAGTGTCGGGGTCAGTGATGCATCTCTCCATGAGCTGGAGGTAGGTTAGATTTTCCTCAGTGTTGGGATCAAAGAAGCCTTTGGTGTCATCAGATGGATCTGTCAGGATCTCATTCATTTCCTCATCAAAGAAGCCACGTTTATAGGCCACCTCAACTGGCAGACGATGACTTTCCTCTGGGTCAATAATTCCACCAGTGGCAATTTGGGCTTCCAGGAGACGGATACCGTGATCTTTCAGGATGAGTCCCTTTTTCATGGCCTGGAATAGGGAGATAGTTTTCCCTGAATAAGGATCTCTATATCCTGTCACTGCACGCTCAGCAGAGAGGAGCTTGTCTTTGAATTCAGGTCCTACAATTCCCATTTTCACTGCTTCATTGACAGTCAGTTTGAGGTTTTTGATAGGATCAATGACATACCCAGTGGATGCCTGTGCCTCAAGGAGTTCAAATGCAGTACCTGGCCTAATCATGTTCTTCTTCATGGCCTGGTAAATTGATAGACGTTCCTTTGTGGACTCTAAAAACACACCAGCAATACAGCTTGTGCCCTCAAGGTACCTTGATAGTCTATCACTAACCTCCTCCACTGAAAGACGACCTTCATTCAGTTCAGTGACAGTTTGCTGGTCAATAATTTGTGAGCGGAGGAGCTCCTCCATTGTGATCTGTTTCCTCAGACCCTTGAACATCAGCCTCTTGTCTCCCAGGGAGAGTAGGCGCAATCCACCTTCTAACTTGCATCTCTTGAGCAGCTGTGCATATGAGAGGTTCTCCTCAGTGACAGGGTCAACAAATCCTTTAATACTGTCAGTCAGCCTCTCGTTGGTTTCCTTGTTGATGTAACTTCTTTGCATGGCAATGTCTGCTGGCAGGTGGAACTGGAATTCAGGATCAATGATACCACCAGTGGCAGTTTGTGCCTCTAACATTTTCAGAGCATAATCCTCTGGAACAAGATCCTTTTTCATGGCCTGGAAAAGAGATATGATTTTGCCACTGTATGGATCTTTGTATCCTGTGACTGCCCTCTCAGCTGAAAGAAGTTTATCATGGATCTCAGGGCCTACAACGCCCTTACGTACAGCTTCGTCAACTGTTAGTGTTTCATTTTTAACTGGATCAACAATGAATCCTGTAGCAGCTTGTGCCTCTAGGAGACTGAGAGCTATTTCTGGTTTGATAAAACCTCTCTTCATTGCTTGGTATATACTTATCTTAGAGCTTGAGTCAGTTGTGACCCCAGCAACACAGCCTGTGCCATAGAGATACTGTTTCACATTGGTCATCTCCATTATGTCACGGATGTCTCTCTTGCCCTGTTTAAGGAGGTTGTATGTCTCCAAGTCAATGATGCGGGCATTATAGAGCTCCTCTATAGTTATTCTTCTCCTTATAGTCTTGCATGACAGTGGACTATCATTTCGAATGATCTCTCTCTGCTCCATGATTTCAATAATAATGATGATCATCCGCTCTTTGGTGATTTTACCACTGCGATATTCATCCATGAGTTTCTGCCTCTCCTGCTCTGGAAGCAAGTTTGAGTTCATGATATCCCAGAGGTTCATTGGTTGATCAGCAAGGCCCTCGATTGGAATGTCAATTTGGGTGTTGGCGAAATCACTCTGTGTTTGTTCCTCTGTGTAGAGGTATGTCTTCTCCACCACAGTTGGAGACTGAGGCTTGGAGAGTGGGAGGATGTAGAGGCCTGTCTCTGGATCTCTTTGACACTTGTCTTTCAGCTGTTTGTAGGTAATATTCTCATCAATTTCTGGATCTGAAAAAGCCTTGTTATCATCAGATGGTTCAGACAGGGTCTTGGCAATTTCACTGCTGAAAATGTTCTTTTGGTATGCAACATCAGTTGGGACACGGTGACTGTTTACAGGGTCAATGATTCCTCCACTAACCATCTGTGCTTCTAACAGTGGCATAGCATGCTCTTTCAGGATGAGGTCTTTTTGCATCGCTTCAAAGAGGGAGACTTTCTTGCCTGTGAATGGATCTTTATAGCCAGTGACAGCTTTTTCTGCAGAGAGGAGTTTTTCATGTAGCTCTGGACCAACAAGGCCTGACTTCACTGCCTCATCAACTGACAAGCACTGGTTTCTCACTGGATCTACAATGAACCCAGTGGCAGCCTGGGCCTCGAGCAGTGAAAGACCCGTATTGTGTCTGAGGAGCTTTCTCTTCATAGCCTGATATATGCTCATTTTCTCTTTTGTCGGCTCTAGGCAGATGCCAGCAATGCTATCAGAACCCTGGAGGTATTTACTGACATTTGGATTTTCACTGACTTCTTTAGGTGTTGTTTTGCCTTGTTGAAGGAGGTGAAAGGTTGGTTTGTCAATGATTTTGGAATCATATAGAGATCCTGCTGGGACAGGAGCTCTCAGTCCCTTGAAGCTAGACTGTTCTTTTTTCTTGGCCTCTTTCTCATCTACAATTGTGATAACAATCTTGATTATCTTTTCAATTGTAATCTTTCCTGACCTAAATTGTTTGAGCAGGTCAAGCCTTTGCTCCTCAGTGAGATATTCAGAGTTGATGATTTCCCAGATGGTCATCCTCCTGCCCTTAAATGGTCCAGAGTCAAGCTCAACAGTTGCCTGAGTCATTGCCTCTTTTGTCTGGGCATCAGTGTATGTTAGCTCCTCCTTTGCATTGATTGCTTCATCAGAAAGAGGCAGAAGCTGGAGACCGGTTTTCTCATCAGTGACACATCTCTTTAAGAGCTGTGAGTATGTGATGTTTTCATTTGTGTTGGGGTCAAAGAAGCATTTCGTTTCATCAGTGGGATTGCTGAGAATCTGTTTCATTTCGTCATCAAAATAATTTCTCTTGCAGGCCACATCATGAGGAATGTGATGGCTCTTTACTGGATCAATAATGCCACCAGTGGTCATTTGGGCATCAAGCAGTCGGATTCCTTGTTCTTTAGGTATGAGATCCTTTTTCATTGCTTGGAACAGAGACACAGTCTTTCCAGTGTAAGGATCTTTGTAACCTGTAACAGCTCGCTCTGCAGACAGGAGTTTTTCATGCAGCTCAGGACCAACAACACCTGCTTTGACAGCTTCATCAACAGTGTACTTCTGATTATTGATAGGATCGATGATATAGCCTGTTCCTGCTTGAGCTTCAAGCATATTCAAGGCAGGCCCTGCTCTCATCATGTCTTTCTTCATAGCTTGATAGAAGGACATTGTCTCCTTGGATGAATCAATAACTACGCCTGCAATGCAGTTTGTACCCTTCAGTGCTTTGTGGACAGACTTCATTTCAGACACCTCTTTGACTGTCTTGTTGCCCTTGTGCAACTTGTTGTACAGGTCTTTATCAATTATTTTGGATTCAAGGAGCTCAGTGGCAGGGACAGGTGCTCTCAGACCATCAAAGGTAATTTCATTTTTCTTCTCTTTCTCCTCTGCCACAGTAATCACAATCTTAATGATTTTTTCAATTGTGATTTTGCCTGTCTTGTACTGACGGAGAAGGTCCTTCTTCTGGTCCTCAGTAAAGTACTCAGAATTGATTATTTCCCAAATGGTGACAGTCTTTCCCTTGAATCTTCCAAATGGCACAGACACAGTTGTTTTGTTGAACACATCCTTGGTCTCCTCCTCTGTGTATATACTTGAGCACTGAGCAGCTTTGTCTGTGATTGGCAGGAGTAGCAGGTTGGTGTCTGGGTCGGTGGTGCATCTCGCCATTAGCTCAGAATATGTCAAAGGTTCCTGAGTGCTAGGATCAAAGTATCCCTTTGTGTCATCTGAAGGCTTTTCCATAATCTTGTTCATTTCAACGTCATATTGGCCCTGTTTATAGGCTATTTCATTTGGTACACGGTGACTATTGATAGGATCAATGATTCCACCAGTTGCAAGCTGAGCCTCAAGGACTCTGATGGCATGATCATGTTCTATGAGACCCTTCTTCATACATTCAAAGACAGAGATCTTCCCACCAGTGTATGGATCTTTGTAGCCAACAACTGCCCTCTCAGCTGACAGCATTTTGTTGTGCAGTTCAGGGCCAATCAAGCCTTCCTTGACAGCCTCATTAACAGAAAGTTTCTGGTTTGTAATAGGGTCTAAAATGTAACCTGTGGCTGCCTGGGCTTCAAGAAGGACCATGGCTGTGCCTGGAGTAATCTTCTTCTCTTTTGATGCTTGATAGATTGACATTTTTTGATTAGATGGTGTCAAAACGCCAGCAATACACTTCTTTCCTTTGAGAATTCGTTTTAGATTGTCAGTCTCACCAAGCTCTTGCACAGTGGTTTTGCCATTTTTCAGCTTGTCAAACTCCTTCTTGGGTAAAAGACCAATGTCATGAAGTCTGCTTGCAGGTACCTTATCACGGATGCCATCAAAAGCCAAGGGATCTGGTTTCTTCTCCACACTGTCTGCAACATCACCAGCATTTTGCCCATTGTAAACTTTGCTTGTTGTCTCAACTGTTGTTACGTGGATGAACTCTTTGTCTGGGACTTTGTTTGCGTCCTCAAGCTGTTGTAACTTCTCGCGCAACTTCTGGTTCTCCTCTGCAAGAATCCTTTCCTGCTCTAGTCTCTTCCTCTCCAGTTCCTGCATTTCTTTTTGCTTATTATACATCTCAGTCTCAGCCTCTTTTTGTTTGTTGAGGGCCTCATCCATGGTAGCCTGGAGTTTCTTCTTCTCCTCCTCCATCTCCCTTCTCTGGCGCTCCTGTTCATCTTTGAGAGCTTTAGCCTTTTTGACTTCTTCTTCAAACTGGCTCTCCAGCCTCTTTTTCTCATCCTCAATTAGCTTCTCCTTCTTCAACAGCATCTCCTTTTCTGTCAGGAATGTCTGCTGGAGCACTGTCTTCTCATGTTCAATTTGTTTCTGCTGTGCATCAGCCATCTGATAGGAAGATGAATAGAAAACACAAGTTACAAAAGTTATAAAGGTGAGGCACATACAGTATATTCTTTAAGTAACAATGTGATGTTTTGTATCTAAATTGTATATTTTGTTTATTTTATTTGTAATGGATACAATTATACAATGCACTCTGCTTATGCATTTGGAGATAAGAACAATCCCTTAGTGAAGTTATATGCATGCTTTTCTGCATTTTTTTTAATGGATGATGGTTCAAAATTGATTGTGCAGTAGGCTGTTTTGCTACAAATAAATACACTCTTTCTCTAGCATCCCTGTTTGTGTTAGTGTCATTTGGTGTAATTTTAGCATTTCTGCATTTCTATAAAGTCCAGTGTATCGATAAGACTACACTTATTTAACTAATTACCAAAAATGTGAGGAAAAAATGTAAATGAAATTAATTCACCGTTACAAGAAAGATAATTGCTAGAACTTTGTTTGATTTTTAACATTTAATTTAATGTGAATAATGTCCTGTTGGAAATACTTAGGACAGACATTGTCTCCAATACCTTATTGGAATTGATAATCAACACTATGTGTGTAATAGATGTAATAAAACAAACGATTCTGCCACTTCCCTATAAAAAAGTATTAAATATTGGACGGTGTAAAGTATCTACAAAACTAAGTTAAGGGAGTCCAAATAGTACATTTCAATTTTAGAACTTCTTCTTGGTACGAAGTGTTGGTACGAAAGCCGACATACAATTGTCAACAAGAAAGTTGATGAACATCTGCGTCATGGTCAAATCAGATGGAGGGCAGAGAGACTTAATGAGTATGGTGACATTTCTGGCAAATGTTTTAGCATGTTAATGTTGGTGGGGGTGTCTGTATCTCTTAACACAGCATTCACAGTGAATACTGGGCTTTGTAACAAGTGGGAGCTTGAATGTAGTGGACATGTCTTCTTTTTTTTTTTTATCCCTCCAAGGTAACATTTAAGAGTAGGCTACCATTCATGATAAATGCAGTGGAACATTCCTTTAAAACTCACTGAACTTTGGCATGAATATTCCTACAGGTTGGGGTTTCTGGTAAATGTGTGGGTTTATGTACTGTAATACTAGGGTATTTCAGTAATTGTTGACCTACATTTAAGTTAAACTTTTTGACTAAATGCTAATAGAAAATAATTTTTATAAATTTCAAACTGACTTGAAGTGACGTAGTCTTAATCTATTTCTGAGCTGAGCTGTAATTGAGTTTTGAACCTGAAAAAAAATACTAAGCATGTCTTAAAAATGAAAAAAACATTCCAGGATATGGGGGGACATTCAGGGTGTGATCTGCATGAGCACAGTGCACTGTGAACAAAATTACAATAGAAATCATATTTAAAATCAAAGATATGGTTTCATGATTAGTATAATCAGAGAAAGGAATAGAGGAAATTTTAAGAGAGAAGTGTTAGTTTTCTGAGAGTTAACAATGACATAAGCTGCTCTGTTATGCCATTTTTGACACAATACCTCTTTAGACTTATTTTGAAGGTCTTCAGCCTCCTCTTTCAGTCTAGACTTCTCCTTCTCTAGGTCTGCGATAGCTTTGCGTAAATCGTCAGCCTCTTTGCTGGTATTTAGTCTTGCGACCTCCAGTTTTTCCACTATTGACATTTTTTCTTTAGTGGCTATTTCAGTCTCATGAAGACGGGAAGCAACTGAATCAGCTTGTTTCTTGAATTTTTTGGCATCCTCTTCAGCTTTAGCCTGGGCTTCACTGAGCTGAGAAACCTGAAGTTTGAGTTTTTCGGCTTCAGCTATGATCTCCAACTGCCTTTTCCTCTCTGCTTCAAGTGACCTCTGGTATTCCTCTGTTTCCTCCTCCAGACGCTGTTGCATTAGTTGTTTATCCTCCAGTAGCTTTTGTGCCTGCTCCTGAGCCAAGTCCTTTTGTCTTTGCAGCATCTCTGCCTCAGCCCTAAGTCTAGATGCCTCTTGTATGGCCTGCATTTTCTCTTTGAGCATTTTATCTGCAAGACTACGTTGCTGATTGAGGTCTTCTTCAGCAATCTGTCTCAAGCGTGCAGCCTCTTGGGCTTCTACACTAAGCCTAGCAGCATCCTCTGCAAGCTTTTTCATGTTGTCAGCCTCCTTTGCAAGGAATTTTTGTGTGTTATCTTTGTCTTTCTTAATGAGGCGTTGATTTTCCTCCTCAATTTTGATTTTTAGTTTGAGTAGTTCCTCCATCTGAATCTTGACTTTGAACAGCTCCTCCTCTACCTGGGACCTTTGTTTGACAGCATCATCAACTTCATCCTTCAAGCGCTGCAGCTCTTCATCCAGGAGAGATTTCTGTGTATCTGTATCTTCAAGCTTAAGCTTAACCTTGGTGAGCTCTTGCTCCACTTGGAACTTCTGCTTTAATGTTTGCTCTGCCAGTTTTTTGTGCTTTGCCATTTCAGCATCCGCTTGCTGCTTCTGTTTGAGTGCTGCAGCTTCTGCTTGTGCACGTTTGTCAGCTTCGAATTCAGCCTCTTTCCTCAGCCTCTCAGCATCCTCCTGAGCTTTGGCTTGGTTTGCAGCTTCTTGCTCAGCAGCTGCCCTCTGTCGTTCTGCTTCCTCTGCTTGTTGACGAAGGAGAGCTGCCTCCCTTTCTGCCTTCTCCTTAGCAGCCTCTGCCTGTTTGGCAAGCTTCTTGGCTTTTTCGTACTCTTCCTTAAGCTTCTTCTGCGTGATGCTATCCTCCTTCTGTTGAGCAAGGACACTTTGGACTTGCAGCTCAGCTGTACTGCATTTCAAGGCTGCTTGTTGGGCTACAACAATCTGTTTTTCTGCTTCCTTGTCAGCCTCTTCTTTCTGCCTTTTGGCTTCTTCTGCTTTCTTTTTCAGACGATCAAGCTCTTCTTGGGCTGCCTTGCGTTGTCTGGCTGCCTCCTCCTCTGCAGCGGCGATCTTCTTAACTTTTTCCTCTGCTTCTCTCCTCCTCTTCTCTTCCTCAAGAGCAAGTTTCCTTAGTTTCTCTGCCTCTTCCTCGGCTCTTAGTTTGCTTTGTTGAGTTTCTTCTGCAATATTTTTCAGTTTGTTCAGTTCTAGCTCCAGGTCAAGTTTTCCAGATGAAGCCTTTTCAAAGTTGAGCTTAAGAATTCGGATTTCCTCTTCGACAACTCGCCTCTGTTTGAGCGTGTCATCCACTATTGCCTTTTGTCTTTCCATTTCAGCCTCAGATGATTTTTTGAGTTGGACTATCTTTTCCTCAATGTCTTGCTTGTGCTGGTTGGCTTGGTCTTCAAGAGCCTTTCTCTGGTAAGCCTCATCCTCAGCTTGCCGCCGGAGTCTTTCATTTTCTGCCTCTTTTTCTTTCAGGGCAATTTCAGCCTCTGTTTTTAAACGTGTGGCATCGCTGATTGCAGCCAGCTTCTCTTTGAGAATCCTCTCAGCCTCTGATCTCTGACGAGCTGCCTCTTCCTCAGCAACTTGCCTGTGATGCTTGGCCTCCTCTGCAATGGCTCTAAGCTTGCTTGCTTCCTCAGCCAGGTCCCTCATCTTGGTGGCTTCAGCCTCAAGAAGTTGTTTGCTCTTCTCTGTGTTGGACATGGTCTCCTTTTCTGCCTTGGACTTAAGGTGAATGAGTACATCCATTTCACTCCTCACTTTGGCCAGTTCATCCTCCAGCTGTTTCCTTTGTTGTTGAGCTGCAACAACTTCATTCTTCAGGCGGTAAAGTTCATCTTCAAGGAGGGATCTCTGCTGTTCTGCATTGTCAAAGTCGGCCCTGAGTCGAATCAGCTCCTGCTCTGCAGTGAGTTTCTGCTGAGCTGTGCTCTCAGCTATCTTCCTCTGCCTTTCAAGTTCCGTCTCGGCCATTTCTTTCTGCTTCAGGGCTGACTCTTCAGTTTTAGCTCTCTTTTTAGCCTCTCGCTCAGCCTCCTCCTTTTGTTTCTCGGCTTCTTCTTGAGCAAGGCTCTTTTTGTGAGCTTCTTCCTCAGCCTGGAGTCTTAGACGGAGGGCCTCGTTAGCTTTTTGCCTCCATTTTTCAAGCTCTTTTTCTGCCTCTTCTCTGGCATTTCCTGCATCCTCTTGTTGTTTCTTGAGACGTGCTGCCTCTTGTTGCAGCTGAAGGACAGCGCCATGCTCTTGTTTGAGTGATTCTTCCAACTTTGAGGTCTTTTCCGCAAAGGACATGTGTTTGCTCTGAAGCTCAGCCGCAGCACTCTTCTGGGCTACCTCCTGAGCAACCTTGATTTGTCTCTCCTTTTCAATTTCTGCTTGCCTCACTTGTCTTTCAGCCTCCTCTGCCTGCATCTTGAGGTTTTCAAGGTCTTCCAGAGCTTTTTGCTTTTGCTTAGCAGCTTCCCTCTCTGCCTCAGATTTACGTTTGAGTTCCTCCTCTGCCATGCGCTTTTTCTGGGTCTCTTCATTGACTTGTTTGCGGAGCTTTTCAGCTTCTTCCTGCGCAGCCTTTCTGAGTTTCTCAGCTTCAGCTGCTCTGTCACGAAGTTGCTTGAGCTCAGATTCTGCAGTGGCCTTTTGATTGACTGTTGTCTCAAGTTGGATCCTGATGAGGTGGATTTCTTCCTCGATCTTGACCCTGCTTTGAAGAGCTTCATCCACCTGTTGACTTTTGTCCTTGATCTGCTGCTCTGAGAGGTTTTTGAGCTCATGCAATTCCATCTGGATGTTGTGCTTTTGCTTTTCTGCATCTACAGCAGCAGTTTCTCTTTTGCTTACTTCTTCTTTCATTCTGAGCTTCAGCTCTTGAGCCTCTTTCTCAGCTTTAGCAATGGCCTTTGCGTGAGATTCAGCTAACTGCTTCTGTTTGTCTAACTCAGCCTGCATCTTGGCCATTTTTTTCTGCTCTTCCGCTTTGAGTTTCTCTGCAGCTTTCTGCATTAGTGGAAGCAAATGGCAAAGAAAGGATTATAATTAAGCATGACATGTTAAAGGTAACACTTTACATTAACCAGCTCAAAACAGTGTGGATTAAAATTGTAATTACTATTGTAATCACAACCTAATCACACTGAAATAAGAGCAACATAATGTACTGTATTACCCAGGCAATGTTAATGTCAATGTTAGCTCAAAGGTCAAGTCAAAGATTAATCACTAGATGCAAATTAGACATTCATCAAAGTAATGTTAAAATCACGATGCAATTAAAATAATTAATGACAAGACAATACAGACAAAAATGGATGATGCGGACATGTCAATTAATGTATGGAAACAAAATATCACTTCACAACACAGCAAGAAAATCATATGGCATGCAACTGTAGCTCTAGCACTAATTTTCAAACTGCATCATAATTATGAGTGCAGTATAATATCACAGTCTAATAGACTAAGTCTAATTTAGCTTTGATTCTTATCAAATTTGTTTAAATGTATATTTCAATGTTTATTAGATAAGTGGCTTAACTTTATGTATGTAAAGAGTATCTCCCACACATATTTACTCTATAATCACCAATCAAATATTGATATGTTGGTAGTTGCATAAGGTGGGTTACTGTTGAAGTGTTTCACATAAAAATGTTTAATGTCTATTTTGTATTCTGTCTGTGAGAAAAATGTGGGAATATTTGTTGACAATTATTCCTTCTTTTATCAAAATGAAATACTTCATGTTAAGTATTATTCACACCATTCACTTAGACTTTTAAAAAAAATAAATAAATCTCATTCCATGCATTGGGGGTTCTTTAAATCACTATTTGCCACAAAATGGAATGGAAAAAAGGTAAAGCCAAGGATAAGAGGTTCAGATGGTGTCACTGTAAGTTAGGAAACCAGCCTAAGACTCTGAGAAGTGCAACAGCACTGTGAAATAGGTTAAAAGAATATTGAACACATAGTGTAAGTAAGGATGATAGTAACTCTAATACAGTTTAGATAGTTACTATAGAAGACTGGTGTGAAAGCAAGAAAATAAATATGCCATGTACAGCCAAAATGCAGTTTGAGAGAGACACAGATGTTAGCATGACAAAGGGAATGGACATTATACAGTACAGAAAGCACTTGAATATTTTACCTCTTTAATCCTCAAACAAGTTAAGCATTCATCATGGCAAAGCACTGGCAAGCAGTTAAGAGAAGCAAAGAAACAAACCAAACATTAGGGTTAGAAAATAATGTGAAACTTGTGTTATTTTGGAAAAAAGCCTGAGAGCCTGAGACCACAGTATCCAGGCTGAACCATAGAATTTACTTTAATTTTTAACCGCAGGAAATAAAGTGGCCAGAGCAAAAAGTAAGGAAAGGGAGATTGTAGTGAAAAAAAGAACCCCTAACTCTAAATGTACAGTGGCACAATACACACAATGAATGGCGATGGAGTAGTTATACAAAACACACAGTGTCCTGTATTTAATCAGTTTAAGACGAACATTAAGTAATATGATCTCAGTGTAGCTTCCAAATAAATAATTTAAATACTGTATTCACGTCAGTGTAAACACACTCAAACTTCATGCATCATATTTGTTTGCAATAATTTGGTTATTGATTGTTTTCACTGTTTTACTAAGCATCTGTCTTAATATGTCTACTGAAACCTTGAAACCACTCCAGGAAGCACACAAACAGATCTGTGCTTCTCTGGGTAATAGACCAGCTACAGCATGCCAATGTTTCATGCCAAACCAGTGCAAAGGAACTATTTGTCATCCGTACATTAATGTAATGTAATGTGATTGTGTGTGTGACACACAGAGAAAAGTGGGTGCATGCTTTGTGATCGGCGGGTAATCTTGTTTATTGGTTGGTTGATTATTTGTTTGGTTGGTTAGGTTAATGTTAGAATTTAGTTTGTTTGGGATCCTCAGCCAGTTGTCACGCACCTCCTCGTCCTCCAAGCGGCGCTGTGTGTCAGTAATGAACTTGATGTACTGACTAGTCAGAGTCATCAGCTCACTGTACCGGGTCCTCAGTGTTACATACTGACACAGGGAGAAACAAACAACACTTAGAAATGTGTAATTTTCAGTCTCATGCATACAGTATGTCTTTCATTGGACAATCAGTTAATGGTTGTCTTTTGTCAAAGAAATTCACTACTTTCTAGAAACTACTACGAAACACACCTCCTGAATGATGTTGTCAGAAGCAGAATCCAGTTTGGTTTTCTTCAACGGAGAAGCAAGAGGCTCCACCTGCGCTCTGTAGGCAACTAACTGGAGTTCATAGTCCTATTTGAAAAAAAAAAGCAAACTCCATACATCAGTTATGACACGGATGCTTTAATGCTCTGACTCACGTTATTCACAAAAATGAATGCAAACGAGTGTTGTTTAATGTTCACCTTGATGGTATCAATGTATGCTTTAGCATATTCTTGACACTCATCCACTCTGTCCTTGTTCTTCTCAATCTCCTCCAGCAGTTTCTGTTGTGAAAAAGGGGTTTAAATTAAGAGATCTAACTACTTTCATGTGAAAACAATAAAAAGAACGTAGGTGATATCAAGTGGTAGACCATATACCTTCTCCTGGGCCAGCTGTTCTTTCAGAGTTTTGCTGTCAGTGATGGGCACAGCCTGGATCTTCTCCTGCCTTTCCTTGGCATCGGCAATCCAGCGGATCAGCCAATCATAGCTCTCGCGATAGTAACCTAGCTGGCGGCCAAGCTGCTCTAGCTCTCTCTGGCGGAGGTCAATCTGTGTGAACACGGCTTTCCAGCGATCTTGGAGACTAGACTGGAGATGGCGGTAGTGGTCCAGCTCAGCATCACGCTCGCTGTGCACACGTGACATTTTGTCACTGACTGCAGAGGCTTTCTTCAGCTCTTCATCCAGAGAATCAAACACTGGCTGTTCACCCTCAGCCTCAGCTCGCATTTTCTGCAAATTTCATACAAAAAGAAAGGCTAGTGAGCAGTGAGAAAACATGGACAGAACAATCAGTTAAGGCTAGGCTTAACTACTTAAATTAAGCAATTACCAACTGATTAAGAGGTTGATATCGTATTTTTCATGCAAAAATACAATCACTCAAAGATAATCATGCACTGTTTACCTTAAGCGTTGTTCTGTAAGTCTCTGCTTCCTTTACATCACTGGGCACAGTGTGAACATCACGCAGACAGTCCTCATACTGCTTGAGAACTCCCTCGGCACCCTGCGTGTTACGGATGACCATTTCCACAGTCTTCAGCCTGGAGCAAGAAACAATAAGTAGTAGGGCATAAGGGGATTAGGAAATAGTGCATTTTCTCTTGATTCTCAAGAGAAAGTCTGAATACTCACTTGTCGAGATAAACGGAGGAGAGCATGTAGGCATGATCCATCTTCTGCACAGTGAGGTCAAGCTCTGAGCGCAGGACGGGAGCTGAGGGAGACTGCTGAGGGGAAGCCAAGACCTCTTGTGTCTTTACAGATATCTTATTCAGGTCCTTCTTCAGGCCCTCAAGCTTCACCTGGACTTTCTGTACAACAGAATAAGATAACAAGAGTTAACAACATGTAAAGAGTCAAAACTTAACTGATTTAACAAAGAATAAAAACCCAACCAGCCTGTTATGGAGAGCAGACTCCAAAAAGCCTTATGCACCTAAATATTTAAATTAACCTGCTGGGTTTCTCTGTGCCAGGATTAGCCAAAGGCACTACACAAAACAGTCTGATTAGTACGGACCTGAGCAGCTGTAGTAGGAAAGACGCCAGCAGGCATACAATCTCTGCAACTCCCTCAGACTTTACAAACTCCAGATTCCAAAGCAAACGCAATTGTCTATTATATTCTTTTATATTTCCACACTTTGAGCCAACACTGATCGCAGTTCTCGCTCTATTTTTACACTACACCCAGTGGTTTAGGAGAGGGAGCAGAAAGAGCTTGACATTTTATTCCTCTTTCTTCTTCCTACCAATTCAACTAATAGTCTACTAATGTCTAATTAATATGGTAAGGATTTTTAACGTCATGTTGTTATTTCAACATGCGACAGACTTAATTTGAGTTCAGTACCTCCTGCTCTGTTGTCTTCTGATTACATTGTTTCAGAGGTTCTTTCTCCACAGGTTTGCGTATGCGAGCCACAGTCCCAGCTTCACAGTCCTCTATACGCAGACGCAGGTCCTTGATCTCAGAGATGTAGTTCTTACACAGGGTCTCATCCTGTTGACCTGTATAGCAGCATATGTATCAGTTTAGCAGTGGAGTATGAGATTAAACAATTTCTTTGGCCAAAAAGTGAGGTCAAAAATAAATGTTCAATGCACTCAAGGGCCAAGAAAGGGACAGATTAAAAAAATAATACTATTATACAACAGTTTTATGTAGATAGCAGAGTATGATATGCCATGTTTATGATTTGGTATTGTTGATGTGTAAGTACTAAAGGACATGTCCACATCCCTTTTGATCCCAAACACTTTTCACATTCTCAAATCTCTTTTTTTGCAACATCTACCACATATTTGCAGTGCACATAAGAACAATCATATTGAACATGCAGCTTTGATGTGCTGTGTCACAGTGCATACACAGCTCTATATACATTACAGTCAAAGCATACAGTACATAGCAAGTATTTTCTGCCTGGAAGTAGCAATCACACTATTGGGTGATATGGCTGAATGACAAAAAGCATCACACAGTGTGGCGCAACCTGCAAAATATGAATTCTACTTTGTGCAGAGCTGCACAAAAAGCAACTCGGGAACCAAAACAACATGCAGTCATTCAGAACTCTAACAGTACAGGTTATTATTATTATTATCATTATTCATCTCATCCAAGACTTGTAAGCGTGTCCACACACTAGCTTGAGTGAGCTGTAGCTTTGACTGGCTCGATATGACTCACCTTTGAGCCTAACAACCATTTGTCCTGAAAGGTGAAGGACAATTACATACAGTAAAGCTGCTATACACCGTATTTTCCCCTTGCATATCAATGAATTGTCAAAAATGTTTTTTTTTTAAATGATCAGAATCTATTGTATTGAGAACATTTTTTACCTTTCTCCATGGAGCGAAGCAGGTTGTCAAAATGCTGGGTAGACTTGGTGTAGTCCTCCTCAATCTGCATGCGATCATCAGGGCCAAATAGCTGCGAGTCCTGGCTGTCGCGCATGTAGTCCTGGTAGTGGAGCTCCAGGTTCCTCATGATCAGCCTATATTCCTCTGGTTTCATAGTCTTTAACTGCACAGGACGGAGAATAACGGGGGAGGGATTTGGAGGCAGGACTTCAGTGAAATTCACCTTAAAACTTCTGAAGAGGTTAATGCTGTAATTTGATTTAATTATGTATTTGTGGTTTGGAGTGAGGTACATTTCATGGACTAAAATATATATAGTATCATTAAAGCAAAAAAAACAGTGTGGTTACCCTTAATCTTATCAAGGCTAGAACATTCTTTACAGTGCAAAAATCTATCTTGCACTAAATATAACCTCTTCCCTAAATAAAGAACATTCTCCAGAGACCAAAGCCATTATATATTTACAGCCAATAGAAGCTATTTTAATTTTGAATTCTTGAATTGTTGGGTCTAACTAATGAATTAAAGAGTCTGGTCTACAGCTGCTCTTGAGATAAGCTGCTCAAAGATAACATTTGCTATGAGTTGGCACTATATAAATTAAGATTGATTGACTGATTGGTTGATTTGGCCTTATTTTCTAAAAACATTCAGTTTGCTGAGGCACAGACTGTATGTTGTTTAATGCTAATAAGTTTGCACGAGATTAAATCATACATCAATGCAAAACCACCTCTTAATCACTTTTTTGCATTAACTTGTTGATACTCACCATTGTGATGTTCCAGGAGCGTATCTGTGTGAAGTCTCTCATCAGGTACTGCCATGACAGCAAACTCTTCATGTCAATATGAAGCCGCTGCCACATGGACACCATCTGCTGATGACCTGCATCCAGACTGGAACAGGAGAGGATCGCAGGAGAGGAAGTGTAATATTTAAGAATGAGGCAGTACTTAGAAGGTTATACCTTCTCATTAACTAAGTATTCATTTATGCATGAGTGAGAGAAACAGTGCCTCCATAACCTGGTTAGCAATTAAAAGTTATATTTGGCACAACATATTTTCTCCAATAAAAGAAAAAAAAAAAAGAAACCACATTTCCCAAACCATAAAACCTGCTGCTTCAGGGTTATACAAATGTATACAAACCTGGACACACTGTCCACTGCTTCCTTGTTGACTGGAGGTATCATGAAGCAGATGGAGGGCACCACAGCGTCGTGTCCAGAGCGGTTAAGGACCTTCCACTTGAATGGCTGAGAGTTGTTGAGGAGAGCACACTCATCTCCTTTATGGACAGTGATCTAGAACACAATTCATGTTTGATAAATACGGCGGTTCTGCTCCAAGTATGACTACTCTAGGCTGTGAGTGGTTACTGTCTGCGATTACTGATTCTAACCTCCTGTTGCTTGAAGTCACAGACAGCCTGAATAGGCATTTTGCCTTTGATGGAGGTGGTGGGGTTGCGTGGTTTCAGCTGGATGATGGACTTGGCTCTCTTGTTCAGGCCGGTCACATGGGTCTTGAATTCATTCAGCTGTTCTTTCTCCTCCTGTTGGGAGAAAATTAATACAAACAAGATTAGAATAAAATAATTCCCAGTGTTCTAATGGTATAAATTAAATGCAAGCACTTGGATAATTTTGCTTTTGAATTAAAATTGTCATCATCTTAACGTACTTTCTTATTCCTTCTCAGTTTTCTGAAGAAGCTGAACTGGGATGACTATGTGCACGTACATCTAATATATCAATGTAAGCAGTCGTCACTCACCACAGCATCCTGCAGCAGATCCTCCAGGCGTGTGGATGTGGTGGATCGATCACAGCTGTATTTCTTTTTCATGCTCTCCTGCATTTTCTTCATCTTGTCCTGAGCCTCCTTCACGTCAGCAAAGAACTACAAGGAAAGTCGGACAGAAAACGTGACTCTTTGCTTTATGAATAACGATGGCTGCTTACGGCAGGGTTATTGGATTCATTCTGATCAGTGTCTCTGTTCCGTACCTGGTAGTAGGCTGTGTTTTCTTTGAGATGAGCCTCAATACAGCAGCACAGCTGGAGGATCCAGCTCCACTGAGTCTGCAGGGCAGCTGTGAAGGCCTGCAAGAGACAAAGACATGAAGACAGAGCCTTAGTTGAGACCTCACTCAGTAGCTTTTATACTGCAGTATAAAATACTGAGTTTTACAGTTCGGCTGGGTTTATTAGAATCATTACCTCAACTGTCTTCTTGCCAGGATGTCCATCCCTGACAAGTTTGTCTCCCATGGCCTGAATATCACTGATCTTCTTCTCCCTCAGCTCCAGCTCTCGCATGAGACCCTGACCAATCCAACCAAAACAGTTAATGACAATCGAGTCATGTGTATTCATTTGATTAATTAATCTAAACATCTTTAAGAGACAACATTTAAAGCCCGATGCATGTGCCCACCAAATTTGAGGTTATTCAACTTCTAAAACATACCGAATAGTTGTCTTTCTTAGCCACCATGTTGGTGTTCCTATCACTCCAGTCGAAGTTGACCTCCTCCTCTTCTTTGTCATTCAACCACATCAGTTCTTTCGTGGCAGCGCTGACAAAGCCGTGGAGGGACTCCAAGTTCCTCAGGCGGGACTTGGAAGAGTTCTGAAAGTAAAACAATAACAATCGAAATCAGCATTCAAATACCCACAACTACAGCAACTACAGCTTAAAGGCTTTACATCCTGTGCAGAAAGTATCAGTTCAACAAAAATCTAACTATTAGTCTGAGCAAAAGGTTTGAAATATGAAAGTATTTACCAGTAGTTTGGCATACTGAAGGTCCAGTTTACCCAGGTATTCTTTGTATGTGCCCTTGCTGAGAGGAGACAGCTGGGTCTGAAGAGTACAAAAGATGAGACAGAGGTTACTTTTAAAATCAACAGCAACAGTCGGACAGAATCTAATCCTATCTAGTGGTTCCGATACGGGCACTACCTCGTCAGCCCTGGCCCGTTCAATCTTGGATCGGAAGTCCTCCACAGTCTGGTGTAGGCCTCTGTGGCTGCCCAGCTGGGACTCAACTGACGGCAGATCAGATCCCCACTCAGCTTCATCAATGCGACGCTGGTTCTCCTCCACCCAGGCCAGCAGGTCTTGGACATAGCGAAGGGTCACATCATCCAACTCAGGCCGCATCTTCATGGTGGTCTGCTGGGTGGTCTGTGTCAGGGGAACCTGGGCAGTGGTCACAGCGGACTTAAGGCGCAGGTTGTAATCGCTGCGCAAGTTCACCAGGCGCTCATGGAGGCGGTAAACCCTGTGGAGATCAGAAACACAGTCAGCTGTATTCAAATCTGTGTCTCTGAACTGTTTTGTAAGGGGATGTGTAACGGTAAAAGTTCACTTGAATGCGATACACGTAGCACCCACCTGCGGTATATCTGTTCAGCCTGAGGGTGGCGCCCATCCTTGAGTATCTGCACATCATTGAAGAGCAGGCGGATCATGTTGTCTGCCTTGTCCAGCTCCCTCTCCACCTCCGCTGTGTGTTGAGCTGGTTTCCCTGCATTTAGCAGACGAATGTCCTGAAGGGGGTAAAAGCCAATAAAAATATCAATTCCCAGCTCCATTTCAAATGACAGCCACATTAGAAAGCAAATAAACTAGAAAACTAGCTGAATTCTTTAAGAAATAGTATTGAAATGTTTTTGGGAAAAAGTCCAAATCCAAAACTTGTGATCTTTGTTCACAATGAAATTAACAAAAGGCCAAAATAGTGATGTCTGATTATCTTCCAGATATTTTATGCTCTTCCTTCTTTGTGAACACATTCCATGAGTATAGTATTCCTACTGTTAAACCTGAACGGGACCCACCGTCTGCAGCAGGGTCTCCAAGTGTTTGAGTTGGTCATCACACACCCCCGACTCCATCTGGACTTTAGTGACGATCCTCTGGAGCCTCTCGAGCCTGGAAAGATGAGATAAATAAAAAGATCATTGAAACCAAATATAACTGTGATCTCTGTCCCACAATTTCAACTCCCTCCTTGACATTCCCAGGAGTAAAAACCTCATTGCATCTACACAACCAGAAGCTAAAGTTTTACAACTTACGGCCGCCTGCATTGCAGCAAATACTCCAGTTTATAAGGGTCACTCACAAATGCCATTGTTTAACTATTTTATAAAAGATTACAGTTCCAGCTGCGAGGTCGACTCCTCTCACTCTCCCATTGTGTCTGAAATACTCAGCAGAGCAGAGTGAGACACAAATGTCTCCGTTTTCTGACGAAGACATGCAGTCTGCTCATTCAGTAATTCCACATCTCAGAACCATAAACAAGGTTATTAGACTGCAAGATGACCAGACAATCTCATGACACAAATCCATCCCATTTTTCAGGCATGACGCAGCCCTGCGTTAAATACACAGAAAACCCACAATGCCTCTTCAGACCTTATCATGTCTTTTATGTATATAATCATAAGGAAAACATCTCCCTCATTTTTATATAAGACAACACACACGATAGGCAAGAAAAACTTTCTTCTACCAAAATGTCACCAGCTATCTTCTATCAAAGCAGGAGAATGATGCAACAACTCTGCAACTAAAAATCTTTCTAGCAAATAATATTCACAGCTGTTAAAGAAGCAACTTTAGTTGAAGGTAATTAAAATGTATTTGGCAATGACATTTTTTTGTTGTGCATTCATCAGTGCAGCCTTGGTTAGCAGGCTAGCTAACTCAGTAACCTTGAGGCTAAAGCTAGGCTACTAGCTAGCTGTCAGATTATCAAGAGTGCTTGATAATATTATTATATTCCCTCATTTTGGCCCTGTTTTTTTTTTTTTTTTTACTAGATTTAATAGAATACTAAATCTAATTATCTTATTACTGTTGCAAAAAAGTGACAGGGCTATTTTAGCCTCTGTTGAAACAACCTCAGGCTGCATTGTCTTGTCCTTTCTAAATCACTAATGACCCTCTGAAAAAGTAATACTAATTATTATGACAAGTTATTAATATCACACTATCATGTGATTTTTGCTGTACTGTATGTATTCTATAGGTATCCTTTTTTTTTTTTTTAGAAATCATCCTGTGCATCTGTGTCTTGCTTTCACTGGCATTGTTACATCGGTAGGGAAGGTTGTGGTTGTGAATCATCTCCTGATCTACTATCAGGTCTAGACCTGCTGTTTACGGAAAGCGTCTTGAGATAACATTTGTTATGAATTGGCACTATATAAACAAAGATCGCTTGAGACTGATTGACTCATTTATTTCTGTACAGTTTGGTCTTGTTACCACAATATTCCCTAGTTTGAGCAATTAAAATGTTAAAAATGTCAACAACAAAAAAATCAGAGTGTCTTGCTAGCCGAATGCCAGATGGTTGAAACTGTTGCCAGCAAACGTTGATGAATTCATACCCCTCCCTCTCCCATATTTCCTGCCTGTCCTTTCTCTCCCTGTCACTGTCCAAACAGGGGAAAAAAAACGAACGCAAGAAAAATAGACATATTAGTGCATTTGTGCCACTGTGCGAACCTTTCAAACTCTATCCTGAGCAGCCGTTCTCTTTCCAGGATGGCCACATGAAGTCGACCCCATTCTTTCTCCACATCAATGGGGTGGTAGCCTGGGGGGACCTTCACCTGACCAGAATGAACAGCACTCTGTGGGCAGATGGGAGTACAATGCGTAAGTCTTCACTCAATAGAACAGAATACAGTAAAATACAAAAGAATAGAAATACTGGGTTAGCTTGCCTCAAAGGACTGGTAGATTTGTTTAGACCGGTTCTTGTCGGTCTCTTTCACTGGCAGCTCTGTTTCTTTGAACTTCAAGAACTGGCGCCAAAGAAGCTAAAAAACACACACACACACACACACAAAAAGAAAGTTTAAATTACCAAAATGCATTTTTGTTCCAAGACATTTGAAAAAAAATCAGCAACATCCTTTATAGAACAAATGGTGAAACCTTGACTTTACTTGTATAAGTGACACATCAGTTTGCTGCTTTTTTAGGAAATGTTCTTCTTTCAGTTAAATGAATTTGAAATCCTAATTTCCTAAATTGGATAAGTACATTAAGGTAACACATCACGCTACTTACCTACTAGTCTGTGCACAGTGGGGTGATCTACTCTGTGGTTTCATTTGTTCATTCTCACTCACTTAGTAAGTGGTGGAAATTGAGTTGAATTTATAAAGACTGAAATAACTTCACTGGTGTATTTCTAAAGAAAAAGGTTGTGTAACCTGAGTTTAATGACAATCCTCTACTTTTGATGATGCGATGCTGTTGATAATTTCACATCAAAGAGAATTAATAAAATGAAGTCACGCTATGGTTTTGTTCTGCAGCACTGACAGGGAGTGGCACTGCTTTCCTGAGGATTTGGTTTAACATGAACAGCCCTTCGGCTGCATTTTCTCAGCAGCAACACTGCCCCACCTACAGTACAGTATTCTCGTCTGAGAATACAGTTGCCTCACACGTTATGTAAGTGTGCTCTTTGATCTAACAGCGGCTGCTCACCAAAACCTCCTCTTCACAATACGTATATTAAGAATTTTTAAATGTACCTACATCTAATAACATGAGAAAAAGTTTTCCCTCAGTGATCTCCACCAAGAGGCTCTGTTTATATCTTCAGAGCTGCTCAACAACAATCATACCCATAACAAGAGTAATCTCTGGCAATAATAAGCATATAATCTCACCTCTATCTCCTCATAGCTGGCAGGGAACTTCCTCTCCTCAAAGATCACGACATGGTGGCGGATCCACTGGAGAAGAAGAGTCACCAGCTCGTAGTACTCCTGCCAGCGTAGCTCCAGCTCCTGCAGCCAACGCAGCAGAAAAAGATATTCGTGAGTTTAACAACAACAGACAGGAGGGCTCTTCTTCTCCTGCGTCTCCATGTTCCATCGCTCACACACCCCACTAAACTCAATTAGCCACCAACAATTCAGGTCTTGTGTGAGTGCACAGGGAGACGGAGGGTGGAGAAGGAGTTGATGAATGGGGCAGTGGTGGGGGAGACAGTGGGAGAGGGTAGACAATGGTGGGAGACGGACAGACATAAGCATATATTTACAATTATCCCAGAACCAGCGTGTGCAGTTGTACCCGTGTTTGTGAGAGCATTTTATAGAAAAGATGTGGGATCAGTATTCACCTTTACATTAGTCAAGTTTAAGATTAGGACATTCTATGCCTCAGCATTGGTCTAATGAGTTTGTATGAACTACTATACAGTATGTTTTATGTGAACAATGCACACAAGCCTATCACTTTGGCATCTGTGGTGTAAACACCGCAGGTTACCAATTTTCTGTGATACTTGGTTTCACAAGACTTCTATTTCTCTTTGAACTTGGAAACATTGCAGAACACTGCTAACAAAAGCACATTTACAAGCAGTAGTCACAAGCCTGTTTTGTTTTGATTATATCTGATCAAGCATTCAACCAGATCGAATTAGAGCAAACATTTGTGATACCCTGAAGCATGTTCATTTCTTTTATTTCTAGAATTTTTTTTTTTTCAGCGTTTTGGAGGAGTGCATCAACAAAGATTCGTGGCATGAAACAAGTTGCGCTCACGTTAGTTCTGGCGCCATCGTGTGCGTCCGCCCGAGGCATGACATCATACAAGGATGACACGTAAGTGATAATGGACTTCTCATCAGGGTGTGAGACATCAACATCTGAAAAACAAAATATAATTGAGTTTTATGGCATCTCATTATTTTATATTGCAAATGATGAATTATTAATAATCTGTTAAATTGTCTTAGACCAGTCTTACCCTCAGGGTCCAGTAGGCGTGTCACTCCCAGGTCTCTCTCTGCCACACCGAAGGCGTGTTCCAGATTCTCCAGGTTGGTCTGTCGGTACACTTTGCCCATGTCAATGAGTCTGGGACTAGGGGAACACAAAGGACAATTAATCACCAACAGAGTCCATGTGAGAGGGGTAAACTATAGTAATGTTCAGGGGTGGTCTACTGAGAGTTGAACTGTATGATGGACTATGATCTGATCTTTTGAGTTTCCTTAAAAAGTATGGATTTTGAACACTGCCATTGTACATTTTAATAGCAATGTAGAAATGACCCAGTAACACTCTAGTGACACCATATGTTACTTTGTATTCCTTGTATTTTCAGCCTTGGAAATCTATATTAAAACTTGGGAAATAGGATGGAATGGGCGGTTAAATGTCATTAACAGATTAATGCAGTCTGGACAGGTCTGCTGACCTATGTGGCATAAATTACCTCTGCTTTTAAGACCTTCTGCCAATGGCTACATGCTGTTAAAAAGCCCACCTGTGCAGTTTCTGACAAACATGTACCAGCACCTGCCTTTTTTGTCCTCTGGGTGTTTGACTCTCAGGCAGATGTCAAAGCATCTATAGCTGGAATGTAATTTATAGAGCAGCTACCATAGTCAAAGGTAACAGATTGAAGTTGGCAGCCACCTACACAACTTGACTAATCTCATCTCATCTATCAAGCATACATTCTTGAGTATTACAGAACTTTCAATCACAACATCGTAAACTGCAGTACCTCTAAATGCATTTAAATCAACAAATTAAAATGCACAATGCATATCTCTGCAGTAGTGAATATGATATTTAGCAAGCGAGTATGAGCAAATTCATACAGCTCTCTGACGCGCTGAGTGGAATTGCCCGCATTCCATCCATAAACAGGTGAAGACTCCACATGGCGGATTTCTCGAACAGAGTACTGCTTTGTTGGCCTAGAGGAGCTGCTCATGCTCTGTCCCTCTCTTCCATGAAAGCTATGGGACTTCAATCCATGCCCCAGTTCATCATTGCTATAGCGGGTCCCTGAGCTATGGGAACCTCGCCCTGAGTCCCAGGAGGACCCCTCAGATGGGATATCCTCACACAGCATGACCACCCGATTGTTCACATCACTGACTGATGCTGACACGCCACCGATGAAGCCAAGGCCTCTCTTCTTATGCTTAGACTTCTTCTTTACACCGAGCATCTTGAAACCTTCCTTGTCTGGTAAAAAGTCTTAATTTAGTGATTGGTATCACAGCTTCATTCATTCATGTTAGCAAATCTTTTCATGGCTTGATGGTTGCAGGTAAATCCATCCTATGCATCGACTCAGGTGTCCATCATCTTGTGAAAATCCACTTGATCCTCCTGCAGGGTTGCTGAGATGAAAAAAGCCTTCTAGCGGTACAGCTTTTCTAAATTGTAAATTCAGTTTGTGAAAACTGGACTATCTTCTCTTGAACACATATTCTGCATTAGTGTGCCCTGAATTATGCCCAGACACAAACTAACACCTGAGTTTTCATGTAGCAGCCACAGAGTGCTACAGTTACGCCCACACACACCACACCCTCATCAAAGGCAGCACTAATCCAGCCCCAGGTGTCTCCAAGGAGAGAAAAAAAAAATGCACATTCAAGTTTAAAAAAAGACTTGTCCCTGCAGGCATCTCTTTTTTTCATACATAATGGCTCTAAAAAACTACATCTTCACCAGCTAACTTTCTCTCATCTAACACCACTTCTTTTTCTGTTTGTTCTCTGCAGTCGGCACAAATCCCTTGTTAAACCCTGTGTGTAAAAAGAACTCAAACAATGGCAAATTGTGTTGACAAATCTTCCTGAGAAGTAAATGTGCATTCATTTCCCAGGATGCTACAACACAAAGCAATCTTTAACCACTAGTTCTACTATGAAGACACACAATAACTTTAGGGGAATTTGCATATTTAGTGTTCAACAACAGGGAGTTCAGACTTTAGTTTGTAATACAAGGTTCCCATCAGTCTAATAAGCTAATCATATTTAATAGAGGAGTTATCATCTTAAGATGGTACATTATTACTTATGGCCAACGCCTGCCAGTGGTATTCCTAGCCTAAAGGCCTGAAATGTCAATGGAGAAGCACTAATACAGATTTTATTACAGCAGCATGGGACCAGCGCTGTCTGGTGCAGTAAGTAGAAACTAGGTCAGAATAAGACATCTTTTATGGATTAAGTAAAAATACCAGGTTTTAAAACCTGATTGAACTGAGTGCAAGAAATTCATCTGAGCACTGCAAGTACAACTGTATGCAGGCTCTGCTTTAGCAAGCTATATCACCCTTCTGTCTTTTCATTAAAACAAATCAGATATAAAATGATCACGTCATGGTTATCAGGCCAATTTCAGAATTACATACACCGTGTTAATACTGAGAATGTGATTTAATCACAGTGCAGGTTTAAACTGATAGTATGAAATATAATTTGACATTTGAAAATGTGCCAAGGAGCCACTCCTGCTCCACTGCACTTGACATTCAATAAATCCATATATGCTGATGTGTCACGACAGGACTTAGCGTTGCGGGTCATATTAGAGAAGCAAATGTTAAACTGCTTATATTTGACATTGTATGGGTTAATGTGAGCTAATATTTGAGAACATGGGCTCATGATAAAGGATAATGTTTGTTTGTCTTTATCAACTCTGTTATATGATTCTATAAGAGCAGAGGGTGGGCCCATGCTTGTACAATGATTGGTGTACTCTTGTTACTGTTTTATCTTTTTACAATCACACAGTTCATCAGCAGTGAAGTCACAACTCACTAGTGCTTGTGTATGACAGCGTTGAAGAGCTTGCCGTCCCTCCAGCTGGTGGTGAAGTTATCACAGCGGATGCCCTGGTAGCCATCCGTCATCCTCTGGGACCAGAGCAGCAGCTTCTCCTTGGCCGTCATGTCTTCTGACTGGCCGTTGATCTGAATATCTGAGATCTGACAGAATATATTTATAGAAATAATATATTAGAAGGGGGATTTGTATATGTTAACAATCTATATTGAAGAGATGTGAAGAAAATGAGTCATTAGTGGAAACCAAAAGGTGCAATTCGAACAGAAACACCTCTGAATAACTTTAAAGGAAATATTAATGCTATCATGTCTCAGATCAATCAACACCTTCATCATTCTGTAACTTTATATCTTTCTTGGCTGAGAAATTGATTAGTGTTGAACACATTTATTAGTACATTAGCAGACTGAAGGATGCAGCAGGATGTCTCTCTGGTCTTCTTTGGGAAAATACTGCTGGGGCATTCAGAAAACTTTTCATTTGGGGTTTGGGAGGATGAGTCATAGGCATGCGTTTTTCATTTTGTACTCATGCACCACTCCAGTTATCCTCCTCTCATAGCTCTGCAAATCTGCAAATATTTTTAAATTACAAATAATACAAAAACTTTTATTGAAAACAAATGCTGAAGTAACTATTTGAATTAACTTTTTTAGAGACAGATAGCTCACATCACGGGACAACATTACATGATGAGAGGGGAATTTCACTCTTCCCTTTTAGCTTTATGACTCACCAGCAGCCACAGCCCAGCTATTTTCCCCCTCTATTCTCTACAGATATAAAGGCTCTGGGCACACGGTGGTTATCTACCGGGCACAATGGCACCTTCACTAGATTACCTCACCGACACCACTCTCAAAACTGGCGTCTCTTTTATTTCCCATATTGAACTTCAGCTTTTTGCAACCTGAACCTAAATCGTCTGGGTGTGGCCCCGCCTGTTGGGCTGATACCCAGGGATTTCTGCCTGGCAGCTCTTGGCATACACAAAAAAAAACAGGAAAAGGCCTGGATACATGGGATGTGGTTGAAGTATACCCAGCCTCACACACCCTCCGCTTGGGAGTCAGGGAGAGAGTGACTCATACTTACACACCCTGATGGAGTTTTATTACTATATACTGTTTAATAACCTACTGCGTACGACATACTTGATGGCAGTGTTAGTATGTTACAGTGGCTCTCTATAACAGCTCTGGTAAGAAGCATCCTGTTTTGTCTTTGCTGGGAGGAATTTTGAGGAGCAGAGTCCCTTCTGATTGGTTCCAGGGGGATCGGAAACAGAAGCTGACAGGTGCAGATCCCAGAGACAGAAGTACAGAGCGATAATACAATGGAACACAACACTGACAGACGAGGAGACCTGGAAGTGGAGGATGATGGTCCATATTAAGCCCAGGGTCAGCTTGGGGTTGCCATCTGCAATGTCATCATTTCTGATGTTGACCAGCTTGACCTGAGAAAATAAAACAGTAATGTTGTCTTCATTATTACAGCATCACAGTGAAGTGTCTTGTGACAGTGCATTGCCACGGTTTGGTCAAGTTTTCAAGGTTTTTGAGGTTTAAGGTCATTCAATTTTACATGTCGTACCTGCCGGTGTTTGAGGAACTCTAGTGCTATTTGTACATTCTGCAGTTTGTGGAATCGCATGCGTCCTTTCTCTCTGGGCTGAGGAGGAGAAACAAACAGATAAAGAGGGATTTAGTTGCATGACAGACACTAGACTGTCAGAGATGATCCTTTGGGTGTACCTATTATAAAGGACAGTTGGGAGCATTCAATCAAAAAATAGGAAATAATGGGAAGAACAGGAAATCAAATGGAAAGACACTTAACAGAAAGGATAAACGTGGGAATAATTAGTGAATCTTGGATATTTTTCAACAAGGATTCATTCTGGTCTTTTGATTTCAATTCTGCCCATAGAGACACTATATTGTTTTTTTAAATCAAAATATTGTAGCTTCCTTTGGCTTAGTCCTGTATTCACCACTATCCCACACACAGGGAAAAAGGGAATATGATGAAAATAATAAACCCCTTAAAACTAATTACAGCAGGAAATTTGCATTAGATAAGCCAGTAACAAGATGAGATTAGCTCATACTGCTTAATGTTTAGTTTGTATTATAATATATAAGATGTTGGACAGTAATGCTGAACAAACGAAAAAAAGTTGCTACAACAAATACAAATAGATGTTTCAAAAGCTTGTACTGCTGTGCAACAAAGTGTTGCTTACACCTAAACATGTTTAAAATGTTAATCAAAAGTCAGTCCTGCAGCACTTGTCGAAAACTGATTGTAATATATATATATTTAAATATATCGTGCAGCTACATGCTTAAAGCAAGCCTGTCAATGAGTGAAAGCCAGAAGGCAACAAAAACACATGAATCGCCATGGAGTTCTGAATACCATGCACAGCCAAATCACTGGGAAAGCATGGATGAATAATAATAATAGTATTAAAAAATAAAAATAAATAAAAAAGAATAGGGTGTCTACTGTAAGTAATCAACCCACTCACCAACCGAACGCTCCTGACCATGTCTCTCTCCCTCGGCTAGCCCCAGCAAGAGCAGTGCAAAGAGAGGAGGCGAAGGCCAGACGGCAAAGATCAGCACACAAAGAGGAAGGTTAAAGGAAGGCAAACAGGAGGCGACGGAGAGGAGGAAAAAGTAGGAAGAAGAGGAGGAGTAGAGAAGGAGAACAGTAGATCAGATAGGAGACTAGTTCACACATGCACACAAAGGCCAAAGTGGAGTTAATGTATTGAGGCTATGGAGGCGTTCAGATGAGCGGAGCTGGAGCTGGTGGAGGGAGCAATGAGCTACAGCAGCAGAGAAGCTTCTGTACAGATCTGAACCCTGGGGTATAAAATACAGGATCCTGCAGCTGGCTTTGACATGAGTCTGGTGTGTAAGCCTTAAGCTTTTAGTTAGAGACATAGAAGGAGTAAAGGTGTAAAGGATGTATGAGAAGTCACATTTGGATGGAGAAAGGAAAAAGATAGTCAGGTAGTTACAGGTCAGGTAGAGACAGAGAAAAGGATCACAGACTCAAGAGCCGCCAGAGTCAGTAAATAAGCCTGTTTAGCAAAGTTCAGCCCAGGTTAAACCTTTGACTGACAACTTGGCTGATCGTAAGATAAGTACATTGTATGTAATTAGTCTGGATTAGATTTTGGTTTGGAGGATGGTTGAGGTTAAAGATGCAGATCTTGGGCACATTTGTTGCTCCTAGCCAAGGTAAAAAAAAAACAGACATCATGGCAGTACTCACCAGAGTTTCCCCAGAGAGGACCTCCAGCAGTGAGATCAGGTTATGTCCATCTCGAAGGTCTTCATACAGGTCTGTCACATGACGCTGTGCCTGCCGAGACAAAGGGAAAAATATGTCACGTGAATTCAAATTTCAAGCACCATGAATTGCCTAAACAATACTTCTTCCTTGAGGAGAATTGCAAACTTTGCAACTGTTACACAGGACTAACATTTGTTTTTAGTACTGAAGTACGGACTGAAGCAAACTGCAAAATTAGCTCACTTCAGTATTTCATTAGAATTTTTTGAAAAAATAATTCTCTGGTAACACTTTGAACCTAATGAGGTGTGAATTATGATGGCAAAAATTCACAGACTTTTAAAGATTTTTATCTGTAATAGGAGCACTGTTATGTTTTCTACCATGCTCAGAGTGTTTTCTACTCTAGTACAATTCTGCACAGGTCAGGAATGCAGGACTGTGAGCAACTAAGCCCGACTGCTACTTCAAATGCCAAACGCCAGCTGTCATCCCTGAAAATGAACTGATATGACTCCAGAAATCAAGTCAAGTCATGAATCCTTTGGATTTCAATTGATCGACAGTCAAACCTGCATTAAGTATTTATAAAACTGAGGTGTGGCGCAACTGCAACCAAACATGAAGCAGGTGAGAGAGGTGAGGGAAGATGATGCCACAAAACAGAAGATCAGTCTGAAGGATTGAATGCAAAGTTATGCAAAGTCACAATGACCACACATACATTTCCAACGTGCTAGTATGTACCTCCAACCTCTGATGCTGGGTGAAGAGGGATGGACAATGGAGGAATGAGAACATTTGGATGAGTAATGGTGAAACAGACAGAATGGAAACAAAGAGAGAGGAGCAGAAATAAATTTGCATGAAATGAAGAGCAATCAGGATGAAATGAAAATGTTGGTGAATTAATGATGAACATGATGGAAACAATCAATAATTAGTCATTTTTATTAGTTCCTTGACAAAATTCAGTTTGTGCATCAGTGTGTTCGGTCATGTGGGTAAAGGAGGCCACGGCCCTAAAATGGAATGAAAGCAACATTCACTTGCAAGTTACAGCAGTGACTGATTTATGTTGGCAAGAGTTTCAACCCAGTCATCCAACCTTAGCCGTGCTCCTCCCTGTCTGCACAGAGAAGATGAACAAACATGGATCTGAGTGTCGTAAAGGTAAATCTGAGACCACTAGGGTTCACTGTCTACACATGGAAAAAGTTCTTGGGCCGGTGTGTTGTGTAATGTAATAAACTTGCATAGTGTGCTGTAGCAGCCTACTGCAGCCCTTCTACCTGAGGAATATCTGTATCCTTGAGTTGCACACCACTGTGTAACATTTTAAACATCCTTATCAAACATATGACATGTGATTTTTCACTTCCTTTGCTCAAATGATGAATTTTGTGATTATATAGTCGATCTCTTAAGCGTGTACTCAAAAGACTATCGTCTATCGTCACCCCTCAGTTACTTTGCACTGAAGAGGTTGTGGTCTTTGAGGCTCTGCTCAGCCACACTGCTGCTGCTGAAAGGTGTTATGCTACAAATTGCCCTCTCACAGTCAAAGAGAACTGCTCTATAAACTTTTCAAGGTGAAAATCATTAGCACACATGGCTGACAGCCCCTCTCCCTGGTTCCTCCATGCTGTCTGGAAAAAAATAAAACACTTAACATGCTTCAGGTTTTACACAGTGATTGCGTCACCTTTTGCGATTCTTCTGAACACCCAAGGTGATCTTGTCATTCACAGCCAGGTATAATCTGAGTTTAATCTGCAACAATTGTAGTTTTTAATCTAATCAAATATAGTTTGTAGGAATCAGCGAGAAAATAGATTTTTGTTTCTGCAGCTGGTCTGACGTTCCGCTCCGTCTTACACAGTATAAAAAGATTTACTGAGCAGGAGAAACCACTCAATGGCCCTTTACGGCTTTTCATGGCTGCACCCAACTTTTAGTCTGACCTTGTCAGACCAAGCCAACCATTAAGCCATTAAATCAGTTTAACATCAGTTTAAATCATAGAGGAGCAGTCTTGCACATTCAGCGACAGAGTTAACGCTTTCCCTACCAAACATGTGTCTCTTTCCTCAGTGACATTTTCAATAGCTGAATCTGGGTGGAGATGATGATGATGATGCTGTGATTTAAAATAATTACTGTAATATGAGATCAGTTTCCACCACAACCAGGGACTATGAAAGTGTGCAAACTTACATATATACAATGTAATGGCAACAACAATATTAATATGAACTCGTGTAAGGAATGCAGCCTTCAGGTAGCAAACCCAGACCCATGACTCCGCGCAGCACATGTGCTACCGTTGCTCTTAACCACCGTGGGTTCTGGGCCGAGACCAAAATTTGGCTTTTCAGAAGGAGCTAAGTGAGTCCAGATGTGTATGACTCACCCTCCTCAATTCACAGTGAACACTTAAGAGAAACAAGAGGGAGTAACTACACTCCGCTCTCATACTGTGGTAGCAGAATACGTTAGCACTGCACATTCATGGAAAGGAAAACACTCTTCCCTGGGCTTATTTTTTTCCCTCTTGTTCCATTTCTAAAAAAAATGAATGGCCCTGTGTCTGCTGAGTGAATATACAAATAATGTGGAAGCACTTAATGTCATTTGGCTGTAAATGTACTGCTACCAATGGGAGTTTCCTGGAAGAAAAGTGGCACAAACAGGGATATTTTTACTGCATTCTGAGGGAAGGGGTATTGTGTTACGGGGAGGTAATTTTTCAGCCCTAATGAGGAGCTCCAGAGTGAAGAGCATGGCCCGGTTGACTTTACCCCCGTCCTGACCTGTTTACCTCCCTGAATGTGTGATGTATTGGAGGGCGTTCTGGCCGTAGTTTGAGAATAGAGAGAGCGGGAGGTGCGGGGGACGAGTGCTGATGGATGGTTTACACAGTCTCTCAGCTGATGACAGACTGGACTTCTGGTAAGCCTCCGCATCACGGTGCAATGTTAGAGACCGAGTGTGAGACAAGAAGTGACTAGCTAATGTGTGTTTATGTGAGTGGGGGGCTGAGGTGTCGCTAATTGCTTCCAAGAAGTAGGTGCACAGGGGTCAGGGATGGCTTGCAGTTTGTATAATGACGTTTGTCCACAACGTAACATTACATCTGAGAAATCTGATGAGACATCTGACTCTGCTGTCATAACATATTGTTGCTGTGACTTGCCACTTGTACTATTTACACATGAACCACAAACAGGGAATTTAACCCTTTTGATATTCACGGTGGTTCGTATGTAAGAGAGCGGTCAACCACATGTTCATGAGGTTCAGAGAGAGTGAAATTTGTGGATACTTCTATCCTAGTTCTATTTATTTTGCACCTTGTTCATGTGAAAAATTAATTTTATCGTCCGCGAGTGTAAGCAGGACAATAAGAAATAGTGGAAGTCAGCAACAGGTTCTTACCTTTATCAAGTGCTTGTTCACCCATTTTGTGAAGGTCTTTTTCTGTACTCGATCTCGTTCATCTGTAGATGAGAGAAACCAACGTTAAACATGAGACACGTGTGGAAAAAGAAGAATTTGAATCATTTTCAAATTCTTAAATGTTTTATGGCTTTGTCTCAAGTTGAAAGTAACTCGAGTGACGTCTGTACAACTGTTGGATGTTTCATTTATTGTACATTAAAGCAATTTACAAAAGAGGAAATCCCCAAGATAGCAGACTTGTATGATAAACAGATTTATCACTGGGTGGAAAAAACCTCTTGACTGTGCACGCCTGCATCTGAGTCAGACAGCATCAGAGCACATTCATTGTCAGCACATGCACCCCTATTTTATATCGGCAAGGTCATGTCTGTCTATGACACCACTGCCAGCTGTGCTCTTGGACAGAGACACTCATGAAAGGATAAAAGTGAAATGTTCTTGAAGTGTGAAGACAGCCTTCATGATTACGAGACACGAGACATGGCATAACTATTAGAGAGTGCAGTTTTTCAACAAGAAACAACAAGATCTGGGCAAGGAACACACCCACTAAGACAACAAAACTGCATACGCCCACCTAGTGTTATGTTCCTATTGGAGTTCAGGCAAAAAAACACAAGGCGTGTCACTGCAACGTTTATTATGAACACGGTGGATGGATCTGTCTCTGATATGAACCCACATAATCTAAAGGTTCTGGTTGACCAAACTGTTTGGATTTCACAGGGTCACGTCATGCTTTGATAAGGCAGGTTGAGAAATTTCCCTAGTTCATGCCGCTTCATGTCTTTCTTTCTGAGGAACCAAACTTCACCGACGCGCACGGCCATCACTTCCATTTACACTATGCCAGAATTAACTACGGACACAAAGTTCTGTGTGTTATCAGTGACCAACCTGTCTACTGTGTAGTGACACACCTAGTATTGAAAAGCAAAGGGCTGTGAATCAGTGCTAAAACAGAATAGGTGCCCAGAGGCTACATCTGTTTTCTCAGGAGTGCGTCAGCAACGACTCCTGCAGTTGTGTTCGGAACCGTTTCCATGGAAACCTAATATAGATGCCATAGAACTTCAACCTCCTCATTTATCATTTAAACCAATGGTTTTACTTGTGTTACTAGCGCCACCCTCGTGGCTCTGCTTCCTGCCAAGGGAGCAAAATGTCACCCAGATTGGAAGCATGATGACTGGTGACACCCACAGAGGCTGCTGTCGACAAAGCCGTTTCCCACAGGAGTTGCACCTTGACCTGTTGGGTCTCTGCATTCCGTTCAGACCACGTTACCTAATCTTGTTTCAACTGCAGCAACTCTTTGTGGACTCATTGCTCTTTATAAATGAAGGGTATGCTAGTGGATAGGGGCTGACTGAACTTTAGGCATCAAATGTCACCAGACACAAACAGGATTCAGTGAAGTGTGGAGTTTCTAGCCCATGTCTGCACACCAATAACAGAACTGGACAGTACTCTACTCTACAGTAAACTGTGCTGCAGTGCAGTTTTAACAACTTGAGTATTTCTGTTTAATGCTATTCTGTACTACTACTCCACTAAATTTCATTTCAAAATGAAATTTTTTACTACATTAGATTCATCTGGCAGCTATAGTTACTTTATAGGTTAAGATGTTACCTGCAAAACATATGTTTAACTTATAAAGTGTGATACAATATTAAAGGCGAGATCAAATGATTCAATAGAACAGTTAAAATTGATGGTTAATCTTTACTCTATAGGGCATAATTCAGTGACAATTAGAGGAGAAGCGTAGGACTTTTATTTTATGAAATTGTTACTTATTTATTTCATGTATTAACATTGTTCAATTGCTATTTTCCCTTCAGTAAAGGACCTGGATGCTTTGTCCACCATTGGTCACCATTTCTTTATGCTGGTGTCAGTACTGTGTGTGACACAAGAGAAAAGCAAACACACAGTCACAATGACAGGTTCAAAGTGTGCTGTACTATACTCCTGTATATCACTACATGGTATAACAGACCTGCAAAAATGCCATACTGCAAGTCTGAGAAGTTCACATGACAAAAAAAGGAACAACCTGAAAATGTTGCACATCTTCCATCTCAGCAACTGCAAAACTAACGGTGAATCAACTGTACTGTAGCTACAGTGACTCATTCACCCCAAAACACATGCATGCTGCACAACAAATAATGTGAATGGGCTTAGATGACCAATACAAAGTGAGGAAGCTGCTGATGCATTAGGAAAGGGGAGTATCCTCCTCTAACTCAGTGTGAAGAAACTAGTACAGTCCAAGTAAATGCATGTCTGTCATTTTAAATATCATATTAGATTACTGCACAATATGTTGTGACATTCAAATTCTACCTCCAACAACAACCTGAACATTGTCCAATGCTGAAATTACGTTAAATCCTCCTCTCACTTGGTAAAACACTTCATCATTGCCCAGCAGCATCTCTCACATATGGGAACAAATAGATAGTAATTTGCAATTAAGCTGGTTTCCATTAACTGCCGCCATACTGGTACCTTTCCTGCCATCCATAGCCTTCAGCATCCCCTGGTAATATCCTTCGTCTGACGGCACCCCCTCTCTGCCCAGGCTGTCAGTGGAGAAATTCCTGTACTTCTGCTGCTGTGAGGTCATTGTCACTCTTTGTCAGCACAAACAATAGTAATCCTAATGATAAAATATCCTTGGTGGTTTTCTCCTTGATGACAGCTTCTGCTTTTCTTGCTTCTATCTGGCCCTCTGGCCCCCTGTTCGTCCCGGAGTATGCAGTCCTGTGGCCACAATCTGCTCAGCACTTCACAAACCTATGATTTCTCTCCCCTTCCTGCCTCTCAACCTCCTCTCTCCCTTATTGAGTTTGGCTCTGCCCTTCTCTTTCCTCCTATATTTTTTTCTCTCCCTTTTTCTCCCGCTCACTTCATCCCTTTCATAGCAAACTGTGCCTGTGGGCTATGTAAGTTTGTCCTCGTGTGTGATGCGTGAGTGTGTGTTTAGTGGTGCTAGTGTGAGGAGGACATGGTGGGTAGGGCTCTAAACACACCCCTTCCTCTTGCAGTGTTCCATGTTTTGCTGGGGCGTGGAAGAAGAAATAGAGGCGGGGAAGGGTGGGGTGCCTTAACCTGCATGTACTACCACCTAATCGCTTCGTTTGCGCAAGACAATACGCACACAAGCTGAGTCACTGGGGGTAATAAAAGATCATAAAAGTCTGTGCTGATTCACTTTTTTATACTTTACTTTGCACTGAATAGAACTTTAATGAACAATATACAAGCTAACATAGAGATATACAAGATATATCATAGATATCCAACAAGAGCCTAAAATGTTTTCTCACTCACTCTCAGTTACACATGCACACAAATAAACATCTCACGGGTAATCATTACTTATGCACAGCATTCCTCAGACATTTCACATTAGGGATTACTCACTGTGATGACAAACGCTAAGAGTTGGGGGATGAGATAGTTTTGGGAAGGGCTGCTATGGATTTCAGACAGTGACGAGTGACCACACCCTGAATATCACTGATTTACTGAGAAATAAAAGTCACTGAGTATGAATGGGTATGTGTTTAAAAAACTGTTTAAAGAACAAACACACTTGTCCAAGCATTGTGGCTGAAATACTATATATATGCCCCATCCTGCAGGAACCTTTGCTTTTCACCTGAAGGCAAGTTTGAGAAAGTTTATGGTTACTATTGCCGCTGTGGTTTTCTTTGGTTGTTTAATCATAATAACCTTTGTTTGTCAGTCTACTCTAACTACACATTTCCTGCTCTGTGGTGTTTGGTCCAAACAAATTAGAGAACAAATGAATCACTTCCTGTTAAACAGATGGTTGTGCCAAGGAGGTGAAAGCAGACACAGTGCTAAGAACAGCAAATGTATTAAAACTGGCATTACTCGAACACTGCTTAGGAATATTACGCTGGGTTTTATTGATGACACATCCTGGATACCAAGTTATTTTCCATCATGGATTAACCTGCAGATAAATAAATTTGGACTAATCAATCAATCATTAAAGTTCATCAGCCAAATTTCTGTTAAAGCAATCATGTATAACTTTTGTTAAACAGCGGCACCTGTGGCAACTTGTCACAATTACTGGATAAGATGAATGATAGAAAAGTAGTGTAACAGCAGCACAAGTAAGAAAGTGTCATGCAGTCAGTGAAGTGGCACAGTAATGTATCAGCAGTATCCGTAGAAAGTTCAATAATATTAGCTAAAATGATCCACCATGAGCTGCTGGTTACGACAGACCAAGAGAGGCTGTAAAAGCAAAACCACTGAGTGTGTTGAGTGAATTGAGCAACAGTGTATCTCATTGCTTATGGCTGTTATTTCTTATTTTAAACATTGTATATTCTTACTTTAAAGTTTTTTTTTCTCCAGCGCAAAGCGTCAGAATCTGTGAGTACTGAGTCCTGTTTTTATTCAGATTTTATCTAAATGTTTGGGGCTTATCCACACAAAGCCCTTCCATAACGGTCCCCTATATGGTTAGTATGTGCTGTCAGCTAAGCTGGAGGGCAGGGTGTGTCTTACCTCTGCTTAATTCAGGTGGGTATATATATCCCATTACCCCCACCCTGACTGACAACACTTTATCAGACATTTCTTCCAGAGTGCTGGGTATTGAACACAACCTGTAAGAACATGAAGGTACTTGATGTGTCAGTGTAAGTGTGTCTGTGTAGGTGTAGGAGAGTGTGTGTGTGTGTGTGCGCGCAAGTCTGTGTGTGTCCGTAAGTTGACTCATTTCAAGCCACGTTAGCGAATTTGGAGACACACCTTTGTAGGTCCATACAATGTCTAGGCAAGCTGAGGAATGAAGGAGTGCTGTGTGGGCAGGCAATTAAAACAGAAAAGAATCATACTGAATTTCCCCAATACAAGATTTTACTGTAAAACACTTTCATTCATACAGCCTGCAACTATACATGCAATGATGATACATGCAGTTGTAGCATATCAGGCTCTATTAAGATCTATTTTTCTATTAAAATTTTCTAAAAAGTTTCCCTTAAAAATATGTAGTGTAGATTAGAATGGAATACAAGAGAACAGAATACAAAGGAATTGAATCAAACAGAATCTCATGGTTTGTGAGATTATCTGAGATACAGAAGCACCAAGTAGACAGTAAGTGAGAGCTCGGTGAATCCTGGCAGTGGAACATGTACAGACACCTACTTGAGCTGGATTTGAACCTCATGGGAAACACTAGCAGGGGACCTAAATGTGAGCAGGCGAGGATGCAGAAAGTGTGGAACATCTTAGTCATGAGATCTTTCCACCAAAAGGGAGACATATGATTAAGGTCTCAACATGCTTATTACACTGCTCCCTCATCTGGCTTCATCAAAACCAGATGGAACGCTTTTGGCTTTTTTTATGAGCAGAGAGAGAGAGCTCGGTGAAAATAAGAGGAGAAAGTATTTTCTGTCTAAATGACAAGTTCGAGGTTTGATCATGATTATGGTGGAAGTGACAGGGATGTTCTTTCCTCTTCCCACATTGATCTTCCATTGGCCAGCAGACATTCTGACTGTGATACAATGGACCAACGCATATTAGCTGATGCAAAATGCATTACTGTGATTTCAATTATTCACGTACTTTGGATTAATACCTGCAACATGACACTCCCATCAGCCTCAGCTGTACTTTGTGTTTGCTGGTAAGCCATGAATGTAAGCATGCTAACACAACACACCGTACTAAAGATGCTGAACATTATAGCTGCTCAACAGCAGCATGTCATCAGTGTCATTGTGAGCCAGTTAGCATCCTCACTTTAACATTTAGCCCAAACTACGCTGCGCTCAAATGTAGTATCACAGAGACACTAGCGTGGCTGTAGACTCCTGTTACCAAACAATATACTGTATCATTGTGAAAATGGTTTGCTATAATTACCGTAAACAAATCTGACCACCAACATCATGGGCTGTTTCTATCCCACGCCAGTGCTTGTGGTTCTGAAAACCACATTTCCCACAAACCCCTTGGTGTCGCCATTTATTTATTCATTTGGTTTGTGCCAAGCAGAAGTCATTATTGTTAATATTTGTAGAGATCCTACAAATCTTGATGCTAAAAGCCCACGTGCAGCACTATCTGTGATACTTTTTTTCCCTAATCGCTCACATCTAAAAATCTGTTAAATTTAATAAAGCTACTTCTACGTAAAGCTGAGCTGCACACTGCACTATGCTGCCCATACTTCTGTTTACAAAGTATATATGCCTCTAACGGTTTTGAGCTTACAACCATTTAGAGCTAGATCGGCCTCTATTTAAACACTCGGGATATATCCTCAAACAAAGCAAACACATTAGAGAAGAAAAGAATTCTAAGAATGGGTCATTATGGTTTTTGGAAGCACTGACCTGGAGCAAATTCAAGAGTTTAGACAGAGGGAGGTTGGACAACACCTTTCATTGTAGAGGACAAAAAAGATGCAGAAAGGATTTGCTCTCCCAGGTTCTCCCTCTCCCATTTTTCCCATTCCTCCCTTAAACCCCGCTGATCTCCCATGGTCAATTCAGGTGAAAGTGTAAGCATTTGCTGCAATATCAGGCCACCACACCCAAAAGGAAAAGGAATGCTGATAAAACAAGGAGCAGCCTCAACACACCCTATATTATCACCTTAGTTGCTCTGTAAAGAGAAGGAGGAGGTGTAGGAGGAGGAGGAGGAGGAGGTGGAGGAAAGAATGTCCTTTCGAAGGTGAGGATTCATAAAGATCAAAGGCAGGATTATCCAAACTGTGGTGATCAGTACATGACTCAAACACTGTGGCACACAGCACACCAAATTTAACACATTTTAAGTCTTTTTTTAAAGTGCACTGATTTTTCTTTTCCATGTCAAGCAACCTAATGAGAGCACCAAGGCTATGTAATTATGTTGAGCTGTTAACTGTGTGCTAATAAATCAGGTAAAATGCACTCATTTCTAATCCTGCTCTGAAATAATAAAAAAAGACTTCTAGTCACAGTGTATTTTAAGATATCTAAATCATTTAGATGTATGCTCATTGAGCTCATACAAAATAGTCTCTAAGCACTCATGCTAATTATGGGGGTGTGTCATACCTGTGCCATGATGCACTGTCCAGTTATGTCCCACAAGGGTTTCCAGCCTGAATGCAGGCTTGAGATAATGTTGTCAGAATTAGATCGATGAACCCAATTTAACTAAGACTCAACAAGCCTCTGGATTAGCCACGGCAGCTGAGTTTTAAAATAGCTCAGTGCTGAGCTTCAGCATTTGGGATTTTGTCAATTTAGTTTAGTGAATTTAAACGTAACGGGGCGATAGCTGAGGTAGCTTCACAGAGGATAATATCTAAAACAGCATGTGCCTCCCTCTGCAGGCGAGAGCAACCAACGGTGCTGCTTCAGTAACAGTGTTGTCACATGAAGGTGAATTCTGGCTGAATTTGCAAAATATGCCAATGCTTAGGTTACATTTTTTTTGTCATTGAATTATAGCTCACATTGTAACCAAATGTTTTTAATCAATTGGGTTTACTGGTACGGGAGTTTTAGGAACAGTGTTGTAAAAGCATCAAAAAATGCAGACCAGATGAGTGCGCCTTTAATTATCATACTCAAAACTGCATTTTCGGAGCTGTAAATCTGAAAAGGCTGTGACTGACTGTGGGTTTGGATGTGAACATAACGATCAACTTTTACTTGCCTTGTTTCCTTCACTCCATAGTGATGCATACGTCAATATAAAAACAAAATGTTTCCTCTTTATGGCAAGTTTGCATGCCACCGTGGGCTGCCGCTGCTCCTCTCATATCCTGTGCAGCAGAGGATGTTACCTTGGGAGAAAAAGCTTTGCTGAACTGAATTAGGGCTGCAATGGACATTTTTGATTATTCATTGAATAAAACCTTTTTTTCTGTAAAATAACTAAATATTTCAGCTCTAAACCGAACAGAGTGAATCGATTAATCTGTTTTTCAAACGGAAACGTTGTGGATTATTACCTTCAATAAAACTTTAACACCGAAAAAACGATTACAAGTACACAAAAAGCTACTCAATGTCAGTCACAGGAGTAGGTCATTTATAGCTTCTGGCAAACTGTACAGACACTACTGGATTGTCTCAAACTGGTGTAATAACCTTCATGGAATATCAGCCCTTATTAACGTAGAGGAGATATTATCGGTTCCCCCTTTCTTCTTCTATTAATCCATTATTATGACATGTGGTATTTCCATGTTCTACTTTATGGTTGTAAATGTGGAAAAAGGGGAACTTGAGTGATGTTTCTATGACAACAGCTATAAACATACAGAACCATGTGTAGTGGTAGCTGTGACTGACTCCTACTCATGGCTGTATTTTTAGACACAGAGACGGAGGAGTCTCCCATTACCGGGCAACTTGACGTGGAAAGGAAAACACCGTCCTCCACCCAACACACTGGTGGAAGGCGATAAATTATTCTCACCACTAGATAGCGCCAGAGCACAACCACCCCCAACTGCTTCCCAGGTAGATTTTGCAACAATAAAGCTATAAATATAGTTTATAGTAAATATAGTTTAGCAGGACTATCCAAATAAGGATTAAAAAAAAAACTGTTAAGTGTTAAGTCACACATAAATACACTATGGGCATGTAAAATATAAAGAAAAGCAAGTAATTATGACGTCCCTGATGTCCTCTGATGATTTCTATAGTGATACTAAAAGAGTATATCTGTGTTACCATAATCAGTCACACTTGATAAGACTGTTGGTTATGTGGTAGATGAATGCATGTGACTTATGAGATAAAACTCGACACTATCAGCGAAGGCATGCTGCTTTTAAACTAGTCAGTAAAGATAATAATGCCCAGAGCAGACCATGACGACCACTTCATATCTATTGGAGTTACTCATTTACAACAACACAACACTATAAACTATAAAGTCTTGTATACACTGAACAGCAGACCTTTACAGGAATTTCTTTGATTTGACATTAGACGTATTATACTATTTTCAAAAACATGCTACCACACCTCAAAGCTGACAGTTCCCATAGGTATGGTGCCTTACCCCATCATTACACTGGATTGCTAAAGTGCTTGGTGATGGCCATAAATTATGGTTCATGATTTACACTTCTACACAACTCATGTTTGATGTAATTGTGGGATGTATTTCAACAGCAGCAGCTGGAGGCATTTCACATGTTCCTAGAGGAGAAGATCTGTGGCTTTGATTTTGACTTTAGACACAACTTAAGTATAGTATTTAGTATTTTTCTGTCATTAGGAATATTTTCATACATCTGTGCATATTCAGCAAACTCAATTTAAACATTCTTTTTCAACATTGTGCACAGAGAAGCTCAGACCAGCCCTCTTCATTTCTAATCCTGTGCTGTGTAGTGCAGTGGGGCAGCACCCTCTTCAGTACTGAAATAAAAGTCTTTGAAAGCAGACGCTGCTCTCTCTACATGTGTCAGTATGCGCGAAATAAAATTAAATTTCCTTTCACCTTTAGGTCAGAAAAATATGTTTCCTCCTCTATTTCTGTTAAAGGGATTATTACCATTTTTTTGATAGATTCTAAATATACAACAATTCAGTTTATAATATATTCATCAAAATACTAGAATACAATAAAGTAGATTTAACCTAAAACTAACCACTGACTTCTGTTCACTCTCTGTGCATGACGTTGGTAGTAACAACCATGTGGCTTTACCATGCTGAAAACAATACAGACCAATAAACTAACTCCTCCCCACCCAGTCCAATCATCACATTTCTTCACTAACCTGCACAACACATCTTACTGTACAAATATCGCCTCCTTTCGCCATGTGAGCTCATCTCATGCAGATAATTCTCTCGTTCAAGGTTCCATAATGCAGCCATTATGAGCTTAAAGCAAGATCCCCCGGTAGCCCTCTGTGTTCCCAACACACTGTGCCAGCTGGTGTGACGACACTTAAAAAAAGAAACAGGAACCACTTTCTAACAGATGAAATGTGCCCCCCCCCATCCCACCCCATCCCACCCCGCCCCCCCCCCCCCTCCATTTGTGGACTTCACGAAAGATAGCAGACAGGTAATTTAACATCAGATCATCTTTACTCATGTCGTTGGTCCTTTGATACATTTAGTGGGAGTGTGTTGCTTATTCATCTTTAAAGCCAAGCTGTGGACTAAACAGCATCCAGTGACGCACACTTGTTCAATGTTAACTATTATAAAATTTAAAACTGGACTATAAACTATAAACAAGGTTCTTCAGAGCTGCACTGCCAACACGCAGTCTATTTATTAATCCACCTGTATCTGACAGTGTTTATTGTTCAGTTTTTGCATGCACAAGCAGTATAAAGGGAGGGTGGCTTGTTTGTGTTGGTTTTTGTGACTGTTGTCATGCTTCATGGTAGTTTTAATGTAGGCCTGAAGCAACAGAGAAAAGTCTCTTACGCAATTACAATTACCAGTTTTTCAATCTCCGCTAAGCTTTCTAGAGTCAATCTAAAAATCTACAAGCACAACATACTCTAAACCCCACAACGTGCATGAGGAATGATATGTTTGAATTCAGTAAAAAAATAACAAACAATAAACCCAGACGGTGTTAAGATCACATATTAATGATTTTATGTCCGGTCAGAGGAGTGGTCTTCTGTTCCGGTTGACACACACGCCGTCTGTCACCAGACAACTTTAGGATGTGACAATTTACGACAGGGCACAGCTGACCTGTTCCTTCATCCCATTTATAAGGGAAAGTGATCTAAATAAGCTGTGCTCTCCTCTTACAGGACAGTGACCTCTGACCCAGGACCATACAGGATGCTCTCTGATCTCCCCTCATGTTGCTCTGATCACAAATCACTCACAGAGCAGCATTTTTGAGTGAACTGCTTTAAAAATTTTTGACCCCAAGCATTTGTTATTAATAGCATGTGGTTAATGCAATATGTAATATCATTTGATTTAAGAACATCAGATTTAAAGACTATGCAAGACTGCATTAATAGTACAAGTAGTATAATTAAATGTAATTGGTATCATAGCCTTACAGTTTTAGAATGGACAGAGCTGCTGGATCTCACTTCTTTTGAACTAGTTAATAAACTGGTGCATGCAACCACTTCACTTCCTTTTAGGACCTTACAGGTTACTTAAAGGGACTGTTCAACATTTTATATGTTTTCTTGCTGAGAGCAAGATAAAGAAATTGATGCCACTCTCATATCTGTCCACTCAAAATGAAGCTACTGCCAGCAATTAGCTCACCTTAAAACTAGTCTGGTTCTGTCCAATGATAACAAAATCTAAGATTTCTAAAGCTCATACATTAAAATGTTGATTATTCTGTTTTGTTTAATCCATACAAATATATATGTGTATTTCCCTAAATGTCAACCTATTGCTTTAAATTTAGATGTGTCATAGAGTTCTGAATTGGTTTTGTGACGGTGCTAAGCAAACAGATCTGACAGAAGGGTCCTCTAGAGAAAGGAGGTACAGTCTGAAAAGAAACTTTTAACATGTAACTACAATCAAATTTTGTTTATTTGACCAGGATGTGATGTTTCGGTAGCGCATTAATCACTATACCTTCATACAATGACCACATTCATAAAGCTACACTGGTACAAAATATTGTGCATATCTTAAGGTAAACAGATGTCATCATATACTATATGGACCAAGGAGTGCTGGGAAATCCCTAATAGAGGTCGCGAGGGGTATAAATAAACTCCTAGTACAGGGCCGGATGTGTTTCGTTGGTCCCAGTGCTGCTAATAAATAAAACCAGCTCTAAAAAACCGTCCTGTACGTGCTCCATGTGTCTTTCTGACTGATTAGGGTTTGTTCACTATTCCCAGAGGTCATAACAACAATATTCAAAGCTCATTTAGGTTTCCATGGGTCCCTGAGACACAAGTTCCTTGTTTATGTTATGACTCATGCCTACTGGTTCACCGGCCGCAGCCACAGTGGTGTATGCCATCTAGGCTGGACTCATGACTCCTGGAAAACAGGCACACACACATACATAAACACACACACACACACTGGTATACAGTAAGTGGTAGCTGCATTGCTCCAGAGTAGGAGTTGTGGCTGTTTCCAGGAAGAATGCTGGTTTTTCCACAAACCAGGTCAATGCTAGAGCCAGAACTCAACCTCCACAGCCCACACAGCTCTGTGTGAGTCTTACATTCATCTCTAGAGGAGCATTTGCTCGACAGTGACTTTGACTAAATGGCACTTTGGGCCTTAGAATTTCAAACAGGATGTTATACATTAACAGCTTTGTAAAAATGACTTGACACATTCTAAACTCCCGGCTCCTGTATAAGACAGATGTAGCTTCAGCTTATTTTAGCCACGAGAGCCATCTGTTCATCCTGTTATACCTGAGAACAACGTCTATGAAAATTCTTTACCAACCACTCATGCAACGCAATTTAACGTACCATTAACATCCTGGGAAAACCCAGAGTTCTGAAACATCCCTCGCTCAACATGAAGTCAGATATGATGTTGCTGGAACACCTGAATTTGCGTTTGAGTTTAGAGAAAATGTGCCTGGGTATACTCTCTAAGGCCCCTGGTGTCATCATGCCAATTTTGGCAATCTGAGAAAGGGAAAACAAACACAGATGATAGGTCAAAGTTCAGAGAGAATGCTGAGTGATACTTCTTGTGTTTGACACAGAGTATTTACAGTCTAACTCAGGCCCGCCCCCTTCCTCGTGACCTTTCAGCTGACCTCATTCCAACATGGTCGGAGGAGTATGTTAATAGCCATGTTCCCACCTCTGCACGCACGGCACAGTGTAGAGCATCTGACTAGAAGCTGGAAGAACAGCACTGCTGTAATAAGTGATAGCTCAAAGTGAGGAGCTAGCGAGTGGATAGAGCACAGAGCTGTCATCATGCAGAATGGATGCCAGCGAAAAGGGGACAGCTAAGACCATAGAGTCCCATGACAGACCTGGGCTGAAGCGAACAGATCGGCAGGGACAGCAGCTGTATTTAACTCTTACGGATCTTCTTGATTAGACTTTACATTAAACTTTGACATTTTCATATATACTGTATATGTTTGCTTTTGTTACCACCACTATCATCACATTCATCTATATCCTAGTATAGTTAGACCCTTTTACCTCTTTCCTTTCAATAGCAGCTATCTTAGATTAGATAAGATTATACCAATACTTTCTCAAATTGACGTTCCCGCGTTTATTTTTAATATTCAAGACTGTACTCAGGCAAAGCTGTGCTTAAATAAATGCTAACCTCGACATTCCAATATGCTTCCAATGATAATGGTAACATGATGATGTTAAGCACATTCTGCATATCAGTTTATAGTGTGCATTTGCTATTTAGCACGAAACACACAGCTGAGGCTCATAAGTTCAGCAGGTTTGGACAAATTTACATTCTGACCATATGATGGCGCTAGAGAAAAATCAGGATAGCTCCAACATCAGTAGTCTTTATCCTCTAGAGATCTTTAATTTCCATTCAAATTTTCATGGCAATCCATCCAATAATTGTTGAGATATGTCAGTCAAGACCGAGGCTGTGGACTGATCACTGCCAGCATGGCCACAAACATAGTATTTGTGAGTAATGTTGCAAACAAAGACTAATGGAAGTCACACCATCAAACAGCTTATTGTTTTTCTGCAGTACTAGAGGATACAGTCTGTTGGGAGTTATGTTCTGTGCATGCAAATTACATTTTGTTTCCAGGGTAAATCCAAAATAAAGTCAAAGGGTTGCCGCTGAACAGACACATGGATTCATGTCTTTTATAAGGCTGTATGTTGGTTGAAAGGCTGGCAGTTGGTTAGGGGACTGGTAGTGCCTTCAGCCTGGCAGATGTACTAAACCAGTGGTAAGGGAAAGCAATTCATCATATTGAGGAAACACTAGAACACAAATACACACCCTCATGTACCTTTGATCTATAACCAAACTTGACTGGACAGGTTTGGGAGGCACCTAAACAACAGCATCAGCCTTTCAGCAGTACAACAAAAGAAAAGGTTCAGCTCTGTGCAGCCTGGGCTGGTTTGTTTCTATAAACTGTGACGTGTCAGACTGTCAGTCAAGGGCCCAATGCAACATGAGCCAAATAGTAGACCCCCCACCCTGTCTGAACGTAATGAGGGCTAATCTCTTTGCAGCTGCAAATAAGAACAGACACTTCGTGAATCTGTCACGGACGGGCCTTGTGGTACCTTCGACCGGTCACAGTGGACAACAGCAGACAGGTTTCAAGGTTACACATGAGCGTGACTAATGCACGGGGTAAACATACCACACGTGAAGCTCCACTGTGTGTGAGCCTGCAGGGTTAGTAACATGACCTGTACAGATCAAAGTAACAAGAATAATAAAGAAACATAATGAGTAAAATATGAGCAAAGGGATAAATCTGCAAAAGTATCCTCTGTACCTAGACCAGCAGTATGAACTCCAAATTCAGCACTTCCTCTAGAATCGAGCTAGTTTGAGACTTTGTGGTGATTCTGATTGCTCTTTTAACTTTTCCAAAACTTTTTTTTGGTATCCTGAAAACCTGCAGCTCTCTTACCTTGCCTCTTGTGTTTTCGCAAGCGCCAGAATACAATGAGGGACACTAAGTGCCCCAAAACCACCAGGGCGGGGAGAGTGGGTCCTGGGGGGATTGCAGGCATTTGTTGAGACAGATAGAGATAAAGTACAGGGGATGAGGGGATGAGTCTGGGCTGTGGTGACAGGTGGGCTTCACTGAGGGGGAGTGGGGCAGTGTGGGCGTGGCAGGGACATTTTTTAAAAAAAGATGCCCCAAGCAGAAATTCCTGCCGTTTTCCCCACCCTGAGTGGGTGATAGCAATAGCTACTGCAAGAAAACTTCTGGCCTGCCTCTTCTGATTACAAATTACATTACAAAATATGCAGTTCCTTTTCCAATGTACAGTACTAAAAGGCCAATAAACTAATATCTTCATTGAAGTTTATCCCTTAATCTGTGTTATATATCTTAGCTTTGGTATCTTTCTGCATTAAATACTTCTGCTGCTTACCCCTGTGACTCATTCCACCTTATTGCAACAACTATACCGTGCAGGATGGGCTTGCTACCTGCATTCTTGGGTAATAACTAATTTCGAGGGAATAGGCTCAACCCCATTGAAGTGACGATGAGTTGGGTTTGACAAAAGTCAAAAGCTTTACTGCTGAATATTTTTGAACCAGCAACTACAGACTTTGTTAAGATGTTTTGTATCGCACTAAAACAACTAGGTAGGTGAGACAGCAACAAAACGGAAATAAAAAAACTACTAATTCAAAAAGCATGTCTTTATTTTTGACACAACAACAAACACACTTTAGCAACGCATGTGCACTGTTCAGTACGATAGCAGGTGGTCGTGGTTTTACGGCAATCTGAAATAGCCCAGACAGCCAGAAACAGCTGTCTCTCTCTCCCTGTCTCTCTCCCACACACAAACTAAAAGGTTTTGAATAAAGTAGACTCTCTACAAGTCACCCCTGCTTGTTGATGTCCATCAAATGTCAGATTGATGGGAAAGACACCTCCAAAAGGGAAGGGAAGGGGAGGGGGGGTATTTCCCTCCTCAACCCCTGCCCTCACCCACTTCTATCTACATACCATCAAATAAAGGAAAATATAGCAGGCAGCCAAGCTCACTCATAACTCAAGTCAGTCACATTGTGAACACGTTTAAATATGGAATACAATCTGTGCTGTGTTGGCTAAAGGTCGCTCTTCATTTAATGTGAATGTGTGCGTCTCTGTTGTGCTGGTGTCAGTATGAGCACCGATCGGGAACACAAGACTTCACACAGCGTGTTTGCCAAAAACTCACCGACCGTCCACGGCCAGACAAACAAACACAGTTAGACAAAGACAGACACGCCACAGCAACCCCACTCTGTGAACCTACCAGGTATGATCTTCATCTAAGAGACGGTACTGAGAGAAAGAGGAGGATGAGGGCGAAGAAAAAGAGAGCTGGACAGAGGGGGAATGAAGAGGACAGGAGAGGCTCCTGTTTGTTTGCTCTGAACTGCCTTGTTTCTCCCTTGTGTTGAATTATGACAGGCTGCGCCTGCTGCTTAGATCCGTCAGCCTGCTTTCCCGTGGCCAGGGGAGGAGGGACGACACGCCAAGCCTTGGGAAGGGGGCAGGGGCAAGGGGCTAGGGGCTCAGAGGACTGAGGGGGGCGGGTGGGATGGGGCTGGAGCTGGCTGAGGGTTATAAATATCCACCAGAGCTAAATGATCACACAGTGTCACAGTTAGAAACTGATGGAAGAGCTCTGGCGGGACACTTGGCCACACTCGCCCCCTAGAGACACCCCCCACAAACACAAGCAGACCCTCCCTCTCTCATTTCCTACTTCTCTCTTTGATGATGACAGCAGCAGGTTTATTCTGTGATATTAAGTCACAGCTCTCAGGCAGAAAAACAGATCTCATGTGTGAGGTCTCTGGGGTACAACATGATTAACATATGCTACAGACATCAATTGGACGTAATATTGTCAGCACATACGAAAGCAAACTCATCACCGTTAAACCACAAGAAGTGTTGATGCCATTCAGTTCATGGTTTACTCAATGATGATAAAACACAATACAACATGTGATGTGATGTGATACAGTCAAAGAAAACTGATTTTTGCATTTCTGACTTGTGGTGATCTCAGAACTTCAGCCTATTCTACTATTCTCTTCATGATGTATTGCTCATGATAAGAGTGTTTGCTCAATGTCTGACATTGAAGCTGTAAATGATCTGGGCTAACCTGGATATGTTCAGAGTCTTTCTACGAAAAAGCACTGGCAGCAACATTAAGTAGACAGAAATAGCAACAAAGCCAGTAATGATGCCGTATTTCTGATAGATGGTATAAATCAGTCTCCCTCAGAGTTTAGTGATGGACAGATTGTAAGAGAGTTTAGCATGGCTGGAGGTCTCAATGTTCATCCCCTATTGCTTTTGGGATCACAGCAATGCACAGCATTCTCTAAATATAGTAGCTTCTAATATATGCATATGACTTTGTCAGTTGTAGTGTTGACAACTGGTTCTATTTCTCTGTAATGCTAAGAGCAATTCCACCCAGTGTCTGGAGAGTAGAGCTCATATTGTCTTCTGTCATGAACCATGGGCACTATAGATGGATGCCCTGTAGGAAATGAGGGCAGCTATACTGAGAAACCATGTAGGGGCTGAGCAGACGATCGAGGGGAAATAACTCCATGAACATCCTAATGTGCCTTCACGAATTCCTGAACTTAACAGGCGCCTGAGCCTCATGAACATATCATTCATGTCGAGGCACACAGCCCAAAAGTATTCTAAGCTTGTGTCAAGGGGGAAAATACCTCTTTTCTCAATCTACACCCATATGGTGCAGAAGTTCCATTTTGTAAACATCGCTCTCGCCTACTTAACAATTAATCTCGACTAAACAGGTGTTGAGGTCTCCCTTGAGAAAATACAGCTTAAAGGGTCAAAATGTAAAGGTCAAACACTATTTTACTGAGATGTAAAATAAAGCTGAAACACCCTTCAAAATACTGAACATGCACAAGCTTAAGAGAAGACTCGAAAATGGCAAACGTTCCTCCAATTCACTCACAAAACTCAAGTTGTGTGACTCCACCCGTGTAAAATGGCCTCACATGTACTCTGGGAAATGACTAATGTCATAACCATCTTGGCCAAACCCTCAATATATTCCACATGTTATCGATCTCTCTGTTTCCAGGCCCACAATGAGTTAACTGTTAAATTGCTACAACAGATTTCTCATTCTGCGTCACTGTCCAGCCTCTAGTCATTATGTTGCAACAGTTTGCTATTAAATTTGATATCAAACAGTTGGTTCTTGCTGACGCGGTACTTCAATCTGGCAACGGAAACTCCTGTTCTGGAAGATCACACACAACTGGCTCATGGGAGAGGATTATATTTTGGTCGCTCATTACACGGTGTAGTTGTTTGTGCACACTGTACATGAGCTTTGTAGTTTCTACTCCAAATTTGAATGGATTTCAACTGACCACAACATTTCTCAATGTTTTACATTTGAATGTTTTTAATGTGTTTAAATGTTTTTCATTTTGATGATTTTACAGAAATAATTACATTAAGAGGACTACAGTCTCCTTCTCAAGTGTCATACTGTCAGCACTGGCACACAGACTGTTACATCACTATCTCTTCATTGTCTAAATGTTTGCTTGGTGTGCTTGTGTCTCAATTTATGAAAGGTAGGCTGAAATGTTCTGACACTTATGATGAGTCCAATAAAGTATCAGAAGCGATTTCCCCGATGGAGTCAGCAGTAAAAGATAGGGCACGGCAGCTCTGGCCATGCACTTTGTTTTGAGCAAAACATCACTGGCAGCCAACAGCAGAAACAGCAGCAGCAGATTCTGCTTAAGCTGCCATCTCACAACAGAATCTATTGATAGATATCATGAGATTTAATATTCATTATGTCCGCCCTTTTTTTTTCTGCTAAAAAAGGTCAGGCTCATAATTCAAGCTCTCAGATTTGAGAGGGGGAGAATGGACTGAGTGAGTCATAACATCAAAATGATGTGCCTTATAATGAAAGGGACAGAGCTGCAGCATATTGTAGTTCTTCAGTTAACCAATCACACAAGTACAGTATGTGCCGGGCATGATTTCAGAGATGAAAACACGGAGGACCTCAGTGGCATGTCTGGGATGTGATTTAGTGTAATTGCCCCTGGTGCCGTGTGTGGGCAGACTTTGAACAGCCTCTCAGGCATGTCCATTTCATACAAAAGTGCTCACTCACACAGCTTTTGTCACAGCAAGCTCCATTCAACAGAAATCCAGAAGTGCCACACGCAATGTCAAAGTGTTCCCTTGAAATCTAAGTAGCCCTTGTATTGAAAGCAACATTTTTGTGGCATAAGTCAGTTTTTCAAATACTTTCCTTTTTGCTGGTTTCCACATCACTGATGCAATGAAAGAAAAACAGAAACTGTAAAAGGGCAAAACAGACATGCGTAAGTGCTGACAGCTATTTAATTAGCTAACATACCAAGAATACCACACTCAATCAAAGCACTAAACCTTGTATCTCTGTAAACCACTGCCCTGTGTAACACTACTCATCATATCTGAGGTAACATCAGAAAGAAACTGCTTTGGCTACAGAGCACAATCTGGCCAATGCAAAGCTTGATAACCGGTAAGAAAACAGGATTTGGCCACTATATGATGTAAAATGTGTGTTACTTGGAGTTTTATCACCTTTTAACACATCTGACTATGGTTGTAGCATATGGTCAGTGTGACAGATGTCAATAGTTGTTCATGGACAGCAGATGTCAGCAGTGGGTCACCAAACACTGTGGTCATCTGATAGACTGGCACTGCTGTGACTATATCTGATAATGCCACACTTCAGACAGAGCTCCACAATTACAAGTAAAATCGAAATCTTTATAAATGTCCGCAGTTTGAATAATTGGTCTTCACTTTTTTCAGATGTTGTCGTTCAAATCAGTGAATTAAATTCTGTTTATAATGAGTTGCATATGCTGTTGACTGTATATGCGAGTCATAAATAAAGTTTTATCAAACTGCAAGGGACTTATTTTCCTGATGAGTACCACAGATTGAATAAAGGAACCAGGCTACTAATTGAATCCAGACCTGCTGTCACGTGTGGAACCAAACAAACACACCCATAGAGCTGTGAGCGAACTATTCCAACTTCCTGATCTTTGTCTGTTGCTCACACCCACAATGGACAACGCCCATGTTAGGTCCTTGCTAAGGACAAAAGTGCACACATTAGTCAAAAAAACATTAAACATCATTCAAAATCTGGAGTCATGTGAGCATGCTTCAGCATCATGAGTTAAGATGAACACTGTCAGTTTCACTTCAGCTGAACCAACCACAATGTCAAATGGCACCTATTTTGGACTTTCTGAAAATGGTTAATTTCAAGATTCATCAAAGGAGGAGGAGGAGGAGGAGCAGCATATACAGAACTAATGTTATCACATTGTCTACATAACTCCCGTATACCCTACGCATACCGGTATGCAAGGGGTATGCTTATCTCCTTGACAAGACAGGCTGAAAAGAAAACAGTGCCAAGAGCAGAGTCGCACTGGAGCAAAAAGGAGAAAATGCTCCCAAAAGCACCACACCTCCCTCTCTTAGTCAGTCTGGCTTTAACTAACGCACAACTATGTCTGCAGGGAACAGGCGAGGCTGAATCTCAGCAAACAGCCCCACCTTGTTGGAATGACTGCAGGTCTGCATAATCTCATCTTCCAAACACTTAGAGACGACTCCAGAGATTATGGTTTTCACTGAGCTCAATATATTACCAAACAGAACTGGAATTCCCCACCCAAAAATGTTTGTGCTTCATTGGTTTAATACACTGATAATTGCTACTGCCACCTGTTGTGCATGAAAACAGTGTGGTGAATTACAGGTAAGATTTGCTTGGTACTGAATGCTGAAATATAGTTTTGTATATAATCTTTTAGTATAACTTTCACCTGTGATTATGTGGGGAGGGAGAAGGCCTGTGTGAAATCTAACACTGGCTCGAATATACTGCAGGGTGTGCTCTGACGGTGTTACTGATACTTCATCTATTTTAACACCAAGATAATTAAATCACAGCCACATCTCAATGCAGTCTTTTCACCAGCCCACTGCAACTATTCCTAAAGAGAGACTGCCTCTAGCACACAACACAAAGTAGAAGCTGGGCTCTCTCGTGTGTAACTTTCAGCCATAAACTGCAATCAAATCACCTCAAATAATACTTTGGAAGAGAAGCCACAGACAGACAATTACAGTACGGGAATGTTCTTTGGAGTATGAAATACTTTAAGTACATGACAATGTGGAGGAGCAACAATAGAGCCGTCATCAAATACTCTACCTAAGACCTCCCACACTTCAAAAAAAAGAAGGTGGAATCCCACATGCAAGTGGCTATTACATCACATCCATAGAGAGAATAGGATAAGGCCGGAAGTAGGTTAATTGGCATGCATTCAGACAAACCTTCAATGAAGTTAGGAAACGTCTTGTCCTCCGGTTCCTCCAGTGAGTGGTCCCAGTCTTCCTCAGATGAGGCTCCTTGCCATTTGGCCCCCACTGCGCTTGACAAAATTGCCCGCTCTATGGCAAGTGATTCCAGAACATCCAGGTCCAGTTCCTCTCCCTCCTCCTTATCTTGCACAGATGGAGGAGGTGACTGCTCCCCAGAAGCGCCAGAACTAATAAGCTGCTTCACCTCAACTATCTCTTCAACCACAACAATTTTCCTCCTCATGGCGGCCTCGTCTATGTCAGGACTTAAAGAGTCACAGGTGTCTCTTAGGTGAGGCTGCTCAGGCTGTGCAGCTGCGGGTGTGGCAGTGACAGAGGGTGTGTCCTCCTCCAAGTCCCTCTTCTTCTCTTGCTCCTGCTCTAAGGCCTCAGAAACAGAGAGCCGTTTCTCTGTGCTGCGCTCTGCCGCCTGACTGGTTGAATGTTGTGCAACTCTGGGAGGCTCCTCTCGCTTGGTAAGGGGGCTGGCTTGTGTCTGAGCTACAGCTGCCTCTGCTGTTACCGCTGGTGCTGCTGACGCTAATTCTCCGGCTGCGAGTGCTTCCCTCGCAGTGGAGGATGTTTTTGGTTTCGGAACCTCCTGCTTGATTTTTTCTGCAAAGACCAGTGCTGGCTCCACCTCCCCTTTGTCTGCTGGGGCCTCAGAGAGCACAGCTGCTGCCTGCTTGGTTTCCTCACTGCACATTCTTTCAGGAGTCATCTTTGGAGAAACATTCCCTTCTCGCAGTTCAGAGGCCATGACAGGGCTGTCTTTAACTGTGGCTTTGGGCAATGATGTAATGTTAGCTGATGGCAGTGCTTCTACTTCTGGCAAAAAGACAGGTTTTGTGTTTGTGGTGTCTGATACTGGTGCTTGAGGCTGCTTCTTCCCTTTCCCTTTCTTCTTGCCTTTGGAAGGTTCCTCTGCAGCTTTGCTTGTGGTTATTATGGATTCAGTCTCATCTGTCAGTTTCTGAGATTCTGACTGTGGTGCATGGCTTTTCTCTTCAGGTTTAGGACTTGTTTGAATGAGCTCCACTTGAGTTATTTTCTGCACAGTCATTGTTTCTACTTTAGTGACAATGATTTCCTCAGATTGGGCTGGCTCACTGTTTAACTTGTCTTTAGAGCTTTGTGGTCCCTGTGTAATTTTGCTGACACTGCCTCCATCAACCTCATGTTGTACTTGTGCATCATCTAGAGGTTCCACAAGGGGCACTGCAGGAATTTGAATTAATGGTGCTGATGCTACTTCATAAATACTCAGGTCCTCAGTTTGTTTAGGGACTTCCATTATTTTGCCCCCATCCATATCAATTTTAGCCTGAGTCGAATTTTCCTCTACAGATGACGTCCCCTCAGTCTTGATGTTGGTGCACATGGTCAGTGTCTCTGAGATAATCACTGATGTGGTTTGGAGGCCATTTTCAGCCACCTGCTCAGGGGGCTTGTCTATAGTGGTTTTTTCCTTCTCCAACTTTGAGCCGGGTTCTTCCTTGGCATTGATACCCTTGGATATCTCAATTGGAGATTTCTTTTTCTTTCTTTTTGATTTAGAACTTCCCTCAACCGCTTGTTTGGTTTCCAAAGCCACCTCCGTGGTGGCTGGAGGAGAGGTGTCTTCTTGTGCTAATGTGGTTCCCTGCACTGAGACTTTGAGGGCCTCTTCTGGCACTATTTTTTCATCTGTCTTGGCAGGAGGAATCACTTTAAATTGTTCCTGTTTTTTGATAATCTCTGTTACTGCAGCTTCCCCCATGACAGGTTTTGCAGCTTCAGCACTTGCCACAGGTGTTGAGAGGATCGTAACAATGGATGTTTTAACTTCAACTACTGAGGACTCAGCCACCATAGTACTTTTCTGGGGTGCTTCATCGGTTTTGGGCTTTGCTGAGGGTTGAGAGGTCACTTTTGCATCAATGAGCTCCTGAGTCATGTTAACTTTAGAGATTTCCTCTACTGCATCAGTGGACAACACTGGCTCACTGGCAGTACTATCAGGTGGGGGCTTGGTGGTCTGCAGAATAACTGTTACATTGGCAGTTTCCTTGGCCTTCGCTTGATCTATTTTAGATTCAACAGGAGTCTTCACTTTTGAAGGTTTAATTGATTCCTCATTAACCTTTACTCTCTTAAGCTTCTCTTCCTCAACATCTTTATTGACAGGTTTTGTGACACTAGTAAGGACTTTGGATGTTTCCTGAGTGGCACCCATTGTAATAATTGCCTGGGCCTTCGCTTCATCACCTGTGGCCTTGACCTCTGCAGATTTAATCGGATCCACAATCACCTTTTTTGACCTCTCTTCCTTGACATCTTTATTGTCAGGTTTTGGGATGACAGGGATGGCTGTGGCAGTGTCAGTAAGGAGCATGGTGGTTTCCTTAGCTACAGCCATTGTAACAACTGCTTGGGGTTTTACTTCATCAGTTGCCATTTCAGCCGTAGCCTTGACCTCTGCAGATTTAACTTGATCCACAATTAACCTTTTTGTCTTCTCTTCTTTGACCTCTGTATCAGGAAGTATTTTGATAGCTGAATTGCTTGCTACCATTTCGCTAGGCTCCTTGGAAGCTTTTACATCAGCAATTTTAAGCTTCTCTTTATTTGCTTTAGGAGGAGAGGGTTCAGCTAGAATCTTTGATGTTGCAGCACCTGTAGCCTCAGCAACAGCAGCCACAGTTAATGGTAGGGTTGTTTTGGAGGATACTGATGTCAGAGTGGTCTGTGACACATCCTGTTTCAAAGCTGCTCTCTGAACTTGAGCAGAAATTGGCACCCTCTCCTTTTGGACTTCAGACACTCTTCTCACTTGTGATGCTGATACCTGCTTCTCACTGCTCACATCCGGCTGCTGATGAGTTACTCCTTTAACCCGACTCTCCTCCATCAATGCTCCTTCACTTCTGAAGTTGTTGCCCTTCCTAAACAGAGGCTGAGGCTGGGCCTCCACTTCCCATGATGCTTTTGGCCTGACTGGTTCTGCAGCTAGCGGACGACCCCTAAACCTGGGGGTCCTATCAGAGTAGCTCTCTCTTTCTCCAGGTCCCATCATCTTATGACGGTAGCCTTGCCGCTCAGCCTGAGCCTCTTGGCTCTCTGCTTCACCCCTGCGTCCTGGCTTAGGGACATAAGATGTAGGACCTTCCACAGATTGGACCCGTGCAGCCCGGTGGGCAATGGCCAGGGTTACAGTTGGTTTCCTAAACCTCTGCAGGGAGGCAGGAACAATCTCAGAGGGCAGGCGGAGGTAGTCACGCAGGTAAACAATGCCCTCATTGGTCAAGTACCAGTAGAAGTGTTTCCAGGCAAATGTCTCTTTCACATAACCCCTAGACTTAAGAGACCCCATGGCACGGATTACTTGTAAATTGCTCACACCTTCTATCTCAGGGTGCTTGGTCTGAGGCCTCTTGTCCTTCTTGGCAACCATGACACCATCTCGAAACAGGACTTCATAGATGGCCCTCAGCTCCCTCAGGGGCATCAGCATTCCAGCAACCATTGTGCTTTATGTCAGTATACTCTCTCTAAGTAAAACTGAAAATAACAACATGAAAGGAAGATAATTAAGGTAATCTCACGTCTTGTTGTGTGAAAGAATCCAGTGGCAAAACCGGCTGTCACGTGTTTCTCAATACAATCTTTAAAAAAAATGAGTGAAGAAATCCTTGTAGTCTGTTTTTCTTACTTTTCTTTCCTCTTGTTCTTGTTGATCCTTTAGATATTGTGAAGAAAAAGAATATTCCTCTGTGAAATCTGACTTAAACAAAGTCAAAAGTGTGCTGTTCCCCTACATGCAGCGTGGCTGGGAATGAACAGTCTCCGCTCTGCCGAGATGGCAATGACAGAATGGAAGAGAGGGAGCGTGTGAGAGAGTGTGAGAGAGAGAGAGAGTGAGGCACACTTCTCTGATTGGCCCCTCCCACTTTCTCTCTCTATTTCTTAGGAAAAAACTGACATGGAAAAAAATTCTCACTAAAGTAAATGCTACAGCAGAAAGTAGGAAACAGAAAAAAGTGCAATAAAATGATCGAAATAAGCAACAGGCAAAGTCAAATGAAAGGAGCAACACACCTACGAAGTGTATTTGAGCACATGTTCTGCTCTGTGACTTTTACGAAGACATCCACCCACTAAAGCACACGCCTCCTATATAATGTACACACACACACACACACACCTCTAAACACACACTATGACTGGCTGAAACACAACCTTTGGCATGTCACACACACCGGCTCAATAAATGGGCTGTTTTGAACCGAGATTAGTTTAGAAGAAAGAGAGTCACCCAGTTGACATACATCTATCCTGCCCTGCAGCAACTTGCTGGCCATTCATGTGGGTTATAGTTTTACACATTTCCTGATCAGGTATCACTGAGGAGCTTTCACTCTACACACAAGGCGTGGTTTCAGATCTCATGTCACATAGTCTTTGAATGCATAAAGTTAAGGCTAGTGACATTTCATGAGAAAATACATAAATCACCGTAAATGGTCATGGTCTCCCTTGACAGACATAGATTTTACTAAGGTTTTATAGAACGGTAGTTTGATATGAACCATGCTGACATAGTCTAACTGAACTAATATTAGGCTCAATTCTATTCATATCCGTGTTTGTTTGTTTGGTCACCAAGTGAAGGAAACTGCATAGACAAATCAGTGTTTCTCATTGCAGCTCATTAAAGTGATGCAATAGGCTGTAAAGCAACCCAAAGTTGTGTTGCTGCTTCAGACGGCTAACATTAGGGCTTCATGCCTTGATTTAGCTGGGAAGCAAGAATCTGTCTTGCACAACTATATAAAGAACTGCACATTATAGCTAACCTTTTCAGCACTACCCCGAACATGATATCAGATTTCTTTCCCTAGATCACTTCTCTCTTCTGTACATCTGTCTCCTGTTCGTCTCTCTGTGTCAGTGTGTGTGTGTGTGTGTCTCCTCTTGTGGCCAGTGTCCAGCAAGAGCGTAACTGCAAGGAAAAATTATCATTGCATGATGGAGACACGTTCACTCACTCTCATCCCATTGAAAAGAAAAGGATACATTGAAGAGTAGAGTAAGCAGACGGCACTGAGACTGGTAAAACAGTGATCTAGTAGCAAAATTATAGTGGTGAAGAAATGGTGCATTCCCCCTGCTGTTTGAAACACACACACTATTACACATCCAAACACTGGCGGAAAACTGTTTTCATTTTGTTTGCCATGGCAACAGACAAATGAAGTGAGCCAGTTCTGAGTAAGCCACATATCTGCTGTAAAAGCTGCAGTGGAGCAGTAGGCCATAAATCTGATGTCCTGGACAGCTGGACTACACTGTCACTTCTCAGACCACTATTTGCAAAGACACTGATCTGAAACAAACCATTAGCACACTGTCAGGCTTTCATCAGAATTTTTGTCTTACATACAGCATTGCATTAAGACCACAAACATAAAATATGAAAAATAGCATATTAATATCATTCTAATTCATTGACTGCAGACAGTATTTTTGGCAGTAGTGTAGTGAACCTCATTAATGTCTTTACTAATGCTGCCTTGAAAACGATTACTGTCACACAACATATCTAACTAGTCAGACTAGGAGATCATACCTTGGGCAATGTACTCCACCTATAGCAGATATCCTCCAAAACAACCCTCACGACGTTAGAACATCTTTAGTGTTGCAAGTAAAGTTATTAATTCAGACTGAAGGCTGGGAGGAGTTTTTTGGTGGAAGAACAAAGAGATTCCATGGTTCATCATACAAGAAAGGCATTCCTCCGTATTGCAAAACAAATGTTTTATCATTGACATGCTGTAGTTTGCCTGGCATTAAAGCAGAGGCGGTGGTGGTGGCAGCCAGTAAGAACTGGCCGTGTATGTGCATGTACAGATCTGCAAGCCTGAGCTCAATTAAATGTGTTTAAGTCACATGAAGTTGGTTGTGACACATTTTATTAGTCAACTTATTTGTTTTTTGGTACATTGCTCCAGTTGGTCATGTAAAACAACAAATAAGGACCTTAGTCAAACAGAAAAAAACAAATATATTGAAAATAATGCAAATCAGCCCTAATGAATAAACTAAACATAAAAGTTCAAGCCCTAGAACTATCTTTCCTGGGATAATCTGTATCACTATTCATGGTGCCTTGCTCTCCAGGCTGCATATCAGTGTGATTTCATGCACTGTTTATACACAAAGTGCTCAGTGAACTTCAAATTTCCCACAGTGACCCTTATTCTGGCTCAAGTCCTGGTCCTTTCAACCATTCAAATATTAAATATGCCCGCTTCATGAGAAATACTTTATCACCGGACCTGACAAACCCTGGCTGACATGGTCTGCTGCTGCTACTGCCTTTTTTAGTGACTTGGTGGTAACAATAGCACTGTGCATATTTGAGGTGTCTGTAACTACTTAATAAACGATCAGAAATAGAGACACGGAAGGGAATGGGACTGAAGCTCACAATAGAACTAATGGCATCTAAGTTCATTCAGTCTGTTAACGGGTATCATAGCAGCAGACTGTTGCAAATGGAAGCATGATGTGATTGGCTGAAGCAGATAAAAGGAGTAATAGACTTTGGAGAAGAGCATCTGAATAGATTCCTGGTTAAGAGTCTCTCTTATGCTTCAACATTTCAGACCTCCACAAGTCCCAGAATAGACTTGTCACCACCAACTGATGGTAGCTGGCGACTGGCCCACTGTAAAAGCCTGCTGCTTGGGGGGGGGTCTATTGGTCTTGCACACGTGCCCTCCATTCTGACATCAGATCCAAATCACTCGAGCCACTTTCAGGGAAAGTAAAGGTCAGCAGATCCTTTCCTACCCATTAATGTATGAGCTTATTACAAGAAGCTAGTATGATGTTACAACTGAAGAACAAATGTTTGAATATGTTAGAATGGTGGGTCCCCCTGATGATTGTCACATGCAATCCTAATGTTAGCTCGATAAATTTGTATCAAGCTATCAAGATTCACAGTAAGTTTGAATTAAGGAGCAGGTTTTAAAGCAGGGACAACTGCAACAAGTCTCCCCTCTCTCAGCTACTGACATGAAATCAATGAAGCTTCCCAGCAGAGCTGTAGTAACTGAAATGAGGCAATGCTGCTCCAAAGATATATTTTAAAGTACATAAAGTACCTTTTATGAAAGCATGAGCTGGATAAAACAGACACAGAGAGGGATGTTAACATTTGTTTGCAAGGCAAACAAGAAGAGTGGCCATTAGCCTACTCCAAATCATGACTTGCAGTTTTTAAGTTATGACGCATCACTCTGCAATGCACGAGCACTGCCTTTTTATCTGGACGATAAGCCTATTTTCAATTGAAGAGCTTGTCTCCTGTGTATAGTTAGGCGAGTGACCCCCTCAGTCGGGGACAGCTGCGGCCCCTGACAGAGCTGACTCACGCTAGAGCACAAACACCTCCGACCCTGGAATCTGCTAAAGTTAGCAGTTGTTGGTTAGTTGTTGTAAGCAGCTTTATATGGAGGCAGTGGTTGTCACCACAGTAATTATAGGCTTTCCCAGTAATTAGATTTAACTGATTAATGAACTCATGGTCTAACAAAGTAATATATCAAATTGCAATTAAAAAAAAAACTTCATCGACTAAAAGAGCACTATGGGTGGCATAAACATGTTTCTTTGATTAAAAAATTTAAAAATTAGCTTAACAATTGTAACATGCTTGACTGCATTTGAGGCCTAAATTCCACCTCCAGACATTAAGACAACCGTGACTGATATCTGTATGTGGCAGCATGGATAACAGTGTCAATTGGTGCTTGTACAGGCAGAGAAAGTAGCCTTTGAAATGCAAGAAGGACTGAAGCTGCAAGGATTGACCCTTGGTGCTGTCTGGTCCCTTGCCACTCTGGGTGTAATTGGAACACTTTAGTGGGGTTAAAGATTGATGATTTGAAAGGAACTGCATCACATTCAAAGCCAAGGGGACTAGAAATAGTTTGAGGGGTGGTCAGCAGACAAAAAAAAACTCTACATACTGTATACAGTTCCACCAATCACAAACCCACAGAAGTGTGTTAAACCACAGAAAGGCTTCAGACAAAGAAGCACTGTGTGTTAGGAGCTGGTGAGCATGGAAGAGGTGTCTTTGGCATTCCTCTCACTGCTGCAAAAATAAATAATCAACTGTTCTTGGATAACTGAGGTAAAAACAAGGGGGCAAACTTGCGGCAGAAGGAGAGAAATTCTTTGGTCTGTTCAGAGCTGAGGGGCAAGAACAATAGACAAAGCAATGTTCTGAAATCAATCAAGGCACTATAGGAACTGTTCTTGTTGCTTTGCCAATCTAAACTTCTCTTACCCCATAAATATCTTTGGAGTTGCATAAGGCTTGTTAAAAGTAACTCTGGGGTACGACACCTCTGTTTTATAAAATAAAGTTTCTGCAACTGCGTAAAAGTGAAAGAAAATTCCAGCGAAGAGTATTTTTGAAGAAAAGCTTAAGTTAAGTGATATAAAACTATAATCACATCACAAGTAGAATAGCCTACTGTGTGAGCAGAGGGGAAAAATCCAACTCTTGGCTTTTGTTTCACCAATATAAGCGTACATGCACATGGAAAATCTATAAACTGTGTGCTTGAGGTAAAAATGACAAGCCTTGCTTGTGTTCTCAACTCCACGCGTCACAGATCACACTGACTTCTCCTTTTCCAGAGTGGAAAGAAATGAAGTCACAGATTATGCCTGCCTTCACCATCCTTACTGACCAAAAATAAGCAGGATCACCCAAAACCGACTGCCAAGTCCCTTTCATTCTTACTCACTCTCTCTCCAACAAGCTGTCTGTCATGTGTTAGCGGTAGTCTCTATGTGTCCAACAGCCTCTCAGACTTGGACAGGAGCCCACCCACAAGGGGGTATACAAGGGCTTACTGAAAGCAAGAGCAGCAATGTGACAGATTTGCCATATCTAACACTACGGACAGCATCAGCACTGGATAATACTGGATAATGTTCCCTATTGATGCAGAGGATGCCACAGTATTCCTCATTCTAACATTTAAGATCTATAATCCAGCAGTTTGGGAAAGGGGAAGATATATCCTGCAGTAAAAAAAAAAGAAACAGAATATGTTTCTTGCTACTCTGATTACAGTAATAAAACTCAGCTTTTGGCGGTAAGTTCTGCAAACAGCCAATGACTACAAAAAGGCTTTGTGTTATAAACAAGTTCCAGCGGTGAGATCTGGACAGAAAATTTGAACCAGCCCTCGTCTCTCTTGTTGTTTCTCCTGTGAGAGCTGTATGCCAGCTCAGCTAAACTGCAGCCAGGGATCAAAATCAGCATGCAAGAGATGCATTTCACCATTTAGGAGCCAGAAAGGGCTTAACTATTGTTGCACAAGATAGATCCATGATACGCTCAACTCCATTTTTAACTCTCCACATTTCAAAACTTGAAAAATTAGGTGTTGTTTGCACGTGGCCACACCTCTTCATGACAGAAACTTTCATTTGACCAATGCTGATAACCATTTACTCACTGCGTCCTGCCTCCTTTTTCCACTATTGTATTATAATCAGTCTAGGTTTGCCACTTACCTTTCTTTGGGCTGAGCCAGAAGCGATCACCAAGAGGATCTCCTACGTCCATGCTGCTTTGATCTGACATATCATACAAAGGCTTCAGTGCTTCTAACAAGACACCGCATTTCGTTTCTGTTTTCACCACCCAGTCTAGACCAAACTGCCATACTCCTGAGACCCACTGCCCTTCCAGTGGAACAACATGGCATGCAAGATGGGTCTAAGAGAGAGAAGGAATGGGAGTGGAGGGGTACATTCAGGGTAGGGAGGGTGTTTGTGAGAAAAGAACAAGGGAATCTTTTCATCTCTGGTCCATAAATGCAGAGGAACATCTACACCATAAATCTGAAAGCTTTGCCAGGCTGGACACATCCTCTCTGCTGCCCTGGATACCCTGCCTCTTGTCCCATACATCTGAATGCGCCGACACTTTTTTTTTTTTTTTTTTTTTTACAGCAGCAGCTAAATGGGAGATACACATTGGATGCCTTGTTCAAGAATCCCCGCAAATAACAGCCCCATAGATTAATATGAAGGGTGGACACAGGAAAAAAGGAGGACATAGAGAAAGACAGAAAACAAAGAAGAACAAAGAGCCAGTCTGCAAAAGACACCACTAAACCATCCAAAGTAAGGCCACCAACAACTCTGGCTTTGTCTCTCACATACTCATTCATTGGTCTATGGAGAGCAATTAGACTTTTTGTAAATCGCTAAAGAATAGCGAGTAAATCCGAGAACTGTAGTATTAGCGAACCAAAGGAAAACAGAACCACCATGTAGAACTCCTTGAAAATTTCCTTACAGTGTGCAACTGGTAAAACAATATTTCACAAGCTCTGAGATCATCGGGAACGGTTAGTGCTGTTTCCAAAGAGTGCGGCTGACCCTTAAGGGTAAGATAAGGAGATAAAGCAGAGACTGAGCTGAACGTGCATCTACTGCAGCACAGCCCAAACTCCTTGTCAGACTAATCTGTGGGATGTTAAACCTGTCAAAACATAATCCCCCTTTCAATGAATTTTGATGGTTATCTTACACTGTGGCCCCTTCCATGATCCTTTATATACATGGAAAGATAATGAAGTGAGGACTTTCACCATAAAATCTTTAGTTCACACATCGCTGTCTTATAGGATAGATTCACATTCACAAGTCTTTCTAAATACCTGTGTGACCATGTTATGTACACAGAGAGTTTCTGTAATCATTCCTCCTGGTGATACTGGAAATTAAGAGATGTCTTATGTGATTATACTGTAAGAGACTGGAGGGGGGGTAAAGAGTTCTCATTTCAGCTAGAAAAGTTACATCTTTGCACAGAATACAGACTTTTTTTGAGGATTTTTTTTTCTAATCTATTTACTTTTTTGCCAGGAATTATTACAGAACATTAAAAACCTCTTGCAATGTACATACATGTACGGGCATGTGAGAAATCCATGAAGACATACTTGAAAAATTATGTTATCTAATCTAAAGTATCAGGGATTTAAAATCATACTGTGCCCCTCACAAAATGGAGCTCCCGTCTGGTTGGTGAGGAGGGCATAAAATGGCTGTAGGGAACACCAGGTGTGGCAGTGCCAACGGACACAGACTAATGCTACGAGTAGGCAAGTGCATTCATTCCTCCTTTAATCTGCACTTAAGGGAAAAAGGAGCAAAGGAGGAAATATCGGAGTGAATGTGGAAAAGTGTCCCAAACAATATAGCAATGTCACATTTTAAAGAATAGAAGAAAAAATATAATTTGAATATTTGCACAATGAGTCAGCGTCTGCAAGCCACACGTGGGTGTGGCCTTGCTGGACTGGGTTGCTGTAGCAACGCAGCCCACAGGTTAGGCAAATACCATGTGCCGTCCACGGCTGACGTCCCAGAGAACGTGGGCCTGCTGCAGCTGCTGCCATGGGCAACCAGCTATCAAACAACAAAACTTGACATAGGATCCCGACTCCAGCCTTCCTGACTGGCTGCCACAATGTGCGGATTTGCATTGAAACCTGAAGAGGTTGAGCTTTATTTTTAGATAGGCATCCTGACAATCAGCCTCTAATGAAATACACACAAACACAATACAGGTGCATCCTCACCCACACACACACACACACACACACACACATTCCCACTGACACACAGAAAGGTGATTTATTATCCTCACTCTCATAAAACCCCTCCATCTGGAGAGAATCAGTTGCATTCTTTCTTTCCTAAGAGCAAAAAAAAAAAGACTCCATGTGCTGCTCTTTTCACAAAAGACAGACTTGCAGTAAACTTGCTTAGTGTGTTTGTGGCTGAAGAAAGAAAGGGACTATTCTACTACAGCTTCAGAGTCCAGTTTCAGACAGCGGTGACTCAACATCATTATTGCCTCTGTAACTTTTATAAACTGGATTTCACTGAGCTGACCCACCCACAAGAGGGCTCTTGTAACTGAGCCATGTAGGAAAGAATTGCAACAGCCACAGCAGTAAGAGACAATGTAACCTTTTAAATTCATGCTGCTCCTCTTTTGAATGTCTTTTTCTGAAAGATCAGATATTTTATTTGCAAGAAAGCACAGAGACCCTTACTTAAAAGGCACTTGGGGAATCGGAGGTGTGTTTTATCTGGCGCAGAAAAGCAAGATTTCACTTCTCTTTCTGAAATCCTGCCAGTCCAGCACTGAGAGGCGAGGACAAAGCATCGCCACAGCAGCAAGACAGGTATGATGAAGTAGACCAGATCCACATAAACACCACAGAACAATAATCAATCTGCAGAAATAATACTGAATAAGTAATGAACACATTACACAAGTTTTTTTTTCTTTGCTGTTTCTTGCATTTGTGTACTCCATGAACTTCAGGAATGTTCTGATATCTGCAGCAGATTATAATTACCGGGGAAGAAAAGACAAAATGTACCCAACATGTCCTTTCATGAAACAATGTGCCAAAAAAATGCATCTCACAGCTTGACACCCATGTCACAAAAACAACTTACATGGCACAAAATTGAAGGATTTATCATGTTGTACCGAGCTCTAACCAACAGGTAGAATGATATATGAGTTTGTTTGTTTTTTTTTTACTTTCCATTCGGCACTTAAATTAAGTTCTAATTAGGCCCCTAGGGTTATTGTCACAGTGACTTGTCTGTGAGATTGGAAAGAGTTCAAGACATGAATTGTGGGATATGATACACCACACCCACAGCTACACTGCCGCTGGATTAATAAAATATCAGGTGTTAACTGTTAAGGCTCAAAGTACAATCCACTGGAAGAAATAATAAACGCCTACATTAAACCACACCACTGAGTTTCCATTGGACTAAGCTTGTTATAAATCTATAATATTTATGTCATCCTCATTTTATTTTACTCATCGGCCAACTCCACCCGCAATTCAAGCGTCCTCACTGCTGCAGGAGATGGCATTTTGCCTTCCTCTTTGCATGTTCTTATCGGCATGGCTGTATTGGTTCCACATCCTGTTTTCCACTGTGACACCTATGACTAAAACCCCTGCCTTAAAGAGAGAATAACAGTCCAAACAATGGGCAGCCTTCCTTTCCAAACTGTAATAAAAAACCAGTGAGCAGGAGCTGCTCCAATACTGAACAATGCAGTGGAGTCGTTTACTGTCAATGGCACAAAAACGAGCTAAAAGCAACTCCTATATGAAGATTCACAGAAGAAACGGTCAGAGTGTATTAACAGTTTGTCCTTTAGGGCGTGTGGCCCCTGTGGGGACAAAAACAGCAGAGTAACTACAGTCAACAGCTTATCAGGTTACTCTCCTGACAACTCTGAGAATTGTTTTGTGTTTTTACAACCTCACCTCCATGGTACAGTCTTTAAAACAAAACCACACTTTGAGCTTTTCAAAAGGTTACTGACATGATGCACGAATAAAAGATGTGGGGCCAGTTTTGTTTCTTAAAATTTTTATGAACAGTACACTCTTGCGGTACAACTGAAGCTTGCCAGTGAATGTTTCTCTGAAGTACATGTCCTGCAGGGGGATTAGATATAATCGAGTATCAAATGAATTTAACAGCGGCATGCCCTTTGAAGGGAATGACAAGCCAGTTGGCTTCACCTTTAACTAAGATCTTTAACTAAGGCCCTGCTTTGTAAAGGTGCCAGAGCACCCATGTGAGGTGTGACCAGGTCAAGTAATTACTCACCCTCAGGTGATGAAATGTGAGCCAGCGTGCACTGGGGCTCACAAAAGCTGGGACAAAATAGAATATGTCATATCATAAGGTCACCCCTTGTTCAAACACCTCCAGCAAGAAATTCAGATATGTGGAAACACTAGTTTCTTACTGTATTGACATTGACCAACCACACACACACACACACACACACACACACACACACACACACACACGTTCTTGGCATTTTTGAGTTATGAGTAAAGTCTGGAGTAACTGAACTAGCATTGTTTGCCCCTGCCCTACCCTTCAATCACACACCCACACCATTTCACCAACATTGGATGGCATTTCTCCATTTTCACTCCACATTTACTGCACAGCAATTATCATGCGCAGACCCTCGGCAGAGTCTTGATGAGTCCTTAATTAAACACTGCGAGAAAACATGACTAAATGGACGAGCTTCTGGTCATCCTTTCCACGACACACCTTGAGCTGGTACTACACTTAAGGCGAGGCAGTGAAGTGACCTGCTCTATTATGGGGGCCAGACTACACCCAGGTGTTACAGCCTTTCCACTGGCTTACCATTAATGGCTGTGAAACATTCCAGATGTACTTCAGAGGAAAATGATGGCCTGCGAGGGCAGGTCTTGACCCAACCCTTCTGAACCAAGAAAGCTGTGACTCTTTCAAGACAGCGTAAAACCTGCTCTGAAGTATGTGTATAAGTGTGTCATGTGTGTAATACAGAAAAGCAATAGTAAAGCAGTCATTCATTCATCATGCAAACACAGTAGAAAACTGCATCATTAAGTCAGTCGAGAAACAAACATCACTAGCAGCCATGATGAACAAATCTATTAATCAGAGTACTTATTGGTTCAGATGTTCCGGATCATCCTCCAACAACAGTGAAACAACAGAAGAAGGGACACTCACCTGAAAAACAGAAAGAGAGAGAAAGAAAATATTAGAATAATCGGAGCTGTGGTGAATACAGATATAAATAAGCCCCATTAAATACTAGTCGGTAAAACAGCGGAATTAAATGATAGACAAAGAGAAAGTGGTCTTCCCAGTGTGAATGTGGCCTCTGACACTTGCAAAGATTTAAATCAAATGGTCCCATTTTTCTCCACATGCAGCAGCACTCCTGTTTTAATAGCTGCCCGACAAAAAGTTAAGTTATAAAATCATGCTTGAGCCTTGAGGTTGAGTTTATTTCCGCTCAAGTGATGTCTTTTTCACATAAGAAAGATAAGATCTTCACCTTGATGACAAGAGATATTACCGGATATGAGTAACACATCCAAGAGGCAAACTCAAGTTAACTGGCTAATATCACCATCTACTGGACGGATAGAACAAAGGCAGGTTTGGTGTTGCTCAGCATGATAGAAAATTACTAAGAATTGTTACTGGTAGGGGTATCATTCACAGTATGCTAGAGCATTTCAAATTCCATGCCACCACATCTTCCATACTCATTTGATGGCAAATAAAATAACCTATGTGGACAAACTGGTCCTGAATATACAAGATCTGGTATATAATGACTAAATAAATTCAATCAGCAGTTGCCATCTTTGCTTTTCATTATCATAACCACAACAAGATATGCATTTTCAATAATGCTCATTAAGAAAATAACTGTGTTCGACACAGTAATCAATATTAAATGATCAAGCGCCAGAAAATCAGGCTGTTGGCTTAAAAATGTTCCAGACCTCCTCGGTGTGGTGACTATTTCAGATGAGAGGCTCCAACTTTACAGCTGCCCCTTACCACTGGGGTCATTCCACTCTGCCCCCGACATTTACCACCCACATCGCCCCGCTACTGTGTAGGTCATACCGCACATAAGCACCAGTCCAGTTTCCTGTGCATGTCAGTTACATATGAATACTGGCTACCAGCCATCAGCCCTGCTAGTGTTTCTGAGATGTAACAAACACTGTGTTAAATCAACGCCTCATGACATTGGTGATCCGGGAAGTATCCTGTTCTAAAAAAGGACCTGTCTAACATTTGGTATGGTTTTCAACAGGTGTTTATGGAGAATATTTATGGTCAATATTATATTTTATTAGCTTATGAATTTTTAGGTTATGGAGAGGATAGTAATCTTTGAGTGTGAAGGTTTTAAACTTTAATGGATTTACATTATTTTTGTCCAACATTGACAAATGCTTCGCACTCTGCAACTTATTTCATGTGGATACATCTTCTTTTCAGGGCTTTACACCCCCTAAAAACATGAATCCAATGATCTAATTTTATTGCAGGCATACCATGTGTCATCTTTTCAGTTGAAATCTCAGCAGATAATAAAGACCAAATCTGCCAATTATTTCATAAATGTATCGTTTAATTTAGTCAGAAGATGGTAAAAATCTTGATCACTCTCCCAGAGCAAATTACTTGTTTTACCAACAGCAACAGCTTGAATGCTTGCCCGCAATTTCTTGTCACAATGTACAAAGTTGCCTTGTGTCACTCCAGTGATAACCTGACGTGCGATAACTGCTGCCAGAACCACAGCCAGACTTTAAGCACGGAACAACAGGATATGAGCTGAAGCATCCTGAAAGAGCAGTCAGACGCTCCTGTGGAACATCCCATGGTCACATTTCCTGGATGGACAGACTGCTGTCGGAAATAGTCACAATCAAGGACAACATCATGGCCCCAGGAAGCATTATTTTATTTAGAGAAAGACAGTCTCCCATATATTTGTCATGGAAAAGCATCTAGACAGGGGAAAATGGAATCAAATCAAAGGAATCAGCCTATTTTACTTTAGAGCCACTTTTCAGAGGGTCTGTCAAAGAGGAGTAAATCTGGAACTGCTCAAGGATACTTTAGCGAAAAAGTAGAAATGTAAAGGCTGACTGCATCAACCAATGGCCCAAAGTAACAATTGCACCCATTGATTCTATTTCCTGAGATTTGGCGTTGGAGTTGAGATTTGAGTCTGATAATTGCAGAAAATCAGAAAGTCAGGGTCAACAGAGAGGTTGTGAGCGAGCCAACAGTTTAGCCTGATTATCCAACCTACTTCATATAAGGGTGAAATCGAAAGCAAATCTGTAATGTCAGGAAAATCCTGTGTGCACACAACTATGTCAAGTACAGGTGGTCAAAGCTGAACTAGATTTACGGCCTGTAAACTGTGATGAATGTTTACAACTGACAGTTTGGATGATAATGTTACCAATTTGTTTTGATTGGCTAACCTGAGTGACTGATTAATCCTGTAGGACTGTCTGACTCAACAACTGCATTTGTTTTGGTCTGTCACTGTGTTCCTTGATCCCGGAAATTAATTAATTTGATGATGTTATCATGACTGGAACACTGCTCTATTATTTTTTTTGGAGCATTCAACTGCATCTCATGGTCTTCATCAGCAGGAGATTGATCAGTGTTTGTTCACTGAACAATGACCTTAAAAGCTCTGGAAAAGCGCTAACCCATGCTCTGTGGGTTACAACTGAATTCAAGTAATTCAACAATGTTGGCGGCATACGCATTCAACCATTTTTACCTGCTGATCACGTGTCCAGACAGAAAGCAAAAGGTTCCCTCAGACTTAACAGAGCTCATTAGAAAACAATTATGCAAGATAAGAGTGTAATAATTTCATTAATGGTCAAAGTGAAAGCAATTAATCAGACAGTTAGTACGATTATGTAATGATGTTTTGTTAGCAACTGCAGTAGGCCCTTTCATTGCCCACTAGGGGGTGGAGACTGCATTCTGCTCCTGTCCAACAGCAACAACAACCTAACACACAGAAGCGAGCACAGCCTCAGAAATCTGCCCTCAGCTTTTCCTCTCTGTTCTGCTGCAGCATTTGGGAACACTGGTGACTAGCAGACGGACAGACTTCCACTCAGACATAGACACACAGTACACTGCTTCTTCTCACTTTGTGGGAGGTCTCTGAATCATGCTGTGTCCTGATGGAAGCTCAGTGGGAACATTTTCTCTCAGTAATCCCACAAAATTTGACAGCAAAGGGCCTTTGAGTGAGAGAAAAATCCCTCCTCTGTGGGACTGAGAGTCAGCAGCACGGCAACATCACACTCAGCAGTGCACACGAAAGGTAATTTACTGCCGAAAAAGGGACATAAACCGGCAAATTAGGGAGCCACTAAAGACAAGACAGTAAATCTCTGTAGGACTCTACGGCCACAGTCAGCATCCATTCACTACTGAGTTACACCTTGAAAGGTTTAATCCATCTGTGATGCAGCATTATGAGATCAGAGGGTGATGCTAAACCTTTCTGTCAGTACATTAAATGACAAGTGCTACTGCGTCATTTACAAGTTGTTATGCCTGTGCTGTCTTAGCACTCTACTTACAGAGGACCACTTATCAGCCATGAAGTAAGAAAAGTGTTATGACATCATTTTATTGATGATTTTTGCTCATTTCTGTCTGTTCAACCCACAGCTGTAATACCCCAATACCCCATGTGAGGAAGTGGTGCCCCAAAACCTACATAGTCCCAACTCTAAGCAATACAATAGGTCCCAATAACTAGTGTTCCCCAATGCAGGGACATCAACATGTGTATGTCTCCCAAAACCTGTGACTGTGTGACTGTGAGTGCTGAACACTTTATGTTTAAAATTAATAGGACAGACTGTTGCAATGTCTTCATAGAATTGTATGATCACATTGTATTTAATTTTTTTTGAGTGAGTCTTTCCTTTCTACTTTTCTTTTTTTTTTGCACTGAATAGAACTGCACACAATTTCATTGTACTCCTGTGCAATGACAATTAAAGATTCTGATTCTGATTCTTTAATCAAAACTGTAAGGTGGGGAGGTTAGACTCAATATCTCAGTGGAAAAATGAATATATATTGTCTAGAGTTTCAGAAACTCTGTCTGAAACAGGGAAAATAACATGTTTTGAGGACCGGTATGAGGACAATAAACCTGTAGTCCTCTATACTATGGCACACACAATCATTAGCAGCTTTAAATGCATGTTGTCTTGTGTTCAATGCAAGCACGGACAAGAAAAGCAAATAGGCTACAAAATATGGAAGACACACTGATCCAGCGACAACACAGAAGACAGAGAAGACAACTGTAGAGAAAAGGTATATTGGTTCAGAACGGTTTCAGCTTCACATGGTCTTCTTCACTACAGAAGCCAGTCCAGAGACATACTGTTAATTGGTTAGGTTAATTGGTGACTCTAAATTGCCCGTAGATGTGAGTGTGAATGGTTGTCTGTCTCCATGTGTTGGCCCTGTGATTGGCTGGCATCTCTCCCAAAGTCAGCTGGGATTGGCTCCAGCCCCGCACGACCCTTGAGGATAACCAGTAAAGACAATGGATGGATGGATGCATGTTTTGTCTGACCAGTACTCTAAAACCCCAAAGTATTCTGCTTCTATTTAGACAATTACTGCATTATTAATATTGCTGATGATAATGTACTGTTCTTGTACTAATTTACTAAAATTTAACAATTCTCATCTCTCTCATTCTTACACAGTCTATGGTTACACCACATAGAACAGAGGAATACTCATAATGTATGCATTGATTTGGACTACATATAGCTGTATTACAGTGTATTCATTATTGTATTGTTGCATAATTAAATGATGATCTACTGTAGCAGTATGGATTTCCAATAGACTCTCAGCTGATGATAATGAGTTCTAACTTATTATTCTTTTGTATTCTGAATACATTTGCAACCATATAAATCCTGATCTGAAAGAACGCTAGTTAATGCACTTTAATTATGCATGATATTATCCATCACATGTTTGTGAGCATGAACCATTTATGTGATGCCACAGATATAATGTAAATGGAGATACAGTATATTTTCTGGAAATTCATTTATGAAGTGATGTACAGATAAAAATCAAATGGGAATATATGCTCCAGTCTACTTAATTGATATAAACACCTGACAAATCAAGGTACACCAGCACATTGATTCAATAATGCCACAAATTTAAGGTTATAGCATTCCAGCTCCTTTATTTGTAGCATGACGCTTGAGGGACAGCCCTCCTTCAATGGAACGGCCAAATCTGACAATGACACATTTTATGACATTTTTTATGAGTGAGCTGCTGCTTTATAGTTTGACTTGTGTGCAGTCCCACCCACAGCCTAGAAATCCCTTCTCTGTCTGCTCTCCACCTGTATCACTTTACCTCCTGGCTCCCTTACCTGTCTCCTTTCTCTCCTTTCAGCTGCAGCACACTAACAGTATACACAACAGCGTGGCTTACCTTTGCTTGAGTAGAAAGACTCCATGCTGAGCATTTATAGTAGTAAAGTCCAAAGAACTTCAAGAACCTCAAGAGTCACGGCAGCGAATTTCCTCCAACAGCTTTCCTTCACTTCTTTTTGATCTCACTATATCACACCAAATCTTTGACTTTCTATCTGTGTTCTTTCTCCGCTCTCTCTTTCAAACATGTCACACTGTGCAGATCAACGGAATAGGAGTCCTCCCCTCCTCCTTCACAGGTCAGAGCCGCCCTCCATAATAATACCTCTGTTCGTGTGTATGTGTGCGTGTGTGTGTGTGTGTGTGTGTGTGTGTGTGTAGCGCTGAAGTGTTTGAAAAAGAGCTAAAATTTCAGAGCAGCAACAAAGGCAAACAAGGGCGTAAAAAGCGAACAAAGAGCATGAGTTAAAAGGATAAAATGAAGTCTGGCACAAGCACGCTGCATTCCTGTTGGAATAAGGGATGCAATGTTTGATTCAATAATTGCAGCCATATTAGAGAATTCATGAGGATAAATGTCTTCAATGCAGTTTTGTGTGCAGCTTTCACCATCTAATATATTGTTGTAGTGTGTGAAAAAATATCTTGCTCTGTAGACATGCAGAGGAAAAAAGACTCAGAGAATCAGGCACAGAAGCCTTTTCTCATTAAAGAGACAGCAGTATTACATATTACACAGACACACTGGGGGGGGGGGGGCTGCAGTATTTAAATGCACTGGAACAGTGCCACATACTGTAGTCTCAGTGACATGGCTTTGTGCCAACACCTCTGAAGCCAAAGAGGGACAAGCATATATGCATTGGGTAATGTACTGTAAAGAGAGGGTGTGTGTCTGTGTGTGTGTGTGTCAGTGAGGTGAAAGAGTGTCAAAGTTATACTGTATATAGCATGAACATGCAATCAGGCCAGCTAACTAGGTCTGCTGAAATTCACCTCGCTTGCAATGTTAACGCTGGTGCAGTGGGCTGCAACACGGGCACTAAAAGTCCAACATGTACAATAAATTATATCCTGCATGTAGAGTAAATAGCAGGAGTGTAGGGCGATGTGGTGTAAAAGCTGCCTAGTCTAGCAGGTGTTAAACTGAATGTGTTCTGTGCGGAGGGTTAATGATTAACACTTATTCTTAAATTGCAGCACAGCACCACACACATTAACCCAACCTGGAGATATGAAGTGGACCCAGGGGAGAGAGCTGTGAATGAAGCCCAGGCATAAGGCTTCAGTTACATGTGATTACCTTGGTTTTTCGCTAATTACAATTGCTTCAATACAGATTGTGAATGGCAGATTTTTCTGGATATCAATGAGGACAATGTCCCCTCTCTATTAAAATACTAGTTATTTAAGAAGTAGTTCTATGTTAATTGGACATGAACGTTTAGTCCTAAGATGATGAAGCCTTTCTTTGTTCCGTGAGTCTCCTCTGAGTCTGATCGGCTCACTAATCCTCCTCTGAGAGCCAGAAGTTCCTTTGTCAAGAGCGGAGTCCTGTTCCTTGAGAAAAATCAACAGCGCAGAAGCCATCATTTGTAATGCATATCATATATAGTGTTCGATGTCTGCTTTTCATTGGTTTTTTTTTCATATGTGGATAACGGTTGGCTTTTCAGCTGCTCTGCAAATTACTTTTACTACCATACATGTCTAGTGGCCACCTGTGCAATGTTCCTCTCATTATACTGTAACTGTGATGTTTGGTGAGAATACAGACAGCTAATAAAGTTCATTGATACCTGTCCTGATTTATTGTTAACACTATATTTTTTCCGGTCTGTGCGTTATGTAAAGGATTATTCCAATTTAAATCTATAAAACAAATAGAATTTATTTTGGAATATTATTTTCTCAATAACTGAATTGCTTCCTGCCACTGAGAGACCCTTTAAATCTTACTAGGTCAGTGCTGTGTGACATGTACACAGAATTAGATACTTTGCTCATAGAAAATTGGCTAGCAATGCACACTGATGTACATACAGTTACATCATAACAGCTACATCATCTTTCTATGGAACCACTGCCATATTCAGGGTTTAGCATATTACATACAAACCCGCGATTACAGAATTATCACCTGACTCTGCAGTGATCTCTTTGTATTTTAGCTCTCAGTATTTACTTAATATTTAGTCTTTTAGCTCATCGCCTTAGCATGTAGGCGACTGTTTGCTGGTATTAGATTATTGTTTACAGGTCGTTGCACCTACTATTACAGGTCTACAAATCTATTCTCTGAAAACTATACAGCATTCCTAACACTTGTCTCACTAATTCTGGGCTTGACATCATAATTCATAAAAACAATTATCCACACCACTCATATGCTTTTGAGACTCTAACGTCTCTAGCCTGTGTCAATGTAAGGATGTGAATGACACAGGTAGGACTGTTTATTTCTTTTGGCTTTTGTCTGGTCATGTTTGCCATGAGGGAGACACTAAGTCAAATCACAGCTGTGGAGCTGTGGATCAGCCAAACTATGCTGTAAGGTCGTCCCCCTTGGGGTTCACTATCACCAAAAACAGCCCAACAACACAGAGGGGAAACTACCCATGATGCATTTCCTATAGGGATCCAGGGATAACCATGTCACAGGAATGTCCTGAATTGTGTACAAATTGCTTCAGGGATTGTAGACAAGACTGTGAAACCAGATGCATAGAGGTCGTGTGACAAACAGTGCTGATGTGCCAGGTTACAGAAGTGTGAAGTTAAAGTCCTTTATACCATAAAAACATGTCAGAATATAGTGTATGCTGCTTGCCAGGATACAGTGCTGTTGTGCCACAGCTGTGACATGCAAGAGAAAGTCTGACACATAATAAACTGCCGAGGAATTTTATGTAATTCCCATGTGGGGGACTACAAGGAAATATAGAAGGAACAGATGGTAGAGATATTCCATAAGTCAACAATAACAAGAGTCACACAATCCATTGTCTTGCTCTGTCTTCTAAAAACAGACCACACGGACCAGACCACACAGAAGCCAACTGACCTCTGCAGTTTGATGATAATAAGACTTTACTCCATCCTGCCTCCTCACTGAGGACTTCAGTAAATAACCACTAGGTCAGACTTTCTATCAGTTTCAAAGAGTAGAAAGATTCTCCTTCTCTATCAATAGCTGCAGAATAGAAGACTCTCAGTCCACCTGCTCATCTGCATTATTGTAGCTTGTTTTTTAGTGTTTGGTGGGGTGGAACTCAGAAGCACAGAAAATTATTAGAAGACTTTGCAGTTCCCTTCAGCCCCACAGAGCTTTGTAGCTTTTTTCAGGTCGTTAGTTTTGTTTTCCAGCAGCAACTTTGCTATTTACATTCACTGCAGCGGCTCTCATCAGCTTTTGGCCACAGCAGGAGCTGTTTTCTGTGAAAAAACCCTACTGTACACTAACTGAATAGTAGGCCAGGAATAGTTTGTTAGTAGAGCTCAAACACAGAGGTAAAAGAGATGTGATTATTATATCAGGTCGCTAAAAATATGATTTTATATGAATGCTGATGTTGATCTGTGCCTGTTGAAGACAATGGATGAATGCTACAGTAACATGTAAATCTTATGACCCACTGGAACCTATCCATATCATTACTGCAGAGTTAGTTTCTAGCTAGTTCTATATGCCATAAATTTAACCTCTGTGTTCATGAGCCAGGACGTTTGTCATCAACTGAGAAAGATTATTATTTACAAAGACAAATTGCTTTCTCTTCTGTGATCTGATAATCAGTTAATTAAATTGTAGTTAGCTGTCAATTAGTGTGAAGTCTTAACATACAACTCAGCTTGTGGTCAGACTTGTAGCCTATCTTACTTTGAGTCATCGTATATCTTTTTTCCTGATAAAGAAATCCCCCCCCCCCCAAAAAAAAACCGGATGATTTTTTTAGTGAGTCACTTCCTATCTAAACTAACGACTAGTAAAAGAAGCTGCTGTTTAGTCTCAGTCTCTGCTACCAGCCAAGCATGAGAAAATCAAACACAGGCATGGATGCAGATTGGAGAAAAGCACACAAGCAGGCTGTATAAGGAGTTATGTTCACACTTCAGGTTAAAGGGGCCTGCTGCTGATCGGGAGTCCAGAAGCACTAAATCTTTGCCAAACTGTAAAAAAAAAAAATATTATAAACTGTCCTCCCAACATCTTATCCTGTTCTCAGTCAAGCTTTAATCAAACAGAGTCCCATTCCATTCCTCTGACAGGGCAGCTTTAGTTTAATAGTTGGTTTCCTTTTTTGGCATTTTTGGCAGCTGGTTATCTCTGATCGGACACTAAATGTTTTGTGGCCAGACTAACATGATGTCTCACTTTAGAACTGCAGCCAAGTTGGATTATATTGATTTTACTCAGGACACTGTAATACTGAACAAGCAAACATATCCATTTCAACACAAATGAGAAGTGCTGGAAAGGAACCACCTACGTCATACCTACACTCAACTACAATTCAAAGGGAAACAACTAGTTTTACAATTGGTACTTAAAGTATATTTTGATGCTATTCAAGTTGAATTATGGATGTAAGATTAATGCAACAAAGTATTTCTACACGGTGGTACTGCAACTTTTATCTACTCTTGCTAATCTGAGTACTTGCAAAGGAGTACGGCTGCACAACAGTGGCAGAATGACACACTTTGTATCATATCAACAGTCTCCATTAAAGCAACTACAACTTCCTGAGTCTTCAAAAGCCTCTAGAAACTTTTCCTTCCTTCCTTTGTGTTTTCTGTTTCTGCAATTTTATCAGCAAGATCCAAGACACGGATCAAATATAGCCGCACTTACAAGAAACAATTGGTAGTTAAGAGAGCAAGCCAAACAGCAGACAGCCTACTACATCATACATCTACTGTAGTAGGCTGTCTGGAAATTATGTTGCTCAGATATATACTGGTTGTAAAACTAACTAGCCTGGTAATTTGCAGAACCATCATTTAATTATCAGTGCTTTTATTCAGAAACATACAATTACAACAAAAACCTTTGTGCTTCTGTCCATTACGCTACTTTGTGATACCAGTTCAGAATTGGCAGATTGCCATACAATACAAATCAGGAAGAGGGCACTGTTAGCTTCTCAGCCTCCAGCTGACTGGTAATCTACAGCGTAATGCACAGCATGACCATTTAGATCTCCTCTACCTGCAGGATCCATGTTGCTGCTCAGACTTTTTGAGAGCAACAAGGTTGTAACATGATCACAGATTTTGTGGCTACAGTTTCCATCCTTTTCTCTGTTCTACCACTGTAAATGGAATATGACTAAGAATTTAGCCCTGCTAGTCACATGACTAAGGATGGCTGTGTCGGTTGGTTGGCCTGTCCACCTACAACTTTGGTCTACACTTCTTCTATTGCCACCATGAGGTTAACATTAGTAGTTTTGAGAAATGTCTTAACAATTATTCAAGTGGTTGCCCATCCCTCAGGATGAATTACACCAACTTTGGTGTTCCCTAGTGGAATTTCATCTGGCAGCATTGTCAAACTTTCTATTCATTTGAATGGATTAAAGGATTAAATACTGCAAAACTATTAGTATTCCCATCAGCCTTTTGTTTAGATTTACTTTCTGTTTATTATTAAATGCTAACATGCTAAACTAAGACCATAATCATAGTAGATATAATATTGTATTTACATCAATGCATTTTGCCATGGTCAGAGTGTTTGCACGCCGTTTACATTTAGCTCATATCACCGCCTAAGTATAGCCTCAAGCAGGAGTTAGCATGGTTAACTAAAGATGGCACTTAGTGTGTCTCATGAGCCAAGAATCAGGACCAGGGCCTAATGATGACTAGCTGGAAAACACTACTGACATAACATTCACATGACAAACATGCACACACAGATAGATAGGCAAGTGTGGACACATCAGACATCAACACAAATGCTATAAATGCTTCTCTTTCTACCCGTCTCCCTCACACACATACACACACACACTGGTCAAGCCACTATAAAGTTCCACAGTGCAAGGTAAATACACAGAGAGGACATAGTACCTCTCCCTCGCTGTCAAATGAGTATGCAGTCATCATCATTCCAAGCTGTGGCGCCTCCTCATATCTGACAGTACACACAGGCCTGAAACTGTCCTGAATGCAAACAGTGTTCTCTGTAATCAGCAAACTAGTGATAATGTGAGCCGCCAGTTTGTTATTGGCACTGCTCATCCTTCAAATGATGGCAGCATGGAGAGGCAGTTCAAAGAGTGTTCACACAGACCTGTAAACAGTGACACAACACCACACATGTGATTATGGGAAAACGATACGCTAAAAGACCATTGGTAACACCTTGTGTAATGTGTTCCCTACAAAAATTCCTTAAAGGCTTCAAAGGAGGTTTAAAATCCACAAGACACATCAGTACCAATTTCAAGATGATGTGACAAATCCGGAGGGAACAGCCAGAGGAAGGCTGGAAAAGCTCCCAGTGCACACTGTGGGAGCCTCTCAGTCCTGGGCTACCTACTGTTACCTTACCTCACATCAGACATGACAAACAGCACAGAATGCCACCTTTGCCACATATTGTTCTGGTCAGGAAACAGAGGTGCACTAAAGCATCACAGAAGGAAACAAAATGCGCTCTAAATGTAGGAAGAGGGGATACGAACGAGTCAGGCAGGTCAGTGGCTGAAATTATTTTGGCAGAAGCACAGAAACAGGAGAAAGGAGACAGGAAGACAGACAGGGGTGTGGATGAGTAGTAACTCCCAAGTACCTACAAACAGGTCAGGGAATTCCCTCTGACTCTGATTACTGTGTGTACGGTACAAAGCATGCTGAATGACTGTGTGTATGAGTGTGTGCAGAATATGAGACTGACTATAGGGACGTAGAATTAATGTCATGAGCTTACATTGCAGTGTTTTAGTAGACCGGATAACAAATGGTCTGACTCGATTTCCCAATTTTGTACTCCAGATGTGCTGTACTACAGCGTAAACACATTTACAATAAGAACATTTCCTGTGTCATAGAAGTGATTTCCTTCAGACAGCAGGGGAGCAGCCTCACCCTGTTGCTCACAGCACTGTGTACTGTTAACGGCAGTAAACATACTGTAGTTCTGTATTTCACCATGACTTTACTCCTGCAAGTTAATGTTTATTATTATTATTCAATATTGAACTGTATGTTGCACATTAAGTAGTGGCAATTATTTTTGTTCTCTATGAAAATACCAGCTAAAATAAAAAAGTGACACAGCCTATTTCTTGCAACATCTTGTGAGAAGCACATTGTATCGCATCCTGTTGTAGAAAACATGCTATAAAAGTAAAGTTTTATTTGTATTAATATGTATTATTATGATTATCACACTGATTTCTTAAACGCTGCTGCATTTGCTTATTCAATGTTTGTGATAAAACGCATCATAACTGGAATTACATCCAACTTCCATTTTGGTTAGTTACTAAATAGAAAGTTGCACTGTTAAGTATAGTAAGTATAGTAAAGAGTGCTACCTACATAACACTGCTAAACAACCAATTTAAGGAGTTTATTCTAAAGTAACTAAACCATTTACCATGAACTTTAGATGTTGAATAATCACATGCAATATGGAATTCAATTCATCACATATGCTTGCAAGATCAGACCCTTACAGAAACAAATAATACAGCAACCATGACAGTTCAGAAAGAATGGACATGAACATGTGGACTATGGAAGCAGGCTTGTAAACTTTATGTGCCATGCATCCATTACAGGGTGACAGCAGGATGCTGAAGCGCCCATCCTAATGCCTCCAGTAGCTGTCTGAGATTATCTGTCATGAGGTAAAACAGGGAAAAGCCTCAGGGAATTTAAATGACTGCAGATCTCTCCTCCGGAAATGCAACCGAGACTGAAATCGATCTGAGGATGAGGCAGAGACAGAGAGGGAGGGACTACTTGAGAGATACCCTTAATTACGCACACTGTAAATCTGGCAGCTTCCTGGAATCATATCCCCTTTTTGCACTCACCTCTGTGCATTACTTAATGATACTGCACATGCAGAGGCCTGTTTTTTGCACAGCAGTGATATCACACTATGTTTGCATGTTCTTGAAGCTGCAGATTAAAAGATCTGATGGAGAGCATCAAACACTGAGGTGCTCTCTACAGGAGTCACTCACATCAGGTCCTTGTCCAACTTTTGCACCGTGGTGAGATCTAATCAACAGTTTCCTATTAGTGTGGCTGTGTGAAGACTCACACACACCGTCTACAGAAAGAGCCGTAGCGCCAGACAGTGACAAAGCTGTAATTACATTAAGATGTGTTCTAGGACAGTGATGAGCCTGAGACTTGAGAAGCTTGCTTAATGCAATCACCTCTGATGTTTTCATCATAAATGCTGTCTGGCTTCTTCTTGTGTCAGATAATGAATTCATTCTGTGACTTAATATCAAAACCATCATGCTTGAGCACACATCCCAGGAAAAGCAAGTGGGTGGGTGATGGCTCGGGTCTGTGTGTTAAGTGAGCGCACCATTCATTAATCAACTGGAAATCAATATTATTTCACCCTGACACCTACCACCACTACCCCACCCAAGCCCATGGAGCTGGGAAGTAGCATCATGACATCGTCAGATCACATTTCATCTTGCTTTGGACATATTTTTAGACTTAAGAAGTCTTGTATTAAATTTATTACACTAATAACTGCAGTAACATAATTCCTCATCTTTTGTCACTTTCATTATGCAACCTACAACTCCAACTGACAAAGGCAACACTTCTGTTTAACCTGCCTCTCCTCAAAGCTCTTTTCTATTTTTCTTTTGCCTGAGCTGCTAAGAGATTTTGAAAAATGTTCATGGAGAACTTGGTAACTATTGCTGCAAAGACTGTAAAGCGCTTTAATACACTGTTTAGCATTCTGCACAAATAAGCATGACACGCTTTTCCAATTTGTCTGCTGTTTGCTTGCAATGTGCAGTCAATGCGATATGCTACTTCACAGTAATACGCCTATCAGCTCATACTGTTACACCTGTGATAATAAATAGGAGATAGTTCTAAATTGCACTGCATCTCTCATTGCCTTTTACACAGGTGCCGACACAAATGTAGGTAAGTTAAGGTCGAGCTGCCCATTCAGTAAGCACAATTTCTCTCCTAGTTTTAAGGTGAGGCAGCAAGATGATGTTAAAATTTGCATGGTGGATTTGCACGGCAAATGTGAGGTCTGAATGTGTGTCACTCAAGTGCCAGCGCGTTTTACTCCTTCAGTATTTGGATGTTTACACAGACACACGTTTCTATGTCAACATCACAAAGGTGACACACCAGCCTAACAGGCAAGAGGAGCTCATTCTGTGCTTCTATCCTCAAGCGGCTGTCCACCCTAAAAGTTGGTTTTCAGTTTAAAACGTAAGTGTGAAAGTTAAAAGAGTCAGAGCTCGGGGATATTCTGAGCTTCCGCTGCTTTTTAAACAATGCCTGTGTCGGATACCCCTCCCTGTTTGTTTTCCTATAAAGACACAATAACACAATAAAATGTCCCCCTCATTCTCTGCTGCTCGGCCAGTTACTTTTATGTCAGCCCCAAGTCACGCGCAGTAAACTACCCAAATTTTTGATTCTGACGATCAAAATCAGAATATGGAAATACCTTTGAGAGAAGTGATCTCATTTTGGATAGACCTGGGAGTGTCCATGGCCACCGTTTGGTCTCTTTGTGAAGAATGATGTTAATGAATGCTGTAAATGTTGAATCTTCTATAAAAGTCCTTCCTCCTGTTCAGCTGAGGTGATGACAGTCTTGATGCCTGGTCTAAGCAGATTCCTGTCTGACGCTGTAGTCTTTTCTGTCTCTTTGGTCACTTTCCTCCTCTTTCTTCCACTGCAGGTCTGCTGACCGGGACGCTGCTCTGTTTTGGTTCCTCCAATACAGCATGTGCACACACACACTCACTTCCAGTCTCTCTCTCTCTCACACACACACACACACACACACAAATATTTTGTGTGTGCAGGCATCTGCACAGCGTGAAACTCCTCCCTTGTCCCCTCCTCGTCTTCCTCTACCTTTTCTTTCACCTAAAACTGGCTTTTCAGTCTGTCACTTACAAAGACAAACGCACCCAGTGACTAAGTCAAAGAGGTACCTGCTTTGCCACAAATCAGTCAGGAGACAGAGTAGATTACCTATCAATTAATCACTTGACCCAATATGGATTACATTAGGAAGGGATCTGCAGAGGATAAACAGAGGGTGGAAGCAAGTTTTGTTAATTTGTTGAGCAAAAGACACAGAAATAGATAATTGTTAAAAAGATAAAGTGTGTGTGTGTGTGTGTGTGTGTGTGTGTGTGTGTAGGCAGAGAAACAAAATCCCAGTGCCACACCCTGATCCCTGCAATGATTCCCAGGATGAGCCTGCAGCTTTCACACACCAACCACAAACATGTAGGTAATATCACAACTCTCTCTCTGATTCTTAGCCAAACTACCTAATTACACATTCACCACTTGTTAGCATCTTTACTACATTACTGTAGGCTACAAGGTTTTTCATGTGACAGCAGCCTATTTAGTAACATGTATTAGCAAGAGCAGATATAATGAGGCTGATATTCAACAGCGGTTTGCATGAGAAATGTGTTGCAAAGTAAAAGCTTACAGATTAACAGATTAGGTACAGAGAACAGTGAGCATGATGTGTGTATTAAAAAGCAAATGAATAACAAAAAAAACTACAAAAGAAAACATGGTATGGTATGAGCATCCGCAATGCTACAATGTTAAACTTAATGCGTCAAATAATCATCAGTAAAAACAAAATTATGAGCAGATACATTGTTAAAGCTGTTTTACCTGATGTATGTTTTTCATTGTTAACCAAAAGGCAAAATCACCTTAGCAGGGGACCTCAGACCAGATTTTTACAAGCTGAAGTAGCCACTGGATTTGTGGAAAAATGGGAAAACAAATACATCTATGAAAACAAGCATCAGCATGAGCAGCAGCTTCAATATAAATGTTACCTCAGAAGGCTCATTCAATAAAGAGCTAATAAAAACCCTAAGGTACCTTATCTGTATAAACACTGCAGTTGTTCTTCTATTGTGATATAATCCTGGACCAAAGGAAGAGGAATTTCATATCCACAGTTATGATAAAAATGTTTTAAATGTCAGTGCTTCCTCAACTTTAAGTACCCACAAGGCTCCTTGATTTGCTCACTGCGAATATATTCACAATTCTAAGTAATGTTGTTCAATAAGCTTCCTTTGTACTGACTGGCAGGTTGACTTACATTATAAGCATTAACACCCACCACTGATCCAGCCTCATTGTCACCCAGAGACCCTGCCTGTGCCTAGTAGCACAGACTGCGGTCAAAGCCACAGGAAATTGATTGTAATGTACCAAATCAAAATCTAACAAAATAATGACGAATCAATCCATCCTCTAATTGTCGGTCAGCCTCCACCTCCACCTCCACCTCAGACAGCAGGAGGCCTTGCTGCAGAGCTATTATTTGACTCAGCTCTCACACGGCCTCTTGTACATAATAAAGGACGTCTGGAGGTAATGACTGGCACATTTTTGGCAGCAGGGAAAATTGAAGTCTAGCTGTTCTACACAGTCAAGGAGAATTTAATCATGTGTGTGTTTTTTAGAGTGTGTTTTGAAGTGCACGGCTCGTAGAAGTGGTTGTGGCAGCCGTCTCTGAGTACTTCTTGAGAGTTTTGTTTTTATACCAGAATGACACACACAGGTTAGAAACATACAGATGGACCCTGCTGTGTTTGTGTGTGTGTTTAAGTGTTTGACAGCTTGCTTTGGCTGACATCAGTAGCCCTCTGGACCCGTGCCCGTCTCTCTATTTGCGTGTCCGACTCTCGTCAATGTGACATGTTTCATTAAGTATGAATAAGGAAGTTGATATATGATTAGTTCTTAACAACTGACAGACGTACTTTCTAAAAAGACTGTTCATTGTAAATTAGTTTTTTCTTAAGCATTTTTTGGTATTAAATCAAGCATTGTGCAGAAACTGTGTTAATTTTAACGATCTTATCTAGCTAACATATACATCATAGCCAGTAACTGGCTTTGTTTAAGCAGCCAGAGTGAGTGATTCTGCTGCATCAGTGCAGAGCAGAGAGACATGGGCATTATGTGTTATGTGGGACCCATAGCAATGTCAGAATATTTATGGACACTGGGCTCCTCCCATCCTCAGGTTTTAGTTTTTGTTATTTTGCCTCTTAGTCTGCGCAGTTATAATGTGATTTACATTCATGCACAAAAGCACTGGTCATATTTCAGTAGGTTTATTGGTAAGTAAAATGAGAGTGGCTCAGACAGGCACTTCTGGGCAGCATAGGGGTCTTTAGGGTGCACGGATGCACACGCTCCCCCAGTAGACCAAGATGTCCAGCAGTATGCGGCCACGCTAAGCAGATGTGCTTTCTGTATTTCTAGTGGATTAAAGAGATGTTCCTAACCCATACATGCCTGGGAGTCCCATTTTTTTGTCTAAGTGTGCAACAGTCATGCATGTATTATAGTCATACCATTTCCATCCATCCATCATCTGTACAGCTTATCCTTCAGGATCCAATCCCAGCTGACTTTGGGCGAGAGGCGGTGTACACCCTTGACTGGTCGACAGCCACTCACGCTCACACTCACACCTATGGGCAAGTTAGAGTAACCAATTAACCGAACCTGCATGTCTTTGGACTGTGGGAGGAAGCCCCTGCCAATCGACTGGTCTGAACCGTGCTGCACATGCCATTTCCTTTTCTACTACATAACAACATAAGAAACCATAAAACATCATAAACAACGTGAAAATATAAACATTTCCCTGATAAAAACTGGATTAAAATGTCAACAAATTCAAACTAATTGAAATATACTAATTGACATTACATAGAAGGCAGGTATTTTTGATCTACACCTCCATGTAACCCTTCCACATTCAAAAGCTGGTTAAGCTTAGCTACTGTGTGCGCTTTATCCAGTAAATAAATCTCAATAAGCACCAAGTCACCTGAAAGGGGAAAATAAAACAAAAGCCAACATGACTCATGTTTATCTGTTCAGTTATTAACTGGTCCTGTTGTGTCGTAGCAGATCTGCCAACACGATACGCATTAATTCACTGCCTGCAGCTGGATAATCAGTCAAAGATAATGGCTCTAATTGCGAGAGGAAATTTCTCAGTTAGACGGAAGACTCGAAGAACAATCTCACAGTGGGACTTAATTGCTGGATGAAATAAGAACCTGTAGGTAAGCTGTGTCTGATTAGGAACCAGAAGGAGGTTTGGTTGAAGAATTTGGACATATTTCTCCAGGTTGTCTTTCAGATTCATTACGTGATGTGTCAAAGACCTGAGGAAGTTATAGAGAAATATTGTTATTTTCTGTAGGAGTACCTGATTTTTAAACTCCCTAATTCTAACATATGGTTCAGTATATATCTTGTTTTTCTTGTATCCCTATTTCACTTTCATATGCTTGACATTTGGATTGTGCAGACATGGTCCTCTGTCATCCTTTTCGAATGTTTTACAGAGATGTTAAACTGACCATAAGCCTGCAGATGTTCATATGGTTACATACTGTTACAAACACAGCTTACAATGTCAAACACTAACTCTTCAGCCGCTCGAGGTTACAGGGATGGCTCTATCCCACTAGCAGTGTTTCCTAAATGGGTCTTGGGAGGAATGAGAGTTATGAGGAGCAGGGCTTTTGTCATGCTAGCCCAGGCTAAGCTGGAGTTATTTGCTTCTGTGCAGTTTGCAAGTCCAGTGCAGACTTATAGCAGGATCCTGCCAATCCAATCCAAGAGTTTATTAGCAGCCGGGCAGGCTGTAAATTGCTAAGGTTTATTTGTTAAGGCCTGCTATGGGAATCTTGTCTGAACGTCTTGCTACTAGTCAAAGCCGGCTAGATTACTTCTCCTGCTAGAATCCTGCATATCTTTGATTTTATTACCTTTTTCAGCAGTGTTAGAGAAAAGGGTGTGACATTACATGGAGTCATTTGACATTACGTGCTGTAACTACGAAGAAAAAGGTAGAGGACTATGTTGAAAGACAAATAGCCGACATTCCACAAATTACCAGTAAAAATTACCAGGAAACAAAAGCAGCTGTTATCATGTACTTAAAGCATTCTTCCATAGTTCTGTTAGTCGTCAAAAACTCCACAGGGTTCTTTTAAGAGCAGTCCCCGTTTTGATAGTATGCTGATGGTTTCAGGCTATTCCACTGATCAACAGTTGGTGACGGTAACATGCCAAGAAATGCAATGAGTCAACAAAGGCAGTGAAGAAGAAGACTGGAAGCAAATAGGAAAACTAACAAGGAAACAAATTCTTCTCCAACTCCAACTGTTGGTGAAGAAAAAATAAGGAAGAATGAACTTCTGAACAGATACAACTGGTAAATATGATTGAAATTATGACACGATTAAAATATCAGTAACTACCATAGTATCAAGCTTAAGAGCCTTGTTTGCGATCCTTCACCAGTGCTGGTGGAAAGCTGATCGCAGCTGATCACTGTAAACACATGCTTGCATGTCTTGTGTTTCTTGGCAACTAAAAAAAGCAGAGGAATTGTGTGAAAAAGATACAAGTTCGCAAGAAGACGGCGACCTAAATGGTTTGGAAAAAGTAGTGCAACTTTTCCAATGAACCAATTTGTCCCCTTCTTTCTCTCTAAGGCGTTATTGTTTTGCACAAAGCCACAATACTAACCCTTCTTTTTGATACTCTTCACCTAGGAGTGTTTCATAGTCCTGCTGGCTCTCAGCCCCTCTGCTCTGTCGACATCAGACTGGTAGCCCTGCTGTGGACATCCAGACAAAACATTCCTTCTGTCTGAGGTCACACAGCCACTCAAATCTCCGGCCCAATGTACCGGCTTAGAGGCCTGGGCAGCAGTCAGCAGGAGGCCGGCCTCCCCATCGACAGAGACAGTCTCTCTGTTAGCCAGTGATAAAATAGTTAAGCCGATGAACTGAATAGAACAGATCACAGCCTGTCAGTCAGGGATGTGATGTACTGTGAAGGGAAAGAATTACTGTAGGCAGAGGAGTCACATCAGTCTGATTTTTCAGGTTGAAGTACTATTTTATTATTTTGTTAGACGAGCCAAGTATATATTGCCAGTTGTTTCAACTTGCATTGAGTTTATTTAAAAACAATCTTACAGTTTATCAAATGATAATTTCCCTGTTGGATTTTACAGTTTCATGTGTTTTATCTCTATACAAAGCAGGCAAACATCATGCAGCTGTTAAAACCTCAACAGGGAGCTGATTTTCCTGCCAAACTGATACTGTACAAGCAAGACTGGTGAGGAATTCTGGGAACTGAGATGGAGGGGAAACAAGGCATGGAGCAAATGACCCCTGCAGGTTTCCTCCCATGCTCCACCCTTGAAGACCTCCAACCAGGTCCCGTGAGGGCATTTAAGTCGTGTGAGGTTGTTTCCTATAAAGACCGTCCTGTTTTTGAGTTTTGGATACATTACAACAGAGAGGCGGACACTGGGAGGTTCTGCTCCAAGTCACATCCTATTTGCAGAAGGGAGTAAAAGAGGGTGTGAGATAGAGTTTTCTGCAGTGGACAACGAGCAAACTGGGGCCCCAAAGGTCCCCCACCCACACTCTGACTCACTGGCTTTAATTCTGAATCAGTTGGTTGGAGCTGGACCAAGAGCATCACTGGAGAGATGCTGTCATTACAGCTTTATTTAGGCTCAACAGTCAGCTACTGAGAGAGAGAGAGAGGATGTTGATCCACGCTTTGATTATAACATGATCTTAGAATTCCCAGATTGCAATAAGACTGACCTCAAAGGTAGAAGCAGCTATTAGATGGCCTATAATAGTCATAGATTCCAGCTACCAGTGTGGGTGTCCTGGAAATATGTTCAAAGCTTTTGATTTCCTAAGTTTTCCTTGAAAGTCCTGTGCTTTTTTTGATTGTCAGCTTTGTTGTTATGAGGACAGAGATCCACTAGGGGCTGTGCTTACTCTGTAAAGCCCAAATAAGCTCAAGCAGCATAAGGAAAGGTAAGAAGAGTTGATATAAAACAACACACCATGATCCTAGACCATACAGGGAAAAAAGATCATGAACTAAACTAAATGCTTAATTATGTCTTAGACAAGAGTACTGGTTGATGTTAGAGTAGTTAAACACAGTACAGAGGAAAAATCATCAATTATGGATGGTACACTTAATAATATGCATACTTAATAAATGGAACACATCTCCTATCTCACTATGCCTCCTGTGTTTCAACAGGGAGAGGCAGAAACCTCCAGGGGCCTGTAAGCTGGATGCTCACATTAGGCTGGAAACACAGTCTTTGCCAAAACATGCCTCCCCTGAGCCTTTTGGGAAAGTACATGGAGCTGGCAGAGTGCGTGTCGAGCAAACCCAACGGTTGGATGGAAAAATGTGACGCTGCTGTCGACTCTCACTATTCAGACCAGTCAGATTTTACTGGTAGAGGACACCACTGGGGCTTACTATAGTAGGCACGACAGGGAAGACACTGAAACTTTATACAGTTTCTGGTAAGAGACTCAAGTGAGAGGAACCTCATGAGCATAAACACTTCAATATGTCACTGTATTCCTTTCCTCATTTACACTTCCATCTAATAGTGCTGGTAAAAGTGAAAGTGAGTCAGTAAATTGTTCACACCTCTCTAATGTGGGGATTTGGTGTTTTTCTTTTGTCATATATTATGAAATATCTTTGGATTTTTGACTGTTGGTTAGACAACAAGTGATTTGAATGCATCATTTTAGACTTCTGAAAGATTGTGATGAGTGTTTTTTACTACTTAATGGCATTTCATTGACCAAACAATTAATGGATTAAGTAAGAAACTAACTGGCTTATACAGTCGTATGAAAAAGTTTGGGCACCCCTGACAATTTCCATTATTTTCATTTCTAAATCATGAGGTGTTTGGATCAGCAATTTCATTTTGATTTATCAAATAACTGATGGACACAGTAATATTTCAGTAGTGAAATTAGTTTTTTTGGATTAACAGAAAATGTGCAATATGCATCAAAACAAAATTAGACAGGTGCATAAATTTGGGCACCCCAACAGAAAAATCACATCAATATTTGATAGAGCCTCCTTTTGCCAAAATAACAGCCTCTAGACGGTTCTTATAGCCCCTAATAAGTGTCTGGATTCTGGATGAAGGTATTTTCGACCATTCCTCCTTACAAAACATCTCCAGTTCAGTTCGGTTTGATGGTTGCCGAGCATGGACAGCCCGCTTCAAATCATCCCACAGATTTTCAATAATATTCAGGTCTGGGGACTGGGATGGCCATTCCAGAGCATTGTACTTGTTCCTCTGCATGAATTCCTGAGTAGATTTTGAGCAGTGTTTTGGGTCGTTGTCTTGTTAAAATATCCAGCCCCGGTGTAACTTCAACTTTGTGACTGATTCTTGAACATTATTCTCAAGAATCTGCTGATATTGAGTGGAATTCATGCGATCCTCAACTTTAACAAGATTCCCAGTACCAGCACTGGCCACACAACCCCACAGCATGATGGAACCTCCACCAAATTTTACTGTGGGTAGCAAGTGTTTTTCTTGGAATGCTGTCTTCTTTTGCCACCATGCATAACGCCCCTTGTTATGACCAAATAACTCAATCTTTGTTTCATCAGTCCACAGCACCTTATTCCAAAATGAAGCTGGCTTGTCCAAATGTGCTTTTGCATACCTCAAGCGACTCGGTTTGTGGCGTGTGTGCAGAAAAGGCTTCTTCCGCATCACTCTCCTATACAGCTTCTCCTTGTGCAAAGTGCGTTGAATTGTTGAACGATGCACAGTGACACCATCTGCAGCAAGATGATGTTGTAGGTCTTTGGAGGTGGTCTGTGGGTTGTCTTTGACCATTCTCACCATCCTTCGCCTTTGCCTCTCTGATATTTTTCTTGACCTGCCACTTCTGGCCTTAACAACAACTGTGCCTGTGGTCTTCCATTTCCTCACTATGTTCCTCACAGTGGAAACTGACAGCTGAAATCGCTGAGATAGCTTTTTGTAGCCTTCCCCTAAACCGTAACATTGAACAATCTTTGTTTTCAGGTCATTTGAGAGTTGTTTTGAGGCCCCCATGTTGCCACTCTTCAGAGGAGATTCAAAGAGAAGAACAACTTGCAATTGGCCACTTTAAATACCTTTTTCTCATGATTGGATGCACCTGTCCATGAAGTTCAAGGCTTAATGAGCTCACCAAACGAATTTTATGTTCCAATTTATCAGTGCTAAGTAGTTACAGGTATTCAAATCAGCAAAATGACAAGGGTGCCCAAATTTTTGCACAGCCTATTTTTCACATCTGATACAATTTCATACAACTTAATATTGCTACACTAAAAATCTTTTTCTGGAAAATACCCCATTACTTAGCTTTTATTAGAAAATGAATGGCATGCCACTGTGATCGTTTTCTGTGCAGACAGAGTAAATTATTATGCAGCCTCAGAGGGGTGCCTAAACTTTTTCATACGACTGTAGTGAAAATTAATGTTAGTTGCAGCTCTAATTTAGTTTACTACCATAGAGGACTGATTTTTGCTTGTACTTAATGAACTTAAATGATTCATTGATTATCAAGATAGTTAGAATAACACACTTCCTGTCAATGCACTATTTGATCAGTTGACTTATTGTCTCAGCTGTACTAATGTATATGTTCTGTGTTCTTTGAACAGTATGACTATGACACTGTGTCTAGGTACCGTGTCATTGACTTGGCAGAGACCGTTCTGGAAGCCAAACATAAAACCTCTCCAGCTGGAGTCCTGAGGCCCAGCGTGACAACAGGCCTCCCATCTCACCTTACACCCGTCCCTTCATCCAAGCAAACTGCTGCTGAGCATGAAATCAACCACATACCTGATCAATGCTAAGTGAGAGGAAGGCTGAGACACCTCTTTTCCTTCCTTATAATCTCTTATTATATCTCTTATTATATCTCTTACATGATTTCAGTATGACTCTATGTCCTCTTACACACTCTCTGAGTGCCTCATCATCTTTTTCTGTCTACGATATGCATGACAGGGAGTTTCTGGTAGAGGCGCCACCCTGGCTACTGGCTGCTATGCTCAGCTCCCAGGATGGGTGCTGGTCCTACACGTCTGACAGATTTACATCCATTCTTCCAGAGACCTTTCAGCTTTCCCAAAATTGACACATGTGTCTATCTCTATTCCAACACTGACGCTTGTGGTTGACTGTCTCTTGCTATTAGTCACATACAAATATTCAAGTCACTAATTACACTTCAGATCTCTTTACTCACTCTAATACAATGCAGCAGAGCTTAAGGTTCTGTTTCTATTAGTCACTTTCTATTAGGCACTTTGCATTTACTCAAAATCTGAAGCACTGTTTAACCACAGAAAATAAAAGAATATTCTGTGTGTGATCACATGTTCCAATTAGAAATTATTTGTGAATATTATTTTGTCGTCCTGTAAAAGACTCCCATCTGTCTAAATGTGATATACTGTAATGGCTGGAAATCGTTGTGGTACAGTTGTGTTCAGCAGTGGAACTTTGCCCTTGGTACAACTTAAAGTCCAGTACACATGTCAACTGAGTGAATAAAGGTACTGACATGTCATAATCATGACCATCGCTCCTAGCCTTCAGCTGTGAATTCATGGTATGAATGTTAAGTCCAAAGATGAATGATGGATAGCGGAGGTCATGGCATTCTTCGCCCCCCCTTCTAAGCTTCCACGGTTCTGCTACACATCAAGTCCCGTCTTAACTGTGATAACAGCTGTAACAACTTAGTGAGAGAAAGGTGAAATATTGCACTTTGATTTCATTCCACACAAATGCACTTTTCAAACATTTCAAACACAGCGTTGAACATAAGCCCGGCCATGCTCGACTGTGTCAAAGTGCAGCTGAAGCACTACAGGAAAGCCTGAATTAGCTGTGATTTGAACTTGAGATAAGAAAACAAACATGAGGCAGTTCTTTCCACGGTTGTTGTTTGACCTGTGGTTGGAGGGAGAATGGGCACACCCCTCAGAGACCCAGCAGTCAACGGCCACACAAACGCACGAAAGGCCCTGTTTAGTTTTACAGCAGCCTATCATCTCGGAAGCTACTATCTATGAAACAAATCATGCCTTTTATGTAACACTGTTTTTGGTGAAACCTCCAGAGAATGCCACACCATTTAAGGTAGTTTTTAACTAACTGCAACTCCTGTAAAAGCCAAGGAGAATATGTCTGTGGAAGGTATTTGGAGCCGCTAACAAGCTTTGCCCCTCCGTCTTTGATACCTCAGACCAAAAGAGATTAGGTGATCTGCTAACAGAGTAGAATGTAACAAGTTACTCCTTGTGGCATGTTTGTAGTCCCCAAGGGTGTGTGTGTGTGTGTGTGTGTGTGTGTGTGTGTGTGTGCGCGTGCATGTGGAAAGAGCAGTGAGAAACTTTATGTAGAATGTCAGGGCGTTTGCGTGCGTGCGTGTGTGATTGCGCACACACGTGGGGCACATTCCCCCATTGGCAGCTGTGTGGGGTGACCTGCTGTGACATTCCTGGCCTGTGTGGTGACTGTCACACCGGCCGGCACCAGTTGCCCTGAATACCACTGACCAGCAATAAACTCATGGCCCGTCAGTGTCAGGAAATGACAGGGCTGACTGAGAAATAGACCGACGCTCTCTTCCACGCACGCTCACACACACATCATTACCTGGTAATACACATTACCACATCAGATCATATGTGAAGGGGTCTTTCCATTATTACTCACTTTGAATGTAATAACCCTAAAGTCTATTTAAGTCTTGTTGGCAGTGAAGCGGAAATGTTTCCACTTGCTCTGGCCTCCAAAATCTGGACTAGATTCAATGTGAATAAAATTACTCCCCCTATCAAAAAGTTCTTGTCTTCCCTCAACAGAGTGCTCCTTCACAGCAGTCACAGACATTTCTATTAATTCAAGCAAGAGTGGAACAGATGGTACGTCAATTAGAGTAAAACTATGCCAAACAGTTCGTACATCGTTAGCTTTTACAGAAATGTGTCCGTATTTGTGTGCTTTCTTTCAAACTGTCTATTAGAATTAGTCTGTGTTTACAGTCACAAAGTGGATTCGGTGTCTTCCATTAAAAAAATCTACATGGAAAGGAATTAGCTTCAAGGTCAATTTGAACACTTTTGAATTAGAGAAAAAGTTGGAAAAACAGCTTTTGTTTAATATCAAACACGTCTTTTCAATCCCTAACTGAAAAATTCTACTGGGGCAGTCTAAGGGCCAAACATCTGTCATTGTGCTGTGAAAATGACACCTGCAGTGACTAGCTTTACGGTTTTCCAATGCTTAAATTTAGAAATAAGGATGTGTTACAGCTGGAAAAGACTTGTGTGAACTCACCATCAACTCCTTTTTTTAGTTGGCAGACACACATATCGCTACATCCCCCTTACCTATCCTAGCTTCTCTCACACACATACACAATAGTGTTCACGCACGCACGTCCAGTTTTAAAGATCATTCGAGAGGGGAGGGTTGGGAAATGAGGGGGAGGGAATGCTCCCTGAGCTTTGGAGGTGGTGACTCCTCTGCTTTTTAAAAGATCTTTCCATCTACAGTAGTATGTTGCAGCAATGGTATGCATGCGCGTGTGTATGAGAGACAGAAAGAGAGTGTGTGGATGTTTTTGTTTTCCCTATTAGCTTTTTCATAGCTCAGTGGAGCCTTGAAGCTACAATCCCAGACTAATGCTCGACTTAATAAAGCGTCACAGCCCTGCCCTGCAGTACAAAGCAGTGGAGACACAGAGAGTCTTTGTGTTAGACGCAACCCAGGTGTTAGAACTTCAGTATTTTCCACACAAATGTGTTTTCCATATTCTTTTTTCCCCACTCAAGCCACGAAGCCATGTGTTTCAGTCTTGTAAAAACCAGGGGGAAACTCTCGACGCATAAATACCTCAGGGCTCCGGGTTTGTGTGAAAAGCGCAGCAGTACGGCACAAAGCACAGGTCCAACCCTGGCAACCTGCAATCTGAAAGATTTGACACTCCAATGTGATGCAGGATGCATGACACCTAACAAACTGACAGCTGCCATGCAATCTGCTGGTTAAGCAGTTCTTTTGAAACAAGATGTCAGATTAAACAGGATCATCAGTTCAGTCAGTAGCGGACATCATCGTCTACAGGACCGCTGCGTAGCATTAGGCAGTAAGACAGCGGATACACAGCCGTCTGACTCAGCAATGTCACGCTTTCAGGCAGGAGCCCGACTCTGAGGTAGAGTCTAAGTTTAAATGGGTTTACTGTGTGTGAGGTCTGTATACATTGGCATCATATTAGCCTGAGAAGACTGAAGGTGAAGGCGCATCTGGAGTTGGTCTGAATTTTAGTTTGTAGGTTTTATCATGAAACCCGAGCAGTAGAACACAAATTCTGCAGAAATACTGCTATGTTGTACATCCTTGAGGCTCTGTATCAGTGTTTCCAATTATGTGTGCCAATTATGAGTGAAAGATGATTGTCGGAAAACAGTCTGCTAACAGTTTGAACTTCATTGCCAAGAACTTTTGTAACTCCAGTAATATCAAGAAAATGTTAGTTCAAAGTTCCAATTGAGTACACTTATGGCCTTTATTTTTATTTTCTTTTGTCATAAAGACACTGCAACAAAAGAGTGGACTTGTACAGTGCCTGTGTAATCTTTTCAACCTCTCAGAGCACATTTAAGGCCAGTTTGGTACAGGTGCAAGGCAAAAAAAAAACAGCACACAAAATCAAAAGAAAGGATGTCCACATATTGACATTTCCAAGCACCCAAAATGTTTCAACCTACAAGGCATCATCATACATCATCATACTTTATCAGGTCTTCCCTTCTTCCTTTTCCAAGAAACAAAAAGTGGACAGGTGATCAGACAGGTTGAAAACAAGCCAATAGTTTTGGCAAATTATGTAAACCACTTTATTTAGAGGTAAAACCAGAAACGATCAGACCAAAATGTTGGTAATAAACCCTCATTGCACAGCAAGTGCAGTAGGTCATAGCTGGTCCAGGATATAGGTCTGTAAGATGGGAGGATTGCGATAGACATCGTAGCTGATGATTTGCCTTCCTTTTCTTTCCAGTTTGGCTAGTTTGGCTACTCAAACCTGCATAATCTTCTTATTGCTCCATCTGACTTATTTTTAGCAATTTTGCTGCTTTCCTCGATCTCAGCGATAAACTTGGTGTGTGGAATATCAACAATGCCCACAGGGATAGCATCCTTTAATTTACCATTCACTTCCCAGCAGTTGAAGTTCACAGTTACCCAACAACCAAATTTCATCTTTGGAGTAATAAATACAATTTGATTTAGTGGCATCTCTGTATACAGTACATTTTTTTATGTAACTCAGTACATATTCATGACTTGGTGTACACCTCAGTATCTAATCTCACTCCCTGTCTCTTGTAAACATTCTCTGGCCCATCCTTTTATTCACTTCCTCTCTGGATCCCTCACTCTCTCTCACTCTCTCACGTTACCCCACTCAGACACCAACAGCAATAAAACGCCAGAGATTCGGGCATAAAAGAACAGCAGCTTCTGTTCTGCAAAATTGTTGAGTGTTTGACAGGAAGGCAGACAGATTGGGGGAACATCCCTCCGGAGCTTCTTTCTGTCCCATAAAAGGCTCTAAAGGAATCCGAACACAGTCCCGCTTATCAAGCCCTGTCCCAGGGTAACCTTTGACCTGAGCTGTGTGTCAGCACTGATCTATCCCAGGCAGCAGGATGCTGACACACATGAAAAAAAAATAAAATGACCCACCAAAAAAAGGGGAACAACCCACTGTCTTTTCGGATACACAAATCTAACAACTCTCACAGCAAAGCAGTATGGCTAAAGGGACAACGCTAAGCACTTTCTGACCCCCACCCACACACACACACACACACACAAACTACACAGAGACACACCCTGCATGAGGTTAATGTTGCACTCCATTTCAGTTGGTGTATTTAACGGAAATGGAGTAACAGAAAGGTTCCATTACAGAGATTTGCCTGTTTGGTTCGCTTGGCAGGTAACTGGCAGCTTCAGGTCTAAAAAGGGCACCGATTGGCTGCACTGTAGTTCGAAGAAATGCCCTAAAATGTCAACTGTATATACCCACACGCCAGATCCACAGATTTTCTACCAACGGCCTACTTTCCATGAGGGTTTCACCTGGCAATGACGTCTGTGTATGGCTGACCTCAATGTGAATATAGCACTTTATGTTTGTAATAGTGGTGGCCAGAGTGGGTTCAAGCAAAAGAACAGCTTCTTGTAGTGGGAGAAAGAAAATAAACTGCACAGGTTTAACTAATGTGTAGACCATAATAATGTGTAGCTGCCACCATATCTATTTAAGTTTCTTAAAGCCGTGTAATGTGTATTAGGTGGCACATTTTGCTCTTCCGTTTTATCTTCTAGCTATGGCGGCAGCATGGCTCTCCGTGGCAATGTGGACCCCTCCCTCACCAACTTCCTCCTCGTCTTTCTTGTTGCAAACATCATATTGTTATTACATGCCAATTTTTCTAAACATAAGGCCGGTAATCCAGATGATGGCATTAAGGCTTTACAGTCTTGAATGACAGCCACATTACTGTGTGCAGAAAGACGGGGCAGGCACTGTGTGTTTGACATCGTACTGAAACAGAAACTAGATAAGAAAATCCATTTGTTTGAAGCGCCACATTTCTTTTTGTAAATAATAAGTAACATTTCTTGGCCTCACACAACAACACAGAGTGAGTGCATCCATAGCTCTGTTGCCGGTTAAGTGCTTTTTTTCAAGGGCCTTCACCAATTATTCTCTCCGGTCTCTTTATTAGCTTCACTTCACAACCTGTGGCAGCCAGCCAACAAAATACATGGGAAAAGATAGCAAAAGAAAAGATGTCATTCACAATTCTGAGATATCTGTCACCGCTCAGGAAGCCAACATAACTTTTCTAATAGCAGCAGGACAGGAAATGAAGAGACGTCACAAGATTGGGATGGGAAAACACCACCAGCACTCAGCAGCTTTAAACAGACATACAACCAACGGTAGGTTTTAAACAAACACACGCCCATAAATGCTCAGTTGCCTCTTGGCTTTTTTAAGACTTCATTCACAAATCTGTGTGACAAACAGCTTCCCACACAACTTCTCACCTCATACAATGACACATACTGTAAATACAGTGCACTGCAGTCATTCATAAAGATAGCTACACTATATCTATACTGGGCTGAAAGGTATGATGACAATTATAGCCCTCTAAATCATTAAAACATATCAGTTAGAGAGCAAAAATAAAGATCGATCATCATGATTTCTATTCTTGTCAGAAACTGCAGTTTCTTTTATGCACATCAAAGCTAGACTTGCCTTAATAATTCACAAGTGTTTGATTTCTTTCCCAGCCAAGAAGAAACTGGAATTTAAATTAGCCTCAGCAGACAATCAAGCTTTCCAAAAATAACTGTTTAATTGGCTGGCAGAACATGGCCACGGCTATATTTAGGGGTTATTTTAAGCCCTGCGGGGCATAGGACAGGGCCTTGCAGGACACACACTGGGGCGAAATATGGATGCCAGCCATGTCTGTGCACCCTCAGCAGTCCGCTCGACATCAACAGGGCAATCCCCCGCTCAGGCCGCCCAGTAACATCGGCATCAGCTGCTAGCGCAAATTGCATTAGAGGACAGTGGGACAGCAGCCAGGCCTTTAACGCTCAGCCAGCTATAATTTAGAGGAGACAATAAGACAGCAGTGAGTAACATTAGATACAGCAGACTGACTGATTGACTATAATTGTATTTTAACCCATTTGGAAAATATTCTTGTTGTCAAATCCAACATACATACATATATATGAAATATCTTACCATTAGGAAGTTCTGATCACTTAACTATGGAGGCATTACGTAGTAATTCCCACAAACGTTCTTCAGAGCTGAGCAAGACTAAGAGTCTACAGATAGGATAGCTAAGCTACACTAGCAGGTTAAGTGGAGCACAAGTAGTCACATCATCTTTGCCACAGTTCAGTTTTAAGGAAGTACAGAAACACTAATTAGTCCAATGGGTGAACATACAGCGCCCTGATAGGCAAACATCTGCACCTGGAAGTTGTGTGCTGTATCTAGAGGGCATCAGTGATTACATAGGCAAATCATTTCTTTGCATGGCAGTATGTTGAAGATACCACACAGCTTTCTAACATCCAGTAAAGGTTTTACATGATATCAACTTGTAGTTGTGGCTGGTCTAGAGTAGGTTCATTTTAAAATGGATCGCTCCAGTCATCATCCCGCAAGAAATATCCATCTTAACACGTTTTTATATAGGTCATGGAAGACACATTCCTTGAAACACACAGAAAAATATGTTCGCTGGAGAAATGGTAGAGTGATCTGCTGGAGTCTGACTTTGTTTCAAGCTAAAACCGGGGTAGTACGTGGAGAATATGGACAAGGACGTATATTTAGGACAGTGTGGTTACATTCTGCAAGGATAAAGAGGAGTATCTGAGTGACCCAGAAACATCTGTTCTGCTGGGTACCTTGAGAAGAACCACATACTTTTCATCATCAAGCATCAATAGGTACATCTACACTCACACCATCTGAACTACTACACTGCATGCAGCCTATTATGAGTCCGTCGGAGCATCAACAGTAAGAGCAAGGTTCACCGGTTTACAGGTCTTCCTGAAGTGTTCCATGTTCTACAGAAATGTAGGCTTCTGCGGTATGCTGGCAAAAACATATATGAGAAGCATACTTATAAAAATGAGAGAGGGAAGCTAACAAACTGAGACAGCTCCTCTCATTGGCTGTGTCATCAGTGTGCCTTAATAAGGAGAGCAGGACCTCAGTGGAGCACAGACGCTGTCGAGGAAGGAACACAGAGGAACGTCTGGAACATAAACACCTGCCACAGAGCTGGCTCCTGCTTCCCATTACCTTCTGCTACAGAAACAGGACTACAGATACTGCAAAAAAACTGACACACACACACACACACACACACACACACACACAATCACAAACAGAACCATACATACTTCTAGCAAATACAGTCTGATGTTGATACTATTGTTGCCCTTCTTCCACTCTCTGGCATGAACTCTATACTTTTGATACCAGTTCTATTTGCACTTGATTAGAGCACCTTCCTCCTGTTTTGTGCTACAAAGTAATCTACCCTTTGCATGTAAAGTATCTACCCTTTGTCCAATGAATTCCCTACCAAATCCATGCCGATGATACACAAAGTGGTCACCAGACGAAGCTGCGTATTTTGCTACGCCGCTGTTTTACTTACAATAAAACCGACGGTTTTCAGCTGTTGAAAATGCAATGCATAGCAGCATTTAAATAAAGATATAACATATCCTCACAAATAGACTCACTGACACAAGAAAAACACGTGAACATGCTGATACACAAAAAATAAGAGACAGTGATTCAGCACAAACCCAGTCACCAGGTTCTCAGGGAGAGTTAGAAAAATGAGAAAAAAAAAGGAACAGAAAACTGGGGCAATATTAATAGAGGAGCTCTCCCCGTTCCTGATGATCTGTTGAAATGGAACAGTCATGCAGGGGGAAAACCATCTAGCGGAAGGAAAAGTGAAAGAATACTAATGTACATTAGATCTTGACAGGGGGGAGAGCTAAACAAAACTTTGAAATGAAAGCACCTGGTGCTGCTCCTCTGACGTAAAGAGAGTGAAAAGTGGTTAGAGAGATTAACTCTGCTCTGGATGTGGATTTGCTTTCACCTATCAAAACTAACTCAACTTCGTGCCTCTCACTGCCATCTTTCCCCAATTCATTTCCAAAAAAAGTAAACTATGTATGATAATCCAGAGGAGGCATGCTGGGCTGCACACTTCAGGAGATAAAAGGATAAAGGGATAAATTGAGATGAAACTTTGAGAAGAAAAGCATGAGCTCTCTGCGGTGTATTAATGAATTTCGCTGTTGCTCAGCAGCACCTGTTAAGTCCTCTGTTGCGACTGGATACAGGATAACAATCAGCAGAGCACTCAGACTTAAACTAAACCACACTCTTAGTCTCATGGAGGTCAGGGGTCAGCTGGGCTGGGTTTGCTGCTACGGTCACATATCAAAGTGAGGCACTCCTGTAAATCCACCGGACTCTCGCAGCTCACACACTAACAGAGGCATTGTGGAAGAGTGACAGCGAACATGTGCGGCAATCAATAAAACACTCAGCAGTCAAGAGATGCAGCGTGCACCGGCTGCTGCTCAGCTCCACAGACAAACAGACACACACAGCAGCCGGCGTGATCAAAGGCATAGCAGGTACACAAACTCAAACAGTCACGTGTTTGAACCTCTGCAGATTCAATAATACAGAAAAGAGACAAATGCATACTTCCTACTACAAACAAACATGGGGAGACACCTCTTCCATCATCACATGCAGTCGTGTTGAAGCTGTCATCACTGTAATGTGAGTGCAGGCTCTCACCTTTATACTTCTCTCTGACATTTTCATAAGCCTGGATGAAGTCCTGCTCCTCGGCGTTCGGAGGCAGGTAGGCGGGTTCGTACATGGCCATGCTGCCACTCTTGCCCTCTTCTTCTTCTCCTCCTCCTCCTCTCTGCTTCTTCCTCTTCCTTTTAGGTCAGCTTCTTCCTCTCTGTCTCTGTGTGCCTATGGATGTGCATGAGGCAGCCTGTGCTGTCCTCTGTCTGCTCTCTCAGCTGTGTGTGAACCCTCCACAGCTCCCAACTTCATTCCACAGCCACCCCCCCCCTCCCTCCCTCCGTTCTCCTCCTCCTCCCTGTCTCTTCCATGCCCTCCCACCATAGCCTGGCTCACAAATACTAATATAAATGTCAGGCCCCTCCTCTTAAAGATACACAGACTGGACCAGCAGACACACTCGCAGCCTGCTGCTTGCCAAGCACATGCACAGCAGCAAGGAAAGCGGAGCAGCAGCACAGGGCTCTCTGCTAGCACTTCCACTGAATTAGACTGTGATGGATGGCAAGTAGATTGTAGAACACCACCAAAGCACAAACACACTTCTCTTACTGTCGGACAAATGTTACATAATTCTCTTGTGTGTAACCCCATAAAAGATCAAACTCAAAACTGGAATGTGCATATTGCATTTTTTATATCAACCTATGATCATAAGTCTATCAAAAAACATCTCAGTCAGGTACAAAGACATCAGTTCCCCATCAACAAATGGAAGTGGCCTCTTTACAGGTTTCTGAGTGACATTTAATTTTAATCACATTGTGTCAAGAAGTTTCTTTACCTCCCTGCTGTGCACATAGCCATGGAAATTCACTTGATCACACAATTACTTCATCATCACAAGATAATATCACCAAAGGAGCTGCAGAACCTCAAAAGTTATTATTTCAAAGATGATAAAGCTTTAAAAGTTATTATTCTATAAGGCCTTAATTTAATCACACAAAGGAAGCAGCCAGTCGCTACAGGACATAATCTCATAACGGAGAAGATGTCCACTCTGTTTGTGCCACAGTGAAACACTCCAGCTGGAAGCTGTTATGTTTCTGCCGGTCACTGAGAAAGTTGATGCCTGCAGCACGATGAATACATTCAAAGGCAGTCGCGGCGCAGATATGCCCTTGACATCCACCAGGAACATCGACTGTTAGGGCAGTCATTGAATATTCAACAGATGTCCTGACCAGCCAAGCAGGTGACAGTCCAGACCAAAATAAATGATGGATAAAAAAACAACTACCAGTCAGCTACACAAGCCCACATGCCAAGACTTCATTTGTTCTTTTAATTCAGTTTAGGTGTTTGATTGATTGTATCAATCAATCAAACACCTAAACTGCTTTGCTTGATTAATATCAATGCAAGTTATCGCATTAAAAATGACAAATAATGGTGATGTTGGCAAACAGAGAGAGGACTGTGTCAAATAACAGAGACATATTGTCCATAGTAAATGGCTGAAGCCAGCTACACTGTGTCTGGAGTCTGTTGTAGCACAATAGTGGAGGAAAAGGAAAATCCCTGCTGCTCAGCCTGACTATCAGACATTTCTTTGGCCAAGGCCGACCTGACATCAGCCAGGACACATTTTCCTGAGAGGAAACACGATAAGTCCACTCCAAACTCCCGGTTACTGCTGCTGCTGCTACTGCAGGAGTGGGGTTGTCTGTATCTTTACACTCATTCCAACAGGACGTTTTACAAACAGAGACATACTTAGGCCCTCACTTTAAGTTCAGCATGTTTTCTACACGGCAACAAGCTTAATAGCAAATACAAATTTTTTTTTCACAATTTGCAGACCCCAAAATATTAATAAATATGCACAAATAAGCAAGCTTTAAAAGCCCAGACCACACAGATGGATTTCTAAGCAGTCAACATAGCCTCCTCATGAGGCGGCGTTAAACAGCTAACTGTTAACAGATAACTTCGTATCCCTTGAAATAGGGAGAGGCTTGACAGAAGAATGACATCAACATGTTGACTCTGGCTTCCATCACTTATAAAAACTGCACAGAACTATAAAGCGGAGCCAGCAGTAATCAGACATATACTGTAACCAAATAATGCAGTGGGGGGACAGTAGTCAGTAACAAGATGCGCTTGTCAAAAAGTACTCAGGCCATAACCATAGTTCTTAATGTCCACGTCAAATATTACTGTGACATCACTATTAAACTGCAGACTAATGTATGAGAAATATGCAGAAGCTGTAAGATATTTAAAACTAAGCATTTAGCACCCCATCCACCATTAACTCTCATTGATATTGACATTGTGTTTTTCCCACACACACACACCGAGTTGATAGATCTTATAGGATACGCACTTCATAATTCTAGTTTGGTGTCCATTCCCAAATAGCCGGACAGCTAAACATGGCCTCAGGACATCTGTGTATTCAGTTAAGCTGCGACTTTAAAAGGCTCATGATCTCGTGATGTGACCGAGCATGTGAAAACGTGCGGGCGTGTTCAGATCTCATTCAACAATACTCAACAGGTGCATGAAGGGGCTTGAGACTCTTGCACATATTCTTTAGCTTACTCAGACAAGCTTTCCACATTAGAAAATCTGAATGTGTGGGCGCATGTTCCAATGTATGAACATACAAGGTTGTACATTGTTGTCTCATGTATACATGCAGAAGAATGTGCGTGTGCATTCGCGCTTTAATACTTGTGCCTGTGAATGGTCCCAGGAGATGAATTGAACACCACATGCAAAGCCGTGACATTTCCTCTGCATCCTGTAACATAACAGGCAGTGGAGTAATATAACTATAATGTGCTATGTACATATATACAGAACCATTCAAACCTTTCGACACACCTTCTCATTCAATGGCTTTTCTTTATTTTTATTTCAGTAAAAATTAAACAGGCACATTTTGCAACATTCAGGCAATTTATTTCATTCTGCAGTTGTTAAAGAAGCTATAGTACACAGCAGTAAACAGTCTCTCTGCACATCTCCTTCTGTAAGGAGAGACAAGAGGAGCAAGACAAGTAAAGCTACCTTCTTAACAATAGTTGTGCTTTTTTTCCACACCACTCTGTCCTCAGAATGAGAGACGGCTCTTCACAAATCACAGCACATCTTTTACATTCAAGGAGATTACTGAAGCAAAGCTCACCACTGATGGAAAAAGCCACGGGGGAAACAAACAAAACTTTGTGTACACACACAGACTAGATTGTACACACAGGCAGGAGTTTAATACCGGCCAAAAGCTAGACAGATAGTCTGGCTTTGGAAGATGAAACACCTCCCAACAATAGCGTTATTATGGGAGACTTTCTGACTGATGGTCTTAGTAAAACAGGACTTGTCCTCTGCTGGATTTTGATGGAATTGAAAGTCAAATAAATCTTTCTACATTTCTGTCCTTCAATCTCAAAAACGCTCAGATTAGATATTTCAAACAAAATTGAGTGTGTTACTGTCAGTAGCACACATTAGACTACGATCAATATCAAAAGGCATTAGTTGTGTACAAAGTCCAGAAACCCCTCCTCTACAGGAAGCATTTGACATATGACTGTTGCTTGCGATGTTCAGCGTTTCAGCATTGAAAGGACCTATTTAAAGACATCTCGTCTCCCTCTTTCTTCTGACTAACATTACCTTTATCAGCCAATCAGCTGATCATCCCCAGTCTGGATACTTGACACATTTCTCTGTCAGTTAGCCAGAGCTGCAGCTGCCTGGATAATGTTCTAGAGCAATAATGTCGAAATGCTGCTGTTATATCAGTACAATAACAGAAGGACACGCATAGAAATAGACCTGGCTCCCTCTTCTGGATATCCACAATAGTGTCTAACTGAAATACACAGATTGTGTGTTTTTCCTCTTTCTTGCCTGGATCTGTCCATTTCGTTACAGCTCATTTACAGAATTTCAAACTGATGGCGAGGTTCAGCATTCCTTCCCTGAAACAGCATGTAATGGGAAAGGCATAAAGGTCAAATCTGTAAAAAAAAAAAAGAGGGAGGGGCAGTAATAAAGCTGTTCTGTCTGATAGAAGACGTCAATGAGAATAAAACTTAGGCAGAGATCTGTTAGGCCGGGGGCATAAGGAATACACTATGTGGTCAGTGCTATTTGAAACGGGTGTGGGAAATGAGACACATTTTCCAGGAGCTGTGATGACTCTCCAGGATGAATATTTTCAGGCTACCAGCCCCTTGAAATAGAAAGTGCCACCTAGTGGGCAAAGGGGTTACCGCTGTCTGAATGAGCCAGTAGCTGTGTTAAAGCATGGAGCTCAATCTATGATTAGATGGCATTTAATAAGCTTTTGTTGTGCTTCTTAAACTGCAGCCAAGATCCAAGAATAGGCAGAAGCCAGCGTTTTGTTTGCATGAGACATTTCTAACACCTGAGGAATATGATTAGAAATACAAAGCGGCTTTCATAAGTGAATCAGATCAACGGAACACAACTCTGAGGCATAATATGACAAAATGTCAATGTATTCAGCTCTAATGCTCCCATTAAATTTCTTTTATTGCACTGTTGTGAAAGCCGCCTGAGGGCAAGAGTCTTAGTATCTGTAGAGTAACTGTCAGTGAGAATATTGCTGCATTTTGTAGATGAAGATTTACATCTTTGCAGGGGCATCTTTTCTCCGTTGAGGTCACAGTGCATACTGATAACATGAGGAACAGGCAGTGGATGACTCACATACAGGCGGTAATATATGAGCTATAAAGTACTGCTGAAATAGTTAGGCTTCCATTCATTTACACGAATCATTTGCACAGTAAATCTCTACAGGACATAGTGTGTGTGTGTGAGAGAGACCATCTCTGTGTAGTGTAATCTCAGTATCAGATCATGGCCTCCACATTATGAATAATTGATATTTGCCGTTTAGCCTCTCTCTTAGACTCTCAAAGCCAACGGTGGAATACACTCAACAGGACTGTAAGGGTACTCAACATTTATGTCAGAGTCAGCAACCTTGTTCTATTTTAACTATTACAACTAACACTAAACCTAAAGGCATATTAGATTTCACCATTTGTCATAAATACCTTTAAAGCTGTTATGGCTGATGTCTGATGATGACTATGACCATGTTTTATCTAATCGCAGATGCAATGTGATATAATGTGCGTTATCCATTAGAATTACAAACATTCCTTTTCATATAACGACCTTTCAAATAGAAATTTGTTAGAATTAAAGGGGAATGCTGCCCTCTGATAAATGGCCTCAAGTGATGTCACTTGGAAACTGAAAATGAAAAAAATCTGATAGTGTGGAGTAGTGTGAAGAAATGCGCTTAGCAGTGCTTCTCAATTCTGCTTGAGGCTAGCTGCTCCAGGCTACACTAGTATGACACATTTAACACAATTTGCGTATGACTAACGCAGCTCACTCAAAGGTATTAAACTCATATATCACTACTGTTACCTAAGGACATGTTTTCTTGTAAAATGTGTAAAAAGCCTTTTAAATGATTTGTCCCATTGCTTGTACCTCTGAACTGAAGGGCAGACAGTCACCCACAAGGTGGCAGGGTGGTGTGCTTGACCTGGCATGGAGCCAGTCCCCGATTACAGCTCTCGTGCATGTACTAAAGATTCTGTACATTCTCCTGCCGAGCATCAGGGATGACCTCCGACCTCTCCCTGTCCTCCTGTACTGACCGTCACAGCCACGCTGTGGACAGTAAATCCTCCTTGTGAGCAGTCTGACAGCTGACTGGAGAGCCTGAAACTCAATATTTCACACAGTATGATTTTACTATCGAATAGTACTGAAATACAGCATAGCAAAATATTCTACAATATGTATTAATAATGTGGAAATCAGACACAAAGCAACTGACCAATTTTGCACTAAAGAAAGCAGGTATGAATTCCATCAGTGGAGTAGTGATTGTTTCATGAAACAAACTTTATAACGGCATAATGGTTATATGTCTTGATAGGACAAACCCAATGGAGTCCCCTAATTCCCGTTGACAACCTCCTAATGTCACTGATAGATACAAAAGATCCGATGGTGTTCAATTCTTGAAGCCCTCACATCGCACCAGATCTTTACAAGCTCATCAATCTCATTTCTCAAGGCCTATTCCCACAGGTGATTAGAAATGTGTCTAAGCTCCTCTAATAGGTAATTACAAAGATAAATGTATGTTAAGGACTAATTCAGACATCTGCAAAGTTAAGAGTAGTGTTCTGCAGAAACGGGCTCTGAAGGCACAAAAAGGAAAGACGTGTGTAATTTAGCTAGAAATTTTGTTTTACATGAGTGTTGCAACTTGACTGTGTTTGACTTGCAGTAACACAAAAGGGATCGAAGATATCGTTATTTCATGAGAGCAAAGATTTACTGCTCTAAACAATCTGGTGTCTGGTAGATGCATTCTGTGAAAACACAATCTTCAGTGTTTACAAGTTTGTTTGTTTTTTTGGAATGGAGTTTTGCTCCATCGACCGATTCTGGTCACATAGCAATGTTTGACATTCTGGAAAATGTGCTTATTTGCTTTCTTGCTGAGAGTACTAAAAAAGGTGTAAAAAGGCCGTGAGTGTCCACTAGCAACCTGTCTCAAGGAAGTCACTGTGCCCAGCCCAGAAATACTCCAGCACATGGCTCCCTGTAAAACCACAATTTACATTTTGTTTTAGTGAAGCTTAGACAAATGTTATACAGTACCAGTCAAAAGATTGTGTTTCTTTGTTCAGATGGAGCCAGACCGGCTGCTCCCTCTGTGTATAGTCTTTATACTAAGCTAACCCTCAGCATTTATCCAGTTGGTTCTACAAATGTAAAAGTCGCAGAACAGTAGGATTTCTCCGCTCATCGAGCAGAACGTGATGCTCCTGAAGAACCAGAGAAACAGTAGAATGTTGCTTCAGCCACACAGCAGGTTATAACTAACGAGAACTGTATGCCGTCCACTTCTGATAACCTTCTAGCACATGCTCATCTATATACAGTCAGGGATTCTGTAGCAGCCAGTTAGTTTGTCAGCAACAAAAGCTCATCCACAACAAAAGCTCATCCTCACCCATGGGTGCTGACACAGCCTGACCTGGCCATGTGATTGATAGAGGAAGAGAAGTACAGGATGTGGACGCAGGCCTATTGTAGGTGCTTAAGTTATCCAAACTTCCTCGTATGCCGGCAGGAGCTACGCGTTCCAAAACAAACTGGATCAAAGACTTCTAGTGCTAAAATTGGTGCACTGATCACATCTCATTTCTGTACTACAGTGACAAAGAAGACATAGAAATGAACATGTTAGCATGTTTTACTGTTTATCTCACTGTTTGACTGAAGATACCCATTATGTCCATAACTAGTTTTTCATTGTTTGTCATCTCAGCATCATATCTGTGCAGATGTGGGGTTGTCCTGCCTTTCTACACCAACTGTTGAGCCAGTAGTGGAAAGACTTTTTCGAAATTACCTCTAGCACATCTTTAGAATTTATGTAATGCAGTTTCTTTTTGCATATCTGCCAACACTCAGTCATAGATATATGTGAAGAGCCAATATTGGCTGATAATATCAGCCTGCCGCGTTGGGCTCTACTGCACTGTATTGGATTGCAATAGTGATGAGGTAATTTACTAGGTCTTAATAGTTATGTCACTCAGGAATTAATTCAGATATCAAATAGCTCGTGCAGTAGGGATCGAATTGATAATTGCATATAATGAGGAATGAGTATGACTGCATTTCCGATAAACCTATGGCTGATTGATCGTTGCAGTCAGACATGAGGCCTTCTCTGGCAATAAACTATGCAGATGTGTCTAAAACATGGCCTCAGGCAATCTGCTCATCACAACAATGGCACTGCTAACCCCTAGTATAAATAAATAATGTGTGTCCAGCATCCCTAAAGTTGAATTGGACAGGATCCCAGGCTTTTGTTCCATGCCTCACACATGGAAAACTACTGTCTCTTGCTACTTTCCTTGCCTTAATGTATAAAGTGCAGACCCTGCTCAATTGCCAGAACCCATTACCTCTGCACAAGGGAAATAAGTATCTTACATGTGTATGTACAAAACAGCTCTGTTTAGCCTCCTCTTTGCTTACAGTATCACTTACTGGGTTAGCTGTTCAGATCAGGCTTTTTAAATCCATAGTCTCGCTACAATAATGAAGTGCATCCCACCATAATGCTCGCTTACAGCAAGTGATACTGTTTTCAACCCCTACTTCCTTTCACACAATTTTACTCTGTTCATCAAAGGCAGGCACTTCTCACTGCTATTTAGAGACCCTAAATATTTACCCTAAATAATAAACACACTTGAATGGTGCAAATGTGTGAACAGTGGAATTCAGCAGTCAGTATCTCAAACTGAGCTCTTGACCAATTGGTGTCATGCTGTTTGATGAGTTCTACCCAGAAGGCAAACAAGGACAATCCCACAGAGGACAATGGATCTGACGTAATTACCTTTCAATTGCTTTTCATAAGTAGAAGAGTCAATATCATGAATAATATTCTTTCTTCTCTGATGGTTGATTAATGAAGTCTGAACACTCAGGTTTCCACTACAGTTTGGCAATACAACGCCCACGGATGCATGTGTGAAGCAAATTTTAAAATTCACTCCACATTGTTTTTGTAAAGTCACTCATTTCCCCTTTTCCTTCAAAAGACGCTCACATTTCCCAGCTGTACTTGTGTGGAGCACTCCCTCTGCTGCAAAGCACTATTTTACTGTTTTCTTCTTCTTCTTCTTCTTCATGAACGCACAGCGGATGTGTGCTCTGTTGAACCTGTAACCACTCCTAAAGGACGCGTCACACCAGGTTTTACAATTGGGATTTCGCTACAAAAATAATTCATGTCAATGAATTGCATGTCTTATTCAACTCCGGCGCACTTTGACAAATTGTGCGTCATTGATTCATAACATGCTGTCTTGAAAGTGCCATCCTTTCAGGGAACAGAGAGGAGACCAAATGATCAACCGTGTCACACCATCCACTTTCATTTAACCGTCCAATGTGAGCATCTTAACAGCTCCATGAAAAAGGAGTCCATGGTACAAATGCATTTTTGAATGAAATGTGTGAAGTTGTCATCCTGTTAACAACTAATGAGCTTGCTAAATGACAGTTAGCACCTCCCATCTAGCTCAGAGATCTTTCCTTTTCCCTTTTGAATAATTCTTTATAGATTTAACTTTTTCAGTTTGGTCACACTGTATCTCATGTGTGAGCGTAACACTGCAGTTGTTATAGTCTTCTTACCTGCAATGCGAATCACAGCCCTCTCTGCTGGATCCAGGACTTCCCCTGTGGCCGACTTGGAGCGCTTGACCCTCTGGTGTTTGGACAGGTTCCAGGGCAGGGTGTCACCAGGACAGGGGACAGTGCTCCTCTCGTCATACCGCTCCTCCTGTGGGATTCGATCCCTACGTCTGTCTTTACGGGTCGCCATCACCTACCTAGCGAAGAGATTAAAAGTTCTTGGAAGAATGAGAGTGTATGCATACACACCCAGAACTCACACTATAACCACAAGACCACCTCAGAATCGACCCCTATAGTATGATATGATACAAATGTATATTAATAATGATTACGTGCACACAGCAGACTTGTTTGCTATATTTGACCTTATTCTTTTTCGCTAAAGGTAAAAGGTAAACACCTCATACGCATCATAAAAACCAATACTGATCATGAGGTGTCCAAAGCCTCTAGAACTAAACACTCACCAACTAGTGTCAGCGTCAGGGGAACGAATAAACCACTGACCAGAAACCAAGAGGTAAAAAAGACACCCAAGCTTTCATAAACCAGCCAGGGTCAACAGTTGTGTCAGGCTATTTCCTGTGTGCTGTGATCTCATTACTTTAATGTCTAACTGCCAGTGAAATTTATGCAAAGACAGAACTCAAAACAGTTAATGTTAGTGTGCCATAAAATGCAAAATGCAGGTTTAGAAATACGACCAATGGCGTGTGGAGAGGCCTGCAGAGAGAGGCTCCGTGACCATGATAACAGTATTGACCTTCACCTGTTCACATGCAAAAGTGAAGATGTTGCACTGCACCTACATGGCTTACTTTGCTCAGCCTATATAGACTTTGGTCAGGGAAAAGATGGATGGGTAACATTTCTAGAAAACATTTATGACAATATCAAGTCAACCCCGCACATGTTGTGGACTGAACACGTACATGTCACAACAGCCACGCAGACTAAATTTTATGTTTGTAATGAGAAGCATGGCATTTTTGTAAAACATACATTGCTGTTATACAGTGGATATGTCAGAAGGTACAACTGCTTCACATTGCTGGTTATCACTTACTATGCTTTGTTTAGACTGTCCCCGACCTTTGCCTTTAGGTTAAATATTTACCAGTTATGTGCAACATCTGAATGGAAATCATCGGAGTCACTGTGAAATATCACAAGTCATTATGCGTGACGTCATCCTATTCCCCTTGAATATTAAATAAATAAATAAATAATCAATTAAATTATCCTATTTTAACATTGAAAATGTGTGTGGCAATAAGTGTGGAGAACCAGGATTATATCCCAGGGTAAGTACAACCTAAACTGATGAACCTGAGCTTAGTCTTCACAGAGTAGCTGCATGAGTCATCAGCACTCATAAACACCATCCATATATCTGCCAAATGAAAGTGAAGTGGTTTTTCCTGAAAGGCTCTCTGACACCTCCTGTCATTTTCTGTCGGCATAAATATTCCAAGATGATTTAACTACAGCAACAATGTCCTGCAATGCAATGCGCTCTTGAATAATTTAAGTACTATAATGTCTGTAGCAAATGTTATCACAGTGACCCACCCACTACAAGAGATGTGTAGAGATTTCCGCTTTCAAAGACCTGCAGCCCAGCAAGTGAAAGCACTACTGTAACCTGCCTTAATGTTGTTGCAGCTGATCTGAGTTCAGAGTTCACTCCTTTGTAAAGTTATCGTGCTGTGCATGTAAATGTTTTGGCTGTCCAGTTAGCATTGGGCCATGATGTCACCACAAAACAGACGACAGCCACAGACGGGCAACGAATAATATGAACAGAGATATGTCAGTTTTATTTCCATGCCAACGATGCAAATGTTGCCTCTGGAGCAAAGGTTAGCACTATTTAGCTCTAACACAGTTGTGAATTGTGAAGGTAAACACTGTCAAATACTATGAATACTATCACTCATGTGTATGTGTGTTTTTGGCCTCAGCCATGGTTTACCTGGGGCTTCAGATTAAAGTTTACATCAGCCTTTACTTTGCAGAAAATGTCCCATCAGAGTGAATTATGGTTCTACTGCATTACAGACCACACGGTAATGACACACACAAACTAATGGCCAGTGCTGCTGGATTACAGGAAAAGGTCCACTAACTGGCCAATACACTCTGAGACTGAGATCCCATTATTGGCGGTAATGTAGGCCCCCACTCAGCCCTCCATGCCACACAAACATTTCTCAAAATGCTGACGTTGTTGACACTACTGAAGTGGTGAATTGTCTGAAAAATATCTGAATTGTAATGTGAATGGCAGCTACAGTATGATTAGAGCAGGTCATTGTGCTGTTAAAATAACTTATGCAGGTCTTTGATGCATTTAAACCTTGCATTGTTTGCTGGGCACCTTAAGGACTACAGGAACCTGCAATTCCCAACTACTGGCCTGATGCACCTGCCAACAAACTGATCCCAAACACACACACACACACAACAAAATATCAATAATGGGATGACTCAGTAAGTCAAGTTAAGAGTACACTGCTCCCCAGTCATTTCCACCACACACAGCACCAGTGAGAACGCGTATCGTCTTACCTTACTGCTGCTCTGGGTCGGTGCGTAAAATCCTGTCAAACAGCCATGACCGCATGTGCCGGTGCTTCAGTCTGTGTCCTGCAGATTATCGCCGACCAAAACAAATGAAGTCCCTGAAAGCCCGTGTGTGTGACTGCTCATTGCATGTGTGTGTGTGTGTGTGCCGGTAATGTTGAGATAGCCACTCCTTTTACGGGAGGCAGGGCTGGAGGAGGCTGGAGAGACGACCCGCCGTGCAGAATCCGCAGTCATCTGTGATGTTTCTTCAGCTCTGCTCTCTCTTCTTTCTCATCCAGCATCCCTCCCTCCCTGAATGGGCACCTCCGAAATTTGAAGGTCGGGAACCATTCGTGCAGTCGTTAACCGACACCCCGGAGCTGTCTAATGTTGCCTCTAATCTTCATAATTGCGGGGAGAAGCGAAGTCAGGCGTCTTAACGTGGAGCCGCTGTTGTGATCGAGAGCAATTAGCGGCGTCTCTCCTCCAGCAGGGTCTTGCTCTGCGGTGAAAAGCTGCATAACTCGCTGTTCGATTAGTTTGCCTGGTTGTCCCGGGCTGTGCAGTGTTGTGTTGGAGAGCACAGCTCCCAGATTGGGGAAGATGATGGGTTTTTGGTCAGTGATGATGTTTGGATTGGGATATCCCAACGGCAAGGAAGATGTTTAAATCAAATATATCAGGTGACACATATGCTATGTTGGAAAAAAAATGCAAACACAAGTATGACCTCATGGGGTCCAGTCACTGTCAACATTACTGCACACTGGGCAACATCTGTGAAGTGCAACCAATATGGACACACAATGCAAATCTCTAATCTAAAGACAATAGATGATGCAAAATTTGTGATGAGGTCATGATCTCCCAAAGCCAGCCTGTACTAGGTAAAGACCTGAGTCAGTCATATGTAAGCGCTCACCCAATCAAATAACTAATTTAACATATTTAGGGAAACAATAGAGGAATTGCTTGATAGGTTAGTAATAAATAGTCATTTTATCTATTTCTTAACACAGTGACACTCACTGTGAACAGAACAGTTAACATGCTCTGTCATGTACAGCATTATAGGCCCTGCATCAAGAAATATGCCCCGGCAGACACTTTATCCAGCTAGGAATATTTATTGGTTATCTTTGGGCCATCACTAAAACACACAAAAATATTATCTCTATCATATTTGCTTATTTTGCAAGCATATATAGGAGTGTAATTTACCACAATGGTTTCTGTATTGCACAAGCAAAGGACTGTGAAATTATGAGACGTTCAATCTAGCCAATCTGGCCTCTTAGACTGTTGCATCCAGTGGTCAGCCCCAGCACATACGTATATCACACCACACTGCAGTACAAGGCCCATTAGTGCAGCCTACTGGAAAAAGACCGGTGAAGTCGAGACATAATCAAACCCCAGTGCAGTGGTTAGGTACTGTATCATTCAACTGCTCAGTGAAACTGACAGACACATTTTTAAACATTATATATATAAAGATGGATATTATACCTTAATGCAATTTCACAGTATACTTGCAGTTTGGGGTGGAAAATAGGGTGGACCCAAAGTTGACAGCCAACGAGCATCCTTGCCTCCAGAAGACAAAGGGAAAGAAAGAGAGAAAAAAACAAAAAAAAAAGAAACAAAGTGGAAAAATTGGATCAACAATGTCCTGTTTTTCATGGATAGACTGTTAGAAATGATCCATGGCCAAATTGAAACTCATGCACAGCCTGGTTTGTTCCCTGCACTCCCTGCTCTCCAGCAGTGGACATTTACTCAAGTACTGTACTTACGTACAGCTACAAGTTTGAGGCTCTGCTTTAATATTTCCATTTCATGCTCATGCTAATTAATATTTCTACTTCTTTACAATTCAGGAAAAAATATCTTACTTTTTAATTTGCTATATTTACTTGAAAGCTTTTTGGATTAAGATTTTACACAATATCACGCATGATAAGTTTAAATGTTTTTGGCTTGTGACCCCTGATGAAAATGCAGTATTTTTACATTGTTGTATTGAGTACTTCTACTCCTGCTGCTCTCACATTGTCGGTGTTCCCGCTCACCTCTGCTTGTAAGGAGAACCCAATTATATTGTCAGTGACAAATGTCTCACTATTCCCTCACCGCCAGATGTGTACAGCTTAGTGCAGTACATGTACCAGACATTCAGTGACCTGGAAAGGGCATAGGTCCTGTGGCCTTGAATGCCAAAGTATGGTGGAGGGGATAAAGTATGTTAGTGTGAACAACTATCAGCTGTCTGGATACTCGAAAACTGCAATAATTTATGGAAAATTTCAACATACTGTTTATATCGTGCAGGCTTGTTGAAGTGTTGCAGAGAGGCAGCTTTTTTACATTATGGGCATAATCCTACTGAAGTGATACAGATCTGGCTTATGATAATATTGAGAAGAATTTTCAAAAGATGACATTGCTCACAGCGCACAGGCACAATGAAAACCCTCTGCCATAGTTCTCAGCTCAAAGACTACACAGCTACAACCACCTGGGACATTCCCATTGTTATACAAAGAGGCTAACCTAGCTCGACATGCTGAAACTGGTGTGGTTCCAGAGTAACGGTTGTTAGGAATTAAATAATGGCCTACTTTCCAATGTGGTGCCTGCACTTATAGCTGGAATGCAGGAACGTTGCATATAGATGAACATCCATTACATTTAAGCCTTTGCCAAATGAGTTCACACAACGCTCATTAAGCCCATCACGAGATCCACCTCACTGTATTTCACAGTATACCAGTCTGTGGTGACTCTCCCATGCTGGCACACTGGTAGTGATGCATGATGGTAGAAGCACTGAATAAAAGTTTATGGTGCTCCAGATGGACAAACACAGATAACCACCGTCACCTGTAGCAATACATCTTAAGCATGTGTCAACACTGTAATTACTTTTACTGACAGAGACATAAGTCCTGCAATGCGGGTTTAACGTGATCTAATATAATATACTAATTAAAGCTGCAAGCAGCATTGGAGGGCCCTCGCACCTTCGTGCACGTCGTGGCGTGCGGCGGCTCCGTCCTGTTGCTGGACTCCGACCCTTCCACGCGATAAAACAGGGATTTTACCGAACAGAACATCAGTGCTTCTCTTCTACAGCTGACTCAATCAGTGAGTTTGTTTATGTCATTGTGTTACTTCGATGCTTTTAATGGTTAGTTTGGATCCAAAGAAATATTTATATAGCACACAACAACACAAACATACTAACCGAATGAGGCAGCAGCAGAGCAGCAGCTTCCTGTGTTCTGTGTGGTAAAATCCCTGTTTTAGTGAATGTAGTCTGGTGTGTGTGCAGAGAGCGATATAACGGCTGTCCTCGGTAACTTGGGCCTCCTCCTTTGGGGCGACCTCCTTGGTGACTTGGGCCTCCTCCAGTGGGGCGACCTCCTCGGTGACTTGGGCCTCCTCAAGTGGGGCGACCTCCTCGGTGACTTGGGCCTCCTCAAGTGGGGCGACCTCTTCGGTGACTTGGGCCTCCTCCAGTGGAGCGACCTGGGACTCCTCCGGAAGGGCAACCTCCTCTGCTACAGAAGTGTTCTGTGGTGCATGGAGGTCAGTTGTGATCAAGTTGTTTACCTTTGAAATGGGGGTTTTTCCAATCTGCTCACACACCTGGAGCATCATTGGGTTTTTGTAGGTATCAACTTGTGATAGAGAAGAGTCTCTTTCAGCCTTTCTTCCAGGCTCAGGACTTTGGTGACTCTCTCATTAAACTCAAGCCTGAGTTCCTCCAGTTCTTTTTTCAGGAGGTCAGCTCTCTGCCTTTCAGCCTGGACTTGATCTGTGAGATCTTTGATCAGGTCGTCTTTGTTGTTGTTCGACCCATCCAGGGGCTCGGCTGCGAGGGCTGTGGAGGAGAGACTCTTGATTTCCTGTTTGAGCCTCACCACCTCCTTGTCTAGATCGAACCTCAAGCTCTGCTGCTGCTTCAGTTTCCACTCTGCTTCTTCACGCATGTACTTCTCATTGTAAGAAGTTTGCTGCTCCCTACGTCTCAAACCGTTGTTTTGAGGTGGCTGCTCCCTCTGGGTGTTTTCATGAGGCTCTCTTGCATCCATCGGAGCAGGAGAGACCTCATTAGACTCCCATTCCACATTTTCGACAGCACTGCTGCCATCATCAGGTAGTGTAGCTAGTAACTCCTGTTTTTTGTCCTCCAACTCCATGATCTCTCCCCAGGTGAGACCCGCAGGCAGCATTGCCTCGACTGGACTGCTGTTGGCTTTCATTGATCTTCTTAATGGAACCAATCGCAGTTGTAACAGGTTTTCAATGGTTGTTGAAGTGTTCTTCGAACGGTGGTGTGTCTCGGATGTGTGGTGAACGTGTATCTCTCTCTGTCTATCTCCCTCGGCTCAGTTTGGGTTCCGTCTCTATTTATATCGACTCAACAATCCAGAAGCCTCTGAGGTCATCAGTGACACCCTCAGCCAACATTCTGATTACTTACAAACTTCTTTTTGTTAAAAAAAGTAGTTTTTCCAGTATTGTTCATCACATAGAAATATCCCAAGACAAGATATCTCAAGATATCTTGTGTATGTGTCAATGGTTGCAGGAGTCCTTTAGGAGTTTCTGAGAGCTCTGGAAGTGGCTCTGCTATGACCTTTCATATCCAAAACTTTAAAAATGTCCGATTTATTTATTTCCTCATAGAAATGAATGTGAAAAATTTTCAACATTCCCATTTCTTCACCCGACTTCCAGCCCTCACAGCTCCTTCATGCTTTTAGCTAGAAACTCCATTGAAGCTTTAAAACGTTCATCATCTCTCCCTCTTTCAGCACATACCTCTACCTCCTTTGTGCCATTCACCACTTCATCACAGTCGTCTTTTAAAAATCATTTAAACTTTTTCCCATTTTACATGAGTGTGTATGTGGCCGCGCTAGAGTGGGTGACGTCATCACTAGAGCGTGGAGGAGCGGAAAAATCACATGAAACTTTTGTCTTTAACTCGCTGGTTTGGCCGAACCATTTCACCCACAGTCACAGTTTCTCACTCAAAATGTAGCTTAAGTCTTTGGACACGCAGTCATGTGACTCACAACACACAGAAACACACGCAGAGTGTCCCACGAGCCTCGGAGCGACGGGAGCACCGACCGAACGCCTCATTGACTGCCATGTTAAAATGACAGAGGAGGGAGAGAGAAACACTTCTCTTGCGCTCATTTGCGCTCCGTGTTCAGGAGACTCTCTTATGTCCACTGGTCTGCACTTTATGGCTGTGACATGGACCGTTTTCAGTAAAACCTGCTTTTTCAGGGCAATGCAATAGAAAAAAAAAAAAATCAGGGCATTACGGAATTTCTCACCACGACTGAATTTTCTGCAAACTTTCATGAGTTTTCGTGCATATTTAGGCCCCCAAAAATGCAATTCATTGGGGAAAAGGAGAAGAAAAAGAATGATAATAATAAGAAGAAGAATTCCTTGCATTTCAATTATGTTTTTGGCCCCCTGGTTTCTTGCATTTGACATATTTTTTAACTCCTTCCTGCTTGGGGCCTATGGGGTCCTTACACCTCTTGGTTCTTGGGTACTGGGATCAACTGGGATCCCACTGGGATTTTTCCTCCCTTGCATGTTTTGCACCCACGAATTTCAATAGGGTCCTCGCACCGCTTGGTGCTCGGGCCCTAATAATAATAATTTCTTGCATTTCAACTATGTTTTTGGCCCCCTGGTCACCAGGTTTTTTGCATTTGACGTATTTTTTCGAGGCCTTCCTGCTCGGGGCCTATGAGGTCCGTACACCTCTTGGTTCTTGGGTACTTGCCCGTTTTTCTCCCTTGCACGTTTTTCCTCCTCGCATTTCAATAGGGTCCTCGCACCGCTTGGTGCTCGGGCCCTAATAATAATTCCTTGCATTTCAACTATGTTTTTGGCCCCCTGGTTGCCTGGTAACACCTCCAAATTTACATTATTGTACTGTAGGTTTCTGCAATAAATGGAAATGAAGTGAAAACCAGGTGTACCCATCCAAAGGCTAAGAACGCTGAAGATGATGATAGATTTCATGAACTATCATGAACAGTAAAGGACACAACATTAGCAGTAGTTAAAAATAGTTATATTATAAGTTCTTTTTAAATTCATCCACAACACCAAATTGTTGCTCTTTGGATCACATTGTACCCAAAATAACAGAATATGTTCACCACAGTCAAAAATACCAATATTATTATTGATATAAATACATATTGTGCCCTGATTGTTTTCTGGGCACGATATTGTCTTCCCTTTATTACCAAACATTAGTACAAAGGTTACTGTAATATTATTTTCATAGTCTTGTGTTTTTTAACACTGTGTGTAATGAGCTCTAACATATCTTGTAATACTAAGTACACTTTGGAATTTCTTAACACTGGTTAATATAAACTTTTGTCCTCTGTTATTATGTTCATTAATCTGTGTCTCTGTGATTCATTCACATTTCTCACTACCATGTTTAGGGTCTCCTAGCTACTTTTTAGTTTAGATCTCTTCACTCATCCTGCCAAGTTTGAAGTCTTTAGTCTCTAACTTTCAGGTCTTGCCAAGACAACAACAGAACCAAATAATAGAGACACTATGCCTTTTACTAGTTTGTGTGTCTGAATGAATTAGTCCTGTATTTACTGTTCTGTGCCTGTGTGGACAAAAGTTGGCCAGCAAAGGATTTAAAGGCCAACACTGACAGACTAATGCCTCTGATAATACCTACTATATCTTAAAAAAAACAAGCTGACCAAGAAAAAAACAAGTTCAAATAATTAAATTAGTAACAAAAAAACAACAACAACAACAACAACAACAATTTAGGAAATGAAGGAAAATACATAATAAGAGTAGAGACCCTTAAGAAAAAAGATCTACACACTATAACCAAATCTGTGATTTTTTTCAATTCATCACCTCTTCCAGATTCTTGGTCACATCCCTGACCAAGGCCCTTCTCCCCCGATTGCTCAGTTTGGACGGGCGGCCAGCTCTAGGAAGAGTCCTGATGGTTCCATTTACGAATGATGGAGGCCACTGTGCTCTTCGGGACCTTCACTGCTGCAGAACTTTTTCTGTACCCTTCCCCAGATCTGTGCCTCGATACAATCCTGTCTCGGAGGTCTACAGACAATTCCTTTGACTTCATGGCTTGGTTTCTGCTCTGACATGCACTGTCAGCAGTGGGACCTTATATAGACAGGTGTGTGCCTTTCCAAATCAAGTCCAGTCAATTGAATTTACCACAGGTGGACTCCAGTCAAGTTGTAGAAACATCTCAAGGACGATCAGTGGAAACAGGATGCACCTGAGCTCAGTTTTGAGTGTCATAGCAAAGGGTGTGAATACTTATGTACATGTGATATTTCAGTTTTTTTATTTTTAATACATTTGCAAAAATTTCTAAAAAACATATTTCACCTCGTCATTATGGGGTATTGTGTGTAGATTGATGAGGAAAAAAAAGAATTTAATCCATTTTGGGATAAGGCTGTAACATAACAAAATGTGGGAAAAGTGAGGGGGGGGGAAAGCTTTCCGGTTGCACTGTACACGCCTCAGCCTTCTTGTGCATCCCTGCTGGTCCCCAAAATAGCCCAGTGCTCAGGTGTCCCACCAGCTTTCACAGAGCTGAACTGTTTAGTGCTTAACAAGGAATGCTGGGACAGGTGCCAGCTGAAGTCAGACTAAGACAGAGGCTGAGCGCCCTTAGACTGAGCTGACCCCCTCCATCCCATTCAAACACCAAGGTTTACCCCCTGTGAATGCTTAGATCTACTTTTTGTTGCCCACAGTATAAGATTTGGAGGGCTTGTCTGTTATGTGGATGCATACTGAGCAGGCTGCAGGGAACAAAAGAGACAGCATCAGTCGCCTTCAGTCATGCTGACACTGTCTTTTTCTAATGACACACACGCACCAACACACCTGCCGCAGCCAGGAGTTATTACAAGACCAACACTGCCCTCCAGTGGAACTATATAAAAAAAAATAAATCCTTACGTTTTATTAAATGTGGGATTGAGTTCAAGGCAGGTCATGGGTTATTTGACCAATTTCTCATGTGAACAGTCTTCTAAAATCAATTGGAAGAAATGTTGTTGTTTTATCCACAAAGCCTCAGACATAACATTAGCCACATCAATAAAGATCATCCTATTCCTCGAGCACTTAACATTCTCCAGGCATCTACTTCCTTACCCAACGGAAATACCACCTTAGCCACCGTCTGTTTAAAGCATTATAAGACTCTTATATTTTTATCTGTTTGTGTGATGGAAGGCACATAGTTTTGGGGAGCAATCATGCCAATGAAGCCATAAAGTAATGATGGAAATCTGGAACTCTAAGGCAAAAGTTATGTTCAGTCTATATGATCTGCATAAACAATAAATGGAAAGACTGAACACTTCTCCGCAATGAGTCACTTATGGAGCAGACTGCATCATGGGAGAGTTTGTGCAGGCAATAAGAGGGCAGCAGAGCGCTTTGAGATTTGCTGCAACATCTGACTGTGTATCAACAATATTAAAGTGGATATATAATGTGATTATCACTAACCGCCGAACACACTCACACACACACAGTCACACCACACAGGCATGCAGGATGCAGAGCTGGCCAGAGGCACACACAAACATGCATAAATCACATGCATGCATGTACACACAAACGTGTACACATATAGTCACACACACGCACACACACACACACACGATTTGAGTGCGAAACCACATATACACACAGGAGCACTCGTTCACCATAAACCACATTCATACACACACGCACACTCCTGCAGTGCATACCTCCCCGCTATTGGTCCAGACCCAGACACCGCATGCCAGTGCACCTCACTCCCTGAGCCGCAGGCCGCAGGAGTAGAAGAAGAAACAGATGGGTACCAGCTGTTTGGATGAGAGCCCTGGGTACACAGCTACTGTATTGCAACCCACACACGCATACATGAACACAAACTCATTCAAGTTGTTTAACTGTGTCCCAGCCTATACTGCTTCTAGTATTTACTCACACAGCATTTATAGATAATGTGCTCTAAGTTAAATAATTGTAGATGTGAAGTCATCAGTTTGAAATCCGAAAGCAATTACGATAAATACTACAGATCTGCTAATGTTAAATTGCTACAAAGGGCACCTTTAAACTGGATATGCAGTCTGTAAGTGACATTGTTTTAACTTTGTTTTAGCACTGATTTGGCTGGCATGGAATAGAACATTGGACTTGAAATGACAGAATAAGTATGGGGTCAAAGTGTTGACTTTGAATGTGTTCACTTCCATATTTAACACTGAAGGAAAGATACAAGGGAACCAAAATAATTTTGGCAAAACCTAGAATGCTCTTGACTGAGCAACCCAGTCACCCCAACGCATCATGGACTTCACTTAATGACGAAAACACAGAATACAAAAAGCTGCAGTTCAGGCCTAGCAGAGCATCACAGCTGTACGAATCAATAGTTTCATATTAACAATTCCCCGGAGAACTGACTCACCTGACTCCTGACTCCCTTAGCTCTATGGACGATTTTAGCCCCTTTCAGCTCATTGTTTTGGTTTTACAGCCCATAACTGTTTTGGTTCACTTCCACTGCTCTCATCAGAGTAGGTTCCAGTAACAGCAGGCAGGTGCTTGCAAAACATACAAAGAAAGACAATGTTAGCAGCTAGCTGGTGAGAATTTAGCAGTTGAAGAGCAAGAAGTATTTCCTTCAGGAGTTGGTGGAGACCAAAAACAGAGCTAAAAGGCAAAAAAAGCCTTCTAATTAAATTCAGATGTTGATGTTCACTCTCATAATTACTAATGGTTCTCTAAAATTGGAGGTATACGCATATAGAGAGCTACTTAATATACATGAATTTGATGTGAACACTCTGAAACACCCTGAACGTTGGCACAAATCTTATTCATTGTTTCATCATATCTTTGGAAGTTTGTTTTCTCAACAACTGTGGCCACTGTTCCCAAAACAGACGTCAAGTTAACTGTCCACACTGAGGTCGGAGGATGCTGGTGATCATTCAGTATTCTTTTTCTTTCTTTGTGTTTCCTCCCTGAACCCAGCAATTTCTGATCCAACCTCAGGTATCAGCTTTCTTCCTATGAGTCAACTGAGGTGGTGACTCCTTCAGCTCATTACAACATGACTTATTGAAACCAAAACTCTCCCTCTAATGCCTGAAATGCATGTTTCCTCTGTCTGAATGCCATTAGTTACAGCCAGTGGTTGGTCCCTCTTATTACATTCACTTTGAACACAATCTGTCTCATTAAATAAAAATTGTGCATTGTGTGAAGTTCAGTAAAGCTAGGGTTTATTCGTGGAGGCTGCTGTGACAGTCCTGCCACTACAAACGTGACATTAAACATCACAGAACGCCATCTGCACGGCTTACCGGGATCCTGGAGCAACACTCAATACTGTACCAGCTATTGAACTCTGCACAGGAAAGAAATGACAAATGGAAATGGTATTGTGTGTATGGTTGACCACGTTCGTTCTGTGATTTCCAGCCTCAGCGCTGATGTGGTCTGGCCAGTGTGGGTTTAGAGGGCAGACCGGAGCAACAGTAGGCTGGTTCAGGATCTTTTTCCCTCTCGGAGCCAACAGGATGTCTTTAATGAACCACAGTGTGTTTGAACTGTCGCATCTCACCATACAGCAGTTCAGCCCCTCATCGTTGGCATGCAAAACATGAGAAGGAAGACGCAGTGAAATAAGAGACAAGCTAAAAAACTGAGGATGTATCAAATCCAGGAAATGCGGTCTTCGAGACAAAGACCACAAATCAAATGTCGGCCATAATAGAGAGGAACGTCTATGGGTAATGTATTGTGGAGGTTTCAAGTGACAGGGGCAGCTCTGTTCTTGATGCTCAGACAAGTGTCCTTTAGTTTCCTGCCTCAGATGTCTTCACATCAGATTTTAAGCAACCTCAGAATTAGATTGCATTAGAGTGGGTTTTAGTGAAAACTGTAGTCTCTTGTTGATTTTTTTTGGAGGGTTTGTTGTTTGTTGGTTCCACTGTACTGGGACTGACCCTGTTTGATTTCTAGCTGCCGGCGAGTGAGTTTACCTGTTATGTCCACAAGATGGTGTTGGTGACGTTTCATAAAACTGACCGAGCTGCAGTGCCAGTTATTGTGGCGGCAGCAAAGAGAAAACAAGCTCACATCATTATCACGATATCTGCAAACTGTAGTGATGGTTCAGTAACTGTGAGTGTTGATATGCTGCATATTGTTTCAATTACTCCAAACTGTTGTTCCAGAACATACCATAGGAAAATGCTCAAAATACTCCATGTTTGATCTTGCGGGCTCTTGTGAAACTGGAAATGAATGGTGATTAACTATAATGATGATCATCATGGTGAAAGGTTTTGCGCCACAGGTTATTTGACTGTGTGAGCAAGTCTACGTGGAGTATGCCTAAAAAGGAAAGCCCTTAAAACTATTACTCTTTGAAGGGGATATTGTACTTGAATCTGAAGAGTCACACTCTAGTTGATGAAGCAAGATAAAGATGATTTACGGTCGGCAAATAAACTTGTATCATATTTGATTTTAAAAAATGGTAATAGCTGAGACACAAATCTGTTAAAGTGTAACAAACTTCTCCACATTGCATTGCAGTTGGAAACAAATGAAGTGCTTAGGTCTAGCTCAGTTTTATTTGTGTGTGAACGCATGTGTGTGTGTGGTGTTGCAGTGGGAGGCTTTGTAGTGTTGAGTGAGAGAAGAGGATATGGCCATGATTAAAGTAGGCACTAAAGCAAAGGTGGTAATTGGGATCATAAACACTCACTTTTCCATTTACCCCCTAATGAAGCGTTCCTGTTTATTCTGAGCAGCGAATTCATCCTAAAAACAGCATCCACTCTGAGCTGGCCTGAGTGTTTAGCACCCTTCATATCTATTTATATTACGCCGGTGGAATGGTGACGGATGTCAGCAAATATAGGTTGTAGGTTACAAGATGCAACATCAACAGGCTACAGTGTTGGTGTGCAAAACACACAATCCTCTCTCTTTTTCTCCTGTTCCATCTTCAGTAAATGTGTGTGAAAACAGGCAGTTTAGATTTGGCTCCCTCTATGATTTCATAAGGGATCTGTTGAACACGAGACCTCCTCCAGCCCTTCAGCAGGCTGACTGTCCCTGCCCACTGAAAACCTGAATCCGCATCCGCCATTGTTCTTTCCTCATTAATGCCAGCTCCCGGTAACAAGTAGATGTCAGTGGCAAAAGCAAAGCATGCAAACTGTTGTGTTCCTCTAAATGGAGCGTACAGAGAGGCTGAAAACAGCTGCTGCAACCATGTTTGACATGAGAAAAATAATAAACCAATTCAAGAAGGGTATCGAAATACAAATATGAACTTGAAAATGAGAATTATACGGGTTCTTAAATAAATGTGGGCTTCCATTCTTTCTCAGGGAGCATGTAATATAGAATTTAAAAGTGAGATGAAATATGATTTAGTGGCAGGGACACACATCAGAGTGTTAAACCACCTGTTTAAGCCCGATTCAATCATGTTCTTGGCTTCCTGTTCTTCTCTGATTGGTGTGTCTGTGGCTCCAAATTGCACCAATTGTTTGGAGTTGCTTGCCTTAATGCTTGCAGATCTAGTTAAATCATGTAGCCTATGTATATATATATATATATATATATATATATATGTATATATATATATATGTATATAAAGTAAATACAAAATAGGTAAAGACTGACTCACTGCTGTAGAAACTGGCAGTAGAAACGGACATTTAATCACAGGAAAATATTAAGGATAATTACTCTTTGGCAGGGTGAGGTCATTTTTAATCACAGGTTTTACTGACTGCCACCTCTTAAGCTGTTAACCAAAACAGAAAGAAAAATCTTACCCAGAATGGAATCTAAACATTAAAAAAAAATAGTATCTGCAAACTAATGTATTGGCTACACCCGTACACACACACAAAACACACTCATAGCAGTGCAAGGGGATGTAAGGAGTTTTTTTTCAGAGTGTCTAGGAGAGGGAGAAATGTAACATCAGCTTTGTGGATCAGACGCTGAACTGTAATTTTTCATCTATTTTTCTGTAATTAACCTTGCAAATGTGACTCCATTTGGTTTCTCCTGGTCGTGTCTTTACGGAGGTACATAACACTTGAGGTCTGAGCTGTCACGCAGTCGAGACACAGGCTTGTTTTACTGCTGATCTTGGCTCTGCCAGACTCTCCCTGGCGGTGGCTGTAACACAGAGTGTCAGACAGAAGAGATATAAGGTCAAAATTGCTGGCAGCTCATAATTGTAAATATATGGAGGGAAAATTCCCTGTTTGCTGCTTTTCTAATCAGGGAGAGGGTGTTCATGTGGGTAAGGGAGCTCATGTGGGTAAGGTTGTTCTATTAGGACGGTAAACTGGGAGATGTTTGGATCAAGTGTGAAATGGCTGATGTGTTTGATATGTGTTTTAATGAGACATTTCCTCTCTCTGCAATATCAGAGGACCTAAGATATCACAGAGCTCAAAAATTTTGTTTTCTCTGGTTTGACAGATGCATTATTATGACTGGAAGTGTTTAACTAAATATTATGCCTGCCCTCCAGCTTCTCAGATTAAGATCTGTTTAGCTTTCTTCTCTTCCCTTTTAAAAAGCAACATGTATCTATTAGGCCATCTGCGTCTCCAGTTCAACCCCACTTTTAAACATGATTCTTTTCGACTTTGCCACTCACCCAGTACAAGGAATGTTAATTTATTGTAATCCTTTGAAGAGTGGACCTGGAGGAAGCTCTCTCAGTCAGTGTGTTCCCTTCGTCTTTCCAAGTACAAATGCTGTGTGGCATGTTTGACATAGCGAATGAAAGGAATAACGCAGGTTGTCAGGTAGGAAAGAGCCAGGCTACAAGGCCACAGCAATCAGGAAAACTTGGTCCGGCACTAGGCATGACTTCAATAAAATACCTCCAGTCCTACTTTTAAAAGCATTAGTCCAGGGCAAATTAAAAAGTAGAGTGCAATTAAAAGAAATCACTGTGTAAATGTTAGCATGTGGAAGTTTTTCTTTTCCTTTTCCTTTTTTTCCCCCCGCCTCCCTCCTAGCTGAACAAAGAATGCCCCAGAGGCAGAGCTGTGCAGCTGCTGAATATTACTACATCCATGTGTTTTAAATAAGATCCCATTATAATCAAAATCATAAAAAAGGTAATGTGGCTCTCTTAAACATTTAAATTTAAGTTAACCAATGTCAAGTTCAAGCCTTTGCGAGCATTTTTGTAGTTCCTAATTGAATTGAAGTAATCTTTGGAAGAAACAGATTGAGGAACCATCAAAGAAGCCATTATTTTTAACAAATATATTACTCTACTGACGGTATTTAAAGAATAGTACATTTGATTATTAACTTTATATCTGTGAGCATTTCGTCTGCCCTTTGACCAGGTGATGCATCTGCTGTTGGGAAATGCCTCAGTTATGCAAAGAGTTTACAAAGCATATTGACGTGTACAATCAGCTTTAGCACACTGAAAATGTGTGTGAGGAGGTCGTCTCTCCCAACAAACTCTCAGTGTTTGACATTGCAGACAGCTGGCTGGCGGTCTTGTGAGTCAGCAGGTAGAAGACCTTGACTTCGATCAGCTGTTACTACACCTTCAACACTGACTATAGAACTGTCTTGGAGAACAACAACAACAAAAATAGATTCTGACAATAGACAATGTGTAGTAGTCAGAAGAGTTCATACAAAGTGGATTTGAAGTGATTTTATTTTCAAAGAAACCAGAGGGCCAAGTTGTGGATACAGTCTGTGGGGCCTACTGGTCTGCAGAAGTCTGCTATGCTCAACTCTTTAGTTAAAAGTCACTGAGGGTGTCGCCTCACACCAGGACAGATGAGTTTCCATGGGAGGAACGAAGATGTCTGGCCAAATCCACTTTTCCCCCTTATTAAAATGGATATTTCCGAGCTGTCAGAGGGTGAAGTCTGGGTTTTCAGAGACTATCGCTGACTTCTCGCTGACAGTGGGCTTCCTTTCCCTATAGGTTCAATATCTCCTGTGGCTCCCCCTCCCACTGTGCGGTATAGCGGGTTCCCTATGAGTCCCAAGCCAGCCCAATTCTGGCAAGCTGTTCACTTTTCACTTAACGGCACACACACTAATTTACTGAGACTCTACACTGTTTTGCGTCCGCGGTGCAATTCCCACGTTCCAGCTGAGAAAATATATCATTAGTCCCTCATCGTGTAATGCTTGCCACGTTACGTTATAAAAGCTGGGTGTAAAGCGACATGGATAAAACAGGAGCGATTTCCAGTGTGCCTCATTTTGACCGCCTGCTTGGAATAAGTGGTGGGTGTTAAGAATTTGAAAAGGGGACAATATGCGGTGTTGAAAAGGCCATTTTGCTTACTAAATACTCCTGGGTGGCTGGAAGACTAAGCATTTCCATTACAAGTGTCTCCAGTAACGTATTACAGCCATATGAGTGCAGGTCTTTACGAGTCTGCCTTGAAAGTTATATGGATTAATTAACTTTCCAGGCAAATTAAGATTCCATGCTAATAGGTATGTTTAATTAGATCTAGACAGAAGATGGATGCTACACAAATAAGATCCTTGCCCCGCTCGTTTTTTCGCTGTAATGTAAAAGCATTGTTTACTGCTCAGAGGCAAAGGCCGACTTCACAGCAAGCCGACATGCACAGAACTGTCGCTGAGCACAACCTAAGTGTTGCTCTGTCATTACGAGTGAGTAAAGACCCTTTTTGGCACAAGACCACAGTTTTCTGGGTTCTTCACTTCACAAACATTTTTACAGGCGTGACAGGCCACGACCGAGCAGGCCGCAACAGACAGCTCTGTCACCTCAAAACAACCACCCCACAGGGCCACACGAGACGGCTAAATATATCACCTCCCAGGAAGCAAAGCAAAAAAGAAACTGTTGAGTCTGACCAGCTATCTTGTGGCTTAATTAACTAACACAGGACACAGTCATAGCAAATTAGAGGCCAATAGAAGCCGCTTGACTGAATGCTTTGTAGGTTTCACCACATGGCGTCCACGATGTAAATGGCCTCCCATATCACTTATTGATGCCATATTGTACACCCAGTCACCCCGCTTCACCTACCCATGTTTACTCTCTGTTTACCGTTTTATTTTGCTCTCCTATCCATCCTGATTACTTCTACACCTCCATCCTTCTCCTGTCCTTAATCACAAGTCCATTCATGTGGCAGCAATTTGGGCCGGCCAACACCCAATGGTGAATGTGCCTGACCCCCTTTCTGCCCCCTCTTGCCCCCCCACGTCACCCTCAGGAAAGCCACATCTATCGCAGGAGCCTTTAGGGCCCTTAGTGGCGGCCTCAGCCCATTAAAGCTGGGCTGTCAGGACTGTGTGTGTGTCTGCACGAAATGGAGATATTACAGGTTACAAAATGATCTTCTGGGAATTTATGTGACTTAACAAGCGTCTACTGTATTGTATTAAATACATATAACAGTTTCAGAAGCTCTATAATCCTATTTAAAAGGCCTTACTGCACCATTTTCATAGACGTCTCTAGCAAGCATGAGTGCTATGTCGCCGTTTTAATGAAAGTCATGAGCATCCATGTTACTTAATTCAAACCAGTGTGCCTTTGCAGTGGGATCCGTTATTTATATCTTCTATCAGGATTAGAGGAAAAGGATAAAAAGAACTTGAATTAAAGCAAAATCCATTGATGCATTTATTACATCCTCATATTAGGAAATAGAGCAGCCGTTTAACTGTTCTTTGCATCCACAGTAGCAGAACACAGGTTTTGTTAGTGCAAGGGCTCCTGTTAAATTGTTTCATTGCCACAGAAAAGCCGTGGCCTTTGACTCTGTGCAGAAGACATCATCCGCTTACAAGCTCTCACAATAAAACCCATGCGCGCTGTAATAAGCCCCGCTTTGTTTCGAATACATCCAAGTGAAAACATTTATTGGACTAATTACAATGGTCTCCCATTGGATTTTCTTCCTGTGCTGCACATGCTTTGGCAAAGTTCCCAGGATTGTGTCAAAACGTCTCACTACTCATGACTGTGGTACTAACTGCCATGCATGGAGAAACAAGGAAGAGGAGGGGGGAAGCACAATAGAAGCAAAGAAGAATAGTGGATGAAAAAGATTTGTTTCAACTGCAATGTGCAACCTGCTAACCTGAACTTGACATTGCCATCTGAGTCTAAAAAGGTGAGCGCCTTGCATTTGGAGAACATCGTGTGCTATTGCTGGTCGGAGGCCATAATCGATTCTCATCTTTATTTTCACGCAGAAATGATGAAGATGAAGTACCAACACTGATTCTGTCATGGCCTGTTGTTGATGGAAAATGCAAAGATGTTATGGGTTTGGTAGCAATTAGGCTGTCATACAAGTTAACCTTGTTAATTAAATAAGCTGGAACGAACGGAAATGAGGTGGGAGGACTGGACGGAGACAAAACAAGATAATGTTGATACAGGGACAGGTGGGCTCAGGGGCTTAGGCCAGGGGGGAGAGGTATATCGATCTGCCTGAGTAGGTCAATCTGTCAGCTGTGTCAATAATAGCTCTATTTGTCCAGAATATTGGTAGCCAAGGTAAGTATTAAGTGACAGATATCAAGCAATACACAGGCCAAAACAAGTAAGCTTGGAAAACCTGGGATTACAACATTTAAAAACAGGGAATGTAATATTTGAAACAATTTTTTACAAATTGGTCTGAATTATGTGCAAATGTAACACACACAGAGGTTAACCTCAATATTTATGCCTTCATTTATCTGATAAGTTCTCTTGTTTTTATGTATTTGTAAAACATTTTTTACCTTGTTTTTGAAAAGTGCTGTTTAACTTAGTTGATCAAAGATTACAAGTAACTGAATATCCCCCAGAGGACGGTGAGGTCAAGAGTAAATTGAAATATTATGGCAGAGCTGTGAATCAGCGTCTGTGCCAGAGAGCACTAGTGATGGAGGCCACCAAAAGGCCCGTAGGAGCTCCAAAGACACTTTACAAATCTGTCATTCTGTCATTCACCAATGGCAGTTTTATGTGAAGCCCATGACATCTAGCATCATGTTGTGGAAGACTCTGAAACATGGTGCGCTGAACACTATGACTGCCATAACCCAAACAGCACATTAAAAGAAATTGTTCCAATGAAGTTGTGGGGAAGCCTCTTTGCAGCAGGACCAGGGAGGCTTATGAATGCAGAGGTTAAAATGAATGAAAATAAATTGAAAGGCCTCCAGAATGAAAACTCCCAATGTTGAAAGAGGTCAAATCTCAAGCAGACATTGAGCCAAAGCTAAACAAGGCCTCAGGGCTTGTAGAGATTTTCACATTTGTTTGCCTGACCCCCCTAAAAAAAGGCTATTACTGGATAATAAATATTATGTGCTGTATTTATTTTGGCCGTTTGTATCAGTCAGGCAAGTAAAATGGCACGTGTTCATCATGATAGGACATAATGTGTTAGATTAAGTAGTGGTTTAAAAATAAGGCAATACTTATTAAATATGGGCTGATTCCAAGAAATCTGGACCTATTTGCAGAAAAATGCAACCAAGAGGCCAGTAGTGTAATGGTGCACAGTGCAAATACGCTGGTATAAATATGGAATTATTAATGTAACAGGTTACTATATATACTTGAGGTAGATGGGTTAGTTTTATATAATGGTAATATTAGTAATGTATACAATGTACAGTATTAGTCTATAAGTCTGGTGTTAGTTTGTACTTTAATATTCAAAGTGTTACAGTGCTCAACATGCACAAAACCAAAAAACAGAATAACAAAAGAATGACAATACAATAACAGCCTTCAAAGTTTTTGGTAACATGGTGGTATAATCTTATGTACTGTACTGTGCAGACAGACAGAGCTGGTTGATTGAATAAAGTGGGTGATGCTCCTGCACTTATATGTTTTGAGGCAAACTTGATTTTCTAGCTTAAATTGTGTTGACTGATAGAAACCATCAATCAAACCATTCAAGCTAGAAGCAAGCAAACTAGATTACACCTTACTGTAGAAATGTTGTAGGTTCTTTCACATGTCCCCCAGGAAAAGGTATATTGTTTTATATATATCTTATGGCTCTTTATATACATTTGGACAATTGTAACAGTTATTGTTTTAGTTTTATCCACAATGTGATGTAAGAAAAAATCCTGTGTACTGAATATCTCTCAAAGCAAAGTGAGGCCAATAGTAAAATGAAAGAATATACACCTGAACAAGGTTTGTCCTGGTTCTCATTGGTAAAAGTAAATCATAAATTCCTTTTTGAAGTGAGTGCTTGATTTGCTGTTGTGGAACAGGAAATATGGCCCAAGGTCAAAAGCGGAGAGCGTTCTTCTCCCAGCGTTAGAGAGGGGGGTCATACTGTATAACAACAGATGCTGTTGCATTAAGTGTCATTTTTGCTGCGGCTGCTGCACACCAACATCTGTGGAGTGTGCTGCAGATTTTGAGGATTCCTGCTCCAACAACCACTCAATATCTTATTTCTTTACGCAGATTTAACACTTTAATTATTTGAATTGTATTTATGAATGCACACTTTGAAGGATTTGCTCACTCTGTAGTTAATGTGTGCTCATAGATATCATCTATATGTATTTTCAAATACTGAAATGATCATCGCATTAAACTTTAATGTTACTAATATATCATAATGTGTTGCTTTATCAATTGATTTACATTACTGACATATCGTTACTCTCAATGCATTGTCAACATTCATTGCTCCAGTACTCTCAATTAAATAATTGTGATTTAATAATAACCAGTTCACGAAAGCAATGGCGCATGTCTGTTTTTGTTTGTCTGGTGCACATGAAAGTACTTTTCTTGCAATACTGCATTCATAAACATTTATTGGTGATGGGTTCAACTGCATTATTGTCTAAAAATGCTTCTAGTCTCTGCAATGCACACACAAGATTATGTGTCAGAGGTCAATGGAAACCATATTTGTGCAGCTATCTTGTTTTGCAGCAGCATGGGATTTGTTATAGATGATTATGAATGAAATAAGCATAAGCATATACTCTATGTTAAGATAAAAGACAGGCAAAAATGTTCATGGTTGATGTGAAGAACAGATGAACAAAAGTAGTAGTAGTTTTGAAGTAAAATTTCTCATGAAATTCCCATTCTCATCCCTCAGAGAGAGATGCAAGCCCAGTGCTGAAAGCAGCTCCTGTACAGTGAAAGCTGAGGAGAGCTCTGCTGTCTCAGTCACTGGAGTAATTTCATTTACTTATTATCTATGAGTGGTTTGTTTAAATGCAAATTTCTGGCTCCCACTGTAAATGTGCACAATTCATTGACAGGTGCAATTGCTGGAGGAACCAATGAGCAACATCAGTCAAGTTGCTGCTTATGAAGAGACACCAGTGGACTCATGGAAGGTGCGTTCAGTTAACTGAATTATCTGAGGCAAAAAGGTTGAGCTAATTAAATCTATGTGGATGTGTTTTCCCTACAAAGTGCCCTGATGCTTTCTTCACAGATGGAGGGAAAATAAACAGAGTGAGTGACAATGCTGGAGATAAACACATTCCTCATGTCTTTTGTGTTTCACACAGAAAAAACATACACCTAAGCCACTAAATATGTTATGTGTGTTAAAGCAAATCGAACATCTTGAAGTGTATTTAAGGTTGTACACTTTGATGGATTTGGTCACACGGTAGTTATTGTGTGACAACATCATAAACGTGATGTACAAAGTACACAAGCTGAGTTTTTGTCATATTGCAACTCTCAAAAGATTCTATAGACTTTCTAATAATTTCAGATATACACCAGTGAAACATCATGAGAGCATTAGAGTGATGTGTTTTTGCACATCGGAAATGACTTCATGATTTCATGTTTCCTGTAAAACTAGTAACATTGAACCTTCATAACATTTTTCAGATAGAAAAACTGCTGCATCTGTAACAGGAATATACATCGCTCACAATTGAATAAAATGAGGAGATGTCCTCAGTGTATAGGGGTGGGAGTGGGGGGTGGGGGGTGGGGGGGTGGAATTTGCGGATTGGGGAACTAAAGTACAGTTTAAATCCACAACAGAAAACTACACATGATCTTTTTTATTCCATACATATTTCTTCATTTTCAAAACCTGACACCTTCATTACCCACGAACTGTCAAGGCCTATGACAATCAAGCTGCGGCACATGAAGAGGCATCAGTGGAAACATGGATGTCAGTTTATTGAATAAATTAAGCCATTTAACATGAGCTAATTCAAATGAAAGGGGATGTGTTTTTCCGTTTGACTGCCCTGACACTTCTCTGATGAAACGGGATGAATGGACTGCACGATGATGCTGAATAAGCACCTCGGCCTATTTTCTTTCACACAGATGCCATATAATATAAGACAGAGGAGTCACATTGGCCCCATTAGGTGCTGTTATCATTGCCACTGCTGCGTCATCGACATGTGCAGTATGTGCAGATGTCATCATCCTGTAGGTACTATGTGTTTGTATTAAACACTACCTGCAGATACTGTTGAGAAGTATCACTTTTGCTTTTAATGTCAATACAATATGACATGAACAAAATAAGTGTTGTGGTTGCATTGTTGACATAGGATGCAATGATTACACATAACATCTGTGCTTGAGCTTTGAGTGCTATCAATCATGCACAACTGATGATCAGTAAAAAAAGAGTTTAAGGGACAAATGGGGGAATATGCTTTAACTCCAACACTTAATATCTGTCACCATGCAGGCCAAATACTGGGGTGTTAAGGAAGTACCTTCCTCCACTGGCCTCTAACAAACAACACTTACAGAGGCAAGTTCAATTTTCAAGGGTGGTCTGCTGTCCAAGTGCAAACCAGGCCCAGCTCAGCTCTACTGTGCTCCGCTTGTTATCCAGCACAGTGATGGGAGGTATGGCATCTAGCCATGGTGGTATGCATGCTATTGTGCTGCTTTCAGCATGGCTGGATTGCACCTCACAATTATAATGACCACAAAGGTCAAGTAAATGGTCTGGTGTTAATTCAATTCAGAATGATTGGGGAACACACAGATTCAGATAGACTCAGTAACAGAGCTTTAAATGATGAAACAACATACAGAGAGGTCAACATGCTCCAAGTGACAAGCAGAACAATGGCAAACCTGTGGTTGCTATTTAAACCTGCGTGATTACGATTTAATTACCCACACACACACACACACACACGCATATGCTCACACAGAGGTGCATGTACACAATGAAACACACGCATATGCTCACACAGACTACCAGTCTGGAGCCTGGCAGACTCCTGTTCTGATCCCACCCTCATGCAGCCTTGCAGGGGGCTTGCCAGGCCTGCCTTGCGCCCAGACAGATGCCCATTGCACGCCCCCATACCAACAGAGCCGCTGCCAAACCACACAAGGAGATAGTAAATGAAAGCAGAGTGTGCCCCACACACAGAAACACACACAGAAACCATGTGGTTTATTTTATCTTACTCATACTCACATATACACACACACAACACAATGTAGGACGACAGGCAGCACTTTGGGGTCTGCTTATCTGTGAACTAATGTATAGTAGCTATAAACCTGGCCAGCATTCTTAAATTGTGCAAACTGAAGTACTGGGTTGTAAGCTGAGGAATTCACTGGATGTTGCTGTTATTTGTCATTCAACTTGTAGGCAAACTTGACTTGATGGCATTCAGAAAAATGCAAGTGAAAATCAAATGCTCAGATCTTCGTTGAGACACAAAATTGTCACATTGATCCGTTTAATTTGCTGTTTTATTAATAAAAATGACCAAAACTCTATACAGCAAAGCTAGCAGCTCAGTGAGACTGTACTTAAGGACAGTGGTACTTTGATTTCATTCAAATGTTAAAGCCTGTTTTGCAGGTATAGTGATTACTGTGTTCACCACCTCACTGCAGTGTTTTAATACAGGCTGTTACGTTGTTAGGGTACTGATGAGACAATGAAATACAATTCAGGGAAGTCCAGTTGGAATAGGAGATTAATTTGTGTAAAACGCTTGTGATGTGCCAAAACACTGCATCATGGTTTGCAAAGAATATCACAACTCTGGAAAGTTATCACCACTGTACTATTTTGTCTTTTGTCACAATTGCAGGATAAACACTAGAAATACACACTCTTTTGCCAATTAGCACTAAAAAGAAACTACAGCTGAGGCTGAAGAGAATGTCATTAATTTTACTTGATCAGAAAACAACATTTATCTAATTTTCCTAAATTATTATTTGACTAAAAGTGACTCTTGATGGTGCAAACTAGTGTCTGACTGATCAAAATTTTGAACAGATGATGGAGTTCGATGAGAGGTCATAACAAAAGTCAATCCAATTCATCTTGAGGGGGACATAAATGTCTGTTTTGTGTCAATGCATCCAATAGTTGTCAAGACATTTCACTCAAAACCACAAATATGAATTACACATGGCACCAGGAGAAAAGTCAGTGGATCAGATATTTCACCAATTGAACAACCAACATACTGACACCAATTTTAGAGCCACACTGTTTGCATGGCCAAAATAATAATGATGTAAGTGAACTTTCTGTTTAATGTGAAAATAACAATATCTGAGTGAATGCACAAAATGAGACTATTTTATGGTATTTCATATCAAAGCATATTAGTTAACTTTACTCAGTGCTTGGCAAAATGCAAAACAATTGACTGATTTCTCTAAAGGCAATGATGATTTGTGAGCAATACTCTTTGAAAGAATATCTAACACAGTGGAGTAGATCTTTGGAATTGCTTTCCAATAATGTTTCCCTTGATTGGATCCAGAGGACCACATTACATACAATATTGCCTGTAATATCTCATTTGACTTCAATTGTTTCAGACTCCTAACCAACAGATTAGTCATCACTTTCTGCAGTTAATCACTTCAACCAGCAACAGCAGAGAGAAAAGTGTGAACCAGAGGCTCCACCGCAGGTCACACTCCACAGCAAAGGCTGGGAGCCATTCATACACACACACACAATCAAGGCTGTGAACCACTGACATGAGGTCAAGACCTCCCCTACAGCTGAGTTGATTAAACACTTTTCTACAACCCACACACTGCCCAATAAAATGTGCTGTGCTAAGGATGATGACTGTGTTACACACACTGGGAGCATCACTGGCTCCAGCCTTCCCAGGGAGCCCAGCCCAGCGAGGGAGTCTGAGGTACAACACCCTGCTGCAGCGGCTCCACTTCCACCTACTCACCATACCTTGAGGGAGCAATCAACCTGGCTTCTTATTAGGAGGATAATGCCTGTTTGTACATGTGTATATGTATGAATGAATATTTCCTCCACGGACCCTCCAAGTGGAGGCAAAGGTTGCTTCTGAACCATGGCGCTGCATAATCCGGCCCTGAATGAATGCGGGGCGGATAAACATTCCTGGACAATGAGACCCTCCTTTACCCCCTGCTGTACTCATACCCACTTAAAATGTACTTACCCACAATGCAACACTTGGCTCAAGTCATCGAGCCCCCCCCCCCGGAAGCGGTGCAGTGCCACTACAGAATAACATAGACCCGCTCCTGGAAGCCTCAAGTGTCAGCTATGGCTCAAATACAACCCTTCTGGGCCCTTACTGAGCACATTATACCCAATTCAACTGGTCTTAATATACTTTAATAAGACCTGTTTTTGATTAATTCTCCCTTGAAACCGGTAGTAACACGGCTACTAGGCACATATAAAAATTGAATGAATGGAGTAAGGCTGCCAGAGAGTCATGAGGGGGAGAAAAGGAATCCTTGTGAATTTGTCCTCAGCAGCTGGCTCTTGAGCCCAATATAATAGCCATGCCCATGGCTCTCAGAGTACCAGTTAGAGGAAATATTCGCCCAGCCTGTAATGTGTTTAAGGTGCGCAATATGATTCAGATCAAGTCATAAAGCCCTTGCGTGTCACATCCTGAGAGGGAGAGCAGAGCTATTCTGCCTATATTCCCCTCAAGTGACCAGGGACAATGGCTTTGTGTTGTGTTTGGATCCCAGCGTAAAAGGAAAAGCCAGTCATTTCAGAGGAACGTAGGGTTAGATAAGCCAAAAAATACTTACAGCACCCATAGGAAACACCACACCGGGTCAGTATAGAAACGGCTGTCTGTTCCATGTAATGGACGGTGATAAAAAGTCCCATTTCCCCCACTGCACCTGCTGTTATGAAGCCTAACTGCAGAAACACTACCACAGCAAGTGACTCATAAATATTCCCCCATTTGTCATCCAAAAAAAAAAAAGAAAAGAAAGACAAATAAAACACGGCAATGTGACATTAATGTGCAAGGTGAGCATTTACGACATGAATCTTTTTCACCTCCCGACCAGCAGGTGAGGCAGATGTGGAAGGGCTGACTGATTGTGATCATCACATACTTCCAGTGCAGCTCACAAGCTTTTTTTTCAATTTCTTATTTCAAGCGTTTCTGCAGCAAAGCAAATGACTGTCACAGACAATTAGCTTTTATTGAAGAACTTATTTATTTTTGGTAATAACTTGTTACCTAGCAACTCCAAATGAAGCCAAAATCAGCATCTGAGAGTTGACTTTGGATTGCCGTTTTGCAATTAGGGGTGAATTTAGTAATAAAAGTCACCCATTAATGCCACCATTTAGTGGCCTTGTACACATCATGATGGCTAACATATGGCAAACTTGTTCAGAATATTAAGATCTGCTTGTCCTTTGACACCACTATGTTCCTACTCGTTGCTGTTTCGACCCGTGCCAAACACCATTGCTAACTCATACGAAGATTAATGATTCCAGATTTCCCTCAACTTGAAGGGCAACCGATTGCTCATTATACAGTTATTAAAAACAGCAAATTATTACAACATTTATTATCCCAGGCAATCTTATTTGCCCCACCACTGTCATAACTTCCATTTCTGCCATCTGCATTGGAACGAATGTGTCACATGTGCCACAAATGCCACAACTGTTCACTCACAGTAGGCTGCAGAATGTGAATGTAGAGCAGAGGTCTCTGAGCCCCTCCCTTTATCCTCTTAGTGTCTTGTGAGGTATATACAGTGTGTACAATGGATGCACATGTGTCATAACAACCTGCTTTAAAAGCACAGATTGCTATCGCTGATCCATATAGTGTAGAGCCCACAGGGTCATTTCCTGTTAGTGGTTTCACTTGTTGTGCCTTTGAAGCACGCTTTAATAAAAGGACCCAACAGAACTAATGAAAATGCTCTCTGTCAGATTAAAAGGGAGCTTCAGTCTCAGCCACCTAACCACATTCAGCACAAACATTAAAACACACACGCACACACAGAGTTATGCATGCACATACACACAGTTTACAGAAGTGGTTTACGCAGGGAGGACCATTCCTTCTAATGTGTGGATGACTGCTAACCCTCTTAACAACACTGAGAATACCATCAGTGTCCTGTTTCTCACAGCAGTAGAAAAAAAAACAAGTGGACTCATGTCAAAGGGGAAAGGTGAGGGGAAATAAACAAACCCATTCCTCTGAAATGTGTGATGTGATTTTCTTTGTACCCCTTTTTTTTTTCCACTGTAGACACTGCAGTGTGTGCTGTAGTGGTGGTCTTGTGCTTAATGAATCCACTTCAGTGCAGTTCCTCTCCGTAAGCCTTTAGTTTTAATCCCCCAGTCTGGAGCAGTGATAGTCTGGCCCAGGGGATGACATCTGTGAATCGTTCATTAACTTGTAACCAGCAGCAGATGTCTTTAAAAACAACTCGCTACATCTACGCCTTATTTCATTCCCTGCAACAGTCATTTTTGCTTTGTTTCATTCAGTTGTGACCCAATTGGCTGAGCGGAGCTGTTTATCGATGTCATTGTGAAAAGAACATGCAATTTTAAGACAATAATAGAGAGCAATGTCGAGCTCTGCAACAGGCAAAATACAGCACACATGAAAATATAACTGAACACAAGCAAAATGATTTTCCCCTTTTTTCATTTAATCAGTTGATTAGATAAAATAAAACTTAATTTACTTTACTTTCCATTTTTTTCTTTAGTATTGTTTATTTTATTTTTTCTACTCCCTCATTTTCCTGTTATCTTGGTCTATTTTCCCCATGCTGCATTTTCATTTCCTCAGCACTTTTCTTTATTTTCCTCATGATGATGGGGTGTTCGTGTCCATCAGTGGAGCAATAGAGAGGACAAAGTGCTGAGCTTTCTTCGGTAATAACACACTGAGCTGCTTACTGAGTTGAAGCTAACTTTCATATTTTTAAACCCTTCTAACATTAACTAAAGCAGTTTAACTAACTCCACTTAGAAGTTCATGGACACTGTGCTTCCATCTTAGATATCTCATCCTGGATTTAATGTCCCTTTTCTTGAAATGACATGACGTCTTGCTGGCTGAAATGCTTTAGCTACTATTGTAAGAGTTAATAGTGATGCTGCAACAGTAGGCAGTACATGTAGGATTACATGTACATGGTTGTGTAGTTTGATGGCTATGCACCTTATATTATTTGTTTTATGATGTATTCAGTCACATTTTTGACTTGTCTGATAAACTTTCACTAGTCTCAGGGCTCTGCTGCGTGAATGTCACTCGGTGTAAGTGTTAAGCTGTGAAAATGAATGGCCTCCAGTGTGCCGCTTTGAACACCTGTGAAAGATGTTCAGGCACTTAAAACTGCTGTGTCTTGGGCCTCAAGATGGACACAGAGCCGGGTAAAGAGACGGGTATTTCAACACTGAAGGCCTCCCTGTGGAAATATCATGTGTGATTTCAGGGGAGTTATCCAGAGCGGGAAGACTGTGGTCCGTGTCTCCCAGGGTGATATATGTGTGACACAATGTGATTCATGTGCTACTGTGCATCCATAAGCTGTCTGGCAGATTCAGTTTTTTTTTTTTCTTTTGGGACAACGATTGTACAGTGTGGATCTCAGGCTAAATTAGCCATGACTTGCATTAAAACATGTTCTCTTTGCCAGTAAAGCAGACAGCTTTAGCCTGCAGAAAGACTTTTATATCTGTTTATTTGATGTTTTGAGGACCATAAAAGTGAATAAGTGGGACACGCATCACATAAAGAGGTGATTGAATGTGTGTGCGTGATGAAAGACAAGTGCCACAGCCAAATGCATGTTGTTAGGGCATTACAGTATGATGCTGGAAATGAATGAACCACCAAAAACATGCACTGGTTTTGTACCAGTCGTGAGGATACGTCATAGTGAATTATAAACCCTTAACAGTGCCGTCATGCTGTTAAGGCCCAATCGACCATGTCCAATCCTCTGGCTGGAGGTAGCACTTGTGTCATGCAGGGCGACATGATGTATTTCACAAATGTTTTTGAAATCGCATAATTGTACACTAAAGTGAGACAAGGAAATGGTAGCTTCAGAGTTTACTGTAGCCGCATGAATTATAGCCATAGACAATAATGAAAGGCTTCATCATACAGTCACATGAAATGTATTTTAATAAAACACAATGTACACATATGCAGTCCTACGACCATACATTTGCTGGATCCTAATTATTAAACCTAGAATATGTCAAAGCATAGTTTTATTTGTCTTTTTTTCTTCTTTAAAACATTGAAATCAGTAGATGAGGTCAAATGAATGTAATACAACACTTTTGCGTGACATCAGACAAAAACCTTTTCCACGTGTTAAAGATATGCACTGTTATAAGAAACTCAAAGAATATTTCAGCATATAAGAGTAACAGTATGAGGCAAAAATTCTCATTGAACAAAAAAGTACAAAATAGAATTAATAAATAAATCAAATATATACCATATAAATGAAATAGCTATGTGGCGGCTATGTTTATTATTTGTTTTAATCATTTCAATCTGTAGCTTGGTATTACAACCTTTTTATCTCTAAAACATTTAGAACGGTGAACGAGTCAATACTGAAAATACAGTAATAAGCTTTCATAATTAGATAAACTATGTACACATGAGTCTGTTGCCATGCTAGTCGAACAACTAAATTTCTTCTTTTTTTTATCCACACTATACAGTTAGAGCATAAAGCGGTCTGAACGTAAACAGTTTGTGCTGAGAATAAAATACTTTGCAACTATGCATGGTAATTTCTTTAATATTACTCTCAAAAATGTACATAACATAAAGGCCACACATGGGAACACTCCGTCTCCATTTAGAGGGGAAGGTGAGGGTAGTTTTGACATAAATATAGGAACAAAAAAACAGTCTCTTTCGGTTCAAGATGCCATTTTCTTGTCCATCAGCACCGTTTGCTTCAGCCAAATCTCTTTTGTCTCATCATCCTCCATCTTATTTTCATCCTCCCTGGTTCAACCCCACCCCAACCCCCACCCCAACTTCTGTGAGCAGTTTAGCTTGCCAACTCCCTCACCACCTCTCCTATCCACCTCTCTCCATCCGGCTCTCCCGCCTCCACAGTCTTTGGTTGCCCCTCCGTCTTCCATCACCCTGCGCGGTTAATGACATTGTTAATGACGGGAAATGAGTTCAGTAATGTCAATTGTAAAGGTCCACACGGCAAGGCAAGGGGTGGGGCTGAGAGAAGAGAGTCACCTGGCTGGTCACTGCGGCAGGGGGGGGGAAGCAGCAGGAGGCAGAGGCATGAAGCATGTGTTTAGTGTGTTGATACTGATATCGTACGTTAGACATATATTTTTGTAGCGACAGAGTTGTGAGTCGTGGTTGTGTCCTGGTGGGCAGAGGGGAGGTGGGGGCTGGGCTGGGAGGTAAGTGGGGAGGTGGTGGGGTTGGTGATAGTCGTCGGTCAGAGTATGGGTGCAGCAGCAGCGGCTAGCAGCTTCGCGTTGGTTCTTTGTTCAGTGGGAAGTCCGTAGTTTCAGTCCTCACTGGGTGGAGCGCGCAGAGGCCAAATGGTCACTGTGCTGGTTCTGGGCCCGAAACCGCAGCCTCTGCTTGTTCTTCTTCTTTGGTTCTTTGGATCGGTGCTTCCCTGAGCCACCTGGGAATAAAGAGAGAAGAAGAAGAAATGGTTTATCACTGTAATCAGGACTATCTATACTTGTTATATTCTCCAACTAACTTGATTAATTGTGAATCAATTTGTAGTATTGATGGCTCATAATGATTCCAAAAAAGCCCTTAAAATGATGTCTTACCAGTTGTACAACTTTTACCAATCAAAAAGTCTGCATAACATGAAGAGGAGAACCATATTTATTATTTATTATTTATAGTGGTTTTTTTATATATGAGGGAACATCACATATCAAGTCTTTGTTTGCTCCACCCTCAGGACAGAACCTCAGTTTTAAACAAACGTCTGCTCAGCCCAACACTTTTCACTGTCACTGCAATAGAGAAGGAAAGATAAGTATGGGAAGTTGCATAACTCTCTTTCCAAGTTGGAAAGGTCCCCCAGCCCAAGGTTAATCCATCCCAGGTTTCACTGGGATGGGCAAGGCATGCTGGGAGCTGACTTCCTGCTCTCATGGAAGCTTGTGTGGTGGAGGTTCTGCACCCACGACTCTCTGTGACAGAGAAAACTCTGGCTACCGAACCGCAAGGCAACAATCTGGCTGCCAAGGCCACAAATAAGATAACGAGGTGTGTGTGCGAGATGTATGTGTGCGCGGGGGAGTGAGTGTGAGGGAATTTAAGGGAAAAGAAAATCTAATGGGGGGAAAAGTGGAGTAAGGCTTGGATGATGAGACGCTATCTGGATCCTGATCTAGAGCACAAAGAAACAAACCACGCTATGGTTCGCTGAGGGGGGAAGCACAGGAAAACGCTACAGGAAAACAAATCTTGTCGTTTCATTGCCTGATTCTACGTCTTCTTATTGCACTTGTTCATGCTTTTTCTCTCACGAAAAATAGGTAACGTTGTGTAAAATGTGGCATTATCTCTAACTGCCTTCTCACATGTGCTGGCATTGCAATGGCCTTTTAAGCACCCCTGCAAAAGACCTATTTCCCATTCTCAGGGCCACGCTGTGAGGTAGATTTGAAAATATTCACTCTTTTAAGCTGACACGCATGAGAAAGTAAGATATTGCTCTGCTAATAGGGTCTCCCAATGAATAATACAGATGCATGCAAACATCAAACCATCACAGAGCTATTTCCTGCAATTAATCTAATCTTGTTATTTTCAGTCAAATTGCCAATCTGTGCCATGGCAATAACGTTTTTCGCACACGGCTCCTAGTTAGAATCGGCCTTTGAAAACAACTTTCACATCTCTTCCATCAAAATTTCATGCCCCTCAATTGAAAACTATTACCAGAAGACTTTGTACACTTGCTTAACTGATGCCACTTTAGATTTTTTGCATGACTTATGGTATGATAATATTTGTTAAAGTAAATCTGGAGCTGAAAGGCATTTGGCCAATGGGTTCACTTTCCTAATTGCTCTTTAAAGAGGTAATTTTCATTCAAAACAGTGTTGCTAGGTGCCTGATAAACACGGCTTTCAGTGCAATCAACTCAAGATGAATTACATTTGATGGCAATAAAGCACATGGTGCAGCATTAAACTCCCTCCGTAACGGGCAAAGCCTCCGTGGGCCATTCCTTGGACGCAAGGCTGCATTTAAAGTGAAAAAGCCTGCATTTACAGCAATTGCTTGAAACACAAATACATATGTGAGCGTTAAGTTAAAAAGTACTTTTCCTGACTAGTTCAGGACCAAGCAGGAGATCTGTAATCCAAAGAGTTTTTCACTCTCTCACTCTTTCTGCGCTTATGACATGTACTTAAATACTCACAAAACTGCAGGAAAGAAACAAATTCAGCAGCTGCACATGCAGAGTGGGCTACTGAGTACTGAGGTATAAATTACAGATTTTACACACACCGATTAATCATCTTATATTGGACTTTTTTACCTTTATGATTAAACTTGGATCAATGATGTAACTTCACTCCTTCCGTACTATACCATCATCCCTTTAACTAGAACAAGTATAACAAGACCTACAACTAACCAGCTTAAGGTTCTCAACATCTCAACTTTTGACTTAAGTGGAATTTGTGTGATTTGGTGTAGTTATGGTTAGTTCACATTTTTCAAATGTATTACGCTGTAAATAAATCTAGTAGTTACCTTTTTGTGTCCAAGGCGGTTTTTTTTGTTGTGCCTATGTACAAGTCAAATTATCATGATACACATGGAATATACAAAACATTCTTCCTAATAAAAAGAAAAAAGTTATGGTCCTTACAGCAAGAATTAAATTCACTCAGTTGATGTTTTGTGCTTAAAGTATTACCCTGTATGTATCATTCTGTTATATAATATCAGGTGTACTGATGGAGCCACTCCATGCTGTAGCTCTGCTGTACAGAGAACTTTACTCATCACACACTTTCATCCTGGAAGATTTATTTTGTTTGGCCAATGACCACTTCTGACTTTTTGCTGATTACTGAAACTGATATACTTCTAATCAGACCTCTTAATGCCAGCAAGATAAATGGGTTTCTTCCGCTCAAACTCACCAAGCTAACTGATGATTCATAAACTCACCTACACAACAATTTCATACCATATTTCATAACCCAATGTCAATGCCGACAGCTAGAGGGCAACCAAACCCCACATAAGCCCCTTCCCCCAGCATCTGATACAGTCCTAGAGAGACGCTCTATCATATCTACCAAGAAGTCTTTCCTCAGGGCACTATGCACTCTGAATGCTGAGCTTTCATCATCTCATATTTACGACCGATGTAATCACTTAAGCTGATTACCAGGGTTCACAGAGGAAACAGTTTAATTTGCTTGGAAAGAAATGATTAAGTCATCTCAATTGCTTTCAAAACCAAGAACAAATTCATAAATCTTACAGCATGTAAAGATAATTTTGTCTTGGAAGGAACAGCAGGTTTCAAATCATTTTCTGTCTTTGTTTTGCATTGTAACTGGCACGGTAAGGATCAAATCAAAAGACCATGGCTTTTATCAGAAAATTATAATCTTTTTTTATACTTTTCTTTCCGTTCTGGTTGCATTTACTATCACTCCAGCTAACCATAATTTCACCAATGTTTAGTTTTCCTTCATAGATGCAATCTTCCTCTGCCAGCTTGACATTTATGTTTGAGTTTGAAATGAAAAGTTAATCAAACAAACAAACAAAAATCTCAAGAGCAAATCAAAATGTTTTGTCTGTCTGAATCAGAAGCAGAGCCTGTGGTGAGATGGTTGTTTACCGCTGTCAAAAATGACCTTTGTGGAAGTCTTTTATGGATCCGTGCATGTGTACGCGCACATTTGTGAATGATATATGTGCCCTTTATGGTGGCGCGTCAGTGATTGTGAGCTTCTATATCACCTATGTGAGCTTGAGAAATACTTAGTGTCATTTCCAATCTTTTCAGCTGCCAAACCAGTGAGCGAAGAAATATTAAACTCCTTTGCATGCATTGTGGTGGACGGTCCTCAATAACCTCTCAAAGCCAGCCGGGATCCACCACTTTTGCTTTTTCTTCCCATCATCCTCGCTCTCCCTTTTCCCCTCTCTGTGTCCCTGTGATGCTATTTGAGGCTCTCAGCAATAATCGAGATGGTGAAGATCCAACTAAGAGTTAAGCGCTATTAGATGTATCATATTATTAGGCTCGCACTCCAGAATAATATCTCCTTGCGGAATGGCAATATGACTACTTGTCCAACTGATGCACTGAAAGATAATCAGTCAAATCCATATCCAGGGGGAAGAAAGCCAAAGCCAAAGCTCCCTTCATCTGTGTCAAAGCTAATATCTTTGTTTTGGAAAAGGGGACCAAACTCAAGGATATGCATAAGTTTACACGAGAGAATCTCGTCTGCATTATGCAACATTGCTGTATTCCTTTGAAATGAGGCTGATATTTACCTTTTTGTCGCCGAGCATACAGAGAAGGTTTCTCTGCTAAATAAAGGAGACTTTTTTTTCCATGCTGGCCCAGAGGCTACTCTGGAGGTATCTACAGTATATGTTACCCTATAATCACAGAGGCCATGACCTGCTAAAAAAGAGCAATGCACCGACTGTCGGAACATGCCAAGTGATTTCATCCACTCACGGCTCCGGCAGCAGTGCAGGAATCGAAGGCCTAATCTTATCTCCATTGCTTGCGGTTTGAGAAAAATCGATGGCTGACCTCGAGAAGGCATTAAGACATACGGTAAATGGGATCCTATACTGCTGAAAACTCTCCCCCGCTCTCCTGTTACCCCATCCCTCCACTCGACGCAGACGGTCAATTAATAACTTTCGTAGGACACAGGGGTAGGGGCGAGTGGGGGGCACAGAAAAGAAAGAAATCCAAACAATTTTGAAGAAGATTCGGGTGGACTTAAGGAAGGTAAAGCCGGAATTTTTGGCGGCTCGTCTTTTTCATAAACAGGCCAAAGCGGAGGCCATTATTTGTGAGGGAAGGAGAGAACTACTGGCGCCAGTGAGATTTGATTTCAGTGGCAGAAATTGGATTAGCAGCCATTAAGGGCCTCCTCACACATACATTTATAATGCTGTGAAGGGGAAAGGATCTGTGGCCAGCCAGTGCTCTCTTTATTCACACACCGACAACTCCTCTGTCTGGGAAAAGGTTACGGACGCTGACACTGCCCTATACTGCTGCTGAACTTAGCTTTCAGTTGATTTATAGGTGGGACGCAGTGGTATGACCTCAAGTGACCCATAGTTCATTAAGGCGTAGGCCAGAGGTAGGCCAAAACTTTTAATGGTGCTTTGCACTGTTGTGTGCCTGCAGGGAAATACTGTAAAAGGGTGATTTGACATTTGAGGCAGAGGAGAACATGATACAGATGAAAATAAAGTTTCAGTGTAAAACGGCAGAAATTTGTAACAGATACAGACCAAGGATGGAGTGAAAAAACTACAATATTCGGGAGGAACTCTACTGGGACATACTCAGGCTGAGGCACAGACGTCAGATGTAGGAAAAAAGAAATCAGCCTTTTGACAGAGAGGACAATCATTTACAAGAAGCTCATCTTGCCAACCAACTGACAAGAGGGTCTCTGCACAGCGTCACTTAGCCCTAACAAGGTTACTCTGGATCACACTCTTTCATTCACTCTTTCTTTCTTTCGTTCCCTTTCCCCCATGCTCTGCTTACTATCACCATGCTGCGAGGCGAGAATGATTTAAAACATACGCATTCCGATTTAAAAAGCTAATGTTGGGATTAGGTCGGTCATTATTTTCTCATCTATGACCCGGTGGAGGATCTGCACAGAGATTAAAAAAGCAGGTTAGCTCACCGCTCGGCTCTTTGATGCTTCGTCTCACTGACAATAAGTTAAAGCGAAAACCCAACTCGGAGATTAACGTCTCTAAGAGGAGAAGTCCCGGCAAAACATGCATGACTGACACAGTGATTAATATGCCTGATGGTCAGTGCAGACAGCGTGTTTTTTCCCCTCTAGAGAAGGTCGATCACACCAGCGAGAAGCAGCCACAACCTGCCCAGGAAGGCTACAGAGCAGATGATGACCCCTGCACATTGAAGTTCTTCTCCATCAGTCTATCCAGAGTTCAAAATCACGCTCTGCTGCATTTCACAATACGGGCACCATTCCCTTGTGCTGTTTGGGTTACCACCTCTGGCTCCAGCGCTCAAAGGTGGTTATCAAGTACAAACCTTCGAAGACAGATGTTAAATTAGGCCAACTTCCAAAAACCCCAAAAAGTAAGAACTGGCTTTCCAAAGCTATTTCCCCGACTACACCTTCACTTAAACACTTATGCTGTGTTTTAGAAATGTTGGAAAGTTGGGAATTACTTATTCCTACTGTGCATGGAAATATTAAATGGAATAATCCCTTAGGTCAGATTTCCACGTTGGAAACTTGGGACATGATATCTTAAGTTTCTGAAATGCTCTTTGATGCTGGTGTGTCAACATGCGCATTGCGCATTGCTCTGCTGGTATACATACGTGTGGCAAACTGTGTTAAGCAAGTTAATTGAAAAAAATAACCACTTAATCATTAGTCAATGAAAAAGTACATTACATTACTTGACTAATAAATAAACCGCTACAGTCACATTGCTTTCATTACTCAGTCCAGCTCTCAGAAGTGCCTTTAAATAACTCAAAAGCCCTAAAAAAATATGCATGACCCTGCCTGCAGAACTGAGGAGTTTATTGACTATCAACAGCTAGCTTAGCACTGGTGACTACACTGGCTTTACACACACCCAAACTCTGAATAAAGAAGGGTGTAGAAAAAGTGAATGTGGACAAATGCTGTATTTACGCAATGTCTGCAGAACAGGATGAACTATATGTTCATGCTTAATTCAAGGTAGCCCGAGTGCAAACCTTGTGGTCGCACTGGATACATTTCCTATATTAGCTGCCTTTGTTGTATTACACATTTAGAGCAGTTTGTTTCCAAGTGAAGTGAAACCAGACACAAACAAATTGCAATGGCAAAAGCCATTAGTGGCAACCACGCAGCGAAGTCACAACACATAAATAAGACAACTTGCTAAAATCATTAATTCAAAATGTAACTTTTATGATTAATGTTAAATGATTCATTAGTTTTCATTAAGCATTTCAATTTTATAACAGTTTGTAGCTGTAAAGTGCATTGACTTTTGCTGGACACTGTTTGTACTGTCACCACCACCACTGTAATACATCACTACTTCAGCACGAACTCTCTGGGCTGAGAGAAGTTAAAAAAGGGCCCCACACTGGACCAGATGGTTTCTTACCAATCCATGTCATGTTTATTAGTTTAAAGCTGCACTAAGCAAGATTTATAAGGAAAAATACACCTGGCTTTTTTAGCCTAAACTGAAAAAAAGAGTATAGGAAGAGTAACAGGAATAGCATCCCATCCCTTTTGCACGCTTTCTGTCCAAATTAATGTCTGGTAATAGCTCATCACACAGTGTTTTATGTATCCTTCACATCAAAATATAAACATCTATCCTAAACTGCAATGAGCAGATGCCTCATTCTGTGACAATCACACTCAGCAATAACGGCGACATTTCCTCATCCCAGTGGTAAAGCGGTTCAGCCATTATTTCTAAATGTCTGGTTGGGGGTATCAGACACAGAGAAGAAGAAATTAGGTCCGAGGAGTTGAATCACATGACGTTATATGGTTTCTAGGCTTTGACATCCTGCCAACTGTTAACGTTTTCCCACTTGCACTTAAAGCTATCAAAATGTAAAAACTTGTAACACACCATTGCCCCCTGCAGCACTAAGAGGTAATTTTAATGGAAGCCCGCTGTTTATATGTGACTCAGCTACTGCAAAACATAGAAAATGTGCCAAATAGTGAGGTATGATACTCTCTTCATTTTTGTAACTGATCATTATCGACTTTTTTCCACTAAATGGCCATATTGCAGTGGCTTTACGCAGCCAATGGTGTCATGAGGCTACGTCAGCAGAGAGCAGGCATCACAACCGGCCCGCTGAGTCTGATGCGTCTTGAAACCGCAGGACTCAGAGAGAAGTGAGCAGCCCCCTCTGCGGTCTGCTATCTCCCGACTGACTCATCGACACATCTGGGCCTAACTATATGGGGCTCTCCTGCCCCACAGGCCCTTGGGTAAATGAGGGATAATTAGCTTTAGTTGACTTTAATGAATGGCTTAATGTTGTGTTTCATTTCTGATGAGAAAAATATAAAGCTCAGCGCTTATCAAAGGGAGGCCCTGCTCCGATATTCCTCAGGGCTTGCCGCTGGTGTGGGTCTGTTTGTTTTTGTATTTGTTGTGTGCACGGGGGTGTGGCAGAGTGAGCTGAAGATAGCTGCAGCATATGGGGGAGTGGTTTTAAATGTGACCGCGGATCCAAAGATCAGGAAACCTGCTGGGATATACAGTAGCCAATTCATCATTCTAGCTGGGAAGTTACTACAGATGTGAACTCTGTTTGTTAGTCTTTACTCAAAGATAGAAAAGGGCCGTAGCACTCACTTTGATTTCCATGTCTTCCATATTAAGAGGAGATCTCTATAAAGCCTTTGATCCATTTTATAATTCCCACATGCTGTGATACAAAGCAGGAAGTGCCTCGGTTATGATAGCCATTCATCTTAGTTGCCGATAAGTGTATTGCATTGAGCTGATGGAATTTTCAACAGACACAGAATCCAGCTTGGATTTATTTGTTCTATTCAATCTTTGAAAAGAAGCTGCTTTCAAGCTAGGCTGATATAACTGTCATCTACATGTCTTAACACTGATGCATTATCACTTGCTGCTGCGGCTCAATATGTAGTAGTTCATTATCGTTGTTGTTCCATTAAGAAGCAAAACCTAATAAAAGTACTTGGCAGTTCAGTTTAGTGTACTTTTACACACTCCACCTTGCAAATCAGCTTTGGCATCCTTCGACAAATAGAATGAAACACACTCGCTCCAGAGGACCTCACCAATCTTCTTCTCTCTGTGTAAACCAGCACCCCACCAGGATTAACTGTGCACTTTTAAAAGCACCATCATACTGACAATGGAGGAGGCAGGAAAAGCACATCTTGCAATGACGGTGACCTCTTTGCACAGCTATTAACAAATATTTGGAACAGATATTATTTATCTCAGGAGGTGAATCTGCATTTCTAGGATCTGTTCAGTATAATGTACATCTGGGCCTCGGGTAAAGGTGGAGGTCAACCCCCAATGGAGGGCCCTGGTTTGGGGATTTACCTGGCTCAGCCCTCTTCCATGAGCCTCTAGGTCGTCACGAACAATCCTTCTGTATTACAGCACCCCACCCGACTTTATGGAAAGGAATAAAATGGTTGTTAACACCACCATGAGGAAGCACGCAATAAGTTGAGCAAAGAGTAGGGAGCTTTCTGCAGCCCTATGGGGCTATAAGGTAGAGAGGGAGGGAGGGATGGAGGAGGTTTTCAACAAATTGTCAACACTGTACACTACTGGCACACACTCACTCACATAGTTCATGCACAGAAACATAAAAGTGTGTATAACTGTCAGTTTACTGAAGTTTTTCTCAGTAAACAGTGATAAAACTGTAACTCAGCACAGCAATCCTATCAAGCTTTGGATTTCTCCATATGAGCACGGCGCAGTAGTGACAGCATTGAAAGTGTTTGGAGAGCAGTATCTTCTAAGTCTTTCCAAACCCAGAAACACACTCACAAAAATTAAACTAAGTGTTTGTCTGCTCGAATGTAAGCTACAATCAATTGTGTGATCGGCTAACTAGCTTTCTATCTACATTACTAACCACATCAGTAGGATTCAAGGTGATGTAAAAAAGAAAAAGTGAACTGCTGCTGCCTAGAAATAAGAAGCCCATGTTTGTCTGTCTTTAAACAATGAAACTGAAATCAAGAACCTGTTATTTAAAAAATGAAAAGAATTTTGATGGTAAATCTGTCTCCGTTTTCATAAACAATCTACGAACAGAAAGCTTAGAAACAGTATAAGAACAGGGTGTTATGCCCATATTATAAGAGAACAAGGTGACCATGTGTGATCCACAGAGTCGCCATCTCCACGGTGCACGCGTACAACAATGTGCATTCTTGCATGAGTGTTTTTTTTTGTATGCGAGTTCATATGCGTGCACACAGTCTTTGATTCTCTAATTCCACCTTGTCTGTGTCCTCCTGGGCTCTGTGGGTCTGTAAGGGAATGGGAGCAGGATATAGGAGGAAATTGTCCAGCATGATTCCCTCTCTATATCTCATTTCTTCACAAGTCCTTTTATCCCCCTCTCTCTCTACTGGGAAACCCCAGGAGGAAATCCCTCACATGTTTGGACATGGAGCACAACTGTCCCAGAACAGGACCAGACCCTAACGAGCGGGGAGCCAAGCTAAGTCAGACTGGCTTAGACACTAAAACAGAGACAGGGGCCATCAGGATCATCCCGCAATCCCCATGCAATGGCCAATGATGAGGGAATCAAGTCTGGCTGGCGCTTTTTGTTTTCTTTGATTGTTCAACTAACTCTCGAAGGGCACTGTTGTTCACTCTCCTCTGATGATCCAACAGACTGCACATATTTTTTGATAAAAATAGTTCATTAGTTCACAGCGGAAGAAAGGAGGGGGGGTTGTGTTTGATGTGTTCGCAGAGCTCCTGTTGCACGGGGAGAGAGGTAAAGCCAATTCAGGAAGGGCTTGATCCTCTCTAAGGCCTGTGCTGCATCAAACACTTGTCAAACACCAGGCAGACAGACAGCTGAGTGGCTCTGACAGATCTGATCACAGACATGGGCAATAAGAGTCACCACCGCTCAGCTCCTCTATCCAGGCACCGCTCTCCCCCTCTTGTCAATAATCCCTCTTCAACTCACTAAAAGGCAAACAGAGGGCTTTGAGGCATATGGCAGACATTTTCTTGTTGTTTTTAGCTGTGTATGATTACAGTGCAATTTCAACGGTCATTTCAGGGTCTCACCTCGCAGAGGAGAGGTTTGTGTACTCCAGAAGGCAGCAGCATCTGTCAGGGATGCAGCAGGGGAAGGAGAAAGGAATCAAATCAAAGGGAGACTTAAGCTCCCACTAATCTGAAAGAAAAGTCTCAAGGCCTGTCGGGATCACGGTCCTGGACCTTGCCACCCAGTGTGAAGGAGCATTTATGTTTGAAAGGATTTGATTTGGTACCTGGAATGGGTTGGGTTTCATGACGCCAACCACTCAATCATTTCTCCTGTTTTTCCTCAGAGGGCCATCATGTTATATTCTCTGAAAGGGCAATATACTGGGTATTTCTGGCATGAAAGAACACTCAGAAATCGTAAAATCAAATCAAAGTCACCTACCCCTGAAAATGTTAAGATTCAGACACATTGTAGTTTAATTTATAGTATGTAACAATACAATGTTGTGGAGAAACTTTACTTTACTTTAGTCTAGGGAACATATCTTTATCTTAGCAATATGCATCATATAAAAAGTAATTAAATTTTAATATGTTTAGGACTTTGGTCTATATATTTGCTGTAACCACCAATTAAACAACAGCAGCATATTTTAAAGAACAAATTCCCCTTGACGTAGACTTACAAGATCTCTGGGATTTCTCATGCTTTTCTCCATCTCTTCTCCCTCTCTACAGAAATGATAACAAAGGGAATTCTTTTTTTTAGCTTTAAATATAAATAAAATTTTGCAAACACGTAAAGCACAGTGAATGAGAACGGTGAAAATCAGGAGGATGCAAAAATCAAAGGGGTTTAATGTGAGGAGCATGATATTGTTGTTTTAAAGGATGTGTGTGTCATCGTGTTTTCTACTTTCAAGCCACCATAACGAATGCTTCTGTATTGCCAATGGGTCAGTGGGTCATTTAGCACTTCAGCATCTTTAAACTTTGCAATATGAGACTTAAAAACAAAGTCAGTGACAAGTGGAGCATTTAGCAGCTAAAGAGAAGATATTTTCTTCAGGCGTTGGTGCCATATCAACTTTATAAATTGATGATATGTTGTGTTTACAACCAGAAGCTCAGCTACTGGCTCTCGAACTATCTCGAGACTATTCACAGATTTTCTGCAGTTTATAACCGGAGAGTCTTAGCTGGTGTTGGTTTTGTTTAATGCATTAAGAAAACATGTTAAGGTCGCTAACTTGTGCATATATTTTCTCCATTACACTGAAATCGTTAACCTGTGACATCACCTTAGTGTTTTTTTGTGTTGATGTGAGTGTAGTACTCTACAACACTGGTGAGTTGGCCCTGGCCTCTACTTACCTATACTATTACTATGATGGCGGTCCTTTTAGTCTGCATCCCCCCTATAATTGTTACTGTTAGTTCACACACACACACACACACACAGAAAAATACCCAGACATACACACAACCAAAGGCCAGCAGGCCTATACTTGCTGCTTTGTTGTGTCTGCATGTTGGTCCACACTCATGGACATGAACGGGTCGGAGCCACAGCCTCTCTCTGAATTACCAGCTGTAATTAAAAGCTGTGATGTCTCTATAAAGATGCCCGCCAGAGATAGAGATGGAGAGGAGAGGAGAGGAGAGGAGAGGAGAGGAGAGGAGAGGAGAGGAGAGGAGAGGAGAGGAGAGGAGAGGAGAGGAGAGGAGAGGAGTTGAATTTCTGGTGGCTGAGCCAGTGCAACTGTGCACCAGATGTTTTCAGGCTCCCTGTTCGGCTCCTCGCCTTCCTTCTTTTCTCCTCCAGCCAGACCACTGGAGAGGGAAGACTGTAGTGCATGCAGCACCTCCTCGAACAATGTGCGCCACGCGAACACATCCTCCTCTGTGGCATGCACATTGTTCCTCAGACAGCCCTGCACTGTGATATGTGATACATGAGTGAGAGACTGTCATTCGAGTGCGAGACAGGAAAAGAGAATGGAAACAGGGACGAGGAAAAGAGCAGATAATGTGGTGACTTGTTCTGCCTGTGAGGTCTGTTTTATTGTTTGTCGGTGTCTATTACGTGTGTCTCACACTGTGGCTGCTTGAATGTGTCTGTCTGTAAGTGTGTGTCTGTGTGTGTGTCTGTGTGTGTGTGCGCATGTGTGTGTGTGTGTGCATGTGTGTGTATGCATTCTCATCTGCCTGGTGTGGTGTAGATGTGAAGATGAAAGCGCTTGCGGGCCACAGGAGAGCTGGCAACAGTGCCGGACTGGAGGTCTGGCAGACAGAGAGAGGAGGTGCAGGGATGCAGCTTGATCAAACAGATCCCTCTCTGACCAGCTTGGGTTATCTAAATATGAGGTGAGAAACCCCGCCACAGAGGCCCACTTCTACATGGGGTCAGACCGATATAAGCTCTTTTTTTTTGACTGAAGCAGAAACAGATGATAGTTTGTGCTTGTATCTGAGAAATTCCACCACTCCAAAAACGTCAAAAAGAAACGTTTTCCGAGTATTTTCTGCCTGTTAGAATGGAAGAGCCTCTAAAACTACATGTGGACCATCATAGCACACTCCAAATCCAAACTCACGATTTCTTTTAAAGCAGGTTGAGCAGGTTTCATTACATGTTTTACAGATGCCGCCGTTGGTGCTGTTCTGTAAAATCCTTTAACACCTCACTGTATTGATTTCTCTGGTCAGCCTTTCGACATAAAATAAGGAAAAATGTATTAATGGTGGTCAGAAGCAAACCTCTATTATGGCTTTAGTGGAGTCTGGCTAGTAGTCATCAGATCTTTTACAAGACTGAAAAGAGTCCCACATATGAGTTAACCCTACTTCAAAAATCTCCTCACAAGCTGTTGCCATCCATCCCTGTAAAGACACAGACCGTGTCTCGGCTGCTGTAAAAAATCACAGGGTGTAATAGCACAAACTGCCCATCAAGGGAACATTCACTGAAGGTGCACTTTACGGCCCCAACCGTGTCATGGGCAATATCAGCCCATATAATGCTCAGTGGGGGGAAATAGCTCCCGTTTGTGGGGCATGAGAACATGAAAACATTCCACTTCTGTACAGTATCTCCCCCCTTCTCTTCCTCCTCCTTCTTTCCCCCCTCCAGTTTGCTGCCACTTTGTTTGTTTGTGTACGTCTGTCTTTGATGGGGCTGTTGATGTCGGCCCCATATGCCTCATTTCCTCTGCCAGAAGACGACAACGGAAGCCTCGCAAGCAAAGCGGTGTTGCTCCTCTTTGACAAACAATATGTTCAAGGGATTTTCAAGCTTACAAATAGTCCATTTAGGTCATGTTTTCATAGATGTACGCAGGTTGTAGTCATGGCTGTCAAGCAGACATCATTTCAACATCAAATTGAATTCCACAAAGATATCTCTCAGTCCGCTTGCTTGGATTTTTGGAACAGCACTACTGCCAATGCACACTTCACAATAAACCGAGTCCAACAAATAAGAGGACTGCTGTATCTAATGTGTGTACATGAGTCTACAAAAGGCAGCTCGGCAAAACCACAACTCAACTAGGCCAAAGAGTGTGAAAAAAAACCCTTTACTCACACCCCTCCTCTTTCTTCCTGCTTGGAAAAGACCAGATGACAATAATGTGGAGTATGGAGCTCCAGTGAGCGCTGCTGACCCCTCCTCTTCCACCTCCCTCCTTCCATCCCTCCACCCCCTGGTCTTTGTAAGGCCTCCACATGTTTATGGCTCATGCCTGTGGTATGACGATGGATTCTCCATATAAAAGCCAGCAGGATCATGGGGTGTTTCAAATATTGCTCTCTGAAGACAGTTGCTGACAAAATGACAGCAGCCATATTTATTTTGGTCAGAGAGCAGGGGCACTTAGTGGGAAGTTAATCAGAGACCCACCCCTCCTCCTTCTCCCCACAGCTTCCAGCATCCCCCCCCCTTATAAGGAATGTACCGAGGGCAGAGAAGTCTCAGAGACTACTGGTAATGACTTTCTCCTACGATGGAAGATTTAACACCACTAAACTGTCTGAGAGGCAGAAAAATAAACCCGAAAGTTTAGTTTGAGAACATCAGCATAAAGCAAGTCTTGATTGCCTGTCCAGACATGAGGCAAGATAACTGATTTTCATCTAGTTAGGAGGAGATAACAAACGTACATGATATGGGACAGAAACAGGACTGTGACTGGTGACCATTGGCATTGGGACGCTGCAGAGCTGGCCATGTCATTGACAGGTTGATGTTTCTTTTCTCTTCACCCATAGTCTTCTTCAGTACAGCACAGTGCACAGCTTATAAAAAAAGTGCTTTCTGTCACTCCAGTTTTACAGTTTCACAGCCATGTGTACGGCATGAGGGAATCATTATTTTTCTACTGTGTATTTACTCTTCACAACCCGATTTTGGCAGTGTTTAATTAAATTAACGAACAATGAAAGCTTGTGTGTGGGGGGAGGGGTTAGTGAGTGGGGGGGTTATCCCAGTCAGACACCAACCCAGGCCCTGTGTCCAGAGCCAGGCCATCCGTGCTGTCCAAAGGAACCAGGGTATTTCTGAGGCCTTCTCACCAGCTACTGTGTCAGCCCCTATGGAGCGGCCTTATTAAATGAAGATTAAGCCAAGGCTCCCCCAGTCACAACAGGCTGCGGTGTGAGGCACACATAATCACTATGACAGGGAGGCTGCCAATTAGTGCTCTCCTTCTGTCCTGGGAAAGCGCTCCTCACTCCGCTCCCGCTAGCGGGAAGAACTGATCCGGATTGTCCGTGATATTACCGAGGCCAGAGATCGCCGTTAATCACCACCCGTCATTCCACTGTGGCAGAAATCAGAGCAAGACTTGTCATCTGTGCACCAGCTTTCCCTTCCAAAAGTCATGACTTCTCGTAGAGCACACCCGGGGAACATTAATTGTAATAATGAGATAAATACATGAAGGAACAGAAGTGTAAATCTCTGTTTTCAAGTGCTTTGGGTAGACGTCAGAATGGTGGCTCAAGCAGAGCTCGATTGTTGTTGGCTTGGACAAACTGCACCATGAGCTCTTCTGCTGAGAAAAGAACACGTTCCATCAATTAGCCTCAAGTTGAAAGCTTGCGTCTGTTTTAGAAAAAAAGCTGGCCTGATGGTAGAAGGCTACATCTGAAAAAAACATATCCAGAAATGTGTTTGGATGCGAGGTTTCCAAGCCAAACACAGGCCAGACTCAGATGTGATCATGCTGAGTGCATAACTAAAACGCTCAGAAGTGAATGGCATCTTTCGCCAGAGCTTAAACCTCTTGGCTCAGAGAGTATAAACACCAAAATTGTGTCACACGCTCATATACATGCATGCGCATTAACCGCTTGCTCGTACGCAAAGACTGCCAGAGACCGGAATTGTTTGGTGTGCCGAGCGGTGTGAGCTACAGACAAGGCGGTTGAGCTTCCTCCAGAGCGGATTTGAGGCAATCACCGTTGCTCTGTGCATCGTTTTACAGGAGCAGAGACTCTGGAGCAGATGGTTCGCAGACGGTGAAGACCAGGAGGTCCACAGTACTGTGGATTCACCGCAGAACCAGACCGGTTTCAGACAGAACCTGGCATGAATCCCACCAGTCAACCAAATCCTCATGGGGTCTGGTCGATCCGGGGTAGATCTGGGTTCACTTTGGTCCCCTGCTCCAGACTGTAGGTGCTTGTGGGGTAAATTAAACAACTGCCCGCCTTTCTGCCATGTCTAATGGCCTTAAATACAGACAAAGACCTTGCAGGGCCTTTAGATGTCGAACTGCAGAGGAGTGATGACGTGGTAGACTGAGGCTAGGTGGGTTTATCCTCCTCTACACCCCTGCCACAGAATGTGTAACAAAACGTGTTTATCCAAGGTTTCAAATTGATGGCAGAGAGAATAGTTTAGGCATCAAGGCTGCAAGAGGCAGTTATCACAGTTACAGTATAAACACAAACTGCACACAGAAGTTATGACAGACAGTATTAGTGGTGGCTGGATCCAAGCACTCAGATGACTGATGGGATGGAGGGCTTGGCCTTGGTTGAGCCCTACAGCAGAAAAGGTTTCTCTGGTTACACACACGGGAGATCAATACTCCCACAAAGGCCCACAGCTCTCCAAGTACAGGTACATAATCCAGTGGCCAAAGATAATCATTATACTGTATGTGCCTTTCTTATTCATCCTCTCTCTGCTGCTTACTACTCTCCCTCTTTTCCTTTCCTTGAGCTCAGCATGGTGACTGTGCACCTTCATGGGCTCATGGAAGCATTTAGAGTGTAAATTGAACTACATTGTTATAGAAAACTAGGTCTTAAACATGTTTCTGTTATCAGCTCCAAAATTTGCCAAGCTATGAATTTTTACTGTTCCATAACTTCATATTGTAAAACCTCTGTTCTCGTTTGGGTTAACTTTGGTCTTGGCCTCCTCCTGCGCTACAAATGTCCCTTAAAGGGATCTACTTTTACCCACAAATCAAGCCAGCAGGGCTGCACAAATGACACTCTGGCCTGCTACCATAAAGATTTTTGTGCCGTCTGAGAATCTGAAAGCTGATTTGTAAAACTGTTGGAAATTAGCCCGCGTCGCAATAGTGTGTTTGTGTTGGACTTTACTCCCTTTTAAATCTCAAATCGGGGATTACATTAAGAGTGGGAGTCTCGAGAGCTTTAACATTTTAAGTTGTTTACACAACATCTAATGTCACTGACATGGCAGAAGCAGCTGTTGTTCAAAGATTATAGTAGAGTGGGTGGGCAAGAGAGAAAGAAAGGAAAATACACAGATGGATTGATGGGCGATGCAGGGCAGCAGCAAAAAGATGAATCGAGGTTGTCGCACATGTCTGTTTGTAAACCAGTGAATCTGATGACAGGGGTTGCTGGGAAATCTCTGTAGGGAATTCCTTATTAGCATCAATATGAAACAGTCGGGCACTGCAGCGTTATCGCTCTCCTCACCTTTCCTCTCCTCTCCTCCCATCAGTTCACAAGATAGAGGGGGGGGGGCTAAGTCCGTCAATGCTGATATCACCGGAGCAGCTATTAATAAAGTCTCTTTATTGTTTATAGCCTGTTCAGAGCACCACTCGAGGGATCCAGAGGATAGAGGAGCATTTTACCGTCTCAAGGGTACAATGCAAACGCCTGGCACACACACCGAGCCGAGCAGCCACGTGACAAGACTTCCTTATTCCTCTAGAGATTATCTAGCACATTTTCCCTTGAAGTATTCCATGTTAGCGATGCACCAAATTTAAGCTTAATGAAAAAGGGAGAAGTTGACAAAGATTTTCATCAACATTGCACTGAAGGTTTTTCAATCACTTGATGTTTCCAGAATTAATGTGATTAATAGCAACAGGAGCACTTTTTCCAGATAAGTTGTGCAGTTGTTGAATGTGACTGCCGTAAACAAAAAAAGCAGGTCAAATCTTAATGATTTGACCTGCTTTATGGCTTTAGATACTTTTAAATAGTTTTTGGGAAAAATCCATCCTCTCCAGCCTCCCAGCATTGTCACGTATGTAGTTGTCCATTTTAGTTGGAGTGTTACTTATAGAATATTCCCTAAATAATACGTGCAACGCAGCTGGTGGAAATACAACAAGTTCCCATTTTAGTTTTGCCAAACTTCAAAACATTGCTTAAAATTAGCTTGACAGTTGGATAGAAATAGAGTTTGTGATAGTGTACCACCACATATTTTCTCTGTCCATCTGCTCCAAACCATCTTTCCTCACCATTTTCAGGACAGTATGTTATCAGGACACTGCTGCTCTGGCAAACACCGACTGAGAACAGAAAATGAATCCCAGCAGTGCGAATGATACATAGTGTTTACGCTGATCGGCAACTTGTACGGAACACATCAGACACGGTTTACACAAGTCGTCATGTTTGCTGTGAAATTGCCCCTCCTCTTGACATTATCTGGGCTTTACTTTCTCTGCTTGTGTGTGTTTTACATAGGGATTAGATCTTTGCCGACACAGAGAGAAAAGAAGAAGATCACTCGTACTGTCCTTGTGCGCCTAAGCCGGGAGACGGGGATCTGTCAATGACGTCCAGTGTAATTTAAATACGTAGATATGTAGAAATGCAAGCCAGGGTGATCAGATAAGCATTGCCATAAATAGTGTATACCTACATGCTGCTTCCTCTGTCTCCATTTAATCCACATCATCTTTACAGTCTGCAGTTATATAATCCTATGCTTATCCTAAACATCGGTGTCTGGTGTCCGGTGAGAAGAGCTGATAAAAATGTTCATTTTTAGACATAGACTTAGTCTTGTGTTCCAAATGATCAATATAAGCGCTTCTTATATTTAGAATTTCTTATGAATATGAATAAAATACATACATTTAGTTTACAGTTTTCTAAATTCGACTTGAAGATTAAATTTACCATCTTGCACTGCAAAGGCTGTTACTTTTAAGCAGTACTTGGGACCTATAGCCGTCAAAATCCTTTACATTTTTATACATTTAAAAGGTCACCTAGCAAGGTATTTTATGATGAACTCAGCCATATTGCAGCCCTTTCTTGAACATCCACTTCCGAATCACCTCCATTTCAGAGGGTGGCCTCTCGTCCCACTGGATTATGCTTTATTATCACTCGCGGGAAGTGATTATTTTACAACGCCAGTCGGTCAAGCTCCCATGTGACTGCACTGGATCTCCTCCCGTTCGACTTCAGTGGCTTACATTTTTACTTTGTATTTATTTGAGCTGAAGAGTGTTGCATTTCACTGGCTTTTGCCAAGTGGGGATTTTTCACTAGCGGTCGAGTGGTGGGGAATTAACAACACATGCCTAAGTCTGAAATTTACCTTTATTAAACAGGCCACCGCAGCACTTCATGAGCCCGGAGAGCCCTAAGATGCACACACAGTGACACTTTAACACACAGCTTTTAACCACACAGCTGAGGCCACTGGTCTTCCGTAGAGACTTTGACTCAGTCATTGAATAAGGAACTGTACTGAGAGGTTTGCAATGGCCGCATCACCAGGGAGCAGTAGCTTTAAGTAAGATGTACGTGACGAGTCTGCTGTCGGTTTCTAACAGACTGAAGAAGAATGGCTCTGCTATGCGCTCAATTTAAACTTCACAACTTCCCATCAGTGACTTCATGCTTGAGATAATTAATGACAGTAACCATGAGCAACAATGCCAAATTTTAATTAAAGAAGGTCATAAAGTATCTTGGAAAAGGTCAAGCAGGCACGACAAAGTCATGAAGAGGTGCGTGGGGGTTGGAGAGAATTTCCCTGACAAACAGGACAGGGCTTTAGGGACTAAACGTGCCATGAAATCACAGTTTCCAACCAAGAAAGCAGCAACTTCCTTGGTTGTGCTGTAATATGAGAAACTATCAGGGTTTAGTTCAAGTTTATTTACACTTTCACCACTTCACTAAATGATCCTCCAATTCAACACTCCACGCCAAGAATTGAGAAAAGTGCTCAAGGTTAGAATATTTTCCTCTTTCAGTTAAACAACGCTTTTCTTTTTTTTTTTTGACAGCTTGAATGATATCTGCCACTGTAATTGCTTCCTTATTTGGTAAATTAAATATTTACACTTGGCCTATCCTAATCCAAAGTTTATGAGAGACATAAAAGTACATTAAGGGAAAAGACATTTATTTTAAAAGCACTGCTAACTGAGGCCATCACCCCAAATGGTGTGTTTGGACCATCTGAGAGAAATGGTTTACTTTTTGAAAAAAAAAAAAAAAAACCCTTCGCTGTATTCACACACAGAGAAATTCCAGATTTGACTTCTCATTTAATGGCCTGACATGCATGCTGTGTGCACCGCAAATATCTCTCAAGCTGACGGGAGGAAACAGAGACGGCCATTGAGGAAACCTGCAGTTCGTACTTTGAAGAATTCCACTGGGGAGAGGAAGAGAGATGGGGAGAGAGGGGGGAAAAATATACCTCAGAAAGAGAGCTGGCTCAAACAAGGCCGCCATGGAAAAATACTGATATTTCATGCACGGAAACACCACTGTGCACCTCAAAAACGCAGACGGTGAAAAAACAAGGCTGAGTGCAAGGTACAAGGGTTACATGAAGCAGGTGGAACTCTGAGAGGGGGAAAGAGCTGTCCTATGGGATAAGTGGGCTGTTTTCTTTAATATTCACCAGAGTCGTGTAAAGTGAACATGGATGGAGTTCGGACCGACTGACAGAATATCTCTTACACATATCAACGTATGGCTACATAACATCCTTACCTCTCCTGCAGTGCCTCATGGCCATTTTGCACATCCTGGACTCAGCGATGGTGGGACAGGGTATTGTGTCCTTGGGTGGTTTCTTTACAATGTGCCGCGTCCGGGTCTCCAGACCCCACTTATAGCCACAGGTTTTGTTTCTCCTGGTGCAGGCTCCCCATTCGCTCCACTGGCCCACCTCACAGCCCTCTGGAGAGACACACAGTAAGTGATGTGCAGTGAAACCACGGCAGAGTGCAATTTAGAGGCAACTCAAAGACCCCAGGTCAAGCTTTAATACGGGGTGAAGGAGCTTTATTGGGATGCAATAACCTCTTTGTGTGAGGTCTCAGCTGAACTGCTTGTTTTTCAGTCCAAAATAAGCAGACCAACTGAGAACTTACAGAGTGATGTGTCCAGGTAAAGAAAAGGGTAAAAGGCAAGGTTGTTTACTTTCCTAACACTTCATTTTTGTACACATCTGTGATGATACACGTACCTCCACACTCCATGGTGTCTTCCAGCGGGGCAAAGCCCTCGGGGCACTTGTCAAAGCAGCGCCCTTTGTGTAGGTAAAAACCCGACTTGCACTTGGTGCAGAAGTCTTTGCTGAAGCAGGACTCGCAGTTCTCTATCCTGCACCCTGGAGGAAGAAGGAGAGAAAGAGGAGAGTCATCAGGGTCTGAGCAACCCTCTCATCTGGAGTTGATCGAAAGCTAAGGGGTTTGGGGAAAGGGGTTCATGAAAGGAGTATACCGTCTCTCCCACAAAAAAAAAAAAAGCCGCCGATGCCCTGTGAATCATTTCTCTCTGGGGATCAAGTCTATTTCAGAAAACTTGTTTTGCCTGACAGAGATTTTTTTTTCCATCTTCCTGTTCTTGTTCTTGTTCTTGTTGTGAGCAAGTCACTTGTGCAAAAACATAACAGCGAAGACAGTGAAGAATAATGTTACGTTGACCTCTTTCAGCAAATTGCACCGATATCCAACAGTCTGGTTACAAACACAAGCTCGTGTGTTTTCAACAAATGGAGTGCTACAACAGGAATACATCCCATTAGGTCTCTGAATGGTGTCCTTAATATGCTGTCCTATCACTCTACACTGCTCCAATCTGTGTCTGTTTCCATAAGTGAGGGTTATTGGGAGGTCAGGTTTTCATTAAAGTGTGAATGATGGCCCATGATCACAATGCTGGCCAGCTGTGCAGACCTGTTAAATTTGGCAACGATATGAAAGGGGCAAGGTAGGTTAGGAAGGGGGTGGTATGCGGGACAACATTTTGTGCCACCTTGCCAAACAAATGCTGATGCATTTAGTGAGCACACAACAGCACACTTATCCTCCCACGCCACACCCTGCTGCTGCACACAGTGCCACACTTGCAAAGAAAGGCACGGCAATGTGTCATCAAGCTCTTACTCTGCAAATAGCAAGTCAGGCAGGGCCAAATTACAACAACCACACCAACGGGGCGACGCACAGGCCCACATGATTAGAAGGAGCCTCCCAGAGCTGTCTAATTTATGACGCTCCTCAGAAGCTCTATGTGACTCTATTGCCCAATAGGCTTCCAGTGTTGGGAAACCACTATCTACAACCTGCAGCCACCATCTCCGGGGCTTCCCAGGTAGGGTGTAAACTGCTCCTCTGGTTGAGTCTTGCACGGGGATGCAACCATGCATTAGTGCGGGTGCATTTCTCCACGCGCAAACCTGCGTCACTGTGATTTTCCACATGTGAGAGCGACGGAGGCTGAGGGCTGCTCTTTTATCTGTGACCCTTGCAGGGCCCGGGGAAGGGAAGGTTCTCACAATCACACCCCTTAATTACACCATCTCCAGCTAACCATCAGGCCTCCTCCTCGACATTCCTCCAAAACGAGGGGGTCCCTCCCCGCTTTACTTTGAACCCTAAAGTATGGCCTCTGCCCACTCACTCTGGTCTCACGCTTTCCCGACCAGTCTAAACAAACCATGGACACACACACACATGCACAAACACACACATACCAATCAGATAGGTCTGGAGATAGACCCACTCTGCAATGAAGCTGTAACTCTACATTCAGAAAAATGTAGATGCACTAACCATAAGTCACTGCTCTCTTTGGTAATTTCCTGTGTTCACATATCATTTTATATTATTAATTCAATCATCTGGTATCATTTAGCTTATCTTGGTATTACTTTTTACTCCATTTTATCTTATCTCGACACACTGTATGTCTTGAATTTCCAGAGTTCCGCTGCGCTGCAGAGATTTTGGTGTGGAATATGTGAGTCTAAGGGTGTAAATGCTTTTTGCTGCCCTTTTTTTTTTTTTTTTAGCTCTCTGCCTCTCATCAACTTCTTTCTGGTTAAAACTGAATCGGTCAGTCTTGGGTTTGATACAAGACAAGCAGGGAGCAGGCTAATAAATCACCAAGCTAATTGGAAAGCACAAAGCTGTCTTTTAGCCTTCACACTTCCTAGGCCTGTCATCACCTGAGAGACTTTTAGCTCCCAAACAAAAAAATAAAAGAGCGAGAGGGGGAACAAGAACATCTGGCAGTACTCTTAAGCACTGGAGTTGTTGTGCAATCCTCAGTTATTGACAGTAAATACGAGCAACACAGATGTGCAGAATACTGTATCCTTGCAGCAGTAGGTTTTTGTATGAACCATCACTGTTGGTTTCGGTTTCAGATGCATTATGGTAGTGGAGCAAATGCCCTGACATCTTGTTTTCTAAATAGAAGATAAGTAATAATGTCACTTTGAGAGATGGATGAGGTGGATGACACATCAATGCGGCTCCATGAGAGTTAAAGTGCAGGGAGCCGAAGCCGGAAGGTCAGAGGTCATCAGGGAACAGGGTGGGTCGGAAGGGATCACTATGACAGACATTTATTCCACTGTCCAGTTATCTGGCAAAAGGCTATCTGGGACAGCATGGGCTATCTGTGACACTGGAGAAGCTCCGAGGCTGACCACTGACCGAGTAGGCAGTTAGGCAGCTCGTCCAGCAACTCTAGAAACAGATACAGGGGAGAGCGGGTTCATTCTCCCTGCAGGATTAACCTCTGGACCACCTTTAAAGTCTTCATCTAGGTGCCTCAGGGAGACTAATGAGAAATAATGAGGTCATCAGATCCTATTGAAGGCCCAGTGTTCCTGGGACTTAAACGTATTATCATCATTATCTCCCAGCCTGGTTCTGGCTGTTCTGGGGAGTTATATTATGAATACAGGAGGACAAGCCTTATGTTTCAGCTCTGAGAGGAATTTCAAAAGCTGAGGGTACACGATTTGAGGAGATTAACGCTACATCAGTTCCACCATTTTGACTTTTTTGTCGTTTGTTTGATTTTGCACTTGAATTTTATGTGGTTAGCATGTCAAGTGCATTTTAAGTTGAGAGATGAGTCACTGAGCGTCGCTTGTGATCTAATGGCGCATGCTTGGCAGAAGTCGGTCCCTCTGCTGTGGTCTGGATAAGGAACCAGTCGATATTATCACGGACACTCAAAACCTCATGTCAGCTTCATTCAACTGCTGTTCCTCCGCAGGCTGACAGCACCATGTGTAATCACTCTATTTATTTACATGAATATTCACTGTGTGAAGAAAGGGCGCTAAATCATTTTGTGAAGATTGATGAATCTCTTGTATTCCAGACAGAGTCTTTTACATTATCTGAGCTGGAGGTGGGTTGTCTGCCGAGACAGACTCCTCCAGAAAGCTAACCAGACCCGATGTTGCGCAGCAGGAGTGTCCATGTCATAAAAGACCTGGCAGTTAGAGGGGGAAAACAAGCCCTATTTTTCCATCCTTCGCCTCCAAGCTGAGTCGAACAGCTCTGACCTACTCTCTAGGCCCCGGGTTTGGCTGACATGGAAGCTCTGGCTTGCTCGCTGCCACCCAGCCATGTCGTGTGGAGCTGCGGATGGCAGGAGTTCATGGCAAAGGCCAGAGCTGCCATGTTCTTCCCAACTCTCTCCATGCTGTTTTTTCCACATGGGTGCTCCTCCTCATGCCGCCGTAGAGCTAGGTGAAGCAGAGGTGGTGTTCCTGTCAATCACCGTCTCCCAAAGAGAGGGCGGGAGTGACAGATATGTCAGTGGTCCTCCTAGCTACTTCATTCCAAGGAACACAGTCTGCGATATACCAGGATCTGCTCCTGTATCTGCTCAGCCAGCTCCAGCATACACACAGAGAGCTCAAGCTCCAGACAGTGGTCAAGCACAGACAGCCCTTCCACTCACACTATAGTATGCACAATTACACAGTGTTTTGAGAAAAAACCCAATTCAACTATGCGTCTGGCTATAATGTCCTGGGAGCAGGGCTTGGTTTGGTGGGTCCATTGTATTGTCTGGCAAATCTGAAAGTGCAGTTAGTAAAGCTGTGATGATTAAATGTCCCTCGGTAAAGCTCAAAGGCCAAAAGCAACGGGTCTTTTTGTTGCAGACTGTGCAATGGAAATACCCACAAGCTAAGAAACAGGCAGGGAAAGACAGACCTTCAATGAGAGATATGGAGAGGGAAAGCGGGAAAGACAGTTGCCAGTACCACTAAATAAAAGATTCAAAGCCCATGTTAGTTCCTTTACACAGTCTTGGTACCCATTTTGGATAACCTCCTACCCATCAAGTATGACGTACTTTAAAACTAAAATGATCTTGGAAAAGATATATCCACTCACCTTCAATATCCAATTCCCTAATTTGATGTGACAAAGCAGCGAGAAATACAACAATGGAATTTGGTAACAAACGTCCTCAGTCCGAGAAATGCAGTTAAAAAGTAATTACAATTGGCAATCCAAAATAATTACCTCTGACAGAAGAGTCTCTAGTGGCACATTACAGTGGCACTGAATGAGCTGTGATATTTAAACCATGTTTCCAGGATATTGGCAATCTCAGGCCTTGATCAGACTGGTTGTTGGTTGGCAGCGAACACTGGGGTTTCTGCATGTTTTAAAGCCCACTGCAGCGGGGTAAGGCAACTGGGTTGGCGGTTAGAGTTTGTGTATGTGTGTGTAGCAGTGGGGGGTCCGTAATACACCCCGAGGGAGGAGGTTTTGAATGCAGCCCTGCTCCCATGCAGACCCTCTCAACACTCTCTCACTTAAAAGACAGCTCTGATAGTCGCCCTTTAGCTCATAATTCTTTCAGCCAGAGAGCTCGCTTGTGATACAAAATGACAGAATGTGCTTTGGCTTGGGAATGTACGTTAAAACCGAGGTATTATGAAAAGTGACTGAGGCAAGAGTATGACTGCACCGCATTCACACAGATTTGGCTGTACATACAGCAGCGCACTGTGTGACCGTTGCTACAAATCTTCCCTGCAGAGCAGTGGGTTGACACCCACAGACACTGGTGTGGGGCCTCTTCTGGACGGCTGATAAGAACCCCTGTGGATAACAGTGGAGTTCCTGCATATGGTTTATAGCTCATATCAACCCGTCAATTAGCTGCTGAAAAGAGTTCTTGCAAAGCTGAGACCCAGGAACATAATATATGGACACACAGAAAAGGTATTATGCAACAAAGAGGCATTGCTTAGGAACCAGCTTCGTCTTAGTAATGGTGGTTAACACTGTGGCTCCCGTGTCTCGGGCCTCTTTGGAATCCAGCTGAAGTGTAGTTGTAAATGGGCCTCCAATTATGTTACGTTGCAGAAAGTATAGTTCCCATTGTTTGCGGCTCTAATTATGGTGTTATTTTCTCTGCAATGTAGGGAAAAACCCCTAGACCTGTGAGCCTTACATTTAAAATTCATCAAGTGAGGCACCGTTTCTCAAATGTTGCTGAGAAATTAGTAGTTATGTATAGTGAGGCTGAAAAAAAGTGAGATTCCAAATTAGCGTATACTGATCTCCTACGAATTGCTGGAAATACGGTTCCCCTCTAATTCTATTGTCCACTTTTCTTTTGTACTTTTGTGTCCCGCGTTTAAATGTTCCTTCAATTGCTGCCAACAAGAAGAACGTCTGCAGTAAATTGCTTCTAGGTAGTGTGTACTATACCTGTGTCCCATTGCAGGGGCTACAATGGATCCTCTCAAGGATGAGGCCCATAAACGAGGGACTCTTTTGAGAGGACTAGAAGCAAACTCACAGAGACCAAAACTAATGGTGAATCATCCGATCGTCAACACACAAAGTCATAAATTTATGACCAGGAGTTTGACTTATTATGGCTGAAAAAACTGCACCCCATGCCTGAATTTACAGTGTGAACCTTGACATTGTACTTGAACACATTGCACGGCTAATATTTTATCCTTTTACCAGTCCAGTGTGTTTTGCCCAGCGTTCACTGGGATATGCTGCAGCCCACACATGAGTGAGTTTTCTCACCATTGAAAATAATATATTTAAGTATTTCACAAATTCATTTTTTCAGTCTAAACTTAGTGGTATTGCACTGGCTTAAAACTCATTATGGGCCAAACTATCTGTGCCACTGTTACATCAAACTGCATCATATTGCCAGCTAACAGAATGAAAAGTATATTGATCCCTCCTCTCCACCCATAGCTCTCTCAGTCACATGCCTCAGGAGCCCCTTCTGAAAACTGAAAGCGAGGTTTCAGCCAGCGAGCGGTTGAGTATATAAGCCTTTTGCTTGTCTAGCTCTTGTTTTTCTTTACCCAGGCAGTCCACAAAAAATTCTTGAATGAGATAAGATCACACAGACAAACTCTGGTGTAATAATAAGCAGCTGCTCCCTAAGTGATTTCAGAGCCTGTGTTTAAAAAGCTCATGATAACAGAGACGTTATGCCACGTTCCAGGCCTCTTTGGAAACCAGCAGCACACAGCAGCTCTGACTGCGTCGGCGGAGAACCCCTCATTGTCATTTGTCCACTGCCTTAGAGCTCTTGCGTTCCAGTTGCCTGTATCAACTCACAAATAATATACACTGACCCGACAATTAGCTTCCCACCCAATAAAATATCCATTTATGGAGGTTGGACGTGAACTGTTTAGTGAAAATGACATGCAGAGCGCAGCTGAGAATGAGGGTCAAATGGGAAACTGGATTAGAGAGCCATGACTGAAGCAGCGATCACATCAAAGTAGGTCTCACTCTGAGATGTGATGCTACGTGACAATACAAGATGTTGTTCTATGAGCAGTGCATACGGAGAGGGATTCCGATTAACTTGCCACACATCAGGATCAATTAAAGTCAAATTTCACCCAGCATGGGGATCCAGCGGTTAGGATAGCAGGGTTAAAGTAAAAAATAAAAGAGAGAACAAGATGTCTTTCTCTTCCAATTTTCTTTTCTGAGTCATAAAAATAGGGTGAAATTACTGTTACCGCTTGAGACAAAAAATTCCCCAAAAATCACAGAAGAGGCCTGACAGATACAGAGATGCTGCAAAAGAGATGAAAATCACATCATGTAAATTTGCTAAAATGGAATTCTGATGAACGCCGTTGACAGTGTTTGGAAATTTTACATTAAAAATGAGAATAAAATCTCTTCCTTCTGTCCATCTGGACAATGTTAGATTCAGGTTTTTAATTGTCTCATACATTTGGTCTTCCTTATATGACATTGTTGTTTAACAAGTTACTTGAAAAATGCAGTAAAAACTCCACAGCAGTTTCCAGTGCTACTTGTTAGTGAAGAAAGTGGTCATTTTAACATCTTACTAGTTAATGCTTTACTATACAACCCTGAAGGAAAATCACAGCCTGTAAGGTAAATGTGAATATACTCCAAAGTTTCAATTTTAAGGTAGCAACATCCAAGGTTGGCTGGCGCAGCTTTAATATAAGTTTCATCTTCATAATCGAATGGAGCCAGCGGATGTACTTGCATCTAGGTCTGCAGTGACTGGGTGAGCAGAACACAGTTTTGTTTTTCCTTCCTGTGGTTGCTACATGTTCACTTTATTGGGCCTAAAGGTCCGGACACCCTCCTCTGGGGCTTCATTTTAGTGCGTCTGTCAGAAGTTTGGCTCAGGGAACCATATGAGTTCCAGTTCCTCTCTGTTTTCATATGAAACACTCAGCCAACACCTCGGGCTCTGTGTAAACCTATAAGGTCTCTCTCTCTCTCTCTCTCTCTCTCTCTCTCAGAGCATATTCCATGTTACAATAAGGTTATGAGATCAGGGTGCTACATGAGGAGGAGAGGGAGACGTTTCATTAATTGGATTTTAGAGTTATTCTTCAACAAGAATAATGAAAGCATTTCAGTTTTTCACTGTTACGGTTTGAGTTGAGTTTTTTCAACTGTAAAACATGATTCAGATTGTGTGACACCGAAGGCGTGGTCTGTTTCATTCTATTACATCAAAACAGTGTTTTCCACAAAACAATATGGTACAAAACATTTACTACATTTACAGCTGTCCACAAGGGTACCATGTGTAACAATGAGAAGACTATTAGCAAATATCTATTACGATTTTACCGGTGAGCCAATCATCATAAGTGAGCCAAGTTCAGAATTAGATCATGTTTTCCTTCCTCATAAACACACGATTAATCTTATGGGTTAGTGATTTGTTTTCACTTATCAAACTTCTACGAACGTACAGTTGTTGGAGGAGGATGTGGACACTTCAGTTGTGACTGGCTTTCTGTTCAAAAGTGAAAAACTACTTTGGCTGCCAACAAATTACACTGTCTGGTGAAAGTCTCAGTCCACAAGCTCCTACAGACAGTCAACAAAAGGAGCCACTTTCATGCCGTAGTGCTAATACATAACCATCTTTGTAGCTCCGATGATATTGAATGACATGGCCAGAAGGGCTGGTTTTTACATGCTGCTATGAATAGGCCTCATTCACCAACCGTTCTTAAGAGGAAATTTCTTCTTAAAAACCACATACTACGCAGTTTTCACGAGGATTTTAAGATTCACAAAAGTTTTCTTATTTGGGATTTCTTCTTAGGTAAAAACAGAATCTACACACACTCAAGAGCACACGTACACACATTTGAGTGCTGAGAAGCATTATTGTCTTTTAAAATAAATAAATCAACACTTACACTACAACTCACATCAAATATGTTGGCACACTCAAGAGCGCTGTCTTCCCAATAATGGCCCTGATGCACTAATCCAACTCTTAGAAATCTTGACGGACCTCTCCCCTGAATATTTTTTGGCCTCAGATTTGAGATCAAACCATTTTTTACTTCATCATTTGTAGACACTTTTTGGATACAGCGATCACTGAATGAGTGATGGGAGTACATTCTGTACTTTTGTTCACCACAGATTTCAAGTTTACCCAGTAACATATCATAGAATAAAGCAGTGGAGTCCTGGGCTTCATCGACTATGTCGAAAATGTTTTATTTTACTCTAAGGAAAGTTTCAAATCTGAGTATTGTTGAATGAAACATGTTGACTGTGACTATAAGTTAAATCTATTAATATGATCAGCTCTGCAAGCATGCACACAACCAGGCTGTGTAGTGGCCCACTTTAACCCCTGGTGATAGCATGCCATCCCATCTTGGCTTTTGTTATTTTAAATCCACTTCTGATGCTACTAATATGACAACTCATTGCTTTTCACCTCCTACAGCAATACAGTGACGTTTTCCTTACGAGTCTGGTGCTCCACTGGCTGTAGATTTTCATTTGGTCTCTCAACTTTTTCTTTTCAATATCTGTGTGTTGTTTCTGTGTGCACTCGGCACTGCAGTCTCATGCCCTTTTATGGCGGTTGGTGGGGGGTTTGCTTATGCTAATTACGAACAACTGGCACAAGCTTTGAACTTACGAGTACAACGGGATTCATCATTATAGGAACACAGGTGCAAATAATTCTGTGGTTTAAGAACACTTCGTGCCTTCAAACATTCTCGAAACTGTAAGTTTGGTAATGCAAGTGTAAAGGGAGTGTTTAAGAGAAATTAGAAACAGCACTCCTCCTAGCTGGACTTCACTGTTAAATCCACAGGGAGAAACTGCAAAGACGAGGGTTCACTACTCACATCCACCTGTGTGAACAGATGAGCCGTTTAAATTGCGAGGTATGTGCGTCTCCTCTGGATACTCGACGATAAATCATGTGTTGTGGGAAAAGGGGAAGTTGAGGGAGTGTGCATGTGTGTCTGGGGAAGATGGGGTGGTCGGGGGGAGTCGACAAAAGGAGGGGAAAGTCTGCAGTGTGGGAGATGGAGGTGTAGAGGTGGAGTGTGGGGGAGGCTGGTGGGTTAAAGTTGACTTACTGGAGCACATGTTGAGTTCGGGGCTGCGCATGCCGTAGTATCCGGCTGGACAGTCGTGAAGACACTCCCCGTACTGTCTCATCCTCTCCCTCCGCAAAAACAGGAAGAGTTTGGGCTGGCAGTTTACACAGCCGTTGTCTCTGGAGCACACTGAGCAGCCTTTACAGATGGGGTACGCTCCATAGCTAGCTGCAGGACAAACACAGAGGAGCAAACAGCAAAGGTGATTAACAAGATGGAATTTAATACGTATAGATGTCAGTATGCTTCAACTTTGTTGGATGGTCAAACAAACTTTTCTGATCAGTCAGTTTGTGGCTGCCTCCAACAATTTTTGTTATTTTCTGAAACTGACAATTCAACAAGCACGGCAGCTTCACGCAACAACTGGACGGGCGTGCCAAACTGAGAAAGCAGGCGCGGTTTGAACCTCTATTTCCAGCCTTCTTTTTTTAACAACTTTTGCCGATTTTGTATGAACGAGTGCAACGCCATGAATGCCTTTGAAGCGAGATTGTCACTGAAGTGTTTCCACTTTAATTATTATCTAATTAATATCATATCACATCACTCTCAGTGTCACAGATTTTCACCTCTTTAAAATGCGGTTGTTCGAAACAGTTTTAAAAACTTTTGCATTCAGATGTGGTTGAGCGATATACTGTGCAAACATGTCAGCATTAACAAAGCAAACAAGTCATCATATCTGACCGTCTGTTTGTCATGTAACGTGAAAGCCATCAGTGAAGAGAGAGCTTTAAAGCATCCGTTCCTTGCTGATCATCTGATTCACACCCATCTTTTACTACTCCTACTACAACTTTTGTGTTCAACTGAAATTGATCGTTCACAGTCTTTGCTAGACTTAGACAGCAGTTTCTTGCTGCCTGGTGAATGATTGTGACGAAAACCCAATTAGGGTTGGGGACATGCTAGCTCCTGTCTAAATATGAAGCCACTACGATTGTTAGGTTTTGGTAGAAGATCTCACATGGTCCAGAAAGCTACTTGTAACAGGAAAATAAAATTCATTGTATCACTCATCTGTAGATGACCCTGACTTCACCCAACAACAAGGACAGGGTGAACTTGAGGCAATAGACTCAACTGTGGGAGGGCTGACCAGTAGAAGACAACCCAAGTGCAAGAGTAAAACCAAAACGACCATAATAGATATATCAGCAGGATATTCTTTAATTCATAGTAAATATGTTCAATTCAACAATTTGTCATTCATGCAAACTCTGGCTCCCCTCTCGATGTTTGAATGCTGATTGGTTATGAATGTGAATATTGCATTAATTCTGGTCAGAGCTGGCCTCCTGAACGATTGTGTTGAGACAGCCGATGAAAGCCCCCAAAACCGCAGTGGCTCTGGCCTCGGCTCGAGTTGCTGCGGAAGACAAAGGAGCCAGTAAAAAGACAGTCCATTCCACAATAAGTGACTTTCAGTGTAAACTCCTTAGCGTCCCGTTTACAGGAAAATGTCCTTGGGCGAATCCAATCTCTCAAAACGAGAGACACTTGAATTGATTTAAGCCAAGTCTTAAATATCACAAGCAGGGACCGGGTAACAGCGCCGCTCAAACCGAGCGACCTACCACAACGCTTAATAAAACACTGTGCAGCAAACTGGACAAACCCTGAGAGACAGAGCAGAGCATGCCTGTGTTACTGGCCGTGGATCCGCATATTAGATTTCTGTGAACAGATTCACCAAGACGAAAGTGAGCGCTAAGTGGGCCCAGTGCAAGCATCAGTTTGTAATCATGTGAAAATCAGTCAGCGGATGTCAGACTCATCTTTTTTCATGTCTTTTGTTGGAGTGCTGAGAGTGTGTGTCCTCAGAGAGGTACGCTCACTCTGCCAAACTACATTCATTCTCCCGAAGCCGGGGTGGATGGAAGTAAGATGAAGTGCTAATCAGAATGTGTCTCTGATGGTCTTTAGGGATGAGGCTTGCAGCGACACCCCATCGATCACGGCAGCGCTGGGGTGTGCGCTCCGAGCCTATTCGTCACACAGACTGGTGGTTGTTCATCTCCAGTCAGCACTCAGTACGACATAAGGGAGAGATGGAAACCCCGAATTATAACTAGTTTTGGCTCTTTGAATTCTCAGATGGAAAACTGTAGTAATCCAGTGTCTATGATATTATTATTTCTTATTTCAGTTTTGCCAATACAAGTTGTCTCTTGATTCAGCATCTTCAGAGTCAGTTGGCTTTGCTTGTTGGACACAGATACTATTTATCACATTTGCAACTGGCTAAATGACAAATGGACACCTTTTTTTATATATAGTGATTTTTTTTTTTTTTTAGAAATGATGTGCCCTGCAGAATTTTTCTATTTATATATATATATATATATATATATATTTATATCTTGATATAAGCTCGTGTTTTTATATTTTCACGTGTATAACATTAGAATAAAAACACAGTAAATGTCTCTTTCATTTTTAAAAAAATAAATAATTGCAGCTGTATTGAAAGTGTTTCTCTTTCCTGTCAGGTAACACCACAAACATGATTTCTCAAGTATATCTCGTGTTTCATTCTGTCAATCCTTCCATTCAGTAAAACTAAACTGCAACATTAGCCCAAACCTCATACTTAACCATATATTTCTGCAGAATATACAGTCTGGATGTGTTTACAGCAAACTGACATTCACATTAACTTGGTCACATTTACTCCCTCTGCCCTCGCCAAACTTGAACACAACACTGACAGAAAGGGAAAGCCAACTTGGCAAAACTAAAGAACTGTGAGACTGGAGAGCTTATTTCTCCGGCTTGTTTTGAGTGGGCTCAACTGTGTAACTATTAACAGTGTGCTAATAGTACTATCCTAACAATAATAGAAAAATAAAATCAGGGCCTGCGGTCATCTTAGATCACTGGCCAGTCAATCAGCAGAGAAACTCTAGTCGCTGAAAAGTCTCTTCATGACTCTGGCTCAAAAATCCTGCTCACTCTTTGTTGTCAAACATTTGTTTTGCTGGTTGCTAATCTCGCAATGCGTGCTGATTGAGGATAACATAATCACACGCCATTTGAATGCAGCAGATCCCACATCCTGGAATTAGCGTATGATTGGAGGAGGGAGGGTGGGAGGAGGGAAGGAAAGGCTTTATATGGTGGAGAGAACCTCCTTTGGTGCTGATCTTGGGAGATTAGCTTGTGTGTGTGTCTGTGGAAAGGTTTGGGGGTTCAGGCCACAGGTATGTCAGGAAGGAGGCCACAATTCACAGTGTCTGGAGCTGCTCTGTCCAACTCACGTCCTACACTACCAGCATAATGTCTAGCGCACTTTACATCAATCTGTCGACTGCCAGCAGGTTTCAGCCATTCTTAAAGAAAACACTCATTCATCTGCATGTGATTTTTCAGACTAGAAGAAATACAAGAGTAGCTCGCTCGCAGCAGAACTGAAACTGTAGAAAGGACTATTTGGAGGAGGCTTGTGAGTAAAGATTTTTACCTCAGTGTGCTTTATTGGCATGAAAATTGAAAACAGTTTGCCGAAGCGTGTAGCAGCCATGTTTTTAAGTGGCTCTAAAGAAGAGAAAATCAAAGGGAAATGAGTTAAGTGTTGGTTCTGAAGTCTCTATAGATCATTGCAGCTTAACTTAATTTGGCAGGAACATAAAGCTGTATGTTTAGCGTGGTCTGAGTTATGGATGTGGTTTTTGTTTTTGCATAGAGTGTCTTTTTCCTTTTCTCAAACAGCAGACACATCCAAATTGAGTCCATCCGAATCCTAAAAGAAACTATGGAATTAGATTTGTGTCAAAATAGTCAAACAAAAATAAGAATTTGAGAGTGACTGAGAGACTGAAGCAAAAGAAAAAGGTCATCTCAAAAGTAAAACTCACAAACAAATTAGCTGTGTAACCATGTAAACATTTGGTCTTTTACATTTACATGATACTACGTGCTTTTGTTTACACTTCCCTCTGCTTCTTCCTCGCTCATCAGACTTTTGCCCTCACTGTCGGCTTGGCAGTTGTTCTTTTGCACTGCCTGACTTTCTGTCTGTAGTTCTGACGTCCTAAACAGCGGTACAGGACATTCACTTCCTACTATAGCTAACTTTACTGAATTCCTACATGATTAATGAAATGGAAGCATTGACCCAGGCAAAAGTTTGATCTGTGATGAAGAAGCAGAGGGAGCTGTACACAAAAGGGGAAATTATCAAAACATATAAAAGACGCACAAATAATTTGTTTGCAAGTTAGAAGTTTTTCTTTTTGGATGACTTTTTTTTTCTGCTTCAGTGATGTTTACTCTCTCTCAAATTCTTATTTTTGTTTGATATTGAAGAAGTTTTGTTTGACTACACCGACACAAATCTGTTTCCATAAAAAACACGCTATGTGTCATGTTTTGACAAATGCTCAACTGCCCCATGGCTTCTTCTTTCCCCACAAATCATGTAATGCCTCGGCTCTTCTAGTGTTTCATCTGTCAGTCACACTGAAACCAAAGTGACCCAGACATATAGAGGAGCCGCACAGAAAGTGGTCATTGTGAGATTATGGATACCAGGTTCGCCAATCATGTTTTTCAAGGCAGGAGAGGAGTGTACACGCCATTTGATGCACCACTCCCGGCACATGATAAACCGATGCCGTTTACGATTTCAACCACGGAATACATATTACGTGAAACAGAACAAATCCGCAGTTCCCACTTCTGACAACTAACTTCAGATCCCTCTGAGCTTCAAGTATTGTATTTACAAAAGCCAGAAGAAGAAGAAGAAGAAGCCTCTTTAAGGACTTTTTAACACAAAGACTTAATAAGTGCCGCAATGTGTCATGTCTACAAGGCAGAGGGCTTGTGTAGTGGGTTCATACAGTGAACCACATGAAGGACCCTTCACATATCCTCTTCCTCACCCATCAACAATATATGGTGACAGCCAGGCTGAGGATGATTTTGTGTGACAAATGCTTTTTGAATTTCAAGGGGAATCCCTCTGGAAATTTTAATTTCAGGGGGATATTTACCTCATGTGTGTGATTAAAAGAATATTTTGGAAAATGTGCTCATTCGCTTTCTTGTCCAAAAGTAAGATGAGACCATTAATACCACTCAGCCTGCATGTAAATATGAAGCTACAACCCTGTTAACATAACTTAGCAAAACACGTAGAAACAGGGGGAAACAGCTAACCTGGCTCCATACAAACGAACAACTTGTTTTTACATTCAGGTTTTTCTTTGAATAAAAAAAAAACAATATAAAATTTGTTATTTAGTGGACTTTAGAGGGAAAGGTAAGCAGATTTTGTTTCCTTTCATTGGAACCAGAGTTGCTGTTTCCCATTGTTTCTAGTCTTTATGCTACATATTTGCAACACAGCCATGAAAGTGGTATAAAGCTACTCATCTAACTCACCAAAAAAGCGTAGAAGCGTACTTCCCACAATGTCAAACTATTCCTATCCATAATCCAAGGCCATTTCCTTCAAACCTACTGCATTGGACAATTTTAAAAAAATCCTAATTTAAAGCATAAAATTCCAGTTACATGGTGAAATGGCCTTGCAGATATTCACTGATACGCATCTAACATGTTCAGGTGAAGTTTTGGTCTTTCATTCATGCGCAACAGTCAGGCTCACAACATGAAGAATGACGGCATGTTTGGAGTGCAGCACTTTCACTCTACAGCCGTAGGCTTGCTGGGAGGTTTGTTCTAAAGCAGCTCAAGAGCAATTAGGGTTGCAGTGAGATCCAGCAGAAACCCAAACTCCGTCTCAGGTACGTTTTTATGAGTCCAAAGCAAGCGTGACAGACTGTTCTCAGGGCTGCCAGAAACCTCCACATATACAGGGGGTTCCACCCACGGCCGGCTAACTTCCTGCCTTCCACTCACCTACCGTTACCCATGAAATCATTCACGTTGACCCATTCCAACTTTCTGCAACCCGAAACCCTAACAAGGCAAATTGCACATAATTTTTGTGTTTCTTTTAGAGCCCCGAACTTAACATTGAGCACAAGAAGACATTCTTACGCAGGGTTTCACTGATGTGGGCTCTTGCAGGCCAACGTTTGAGAAACCAGACAGACTTCAGAACCAGTGCTGCTGAAAACTGATACTTTGTAACCATTTTCAGGTCTTTAAATTTGACAATTTTATTATGATACTAAAAGATGACATAAAGAAAATACATTATGGTATTAGAAATATAGTTAAATATAAACAAGATAAACTGGACCGTATCGGAACAAATCCTTTAAGTTTTAGTAGCATTTCCTTATATTTCATGTTTTATGGACAAAATGGGATAAAGTAATGTCAAATAATTTACATTCGTATACATTTTACATATGCATGTGGCCTGCTATATCTGAAAAAGGTTTACAGAAGTGGTTACACGCGTCTCTCTCTCACCTCTGAGCTGCTACATTCACAGACTTGTCCACTGAGCAGCTTCAGCGAGTGCAAAAGATATTATGACCAGTCCTCACCCGGTCATCACCTCTTTAAGCTGCCATCACTACTTTTATAAGGACTATTGATTTTCTTCTCCTGTAAAAATGGGCAGAGACTGCAGTGGGTCATCCATAGTAATGTTAGCCATAAACTGAAATTCATACACATTAGTAGTTTATGATATTGGGCACAGAGGTAGAAAACAGACGTCTGTAAGATGTTTTGATTAGATTGTAGTTTATCTTGTCACATATAATTTTAATGAATGAATGACGGCACAGGATACGATCTAGGTAGAATGAGCGCGTCATGACTGACCACTGAGCTGATCTGGAAATTCAGCAGACTTGAGGCAATATCATAAGGCAGCAGTAAACTCCAAACCTAGCAGACAGAGGACACGAGCTTATATTAAAACACAACTGTTTCTATTCTCACAGTTCTGCTCCATTTCTCCAAGGACCCCTGGTATGTAAATCTAATAATGCAGACTGTGAATGCGACTAACCAGCATTCACGCTGTCCATTGTTTGGAAAATTTAGTTACAGTATAGTCTATAAGAGAAAGTTTGCTACCATCAAGTAAGACCAAACATACATTTTACTACTACATTTTATTAACTATAAATGTTATTTGGTAAAGAGGCAGCGATGGCAAACCTCAAGTTTTGGAGTTACATAGCAGCAGCAGGTCAAGAAGATTTGTGCTCTCATGTGGAAAGCATCACATTCACCAACAGAATTATACGCTTTTCCTCGTGGCACTGAGACAATTATTGTTTATTGTCCGCCTCCCTTGTTCCCCTCTAAATGATGGTATAAGCTTACTGCTGCTCCACTTTAGAGGAAAAAGAGAAAGCTTGGGAGAGAGAGAAAGGGCAGATACGGGACAGAGTAGCGCTGCAGCCACCAGCCGACGGGTGGCGGACCAAACTGTGAGTTAAAAAGCCGCTTTCTGGATCGCTGTTCAAACCACCTAACTATCCGGGCTTACACTCTGTAGCTGTAAAAGGCAGGAGAGCCAACAGTGTCAACCCTCGCACTCAGAGTTCACCAGCCGTTGTAACGTCTCAACATTGTTCAAGCTCGTTAAAAGCTGGTACATGGAAAATTACATCAAACCGGCCGCTTTTCAGGCCCGTGACTTTATTTGTCATGGAACTGGAAGTTGCACTTAGCTCAAAAAGTTTGGAGAAAAAACAGAAGGGGTAAGAGGGGGGTACTTCAGGCCTGTGTGCTGAAGGCACATTTCTGTTCCAATTTAGCAGAAAATATGTTGGACTTGCCTCCGACTCTTTTCCAGCTGGAAATAGTCAGGTTTTAGGATCTACGTTTTTCCCCCAGTTTACTTTAACAGATCATACTGTAAGCACATGTTTATAATTTAGGACGGTCCTGCTGCTTATAATGATTTTGCAGCATGAGACTGAGCAAACACATTTGCTGTCAGACATATTAGCTTGGCCCAAGTGTTCCTGTGACACAGATCCACCGGGCGAGGCGGGCAGCACAGAGATTTGAACCTTCACTTGAAAGGATGGCGGTTTAAATAGCGAATGGGTAAAACAGGCAGCCGCGGATCAAACAGGCAACTGGAAAATGGGGGCCAATTTAAAGCTTCACATTTTAGTGCACAATAAAACAGAAGCTCAAGGTCATTTATTTTAGTGTGATTCAATAGGGTGAGCCACAGTCACATGCAGGTGAGAAAACTACATTTGACGCATTGGATGACCACATCTCCATCATACAAAGTGCTTGTTATGAAAGGACTAGTTTTACATTTTGGGAAATATTTTTTGCCTTCTTTTATCACATCTATATGAGAAACATGTATGGGAGCAGTAACTTCCTCTTCTGGTTGACTGGGGATAGCTCCACCCATAAAGAATGAATTTACATCTTTAAACGTATTGGTTTTTGTACAGATTCGACAAAAAGAACGTTTTAATCAGCAAGAATCAGAGGTGATGGTCACCAGATTTTGTTATCAATTAGAACAGAGCGACCCTGGCTGTTTTCCACTATTTCCAGTCTTTATGTTAAACCAAACTAACCAGCTGCATATTCACCATATGGATATGAGAGAGGGAAACAATCTTCTCAGCTTACTTTCAACAAAAAATGTACTAAACGTAGTTCACTAATTGTGGAACTACTCCTTTAAAGCATATTTATGGAACTTTTGCTGAATTGCCATTGCAGCTACAAGCAGTAATTATATGATGACACTAAATGCTACACTACTGTTAGCTAAAATGCTAAGCTATTGCAAGTCATCATTACATTAGTCATCATTAGTCACCATAGGCTACCGTGAGGCTGAAACACCAAACCCCTGAGTGTACTGAATTGAGCGCTGGTGCGTTTTGTTGCTTATGATGTAGATTTCTCATTTGTAAGAGGAAGAATCATTTCTAGTATCTAGAATCAGAGTCATTTCTAAACTCACTGGATGATTTTGCCACCAACTCTGTCTTAGTTTGGCCCACATAAATCAATTCATCTTTCATCTTATTCAAAAATAATAAATAAATGTAATCTATTCATACAGATTAAATGACGACATAAAATGTGAGGTGAATAGTGCGAATTGATCTCTCTGTCCTATGTTTTCTGATCCTGCAGCCAGTCAGATAGAGACATTGACAGTATTTCTGAGTCAATCTGGAAACGCTTTCTGCACCTTTCACCCATCTGTCCAGCTGAACTCATCATGGCTCTCACCCCCTGCACTCCTTCCAACTCTATATGAGGACCCAAGGTTACTTCACTTCCTTATCAACATCTTTATGTTGGATTATGACTTAAATCCCATGTCCTAGGTCAAATCCCACATCTGGATCCCCTGATGTGAAAGAGACCTCATCATTTCTGTTTGGGGAAAATTAGAAATAAAAGTATGTCTCACAGTATGTGCTGCAGTCTTTTAATACTTTCTGCCACATTGATGGATACTTAAACCATTAACCATAGCAGACGTGTGACCAACATGGAAAGCACTATGGTCACACAGGAGGAAAAAACTGAGACAATGACCTTGATGTGGTGGTCAAGCATCGCCTCTTCAATGTGGCTTGCAGTCCCATAAAATGTTTTACAGCTCAGTCGTGCAGTGAAAACAGCAGAATATCTGTTCACAGTTAATGTCAACATAGCTTAAACAATGTGCTAAAACAATGCAAACCTCTAATCGGGTTAAGCTTTTGTTCCAATGGAGGAAAAATCCATTCTGAAACTGCTTTAACGCTTTTAAAATGAACTGTTGGTGATGCTGCATTTATAGGGCCGTTTTGTTTTTGGTGGTGTATTTTATATAAAAACAGCACAGCTATAAAGTGGCACCAAAAAAAAAAATAGTGGAAATTGTACACACATCATCACAATATAATGCATGAAACATCACACATTCAGTGGGATTTTCCCTGAACTCCTACACATGCTAAAAGACGAGTGGCACAGACCATCAGTCAGCATCTGCCTTTGATTCTCCTGATGATGATACTCGCTCCATACGCCATACTTGGTCAGCACAGGTGTAAAAGGACTTTATGACACACAGGAATAGGAGCACTATGGGAGTTCATCGATGACTCACAAGGATGGACTTTATCGCTCTCTGGGCAGGCACTGGAGGACGAGCATGTGGTTTACATTTCTTGCCAGCTCTTCATCTCTTGCTCATCTATATTCACTCTTTCAAAGAAAAAGGTTAATGTTCTTGTGAAACACCCCAGTCATTTTCTACTCATCTCCAGAGTTTCTCAGGAACTTGCAACATACTGACAGATCTAAGATCTATATTTTAGCATTTAATTACAGATTTAGCGTTAAAAAGCAGCTGCAGATAGAAATTGGCACGTTCCAAGCAACTATGGATCAACTAAGCACTTGGACTTTGCACATTTACTTAGTGCAAAACTTGAAAATGTCAGTCAACATCATAACAATAATAAATTAAGAAAAGGAAAATTTAAAACTACAGAGCCAGAGTTAATGATGCTCTTAGAAATTTAGCTGAAACAATTTTTGATCTCCAGAAATCCTTTAATCTTTGGGTGAACGTGTGCCTCACTTTAGAGGACAAAAGAAAGATAGCGCAGATGGATGTAAATATTGTCATTAGTCTTTGTTATATCTCATATACATCTGCTCAGGTGCTTGAAACACCCTATTTCTTCCCAGAGTTCCCATGTCTTTGACAGTAACCAATAAAATAAAAATGACAGATAAAGCACAAGCAGTGCAATCCTAAGTAAGATATGAGGCCCAAAAGAAAGGGAAAAGTTTGAAACTTTGAATATTTCAATATTTACACTCCCTCAAATCCACTCAAGCTGTGGGAGAAATGTGTTTTCCCCTCGACAGAAAGAAGAAAAGGGAAAAGAGAAAAGGGTGGGTGGAGGAAAAGGTGGAGTGGCTCCGATTAGCCCACATGTTGGTAATTTATCACACATAAACCTCACACCTAATTTTCACACCTGTAGCTCAACGTGCTGGAAGTCTAGTAATTCACTCACTCACTCACATACACACACACCCACCCACACCTCCCACACATACACACATGCTGCTGAGTGGGACCTGGCCTTAGGGTTCCCTCAGTGCAGGAGGAGAACGAGGACACCACAGACGAGGATCAGTGAAGTCAGTGGGCATGCCTGGCATATTTGCACCCCATGTAGCAATGCTCCGTCTCTCCCACCCTAAGCTGTGTTCACTCTCCTTTTTCCATTTGTCATCACCTTGACTAAATTCACCCTGACTTCCAGCTCGCACATTTGGAAAACAGTTGGATGCGGATTTTTTTGTACTTGCCACAAAGCAGAGAACATACTGTAGCTTCAGTTCCAGATGGGAGGTAGTCATCTTTTATATAAGTGGCACACAAAAACAGATTGTAAATGAAAAAACTATAAAGTGTTGATATAAAAATTAATACTTCCTGTCACTAATTGGCAGTGCTGGTAAAAAATAAAAGTATGAAATAGTAATGTAATGAGAGGTTAAAAGCAATATTTTTATTAGTGGAGTTAAATACTTTATTATGTTTGGGGAATTAATTTCATGTCTGTACCCTAAATATGAAGCAAGAAGTTGGCTTAGTTTAGCACAAACACTGGAAACAAGGAGAAACAGCTAATCTGGCTCTGTCCAAAAGAAAACAAAATCTGCCCATGAGCACCTCTAATGTTTCAGTCTTTGTGAGAAGCTAAGTGAGTGTGATATCAGTCTCCCTGCCAGAAAGCAAATATGTTCTTCAGAAAAGTATAACTTTTTTTTTTTATTATTATTTTATTAAAAGTCCTCAGTTCCTAGGTTCCAAGTAGTATCTAAGTAAAAGTAGTAATAACACAGCTAAATAATAGTCAGTCATTCATTATCTAACTGATGTGAAATTGCAAAAGTCAAATCAGCAAAATATATTTATCAAAAGTAAAAATATGTAGCGAGAATAGATAGTTTTATATGAGCATGATTAATATAATAAATATAAATCATATATATATATATTCTTATTATTAAGAATTATGTTGCAGTTGGACAACGAGGAACTATTACTACTAACTACTATTAGCAGTAACTATTTACTTCATATACTGGAACTGAAGTATAGTTTGATACATTTTGTAACACTGCGTCATATTTTAGAAACTGATCATATTTTGTATGCAAAATTTTAACCTGTTAAGTAACTACAGCAGCAACGATAACTGTTAAAAGAAAGTAGTGGAGTGAAAGTGACAAGATTTTCCCCTGAAATGGTGTAAAGCAGCAATCATGAAATTTCTTTTGACACACAAAAAGTGCAGAATGTTACATTTCTTGTCTGTTTGTAAGAAATAGAGAAGCCAGGCAGTTAGCATGAACACAAGAGCGCTACCCTAACAAACTCAAGTTTCACCAACAGAATGGGAAAAAGGCGTCACACTGTTTGATTGACAGGTGATCTATGGGAAATTCAACACTCTTAGCATTAAAGATGGAGACAAAACAACAAAAGTGAAAAGAAACTACCAAAAAAATAGCCTGTGCTGACTGATTGACTCCAGCTAACTCCCTTCATAACGATCTCTGGTGGGTGCGGCGAGAATGTCTGCTACAAAGTTCTACCTCATTAACCCTTTAACAAGATACAACCTCGCACCCCTCCTCGCCCGCCGAAGACAACAGGGAGATGTGAGGTGATCACCAGGGTCAAAAGTGGAGTGCACCACAGGGGACAGATGGCAAAGACCTGGTCTCACTTTCACACATGGTGCCTGCCACGAAAAAAAAAAAAAAAACCTTAAACATCAAAGCCTTATTTTACTCCCCCCAAAAACAGGGCAGTATCCAATATCTACATCGGGTCTCTCACGGGAAGAGAAGACAACTTTGCTTGTTTTCTCACCTAATTGAAGACTTTTCGTACGACAGAAATGTCCAATATTTGATCGCTGCGTTGATCAGACGGTTAAATGCGAGAATAATAAACGCTGATATTTTTCTACTCAAGCTGCAGACAGTTGAAATGTTGTTCCAGTCTTAATATGTACCCATGTTTGATCAATAACTTGAGGGTTATCCCAAAAGTAAACACACACACGACAAGACTTTAGAGAGAAGTTCATCTGAGGTGTTTCACAGGCCTGTGATGTACAGTTTGTTTTGACGGCTATACTGTATCCAGATGAGAGTAGTAACCTTCTGCTCCTGCAGGTGTCTGGGTCACATCTGGCCTCGTGTTCTCGCACCACCACAAACCTGCAACTGAATGGCTGGCACTGCCCGGGCTTCTTAACAGAAACCGGCTTGTGTTGGCTCTGAAAGGCCACACTCAGCCCCCAGGAGCACACATTTCTTTTCTCCGGTGCCCTTTGAGGGAGACCTGGAATAAATGCTTTCATAGAGTATGAAGGATGAGTGGACTCCACTGGCCAAAATGGATCACATAAAGCAAAATGAAAACGACTGCGGTGCAATGATAATTTCCTCTCAGCAGAAAGACTACGTGTGCTTCTGGGTGTGGAAATGTAATCTGTTGCCACAAAAAAGTGATCTTTGGTATGCAGGGGAGCTAGAATCTAACAAAGGTGTTAGATGTTGTGATAAAAGGAAATTTTGGATGAAGAAGTGGAGACTCGCATCCAAAATCTCTGGGTGGCATGAGGTCACGTATCATTACATGGAGGCAACAGATGCATGGAGCGGTACCTGTCTTGTGCCTACACGCCACAGTGTTTACTGCTACAAATGAGCAGCAAATTGGGTTGTCATGTATTGGCTGCTATGTTCCAAACCTCTGGATGTGCCAAAGAGCAATGCAATAACTCCCAGAGTTGTCTCCTCTTCTCTAAACAGTCAGAAAAAATGTCTTAGATGCAGTGTCGTATTCTCCAAAAATAACCCTCGACCTCTGAAGTTACGTAAGCTCTTTTGAAGAATATAATGTTCTGGCTGCTCATATGCATATGCATGCGTGTCCCCATTGGTGATGATAACCAGCCTCACATTATCCATTAGGCACCAAAGCAGTACCGTCTCTATAACCATTAGCTGGTAAACATGTAAACTACATGTGACCCCTGTCTGCAGATACCTATTAGTTATGACTCCTGCTGGTGACAGCTGTTTACACAGCTAAGGCCGCTGCTCCTGAGACCTGGCCCCAGTCCAAATAAAATAATATCCAGTTAAAGAGAAGTCAGCCAAGATGTAATACAAGTGCATAACTAGAGGGGAGAAAAAAAGAGTGAAGGAATCTGAGAAATGTTAATGGACTTCTTTTTCTTTTATATCTTTATACTTTTCTGTCTAGCATTTGTCTTTACCACAGCCTTGCTTCATTGTCTGGGCCCTAAAACAAGATTAGTGAGAAACCGTGATGGAAAAAAAACGCAGTCACCACAATTGATGTCCTCTTTGACAAAGCCCAACATAAAAATGTGCTGCGTTGAAATCATAACACAAGCTTACAAATTTCCCCCCACAATTAGACTTCCACTTTCTCTTTTTAACATCGTGTGTGTGTGTGTGTGTGTCCCAAGCCTGCGTGGTGTGCAGCCAGAGCGAAACACAAAAGCATACATGGGTTTAAGTCAACACAGACAACAACAACAAAGACCACAAACATGACATCTAGGTCAGACATGCTCAGAATATGGCTATTGCGGCTTAGGACACCAAGTTACCACTCAGATGCATTCACTGACAGGTGAAAAGAAAGCATTGTCCAATGTGCATAACTGACTAGTGGCAAAAGTTCACAACAGTGACTTGGAACCTTGAAGGAGTGAATATATTGTCATGATAACCAATTACACCTGAGATTCTTTATGTGCAGTATTCATTCTAAATATATTTACATGGCAGCCTGATTTTCCACCAAGACAAAGCTCCTTCATTAACGTACAAACAGATTAAAGGAACATCCTGTAAGGTAACTGACATCTGAGGATCATGACGGCAAAGCTTTTCATTCACATTAGTTTCAATACACATCAAACCATCCAGCGATCCCACTGCACTGTTTGGAAAGATCAGAATTATTGTTGATTTTTTACTCCGTTATTCAGGTTTTTCCTTTAATTTGTCAACCATTGTATTTGACTTATGCAACCCAACTGCAGCAACCATGGAAGCAAACTGTAAACTGTAATTGTACTGACAAGATGTTGAATCCACCCACAAAAGGCTGATTGTGAGAGGCGTCAGTAAGGGCGCCATTCAGTCTGGCTGTACTCAGACTGTCTGAAAATCCAGATTTCTTTTGTAGAATTTGGAGACCCAAATGCTGACAGTCCTAACCTTACAGCTGCTCTCATAAACATTTTGAGATTAATAATAAATAAAAATGGCTGTGTAATATGGAAGGTGTCACTCAAAGTGTCAAACCGACAGTTATCACTCAACCTTCCCGTTGCGCTCAGGTCTACTGCTCTTTTATTGGTTCATTTATAGATAGATAGAGCAGGTTGTTTTGTTTAGCAAAAAAAACTTGACTGACCCACTGTACACTAATTGCCAAGCACCAAAAACAGACAAAGTTAGCAATTAGATCATAGTGGAGCTTTAAGCAGCTGAAGTACCACATATATCTCCCTCAGGTGTTGGTTGAGACCAGACTACAAGTAGAAGAAGAGTGAATATTGGGCTCAGTGTTGCTGTTAATCTGCTGGATTTGTATATTAACCACAAATTCCCCATACCAACTTTATGAAATGATAATATGTCCATTGTTATGTTGCAGCTTGCTTTCTGCTGCACCCAAGTGGCCAAGAAAACAGTGAATGTAGGTTTATAACATAAAGCACTTACATTACCTAGTAGACTCTAAACGCTAAAATGCCATCCTCTCACCAGCTGTTGGCTGGTGAGCTATCAGGTGAGTCACAGCAGTAATAATGTGGAAAGACATTAAGGACAAAAGTACAGAACAGCTTCATGTGTGCTGCATCATCGGCGTTTTAAAACTGTGAACACCTGCGTTGTTTGTCCATACTCAGTAAGATGACAGAGCGATGTGCTTACTGCTTGACAACTATAATGCTAACCAGTTAGCTAGAAATTGTGAAAAGACAGACAAAGTTGCTGTCGGCAGTAATCACACAGCTCATCAGGATGAGTGACAATCATTTGGGTGGTGTGAGCTTAAACAACTCTGCCAGAACAAGGAGCTCACTCTGCTGCCTTGAGGCAAAATATTACGTACTGTAGCTCCCATTACATGATTGATCTACAATTTTATTGCTTTGCTCTGATAGCAGACAGATGCATGTGTCATTCCTGTGCTGTTCGGTGTATCCTCTCTTTCCATCACTCTCCTCTTCTATTCTGACCACATAAATCTTGGGGGGATGACCCTCTAAGACCTCTTTACATCTGACATGCACGCTACGTTGCCCTCTCTGTTCCCCCCCAATCCTCACTCTCTGTCTTCCTCTCTCTCCACAGAGGGAGTCAGAGAGACAATGAGCTCAACATCGAGGCCCAGTAATGACTCCCAGCCTTGCTCCTGATTAAAAACACACCGGGTGCTTCTGCACTCCGCAGGCAGCCATGAGGCCTTCCCCTCCTCACACCACAAGGCCTGAGAGTGGGGAGATAGAAGCACAAGCCAGCCCTAACACAGCTCCATGCCCAAGAAAACAAAAAAATCCAGTGTAAACCTTACCCACTGCAGCATTCAAAGCTCTTGTCTCAACTAGTCCAAGCCTAATTCCACAGCAAGTCTTCATTTAGTCTAAGGGTGCCCAATTACCAACATTAACCCCAGCCTCAGCCAAAACCATAACAGAGGCTGCCTACAGTCCCTGGCTCGGATAAATCAAGGGTGGGTCTGAAGTATACTGTCACGTATGTGCACGTCTTTTAAAGTGTATTGGGTTTATCTTTCACATTACTTCATCATCATATTGGCAGAAAAAGCTCAGGTCCTTCAGTACTGAAGCATATCAATATCAATTCCACAGATTTGCTGTGACTCCACAGGCTGCATCAGACAGTCAGAAGGAGACATTGAGGGCAGCTGCACCTTTACCTTTACCTCTCCATACTCGGGCCGTCAAATTACAGGCGAGCTCTGCAGAGAGTCTCTTTATTGCATCTGACCACCTCACTTCCTCTCCATACCAAAGCCATTGCATGCTGAGTTTTATTTTGATGTGGTGTGTAAGCATAATTAGAGGTCCCATAAAAGCAGGGAGAGGGGGAAAAAAAGGAGTCTTGTCCATCTGTCGAGTGTTAAGGGGTGGGCACGGGGGTAGCGATCAGAGCCCCATGCCTCACTGTTGTTGGAGCGGCAGCCATTCAAACAGGCATTGATGCAAACAACCTTTAGCGGCAAACTGGAGTCAGTGTGTGTGTTTGTTTGTGCACATGTTGGTGTATTTTCTCAAGGGGCCTCCTTAAGTTTCAGATTTCCAGGCCTTGCAGATCGATGCAAAGTAGGCACTAGTCGGCACGCACACAGAGGAACACACTGACATGGCAAACAAGAGCAGATACAGAGTGTGGCTTTTCTAGAAACATTAGACATAAAACATCCTTCCAAGGGCTCTTGGGTCACTAAATACACATGGCTCTTCTGCACATTTAGGGCAGGTGGGAAATCAAATTTATGGCCTGTCAAGTTGTGACTCAATTACCAAGTTGCTTGCCAAACACTTGTCTAAAGGAAATGCACTTATTTGCTTTCTTGCCGCGAGTTAAGTGAGAATATCTACACCATTCTCACATCTGAGCGGTAAATATGAAGCTACTGCTAGCACCGAGTTAGCTTAGCATAAAGACAGGAAATGGGGGGGGGGGGGGGGGGGGCTAGCCTGGCTTCCATCCACAAAATTCAGCAATCACCTCTACAGTTCACGAATGAACAAGTTGTTTTATGTGTACAAAAGAACCTGTTATTCGCTGTTTTTACGTGGGGGTTTTGTGGTGGAATATTTCTTGGCTGGGGCCAGTAACTTCTTGGAGTCTCCACTTACTGGCTCCTCGCCAAGAAATGGTGAAACATCAACCTGTCATGTTTACACTTTGGTTTTTGTGAGGATTAAACTAAGAAGATATAACATTTTACCTGTGAGCTTTTGAGGTGCTAGTAGGTTTCATTAACTTTTAGTCATTACTAAGCTAACTGATCCCTTTCGGTCTTTATGCTTAGCTAAGCTAACCAGCTGCTCCCTCCACTTACAGTTTTACCACACATACACTAGACTGGTATTGATCTTCTCCTCTGAATCTTGATAAAAGTGTCTTTCCCAAAGTTTCCAAGTTTAAATTCAAGTTTTATGTAGTTACTTTATTTTGTAAACAGCTAAAGGGAATCTGGTCATTTTAACAGTTCCCATGATCAAATTCATTGGGGAAAAACACAATGGATGCCTATTGTATCCACATCATTACCTCTAAACAGTTCTTCACTGAATTCTTTTAGAGGTGTGTATTAGTAATGTGAGAAGTAAGTAGTCTGGAAGTGCATTTCACTATAAGCCTGAGGGGCTCCATCTCCGGCTCTGGGCAGCTCTCCTACCTGTGAAGCCCTTGTATGAGTCATTTTTTCTAAAAATGCTCCTTTTGTGTTGTTGTTTTATGTGTGGCACTTAGAAATGATTCCCATATTAGAATTTTTACGACCCAATAAACTTGAGAGAATCGGACCAAATTGGCTGGTCATATTTAGTAGCTTTATAAGAAAACGTATTAAGGTGTAATTGCTTTGGGGGAGTGGGCGACTGAGGGAACGGGCATAGGTGAGGGTTACAAAATCACCCTTGCGCTCTGGAGGGACACTGCAGTTTTTGTCTGCTGCTCGGGAGTTTCCAATCACCGTGAGGAAATATGGAGTGTGTTATAAGATTTTATGTAATAACTTCATTTCATTTCACATTTCCGAAAAAATGAACTTTTACAGTGTGGTAAAATGTAGACTGAAATAAAACCATCTGTTTGGCATTTAGCTTTACCAGCATATGGGATCCTCTGATGACAATGATTGAGGGTGTAAGAGAGGATCCCCGCATGTACACCCCCCCCACCCCACCCCACCCTGAGAAAAGACAAAAGGAGGGATCAAACATGCTCACAGTGAATGGTTTTTCTCCGCAATGTGATAGATGGAAGTGTGCGGAAGTGGTACAAAATAAGTGTTCTCATCCATGTGAGACGGATCTTGCTTAAACGCGGAGCAACACCCAAAGAACTGATAGCAGCCTCATGTAGTTCCTAAAACATAAACTCAGGATATTGATTTGAATTCATTAGGCTTAATTGAATTTTTTCTAATAGGTTTTTTTTTTCTGTGGGAAAACAAAGAAAAAGCAAAACAGATCATCCCCACTTTGTCACATGGTGCCCAAAAGAATCTCTCTCTGTGCGCCTCCGCCTCTGTGCGTAGAAAGTTCATGCCACTGCATGTTTTTTTCCTCTGCTGGGGTTTTCGGCAGTGTAGCATGGCATGAGCGCACTGAGGAGCCTTTCAGCGGCTTCATCTGATACCGCTGTGACTCGGAGCAGGAGCTGCACTACAGGCCAGGATCGACATGCATGGGTTAGTAGGTCAAACAAGGAGCTAGTCTTTCGACAGAGTTCGGAGGCTGGGTCAGACTAATGTGATTTATCAATACAGCGCATAAGTGAATCATTGTCCTTAATGGCCATGATAATCCCCGAGACAGACCGTGGACGTGATTGGTCGAGGAGTTAGGAGTGGGTGCGAGTGAAGGGGGTGTATACGTTGTTCTGGACTTGACGTCTTGATTAGAGCATCAGGAACGTGCACCTGCAGGGCGTCCGTGGATTTCCCTGTACTCTTTTTCCATCACACACACAGCTTCGAGCACACAGACACAGATTTACACTTATCTAGCCCTGGCGAATGGGGCCTGGGAGAGAAAAGACAGGGCTCTGTTCCCTGATGCCGGAGCTCCGGCTCAGGTCAAGACTCGGCTCGCTGTAATCCCTCTCAGGTGATGCTGTTCACATTCAGCCGTTTCCAGCTGATCTGCTTAAATGCGCCTTCCTCATCCCCTAAAAAGCCCCCACCTCTCCTCAAACAGCACAACCTCAGAGGATGAGAAGGAGGGAGGGCTGCTCCTACTCCACACTGTCAAACCTCAGATCACTTTTCAGCCTCTCCTTTGAGCGATCAATCTGGTGCTCCACATAAGTAAAATAAACGAACCCCTTCTGTTTTATGGAATAAATCACGCTCACATCACCTGGATTAGAGTGGCATCATGTGAGTAAGCCTTGTTAACAGACGTGCCATCCACAGGACTTTTTCACTTTTTCCAAAGGCAAGAGTGGCAAGGCTGGTTTCAAAGCAGCCTCTTGGAGTGTTCCCTCTCCTCACCAGGCACTTAATCAGCGTATTATATTGCGCTGAAGTACCGGGTTCCAACATTAACACTTACACCCACAAACCTGGGACTTTGTGTGAGCTTTCAGCACACTCAGGCCTGATTTCCTAGGGCTTAAAGAGAGAGGCCACTGTGTTTGAGTTGCTCATCTGCATCCAAAGATGCTATAATTTGTACTTTTATACAGCCAAAAACTGCATTAGACTTAAGAATAATTTCCAAATAATCTTTCTTTCTGCTATAGCATCAAACTGAAAGCTCCAAGTCACTTCTCAAGAGACGAATACCTGAAATTATCAAGTTTCCACACATTTTTAGGGGATTCTTTGTTGAAAGGCATATTCCGCCCCAAATCATGACTATTTTCTGTGTATTTTGGCATCAAAAAACTCACAACACACACCCATGTTGCTGAGTGTGTTACAACATGTCATGCATCTCTGACCTCACTACCTCCACCCTGCTAGGCTGCACTGGCTTCATCTAATCACTTTTGTCCTTCACATCTGGGAACACTGTTAAAGTAACAGATTACACAGTTGAACATGATCTGAAACATGCTGCGGCCTGCTGGGAATCCAAATTTGGGATTTCTGGGACAAGGAAGGGTTAACAGTATCACATGGCAACTTTTCACCACTCCTGACTGCTATGACCTATTCATTACCTGTTAAAATCTTAGGGCCCCACTGTGTGTCTATGTTCCTTCAGGCAGCGCTGGTACTCAAGCCTGATTTTATGTAGTCAGCAGGTGGCATCATTAGCCAGAGAATAAAAATGAAAAGTAATACCCTTGTGTCTACCTATGATATCATAGAAAGGCTCATTGGCATCATTTCCCTGCTTCTAGTGGGCAGGATAGGGGGTAAGGAGGTGTAAATTTAATATGTTTTGTCATCTGTTTTACATGAAAAAAAGTATATGTGCAGTTACCGCAGCCAAATGGGAGGTTGGGTCATGCCATGCAGTGAGTGAACAAGACAAGATCAGCCCAGAAACCACACAAAGATCCCAATCTTGACTTTACTCATACATTTCAGCGGGCTCCAGTCATACGCAATGGCTGTTTTTCTCCTTGACATCTCCTAATTAGAATGGCATCTCGCTGCCTTTACACCTCACTCGGTCGTGTGGCTGCATGTGCGCAGTGTACGAAATTGCTCAACTTTTTCATGCATGTAAAAATGAAAAAGACATTTGTTAAATTGTGTGTTTTTGCTGCGCGTAAAACAGTAACGCCCGGGGAGCGGAGTGTGGCCTAATTGAGTTTTGAATGTGTCTGGGTCTCAACACTCCTGAATGGTTTGGATAGCTCCCTGTGCATGCCAGACTGGCTGTGTATAAAGCTGTCACAGGAACCTTGAGGGCTAGAAAAATATTCAAGCATTTCTGGGCCTATTGGACAATGATCTCTTACACATGCTTCTTTCAATATAACCGTGATAAATAAAGGAAGGAAGCAAATACCGAAAACTTGGCCGGCTGCCACCTCTTGCTAGAATGGCACTTTTGGCCCAAAGTGCTGTTCCCCCCCAAAACACACACACACACACACACACTTTCAGCATTACTGTAAGGACAAAACCTGTACATATTTGCATGGGATTAGTTTGACAAGTGTAACATCCGTTCTGAGAGCTGGCGGTAACAATGCGTAGCTTATAGTGCTCAGCCTAAAGCTATTCTTGAGGTCAAATGTGTAAGTTAACCTCTTGATCTCATCTCCACTGGTTAGCCCACCCCTCCACCAACCCCCTCCCTCCCTCCTTTCTCTCTCTCTCTCTCCCTTTCCCCCTTTCTCACACACCACACAGATAAAGAGGCACCAGAAGACACATGTTAAGACTGAATGCGTTGCCTGAGCATCCACAATACCCTCCAGATTTATGCAGTTCCACAAAAAACATTGATCAGAGTATAAAAATGACATTCTATCTCCTTATTCTATCTAAGATCACACTCTCCTAAGATAAAGAAAAACACAGAGGAGCTGAGAAACGTGTGTGCCAGTACCCCACAGTGATTGCCTGATTATTTGCAGATGGGCAGTGGAGGGCTTGCAGAGTGTGGAGGTTCCCCCTGGCACGCAGCGCATATGATTAAATCTGTGATTGCCTTACAGTTTACAAGACCCCCTCTCCTTTGACTTTAAATGACTTTTTTCTACTGTACTGCCACACTGTGCTGACTGTTTAATGCTGCCCACAAGTCTGCTGCATGGTCCCCGTGCGCAATTCTGTCCAAGTCTTCTCTGAGGACCCCGGTGAGGTGTGCGTATGTCACAGGTCTGGGGGGGGGGCTACTTTCCTAATCCCACTGTCTCCTCATTCATTCAGAGCATAGGGTAGTATTTACAAAGGGGCTGATCCCCTCCTCAACTCCTGCGCCTCCGCTGAGCGATTGTTATGCGGGTTTCCTACCAACTGTTCAAAGTGGTTATGAGATCAATTAAAACCAGCTTAGGAGGCTGGAGTGGAGATGTGCACTTCATAAGTCAGGGGAAGGGGATTCCGTATCTATTCATTAAATAACTCCCACAATACGACCCCCTCCCCTCCTATAAGCGGCCAGCTCCCTATAGACCGATCCGCGCTAGCAGCTTTATAGCAGTTTCACGTGTAGATATATAGAGAGCCCTTTGTTGGGGCCACAACATCGGGAAGTAGCGCTAATAGCCCGTCTGACAGCGCGGTTTGAATACGCTTAACCGATCCACTGACGCAACATGTTTTAATGTTCGTTTTGGACAGCCACACGCGTGGCCAATTTTGCGCACATTTTACGCATTAGCTACCGGCTCTGAAATCATTACATAATGTTGAAAATCTGCTTTCATGAGGTTAATAAGTTACATCAGATGCTGCGATACTTAGATTACGATTTATTTTCCTCAGTGTGAATTTCTGGAATATTGGTGAATTACAATCTGTGCGGGATTCCCAACTCTCACATGTGTGTTTGTAACATCAAACAGAACGATAATTGATGTCATTTTTCCTCTGACTGCCCGCCTGCTCCGTGCGCACCGGGCTCTATATGGGAACCTACAGAGAAGGCATGCACACGAGCGAGAAGGAAACGCACTTTAACAGAATGTGTGAGAAGCCTTTAGTTTGGGGCCGTTGCCTCCCGTGACCCACACAAAGTCTGTAGCCATCTGTTAAAGTCACTCCCCTGGATGCTGCTCTCAGACCTACAACCCCGTGTTACCTCTTTTGTTTCTCCTCCAGCGGTGCGACGGCGCCTGACAGTTGCTGTACTCCATACAGTTCAATACGATCAGGGCAAATGAGAAGAGTCGAAACTGCATCTGGACGGCGATCTGTTGTTCGGACTCCAGTAAAAAGGTGCCAGCGGGGCTCGGGGTGATTTCTCTGACTTTTTAATGTCCTCGTCCAGTTTCTTTAGTCGATCCTCAAATGTGTCAAACATCAGATGAGATGCGACATGTTATCACGTCGCTGATTGGAATCATTTTATGAAGCGCGCCGATCCTCCAGTCACTCAAAGTGTCCGTTTTGGTGCTCTGCGGGGAGAATGACAAAGGAGGTTACTGTGATAACAGTGTAATGAAATCAACACCTTCCTAAACAATGATGCGTGGGGTTGACAAGAGGGGGGTGAAAACAAAAAAAATAATAGCTCTTCTGTGTGATAATGTGTCGGAACAATCACAGATGCAAAGGCAAAGCGTGCTGCTCAAACGCCCCTTTCAGAAAAAAATAAGCGCAACCGTGCGTAATAGTCGCCAGGACGCTCCGTGAAATAACGTGTCGGTGTATACCTTGCATCTGATGAAGTGTAATTCCGCTCCGGTCCACTTTTAGGTTCCCTCTGAGTGCAAGTGCGGCTCTGGAACATGCAGCATCCCTTTGTGTGAGAAACTTGTGTCTCCAGAAGGTCCGAGGAGGAGAAAAAAGGTGGTCGCGGTGAAGGAGGGGGATTTCCTTTCCTCCTCTCTGTAAAAGCTTAGATTCCGTTTACCTGCGTTTCCTGACTCCGGCTCGTCCTGTCCCGTGTCTTGTAGCAGAGCAGAAACAAACTCACATGTGTTACTTTTCTTTAAAGCGGAAAACGAGAGCCGGTGAGCGTGTCTGCGTGTTGCGCGCTGCTGAGGTTGAGCGGTGACTGACTCCCGACTGGTCCTGATGCTTGCTGCCTTTTTCCTCATATAGCGCCGTGCCGCTGTCACGTGTGGAGATCTCTAGTTTTGTGTTTCTTCTTATTTGAGATGTTGAAGATGACATTTAGTGTGGTCTCCCCTCACCCCACCCCACCCAACCCCCCTCCGCGCGCGCACTCACCCACACTGGACGGTACGAGGTTGCTTCTGGGTCCTAGTGAGCGTAAAAAGCTGGAACCATCCTTCAGGGGGAAAAAAAGTTTTTTAGCGGGGGGTTTATATGGGATTGCTGCTTGTCTACTATGCGTAATAGTGAATTTACTGCATCATGTTATATTTCATCTACCAGGAATACTCCTTTAATAGTCCAACGAGGATCCTAATTCTTATTATCACACAATATCATTTTTTCCTCGTGGATCTCTTCATAACTGTTCCAAATTAAAGTTTGGTGACCCCTCTCAGGCATTAACTCTCAGTATCGGTCTCACTATCTCGGTTAAGCTTTCTTCCGCTGACGATAGCTCTTTTGAATAATTAGAGGTTCGCCCAAAAAAAAAAAAAAAAAAAAAGCAATTATCTGCATAATGTGCGTAATGAGGTGGGCCAGCAAGTCTAACATCTTGTCACGCCTCTTTTATTGCGCACCCCGGACGGCCGCCCCCTCCTCTAAAATGAATGATAATCGTTGGGGAGGCTGCAATTGCGGAACAAGAATAAATCATTCAATAAATTCAGGGGTTTTCCAGACCCGGGCCTTTCACACTGACCCGTGCGGCCTCATCCACGGAGACATGAGACAGGGTCAATTACAAATCAGTCCACAAATGAAATGTGGCTGCAGTGTTATTAAAGTTAGAGATAGAGGCTCACAGGAAGATTCTCAGTGCAGTGCTGTGTATATATGTGAGCAACTAAAAAACACTAGAGCATCATAAAAGTCTATTCTGGTTTTATGTTATCATCCTCAGCAACTGATCCACATCCTGATTGGAATACTAGTTGTGAATGCTCTACCTCCTTCAGCCACTAGGTGTGGCACTTAATCTTTTATTTATTTCAGGAAATTATTTTCATACAAGAGTTATATCGCCCACGTCAGGAGGACTACGCCAGTCAGACCAGTGTGAAGTGAAGAAACAATACTCATCCTGACATGAGACTAAAATAGAATGATAATGTGCGCTGCTAAAAAAGTTTCCAGTGTACAAATGGTAAGAAAAGTCAACCTGTTACTACCTTAAGTCTGGTTAAGTCACAGATATCACAAAGACTTCCATTCTTAGTATGACAACATGTGTTTTACACACAGGTTGCACACTTTAAACGCAAGAGAAACAAAGAAAAAAAAAAAGGAGATTTCACCCTCAAGAGGTAAAACACACACAAGTTCAACTTTCCATTTCGTCACTGGAGCTCATTATGAAAAGAAATATATGCGTGTGTGTGTGGGGGGGCTTCTAACAATATGTTGAAAATAAAAGAAGGAATCATGGTTGTTTCCTTGCCAAAACGTGTGGTGACCTTTGTCCTGACTTTGTTTATTTATTTATCCAGAGAGCAGTGACAGACACTGTGGTCAGGAGGGCTGTCAGCCGCAGGCAGTGCTGCTGGTTTGGATTCCTCTCTAAAACAACATCTGAGAGTGCACGGTTAAGGTGAATGTGATAATTTAGGCCTCCGGCACTTTTATTTTCATGATGTGTCATGGAGAAGGGGGCCGGTAAACCAATCACTTTATTCTCCCCCATCTCCTCTCTCCTTCCCTCCCTCCTACTCCTTGCAGTGCACATAAGTGGGGGTGACGTCAGCATTTGGATGGTCTGGCTCAGAGCCCTCAGTGCCATAACAGGAATGAGGGGAGCTGCTATACACTCCGTTCATCAGAGATCCAGACTGGACGGTCTTCAGTTGTGGGTTGTTGTCATGGTTTGCTAGGTAGAAGAAAAAAAGAAGGCTCCAGGCCACAGTGGTCATCTAAGTCAGAATCTCGAAAATGTCAGAGGATGAGAGTGAGGGAAGCTGAGAAAGTTCAAGTTATACTTAGCAGCTTTCCATGTTTGTAGCTGGAAACTTCAACGTCCAGAAATAATCCTAACACGGCATTCACAAAGCTCAAACATTACAGTCTACATGTACAAATACAGCTTTATAGTCACCATATATGGTTGAGGAAACTACCTCAACCTCAAGGTGCACAATGGAAATTTGAACATCTGTAACTCAAGACAACTGGACGATTATGTCATCAGATCAAAAGCTCGAAAACAGTTACAAAATGGACCCTCAGGCGAGGTTTTGTTAACTGCTGTATCCAAGATCAAGAACCTCAACCATAAATCTAATAGCTTATCATTCTTCTAAAAACATGCAACTCTCAAACCTTGTAGGCTTGAAAGGTGGCTGTAAGAGGTCAGTTTTTCAAAGCTAGAAAAAGTGTCAAAACGTCTTTCAAATTCTCCAAAAGATATGAAGGTAAATGCTCCTTTAAAGGCCCCAAAAACATTATTTTCTCAAATCAGCTTCTCCTATAAGCCACGGGGTCCTCAATCAACACAACCATTTTTGCCGAAGTTTAAACACTTGTAGGTGCTTCATTTGAGAGATTTATGGACTTGTTTTTTTGCTCTGTTCTCACTGGTCTGAAGTGGGCTGGGCTATTTTTTTGAAAAAGATGACATCACAAACTTTGCACCAATCAGGATTTAGCGATATGAAATTCAATTGCTGTAGGATTCTGATCAAACCAGGCAAGAGAGTAAGAGTTTTTGATTGTTTAAACTATCTTAAGATGACGCGGTCAATCCCCCCTATGTATAGATAGCTGAATCCTCAAAATCAATAATCAAGAGGACAGCACTCCATTTAAATTGTTTATTTATGCACTGCTGCTCCTGAGTTTTACATTATCAATAAATAATGCCATGGGAATTTATTTACTATAGTTAAGAGCAATGTTACAGAAAAATTTGAGATCTGAGATGAAGTTTGCAGTGGCTTTAAGTCCATATCTATGTCAGCTGACTTAAAGGTTAAAAACAAACGGAAACAAAAACAGAGCAGTGCTGAACGACGGGAGCTTCCACTCTGCCCTTGGATCCTGACGAGGAGCATAAATTCACCTGAATGTGAGACAGTTTTGACATAAGGCTGTGAAGTGAAGCTTCATCGCACATTTTCTATGGCCATCATGAACGGATTTCTCTTGTAGTTGGATGGTTTAGTTTAAAGGCTGGAAACCCTTCAGGCCTATGTCTCAAAAGTACACACAGAAAACACATTCACTTTGTGGTTTAAGAGAATATTCAGGTGATGAGACACTTTGGATTTAGCCTAATAAAGCAGGTGTATTTTTATATAAAATTCTTGTTCTGTAGTTAAATTATATGATAAAAGAGGAAAATTAAAGGCGCGTGAAGGAATGAAGGCTGTTTGTGAGCAATTGTGCTAAAGAGGGAGGGACTACGAGGCAGACGACTGAGTTATGAGAAGGTCAAAAGCAGAGAACAGCGGGGGCGGGGTGGGACATTAAAAAGATTGTGTCCGTCTGGCTAATGGTTCTTTATGGCTCCCTCATGTCCCCAGATGGGCAGGATGACTGGCAGAGAGTGTGACCACTGGTAACTGTACATCACCTCTGTTTGCCCCCTTCAGCTGACGTCCCACTCAGCGAGACGGCCTGCCACAGGGAAGCGAACCACTAAAGCACCATAAAACCAACAGACTAAACAGCCATTCATCATTACTACGCACACATGAGCCGCATCACACGCAGCAGTCTTAACTGTCCCACTCGGTGACTCAATGCGCACATTAAAACTTCATCAAGTATTACTGATACAAAAAAGTCTGACCACTCAAACCTCAACCACCATTTGTAATGTCCAGAAATAAGGCAATCATGGGTGAAAATGGTTTTGTTGGTCACTTTTATTGAATTGGTGATGACTCGAAGTACAAAACAGCACTGTGCTCCTTGAGAGACAAGTGTGGAAAAAAGAAGTAACACAATGAGTGGGATGGATCCATCTTCATTGTGTCTAAAATCCTGTTTCCTGGCCTGCCCAGTTTGGTGTCTGGAAGAGAAGCGTGAAGGAAACGTACAATTAGACCATTTGTAGATCACTGAGATCGATCAAAACAAAAATTTTGTTGTTGATTGTGGGAAATGTGAAAAAGCAATGCACATGTGCAAGCAGTTAAGTGCTGACGCTTTCCTCATTGAAGTGTGTAATGTGTGTGTGTTCTGTTGGTGAGCGCTGGGTGGCTGTGAGAGCTGACAGGGACCCTAAGCAGCCGGCCCAGATGGCAAGCAGTAAATGTTCTCTATATGTAAGTGATTTGTAGCCTTGAGGACAGCAGGATGTAATGGTGCTCTGTGAGTTGTTTGCAGCCTCTTTTGTCTAATTACAAAAACTCCTTAATGAGGGGGGCCTTTGCTTTTTTACAGGACAGGGTTATGGCTGCACTCCTGCTGCAGATATTCAAACAATAGGGAGGAGGGTAATTGAGCACATCAAAAGATAGCCACTCAAGAGCTGCATAGTTAAAAAGTGAACATTTAACATGTCTGTTGTAACTCTGTGGCCTTGGTGCTGTCAGGTGTCCAACGAGGGAGCCAACCCATCAATCTGCTCTGACACACTTGCATGTCTTCAGGGAGTGAGCAGTGTGAGGCAACAGCTCAGAGTATGTGCCTGATTATGACACCGTGTGTACTTGTAGTATTTGAACAGTCTACATACCACTAAAACACACAAGGTCAACATCAAAAACACACTTAAATGGGATGACTGGACCCTGAGCCAGACATCTGCAACAGGTCCTAAGTGCAGGGAACTCCAGGCTTTGAGTAATGTTCACCAAAAGCCAGTGTGAGGGTCCACCTTATTTACGTTGCTGAGCTGAGTCACAGTGCTCAGGCATCGTTTTATGGTTGTTTGGAATCTACCTTGTCATTAGGCCTTTGAAGAGCAATGGAGGGATGAAAGCGTTAGCTCTGTTAAACTTGCTCTTACTGGCTTATTTCGTGTAAAGAGAGCTTTTGTTGATGGTTGTTCATCAACATTCTTTTGCCTTGTTGTTCTGAGCCGATCATTTGAGATGCTTTGAACTGCCCTCAGTTCATGTTGACCTTCTAGCAATCTGATCGGTTAGGGGAGGGCTGCTCTCAGCGCCGAGCTGAAGTGGTGGTTTCTATGCATGTTGTATGTACAGTATGTGCTTCACTCACCTCGGTCTTGTTGCTATGAGCCTGCTTTTTCTCAATGTTCATGGTCAGCATTTGGCTGCGGAACGAGAGGCTCTTGGTCTTCTCAATCACCTGCTGGTAAGGTGATATGGCGTTGTTCCCCATGACCACATGGCCCTAGAAATACAGACAGATCCACAATAACAACCAATAAGCCAACCAGATTTGGTCCTGCAGACACACCATCCAACAAAACCAACCAGCAGCTGCTTAGGTCCCATTCACATCTACTGTAGGCACATCTAGATAATTCTATGTCATTCTGGAGGACGGGGCTGTGATTTGCTGATTACAGAGAACTGTTGTGATGTAAACGCCAAAACATGCAGGTTCAACATGAAGCCTCATGGAAGGGACCTTACAAAGGTGAGATATTATAGTTACAATGTCCTTTCAGTGTAACCTTCAATTACAAAATCAGGACATATATATAACGGCTCTGGTCTCAGGTCACACTGGAGGAGCATCTACAGGGGCTACATGAATGTCACCGCCATCCCCAATTTACAAAGGGCTGTTTACAAAGCTTTGATTCATTAGTTAAGTACTGAGTTGACTACCGAGGAAGAACACATAAGGTCTCACCAGCTTGGAGTCTATCTTTGCATCCAGCCTGGCGTTGCGGATGAGGTTGACGATCCATCTCTCGGCCTCCTCGGGTGACATATTCAGTTTGTCTGCAAGCATGCTGTTGAGGAAACAGAGAGACATGGGGCTCTAACCTGGGCATAAGGCAACAGAAACGGAAGGACAGTTTGTCTCAGTGCTGGGCAGAAAGTGAGAAGACAAGCCAAGGATGCAGACCCTAGCTAAGAGCTATAGCAAAATCACATGTCAAGATCTCATAGAATTCATCAGCTGACCTTCCCACACATGATGACATTCAAAATCAAAACTACAAGTGCTTTGGATTCATCATTTTGGAAACCAAAACCTGAAGTTTAAACAAACCATTAAATCCTTCCTCTATACAGTTGACTTTGTCTTGAGTTTTCAGCCATGGCTTTATGGATGGGAGTGTTAGTCTGTTGGTCCTTCTAGCCCTTGTTGATTGGGACTGAAATATCTCAGCACCTACTGGATGGAGTAGCGCAATAATAATAATAATATTCGGGATGAATAAAGTGTTCTTATTCTTAATAACTGTCTGTACAAAATGACCCTCTATAAAACACATGGTTTCCAGTGGTAATGACTTTGTTGGTCCCTCCACTTTTTGGATTAAACACCTGCAAACTAATAAGACTCAGCTGTACTTTGTGTTTAGTGCTAATTAGCTAATTTTACCAAGCTAATACGCCAAACTAATATGGTGAACATCATAAATCTACACACTTGGCACCAATATCTTAGCATTTCCATTATCAGCAGTTTACAATGCTTTAGTATTCAGGTCAAAGCCAGAGCCTCATAGAGCCGCTAGCATAGTCTTGTTCAAATTGCAAAAATTGCATGAGAATTATTTTTTTTTTTTTTATAATATAAACAAACTAAACCTGAAATTACTAATGTTAGTATTAGTTGAGTATCTCTGTCTTTAACAAAACTGTGGCTAATCTGCAAAGGGATTTTTTTTCAAATAACAGAAAATCTCTGCTGCTGGTTGGTTGCCAGGTAAGATTGGTCCTGAAATTGTACTGCTGTCTGATTGGTTGATGCACACATAAAATATGTAATAGCATCTCATTACTCTTGATATCTAACACTTCAATGCATTATGATGGATGTTACACATTAGGGCCAGGGATGACTACTCACTTATATTTTCATTTGACAGTGTTAATAAATGGCCAGCGTATTGTATTCAGGCAAAATGTGTACAAGAAGCAGCACACCCCAAAAACACTTCTAATGGTCCTTTACTAATGACAGCCTGATTTACAGACTGTACGAATGACTCAATTAGAAGTGGTGGGACGACCCCATGTCGTGAGCTTCTGTGGTTACTTATCCTTATACTTATTATTTTTTTTGTACGTCTGTCCAGGACACACACTCTTCCCACCTGGCTGCTAAAGTTCGTCATGACACACTGGTCCAAACAGCGAGTGTCCCTCAACATGAAAGCCAGGTTGGAGCCCGTCCTGCTCTTTGATACAGCTAGACGTGGATGTGTCACAGTAGAGGGAGGGGAGGTATGAGGGTGGCTGGCATTCTTTGATCCAAAGCTTTCCGCAGTGCAGCTGGCTTCCCTTGTGGCTTTCAAAATAACTAGACCCCCCTCGATAACCCCATCTAGACCCCCTTCCCCCCACATTTCCTGCCCCCTTCCTTCTGTCTGACCCCCACCACCCTCCACGCCTACCACATTTCATATAAGGGCCCCAATAAATATCCTCAACCCCTCTGTGCACTGCCCACAATTACTACAGCAACCCTACCGCTCATTTCAAAAGCAAGACACCACTCCCACCGCTGAAAAACCTTACTAACATACACATACTTAATGAGTTACTATATGTCAAATTTGTCATTGTGTATAGCCTGTGTGTGTGTATGGAAAAAAATAATAGGGGTTATAAGGCCTATATAAAAACAATTTATTCTACTAATTATCACTTCCTGGTCCATTAATCACATTTTGTGACTCTTTCAGTGAGCAAGCTATGTGCCCAGACCACACCGCTTCTCACGCCATGGCTCTGCAAACACAGATCCCACCAGCACAGTTACTGATTTCAACTGTCATCCTCAGAGTCTGACTTTCAGACATTCCTTTGGTGGAAGGTAATCCTATTTGGGATTTGTGATAATGTGTCTTACCTCAAGGGTAAAAAAAATAAAAAATAAATAAAAGACTACCACTTTCTAACCCATGAATGTTGGTCAAGTGGTGGCAAAACCACGAAAGAAGGGAAGTGGCATGATGTCAGTGTCTGGATGGGGCATTAAGAGCATAAACAACAAATAACAACATTACCTCAGCATAATGAGTAAAATAGGGTTTGGTCTCCAAGTGACTGCATGTGTCTCTTTAACACTTTCACCACAGTGAAGCGATGGAGGAGACGAAAATAACGACGCACAAAAGAACCAGTTGTGGGTTGTTTCATGGGCATCTCAGCAGCCCAGAGGAGGAAAAGGGCAATAGAGAGAGACCTGTCACTCACACCCACTAACTATTTAACGTAGCTCTGCAGGAGAGATGATTACACTTCAGGTCACATCAAAACCTGAAGAAAATGACACTTGACAATGAAATTGCTCATGTGTGCCAATTTTGGGAACCTAACAAGTTCGGAGACGTGTCAGCTGTCTAATGAAGCAAGGTTAGGTTAGGATGGATAGCACATGTCGGCGCTCAGACTGACACTGTGTGTGTGAGCTTATATGTGTGTATATACAGCGATCAAATTTAAGCAAATTTGTGACCAACTTAACTCTGTACAAAAGGTCAGATTTCCCCAAACTGTATCCCTTCCATTGAAGCATGCGTTAACACTGGATTTTATCCAATTCCTCCTTTTACAGAAAAAGTTGGTTGGTGGTACAAATGTTCTTAAATTTAATTTGCTAGAAATAGTGCAGAATCTTAAACAGTTCTTCTTCATTGTACACCTGTGTTTATAAATGTTGTGAATCCGCAAACTCTCTTATTTTGAGGCTTATGTGAAACACGCGCACGCACGCACACACAAATAATAGTCAGCACCTGTTAAGAGCATCCCTCCATCACACTCACTGCCATTCAGAAACACCCTTCACTTGTTTAACTAACAATCAAGTAATCTAAGGCAAATTTGGATGAAATTTGTTATTGGTTCCGATTTTGCCCGTGTGATTAAGTGATTGCTGGGCAGGGGTGCTGGGTGTTTTGTTTGGCAATTCAGTAAAGTGGGGGCACATGTCAGTCAAGTCCAGGTCAGATATGATGATCAAAACAAACATGATCTGGTTTCCTCACTGGGGAGTTAAGCTAACCCCTAACCCCTCTAAACGTGATCTGTGCAGCGTAACACAGGAACACAGAGTGCCCCAAAAGGCCCTGGGCCTTGGCCTGTACCAGCCAAAGTCCTCTAATCTAATTTATTAAAACAAGTCTGGCAATGTTTTCCTCCCAGGAAGGACATTTGTATATCAGAGGAGGGTTACTTTATTTCATTGTTTCTCTGAGGTTTAAATCGGGTGAGCCGTCGTATACCTATCAGAGTGAAAACAAGAAAAGAGGGGAAGAAAAAAGGAGAGAAAAAGAGGGAGCAAGTAATGGGTCAGACTTATACAACCTACACTATTGACATCCTTTGGCCCTATAGCCAAGTAGACAGCCTCCATGACTGGTTTTATTTTACACAATCATGATCCTGTTCCTTGGGGGAGAGGGGATCACTTTCATTTCGACCCCTTACTCACTCTGGCTCCTGAGCTTTCGACTTCAGGCTAGGGGACTCCTTTGGGTCTCAATACCAACCTCACACTTGAAGAGAGGGGTCAGCATTGGGGTCTAACTCTGTTAGAGGAGAGAGGAGGATTGGGGAGGGGGGTCCTTCTCAAAAGTAGCGCCCTTCTTAACATGGCTGGCTTAAAATGAATGCATTGTTAAACACTAACATATGATAGCGTTTGGGAGACTCCAAGCCATTTGGAGCAACTTCGCTTTCGGCTTGGGGTTAAATTGATTTTTCGGGGAAACCGAAATGATCGTGTGGTCTTTTTAATGACTCAATTGTGAGGTGGAAAGATCTTCAGTGTTACATCCAAATACACAAGACACTCCTTCCAACTACCAGTGAGCTGTTGTGTACAAATACACTCTCGTGATGAGGGGAAGAAAACTGCCCAAATTATCATGTGTCTAAAGCATTTACTCAAAATGTCAAAGGACAAGTGTGCATTTGAGGTCAAAGCAGGGTCTTGCCACTGAAACATTCATGGTAGGACTAAGGAAATAAACCCGGTAAATCAAACAAGGAAAACAAAGCTAAATTGGAAACACACACTAGGGACACTGAAGAGTCTAGACAAAAGGATGTGTGTGTAAGCAATTACGAGTGCAGCCTGAATCACATTTTCACTGCCTACAGTACGTTTTACATAAGCCTGTATTGTATAAAATAACTTCAATTACACCAACTTCTGGTCTACTTTTGTGTCCCAAGCTGTGGGCAAAAGGCGAGTTAAATATCTGTGAAACCATCATGGCCAACAGCTGTAAAAATGTCCTCATTAAAAACAGCCATCAAATTCATTAGAGTCCACGCTTGGGTGCAGAGGGCTTCTGGGTAGAGGACTAATGACTAGAAATTTGGGTGTCTTTCAAAAATAGGCATGTTCTGTCCATCGTCATAACGCCACCAGAAATAAACACGGAAATCCCGGAAACTGCCTCTGATATGTGTTCCTGCTTCAGAGACTTCAACAAACTGAGAGCCCATGACACAGAAAAAAGGTGAAAAGTAGAAAAATCACCGTTCAACTTCCTTTTTCAGTGTTACCACTAACCTTTGTGGTCTTTAACAAGTAAATGGATCCAATTGCAGTAAGTCTGCCAAAAAGAACCAGGACTCCTAATCAATTCCAGACAATCTGCAACTGGAGATTTCGACAGGGGCTGATCATGTTCCACGGTTCAACCTTGACTACAGACCTCCACGGCTCTATGTAACAGTCAATGCAATCATTTTCGTGTCAACAGGAGGAATTCATTCCCTCTTTCCAATAAGCATCATGTGTTCATGGATCATACTTCCTTCAAAAGAGCTTCCTTCAAATCTTCACCAATCCCAATATGCCTGAGGGGCAGAAAATACTGAGAATACAGCTCTCGAAAATGAGTGGGAAATTTGTACAGTAAATTATTGAGGAACAGCATAAACAAAAGATGAACGTATGCATTACCTCATATCAGAGATTAGATACAGCTACATGCCCACATCTACTGTTACAAAGATGAGGATTAATAGCTAAGAAGAGTGAATGCTGTCTTTATCTTTGTCACTCTAAAATTGATGTAAAGCGGCAGCCAAATCCTATAATCTCTCTTAATTGCAGACAATTACTTGTCGCCGCTAATGCTCACTATAATTAGCATTGACTAAATTTCATGGTTTTGGGGAGGCATCCAAGGTCAATTTTGTTTTAATGCAACTAAACTGGATTTTGAACTAAGAGTCAATGGAGACCTACTAAACCCTCTAACCTTCATTCACCGCCCCTCCAAAAAAAGAAAAAAAAAACATAACAGGGAGGTTTCTGCCTGTTACAGCAGCTGCGAACATCTCAAGCTGTCTAAACCCTGACCTGCTCCTGGGAGAAAACTGTCCATGAATTGGCCTTGGACAGGTGGTCTTAAAAGTTTACTGAGTAAAGCAACCTATGGAGACCTGGAAGCAGTTAAAGCTCACAAACCTTAATCCTCTAGATGTGTGGGGTCAGCATGGCTGTGTAAGGAAGAGGCAATAAAAACTTATCTATGAGGAAAATTCCACTAATCACTAAGCCCGTGTTCTTACTTCCTGTTTACCGACTGCTTACAAAGTCCACTGATAGCAAATAGGACTTCCTGTTAGTTTTAAGGGACGTCTGTCTTAATTCTGCTGTGCAACATGTCCAGGATTTAAAAGCAAATGTTGTGTCCCTGCACGGTATCATCATTGTGGATTGTGTGGAGTGACTGACCTGATGCTGATGCACTGGTGGATTCGGCAGAAGGTCTCAAAGATGAAGAGACGGGCATTCTCAATGAAGTCCTCCAGGCAGGCAACCAGGAAGAAGTCATTCACCAGAACCTAAGAGACAGAGTGCATGTTACATGAGAGCAGTGCAAGACAGTTGGATCTGTCTGTTTATAGGTCTACCTTCAAGTTTTTTACAACAGCTTGTGGTTGGATTAAGGCAAAACAGTTCAACAAATTAAAACTTTTCTTTGACTCATCAAGCTGGAACATTCCGATTTAACAGTGCGGCATTGCAAGTTTCAATCTGCTTACTTCTAGGAATTCATGTCTTAATCAATTAAGGAATAAATTCTCTCAAACAAAATTCCAATCCATTTTTTATATACAGTCAGGGTGAACAGGGAAAGGAGCCTGGATGTACATTACTAAAGCATTTGGTTGGGCGAAAGTTTTAAAAGCTGAATGTATAAGTACTTCCAGGCTGTGCAAGGAGCTTCGGGCCAACTACAAATATTCAAATTCCACAACTACATGAACCAATACAGTAAGAACAGAGCCAACCACAGAGGTGACCACATTGTCTGTGACTCATCACCAGTCATCTAGTCTGGTGGTGACAGTGTCAATTCCTCAGTGCAGGATCACCAAATTTCATGGCTTCAGTCATCTTATAACTGTAGCATTGCCAAACCAAATAAACTCACAGGAGAGCAAGTCTTTTCAGCTGTCCATGTACGGTACCACCTGTGGCTTGTTACTGTAAGAAATACAGCCTTGCTTGGACTCTTACACTACTGCATATGGCCAATTCATCTACTGTAAATGTTCATGACCCAGCCATGGCCCCAGAGGTACCACTGTGTGAAATGCTCCTATTTCTCAGTGCTTACTGCATTCCAACTCTCCATATTAAGAGGTATTTCACATCACAGACCTCCATCTTCAAAAGTTCTCTAAGAAATGCCAGCTCTTTGCTTAAGCTTAGAAAGCTGCTATCTGCCCAGAGTTCTGCTTGAATAAATCCCAACTACATGGCGCTATCAGGCAACGCACATTTCAGCTATGACAAAGCTTATCTAAGGCTGATAAACTTTGAACACTTAAGTGCCCTAATTACTGTCATCTGGGACTCAAACCACAAAGCTTAAACAAATTCTGAAAAGGGCCCGAAGAGCCCTTTTATGAGCAATCTGAGGGCCTGACTATAGGTAAGTCTATATTTTTCATTCTTTGACATGCAAGCATCTAACATCTGACAGTGATTCCAGATTTGGGTGGAGTGGGAAAGAAGTAAAAAAAAAAAAAAAAAAACCTGCACAGCCTGAAGAGGACAATTTAAACCAAGCTAAAGCCCCCATTTGAAAGCACTTGGCGTAAACTATTGTGCAGGGTACAGTGAACTGAAGACAGGACAGCTGAAAACAATACCCATATCTTGCTATTACAGCAATCAGTAAATAGATGGGTGCCACTCTTCTCAGTGGCTCAAAATTGATGCATTACAAATGCTCATCAAGACAACAGCCCATCCCTATAGGGTATCCGTTTACCTCAATCACTCCATGGTCTGTGAAACATCCCTTTATACTTCTGAAATAATTTGCTTTTTAAAGATTTGCGTGTGAATTTCTGCAGGGGAAAAGCTGCATTACTGACTTCAAACAAGACCATTTTTGAAAATGTTTGCAGACCATCACAGGTAATGCATTAAAGGTGCCTTTAAACATTTTTGGAGCCACCCACCTAGTCAGACCTGCTTGTGAACTGAGCAAGGTCAATAGAGGGCTTTTGTGCCTACTGGACATGCTCTGATAAGACTGACAGGTAGGCCGGTGTTTAAAGCACCTGGAATAACTTGGGCTCTGACCTCAGAGCTAGCTGGAATTGAGCATCTGTTTCAATCACAGTAGAGTCTCTGTAAACAGAACCCCATGAGGCGAGGTCAAGACCAACCCAGAGAGTTCCTAAAAAGTGAATGTTTAACAAGGTCAGTGATTGAGCGCGTGTGTCATTTCTAAGCTGAAATAGGATACAGCTCTAATATTGTTGATAGTACATGTCATCATTTGAAGATGGCCCCTAGAGGGCTTTTCATAGGAAAAATCTCATTTTCTCTTGGAACATGCTTGGGATTTTTTATGACCATTCACAGATGATGCACACATTTTTGAGGGTATAACCAAGACACAACAAATCTGCCCAAGTGAGTTTGGTTATAACTTCTTCATTTGTTAAATATTGATTTCGGAAGACTCTTTGCATTACCTTAAAAATAGGTTAAAACGAAACGGAACTGTCAGAAAACCGCTGACATGATTTATAAACATTTACTCCTGGGAAAGAGCCATTTGATCAGGCCAGATGTTTTTCATTTTGAAGGTTTATCGTTGCAAGGCAAAAGATGAAAAAAAAGGGGGCCAAATAACCCCAAGTTTTCCTTTTATTCCTCTGCAGGTCCAAATTATCAAGTCATCTGGGAAAACCAAATTACAGTGTGTATGCAAAGAATGAACTAAGAGATCAAGTTACACAAAATATACATATAGCACAACACCAGTTAGAACACGTGTGCTCTCTGAATGCAACACTTCCATATTTAAAGATGGTTTTATGGTAATTTTTTTAGGCTGTTGAATTGTATTACACTACACTGAAACATCAATTATATGAAGGGAGAAAATCTCAAAGATTGAGAAAATAAGAGACATTCAAGCACACCAAACAGTGTCCCTCTACAATCATTGTCAGCGTGCATTCTTGACCATATGCTCATTATTACAAAGGCAGCCAGTTGATGCTTCCTGGTCGAGTATATCAGGAGTGTTGTTTAGTACTGACTGGGGACACAGACCTTAAGAAGATGGGTTCCCGAATTTTGATATAGTCGTGCGAAATGATAAAGTAAAGGCGGTAAATGTGTCAGGCTTTTTTCCCACTGATCTGTGAATACTGTCTAATCTGAGGTCAGTTTCGTTTATCAAATCATATCTGTATTCACTGTGTGTCCATATTTGTCAACAAAAAAGGACTTTTACAGTATATACATATAATTCTATTCAGGCACAAAGGACCAGACTTACATTTAGCCATTATAAACCAAAATTGATGTAAATGCTCTAAATGGCAGTGCTATGCTAGACCTCCCACTTAAAAAGAGTGTCAGCACGCCTCTGTGGAGATTTTTGCTTATAAAGCTTTTACTGTTAACTATTAGTCTGATGGGTCAATTACAGGCCATAGTCAAATCTGACAGAAGCCTGAGTACAGAGAGGATGTCTGTATCTGGAGGTATGATACGAGGCACGCACTATCTCTGTTCTGTCTGCATAGGACTCACACAGACATCCAGAAAATATGAACACTGAACAGACAGAAGGTCAGACAGAGATCACATGATTACTGACGATGTTTACTACGGTTAACGTTCAGGAGTCTAACCCTTCTGCTGCTGATAGTTTGGCAACAAAAGGTTTAAATGAGTGTTGGTGAGGTTATTCATGTGGTTACTCACAGATTCACACTCCCTGAGTTTCTTCTGAGCACTGTCAAAATCAAAGTTGACATACAGGCACTCCACAAACTCGGTAATTGGATCTTTGTAGGTGTAGGATTCCTGAAAAATAAAAATACAATAAAATCAATTATTATACCAAAATACATTTATTTATTTATGCATCATGAAACGTACGGGTTTTCAATCCAATAGAAATCACTGACTTCAGCATACACGCAGTCAGAAAGAAAATTATAAATCCTACTGACAATAATGATGTCAAAATAACCACCTGCTGGGAAACATAGCTAAATAAAAAAACAATTTACAAGTACTTGAATGAAAACATGCTCTGAACTTCCAAATCATGCTGAGGGAGAGTCCCAACCTGACCCGAGGAGCAGAAAACATTGAGCACACATTTGACTAATTATAGCAACCAACAATGTTTAGATCTCTGATGAAGATACTGTCATTGGTGGTAGTTGGTTTCCAGTTTGGACCCAAACCCATATACACTCCCCGTGCTTAAAATAAAGTGTCAACAATAACATTGGTTGTTTAAATGTCTGTAAGAAATGACTCGATAACTGTCAGCACTTTGCAAACACCAAGGGAAGAAAATAAAAAGTCTGATACCTGCTGTATGACCTTCACCAGATCCTTCAGAACCTGGCGGCGCTTACGGACATCCTTGTTTGTAATGACTGCTGTGGTTAGGTAACGTAAGATGTGCGGGCACATAGTCTGGATAGCATTTAGATATCTGGAATGAGGGAGCATGAGTGAGGATAAAGGCAATCACTTATCAGACTGATGTAAGCAAAGACATGATCTTTACAAGGACACATAATATAACATTTTGGCTGCCTACTGGGCTCCTGGCATTTAGGACAGAGAAAAAGCCTTTGCAGCTACAACAGATAAATGTCCTAACAGGACCCTCACTTCTGGACATGGGTCCCAGCTTTAAGCTGTCTCTTTCATTAGTGCTCTGAGAGAGAGGAGGAAAAGGAAACCCTGGCAAGAAGATATAGATCAGTGAGCAGGGACCTGCCCAGTAGCTGAAACCCAATCCATCAGGGACTGATGTCTCAACCACAGGTCAACTGGCTAAGGGCTGAACACACCGTTACAGGCTGATTCTAGTCCCACACTAACTCTGAAGACCATGTTCTTAAAAAACAAAACAAACAAAAAAAACAACTTATGGTCTGCACACACACAAGCATCACCACTTTCTTGGTCATCAATTGACAGTGACTGTATCATCGAAAATCCTCAATGGTTTCTAAATGTTTATCTTTGAACTTCACCCTCCACTAAACCACTAAACTGACAAAATTAAATCTGAAAAGAGGAAGTGGAGTGGGCCCCTTCAGGTCTCTTACAGCTAAGGCCAGAGGAACACATGGTGCTCAGAGAGAGTGCCGGCAAATGTTTAATTAGCTGAAACAATTAAAGGGACAGGGGACCTGTGGCAGTAGTGATGTAGAGTCTAAAAACAGCAGTGGGCTGCTTGGCAAAGCCATCGCCAGCCTGGTTTTAGGAGAACTCTCTTCCTCCCTTTGTAGTTGCTTGACTCCCGTGGAAGACCGCAACACTCAGTGATGTTTTCCTGATTAACTTACACCTACTCACTCTCCAGGGGTGGCTCCAATAGCAAGCAATCTTGCATGAGTCACTGTACCATATCTGGGGGGCATTCACCCTACCCCACTTAGGGGACTTCATTTTATTCTTCTTTTTATAGTTTTGAGGCAACAAGCGTCACTGCCCCGGTTTGCTGAAGATGCTACTGAGGCATGCAGCCAAGAAATCAAGAATGAGTTCAAATTTCCTCTATTCAAGGGGGGGCTGTGGGAAAAAACAGAGGGACAGGGTAACAAGGTCCCATTTCACAGCTTGTCTGGAGAAGAATATCTTGTCCAACAATTGAATGAGTGATATAGACAATCAAGTGAGTCTAGATCTATTACTGCAGTGGTATTTGCCCAGTTTGCACCTGCATCATACTTAGCTACTGAATATTGTTTCCCGTGAAGTCTGTGCAGTCTGTCAATAGTACACAAACAAGGCATTGGACCAACATCTGCTGACTGCAGGGGTAAGAGAGGTCATATGTGGAGCTGAAGGCCAGCCACTGGTCACCAACTTCAGCCAAAGGAAGTACTGGTCAAGAGATGGGAAACGAGAGCCAAGCCTCAGTGGGGAAAACATGAGGTTTCTAGACTGTGAAACTGCAAAGCACACAAAACTACCTCAGTTTGTCCACACAGATGGTTGGGTGAGCTTTTCATGAGTAATTATTGGGCAGGCCTCCTTAATCATCCACAATAAAATTAAAAACTGAGTAAAATTCAGGGAACCAGACATTTGAGTGTGCTGTGTTGTGGTCGCCTGTCATACTGTCTGTGGAGCCCAATCATCTGTACAATTATACAAGCCTGCAATCAGAACAGGGGGAGGGAGCAAAGACATCAAAATAGGCCGTGTGCAAATTTTAACACAGAGTATAAAGTTTCCGATCTGCGATACACATGGACTCGTTCTCGACTTGGAGAGTAAACAGACCACACGAAAAACACACACTTCTGAAACCACTTTAAAAATACCAGTGGGGTTCATGAAGAAGCCCACCACCCAAAAGTGTGTTATTAAAGCAAATGGTTTTCTCTAAATCAAGTTAATGTTATAAAATGACAGATTTTTAATCCAAATCATCTAAGAATTACGAATTACCTTGGAGCTACAATACAATTTTCAATATGCTTGAATATGGACCCAAACTATGATACAAAATTCTTCTGTGGTGGCAGTAAACACAACACATGGGTCCACTGATAACTGTGCTGTATTCAGACCTCATAAAAGATATTTAGGGCTGGTGAACAACAACATTAAGCACAGAGACATCACTGGGCTCCATATCTTTCCAGTGGAGAAACTGAGTTTGACAGCAGCATTGCATGGATGGCTAGCTCTGACAACCATCTCTACACTGCTGTCTGTGCTACTAAGTGATGGTCAGTCAGTCTCCTCAGTTTCCCCTGAGTTGCTTCTTCCTCGTCCCTCTGCAAACAGTGCAAATTGTTGAAAGGCTATGTGATTGCAGCTCTGCATTTCAAAGTACCTCAGTGGGCCAACAGACCAAAGGTCCAGCAAAGCTTCAGAGCTTTTTCTTTTCCTGGCTCCTTTGTTTGGTGGAAATAGATCTTATCTTTACAACTACTCTCTGGTACTCTCACAAAAGTTTGGCAATTTCCTGGGTGTAAACAAGAAACCAAACTAAATAATGCTATATTTTACTTACTGCGGCTGATACAGAAAGAGCTCAATGATGTTGTCTCTGCCCTTGGGGTGGTTGAAGAACACAAAGAGAGACCAGTGAATGAGCCATGTCCTCTGCTGGAGAGACTGGAGAGGGGAGGTGACGGACTAGATAGGAGAAAGACAGAAATACAGACAGGGGGAAGAAAGGCAACAAAGTGTAAAAAAAAGAAGAGACAAAAACTTAAATTAAAAAAGACTTGTCAAATAGAAGCGGTCCTTTTCTACAGTATGGTACAAGTAAAAAAAAACAAACAATTTAAGTGGTCTTGCCTCCCATATGGCCATCAGTCAAACATGGACAACCACTTTATACTCTAATCCAAGCACTAAGTAGTCAGATGAGCGTGTGTGGGTAAGGAATAAAATGCCACAGCAGAGCTGTACTGAAAGTGAAATGTCAATATTAGAGTCCATGTAAGGGAATCTAAATGTGGTATCAAATTCTGAGAAGTGGGGCATTTACGTTGTTATCGATAGTCTCTCTCAGGCGGGTGAGGTCCTCCATGGCTGCCTCCCAGTTCTGCATCAGGATCTCTGAGGCCAGCTTGCCCCACAGAGAGTTTAGGGCATTCCTGTCTGTAGATGGGACCTTGGAAACAGACATGGTGCACTGTTAGAACCTGAAGCACACGACACTACAACATAAGAAACAGCTTCTCTACATTACTTGACGTACTAAATAGTCATTTAAAAATATTCTTATACAGGTTGGTGGACTGTTCAGTAACATCTGCATCCATACACAATGACAGCAGGCTTTCCACTACTTGCTGGGCTTCAGTGGCACTGCTGAATTGTGCAGTCACTTTTCTTATTTAATTATGTCATCCTAAGGGAAGAGAGCGCGACAGAAAAAGAGAAATGAAAGACTGTTTAGCTTTTAATAAATCAAATTTGCTGCACTTAAACGTAGAACCACTGCACTGCAGTTGACCATACCGTTTGATGTGTTGAGATTACCACATTAAGTAAAGGCATATTCAGAGCATGTGTGTCACTATTTTGTCAGAATAGACTGAAACACACTTGTAGTGGAGTTTTTTGATTGGGTATGACATTTCTGCTGCATAAGGCTGTTGGTGAGAAAATTCTACAATAGAATAAAAAAAACTACATCATCCCATCCCAAAGTTGCATTATGTTCTTTCGCTTAGTTAATACAACACTATTATTCACTCTACAAATACAGACAGAGGGCTGACTAAAAGATCGAGCCAAAGTATGAGCCTTAATAAATAATCTTGTTTGTATAAAGTACCGTGGAAAATCTAATTCAGAAAGTAGTAAAGGCAGGATTGTCTGGAGGTGTTTGTAACTGATGGAAACATACAAAACATTTGCTGCCATTTAGTTTGCTTTTCTGTCTTTCATAGCAATGTTAAGTACCTCTGGGTTTTTTGACTGCTGGTCAAATAAAGGTCTGATGAAACTACTCTGAGATCTGGTGCCTTGTGATGGGCACTTATTATAAATTTTGTTTTCTTGCCCAAATCATCATGTAAAAAATAATGAATATTTACACTGATATTTTAATTATGCAGCTTTAGTGACGACACTGAAAAACAATCATCAAGAAATGCCCAGGACATTTCCTAATGATAGTGCCCAATATGTGAATTAAACTTGAGCATAATGTTTCCAGTCAGATTTGCCTTGTTATCAATTTTTGCAAACTTTACTCATTCTCAGACTTCAGTCAAGAGAATGATAATTGCAATAATCTTTATCCATCACCTTCAGTAACTTTGGACAAGTCTGTCGTTATCACAAGGTAATTAGGCTGAAATATGAACTGACGCTAAAAGACATTTTTTGAGGATAATTGCTCTCAAAAATGTTGAAGACTACTGTTTTTGATTTTCAGAACAGACTAAAACAAACAAAACAAAAAAATCAGGTAATGAAACACAGGTTGAGAACGCCTCTGAACCTCAGCAAGGCAATCACTGTGTAGTGGACATCAGACTACACCCTAGGGCTCATGGGAAACTCTGCGCCACAGTAGTTCACGATAACACCAAACACCAGACGCAGTGACATGAGTCAAGCAGGAAGTCAGGGTGGGTGTCTGCTGAGCGGCCAGAGAAACCTAGATCCTAACCACACACCCCCGTACACTGTTGGACAGCCGCTGAACTGGACTGTGAGACGCGACAGATGCAGAAGTGGAGGAAACACTAAAAAAAGAACAGGTTTCCGCTGGAACCCCAGAAATTGGTAAGATTATTTGGAAGTAAAGAGTTTTTTTCTTACTTGGCAAAGACCAGTTACACTCTGATAACATTTCAACAAAGTGCTATAATATGAGACAGCAGCGTGTCAGGGGCAAGTATTTGGAAAATCTCTTGTAGTATTCCCCAAAAGGAGAGCACAGTTAGATGGTGTGTCCATCCATCCAGTCAGAGCAGCAGAGTTCCTCTAATCATTGGGCACGACTCGGATCCATTATGAATGATTTCATAATGAGTGCAGAAGTCACACGAAAGATCAGTATTGTAACAGTGAGAGAAGAACTTGGCTCCACTGCCAGTATAAAGGTCAGCGTTTCATCTGTTCAAGTGTTTTGTTTTGTTTGTTATTTTTTTCCCTCTCTTGGAAGTCTCTGCCTGCTACGTTTGGCTGACCTCCAGGTCATTATGGCAGCTTTCTACACACAGACACACACACATACACACACACAAACACACAGAGTCTGGCTTTCACTAGTGGCCACGCTAGAAAAGTTTCAATACCTGGGTTTTTCCAGCAGTTACCTTAAGTTTCCATTGGTTTGTGAAATGGGCACATTTTCGCTGACTGACCAGCAACAATAAATTTACTGTGCTGGGGATCCGTCGGGATACTCAATCTTTATTCTTAACATTCAATCCCTGCATTAAGTGATGATATGAATAAGTTGCTCTTTTCGGGCTAGGCCACACTGTAACAAGACCTGAGGCATGGATTTTGCAAGGCTGGCTTCCTTCGTTTAATTGACTGGGTTTCCCACGTTAAATGACTTTATGGAGCCTCACCTCTCCCATTCGGGGGAGGGAGACACAGAAGAGGTGCCTGTGAGGATGGGAGGTCCACAAAACACTGAAAAGACGGGAGGGGGAGAGTGATATAGAAACTCCCACTAAAGAAATCCATTTCTACCTTTTCCCCCATCTAAAACCCCTCTTGCATTGTCAATAGTAAGCAACAGATATCTAGTTACAGAGCCTGATCTAGCTGGAACTTAAAATGAGGGGTTTAACAATTTGAGGGGTAAAAAGAAAAAATATCTGTGCTGGACTTCGAACAACATACCTCAATTAAAGCAATTTTGGTTTATTTAGACTGAGTTGCAATGCCATAAACAACTGTTGCTGGAACAGTGGGACATATCTGTTGCAAGCTTTTGAGGACTTTTCTTGAAGCATTTTTTTGGTGGGGAGTGGAAGTGGAAAGCTTGGGTGAATTACCCGTCATCTTGTCTCGGATGCATCTCTTCCTTCTACAGATTTAAGCAGATCAGTGAAAAACCCATCAAATGAAGTACCCAAATGCTTTGGGTTAAGAGGGTTTGTAGCGAAGACGGTTCATCATCGCTCAGAGTCACTGCCAAGTTTTTCAGGAGGGGACACTCCAGCATAGTGAATGTGCATGACTAGCCAGAGTCACTGACATCCGAAAGGCAAGAGGCAACACAGTGCAGTATCAAATGCCAATTAGACTAGGAACAAAAGATTGTCTTAATGTTTTTCACTCTAATGAACAGACAAAATGTTGATCTTATTTTTGCCCATTCTTTCAGGGTTGGCTTTGGCATGGGTCCTTGCTTTACCGCAAAGCTAAATGCTGAACCAAAGACAAACAAAAGCAAGAGGACAAGTGAGTGACACTTGGAAACCACTGACTGTGCAGCCTGGTTCCACTGGTCATTATAGGACATTCTGTTGAGTTGAACTTACCAACACTTGATGCAAGATAGCATCAAAGGAGTCAGAAAGTTACATTTCTGTTGGAAATTTGTTTTTCATTTCAGATGGAGCAATAACCTCATGTCGACAGGGGGTAGCTATAAGCTTCAAGTTGCCCTGCATGTGACCTTGAAGGCAGCTTCTGAGTAGGCAACAACTGACGCCACCTCCCAGGCACTGCAGCTCAAATAGCTAATAATGGGATCGTTTTGACATAGGTCTTCTTGTTCCGTTGGTAGGAACAACAACAGATTATAACTTTCAATAAAAGATATTCATAGCCTAATAACAGGCACCACAAAACCTAACTTCAGGGCTTATTGCTGGTGTTGTTTCTGCTTGTGTGTTAAACAAACATTAAACAAACCTGCAAAATGTTGCAGAGCTGGCAAATCTTAATATCTGAGTCACAAATGTAATCCTCATGTGATGTCATGTGATTTGTAGGGGCACACGGTGCTTCAAAGTGACTGGAAAGGAGCCATGGGATCTGGCAAACAGCAGTTAACCACCTGCTAAAATAAAAACTTCCAATGGTACCTTAAACTAACCAGTGGTTGTTTTTGAAAATGCTCATTCTTCCTGAAATTTTGACTTCTCTAAGAATATTGATCCCTGCAAGGATGCAGCTACCTGTACTTGTCTACCTCTTCTTTTCTAATCAAAGACAGTACAGTACAGAAAGTAGGCCCAATTAAGAGTCCAACATTGAAGGATCACTTCTTGAGGAATCTAAAAAAAGATGGTTACACCGTTCACATAATCAAAACACACAGACAAAACTCTACAGTGACTCAAACGTAGTTTTTGACCAAGATCACTGAGAGGTTTTCAAGTCTTATGAGAGACAGCAGCCCTTGCAGTCAGGCTGCACATAGACTATTCACTGGCTAGTTCATCTCTCACTCATTTCTGAGGGCAAAGGGAGAGAGGCCACAATGCCAGATCCCAGGCAACAAGTCTCTTTGTTTATAGAGGAAATAGGGAGTGTGCATGTGCACCAACAAGAATACTGCCAGTGCTCTTTGAGAACTGTAATTATCTTCCTCTGCACAACATTTGTTGGCATGGTTTGATTTTTAAAATCATTTATCTTGAAAATGATTGAATGAAACCCTTTCTACTGTATAGATTTGTCTTTTTCCACCAGCTCATCATTTTATATTCAGGGGAGAAAGAGCAGCGTAATGAAGGGTTAAGGTTAGGGTCAGCCACTAACAGCTCTCAATGAGGACATTTCATATGGACCCCCATCAGACACGTACAGCCTCTCTGAAACATCTTGCAGAATGTGTGTAACCATCTTGATGCTAACTAAGAGATGCCTTGCATAACTTAAGCACACCATAAGCTCAGAAGTCGTGACAAGGGACTCTCTGGCCACAGCACTCAAATCAATAAGCTGTCTACTGAGGCCCGCCCCGTGAGAAGACTACAGACAGATTATGCAGTTCTCCACTGATCACTTGGCCCAGTAAAAGATCCTACTCAAGTCATAGAGCAGCAGTCTCCTCCTAATACAAAAGACGTGCAGGGAATTGAACAGGCAATGACGTAAGCTTTTCACATTCAATTACTTCTAAGTGTTCTTTTCCTCTCCTGTGCGAGCACTGGCCTTTTGAGGAATTAAAGCAATCTGGCAAACATAATGTGATGTTCAATTTTAATATGTCAGAGAAATGCTTTAAGCCAGTATATAAATGAGCATAGTAAAATACTACAGACACTCTGTTAAGTGAGGTAAGGTGTACAGTTATCAGCAAACATCACTTTCAATGTTAACTGGTGTTGACTGGCAATGACAAGAGATGAAAACTTACCAAGACACGGAAGAAGTAGAGGTATTCTGCAGCGCCAGAGTAGTTTCCACATTCATACTGGAACTTGGCATATCTGTACAGTGTGTCCAAGTACTCCTGACGAAACTTCAACAGAAACACGAGTATCAGTATCACAAACAGGGCAAATGTAAAGCACTGTCAGACCAAGTTACAATAATTGGGCATATTTTCAAATCAAACATTGTGCTTGCTCTGTAATTTTACGCAGCTGTGGTGCCGAAGGAAATCCCAGTTCTGTGTCATAACTATTGGTGTTGCGATCATAAGAAATATTTTACTTCATCTTGGTATACCAAATATGTTTGACATCACCGTCACTAAATTGCAAATCTAATTTTAATTTCTTATTTATTCACAGACGTCATGTTATGTTTCCTGCTGTGGTAGCACACCACTGCTAAATGAGCATTGAATAAACACTGCAATATCATATCAGTGGTATTCTGCCTTAAATAGCAAGAGAATATTTAACTTTTGTAACAAATCTGTTTAGGAGTGGTCTTGTGAACTAAATAAGCAATGCATATGTATATTTACATAGGGCTATCATTTGGAGCCTACTTGTTTTCCTATATTTAACTGCCCTTCCTGCTGTCCAGTATCTCACAGCACCGTGCACTGACGTCAGGCCATTCACCAAGATTCAGAGGAACTGTGACAGGCAATGGGTGCTCTGGGCCGCCCAAGCCTTTCCCACAGTGTGCTGAGGGGCCCTAAGCCGGGGCTGTGTGGAGGTGCACTGAGGACAGGAGGCAGGTCAGCGGGATACCGGAGTGGGAGGGGACCAATGGAGGGGAGGGTAAGAAGCCAAACATCACGGTAAATATAGAACCTCCGGCATTCTTGCGGCTCTATCCACGAGTCCCGAGCTACTCCGTTTATTCTTAACAATTCACCACAGAATGTAAATGTCCGCAGAATTTGTGCAAGCCATACAAACCCCGAAAATGAGTTAAGGGTTTTGGGAAGTAATTCTGCATTTCCCTACTCGGCCTGCCCCTCCCACTTCGCCCCTAAAACAACCATGGGTTCACACAAGAGCCATGGGAAATGCAGTGAAGAAGTGAGATGTCAGCAAACCAGGCCAACTTACGTTATGTTTTTCAGCCAAATAGTCAAAGAGCATTCGTCCATCTCTGCAACAAAAAAAAGAGAAGACAGTTCCTGTAGTTAGAGGCCATTTAACTTGAGTCGCCGTTTGGCTGACATCCTGGTGTTTGGAGTCCCATTCAGGTATATTTTTCCACTTCTGGCCTAAATCAAGAGCTGTACATAAATGAAGACCATTTCACTTTTAAAACAGTGTGATGGGCTGTTTATTACATTTGGTTTGGCTACTACAAATGTATGCTAGCCATGTCTAACAAATTATGTCTGGTGAGGAAAGTGAATACTGATTTCTCAGCACAGCCTTTAGGTCTCTATGGCTTTGTCAAAATAAAGGAATGCACTGGCTCTTCTTAACTGTTCCGACTGCATTTTACAACTTTGCCTGTGACCCAAAATCTTGGTATTTATGTGGACACCACACTGAAACTGTGTGTATTTCTAGGGCATGTTCACTTCTATAATTTAAATGAATGACTGCACAGTTGAAGGTACGTGTATGAGGTGTGTCACTCTCATTTAGGCTTAGGTAGGACTCTTCACTGCTTCAGCACCGTTGTCTCTGTTGACAAGCTACAGGAACCTCCTGGGGGAGTTCCTTTATTGAACTTTTTAAAGCATATGTGTATCCACGCTGCAGCTGTATAACTCTGCAAAGACGCAAAATCGGCAGAGATACATATCTTATATTTCGCTTTGCACTTTTAGACTTTTAGATTTAGATATGAGTCGGCTGCTGACATGTCCAACAAGTGGCAACTGTTCAGTAAAAAGTCTGCACAGCATTACTGCCACCTTCTGCACTGAAAAAGTCAAAGAGCCATCAGCAGCATGTTCACTCAAAAACCCAAAAGTGGTTTTGATTGCTTTAACAAGTCCGAACAAATGAGACCATAAATCACAGATCACCCTAATGGTAGTCATAATCCACAGTGTGTCTAATAATGACAGGCTGTTTATAAATATGGCACTAACATGATTTACTATGATGGCTGGGCTTGGTTTCTGGCTTCAGTAGTCGTCCAAATAAAGCCTTGTCTATTAGGTAACTGTTCAATAAAGCATTAAGACCAATAGGTTCTATTACTCTGTTAAATGCTTTGTGGATCTGTGTGCATTTACTCCAACCTACAGGACATTGGGTTTCAAATATCAACCCATTTCTCATTTCCAGCACTGGATGATCCTTTAATCCACAAACAATGTGAAAAACAAGCAACTGCACAGAGCATTATCTAGGCCATAATGGTGGAATAAAACTGTTGCATGTCCTTTGGCTTGAGAGAAAATTCTTCATTGACCCCAGATGAGTTTCCTATTGTTTTACAAACCCAATGGTATGAAGAAAAAATCATTTATAATTTAAGACAGACGCACAATCCCTCATCCAAAAGGAAGATTTCCTCCTTATTCCATACTGACAGCACACTAACAATAACATAGACATGCACTAAGTCAATGTTGATATTATCAGGCTTCAAATCTCACATCGCAGTTCATACAAATCTGTGTCTTCAATAAACAAATGTCCACAGTCCAACTAAAACGGCATAATAAAACAATGCAAACTGAGAAGAGATGGATAATGCTTTTGATCAACTGTACACACTCGCGCCAAGACACAGATGAAGACTGAATATGACCAAAATATTTTAATCACTGTAGATGACAAAACAGCCTTAATAAAGTTAACCACAGCATCTTGTATCTGTCTCTTTTTTCTTTGTTGAGTTCTTTCAGCAAAAGCCCTGAAAAGGCTGAGTAAATATTTCATTCAAAATGCAGTTCTTTGGACTCAATCATTTTGCAATACTGCTCTGCCGTCTACCGTTTCAAACAACAGGTTTTAACTAATCTTAGAATGATGGCGAGTAAGGCCAGCAATAATCTTGACAATCTCACTAAAGCTAGCATAAAATCTGTTTTAGGTTTATACATATAGAATTATTAAATAAGCGGAAAGAAACCTACTCTTGATTAAAAATAACGGGCTTTACCTGGTGGACTGCATCTGCCTTGTTGTCTCTGGGTCCTCAAACATTTTCACGATGGGTTCTGTCTCTGACTGCAGCTGCTTTAGCTGGGCCACCACCTCTGTCCTCTTCTCCCTCAGAGCTAACACGGGGAGAGTTGAGAAAATCATTATCAACAGCAACACAATAATAAAAAACATTTTACATGGTCTGAGGTCCAGCACTTAAAACGCTGTAAAACTAAGTTTATTGCAAAATCAATTCTGAATAGAGCGAGTGATGTAGTGCAGGAACTCTTTATGATTTCTGTCAAGCAGTATCCTATATCTTGGTGTTGTGTGTGTGTTTTTGCATCCACCAGCACTTACTATGGGGAATTTCCTTCTCAGGAAAGAGGCTTCTGTGCACATCCATGGCGAAGTCCACCATGTTTGTGTCACTGAGGAGGTCCAGCTTTCCATTAAGCAACTCCTGCTCATTGTATATCTACAAACCAGAGGCGATAACAGAAAACAGAGGTGAGCTGCATTTTTGGACATAATTATGAATAAGCCTAACAAGGAGGTCCTGGAACAGTTAAAAAAAGACACCTCCAATTCACTGATTATTACAAACGGTCCAAAATATTTACAGGATAATGACTTTGTCTTATTTTATTCATTCATATGCCCCCACACCCCACATGGCCATCTTAGTTGTATTAGCCTTAATATATACATATATATATATATATATATATATATATATATATATATATATATATATATATATATATATATTATAAATTCATTATGAAATATAAAAGAGTTACAGTGACAGTATACACAACATTTGTACTGAAAAAGACAGCTGGATATTGTTCGTGTTGTTATAAAGCTCAGCTTAATATATACCATTGCTAGCCAAATAGTCATGTACCCGGCTGTTAGCTTACATTTCTGTTGGTGAACGTAGCGGGCGTCTGCCGCCCCTAATAGTTGTGTTGCGTGCTGTGAACATTGTTAATAAATATCTTTTAGCAATTGAGCGATACTTCCCAACAGTTGGCTAAATATGCCTTCCAACCATTGGTGTTATTGTCACAAATTAACCACATTTTTAGCTTCCAACTGTTAGCATCGCCTGGGTAGGAACCCAGATACGACTGTTTCACTGTCCGGAACATCCCCGCTGGGCGGCAACATGGCTGTCCCGTAGAATGGTAACGTCTATGGGAGCACCGCCCAACAATTGTGTAAAACAAACTTCTTCCAGGTGATAAAACGCGCGCTCCTACAACTGCCTGACTCTCAAACAGCGCGTGGCTGGATTGTGTAAAGCTATCGCCATTAAAAGAAGCACTTCCGGTACTTGTTTTCAAAAATAAGTCAATTGGGATCATTAGAGATTCACAATGAAATACATTAAGTATTTATCATATAATGTAATTAGTACAAGGTCGTGTTTTAACTACATGCATCGATCTACTCGCTTTAAGCGTTGTTCTGCGATTTCTTCTCCCGTTTTACACGACAGATCTCTAAAGTGACACGTTCTTGTGCTTTTATTTTGATGGATTGACGCTACATTTCCGGATCCGCTCCGGGTAAATGTGGCTTCTTTACACAGCTGCTGAAAACGTGATCAACCCTTTATCGTACGCGGCTTTTACAACTGTCGAAAAGCCGAATATACTCCTCCAGAAATTACGAAAAACTGTACCGATGTGTTTACGTGTTGATATAGTCCGTACCTCTTTGACAGACAGGAACTCCAGCAGGGGAAAAACGAGATGACGGTCTAAAAAGTGGGCAATTCTGGTGGTGAGGTCGTATTCCGCCATCTTTGCTCCTGGGAAAGGGAAGTAGAAGCGCGTCTCTTCCTTGTACGGAAGGAGGAACTGACCAATCAGCGACACTCTCAGCGTCCTCTATAGGAAGTGCACAAAAAGACCTGGTCATGCTGATTTTACAGGGCAATTATGAAGTGTAAGTCCACCATGTACGGTGATTGAATAATGTATTGTACATTATGAGCTTATTATAATCACTATTTTGCAGTTAATATATACATGATAGATAGATAGATACTCTAGTACTGTATTTTTTTCGTTTTCTGAGTTGCTGCATGAGCTCTTGCATGCCTGTGCCCCCTTTTACTTTTAATTTCTTTATTTGCAACATGCCAATACACTTATACTGTTAACTTTTGTTAATTCCATAGTTTCCAATTACTTTCTGATTCCAGTCAAGCTTTTGCTATGTGCAAGGCTTAATGATCTCATGACTTTATTTATTCCTTAATTACAAGCAAAATGTTTGATTTTAATAGACTTGAGACTAGAGTGTAAAATTTGAGTAATGTGGTCTTGTGAGGTTGAGCTCCCTGTGGAGGAGAATGGGACTTGTGTTTCACTAGCATTTTTACCCTTTCATTCTTGCTCATGTATGGAAATTGGTTCTTTTTTTTTCTTCTTTGGTTTCTCAGACGGATGCATGACTGTGACTTGTAAACCTTTCAAAATTCCCATAATTTCCTTGTGGTGTTGATACAGTGAAACATTTCATTTATAAAAAGGCATCCAAGTGAACGTTTTGTTGAATTTGAAAACATAGGCTTTCCTCCAGACACCACCAATATTTCTCCTAAAAGCCAGTGTGTGACTTCTTGATGGGACCAAAACCATTTGAGGGCAAATATAGTCATGATGAACCCCCACTTGTGAGCCTGCTAAATTTGAATGAAAACAACTATTTCCAATCATTTGACTTTTCAACAAGGTTAGATTGTCGTCACTGTGTATTTGAACCATCCTCCTCCTCCTCCTCCTCCTCCTTCTCAGCAGCTGCCTCATAAAGGTGCCCATGTGTTGACCATACCCGACAACAGCCAATATCAGCGACTAAATGGCCCATCTCTAATAGGTTTCACTAGCACCTTGTTTTCTTGACAACCACAAGGTCCTGTCGTGTATCCTCACACAATTCTTCCCTTGTTACTAGTGGGCTCTCTCGCTTCCATTCCCACTTCTCCCTGCCGCCTGACGGCAGGTAGAAATGAGTCATAAACAGACACCACTCACCATGGCCAGTTGCTGTTTTACTGGGTGCTTCTGACACAGTCGGCTCTGGCTCAGTGGCAGCTCGCTTAAAATAAAAAAAGGGGAAAACACAGCTTTTACTCTGCTGAAGTCTCCTTTGTGTTGTCTGCTTCATTTCAGGAAAGGTTTTGCAGTAAAAAAGAGTCACCCATGCAATCATTCAGTCAGTTTGGCAAGTATCATTTGGGAATTTGTCTCTATTAGATCATTCAGTGATTTAATTTAAATAATTAAAAGCTCCAGCCAGTTTGGCTGCCATTAAGTTGGCTTTATAAGGTCACAATGAAATACCTTCTCTGTTGCAGTTGTTGTTTTTCATTTTTTCAAGGTTTTCATTAATGTGAGCAGCTTGTGTCCTATGCATACTGAGTATGCATTTCTTCATTCTCATATTGTCTTTGTGCCCAGTATTATTCTTTCACTTGTGCAATCCTGCTCAGAATTTTCATAAAATATTCCAATTATTGATCATGGAAAAAATATGTCAAATATACTTATTTGTATTTCACTTTTGTGTGTTGGATAATTTTCATATTTGATGTTTAAAGTCCTGATTTCCAGTAAACACACTTGAAGTGTGTATCTTCTCCTGGCAAAGTTTTAAACTTAGGAAGCTTTACAAACATTTTTAGAGTGGGAGAGGAGGTCACAAAAGGGGGAAGGTTTTGTAATTTCCATATGGAGAGCAGGGGAGGGTCATGTATGTATTTTTTCTCTTTCTAAATGAATAAGATCTCTTTCTTCAAATATAATTAATAGTTAGATTTTTTTTTTAAAAAGAACAACTTTCACACAGTGTACCATGGTTCATAAAGGGTTATTAAATGCACTTTGCCATATACAGAGGACAATAGTTCAGTCTGAACATTAGTAAGTGCCATATACAAGAATATAATAAAGTAACATGATAAGATATTAAGCTTTAGATTGGGGCATACGTTTAAACAAGTTGTACCAATTTAACATGGTTAATTAACGTATTAATATACACATATTATTCTGACTTATGACAAGTCTAGAAGAGGATTCAAAGAAATCGTCCATAGCCATGGGATGGTTTCAACCCCAATCATTTTCATACAGTCCTTTACCAAGCAGGAAAACCTCCACATGTCCCTCCAACCTTACTTTAGTGCAAAATAATCACAACCCAATAATTGTTCCTCCATGTAACATAAACACAAGCACTATATTGTTAATTTTCAGTGTAATGTGAGCTGTGTGCTTGCATTTTATGTGCAGGCAATAATACTTGTTATTACACAATATTGAATTAGGAAGCAGCGGGAAAACGCTTCACCAGCCCAGGCAAGGCCAATGAGCATTCTCCGATAAGTAAAACACCACAAGCTAAATGCAAAATGACAAGAAATCATGTATTATAAATAGTGATATGAAGGCCAAATTGCTTTGGTTTCCCTTGTGTCAAGCAGCCAATCTTTGTTTTTTTTTAAAAAGAAAAGGTGCTTGGGCGGTAGTATTTTGGAAAAGACGTGCAGGGGAATTCTCTCTCCTTTCTTCAGATATCGTTCATTTTCTTTCCTGACGCCACATTAATGTTGTTTTGCTGATAACATGCTGAACTCACCAAAACATGTTAAAGCCAGACTTTACTGTGTACTCTTATTCACTGTGTAAATACTTTCTCCCACACAGAGAGAGGTTTGAAACTTACCCTTCACTCACTTTTTGCATTTGCCAATGGAAGTCTCAGATACATATTGAAATTTACAAACCAAACAATCCTCACCACTGAACACCATTAGGGCCTGAAGTATGCTCAACCCATGTTTTTTGAATGGTCCAGCGCCAGCTTGCTCATCCATCCCCTTAGAGAAAAGCAAAGCCAAACCCATGAATTGCTGAGAGTTGGGAAAATGGGCTGGGGGAATTGAGACAAACAATGAAGCAATGTCTTGCTACACAATTTAATATCTTGACTAATAACTACATTAATCATATGACAAACTGTAGGAAGCAGCATCTGGCTTACAGTCTTAATGCTAAGCTAAGCTAAGCTAACCAGCTGCTCGCTGTAGCTTCATATTTAGCATACAAACATTAGACTGCTACAGATCACCCTCCTCTCGGCAAGAAAGCGATCAAGCAATACCTCCGGAAATGTAAGACTATTCCATTAAGGCCAAGGCCATGCAATTGTGCACAGAAAACGTGAGCCCCTCTTCACTTTGATTGTTGTTTGTCAGATTCAGCCTCAGTGTGGATACAGTTCATGGTGGTCTGCTCTCGAACATAACTATGTCTTGGCGACGTTTCTGCAACTTTGTTATTTCTTCCTGCCAAGGTGCTTCTCGGTCAGCCCAACCAACAGGGTGAAAGTAACTAATGATTTGTTCTCAGCAGCTCCCATAGTACCCAGCCAGGCAAGTGAATGAAGAGGTTTGGGCTAAAGCCTTATCAAAACTTTAAACAAAGCCCATAAAAGTGGAGTAAATATAAACAGTCATCCACCATTTCTGTCTCTGTAAATGTGTGTGTTTTTCTAGGATGAAGCAGTTGCAGGCAGTGATGCTTTTGACCACACATGATATGTTCAATATTGGGATGCTGTCAGGAACAGCAACACATTTCAGTATGCAAAACAGTTATCCATCATCCTATGTGTTTGTCTTGCAGGAAATGCTCCTCAGCCTTAATGGGATAAACTTAGAGGGCGTTGGAGTGATGGGCCAAATATTCCATGAAAAACCTCAGCTCTCCGGTTCCCTGAAAGCTTTCTTGGTCAACAAATGAATCCAAGAGAGGGAGAGGAGATGACACTGCCAAAGACACCCGCCACTGGCCTTGTTCTAATATCTGTCAAAATATAAATCAATAAGACCTGAAGACAAATGACTCGGAGCTGGATGTTGCAAAGCCAAGCATCCCTGCTCTGAATCCGAATTCCAGCATCTCATATGAATTTCAATGATTCTTTTGTAAACTTTTTAGATATGCATCACCTCGCTCCTAGTGCGTGTCAGGTTATAAATCAGCGGCCCACACTCCTGATTCGGAGCCCAGTGCTGACTTCAGCGCTGTCACACTCGATGGCAATGGGATGAAGGTTATCGACCAGGCCTGTGGGCCAGAAAACAATACAAACCTCCAGCGAGCACCCAATGGCACCAAGCATGGCAGAACATCTGCACAACACATGTCTGCCGCACAAACAAGGAGTGTCTTGTACTCGCACACATCAGCAATATCACAGGCACACACACAAGGGAGGCGATCAATATTTGACCCCTCTAATCCTTCCTTAATAAGCGCTGCTCCCATGCTCGCTCCCCTCGTTATGCATAACTTCACTTTTCCTCTGCAATTTTCTTTGAAAACATGACATTACAGGGAACCCGGCGCTATCTCCAAATTTGCGGTCACGAACATTCTTACCAGACAACAAAAGTGAAATCTGATAACTCCAGATTATGCTGTGTAGTTACAGGCTTCCATTGCACGGGGGGATGAGATTTGAATATTCCTTTTTCTGTGGATTTGAAATTTCTGTAATAATTGCTATTGTGTGTATTTATGGAGCTAAGTGGAGGCCTCTGAACAAAACCACTCTTGAAATAATGGAAAGAAAGTAAGATCAGTGAACAATAGCCAAGACTTCCATGAATGTCAAACCTCAACTTAGACCCCTTGAGAGGTTGTGGAAGTGCTTTATATTTCAAGTTAGAACCATACAAAAAATGCTGCTGGAATGAATGAATTTCACCAGCTGCCGCAACTCAGAATGAAGATGATGTGATTCTTGGATGCGGCACAGAAAAAAATTTCAATATTTGGCTTGGAGGTGTCAAAATTGTCACATCACTGCCAAGTACTCTCTTAGAGATCAAACTTTCTCTTTAATAAGACTGCATGAGGGTTATGTAAGATTAGGCTCAAATGTAGAGTCCTTCAATATGACTTTTTTTTTTACTGTAATAAATTCCAGGAGGAGCACAGGGCTGTGTCCATGTGGAAATCGATTTATGGTCTCAAAAGCTTGTAAGGATGAGTTTTTTTAATTCTAAATTACCATCACTTCTCATGACGAATGTGGCCATCACCTCCAGCAGCCCAAGTCTTCTAGAGGTAATCTCATGTGTGGTGATGTTAAATCCTTGTTCGGATTTAATGAGAAAAGACAATGGGCTATTAAAACCAATCTAGCGACACATAATATACTACATGTGGTAATACTCCAATCCACAATAAGCAATCACGCTACTACACGAGGTGTCGGGGGAGCAATACGTCCTAAGCTTTGTACTGTGTGAGTAACATCAATTACCAGCGTGGTGCTGCTCTGACATGGGGCTGAATATTGTTCTTGGCAACAAAGCCAAGAGAGAGAAGAGCAGGAGAGTGAGGAAGCCTAATTGTGATGTGCCATAATTTCCCGCTCAGGGCCTCTCACTCAGGATATGGGTGAGGTCAAAGGTGCAATAGAGGGAGTCCATCAGAGGCAAAGCGTGCTGAAGTCATCTGTACAGAGTTATTCGTGGTGAGGTGAAAGCAACTTGGTCAGACAGGGCACCTAATCAGATTTCAAAGTAAACACGGTGCCGCTGGCTCCAGAGGGCTGAGTCCAAACATTGTTGCTAATTGCATCTGTCTTCATTTTCCGCAACTCACTGTACAACACCAACGAAAAAGAAATCTAGATGGAACAGGAACTATTTCAAAACCACAGAGAGCACCTCAACCTTACCTCAATTTTTAGTCTATAACTGTTCATTTTAGAGATTGCCAACTCTGATTGCTTCTGTCAGAAATCAAAATATAATGCCTGTGAAGTGTTTCTACTGGAATATTTCTTTTTTTCATACATGGAGACTGAAAAGGAAAATATATATATGCTTGTCCCGTGTGCCATATGTGGGGGCTTCCAGAGCATGGAAACCTACGTAAGCACTAGTCAAGTAGTACAATTTGGGTTTTCAGATGGCTGCAATTTATCTCCCATATTGTGACATTTCTGTACAAGAGAGCTGCTCCAAGTTAAACAGGCGCCTTATGTCAAGAGGCTTTTTTCACCACCACCACATCCAGCTGCATCTCAAAGTTATAGACAGCTTGTTCACAGAACGCTTTTACCATCATGTCCCGAAGTCCCAAGAGTCACACCCGCTGCACGGTGTTTATTGCAGGTCACTGTTAGGGCCCTGGCCTTCAGTGGCACCTTGGCAGACAGGGGAAAGCCCTCTACCCCAAAGGACAGTGTGTGATTGTTTTAATGTGGTTTCTTTGGTATTTTGTGTTCCAGCAAAAACCCAACCACATATCAACTGACTGCCATGTGCAGACTTGAAAATTACAAGTGCACAGATCGCTATTGCTGAGCGTAACTTAAACTGTACACAGTGCTATTATTTGTATCCCTGACAGAGATGATGACACTTCATCGTTCCCTTGTGCACTTGCACTTGCCCATTACTGATGACACTAAGCTGTTTTGCAATATCAGTGTCCTATAGGAAAAAATATCTCCTTCTTGCCCTTTAAAATAGAACACCAACAAAGTCTGCATATCAGTAGGCTATGTGCAGTGAGCAGCACTGGATATGACATCAGATCTCTGAAATGTCTCTGTAAGCAAGTTTGTACTGAGCACACATCAACAAGTGTGTAATGTGGTAAGAGAGAAGTGTGTAAGCAAGCATACACAGGGAGGGGATGAGATTCACAGAGGTTCCTGAGGGAAATCAGGATAAAATGGTTGAAGTGCTTGGAAAGCACATTTCATATTTTCACAGGAATCTGATTCTAGGCTCAGCCGACTGTCCTACCCAATATTCAGTGGGAGAATTACATAAAAATGGAAATGGAGCATGTGAACGACATCATCTGGATTGTGAATGACTGTTGTAGCCTGCTGACTGCTGCACAGTGCACAATAGGTATGCAAATGTAGGATTACAGTACACTGGAATAATAGCAATGGCAGTCAAAATGACCAGTCAATTCAACCTGAATGCAAGTTATTAACTATGAGATTTATTTTAAGTTTATCACTTAACATCTCATATCAGAAGAAAACAAGACACCAAGTTCATATAATAATAGAAATAATAATGATCGCAATATGATAATAGCTACATTATTATTATGATGATTATTATTATTAGTCAACGTCAGTGACGCCCACAGCTGGCAAGTCTATGACGTAAGCACGGCGTCTGTTGTCAAAAGAGAAAAGATGGCGTCGGTTTCAGAAATGTACGATGTTGGTTGGGAAGGTAAGACAAAAGATCAAATACATCCTCTGCGAGTGTCATTGGGACGTGTTTCTGTGTTTTCGACGGCATTCGCTCTTTTCTTGATGTTTTTCTTGGGAGCACGGGGGAGAGCAGCCGCTGTCCCGACCGAGCATACGAGCTAACGGTTCAGCATGCATCGTCTAAGGTGTTAGCTAACACTAGTTAGCATGGTTAGCTGAATTATGGGGTTATCCATCGTAGCTCAATACCCGTCACTTGTAAACTTGATGTTGTTGTTGGCGATGGCGAAGTCACGTTTGATGTTAAACAGTACGCGACGTCTGCCTGTTGTCAGCTACCTGCCTAACGTTGTAGCATGTTAGCATGTCATGGCTAAATCATGGCGTAGGCTAAAGTTAGCTATAGCTAGTCGCGATTGAGCTCTGGCTCATCAAAGCATACATAACATACGAATAATGCAGATTTAATGTCAGTGCCAGTTCGTGCACTTGCGAGTGCAGCAGTCGCACAAGCATACTTCGGTACACACTTGATATCTGTCTGAAATAAAGTCATGAATCTAATTAAAAAAAAAAAAAAAAACCCTGAGTGGCTGCAGGTTGCAGTTATTACTCTGATAATCCGATTATCTGAGTTGAATGTATTGATTGTCCCTTTTGATGTGTCTAATAGCCCCATTAACTTTAGGCTCATCATACACATCAGTTCAGATGAAGGAGAGTTATTAATGGAAAAACGTTACGGCGCATTGGAGCAGTGGAGCTTCATATGTTTTGCTTGTCACACTTCCATCCCATTCCTCCGTATTGGACAGTCTCAGAGTGAAATGACCAGGCTTGATACATTATGTGAAAGCTGTTGTTGATTCACATTACAGCTGTCCTTATGGTTTGTCCGCAGAGATGAGAGACAAGCTGCGAAAGTGGAGAGAAGATAACTACAGAAACAGTGAACAAATTGTGGATGTTGGTGAAGAGCTCATCTGTGACCATGCATCTAAACTGGGAGATGACAGTAAGTGTGTCCAGACTGAATGAATAGGTACATAATGTTTTAGCTGCATTGTGATTCTCAGATGGTCCACTAGAAATCAGATTATAAATTGCAAGTTTCCCTTTACACCAGTCTTCAGTTTGTTTTATAAAATTAAAACAGGCGACCCCAAGGTGGAAACCACTACTGTTTCAGTACAAAGTATACCTTGTGGCAGCTCTAGCATCAGATGAATGTGTAAGAGATTCAAAGTTTAATAACAATTTTGAATGAATGAGGATCTGCTTTGTCGAGCTGAAAACCACTGAATGTCCCTCTGTAAAAACAGTCAGGCTAATGTTAATGTGGGTTACTGTGGGTTCATCTGTACTACTCTGAAATATGATTGATCTAAGTGGGTGATTTTCTGCTAGCTAGATTTTTTTTTTCTCTCCTCTCTTTTGTGGTATATATTTTTCAATTGGATACATTTCTGAACAGGATCTTAGGTTTCCTGTGATGTGGAAAACACAGATAGACGCAGTTATGGCTGAAAGGCCAATTCCAGAAATACAGCATCGTTCACATTAAACAGATATTTTGAAGATTTTAGGGGGAAAGGTAAAATACTTAACTTGAAAAAAAACTTGGAAACTCATGAATGGAAGCAGATGAATGTTTTCATATCTCTTGGTTTGGTGACCTTGATGATGAGTAGGCAACTTCGCTAAAAACAAGTGAGTACATTATAAGTAAAAGTAGAAAATAGCTTTGAAAGATGACCTTATTCCAAATATACTGCAAGTTAACAGCAGCAATAGAAAGCGTTGTCTGTTGCCTAGTAATGCATTGAGCACAGTATGCTGTGGATTTGTTAACGTATTAATTTGAAGCACCAGTGACTTTTACCTACCATAAACATATCAAAGGCCATGTTTTGCTTTTATAATGGTACTGTCCTGCTGCATTACCCCATAAAACTCTCCCTTTCCCCCCAGTCATCATGATTCATACAGTCCTCAAAAGAGGCGGATAAACACTTAGCATGCCATGGTTTTATTGAAACCAGCTCTTAAATTGGCTGTGAAATGAGATGGCAATTATCAAAACAAGAGCTGGAATCATTAAAGTCAAGAAAAACTAGAGACATTTATTTGTTTTGGCATGACCTGCCAGTTTTTGGGTGGAGTTGGACTTTATTATTCTTTTCAATTAACAGGGGGTGTTCATTTGGCTGAACATGCCCAGTTTGCTTGTCAAAGCTGTCTGTCTGACATGTTGTATTAATTCTATTAATTGGGTCCTGTAGCCAGGCTATTAGTCAGTATGTTATATAATGTTACAGTTGACTGAATGAAAAGAAAAACATTTCATTTTTTATAGCAACCACCAAGTGAAACGTTTTAAAGGAATGGTTGTGCTTTTAAATGATGGTGCTCAATATGCCTTGCTCTACAAGCATATAAATATAACTTTCAATTTAGTTCAGTATAAAAAATGTAATTTTCAACCTGCTTGAGATTGGTTACAACATCATTAAGTCAAATATTGTTATAATTGTCTACATGAGCAACCACAGCTACTCCACACCATAGCTTAGAGATCAGTATCACATTATGTGACAGTAGCAAGGCCTCGTCTTTATTTAGCCCATTTATATTACAAATACAAGCTGCAGAGACAAAAGCCTGTTTTTAAAGAATTGACTGTTATTAAAATGTAATCACCTCCAAAAATAATGCCCTGCAATGTAAACATTCATGAATAATTCTACTTGTGGGACTTCATTTAAATGTTTCATTGAAGCTTTAACATCACTCACTGATCAAATTAATTTTATATTGTATTATGTTGAAACTGATATGCACATTTTTTAAAAAAAATTTGTAGCAGAAACAATTGGTTTTCACAAAAAAATTCACATTTAGCTGAAACTTTTTCTGGTATGTGACCTACAGGCAACTGTCACACTAACCAGACTGATGGAGGAAAAATAGGATGACATGTGCACACAAGGGTGGTTACTTAAAGTGTTCCTGCATTTATGGTTATTTTTATAATTGTAGTACTGTCCAAGTTTTAAAATATTGCACCAGTAAATTTCCATTCAGAGAATAGTAAATGTAGTATTATATGTTGAATGAAATGGGAAAGTTCTTTCACTGAAGTCTTAAGTTGTTGATTCACATCATGGAAGCTTGTTTGTGTGAGGGGAAAAAAAAAACGTGTGCAGCTGTTGGGACACACTCGAAGTTGGGAAGTCAAGTGTATAGTTCAATATATCATTTTTTCATGTTACACCAGACAGTGGAATGGAAAGGGCGTTAACACAGTCTTCTTTGTCTGCGTCTCTTCTGCCTAGTATGGATTATTTATGAGCAGGTGATGATCGCAGCGCTGGACTGCAGTCGGGATGACTTGGCTCTGGTAAGTTTTTACCGCTCGTCCTCATACACCCAAGAGCTTCAAAAGCCATCGTTCACCCTCTCTCACAGCCATTCCTACTTTGCAGCACCCCTCTGCCAAATGTGAAAATCTGATTTTTATTTGGCCAAATGGTATTACTCTGTCTGTACTTTGGAAAAACAATTTTCTGAGAGTTGGAATTAGAGGGTGTAGCAAATGAGCGGAGAAGCATGCTTCACGTGTTAGCTGAACTTGGCCATCATTTATGGAGTTCAACTGCTTTTTCCCTCAGGATTTATTTGCCATCCTGAAGCTTAATGTGATGTTTCTGGGTTCATGTTGAAATATTCATAGCTCTGAAATTGGTCAAATCTGCATGGGATAAAAAAGACAAGAGATCATAGTAATTGAAATGGTACATCTCCAATCAGAATGGATGAAACGACTCCCTTGGCAAAAAGAATGACTCATAGAGAAAAGGCAGAACTCAGTCATTGGAATTAGATGTCTGTTGGCTATCCTTTCCGCCCCGCTGCCAGACTTTAAAAAAAAGCAGAAGGACCAGACTTCAGCTGATGGATAGCGCAAGCAGTTTGTAGCCTTTTTAAAAAAAAAAAAAAAAAAATCTCATTCAGGATATTGCTGAATGTAATTGTAACCATTCCTCACCTCTTTCACTACTGTGTGAACAAACAAATCCAAGCTCTGTGTAGAGGAGGTAGTGGCACGGATCATCCCCACTCCCCTTCCTTTTACGGTTGCAAGCTTGGTTTTCACAGATTTTCACATCGGCAACTGTGAAATTGGCCTTCTGTTTTCATAATGTATTAAGTAAGTGAAACTGAAACATAGGCATGAAACACTGGCATTTTGAAGACGGGTGGTTTGTATCTGTAGAGGTATGTGTGTGAGAGCAAGAGTGTAACATAAAGTTTAGTTACAGCCAACTATAATTGGTCTCTCTCCTCTGCCCACATCCTTGCAGACCTGTCTACAGGAACTGAGGAAGCAGTTTCCAGATAGCCACAGAGTGAAGCGATTATCGGGCATGAGGCTGGAAGCTTTGGAAAGGTAAGCAATGGTACTGAAAGCTCCAGAGGCAGAGGAGACAAAAAAAGCTCAGGCTCACTGTTATGCATGGTACTTTGGGAGGCTTGGGGGTGAGAAACTGTTAGCAGATCCTAAGTGGTACAATGGTCTGGGTGTGTGTAAGTACAGCTTGCGTGTGGGGTAGGTTGTGTTTATGTTGGATCACCCAGCATTCCTTTGGAGAAGAGGGGAACAGAGAGAGGAACAGTTCAGTGCTGGGTAGTCCTGTGGCCCTTTTAGCCTGAGTTAGGGATTCCCGGGAAGGAAGTGGTCGGATCCCACTGTTATTCTGGGGGTCCCTCAGTCTTCTCTGGTTTCTATTCCTCCGTTGTTTCCTTATTTTGTTACTCATTGTCTCTCTCTCTGTATTTTTGTCTCTCTTTGCCCTCCCTATTTTCTTGCTTTCTTTCCTGTGGTACAGAGACCAAAACAGGACAGGATAATGTCTTAGCCCAATCGCAACTATTTGCCCTCCCCTCCTGCAGTTTATATGAAAAGTAAAAAAAAAAAAAGATAAATTGAGTATGTCAGTCTGTGCTGAACTGAAGTAAGGGTAATTCAATCTGTTTACTACCTCGCTCACATTCCCCACCAGGATCAGCATTGCTGGTTTATCGGTTATGTCAGAGTTTATGTGATAATTGAGAGTGAGTGCTTCAGCACTGTCAGATTAAATAAACGGCACACTGCGATCTAATTGGCAGCAGACAGAGCTACACTTGAATGACACAGCTTCAAACAACAAGGCCATTCCTCGCCACACATGCACATGCTCACACACACACTTGGTTCCTAAATAAATAAAGCAAATCAAAGTGGCTTGTGAGTGCTCGCCTGGTGCCATCTGAAATCTCACAAAGTGTGGCTGAGTAATAAAGTGAATGTGAAGGAAGCAGCAGTGCTGGAAGTGGGGCTTCTCAGTGCTAATGGGAACCAGAGTTGCTTCTGTCTGTTGCAGGCTGTGGGCGGGACAGTTTGCGATCACTGATCCCCGCCTTTGGCTGCGAAAACGTCAGTATTGCAGATTGCCCCTAATAGAAAAAAAGTTCTAAAATCATCCGTCAGCACCTGATTTGACATGACAAGTGAAGTGCATATGCCTCCTATTCCCAGATTGCTTTACCGTATGATTTGATATTTACAGCTCATAAATTTCCCCTTTAAACAGAATCATGTGGGCTCAATCCAATGGTTTGAGGCGCGCTGTGTTGGATATTGTTGCTTATCAGGTTCATATGTGTGTATTGTGGTATTATGTATAGGCCAAGAGACAGACAACTGAACCAACAACTTAGCTGCGGATCTGGACAGATGTAAAAGCAGCAATTTAATTTTGTTTAAAGGTGAATCAAACTGATTACAATCAAATGAAAATACAATCTTCAAAACAGTGTGCTTTGTTTATATTGATTTCATGACTCATTGTGAAGTGATATAAGCCCCTCACAATGTCTGCTGTTTGACCAGCAACCTAAACTTAAATGAATGTTTATTTCCTCCTTTAGATCTCCACTGATTTCTGTACAGCCTCACTGTAATCATAGGAACCTGCCACACTGTATACAGAAACTTGATTACCTTGAACTTTGTTTGATTTCCCCACCACCTAATTTTACTCGACTGTGAGCTCGGTTTGGTTAAAAAAAAAAACAACAAATTTGTGTTCTTTTCGCTCTCTCTGAAGGTACGACGAGGCCAACAAGCACTATGATGCCATTCTCCAAGAGGACCCCACCAATACGGTAAGACTGAGGAGCAGGGCAAGAAAGGGGAAAATCCCGCTGCTTAGCCTTCTACTTTGCTTCACTTTGTGGTCTCAGCTTTTTGGAGGCCTGTAAATCTGCCGAGGCACTTTGGAGTTAGCAGTGTGAGTTTGCTAAGTTAAACTCCCCATGGCCTCTCTGACCTCAACCACAGTGCTGATCAGCCTATCACCCACACAACTGAAAAGCGTTTAAAAATGGGGGCTGGGTGGGTGGGGGTGATTCATGGTCTTAGCCAGTGTCAGACATGTTTGGTGGAAGTAAAGTGTAAATAAAGGGCTGGCCTTTGAAGATGGTGATTTACTGAACCTTTCAGACCCCTACACTGAGTGAACAGGGCTGAGCTCCTGTCCCACCTTTTCTATTGCCGTTTGCTTGCTTCAGGTGCAAAGTCTGCTGGGAACTATGCAGTTAAAACAGATGAGCCCAAATAGCCCTTCCCCGGAGCTCTGCCCTTGCTATCTTCAATTTCACAGTTCATCTCTTTGAATTGACTTGCAGAAGCATGTCTAGTTAGTGTTCTGCCAATCCCATACCACCACCCCAAAACATAATGTACCTGCTGCTAATTGTTTCCATAAGGACATGTGGCCATACAAGAAAATAAACCTTTTAAAGGGTTTTCAAAAGGAACCATGACCGTATTTATTTTGGCTACACCCCTCACCCCAAAGATGTTAAACAATTTCCTGTGCCACGCTAACCTATGAGTTGCTTTAGATTTATTAAACATTTTCTCTTAGTGCTACAGACACAGCATAGACATTTGTGCTTCGGATGCCATGTGAGGATATTTGCATTGTTGGTTATCTACTAGAACTTTAGAGACAGAACCTTACTGAAAAACTGAAGAATCCTTACAGTGCTCTATATCCCACCCCACTTGCTCTCACTGTGGCGTAGAGGAATAACCTCCTCGTCTTTATCGAGCCACAGCTGCTGCCTGCCACCGTCTCACTCCCACCTTCACTTTGTCAAGACCATCTCTGTTTATTCTACGGGTTTGTTTCCGTGGAAGTCTGCAAGTCAGCCTTTAAAATAAGCAGGGCAGGACATGGGCAGCTCCTCTCAGTTATATTTCAGTCAGGTCACTGGATATACCTTTTTTCTATTCTATTTGATAGCGTCCAGTAAAGTATGTGGCATTTGTTCTAGGGAGCATCAGCATTTTCTTTTCCAGAGTAAGTATAATATGGAATTAGAACTAAGTGAGGTTGCTTACTGACTTGATTATAATTTCTCAATCTCATGGTTTACGCATATCTGGCGAAAGTAATTTATGCTGAGGGCTTGATCCATGCCATGTCTTACAATGAAATAACACTGGGATGGTTGCAGTGAATATTTTAAAAAGATTTTGTCCCAGTCATGCTGTCCAACACAAGTTTGAAGAAAAAGCCACAAATTGTGTTATTTTCTTGTAACACTGTCATTTTCATATACAAAATGGGTATTGCTCCAGCAAATGTAAGTAATTGGCTTCATCCGCAGCAAATTGCTTTATCCACTGTTTGGACAATGGGTGTTGTAATTTCGCTGAATCCCAGGACACCTCCCCAACATGGCACAGATCTGGGGATTCCGGGGACATCCTCGGAAAGGGAATGGTCAGTTTCCTGGTTTCTGCATGCTGGATACTGCCACCCTAGTGAGCGTAGACTGTCAGTCAAACCTGGGGCCGGGAATGGAACAAAACAGACAAATGGGTCCTCTGTCCCTGGGATATTAACCTTAAACCCTTTTCCCACAATCCTTGTCCTGAATTGGGTGTAGTGGCAGAGGTTGGAACGATTATATGATGACATCATTCAGGTCACCTGTCTTGGAGCTACGACTATCTCCTCCGTACATATTCTCCAACATGCTCTTAAGAATCAGGCAGGGGATGGGCCTGAGAAATGGCGGAAAATTGGCGACCACAAGGAAGACTTGCGAAGCATCCCAGCATGCGAAGCAGAGATTGGAAACTGAGCTGTTGTAATTACAGGCTGTGGAATAGATGTGGTACCCATTAACCAAAATTGTTGAATCAACAAAAATTGCTCAAGGTTTTTTTTTTTGCCATGGTGGTGTCCAAAAAATGTTTCAAACTCTTAGCCCTTCCATTGCTTGCTATGTTCCAATACCTACAGCAATGATCTGGCAAAATTCTTGTCTGCATACGTAAATGCATTTTTTTCCTCCACCTTTTTATTTCTTCTTCAGAGTAATTCATGTTGTGCAATGCCCACGACATTTGCATAAAACGATATACCAACTCACTATTTTTTTTTAACATTGAATTGACTCAGTTATTGAGTTGATATTGAGTTCCTGCACTCTCATTTCACTCTAATTGTTCAATATAAAAAGCTAATATTTCTAAATAAGCCTCTGAGGTCACATAGACGACTCCTGAGGTTGATCCGCCATCATATGCAATTACAGATTCATTGTGGGACAAGATTATATTTGTCTGGGTCAAGCCATCTGAAACTTAAAGCCCCAATTCATGATTTTTTTCCCACATAAATGGGAAGTCTTTTCACAAAAATACTCTACTACTAAGAGTTTGATTTAAAGATAAAAAAGCAACATTCTGTTTCATAGCTGATCATATTGAAAATGTATGCCTGCTATATACATATGTAAACAAACTTTTAACAGCATCGTAAAACATTAATTTCTTTCTAGACTCTCTTTTTCTCTTCCTTCCTCTGTCCAATTTCAAGTATTTACAGTGTGCTAGGTGTGCCGACCCTTGTTGTGATGTTTCTTGTTGCAAAAGAAGGTTGCAGTAGGTCGTAGCGAAGAGCCAGCGGTGATGTACATAATCCCGTCCTCACTTCTAAGATCTCCTCAGTGCGCTAATTAAAAAAGAATCACGGCAACAGAGGGATCAGACCCACTGCCAGGTTTTTCTGGATCATTAGTTAGAGAAAGGAGGAGAGAGAGGAGTGGTTTGGAATTGCTTCTTGTTTAATAAAGTGCTGTGTGACTCTGGGCTACCAACTTCCATATGTTCCTTTTAAGCCCCAAGTGGTTCTTTATCTTGAAAGGAAAAAAAAAAAAAAGAGGAGAGAGGTGGGTGTGGTGATGGTAGTGCACAAGTGCAGAAATCCACATTCAACATCACTGTAGTGTTTGTTTTAGTTCTTTTCTGTTCTGTTTTCAGTCCTTTTTTTTTTGGTATTGGATGAGGAAAGATCCCACACACCTGTAATTTAGTTCTGGTGAGATGCACTTGATGTAATGTGGTTTGATCTGTGCTTTGTAGTCAGGACGTGAAAAGAGGAAATAATGCGTTGACCTTTCACCGCTGCTTGTCGTTTCATAACATTTCAATTTACCTGTAATTTTCTCACAAGTTGCCTTTAGATAACCGTGATCCAAAAACACACACTTGTAGAAATCGTTACTGTTTGTTACAATCCTTCCTCGCCCTCTCAAGATGTTGTTCTCTGAGAGGCTAAAATTCTGTTTGTCAATCAACACTGCAGTGTCTCTGCAGGTTCCTGTCCAAGCTTGATGGGTAAGTGGATTTCTTGTGATGTCAGTGTCAGAAGAGGCCCACATTTACAGCTCTCTAGATATGACTCATACACAGCGCTCAATGGCTTTGGTTAAGAGTGTAGGAGAGGAAGCCCCACTCAATCAGCTGCCAGTCCATAAATAAAATAGGCTGTGGCAGGGCAGTGCAGTTCTAATGGAGCGGCAGCCTCCTGTTAAGGGTTTCACTTACTACCAAAAGAAGGAGGAGGAGGAGGAGGAGGGTTGGCGGGAGTAAAACATTTGGAAAAGTTGCAGCAGCAGGAGTAATACTTTCTAATTCAGATTGATGAGAATCTAATCCACCTTAAGGTCACTTCAACATCAAAACGAAGCGGAAAGCAATTTTCAGCTGATGTCAGTTGGGCTGGTGCAGCTCTTGATGCGTGCCGTGCCGGCGAGAAGACAGGCATTGGGGTTTAGGGGAGTGTGCCATTTTCCCCACTTGGTAAAGGGATGACTCACCACTTTATCTCAGCCACTGAGTTCATTCCAACTCCCAAACATTGACTCATAATGTGTCTGTCCATCTCCTGTTGGACATGGCCACTAACTATCTCCAATTATGGATTTAAACGCTTGTCTTCATTTAAATTTTCCAGTAATAATACAGATAAAGTTGACAATGTTTTTGCCTTTTGTCCTTTTATTTTCATGGCTGTTGTAATGTACCAAAGTGCTGATTCATCTTACAAAAATGATTCAGTCTCGTAGCAAAACAGGATTGTGGTGCTCTGAAAAGACACTTATGTGAACACTTAAACTCACAACTGTTACTCACTCATCCTTTCACCCCCCTTCAGACAAACACTTGAGGAGCTGAGTTGCTAATCCTGTTTACTCTCTGCTCTACAGGCAGCGAGGAAGCGCAAGATCTCCATACTGAAGGCCCAGGGGAAGAGCGCTGAAGCCATCCGGGAGCTCAATGAGTATCTGGAGCAGTGAGTGTTTCTTCAAGAGGGCGAGAGGATCAGGCACCCCCCCTCCTCCTCTCCACCTCCCCTGGCTTTTATTTTAATTAAAAACACAGTTTGCTGTCGATTGAGCTGGCACAACATCTGCACAAAATGCCAGCAAACTCTTTCTCCTACCTCGATAGTTGGATGACTGTGATTATTGTTATTGTAATGCGAAACACTTGCATTCTTGCTTTACTTTGTAACAAATGCACTCTATATAACTGTTTTGACTTGATATACAGTACCGTGCGTGAGGAAGATAATTTATTCATGTATTCATTGTGTTTACAGGTTTGTTGGCGACCAAGAAGCGTGGCATGAGTTGTCAGAGCTATACATCAACGAACATGAGTAAATACATTTAATACATTATAATTATTTTATTATTATTATTTAGTGACCCTATTTTTTATTTATTTAGTTTTCTTAGTTTTTTTGCACCATAAGCTTAACGCCAATAAGGATTTACTTTTCACTTCCTGATTGCATAGAAGACATCAGTGACACTTTTGTCCCCAAAAAAGTTAGTCATCACTATAACCAAAAGTCAGCAAGTGTGACCAATGCTGGCATCACAATTTAAAGCTTGACATTAAAATTTGGATCATAACATATCAGGAATGTAATTAATCTGTAGATACTCAAAACGAGACCAAACTTCTCTATGGATGTCAGTTTTCGAGCAAGCGACAAAGGCCAAAATGTGACCTGCAACAGACGAGATGAATCTTGTTTCATGATTCACGAGATGAAGCTTGTTTTTTAGCCTTGCTGATTGCTGGAAATGCCTTTTGCTACGTGACTTCAAACTGAAGCAGTTGTCGATGACTTGTGGCCCCTACTGGCTGGTTAAGAAATTGTGTACCACTGTGTTATTTGCAGAAAGACACACATATACGTGTGCACACTCACACACACAAACTCCAGGCTTACAACTGGCAGAGATCACAAGTTGGCATTTTTGGCTTGTTGGACAGTGAATTTGTTCATAACAGTGGCACAAACGATAAAAGATAATCTAGTGAGATGATCACATTCTGAAGAGAATTTTTGTGAGTTTGTTATTTTACTGTGAACAAAAATCAGTTTCTAGTAAAGTATCCACATGTTTGGGATATCTGTCAGTTTAACAGGGCTTCAAATCAGACTGATGGCTTGATCTCCAGAGGGCTGTTGGATGGCCACAATGGAAGGCGGTGAGATGCCTAACTCAGCTAGGGGTCTGAATGGAGCCCTGTCCATGTGTGTCACATAAGAGTTGTTTAATAGGATTTCAGTCTTAAGCCCCCTCTCCTACATACGTGAGCAGAAAGACTCCCTGGCCTCCCACTGATATCTCAGTTGCCAAGGAGAATTACCAGACAGACAAGAGGAGTGGAAGAAAAAAATAATTTTGTTTGTGTCACCTTTTATCCCTCCTTAATTGTCTGGGGCTCAGAAGTTACTGAAGCAGTGTCTGCTGTTGAACTATGGTTTTATGTGTGCGCTTGTGTGTGTGTGTGTGGGCATACTGACTCTATGGTTGCTTGGTTGCTCTGGTAAGAGGGCAGTGGCAGCAGGAATGTGTAGCGCAGTGAGAAGGCTACTTATTGGATATTTCATGCTTTTGTCTGGGAGGCTTTATTGCTGTAGTAGCCAGAGGAAATCCAGGGGTGAGCGGATTATCTCCCAGCTTATCCCAACACTTCTAATATCACACCATTCACTCCCACAGCTCCTTATCTACAGGCGTGTCAATTTCTTTTCTTTGTTTTCTTTATTTTGGGTTACAAACTCCCTGTTTCCCCTCCTCCTCCTCTTCCGGATAGCCCGGCATTATCGCCACTCTTTTCCAGAGGGATAGAGCAGGGGGCAGAGAGAGAGCACTTGCTGTGAAATTCCCAGGAGAAGGTGGTGGCACTTTTCTTTCCCCCCCAGCCAGAGAAAACAGAGGGTGATGGAGAAGCGAGAAAGAGAAATAAACTCTCCTCCCCTCACTGCGCAACACCCTGGGAGCTAAAAATAAACAAAACATAGTGCCTCTGCAGTGCCATTGTGGGGATTGCAGCAGACATCAGTGTTAACACATTAGAAATATAATTAATAGCCTCTGGGTTGACACTGTTAAAACAATCCTTAGCCAGCAGTGTTTAGACAGGAGGTTATATTGTCTGTTTGCAAGTAATGCACAGAGCCACTGTCTGAATCTGCTGTTGGCTCTCATTCTGACCCAGTTTATGAGACTGTTCAACAAAATTGGACTGGTCATCCAAAATTACAGGATAAATAGTAATAATTTTTTTAAACATACTTTGCACAGTCTGAGTCCATTTTTGTCTTATACGCAGTCAGAATGTGGTATTGAAATGGGGGAAAGCCGCTGCTGATGGTTTTACTAACCTCCAAAAGAAACAAATAGAGTTCTTACACTCTCGCGCATGATGGTGGCTACAGCCTTACTCAAGCACTGTGGTAAAGAGTGAGTTTAGGAACTGCCATAGAGAGGAGCTCGGTGATGGTGGGGTTAGATGCCTCAGAGGAAGAGTAGAAGAGGTAAGGGTCTGGCTCTGGTACAAGATTCTGGTTGGATGGCTGATGGAGCGGGCTCTGTTGCAGGCCACGGCCACTGCATGAGCACATCTGAAAGTCTTTATGGAGAGGAAGTGGTAATTGTAAGCAGCCCCCAACCTTCCAAGCCCTCTGATCTCCCCCTCTACTCAACCCCTTCCCCCTGTTTATTTCTTTCTTTCTGTCCCCACCTTCCTTTCCCTCCTATGCTGTTAATCTTTCAGCTAGTTACCATGGCAGACTTTAAATAGACTGATAGGTTCTTCATGTTGTGGCAGGCAACATTGAGATAATTTGATTTGAGCAAAAACTCTGCATCTTAACATTTCCGTCGTTTCTCACAAACAGTGAAATGACTCTCCTTATATGCAGTGAAGAATCCTGTCTATACAAGCAGTGGTCTTTTGGTTTTTCTTGATTCTTGTCTTTGTTGGACACATGTAAAGTCTTGCAAAGCAAAATAAAAAAAAAAGGCAGTGCTCAAGAAGTGAAAGCTTGGCTACAAAGAATTACCCTAATTTTCAATTTTATTGGACCGCACTTATCAACAGCCAGTGTAGCCTCATTTTGTGTTTGTGTGTCTGCTTCTGCTTTCGGCTCTGTGTGTTGGCTTCTATTTTGCTAGGTGTACGGACATTTTATGGCTTTGTGTTCAATGATATACTGTATCTTAGCTGGTCTTGGCCTGGGCCTGTGAAGGGGAAACTGTGTATTAGAAGTGGAGTGGCAGCAGATTAGTGTGAGGTCAACAGCTCAGCAGTCTGCTGCTGAGAAGTGATCTCATCTGAGTATAGGCACAGTGTGCCAGCTCTTACTGTAGTGCTGACCTCAGGAAGGTAGTTAACTACACATTAAAGGCTGAAAAAACACACATACGGACAAGATTGATCCTCAGTGTCCCCAAAGGAGGGAGAATCACCACACCAGATAGGCTTTTACCTATGCCAGCTGGAATGAGTAATCTTTACCGTAAGCCTGTAAATAAACTTCATGTCATGTGGTTGGATCTTTACAGATCTTTGCAACATAGGCCATAAGTCCATTGCATGTAAACTGACCCGTACCCTGTGAAGTTTTCAATTCAAATTTATACCTGTAAATTTATAGGGCATAGATGTTGTGCTTCACAGTTGAGCAAGCTAAAGGATGACACATCCACAGCTGTATCAATTGGCTTACTGTTTTACTTGTCATTTCCACAGCTATGGAAAAGCCGCGTTTTGTCTGGAGGAGCTGATGATGACCAATCCTCACAATCACTTGTACTGTGAGCAGTACGCTGAGGTAGGTACCCGCCTGGATGTCCGTCATCAACCATGGGGGCAAACTGTGGAATAAATGTTAGCTGTCTGTGAATGGTGCCTCTCTGTAACACTGAGGGACACCAACACACACTTAACGTCACTGGGAATATAGGCTCATGAAAGGAGATGTGTTTAAATGTGGTTGTCAAGTGTTGCTTATTCAGATGTCATGTTGTCATTGGTTGAGCTGCCCTTTAGCACAGCTTATTTGATGTGTTTAATGCTTCCTCGCACAGGTGAAGTACACCCAGGGGGGGCTGGAAAACCTGGAGCTGTCCAGAAAGTATTTTGCCCAGGCGCTGAGGCTGAACAACCGAAACATGAGGGCATTGTTTGGTCTGTACATGGTGAGTACTGCTTTGCATGAAGAGAGAGTGGGATAGGAGAGGAAGAAAAAACAAAAACAGTAGAACCTTTTTTGTTAGGCTGTGGTTTGTCAAGGTTGAGGCTGGCCACTGACTGTGTGTGTGTGTGTGAGTGTGTAAGCGTGTTTTTGGGGGGAGTGAAGAGGGGGCTGTCAGACAGGTCAGCTCACTGCTGACTCAGATGGTGAACTCCAGCATCGGAAAAGTCTGTCCCTCAGGAGCTCTTTATTTTAGTAATAATACCCCTTTGGTGAGATTTTTTTTTTATGTTTATGACTTAAATAAATAAAGGAGTCACAGAGTAAAAAAGAAAAGCACAAGAGAGAGAACAGTACAGCTGCTGCAAGCATTTTGTCACTGGCAAATTAACCACCCAGGTGCCAGTTAGATTGTAGTTTTGGCCTAACAGCCCTTTCATCTACATATTTGTTTAAACAGGATGTTGTCAGCTAGTGCCAATGCATCATATGTAAGTGAGACTTGACATAAAAATACAAACGAAGCGGTGCAGGGAATAAAATGTGGAGAGGGTAAGCAGGTCTAACACACAGAACCCTAGTGTTTTCCTCTGTGCTGCACTGGGATTCTTCAGGTAGTCCAAACACCTCATAGCAGCTCATATCCTCTGAAACCGCTCAGAGGTGTAGAGCACAAGGGGAGCGGGGCAGGGTCAAACCAAGACATTCGCCTCTGTTAACTCTCACATTCGTCTGGACACAGAGCAGGCCCTGTACGGTTTCCTGACAAGTCATCCACTGACACTCAGGTCTTTAATGGATACTTTACATAGGGCTTTATTCTCTGCATCAGTCACAGATCTGTCTTAAGTGCGTCTTTTGCCGATTCTTAGCTAGTCTCAGTTGTCCAGTTCTGACAGGTGCAAGAAGTTCAGTAAGAGGGCAGGAAACTTTCACCATCTCACACCATCTGAGTCAGTTCGACAGTAGACCTGGTAGCACTGACCACAATTGGGTTGTGGGTTAGTTACTCACAACACTTATGCGGGGATTCCCCTCCATAATGGTGCACTCTGCTATTTGGGGATAGCCTGTCTAGGTTGACATAATCCAAATTAAGGTTTCTTGAGTTAAAAAAAAACGAAATAAAGAAAATGCTTACTGAAAAATACAGAAGCAAAACCATTTGATAGAAAAAACAGGGGCCAGGTTGACTGGTGTGTAGTTAAAGTTTCAACGCACTGGTAGGGAGAGCTTTGAAGTGCAGGCAGGGTAAGCCCTCTGGGGTTTGCTGTGTGGAGATGATGGCAGGAACATGGGAAAGACATGGGATTTGTGGTTCAGAGGGGAGCTGTCGGGGCAGGCAGAAACCGTGATTCACACAGCGCTTCTCTCACTGCTCGCTGGGTTTTTTCGGAGACATACAAGGTCCTTTCATCACCGTGAATCGATGGTGTTGGAGAAATTAGGCCCCGTTAAGTGACAATTTACGTATGAAGCATTAAAACGCTCACTTTTTCCTCCCCATAAATGATTTCTCCTGTGTCATCAGGCCAAGGTCTGTTTTTTCTCTTCATTCTGCCACAATGACTAGTGGAGTGGTAGATGGTAAGAGTGGTTGCACATTCATCTCAATTATGCTTTTATTGCTGTTTCACCAAGTTTTGATATAAGAACACCCCTTCCCCTGTTCTCCCCTTTGCTGCTTCTTCCCTTTTTCTGTTTTTCCTCTAGTCTGCAAGTCACATCGCTGCCAGTCCAAAAGTTAGTGCCAAGGTGAAGAAGGACAATATGAAGTACGCTGCTTGGGCTGCCTCTCAAATAAACAGAGCCTATAAGGTGAGTCATGTCAGACTTGATACTCTAGCTTTGCTATATATTTTATTCTTCCAGCCATCTTCATTACTCTTGTCTGGTGTCTCTGTCTTCCACTAAAAAACATCTTTATATTTTTTCCCCACATCCTCATTCATTCCGCCAGACACTGAAAACCACCAATCGTATTATCTTATGACTCCTCTGTTGTGTTTTAGCTTTCATGGGGTATTTGCACACAATATCCAGACATCCAGAAATCCCCTCATTTGCATAGTATGTGAAAAGTATTCACCCACCACTAAATGACCCCTGAATGCACATCAGTCCTGAAGGATGCCTGTGACTTGCAGTGTTGTAATAACAACTCTAGTGTCTCTCACTGCGTCTCGGGGTAGGTTTACTGTTAATGTGCTGATTTAAGGCCACAATGTCTATTAGGACTTCATTCCACACCCTGGCCTCACAGATGAGCTTCTCATGGAGCCACAAACTTATTCTCAGAGGACAACAATCAAGCTAGACTGTAGTGGGGAGTTGTCTTGTTCAGTGCTTCCCATAGTAAGATTCAATGACCCATGAGTGCCTTTCATCTGAATCTAGGAGGTCCTCAGTGAAATTCACAGGCCTATTTATATAATTTAATGTGGAAACCTTTCTTAAACGGTTATACTGTACATTTAATCTCAGATCCACAAATTGAAATATTTTTGTGAACAAGTGTCCTTGACATTAATTCTGATTAGATATTTATGTACATTTGAGGATAAGTGAGAAGAAAAATTTTAGGACCCTTGTTGTGACTCTGACTTCTTACCATACAGAGAGTAAGAAACTGGGCAAACAAGGGAGATTAAGGATGGAAATGTATGTGTGTGCGTTTGTGCTCACATATTTGTAGCACGCAAAGCAAGTAAGGGAAAAAGTGAGGAGCTCCTCAGATGGTATCACTAAAATGGTTTATGCCGTTGTCATGACAACCCAAGTATAAAAGCATATTTAAAAGAAATCGGGCCATATGTGTTGCTTATTTGGGCATCGACAGTTAAACATGTAATAAGCGGTTCCTCGCTCAGCATGTGTGGGTCCTGTAGAGAGCGAGAGGCTCCCCACTGAACCTCTAAAAACCTCGTCTCACCACACTCTGCTCTCTTTGCCTTATAGACACATTTCACATGTTGAGGACTCAGACAAGTATGAGGGCTCAGTTGGAAAAAGTGTGCATGTGAGGAACGTCTTGGTGAATGGCTGTATTCTTTTGGAGCTCTTAGCTTTTATTTGTTCCTCCCATTAAGTTTGACTTAACAGGAGTGCTAACTTGTCACCTTTCACGAATGAAATGAGAACTACACTTGAGGCAATTGACAGTGGGCAAAGGGGGAAATAGAGACTCGTTTTCTATCGTCCCACTACCATGACCTGGTGTCACTTCATGCCACCGAGCACCCAGCTCACAGTGAGACAGGGCAGCGTTTACCTAAGGTACGGTGTGTGCGTGTGTTAATGAGACAACAGCATACATGACATTTCACACCTGGTTTTAGTGCAATGAACTGCTATAAGTTAGGAAGTGTCGTTTGTTTTGTTAAGGTTAAAACTTAATATGTATGCAGATATAGATCTTGATAAATTGAAAAATGTAGAGGTGCGTTGGTCAACAGCATTAGTCAACCAAATGTCTTGATTGATGCTACTCATCACTTTGATCAATCTGCTGACTGACCTTACGTCACTGTCTTACCAGGTCTTTGATCCCAGCAGGGGAGAAGATGAATATCTCTAACTGATGTTTTTTTAATTATAAATCAGAGGCCAAAAAGACGGAGAAGGACAAAGTGTGAAAAAGAACCACATTTGTAAGGGACTTTGCAGAGTCCAAATATCTGGAGAAAATAAGTGAAGGGTCCAAGGCAGCAGGCTAAGAGGACAGCTGACTTTGAATAGGAGGGCAAGGCGAAAGCATAGCATAGTATGTTGTAGTTTTTGTGTTATTCAGTCCCCAGAATCAGAAAATGACTTTTTCCCTGGCCAAACTGAGGGAGCATGGTTTTTGGAATTGAAAAAATAGCATATCAAATGAATCTGCAATATTTCACCCAGACTCACTTGTCTCATGTCATGTGTTTCATTACACCATACACACCAATTGAGCGTCACAGCAGGTGTAATCCCATCGCAACAGTGTCTCTAGTTTCATCTCAAATTGGTACTATTTTCAGTTGCCAGGCTGCATCCAAGCACATCAAACAAGCTTTGAAACAGACCTATTATTACATTTCCTCATCTGAAATTTACAGGGATTAGACAGTAGCACAACCAGTAGTGTGGCACATGTTTTCCTTACTTAAATATGTTCTTTATTGCCAAGGAGGTGTGGGAGAGGGTTTGCCCACAGACAGGGAACACACATCTGTGTTTGGTGATGTTGGCTGTAATGAATCAAATAGATAGCTACTTGCTAACCAGACACTCCCTTACATATGACTATATACACAGTTCAATAGATTCATTGTACTAATAGCTTAATTTACATAGATTTCAGTTGTCAGTTAAACCTTCGCAATGCTTTTATACAAAAATGACAAAAGAGTTTGTGCTAGTGAGTTTCCTGCACTAATTCTGTTTTGAGGATTGTTTTCGTCCTTCTCACCTCTAAATGCACCATTAACATTTGAAGCTACATTTAAATCGGTGTCAGTGAGGCTGATTTGTGCATTACCATGACAGACAGGCCATGCTGTAGTGGCCCAAAGGAAAACGGCTTCAACTGAGTAGTGATGAAAGACTGAAATACTTAAGCTACTCCGAGAGGCCAGTGGACAAAGCTTAAGTGTTAAAGAAGTTTTGACCCCCTGGTGGCTATAATGAGACATCCCAGTCAGTCACACCTTCAGGGAACATGATGTGAGCTTCACCCCACCCCTCTCCCTTTGCCCCTGTCTACGACCTCCTGTATTTGTTTAAGTTGCCTGGTAATAGTGAGGTTGCGTAGGGATTTTAACTCACCTGTGAGTGTGTATGTACAGTATGTTTGTGCAAACCTGGCACTGCGCAAATGTACTTGTAGATGTTTTTTTGGTTGCTGTGCGAGACAAGTTAAATGACAAGGTGTAAGGTTCCCTCCTGTATTTTTTTTGCTTCCCACCTCCAGTTAAATGACTTCTGAGATCTTTAAAAGCGAGCAGCGGTGTGGGCCTCTGTCAGACAGCTGCAGGCTGCTGTGGGCTTGTGCTTGCTGATTGATGGCCCCTTTAAAGCGTTGGTCGTGTCAGTCATCCACTTTTATTAGGCCCTGGTACCTGGTGATTGTCATACCTCAGTGGGAGAAAGAGGTGGGCAGGTGAGTGCAAGTGGGAACAGACGTCAGTAAGAGGTCACGACTGACTGAAAAAAAAGAAAAATGGAATTACCTCGGTGGGGTCGGTTGACATGTAAAAGACCTGGAGATGTGTTGGTTGTAGGTTCAGGGGGCTTCAAAGCAGCACTACATGGCCTGCCCTCCTGCCTTAACTCTCTAAACAGATTCTCTGATTAGCTCCTCTGTCACGGACCACAGGCTCCCACTGCGTCATGACTCTATTATCAGATGCTCTAAATAGATGTGGTGCTGTCTGGCCTTCTCTTACTCCTTGTAGAACAGGGCAGGAGTTAATGTGGTGGTCTCACCTCAGGCTGAGGAGATAATTGGCTACCGGGCCGGGGGTAATGGCGCATTAGGCAGCAAGGCAATGAAATGCACTGATCATTATAGCTACCCCACCACACACACACCCTAAATCTAGAAGAATGAGTCACACTTGGAAATTACGTAGCCAATTGCACACCTTAGCCAATGGCCCTCAGTAAGTTAGTTTGGCAAAAGAGGGAGGAAAAAACTTTTGCCATGGAAATACAGTATAGGCAAGGTTTAGGCTCCAGTTAGTTCCTGTTTGTAGAAGCCTGAGGAAGGCCAGAGTTTGAATGAATAAATGCCTTACAGCGGTAACAGCACTGCATTATGTTGAGGGTTGTCTATTTTTGCTGTGTTATTCCACAAATAGATAGACTGTAGAGGAGGGACTATATGCGGTTTTAGAAGAAAAACATAACGGTCTTGGTGATGCTTAAACTTTCTCAACCAACTCCGTGTGTTGCAAGTATTTGAAACTGTGCTAACAATGGGTCTGTGTGTGTGTGTGTGCTTTTTCTTCTCTCTGATCAAGTGTGGACACTCTGAGGGGGTTCATGTCTCACCTTGGAGGACATGCAGAGTGTGCTGTGTTGTGCAGAGGCAGCATTGAAACAGTATCACTGCTGCCTGTGTTTGACTCAGAGCTAATGCTCTTTTCATTGAACGGACCCTGCAATGCTGTTTACTCCTGTACTACGTCCTTTGACGTTCACTAGTGTTTTAGTTGCCGACATACCTTTTTTCTACATTTTTTTTTTTTCCTGGATTTTCATTTGATGATTAATATGCTGCAAATTCTCCTTGGGGTTTTATTTACATAGATACATTTTAAAATCAAGTAGGGGCTTTAATTTGTAAATTGTTAGCCTTCTAACAATGTACAAGTTAATTAATGATGAATCGTTAATATATATATTCCTCTCCACTCTTAGTCTCTTACATTAACAATCAATAAGAGTGTTAATGTAGCTTTATTATGTCTCATTGTGGCAGAAAGTGTTTCAACAGTGAGCAAAATCACATCCGACTGAACTGCAGGTCATATCTTGAACATAACATGCACTAGTGTTATAAATTTATTGGAAAGTATACTTTGAAATTCTTCTAGAAAGAGTTCATAATGATTTTTGTCTATTTATAAATGTGGGTGGAGTGAGGTTAATTGCACTGACCCTTTTATTATGTCCCTGGTCCCCTACCCAAGGTTAAGGAAGTTGTCTTTCTCTGTGGTATTTTTGGAGGGGATGCCTTGTCTGTTGCATAGTTTAATTGGGTAGAAAAAATGTGTGCCTGTATGTGCACGCATGAGTAATCCTGGATGTGTTTGTGGATTATAATTTGCGGCACTTCCTGCGAAACCCCTTGGACACAGTGCAGAAAATAGAGTGGAGTGTTATGTACTCCTGTACCAGAGGCCATGGAAGCGGACTAATCATGTGGGCATCCTGTCTCGGAGCTCACACACACACACACACACACACACACACACTACTAAAATGGCACTTATGCAACAGTTGAGGAAAAACCCTCCGATTTGAGGTATTATTTTTCTTTGCATGACCTATTTACCAATTTTATCTAATGATCACTGTTGTCTCTCTGATTACTTTTGCTTCCAGCGTTGTAAACTCCAAACTGCAAAGGGAACTTTCTGCTGTGTTTGAGTGTGTTTGGCTCTCCATTGCTTCAGTCGGCAGAGAATACCTAATGTTCTCTTCTCCCCTCTCCTCCTCTCCTCCTGTCTCTCTCTCTCTGTCTCGCTGACTCTCCTCTCACCTTCCCTCTCTGACATGCAGCTGGCTGGTCGTGGGACCAAGGAGAACAAATGTTCCGTGAAGGCGGTGGAGGAGATGCTGGAGTCCATGCAGATCACCATGTCCTAGATGTCTTCGTCCACGCCTTCCTCCTTCCCTCCTGTTCACACACAGCCACTTGAAGCATCATGGCAGCTCGGATAGCCTTTCAATGTGGCCAGAACCTGATGTTTAAATGATTTCTACTTCTCTATCCCCTCTAGTTCTGTAATTAATTGAACTTGACATGGACAATGGAGGACATTTGTCTCCTTTAAGTGCAAAGATTTCCCAGTCTATCTGGATCCACAACCACAAATCCAAGTAATCCAATTTATTGAAACAACTTCTACATCGTATTAACCCAGCTGTTTACCTCAGACTGGCATATACTGTCCCTCCCCACCCCATGCCATCTTTTAGGTTCACCTTGAACTAATATTACTAATTAGCACATCCACATCAAGGTTATAACTCTGTGACCAGGAAAGACGATATGCTGTACAGTAAATTCTATTTATAAAGACAATGTGGAGAATCCACCCGTCTGCACTGAGGTCCTTAACTGTTTCCGTACTATCTGTAAATGAAACATCTTTATCTAATAAAACTTGTTTTCTCTAATCTATCAAAATGTCATAATAAAAGTGGGACTGATTGTCAGGTTGAAGATACATTTTCTGAATGGGTGTTTGTAGCAGCATAGGAGCAGAGTGATATTTTTTTTTTAGGGGGGGTTCCATGTATCTTAACGGTCATTTTGTCCCCCAGCAGTGACACTTACTGACACATTTGAAACTACTGTAACTGTCCTGGAAAAGGATGAGAGACGTGTCATTATGAAGGCAGCAGTGATAACAACAGGGGCATAAAAAAAGGGCCTCTTCTTTCCCAGTGATTCCAGCTGGGAAATCCTGCCTTTCAATTACCTTGGACAGCAGCTGAACTAGCTTCAGCACACTGACGAACACCTCTGTCATTTCAGTTTAGAGAGCCTCGGAGAGTGCTGCCAGAAATTAACACGCCACAAGTTGGAAAGGGGAAAAAAAAAAAAAAACAGTTTTCATGAATCTGGGAACTTTTATGAGAGGCGGCAAGAAAGACATCTTAGTGCTGTGACAGGCGGCCCTGGTTTCCTCTGCTGTTACAGCAGCACACTCAGTTCACTGGGTTCTGCAACTGCTGAATCTGAATTGATCCAAATGATCATCTTAAGTTGTCACTCACCCGTGCAGGGTCAGCTGTTACTTCCATTTCTTTTGTTTATTAAGTTAAGGCAATTGTCTCATAATTTCACTCTTCGGCTGATGGAAAACTTGAGTGTTGAGTTTATGGTCTCTTTTGGACGGCTTTTAAATTGAGAGAGGTCACCAGCCCAAAGACTGGAGTGTGGAAAGCAGTTTTCTCAACTTTTTAATACTCTCTGGCCTTGGTCAGTGGATGAATATATCTGCATTTGATTTGCCTCCCCAATCTGGCGGAACCAATGAAAGCCAGGGGACGTTGGAGCGCAAACTGACTGGAGTTATTTTTACAGGAAAGGAGCTCTTTTTTTGAAGAGTTGCAGAGTGATTCCTTTTTGTTGTGTCTCCCATTTAAACATTGCTGCACTTGCAGAGGTTATTTATGAAGTTGTAAAAGGGGAATAAAAGTTATTGATCGCTTAGATGGGTCATCAATATGAGATACTAGTATTCAGTGCCAATTGTGCTGAGGCGATGGTGCCATCTGTAGTCTGGATGAAGAACTCATGACTAAAACTTGACTGCATGCTGCACTGAGTGACAGTGCACCTGGAAGCAGGCTATCTCTGGCAAGCACTAAACATCTAAACCTGCATGTTTTGTTATTTCTAGCCTGTCTGCAACTCTGATTTGCTCAGCAGGGAAAAAAGTGGGTCACGGACCATTTATCAGTCATAAATTCCGATAAATCTTTCCCTTGCTTTCAGCTGTGCTATCCAAACATATCCTTGTAGAGTCAAGAAAAATAGCATGTTGGCCCTGCCGTGTGTCATAGAGTCTGCATAAACCCAAGCATCACTTCTCACCTCACTGTGTGCAACACCTCCACCTCCTCACAGCCATCTCAAACTTTGTCCCAGTGGTTCAGATCTCATGAACATCTTGTAGGCTCATACCTGAGCAGCAGAGCCAAAACAAAAGACGGCGGAAGGCGAGGAGAGAACCCTCTAACACCACTAAGCTGTTGGCTCAGCTTAGTGTGTGTAGGGGATTCACCATTAGCACTGCCTGTGATCCTGGATTCCCTGAGAGATTAGCCCTTGGAGAGGGTTTGCTTGTCCTCAGCTGCTCTGCAGTGGCCAGGTTAGCTGAACCGGATGAGCTCTGGGATGATAAGCTTACACCGGGATAGAGCTGTGCCTGATCAGCCTATTCATCAAAAGCAGCGGTGGTGACAGAGATTTACAACTGTCCGGGGCTCGCACGGAGAGACGAATTAAAATATTGGTCCAGTAATGTGATAATTCTTTATATTAAGGTCTGTCCTCTTGGCAATATTTCTACCTTTTGACATTAATATAAGAACAGGACAGGTCTCCTTGACCGCTTATCAAGATGACCAGGGGCAAGAGGCAAAGCGACTTTGCTCCTGTGAGAAGTGTTTAAAGTCTTAAACCACATGACTGTCAAATAAGAATGATGTCCACAATGAGAGGAGTAGATGCACTGAATGATTGCTTTGTGTAAAACTATTTTTAACTTCGTGGCCACTGAATGGTCTTGTGGACCATCCAGTTGACATCTCAGCAGCTATCAGATGGGTCTCCATACTGTCTTTGGTACAGTCATGGTCAATCATGGTCCCCAGAGGATGAACCCTGAATTAAGTAAGTGATCTGAGTTTTTTTTTTTTTTTTTGGCAGCACCATGAGGTTTGTGGTTTTGGGTGAATTGCCATTAAATTTGGTACAGACATTCATTTTGTCCATTGCTTTGGTTTATAGATAAACAGCTGCAAAACCAAGCTGTACTTTGTATTTAGTGATAATTTAGTGCAAACATCAGCATGCTAACATGCTAAACTAAGGTGGTGAACATGGTAAACACTTGCTAAATCTGTAGACTGTACAAAAGAAGTGGATGCAGCTTCTGGGTCTGAAGAATGAAGCCGATGCGTATGTGCCTTAATCTTGTGTTTGTAATGGCCAACGGGACGACTGCTGGTTGCAAAAAGTCTGATTATGTGGAAGTCTTGAGAAAATGAGCCTACTTATCTCAGTAAACATTGTCCTAATGAGTTTATCGTCTCAATTGCTAGTTTCCGGTCTTCTTCAGCGTGGCGTGATGTTCATTTTGTAAATTTCGGTCCCATTTAGTGTAAAATACACAGTAAAGCCGGGCATGCTTTAGAGCGGGGCTACCTTGTGACCAGGCAGATCTTTGAGAAACACAGAAGGCAAAAAAAAAAAAAATCAAGCATCATCTCTGGCTCCAAATAACCAAGATGGCGATGGCCAGAATGCCAAACTCGAGACTTCAAAATGTTAGTCCACAAACCAATGGGTGACTTCACGGTGGTCACGTCCACTTCTTACATGCAGTCTTTGGCTAAATCTCCCCTCACCACTGTTGTGTTGCACTGCCTATGCTTCCATTTAGCTAACAGCAACAATGTGCCAAAGTGCAGCTTCACATAGCCACTAGGATTGCTGTAGGCTCTTTATGTTGTTTGAAGCAGGGTGGTGGCTGGTGGGGAAAGCCCGAGGAATAGGCTGCAAAGGTGGGGGGAATAAGGCTTGTGAGTGATCAAAGTGAAGCAACAAGAAGAGTGAACAAGAAAGTGAAGGGCTCCAAGACAGAGAGGGGAACAGACTGCTCCATGATGCTCAGGAGCAGATCAGGGAAGTTTCCCAAGGTGAGGGCGGGAGTGAGTTGAGAGAGAGAGCAGGGCTCCAGCAAGCTCATCCATCTCTGTCTGTTTTAGGGGGAGAGGCTGGGAGAGCTAAAGATGGATGAGGCATGCAGTGCTAAATCCTGCCCCGTCCAGTCACACAACCGGGCCTGGTGATGAAATAGTGTTTTGGCTACGAGAGGGGACGGCCCGACCCACTCCCTTTTTTCTGGGAATGGAGATGCAGCAGAAGCAGAGAGTTGGACCAGCTTAATATGGATCAGTCAGATAGCACCTTACATGTAGGCCGAGAGGAGGGTTGCGAGGCGATAACTACTCCAGAACTCGCTTAACAAATTCACACTAATCTGCAACTCTTGAGTCGGCCCAAGCTTATGATCCATTTCAATTATCTTTGAATATTAACACACATACACCATTACAAATGCACATTCATCAATTCTGGAGTATTTGCATAGATCTGCTTGACTAGTTGTGTCAAATTAATGCTGTTTTCATGATGAAATTCATTTAGTGGAAAATACTGTTTGACAAGCATGAATTCATCAAAGTAGGGTTTTTTTTCTTTTTTTTGCTTTGGATAAAGTACTGAGAGTTTGCCACATCAATCCATCCTGCACAGCACAGTCCAAGCTTCACTACATGATTGTGGGAGGTGGGATGTTTATGTGGAAAGGGGGAAATTTGTATTGCATAACACAATGCAAGCATTGCATACAAAGCAGTAAGGTCATCCAGCAAAGTTATATATGTATATATATATATATATATATATATTTCTTTTTTTGTTCCTGGTCATTGCACAATATCTCCTTGCTGGTCCCATCTCAGTTTTCCTCAGCACAATTGCAGCAGCAAGAATGCAAACTTAATTTTTTCTCCAAGGGCATTGATGCTAGGAAATAATTTCCTCTCGAGGCAAGAGAACATCCCTGAGAAAAGTGTGCGTGTGTGTTTGAAAGAGAGATTGTGTGGTTATGAAAGTGTGATTATGAATGTGCAGACAATGTGCAGGCATGCCTTTGTGTCAGCTTGAGTTTATGTGTGCATGTGAGTGAGTGTGTGTGAGACTATGTGGTAATTTCAACAATATGTAGAGCTTTTGCCTGTGGAATTAAAACTATTGGCTTCAGGCGATGCTTGTATCCCTAAGCCTCTTGACCAGGAGGCTCCAGACTGCTGCGATCTTCTTCCAGAGGATATTCTGTGGCCCCCACAGGCCTCTCTGGTTGTTGCGCTGGATTCTCAGCTCTCTGGATGAAGCCCCGCCGTGCACATGTCGAGGCTGCATCCTGTCTGCAACGTTTGTCACAGTGTAGGGCATGTGTCAAATCAGAAAGGGGCAAGTTGCTGGCTCCAATAGACAGTTGTTCTTTCCAGCTCAGGCTTCTCAAACCGCAAATCCCCTCTCAGAGCGTCTTCTCAGCCAGAATGCACAGGCTTACCCCACACAAGGCCTGGGGCCTAATTACAAATGGGAGGGAAAACCAGAATTGGCTACTGATTGAGCTTCCTGGGTGAATGTTAATAGCAACCACAGAGGGATATTTTATACCGTGAGAGGGATGCAACAGAGACTGGGAGTATGTGGAGGCAGGGGAGGTTTGGGGTTGTACAGACAGAGCTTTAGGTGGGTTTATAACTACATTCAAGCTATAACATGTTCTTTTATTCCATAGGCACTGTGAGACCTCTCATCTGTATACTCTGACGGGATCCCATCCAGGAATGGTAAACACTATTTTACTAGGGTGTTGGAGTCAAAGCAGTGCCAAAGGCATTGAGCCAAACCTCTATCCAACTGGGAACAATGGGACAAATATTCCTCCACGTTGCAGCTTTGTTGCTGTGTGAACTCTTTCCTCTCTTGTTTTCGATTGCCAACATACCATACTGTCACTGGTGGAATGCAACTAAGTACAGTTTTGAGATGTTTGCCCCTTATGCTAATTTATACAACTACTTCATAACATATCAGAGGCAAATATTGTATTTTCTCTCCACTACATGTATGTGGCAGCTGTAGTAGCTAGTTAATGCTGCACTAGTTACAATAATCTTTGCTAATTTGGCAAGAAAGCAAACAAGTGGATTTCCCTAAATGCTGAACTATTCCTTTAAAATAGGCCCCATCAGCCACAACATGCTGCTTGCTCATAAATAACCCAGTAGTAATAATAATTTAGATGTTATCAAATACTAATATAACACTGACGGGAGTATTTTTAGTTTTGATGCTTAACATGATACTTATTCATCTGGCTGAGGTTACTAACATACTTTTACCTCAGAAATATTTTAATTGTGATTCAGTTTGTTTTTTTTAAAATTGTGGTATTGCTACTTTTACTTCAGAGAAGGATCTGAGTACGTCTTCCACCACTGCATGTTTTCAGCTCCTGACTCAGCATCCCACTACCTGTTACAGTATGAAGTACTGGACGGAGTTCCTCAGCTTAACTCCAGCAGCATGATTTTCCTTTTTAGTAATCTCCAACAACGTTGTTATTAATTACATCCATATGTGCTCATGTGGCCATGCATGGTTTAATTTATCAGTTGGCTGGTTCCTCCATCCTCATGGTAGCCATTTGTCTCCTCCGCTGTCTCTGGGGTGGTTGGTCACTGTTAATTTCCCCAACTATGATAACTGGCAAACATGGTGGGGTTTAAAAAACACGCCGATCCCCAGTGAAAAGCCTGACTCAGCCTGGTGTCGTTTGATTTGTGTAAATTATGGCATCAGTGAGAGATTCAAGCCTACGTCTGCAGGACATACTGACATGCAATGTGGTCTGCTGCCTCGCTTTGTCTGTATTCCTTTCCCCACTGTTCACTTGCCGTCTCATTTTGGTGCATAGTAAGGTTACCGTATTACATCCTTTCTCACATGTATCCAGTCGAGACCCATCACTCTCTTTCCCTGTGACATGATCTGTAATAGACACGAAAACATACAGTACACCCTCTGTTGTGGAAGATAAGGGGGAATTTTCAAGTAGCCTTTTCGCGATGGATGGGAATGAACTCTACCGTGTTATTGCCACGTACAATTTTATGTGCGGTCACATACACACATATACACCAGTGGATACTCGTGTCACACACACACACAAATACATTCTCGTCAGTGTAAACTTGGCAGGCTAGCGATGCTACCATCTGCTTGTGGGGAGAGGGATATGGCAGGCGGACGACCACAAACAGCCAAGGTAATAGTGATGGGTTCCACTAAGTCTCTATCTCACAGACAGCAGTAGACTCCTCATTCCACAGCGTTTGGACTTTGTACAACATGGGCCACAGCACAACGACAAAGTGCTTCTCCAGTTCGCTGGCAGCTACTGTAACATTTTTCAGACATTTACGTAGTTTTGTTTAAACCAAACAGAATCTCTTATTCATACAGTTCTTACCCTTGTAAAACTTGGAGCCAGTTTCCGCCAATACTTCCAGGTAGGGATTTCTTAATAAATGCTAATTGGGGGAGAGTTCTGCATATAACTTTAGAGGATTCTTTGCTCTTGGAGACACATAAAGCGAAGAGCAGAAACAAGCAGAAAGAAAGCTTGAACTGTGTGGTAAAGCCAGAAACCCCCCCCCCAAAAAAAAAAAAAAACACAAAAAAACAGCAAAACAAAATAAAAGAACTCAGTTTATGAGTTGGGTCCTCAACTAAATGAATAGCTAGAATCCATGCCAGAGTATAAAAAGCTTAGGCTACAAATCCATTACCTATGGCAGCATTTTAATGGACATTTTGTTCATCTGGACTGTGGACAGCAGAAACTCTTAATTATGCATTTCTCTATTTCAGGAACACTAAAACATCCAGATATTCATAGAGCCACTAATGATACTTGAATACTTGAATTGAATCTGGTTTTGAGTGATCACATTAAAGCTATGGGCGTTCGTCCAACTCGTGTTTCTTCAATCTCATATATAGTAGGTGCAAATTCTGATGTATAAATCATTACATTTCCCATATTAAATGACAGAGTTGATCAGCTAAATTGTGGTCGCCCTCGTGACCTTCCCTCAGTATTAGTGTTGGCTAAAGTTTGCAGGTTTTTCTTCGCTTTCCGAGCGAGCCAAACCGTAGAGTCTAATTTCACCACATATTCCTCTTAGGTCAAAGTGGGATCTTTCACATGAAAACAAATTATGTAGGTGCTGCATGGAGGATCTTTCACAGTCTTGCTGCAGTTTATTGTAACACATTCGACATTGCAGATACTATTGCTCTATGCAAAAAAAAACAAACAACCAAACCCATAATGCATTACAATCAATATTGGCACCGATCCACTTTGTCCATTCTTAATTATTCATCAGTTGTGCGTCAAAAGCAGCACAGAGAGGGGGTAATTATATCTGCCATGCAGGCAGACGACAAACATACCTCACCTGGTTGTTTTCCAGAATGCCTCTACAGGTTTCTTGGCCATTTACGGGAGAATAATCAATATTCTTATAGTAACAATGTATCAGTGACAATGTGAACACAGTGTGACAATGTGAAGGTGGAAGCCCGCAGTGATGAACCTGCTGAGAGTTATCACCTGAATCTGAAGCGCCCCTCAGCTTTGTGAAGCTCTATAGTGAGTTTCAGCTCCTTGCTTAGCAATCCCACCACAACGTCACGACTGTGGTCCATTTTCACAGCTCTTGTAGCATATTTTTGGGCCTCAGCAGGCAGTCGTACACTATCTGCCCAGCATCCACCAACACTAGACAAAGTTACTGGTAAAAATAATATAGCTTTCAAGATAACACAGGTGGTGGAAAGGAACTGAGTACATTTACTCAATTATTGTACTTAAGTACAACTTTGAGCTACTTTATTTGACAATGTCCATGTTATGCGACTTTATAATTCGACATTTCATGGGAATTATTGTCCTTTCACAGTACTCCATTTATCCAGAAGCAACAGTTGCCTGTTACTATTCAGGTTAGGATGTTACGTTTGAAAACAGGATGAGCTTGTGTGATAAAGATTAAACCAGTGGTTCCAAACATTTTTGGTTCATGACAAGATTTGATTTGAAGTCGTTTTTTCAGGCCCCGCAAGATAAAATCATCCATTATTTCACAAAAAGCAAAGATTATAGGAAAATCCAGAAGATGAATTCATTTTTTTGTAATAGAACTTGTGTAACTTTTTTCTTTTGTACCTCATTAATCATCTCATGATGCCTCACGATTTATTTTGTGACCCCAAACCACGTAACTGTGTGTAAAGTGTGCCCATTTCAACCAGCTACAACAGTCAAATGTAATGAAATACTTTTGATAGTTTCAGTGCATTTTCAAAACAATATTTTGTCATGAAAATGACAAAATATTGAACAGCGTATATTTACGCTGTTGCATTTTTGTATGGATACTTTTATCGAAGTAATGGATCCGAGTACTTCTTCCACCACCGAATAACACAATAAAAAGATTAAGAAGTACATCTTTTCAAGAAATATTATCACACGGCCTTTAGGTAGAATTACTTTAATGACACCGCTCTGGATATTATAGCTATATATCAGCACATCCAACGCAGCATCAACAACCCTACAGCGAACACAAAGTAGAGATCGGGTTCTTCTTTAAGCTATCAAATTCTGCAACGTTCAGTATAGTTTACTTTCTCTTTGGTGACCGAGACACTTTGGTCCAGCTCAATAATCTCAATTGCCACTGCCTGCTCACATTAAGCCCAATGTATCGTACAGCAATGCAACACTTGTAAAGATCTGGATAAATAATACATATCACATGCTGAACGATGCATGCTCGTCAGAAGGGTAAGGTTACCTTTGTGGTGACTGTTTGTCAATAATTGCGCTGTTTATACCTCTGGAAAGTTTCTGCAAGATTTCTCTCCCCCTTTGGAAAATAATCATTGATGCAAATTTGTTTTGTTGTGGAGGCTATGATTCAGTCCAAGATGGAGTCCGGTTTCCTCGCAGCCCAAATTGGGCTATTTTTCCTCCTAGAGGTCTCAGCGAGTGGGATTAAAAAACCAAAACTATTAAGTTCCTTGACTGAGAGCATTACTGTTTTGCCCTTGTGCGTCAACACTCTTATGGTTCTTATTTTCTTTTGATACATTGTTGGAGTGTTATCAAGCCCTTAAAGAAGCAGAGTCTGCAAGTCTACCTGAATGCTTGGTGGGCACACTTGAACCGGGAAAGACAAAATTCCTTTTCTTCGTCTGAATTACAATTAGAACAGATGGTTGCATTAACTTAAATTGTGGTATACCTACATTTGAAAAGCTGAGTTTGACTGAGTTTGTTGTGTGTTGCCAAAGCGAGGGGGTGCATGGGGGTTGATAGGTTGAATGGGGAATGAGTAAGAGCAGGGTTGACTTAAGCTTTTTTACCTTCATATTCAGTGGGTAAAGGGATTTCTTCTAGTGCCTCTGGGCTAGGGCTACTCCCTGGAGATTAATGACCTAGGCTAAATCGTACAGACACACAGAGACCACCATTATTCAAACTGACAGATCAAGGGTTGGCTCTTTAGGTATATTTCATTTGAATTAATATCTCCTTGGTGATACGTGCCATCTCATTACTTACCCTCACTGCTACCACAGATGTCACTGCCACCGTCAACCACTCCTGCAACCAAAAGAAGAGCTACGGGGGTTAAATATTACCAAGTCTTCCTCCATCGTTCCTTGTCTATTAACAGTAAAATAAGGGAAGCAAATGGTCCATCATCAAGAAGCAGGGAAGGAGTGATTTGTTCATGGCCGTCCAGTCCAGCCTGTACCAAATCATCCAGAACAGATGCCCTGATCCAGCTTGCTGGCATCTCCGCCCACCCTTCTCTTTCCTTGCTGGCTGGCTCTGGAGTCTGGGAATCAGGGATGCTGTCACTCATCATAAGCCAGTCAAGTGGGAAGCCAGAGCTTTATATGGATGCCGAAGTGGGGAGGGTTAGAATGACAACAAGCCAGCGGCTGTGAATCCTCAGCTGCTGGTGATGTTATTTTTAGTATTAGAGAAAAGTGCACAGTAGTGGTAGCAGTTTCTGTGAAGTCTGAGTCATATATATATACTACTACTTCTACTGATCACCACTAATTTCTTCATATTATTGTACTATTACTGACATAGTTTGGGTAATTTCCTGTGAATTTAAATGCAGGTTCTAGTCAGTAATAAATTAGTTTGACTGGTCAAGTGTTGGACAATCTCTATATTCACTATTCACTACTTTGTTTACAAGCCCGTGTTCTGAATAACAAATACAGTCTATTTAAAACAGAGCCAGTTTGCCATTTCACACCATATTTGTATTTTCACACTTTGAAATCAAGCATGAGCCCATAACACGTTCCAAGTGGGTGATTTAGAGAAACAGCAAATTTCCTCACAAGCTAACTATGCCATCACTCTGGGGGATTTTGGACCACGACAGAAGCTGATAGAACACAGTAAGTGTCATGTTTTTACCTTAATAAATAAAACTACAATGGATAGATTGAACAACATTAGTACAGGCTTTTATTTATTGTCTCACTGCACATAACACGTTGCTCACAGGCCAAATATATAGGCAATATTTTGCTCTTTTATTATAAAATGATTAATCTTTTGTTCATGGAGGAACCAAATTTGCATGATGCCTTTACAAAGACAATATACTGTATACCTATGAACTTTGTTGTTGATCTGTGCCTTAGTTCATCCAAATGTGGTGAGGATGAGGTTATTGGGAATTTTGTTTAACTGGACATTTAACAAGGGCTGGAAAAGGTTATTTCTTTAATCCTGCAAATATGATATACTATTAGAGATTTATGTTTTCTTGGGCTGTTTGAAACTATTACATGGCAGTGTGGGCATGTTTGGTCTGCATGAGAAAGTTCACTTCCTGACCGCACAGTGAAATCAGTTCAGCGGCTGTCGTGGCCCTTCAATAAATCTGATGGCTCAATACAGGAAATGTGGAAGTGCCGTCTGACGATCCAACATGAATTTTACTGCTGGTCTGTTGACATGCTCTCTCACTTGGAATCAGCACCAGTCCAACCTTGGGACATTGCATCCATGCATTCGCAGAAACACATTTGATACTTCTGAGAATCGACACATGCATTTTGCTTTTATTGCATTTATTTTTTACTACATGAGCACAGTTTTTTTCTCCTTTTTGTTACGAAACATGTCCAAGCCCAGATTGACAACACCATTGTCCACTATTAAGCTCACACACCCTTATGATCCAGATACTTTTATCAGGCTTTAAGGCTGTGTTCATATGTAGTGAACAGTGTGATCATGGTGGTTAAAAAATCCAAGCTGGACAAGCAGAGAGACGTGACAGTCGTGGTGCGAATGTAAGTCCAGTTTTTAAAAATAACCAAATCCCAAACCTAATTCTGTCTGAGGCATGACATCTAACTGTGAGTTTAGGGTGCCGTATTGTCCATCTGCTTTTAGCTGGTACTTGGCAGTGATGTTATGTTGATGTGATGTTGAAGTCATGTCATTTAAAGTCTGCAGCCATGCTTGTGTCTCTGTGAGGCTGCGGTGCTTTGAGCTAACAGCTAATGTCAGCATGGTAACATGCTTAAATAAAAAGAGTATTGTATTGTAAACCAAAGTATTAGCAAAACTTAAAGTTTGACTCGATGATGATGCTCAAGAAAAGTGAAAGGAAAACCACAGCTATTACATCCTGGGGGGGGGGAGAGGAAGCATCTGTAGCAGATTTCATGGATATCAATTCAAAAGTTGCTGAGACATTTAACTCAAAACCACAAATTTTTGTTTTATTTTTATATTACCAATATTTAATCAGACACTGTCATTGAGATTAAGATCTCTCTCCCAAGAGCGATTTGAGAAGAAGTAACATTCACAAAAACACAGACAGCAAAACACACTTACACAATCACAAGAATTAAAGAAACAGCTACATGAAGCAGTTACATGAATCATAGAAGCATCAGAATAAGGCTTTAAAATCTCTAAGGGGAATATATTAGTGTAGTTCGAGGGCAGTTTGCAGCTTGTTCAATTTAAAAGGTGCATTGCACCTCAAACCAATTCTGCCTACATTAGTGCATACATGAGGGATATCTAAAGTTAAGCTGTTGTTGGATTGTATACTGTTCTGCAGTGCTGGCACGCGCTGTTCCCGACCAGGACGTACAGCTCTGGGTTCCAGGAAGTGGAGCAGGCTTGGTTGCCAGACGCCATCATTTAGAGCCAGGGCATCTGTTCAAAGAATCGCCTCCCTTCCGATGGCAAACTGGAATAGGGAAGCATGGTGTCACCATAGGCGACAGCAGCTGAGCACTCGGTGCACTGGGACGCACAGCTGGAGGAGTTTGCCATGGAGCGATGTTTAGCCTGAGACGGACACATGAGCGTGTTTAATGTCAACCTGCTGGTGCATGGTGCTGTAGAAAAAGACAGGGGATATCATAAATCATTAGGATAGATTGTCTGGCAAAATTAAAACCTTTAGAAGTGCAATCACCTGTTTTTATCCGTTTCTTGCTAGGAGCCAGTGGGGGACTCTTGTGGGACACCTTGTGCCTTCTCCAGGGAGCGCAGCAGAAATGAAGATCTCCTATGGCCTTCTTAAGGACACCTTGTAACCTGAAAGCCCTCGTTAACCATTCGATAGCTAAATAGACTACGATAGAGAAAGATGCTGGAGCCATTTGACCTGTTCCAGTTGTGTGGAATCTGTGAGAATGTGCTCCGGGTCTCCATGTCAAATTTGACTCCTGGAGAGTTCTTGGCTCAACTGCGAAGGGCTCTGAGTTACTAAACAGACCCATTAGTGTTGGGTAGACGAGTGGTCTGGCCTCAGGGCCTCGCTGTGCAGCAGGGGTCCTGTGGTAGGAAGTCGTGGTCTGTAGAAGACAGGCAAGGGTCTTGGGAAGCGTGAAGCCCAATACATATGGCCTGCTGGCTGGACCTGAGTATGAAAGAGATAGGGTGTCTGTGAAAATATGTGGATATTTTGGATTCATCACATTTAGAGACCACAGAAGACATAGAAACTCACTGTGCATCTTCCTCCAGCAGCACAACCAGGGAATCGCTTTTGTATACCATGCAAATGTTATTTCATCCTCTCCGTTTTGCTTTCACTCCTACTGTTTTCCACGAAAGACAGAAATAGGAATGAATAATATACTTACAGTACTGTATGTATTGTATATCCTCCAGCAGGATATGTGAGTGTTAGACTGTGATTTGGATGGTAAAGCCCACTGTAGCAAATACTGAAAATGGCTTCTATTGAAAGTCAGTAGAAAAATTTATGTCATCATTGTTTGCGCTCTCTGATTTTGTGAACTTATGACCATTGACTTTGGCTGAACACTGGGGGAAAATGGCAAAAATACATTTTTGATGTATTATTTTATTTTAAGAGTAATATTTTATAGTATTTTTGCAGTTTCAGGTCCAAGACATTTCTTGTTGATAACATCTCAGTACTGTGGCCATCAAAAGTCCTTTTGGACTGAGACAATTTGGAAACTAACCAAAAAACATTTTCAACTTTTACACCACTTTAAAGAAAGTTGCATCATTGAGATACTTTCACATAAACAAGAAGATTCATATCTCTGCTGGAAAGTTTTGACTTTGACAATGATGCAGGTGAAACACAAAACATATGGGAGAGAACTGACAAAGATTTGGCATTAAAACACTAAAAGTTACAACAGCTTAGGTAGATGAGAAAAAACACTCAGATTTAGAAAATTTGCTCCAATGTTTTCAGACAGGTGAGAGCCAGCTAGCTGTGCAGGACCTGCTGGATATCAATGAGCAGTTTTATCTTAGAAAGCATTTGGTAGTTCAGTGGTAGCACTGATGTGCTGGAGGATAAACTTAGATATCATAATTGAAATATAATCAAATATTAGTTGCTGGTAATATTGATTTGTCTAAAGGCTAAGTTAAGTTTTATGGTTATTTAGTGGTCACTTTACCTAATACAATACTTCTACCTGTGTTTTTCTCAGCTCCATGTAAAACTTCAATAAAAATTAAAATAAATATATCTAATATGTTTTTAGTCAGTTAACTCGTGTAGAATAGATGATGTGAATGTAGAACATGTCTCATGTTTCCCAGCTCAGCACAGCAGGAGGTGGGGAGTGACTGTTTCCTCCCCCCTAGGGGAAGGTAGACTCTGACGCAATTTTTAGCAGTAGAGGCAGGCTGGCTGATTTGGTCAGCAAGAGCTGAGCAACAAGAACTACTGTCCCTGTAGCAAATGGTATATTGTACACAATGTACATACGTTCTCAGGATGTCGGACTACCGGTTTGCCAAATTCGAGCTCAGATGATGGCAACGTTGGATTTGATGTAGTGTACTGAGAAAGGCCTTTTGACTCTGTGGAGCCGCAGCGGGTGTTCCCCCAGCTTGTATCCTTTCTCTGTATGAACTGAGAGTCTGGAAAGAAAGAAAGTGAGACTCTCTACTTGTTTTGGAGAGGCCCAGCAGTTATCACTTCAAACACATACCACATCTTTTTGCATCCAGGAGGGATTTTACCTGTGGTTGTATGTACTTCCAACTCTAACGAAATCCCACAAACCTAAGGGCAACATAAAAAGCCAACTGCTAATTTGTTTACTTTCAACAGCTCTGCTCCCTTTCATCTGGTCTCTGTGTTTGGTGGAGGTTCTGGCACCTGAGGGGAGTTTTCTTTGAGGTAAGGGTCAGCCAGACTATCCTCATCACCCCTGTGGCTCACTTCAGCCACACTGGACTGAATGGGAGGAAAAAGATCTCATGCTGTGGTTCCGTATAATTTTTGGCGCGCTGAAACGGTGATATCTTTGGAATAATAGCTGTGGTGAGCAGCGCGATGGGGCCATGTATCAAATCCTGATCGATTTTATCATTACATCAGTCTTCCTGATTGTTCATTGTCATCTCATGATGAAAGTCCAACCATTCACTCACTCACTCTCTCTCACACACACACACACACTTTTCTAATAATTCAAAGTCGCTGAGTGAGTAAGGGAGCCCTGAAGTGTATCTCTACCTTGGACAAATCAAATCACTAGGATTAGTTCAGGAAGCCGTGTATAAAATGAAACACCCTGGGCCTTCAGGAGATGACTGATTCTCCTGGATTCTTTTTCCCTTTGCCATTACCCACACTTTCTCTGACCTCTCGCTGTCCCCAAGGGAGAGGAGGATCATCTGAAGATGATCAGAGAGGCTGGGTGCAAACCTTTTCTTACAGGGGCCTAAACTGATGCTGCTGCAGCACAATGGAGGGGGTCATCATATCTGTGGGGTCTTGGCAGGATGACTCATGCTGGGTTATATATTGGTCACAGCAGGGCTTCCGTTCTGGAGTTCGCCACACTTCTCAGGGGATCAGCTTTCCAACCACCACAGGGCTAAATTCCACATGTGCGTGTCAACTTGTGTTACTTTGGGCAGAGTGGTGGTGGAGCAGCAGGTGTTATCTGCTACTTAAAAATGAAGATGCCTCTCCCTCACAACATGAAGCAGATAAATGGTTTGGGGCAAAAAGAATCAACTGACCAGGATAGATTTAAGAAAATAAACAAGCTTGAGGAGGTACATATGGTCGCAGAGATAGAGAAGATGATGCATAATGAAACTGTGAACTTTAATAACCCAGAGGATGCTTTTTGCTGGTATTATGTGTACTTTTGTGTCTCTATATCAAGCGAAATCCTCCTTGTATTCATTATGATAACCATAACATCCTCTTGGGTATGATTTATTTTCAACCTGACCTCAGAACATCCACTTTGGCCTGGCTTTTGGTCAACTTCAAATTACCATTAGTTCATTGTTAGTACACAAGACGTCAGTATAATTTCTGTCTTCTCAAGGGGAGCCTATGCTTAAATCATATCAAATGATGCACCACTTATAGGATGTAGTTCAGATGTGTTTTCTTCTGCTTGCTTCCCTGCAGCTCATCAGATGAGTCACCCTTCAATAACGTCAATGAAATATTCATTTTCATACATCAGCACGAGTTCAGTTTCTGAACTCATTTGTCTTGTCACTGCAATTGTAATCACCAACATGACCTCAGCACCAAGGACATGAACTCATCACAAGCACACCCTACACACATTTTTATGAGCATTTAAAGTCAACCTGAAATTTGCATTCTCACCTTTTGTGTAAGGAGCTGCAGCTACTATTATACACGTAGCTCTGTATGACATATGAACGTTGACACAAGACATGTTTTTTCAACAAACACACAGGTGGATATACACCCTCAGTGATTTATGATGTCATGCATGTATGATGATGTCACTTTTCAACGTTCAACATTTGGAAGGATCCTTCGCTCTGTTATGTTTGCATTACACTTAGGAAGTAGGAGCTAGCAAACTAGGATAGCTACCCTCTGCTCTGCATACGCTGGACTACAAAACTGGTTTCTTAGCAAACACACATTTTAGTGTCAGTTTCATTTTAGAACTGAGGAGATTTTGTTTATCTATATTTTAAAGACAAAACTAAGTGATTATTTGAGAAAATAAGCATCAGAATAATTGATAATGGAAACAATAGTTAGTTATAGTCAACTTTAAAAATTACAAATAAGTAAATAACTGAGATCACTATGCAAAACTGATGAGGTTGTGGACTTCCAGGTTATGATATTGTGCTAGTTTTATTGACAAGGGAACTGTGACTGTGTCCTCACTAAGTGATTATCATTTACCACTCATCGATCTTTACTGGCTCTTTATATTGCCTGTATAACACCAGAGGCATTACAGTTTAGTTCTCCGGCATGTGCTGGAGGCTCCTCTGAGACTCTGCAGTTCTATACGTTTTGTCATCCCTGTAGCTTCAACTTTAACGTCCTGCCTTCAACACTTTAGGATTTATGGAGGAGTCATTCTAACATCCACGAGAGGTTTATGAACCCCAGTAAAATGTTATTTTGTTCAGTCTTCCAAATGGTCAGACCACAAACCATCCAATCGTGGCATTAACAGTCAGTATTGACCTGTTTTTCTGCTGCGGCCTGCTCCCATGGCATCCAGTCAAGACTCTGAAGACAGGCCTCCAGCCCAAACCTTTGCTTGGATGGAGAAACCAAACTGAGCCAAGCACTTCTTATTCTACAATTGTCCAGAAACTTTGGATATCTTCCATGGTTTTTTATTGGTTCAGGCCCTTTGGACTCTTGCCTTGATCACAGCATCAAACTTTTAAGCTTCTGCGATGTTTCTGTGTGCACCAAGGATCACACGAGGTCAGCTATTTTAAAGCATTCCATGTGGTCCTTGCCATGTGCGTTTGTCTATGATACAATCTTTGTTTGATATGTTGAAGGTATGTTTACTCTGACTGAGGTGAATATGGATATCGACGGGCAGTCTTTGGCTAACCTGCTGAGTTTTATGATTTTCACATTGAACAGAAGATTGAACTCTATAAAGTTCTCAGAATATTATATTTCAGTAAGTAATAACTTCTGCGATGGCTATCATTATTTAATTTAAATGCAATGTTCTATCAGATTGGACAATAGAAATTATACATTTAACTTGTCAATTTGAAGTCCTGCGTCAGTTTCATAGTTACTGACCATCGCTTTTGGCCATTATCGTTGACTTACTGCTGCAGACCCTGATGCTTGCTTTGAAACCACACAGAATCGTATCTGTGCACAGTTCTGGCTCCTCCTTACGATTCAAAATGACATGATTGGAGACTAATTTTCCATGTGTCTCCATCCACATCAATTTCAATCATAAGGAAAAGCCTGTATTGTAGAAACAATTCCATGCGCTTATTTACAAAGACACTTGACGGTGTTTACCATCTTCAGATGATTGACAAGCAAGGTTTTCATTACACTTACCCCAGAATGGACGAATGTTGTATAATGAATTGAGTTTTACTGTTATTTTTATCTTTGGGAAAATCCCAGTCTATTTTTGTCCATTTCAATTGGCATAAACAGCACATGCACTATTATGATTTCCAGTGAGTGATAAATCCCATGGTAATCCTATGAGTGATGTCCTAAAATTTGACGGAAAGAGCACAACATCTTAAACTGTACAAGTGAGAAATACATTTTCCCACCACAAAAGGATTACATGAAGGAGACATGACTAGAAACAGGCAGTGGTTTGACATAGAAATAGCACAGTGGAAAGTAAGGCTGTTGTGGTTGGGGTGGTGAAGGGCTATGTACTTTTGCCTTTAACTGCAGTGACCCAGGTTCAATTCTCAACTCATAACGAGAGGACTTCTACTATAATTGTTTTTTTTAATTTTACTTTACCTTCACCGAATCATTACGAGTCCATCCTAGCACCAAGCAGTAAATAGTAAAACTATCTGGTGAGCCTACTGTCGTGGAGCATTTACCAGCTAAAGAGCATATTGCTTTTTTTCCCTCAGGAGTTGGTGGAGACCAAAACAGAGCTAAAATGAGAGTAAATATTGGAATCATCGAGTCAACACAAACACGACTCAAACCACTGCTCCAGCCTATCCACTTTATAAGTTGATAATTTGTTGGTGTTGTGTAGACTCTTACACTACCCCCTGGGGGGCAAACAAAATCAATAAATACACATTTAACAGCAACCAAATTGTTTTTTTGCCAGGTTTTGTTTCAAACAGACAATTTCTGACACGACTGATCTGTTTGTGTGGTTCGTTTGAACTTTTGCTCACTGAACAGCAGATACTGTAGAACAACAGACAAAAGGTCAGGCTCATATGGTTTCTTTGTGAATGTACTTGGAGCAAGTTCAGACCCTTGTATTTATGACAGATGCGTCTCAACTAACATTAATATCTAACTATTTCCATATCTAACTGTTTTCTGGTCAGACCACCAGTGAGGATTAATGAAACCCTTCAAGCACAGTTTAGTTACCTGAATCAATCTTTCTCGAAATACACAAAATGACAGTTTCCAAAACTGGTAGGTAAATGATTTACCTAAACCATAATTGTTATTTTTTAAAAATGTATTTTCTGGTTATTTTTCGTCTTTGTTGCGCCTTTCATTGGCTTGGCCACACTGCACATTGCTCTTTTTGGCCTCTGCTGAAACTGGTGGAAAGGAGAAGAAAAGTTTTACTGTATCATTCCACCCATGGGCTTTTCTATTAATAATGTCAGCTATTAAACAGAACAGCTTGGTGAAATGATGACAAATCATGATGAAAGACAAGTGGCAGAATGCCTGGTCAGAACTGATCATGCCATAATTGGAAAGCTACAAGATTTATTCATACAGGTGAACATATGTGATGAAAAACTGCCCACAGCTATGACACGGATCACCTACTTTCTCAGTCAGTAAAACTTGCATTGGATTACGTGTTCAGACAACAAACTCAAAGAAATAAGAATCAATGTATAAGACTTTAACCACTGACACTACAGAGCCACCTCTTACTGTCCCTGTTTCCCAACTTAACACACACATTTGGCACTGCATAAGGGAGGCTAGTCCTTGAAAATTGTGTTACTATGGTCACACACACTGTGACAAGCACATTTCCATGTGTTCTCCCCTTAAGGCAATGAATCAATCAAGCTTACATGTAATAAAAGCGAAAAGGGGGTGTGATTATTTTTGCACTAAATACTGTGTTGTCAGAGTGCCATTTTTTTTTTCTCTATTGCTTCTTTTACTGCTGGTCACAGATGAGTGTTTTATGGCCCCACGGCCCCCAGTGCACAGTCCTGATGCAGTAATGGGGCCCTCGCATTCCCGGAAGACTGCTTTTTAAACAGACTGACATTGTAATTATGCCTGGCAAAGGTCTATGACGCAGCATAAAGCGGTGCGGCTATCTTCGTGCGGCCTGTGTAAAAACTTCTCCTGGAAGTCTGGGGCCACATGACTGCAAGACAGACCTCTGCACCAGAGCTCACACGACCCTCACTGATGGCTCGGCCAGTGAAAACCATCCTGCATGTGTGTGTGTGTATTTTTTTAAATTTTAAGTTCTGAAATAACAACGAAGAACAATGGAGGCGCCAGGCCGCAACCCACGCTGACTTAGACACACCTAGTGCAGTGTTCAACAGCCGCTCGGCACCATATTCTGATTGCTTGCTGCAAGTATGTGGTGTTCGTATTCTAAAAGAGCAAGGAGGACAAATGAAAAGAGTGTTAGCGAGTTATGGGGTGGCTTATTGGACTCTGGTTAAAGACCCTGGCCTGAGCAGAGGTCCGAGCTGTGAGGTCATCCAGACAGAGGGTAGGATTTTACACGCCAGCGGGCGTCGCTCTGTGGGTGGTGCACAGCAAGGATAGGGGCCAACTTATTAGCTGTCATACTTGTACCCACATATTGGATTTCTTTGAAATAATATTTGTGTTTCCCTGAGACTCTCCCTGCCCAGCATTTGGTCCAGACTGTTCATTTGGCCCCAAAACCCAGGAGAAGCATGTGAAAATATCAAAGATAGCGCCGCAAAACCAACGAGAATGTGTAACAATACCCAGAGGCCAAACTTGTGTTTCCTTGTATTTCATCCACTGCGTCTCTCCTGCAGCCTGACAGAGTTGATTTATCTGTAACTCATTCTGAAATGACAGTTGGGAAAGAATTTATTGTGTTTTCTAAGTGAAATAAACCATGTCAGGATGATGTGAAAATTATAAATGACTTTCATAAGAAGTTGCTTGGGAATAATATATGTCTGACTGCAGTGCTACTGCCATCGTGTAAACTATCTGCAAGGCTCTTGTCCTCCTATCTTTAAGGGCTGTTTATGAGGAGAATAAAGGCACTGAAGGTGATCTATGAAGAGGCGTTCTTTGAGGCAGAGGCAATAATGGAAGAGGTGCATTCATGTCTCGTCTTACAGCAACACTTACTAAACTGAGGAAGGATGAGGGACATCGTGTGTGAAGTGAGTGTGATACTTTAGCTTTCTTACTCCCAAGAAACTACAGAGCACCCCCAGGGTCACTCTTTAGAGAATTATAGTCACTTCAGCAGAGAAACTGAAACTGAAACTCAAAAACTGAAATCATTTATAATTTCCGCTGCACAAATCCTCTTGACCGAATGTCAAGTTGTTGATATTTCTGCAGTAATCTTCCTATTTTTGCCTTTTTAAAAGATATTTGCACTTGCTAATCGTGCATTTGAAGTGAGCAACACAGTCAGTACAGTAGCTCCTCAGATGGGGCCATGACTTTATTTGTCCGAAAAGCTTTTATTTTGAAAACTCTGCAGGAAGTGCAAGTGGATATAGCATAGCGAATTAGAATTAGATGGAATAAATCAGTGCTTCCCGCTCTACCAAGATCTCACCATGGCTAGTTATTATGTAATAAACATGTCATGGGGGCCTGTGACTTTGATGAAGCTGCATTTTGGAGTGACGGTAAAACTCAATATTCACGTTTTATTGATAAAAGTTCAGACGGAGCGTGAGGTGAATTTTAGTTGTGTTGTGATAACATATAAACTTAATGGAGAGACATTAGCGGTCATAAATAGACACACATTGCCTGAGGAATATCACTGAAAATATAACTGTTTTTACAACTTAACTTAGATAAAAAAAATTGGACCAGTGAAAAATGGCTTCGCACCAAGAAAGAGAGCTCTCAGATGTCTTTGGCTTAGAGAGGCAGAGGCCTAAGCCCTGAACCCTCATGGACTACAGTAACGTCACCAAGAAAGTGCATGAGCACGGGATGCTGCAAGGGCTGGAAATGATATGAATAGGAATGGGATAGCACTTTGCATTATGTTACATTTTTAAAAAGCAATTATACAATAAATGTACAACATGTGGTGTATGCAACTTGAGTCTATGATTACAAACCAGCCAGGGGGACTAAGTTGTAATTAAAACAACTTTCAACAAATGAAAAGTTGAATAAACATTGTAAAGCTCACAGTGGTCAAACGTTTTAACAGCTTTTACGCTCAACCATATGTAGAACAAATGTAATGGTTAGATATGGACAGCAAGCTGTGAAAAGTTTGGATTTCGTTTAAGAATTTGGATGTGTGAACATAAAATTTGGTCAAAATAATGAGCAAATGAATCGAAATGAACTGCGAACAGAGATTCCTGTCATGTGCAGTGAATCCAATCAATCCACTCCAAAGTATAAGAGAGTGAAGCTATGATCGGCAATCAATTGTGACAGTTTACTCCACAGTTGTTTTGTGTGTGTTTTTTTACCTTCTTCTCTGTCACAGTCCAGGCTACCCTACAGAGTTAACTAGAGGTTTAAAATAAACCAATTTAGTTGTTTCTGTTAAAACAGTTGTTCCTGGTCCTTCCATGTTTGTTCCGAATGCCCCTGACTTCTCCTGGTTAACCCAGAGTTGAGCGTCACAATGCCATGAACTGTGGGTGATTTGCAGAAATATGGACTTATGAAAAGTGTACATCAAAGACATACACAAGAAGAGACAGCCTTTGTGTGGATTGGGATTGGGTCAAACATTACATTGTTTTTGGCTTGTTGTTAACAAAGACACCTGCACTTTTCAAATTACACATGTTTGAGTTCAGTATATGGCCAGTACTTGTTCCTGGAAAAAACATTATCTGTATCTTAATGGTGGGCCTTTTCCACAGATGACATTCTGACATGTCCAAGTCCATAAATCACAGGTGTAAATATTAAAATGATTCCCTCAGTAATTCTGGTCTGTTCTGTACACAACCGCTGACTGACAACCTCTCTTATACTGTACTGTGTCACTGTGTTAGCTCACTTAATACGACTCTCACTCGTTATTAAGCTCAGTGGGTGTGGAGCCTGTTGTGCTGCTGGGTTAACTCACTCAATGACTCACAGACTTACATCCACTATCATGCATGTGCAGCCGTCCCGACTACCAGGGAGAGGTGGCACTATATTCAACTTTCTTTATTATGTCCACAATACAGGCTCACTTTAACACACTAGAGTAGAACCATCGTTATTGTCAGTAGTAACGCGTGCTTGCCATGAACATGGCCAACAGTATCATGGTTATTTGCCGCTGGTGGACTGTCAACAAGCTTGTCATCACGGCTAAATGTGATGTCCGTGCTTATTTCCCTTTCATTGTTATTTCAGTTTTTAAAACAGCTACCATCTAGCACGTCTAAATTGCCAAGAAGATGCAATACAAATCATTCTTTTTCTCTTTCTCGTATTGTGAATATTACAGGAAAATCTCTGGTTTCTGGCCAGCAGTTGCGTCCATTGTTGGAGCCAATGGCAAGCTCCATAATAATTTTGCATATTTTCTGTTAATGCTGCCTAATTACTGTTTGCTTGTTCATTGCAAGAAAATGCCTGAAACGTGTTCCCGATTTCACTCATTTGACAAAGCACCACGACACAGTAGACAGACCTCACCCCCCACCTAGTTACATTGTAATGAGAATAACCACAATTCTGTCAGAAAACAGTCATAGTTAGCAGTCGTAACAGAACAATAGCAAACCTCCACAGTCATAACTCTGCCTCGGAGCCAACGCAGGCACTGGCACGAACGCAGCCTCTGAGGTTGAATAAAAACGGAACACTGTCAAGGTCACAGTGCCACAATCCACTCAAGCACATTGCTATGGGAAGTGGGAGATGTTGAAACAGATGTTTTTCATATTGGCTTTGTGGCGTGGAGTTGATGAGTGTGCTGTTACATTAGCGCGGCATGCTGTGCTGCTGTAGGAATCGCATTCAATTTCATCTCTCCCTAATTACTAACAATAAGCTCTCACTCTCTCAGCGTCGATTTACACGGATCCCTCTCAGGATACGCACGGTCACAAGAGTCACCCCGTACCCTTTTCAGAGCTAACATTGGTGTGTTTCAGTACTCTCTAAAGGTCTATTAAAAAGCCCCTTCGACAACATCATTTAGACAATTTACATTTGTGGATCAAGCAAAAGCAGCATGTGTTTCATTTTTTGAACGCGGGCCTTTCCCACGAGAAATAAAAATGAAAACCAAGCACTGAAAGCCTAAAATAAATAGCTTTTTATGATTAACTTTATTGACCTGAAGCGGAGGTGGGAATATTTAGAACTTTCCAACCTGGACATCATCAAAACCTCTCAGCCCTTGAGTGCCAGGATATTTTATATTTGTTCTCCTGTGCCCTCACTGCACCTGGCTGTGTAAATAACACAGGATTTGTGCTGGGTTTGTTAATGATGTTTGGAGGCATGTTATGGTCATGAAAGCAGTAGTAAAGTAATAAATAATGAGCAGATCCTATCCAAACTATGCACTCTCATGTGGATGAATCTGACATTGTCCAGCTCATTGTCAGATAAATATGTGGTCGTCCTCTGTCTCCTTTCTCTTTGCTCTGACACACATACTACATGCACACACACACACACACACACACACACACACACACACACACATACATCGTGCTATCCAAGCCTGGGAACAAATGAAAATGGACATGTAGTTAATGATATTAGAAGGAGTCCAACATTGGCTGTCTCCATTGCCCTATACCTGTGTCCCCCTCTGTCCTGTCCCTCAGTTTCAATGATAAACTGGCTTGTTTCCCCGTCACACCTTTGTGTGTCACTGCAGAGAGGCAGTCTCATCCGTGTTCCACTGTTTGTCTCAATCAGTGCCGGAGGGCATGTGTGATATGCAACACGCTGATGAGTTGAGATAGTAGATAGTAGATTGAATAATTGTGTTCACACATGACAGCACATTTAGAGAAAGAGCGACGATACAGTTGGAATAGATGACATAATAAATTCAAGGAGGGAGACACCTGGTCTTGCTATTTTGGCTGTGTGAGACTTTTTTTTTTCTTTTATGGTGGTTTGTGATTTATTAAAAGGAATTTTGGGCATCCAGCTGCTGGCTGTAGCCTCACATTTTCTGTACTTACATGAGAGTTTTATTGATATTCTCATCTAACTCTGGGCAAGAAAGTGAAATAGCAAACAATTTTTCCCAAAATTATTACCTTAAAGTGATTTCATTTTCTATTAACAGAGGACACGATAATTAAATGTATAGACTTGTCTTTAATTTTCCTCTGTGCGTTTCAACTTTCAGTGGATACTAATGTGTTGGACGAAATGTTACCGTGTCTCACTTAGTAAGATTAACATCACAACTTTTTACGTTAATGTGACTTGGGCAGTATTTCAGGAATGAGACCAATCTTCATATCCTGGCACTTGTCTGAGTTACTGACAGATTTTCATCATGAGGTCACATGAAGAAGCAACGAAAATGGAGAAAAAAAAAAAAAGAAGATAAGGTGAAATGGAGGAGCAAAATTCCACTGACCACTTCAGCCCATCACACACAGAGACACAAAGAAACAAAGCAGAGGCACAGTGGAAAATCTGCTGTCATTTGGTATCATTTTCTGAATCCTGTCTGGCCAGTTTTTTGAATACGAGGCCAATGGAAACAAGTGCTACTCCGAACTACCAGACTTCCCAACACTGCTGCACTTTTCGAAATAAAACAGGCAACCAACCAACCTATCATCTTCGTATAATGTTACACATTCTCTTTATCAAGTTCTTTTTTTTCAGTAAGCACGAGTGACTCATCATTTTCACAGAGAGCATCCCCACTACACGTCAGAGCCCTCCTCCCCTCGCCATCACCCTTTCACCCCAGAATAGGGTTTATATTCCAGTTCAGTGCAATACACCAACAGCCCTCAAGCCACACAAATGCTTCTTATTTTCACTGCAACCTCTCTATGTCTCTTTTATAAAGGTTTGCCAGAGCAGGACGGCTCTTTGGTTTTAGGAAAGAAAAGACCCGACAGCTGCCAAAAACGATCGGTGGTTGAGAAACAATGGCACGCCCTGTGTGATTCTCACTGCTCCTCGAACCCCAGACGTCCTCCTTGCTGTAATCCTCTGTTCCTTTCATTTGTCAGATCATGGTTGCCTCCTTCAATTGGTTATGTCAGTTTTGGCCCAGGAACACTGAGACGACCTGACCAACATGGTCGCTCCTCCTGCCAAAAGGACAGAGAAGAAAGGAAGAGGGAATGAGAGAAATGCTTTAATTGCTGCAAGAATCTAGACAGTTTGGGAAAATTTGTTTGAGAAATGTGCGGGTAATAAGACAGAGGCGAGGCGAAAAGTAGCAGTGTGATCCAGCGGACTTGAATTTGCTGCACTTCCTCTTGCAACTTGTGTGGCTGACACTGTCGGCCGGGCCCAGGCCCCGCTGGGACAACGGCGGAGAATTGAGAGCAATTATTAAAGTGTGGGTGCGTGTGTTTGTTGCAGCCACGGGGGTGGTGGCGGTTATGCAGATGCAGGGGAAAGCCATGCGTAATTGACGTTGACAGATGTGGACGAGGTCTACACATCCAAGATGCGAAGGGAAAAAAATTGAGGAGAGATGAGTGAGCAGAGCCAGTCCCCATAGACAAGAAGTCAGCACATCTCAGCCTGCTAATAACGCTCAGAAGTATGATTTTTTTCTTCTTTTCTCATCATCATTATCATCTTTAATTACCACACAGCAATTAGAATTTGCTTTTGCAACATCACATTAGACACAGGAAGCAACGATTAGCACAGAAAGTACCTGCTTCGGGGACAGGATGAGGTGTTTAGAGTCCTGATTGCAGAGGGGAAAAACCGACTACCAGTCGGGCATCAGCTGGAAGAAGAGGTGAGAAGGGTGAGAGAGGTCAGAGATTATTATTATTATTGTTTTGTTCCTCTGATTGTGTGTTTGCGATATGGTGATTCAATTGATGGAATGGCTACGTGCTGCAGTTTTCGGCATGTGTGGTCCTCCGAGCTGCTGCACCAAACTATTACGGATGAGGTGAGTCTGCTCTCGATGATGGCTGTGTAGAATTCAAGGGGGAGGCTTCCTTTTACTTGCAAATGTGTTTTCTATGCCAACAAGTGTAACATCAGTTGAAGATCTTGACATGCTTTACAGTGAGTTTCGAATCCTTATGAGATATTTGGATTATTGATTCTTTTTCAGAAAATGATCCTGGAAGAACTATTTATACAGTAGCCATTAAGTCAGTGATTTCTATGTCATGTGTGCAGAAAGCTGCTTGTTATTTTGAACTTATGCTGAGAACTGTGAAAGTGATTACTGCTGCGGTTTTTGTCTGTATTTCAAACGTCTGCAGCAAGTTTCACTCAGTGTTCGATTCTGACAGCAAATATTTGAATAAAGCGCAAAATTGTGTCATGAAATACCTACACACTCAGTCACTAAGGAGAGATCTGGAGCAAAGAGATATTTGCGCCAATTTCAGTGAGTTTATTGGAAGGGACGCGTGGGGAGAATAAGATTAATGGCTTTAACTTTATCTTGGCAAATAGAATTCCAATAAAGCTCAAAGAAAAATTAAAATCTGGCCAGTGTGAGCACTAAACTGTGACTTGATTGATGCGTGGGGGAAAAATAGTTCCAAAATACTGCAGGTGATTCTTTTACAGCCCCGATATCCAATTCAAACTGGAAGTTTTATTAGCAGCTGATTGTTGATACTGGGATGCTCGCTTCCTAAATGAAGTGCTGCTAACCTGGACGTGCCTATTGTAGGGAAAGATTTATAATCTTTTGGTTTTGTACAAACTGCTAGACATTTGATTAGAACTTTCTTCTTTGTTATTACACGAATTCCTAGATTCCTAGATACTGAATGCTTTTGAGGAAAATGAAACAATTGCTTACTTTAGATTCATTCATGCAGCTGATTTGATCAGGTGCAAACATTTCCAAATGGCATATTTTTAACGCCAAAAGGCAAACCGTTTAGTGTTTGCTTTGGAATTTAATGTGCAGCTCAAAAACACTTCAGCAGGGTGAATCAAAGGATACCAGCGTGGAGCTGGAACTACCAGTTGCTCTCACCAATCATGACTTTGTTCTCTGGAGTCACACTGTGCACAAAGAGATGCCTTTGACTCATGCCTTTCGGGGTAAAGAAATCATCTCATGTCATTGTGTATAATCTCTGACTTTTAGGGCCATTCTCCAACAGAAGAGTTATGATCATTTCACAATAAGCTCCTCTCTTTATCTTTATAGCTGACTGTGACTCTCATTTTCTTCCCCCTCTCTCCCTTCCATTCCTGCTGTCCTTACTAACATCAAGGCCGACTTACATCTAACATTCGCATTTTGGAGGGTCATACGGCAGGTCGAGTCCAGGCTAGCTCTTCTACACCTCCCTTCACTGCATGATGCCCTGCTGGCTGTGGAGTTCAGAACAAGGGCAATCTGATGACCACAGTCTTAGAGGTACTGATTGCTGAGGCTGAGGGCAGGCCAGAGGGAGGCCTGATGGATGGAAACCATTAGGGGTGTTGGGGCCCTTTAGGCCTGGGTCAGATGACCTGACAGGAAAATATGATTGTAACCTCTTTCACCCCACTGACACCATGGACTAATTTGTAAACTGAGTGCCTTTTCATTATGATACAAGTCAGTTACAACAATAAAATATGTATTAAGACAAATGTACCGGCACGTATACACACCAGGATATACACACTCCAGTCATTTTTTTCTGGGAAACCATCATATAGTGAAGTTTAACATTTTCATCAATACATCAGCCAGTGCCAGTTTTTAGCTTTATAGCTTTAGCTGCACAGGATTACCCATTAGCAACAGTGTGGGGGCATGGGGCATGGCCCGGGTGGATGTGTGAAGCTGGAGATGAAGTGGATGCCGGTGTGGTGGCCTGTGGTCGGGTGCCAGTCAGGCCATCATCGGGAGAAGGCCATCCCCGCGAGAGAAGATATCACCATAGCCTGGTTGGCTGACAGCTTCAGGGCCCTTATTGAAAAATCAATGTCCATTTGTGCGTCCAGCTCACCTGGCCGTCTGCCAGCTCGGCTGAAGTCACCTAATGAAGCCTGATCCCGTTACCTGATTCCTGATTCACTGAGTCAAAGTGACTTTGCAGCTGAAGTCATCCACTCATCAGGGACCTCTGGGGCGGGTTCAACATGAACCATGAAGCATGTTGTTGTTGTTGTTTGCATTCTTCTGCTGTTTTCAGTGTCTAGTCACATCTTGACACGCAGCTCCATCAGTCTCTGTTATCACATGCAGTAAAAGTCGTTGCTTAGGTTAATGGTTGTTAGAGCTTATTATGGGTTAAATATAACCTGAAGTCTATTTCTAAAACTACATTTTCAAGTTTCACAGAATCATGATGTCAATAAAACTGATGAAGAACTTGTTAAAAAAGTCCAAGTGTCAGAAATACACTGACCACACACACCTGACACACCTGCTTGCATTTTGTAAATAGTGCTCATGTCAACATTCAAGTTTTATTGTAAACCAAAGAAACATGGATACTTCAGCCAAAGTCCGTCCTACATTTTTACCTACAATTTACAAATTTATTGGCTATACAGCTAACATATATTTGCACTGTATTTTTATCTCTAACACAATCAGTTCTGCAATCTTGAGATGTCTGAAAGTTCATGGGAATTTCTCCTGTTTTAACAATCCATCCCATATGACACGAGTGCGGCTAAGCTCTCAGTGCATCAGATACATTTTGTTACATGTGAACTGCTTAGTGAAAATTCCTCTCATTCCTGCTCATTTAATGACCAAAAGTCCTGCTTGATCTGAGTTCACCCATTGGTTACCCGTGCACTGAGCAGGCATCCTGGGTAATGAATAAACCGGAGAAAACCACGACAGAATTGTCAGAACGCCGTGCTTGGGGCATATTGAGCATGGATACATGTATTGTAGCTTGAATGACAGAAGTTGAAAAGAAATTAAAAAAAGTATCTTTATTTTTTATCTAAATTTTGATAAGATGGACACATTAATTACATCCTTGCTATCACTGTGTTGTTCTAGAACTGGAAAACTTGGGTAACCTCTCTGTCTAATAGCATACCGTAAATGACTCATACCAGGATGGATTGCTAAAACCAAAATGCAGCCTGTATCCTAGACTATACACTGAGCAGTAGATTGTAACTGTGGTCATCTTTTTAAGCTTTGTGGATAAACCACCGTAATATCACAGCTGAGACTGAGGCTTTTCTTCCAGTCACTCCACTCACAGTTTACCATTAGATGGATAGAGGGACTACAATATGGTATTGTGTATTGTGATTCATTTTTAGCCCATGCGAGGACTGTGGTCTAATTGTGTCCGGGAAACCTTTCCCGTGTGTAAACGCTCGGCCACTCTGACTGATCATTATGTTAAATGTCAGCTGGCTTTAAAGTTGTGGCTGAGGCAGCTGAGCAGCAAAGCCACCCTTCTTCGGTGGATTACTGCTCTCTGTGAAGTTTCATCTATCCACGGATGAACGGCCGACAGCGGCAGCAGGCTGTAATCCTTCGGGCCACAACAGCAGTGCCTGATCCAAGGTGGAATGAAACATCCAACTGTAAAACCCCAATCAGAATTAAAATCCCAGTAACTCTAGTGGACTGGGGCAGCAAGCTGATCCGGCGACTGGTGATTACAACGGTACATGACGCAGATATACAATCCCTCTCTGTCCGGCTGGTTGCTGTTCTTCCCTCCAGCCTTGGAGGAGAAAAAGGGGTTTTGATGATGAAGTGTTTGGAAGAGCATTCCTGATGTACCTTCACTAAAGGGTGAGTCATGTTGGAGGTGGTGGGGGGCGGTGGTGAGGTCAGTGAGGTTGAAGAGGAGAGAATGATAAGGAGGAAGTTGCTGGAGGAAGGAAAGGAGGAAGAGGAGGGGGTGAGGAAGGCGCTGCTGAGGGCATTGCTCGTGATAAGAGACACCATCATCCAGGAGGGAGAGTGCTCTGCCTTTAAAGCGGCCGATGCTCTAAAAGTTGAGCTGGCATTCATTATGAGAATGACGTAGTCTGTCTGTACACCTTGTCTGTCCCCAGTCTGACCCTGAATTCGCACCGGCCCTTTGCTTCGCTTCCTCTCATTGAAGAGCAGTGAGAGGAGGAGCAATTTTGAGGAGGCCTGTACGGTAGAAATTCTACAACAAACATGTGACATTAGGTACTTTCCAAAATTCTTCTTGATATCAGGAATGCCCCCCTTGGTGCTTCCAGCATCCCCCCACACCAACCGTCCCCATCCTCCAAGCTCCAACTCTCCTGTCCCCCCTTTCCTCTTCGTTGTGGAGCCTCGCGGAGGAGGCAGTGTGTAATGCAATTTGGTTGATTAAAAGAAAACATTAAAGCACAACCTTATTGAATTTGACGGCACGTACGGATCCGGATCTCACCGGCCACTCTGTTTTATTGGCCCGGATAAAGGGGATCACGTCATTCCCCATCGACTCCCACCCCCTACACCCCCCCAGCCGGTGGCCCCGCCTTCCTTCATCCCTTCTAGCCCTAGACAAACCTTGGCAGGAGGACGTCCTGGCAGGACAGAGATTTGTTTAGACCCCCCTCTCCCTCTCTTTTCCGACTCCCCGCCCTTTCTCATTGCGCCTCTCTAACCTTGGCTACCAAACAGAGTGAGAGGGGGACAGAGTGACAGAGCGAGAGACACTACATAGGGACGCAAAGAGAGAGAGAGAGACCCTTAGCATAAGTAAAGAGGAGTCATTTTATTTGTGTCAATAAACAAGCTGATAGGTCATTAATCTCATGAGCGGATGGGTTAGAGGTAGTCACCTCTGTCTGTCCAAGATGACTCATTGTTCCGAACGGGTTCCAAGTCTCTTAGTCTATAATTTAGACTGCTTTTTGGGGGACTGAGGGACAGAGATGGGGGTGGGGTGGGGTGGGGTTGGGTAGTCTTCAGTGAATATCAAACACCTGCCAATCTCCTCAGCAGAGGCCAAGTACGCTCTCAGCTCGCCATATCCAGTCCATTTATTAGAGTTATGGTGATGAGGCCGGTCTGCCTGGTCGTGTTCGGGAGCAACAAAACAACTTCTGAATGGAAGTCCTGTGTTTAGATGACATCATCTGTGGCTGCTTCAATTACGCTGCAAGAAATGAATAACAGCACACAAGGGGTGACGTAATGTATCGGCACTATGTTCAGCCACTGAATTTAGACTTTTAATCTATATTGGCCTCGGTGCACTGTTGACTCCAAAGACTTCATAACATCATCTACAGCTTGTCTTTCAGAGTGCAGTGATAAAAGAAAGAAACTTTTTGTCTGCAGACCGAATGACAGCAGGCTCACTGTGCTGAATTGGTGTGAATGCTGAACGCATTCTAAAGATGTATTATTACTCCGATAACCTTTTTGGCACATGACTCCTACCACATTATTCAACATAGAAACTTCATGCAAACATCAAAACATTCATCTCAATTAGGACATCATTGCTATTACTTTTTTCATTCATACCTTTCATACTTTTTGAAATTTCCAATGTTTTCTGTCAGTTTTGTACCAGCCAATCGAATCGAAAGAAAATTCTACTTTTCACGCTTTTTCAAACGTATTCATACTTTCGGCTACAAACTCAAACCTGCTCCAGCTCTCACATTTTTGACGCCACAGACAGAAAATCTACGTCAACATTTTCAGCAGACTTTTTTTTCTTTTGTCACTCTCACTCACAATAGAAGTTGCAGTCATTTAGCTTTAAGCAGCAGTATGAGAGATTAGACTCTGCATTATTCTCACTCTCTGAGCCAGGAGTACACGTAGCAGTTTCTATCAGCATGGCAACCTTGACTCCAGCTGAGGACACACAACTGATTGAGATGAGCTAATTAGTGCAGTCTGACACACACACACACACACACACACACACACATAGAGGACTCGCACTTTTTCAAGCAAGTCATTCAGATAGAAATGTCCTATTCTAACTGTTTCCAAGTTGTAATAGTCCTTCAGACACTTCTTCAAACAAACTTAAGCCAGCAATGCAGTTACAGTGCAGCCAAAGCGGTTTACTTACCACATTACATTATATTTTGCATCATTCATCCCTTTCCCACCTTTCCAACTATTTCTTACATGCATTCTTGGTATCACTCATCTTTTGAATCATGTTTAAACTATTCAAAATACACAACTTTGCTCACGTTTGACATTCATTTTTCAACTATTCCACTGACCCATACTCCATCCAAACTTTTAAATGTTCCATGTTTAATATATTTATTTATAGTAATTAAAACCACTCATTTCCCTCTTTTCTAACTCAAATTCAAGCCAGCAATCCAGGTCAGCCTTTCAACATTCACTCTGCAGTTTCTTTAGAAATTTTATTCTCTAGTTTAAGGCTGAAGTTCATGTTGAATCAAATTGAGCAAATTCAGTGATAATGTACTAATGTGTGGGAGAATGTGGGGTTTGCAAGTCTTGCTCCTTTGTATGACAACAAGCTTTCGGTCCTGCCTTTGAAGGTGGCCGGGAGTAACAGAATCTAAGGTAACTAATTGCTCCTAATGTTGAGCAATTAGTAATGTAAAGTAATTACTTTTTGTAAATAAATAATGGATATTTGAGTTCAAGTAACCCTTTCACAACTGTTGATGTCCTCCAAAGTGAATTAAATTATTATGCTATCAGCAAAATCACATACATACATGTTTTGCATTGTCAAGATGAGGGAGGAGACACAGTATCAATTAGCAGAGGAGGAAAGCTTTATTAAAGCAAAGTTATACCCGTAGGGAGACATCCCAATGAATACGTCCCTGTCTGACAGGCTCATTGGCTAAATCTATGTATTTTAGGTAATGCAAGCATGTATGATTTCAATTCACTTTTCCCACCTGATCTTTTTCTGCATCATTACAAGGTGGAGCATGAGTCGGGTGAATATAGGAGAGGGAAACATGAGAAGAGGACAGAGGAGGGAAGAGTTCCAGAAAGAGGGGGAGGAAGAGGTGGCGCTGGTGGCGGTGGTGGAGGAAGAGGAGCAGAAAAGCAAATTTGAAGGTTCAGATGATGAGAATGCATCGCCTTGCATCTGTGCGCTGTGCCACTGGGAAATTTGAGATGTGAGCAAATACGATTGTATGCTAGAGTTTCCCGCAAAGAGCCCCCTTCACGGCAGAGCATCGAGGGAGGAGGGGAGGGAGGTTAGCTGGGTGGAGGTATTATTGCGTTAAGACATCAGATCCGGGGCATCATCATCTGTATATCAGTTGCATAACACTTTTGGTGCCAAGACAGAAAGGTAGAAAAAACTGTGAAATTGAAAAATGAGAGACAAGGATGGTAGAAGAAGGAATACGACTGGGGAAGCGCATGAGGAAAAAGGGTTAGAGTGATTGGAAAGTGATGAAAGAATACAGAGGTTAGAAGAAGAGAAAGTCAAGGAGAAAGTAGATCTTTGGAGGTAGTGGAGTGTTTTATACCCTCCCATCATCCCAGACTCCTGGTGCTTTGACGAGGCCCAGGCCCAGATGAATTATTCAGTTTCTGGCTGGTTGATCTCCTCCGGGACAGATGCTCACTCTCCTCGAACGTTAGAGCACCACTTGACGGTAAATGCTCACTGGGACAAACAAGAGGTCCTTAAAAAAGACCTGTGCACTTAACTCACACTACAACCCCCCACTCGCCCATCGGTCCTTACCAAGATCAATACACAGTCAGAGCCAGATGTTGCACAATACCACACTGGGGAAGGAAGGTCTCTAAGAGGAAACCTCGAGAGGAAGTTGTGTGCCTGCATTTATAAATGTACTCATGGGCATGCCAGCAGATTGCAGGGGAGTGAAAACATTCACAAGAGAGGGAAGAGTGGCTGGCTTGAAACTTTTCTCATCATTTGTTTAAACCATGTACATTTGTACAGAACCACAGTGATTTACAGAACTGAGCACTGTAATATAGGGATTTCACACCGCCTATTCCCAGAGCACCAGACTCTGGATGCTGACAGGGCAATAAGTGCAATGCTTTGGGTTCAGACTGCAGAGTTCTGGAGGTCTAATGCTGCCATCTTCAGGTTGTCTTTGGCTATTAAAATGACTCAAAATAGTGCAGATGAAAGCAAAACCACTCTACATGGCTGATTGTATGTATATACATTGTATTGTGATTAGTATCACAATATATTTAACGTGATGTTGAGAGTAGTAAATATTTGTATAGTCAAGTACTGAGCGATATTTGGAGGTATTTCTGCCTCCTTGCTTGAGGAAGGAGAAATACCTTAAGTACTTTTCCAGTAATATAGTAATTATGAAACATGTCATTTTGCAAATATGCTGTTAGCACATCAAGTACATCATTAAAAAGAGGGGGTGTCCAAACTACGGCCCGCGGGCCAACTGCGGCCCGTGGTCCAATTTTCATTGGCCCACAGGAAATTGTAAAAATGTATAGTAACACGGCCCACACACATGGAACCTGTGCTGGACTGTGTTGTACTTCTTAGTCTCACCGCTAGGTGGAGTAACTGACTTGAACGAGGCAGCTTCTCTAGAAAATGAGTAATAGAAGAAGAAATGTGCTACAGGTGACCCAAAATGGCGGAATTAAGGAAACGTAAGAGGGCAAGTTAGTGTAGAAAGTTTCAGACGCGGTGTGCGATGAGAGCACAGCTGATAACTAATGAAGATCACTTTTGCATTACGGAGGAGCTGCTTGATGTTAGCAGGCTAAAGAGCACCACGACGGGTGAGGATGTTTTTGAAGCTGTGCCAGATGCAGTTGGCATGGACGAGCTGTGTGGAGGTGCTATGGATGTGGAATCTACGGTGTCCGCCGAGGGGCAAGAAACTGGAGGTAAGGCTGCTCTACCATTCTTATATGTGCTGGCTAAGTCGTGGCTCTGTGCTGCAGCGGTTTTATTCCCTGAGATCAGAAATGGACCAGTTTTGAAGACAGACGGACCTCTTCATGAGCTCAGTGACCCTCTCTGGTTGGCATTTTTAGTGGATCTCACTGATCACCTGATCACCTGAACAAGAGCCTACAAGGCAAAGAATAAATGAAAGCTCACTAATGGAAAGGCTGTTTTTTTTCTTGAATCATATTCAGTTATCAAGCAGAATTTACCTACATTTGATTGATTTTGCCAACTTTAATCCACTAGAGGTGAGGCGATATACATCACCTCTAGTGGATTAAAGTTAGCAATATAGCTCACTTCTAGTGAGAGGCCCAGCCCTTTGTATGTTTTACTGTATGTGGCCCTCAGTGAAGACAGTTTGGACACCTCTGCTGTAAGTAAAGTTTAGAATGCAGGACTTTTACTTAATGGACTTAATGGTATGTGTTTACATTATGGCATTCCTACTTTAATTAAGTGAAGCTCTCGTCCACTGATTTTCTTTTTTGTCTAATGTAGGTTTGTTTCCTTTCCTGGACCCTATTGCTTTACCATAAGTCAGCTTCACCACAGCGATCAATAAACGGAATCTCATCGTATCTTGAGCAAAGAGTCCCACTGATGTCTGCTGCAAGCAATGTAAATGTTTCAAATGCATACAAACATGCATTATGTGCATGTGTGAGAATGTACAGTGCGTGTTCACCCTATCGACATCCTCCTGCTCCACACCCTGCTGGTCTTTCCACCAGCCTGTATCATCTCTCAGCAGTCCAGTGCTCAGTGGTAACACAACACTGGAGGCAAATGAAATGCAGCACAGACAATCAGCTCTGCAGCGCCTGCCTTTGGTCTCGGCCTCGCATCGAACACTGACACTGCCTGCGTCCGGAGCCTATCCTCCATCTGCCGCCTGGCTCTCAGTCGAAACGGAGTTCATTGTCTAGAGCTGATTTCTTTTCTTCAAGCTGGAAACCGCAAATAGACGCATGCCAGCATGCACACGAGCAGATTGGACTCGCAGTTCAAAATGCATTTTCTGAGGCAGAAATAATCTCAGTGCTTTAGTTAAACCCCAGTAGGTGGACAAGCCACAGTTGTTGTCTGAGTAGAAGCTGAATAAATGGCAAACTTTCGAGGCAAAGAACTCTGGTCAAAAAATTAAATTGCAATGGTAGTGTAACTTTTTGCCTTATGACTGGCATTTATGATTTTGTAAAGGTCAGTAACAGGTAGACCAATATGGCTAATTTGAATTTAGAAGGTCAGCTTGTGTAGCCGTGCTGGTGGGATGGCTCATTTTTGTCCCATTGGTTATTAAAATACAGTTCCTTTTTTTCAATGCTAGGTGTCACTATGACTATGTGTAAATTGTGCGCTCTTTCTACAAAAAGCCACAAGCACCAGACATGACGGCAGCACTAAGAGTCTGCAGGAGAGGCTATATACTTCAGAAAGTACCAAAGCTGCACAGCTGGGTGGTGTGACGAGTACCATGGTGAAAACTAATAGTCTAATCTGATCAAGAGTATTTAATCACCAGGGGTTCCAGGCTTTCCTAACAGTTTTTTTTTTTAAAGGAAAAGGTCTTTATTGTTGAGCCTTAGTGTAGCTTCCCAAAGCCGTTAGTGTGGCAGTTGAATCTTAGTTTACTGTTCGGCTCCATTGAGGTTTAAATCGACCATCCAGGCGGTTGTCTTTGAAGGAATGTCTGTTGAAATATAAAACAGTCAGACACGCTTAACTTACTCTGTATTCGGGTATGAATGTGTCAGATTGCTCAGCATGCCTTTCCTTTGTGTTCTGTTGTTCAAATGATGTAGGAGGAGATAAACAAGCTGTTTTCTTGGCTCACTCACGTCTTTCTAAGGGCCACACTCTAGCCCACTTACTGCGTTTACTGCAACAAACTAGCAGGCAGTCATTATTTACCATAATTAGAGGTAAATGCATAGGCATAATGGGGGAAACAAGCATACACGGGAGGACACGGATGACGAATAACTGCATTAGCAATTTGATACAAATTAAATCAATGGAGCCCAGCAAGACTGTGTGATTTACAACAGAAGGAGCTTAACAGCGAGGTGATCAAGAGGTGAACCATGCTTGTGATTTGTTTGTGCAATACGTCTACATTATATGACTCTGCTAAGCTGAGGAGGCAGTTACCTCACTTAAAATATGACAGTAATGCTGTTGTTAAAGCAGCCACTGTGTAACCACATCACTGGCAGGGGCACGGCCTCTGCCATGTCAAACAACCCATTTTAAAATTCACTGGAGTGGATGATCAGAGTGGCTGAGAGAGACAGAAAGGGATGTAAACCCGTATTACCTTCCTGCAGCAGTTGAGTGGTTTTACTGTAAGATTGATCCAACCGATCACCTCATTTCCTCTCTCATCTACCGTAGCAGCCAAAGCATAGATAGTTTATCCGTCTAAGAAAGTGATTTTAAGGTGCCAAGTACAACACAGGAAATGGCTCCGCAGACGTTCCAGTGTCTGGTTATGGCAGGCCTGATTGCTGACATCAGTGAGGTTGACCAGTGAGCGAGTGACGAAGCGATTCTGAGGACTGTTTCAGTGTCAGCCATGCAGAGCCCGGCTGACCAGAGACGTAAATCGATTTGACGCGGAGTCGTAGTTGTGGTCCTTTCTTTTAAAAATAGGGTTTTGTTCAGTCCTTTTATGCAGAAGGAAAACTGCTGAACTGTTGAGGATCTCAAAATAGTACGGCACAAGAGAAATGAAAGAACAAGACGGCACTAATGGAGGAGGGGGCATCTTATAATAAACTGAGTAGAACAAAACACAGAGAGGCAAAATAAACTTGGTTTTCATGAGCTTTAATGTCATGTAAAAATGGAACTGGGAAAGGGCTTGGATGGAGCTGAACAAGGATGTTACTTGCAGGCTAAATGTAAAACAGCCCCGCTAAGTGCATCCTTAGCAATGAGCTTTGTCGACTACATTTACAATACAATGAGCTTTCCAAAAATCCAATATGCACATTGACTAAAAATATCCTGTCTGAGTAAAGCAGTGGAGGGAGCAACCAAGAATGAAGTCATATCCCTGAGGAGTTTGGCTTTAGTCTTTCCCTCCAAAGGAATCAATCGAAGTGGAAATATGTTTTTTTGGCCACACTATCCACTGATAGATGGAGGGCAAGCTCACCACAGATATAATTAAATCTAATATGTATGACAAAATAGAGGCAGTTCTTTCTACTTTTTTGCACATATCACATAGTCTTATGTACACTGCACACATAAAGGAATACATCTACGTTTTGGGAGGTGGTCGTATTCACTCTGACAAGAGTTAAATGAGAAAATTGATGCCACGCTCATGTTTGTATGTTTAAATATGAAGCTACAGCCAGCAGCTGCTGAGCTTAGCATTGCATAAAGGCTGAAATAGGGGGAACATGTTCTATTTTGACCAGTTGTGGTTTTATGAGGTGTAATGTATGGAAGTATTTCTTTGTTGCGCTCAGTCTTGTTGTCGCTGTCAGGTTTCCCGGCACCAAGCAGAAACTACAGAACTGTTTGCAGAATTCTGGGTTCAGTGAATGGATGTTTCTTGCCAAAATTTAACCTTGGGATTTGTAGATAATGGCAATCCAAGCCATAGCACATTAGTGCTCAAATTATGAGTTATGTAACATTGTCTATGGGGATTTTACATTTGGAACCAGGGCTTTCCAAAAGAGCTCCTCCTAATTCGCAGCTCTTTTAGTGAGCTTTTCAGGTGCTTTTGTTACTTTTGAACAAAGCCAGGCCAGATGTTTTCAGCGGTTTCCACTCGTTAATTTCAGCTAAGCTAATTGTTGCCTGTAGCTTCATATTGAACAGACAGACATGAAACTAATGTGGATGACTTGCAGTAAGAAGATTAATACGCATTTTTCCCAAGATGTCAAACTACTGTTCTTACTCTTGCTCCATGTATAGTGTTTCACTGTTATGAAGCTATCTTTTGCTCTGCCTGTCTGCATTCTCTAGAGACCTTTATTCCTCCCAGGGAGGCAAAGCCTACTTAGACCATCTTTGGACACTAAATGTCTCAACATAGACTGTTTGAAATGAAATTTTATGGTCAGCAGCTCTTTAATGTAAGGTGACACATAGCACCTGTGCAAAGGTATATAAATACACACATACTTGCATGCAGGCACACGCACACACTCCCGCACATAGTATTAACATTGACAAGATGGAGGAGTGTAATAACACCTTTAGGAAATTAGCTGATGGCAGCAGCTCAGCTGCTCCTGGGCCTTACCTGAAGGGATCGACTTACGGAGGAGCCAACCAAATATCAATAAGGGTGATTTAGCTGTGCACTGCTCAAGGATAAAGAGCTTATGCATGAAACCTCTGGAAATACACTTGAGCTTGGCGTGTAAAATGCTGTCGCTTCAAGCAAATCCCTGATTAAATCCCCCAAACACGTTTAGTTGGCTGTATGAGGGGAAGCCTGGTGTTGGTTGAGAGGCACGGTGCCAACCATGGAGGAGGACAGAAAGAAGAGGAGGGGATAAAGAAGGAAAAGGAAAGAGAGCGAAAGCAATAGTATACGTCTGAGAACCTACAGTGTAGTGCATTACATGCTGCAGATGAGTCTGTTTGAAGTCTACAATGTTGATGGCTTCCCTCGGGCATTTATGTTCCTCTGTGTGTTACAAGAGTGTCATTCTCACAGATGATGCCTCCTCTGTATTTGGGCCTGACCCTGAAAGGCAAGCACTGATGTACTGCATGTTTAAGTGCATGTGTAATGCAGCCATTGTATTACTGAACATCGCATTAATTAAAATTACATAATTTTTGGCATTAGTGGTATTGTTGTTGGCTGCCCTTTTATGAGTCGAACCAAGTTTGATTTATGTGAAAATATTGGTGAGAGAGAGAGGAAACGGCAAGAAATGAGGCACCTTGTTTCCCCAGCCAACAGCACCAGGAAAGCTTGCTAAATGAAATATCACTTTAGCATCTGTAACACTGGTTGCGGATTTACAGCTTCTGTGAAGAGAGCAGGACAACATTGCCTCATATGGATCATTAATTTTTATTACCTTTCCTGGAAATCTCTTCATTTGGCATTTTATTGCCCTTTCAGGAAGAATCCGGGAATAAGGGATGCACACGCACACTTGTCAGCTCTGTGGTCACAGACACAGAAAGTGAAAAGCTAAACTAGTATTGGGCCATCGCTGCAACAAATAATTTCTGTGTGATAACGCTGGCTGACTACCTCATTAGACTCCAGCGATGCATTCTTTTCACTTGAAGCACACGGATTCATCTGTCTGTGCACTTCGATGTGTTTGCTATAACAGTATACGTTGAAGCAACGCAAGTGAATGAAAACACAGCATCAGTGTGGCCTTGGGCTGTTTACAACAGAGTAATCAGCCTACGCATCTCATTAATAGAGACTGACTCATGTCGTTTTGAATGTAAGCCTTGAAATAGAATCACACAGCGCAGAAAATGAAAGGGCAAGAAACCAAGGTAACGGTGACACTACATAAGGATCATTCACACATGCCTTGCAGAACGAAGCGTTGGCTGTGTGTATGAATATATGCAAATATGAGTGAATTCTAGTGGTTCGTGCAAGATTAATGAGTCTTACAGGATAGTCTACATGAAAAATGACTTTTCTTTTCAAAACAGTGGTGTGGCATTTTTTATTCTTCTCTGCGGGCCCCTTCAGACAGCATTAAATATCACCACCGAGTAAGAGATATTTGCTTTCACTCTGACTTAGCTGAGGCAAAAACTAAAATCTCCCACAACCATGAAGAGGAAGTTGGTCTCTGACTTACCTGGACACCAGGGCATTAACATTTTTAGCAAGCCTGCACATGATAAACCTCTTTTCTTAAGCTTTTTGTGTCACCAGCAATATTTCAGTCAGCCAATCACCATGATAACATCAAATATAACCTTTTAAAAAGAATGATGCCTCACTTTGGAAATGTAATTAGCTCTTTGAAGTAGCGAAGGCTTAAGGTTTTGGAAGTAGGGCAACTCTTTCATGTGTGATTAGGTGTTCTTAAGTCCAAAAAAGCAAATGAAAGGAGGCAGGTAAGGAAAGGCTCATCAACCTTGAAATGTCACAGGCACTTGGCTGTGGTTGTCCGAGACCCTTTCCACACACACTTACAGTCTGAATTTACAGCGTTGAGGAGAGCACTGAATAACTGCAGGTGAAAAGAGAGTCTCCTGCGGCAGAGAGAAAGTGAGGGGAGAAGGAGGAGAGGAGGAGCAGGGAGGATCATGCGAGAGCAGAGGAAGGTGTACAGTGTCAGCGCTGTCGACTGCAGTCAAATTGTTCACTACAATCAAACCGACATGGAGCTTTGGCTCAGATGCACGAGGCCGGGCTTACTGGCTTACCTCAGCACTGCACCAGAGAGGCCTGTCACTGGATATTACCATGTGGACCACTGAGCTTATTCTCTCACAGCGGACAGGGACAGCGTTACATCCCTCCTTACTCCCACTCTCCTGCCCTGGGGACACACTTCCCTTACTTCCTGGAATGTGTCTGTGCACAGTTTGGCTGTTGCAAACATTCACATTAAATATGAATAGCTTTAATAATAAATGGAAGCTTTCAGAGATTGCATCCTGGGTACAAAAATGTGATCCAGTGTTTGTGACACAAAGCTCTTAACATTCTCGCCAGTCACTTTTTTTATGGTTTGTTGCCATTTTAACACACTTGGGAGCAATATAATACCACATAATGTTTTGCTCATTTTGCATTTTGAGTGCTTTTCTTTGCTTTCGGTTTGCCATGTGGATATGTAGTACAGCATTTGATCTATTTCTAAATTAAAAGACAAAAATGTTTCAAATCTACATTTTGAGTATATGACTGCAGTCGTAGGCTGCAGTATGTTAGAGAATGTGCGTGGATGGCATTAATTCCTCAGTTACACACGAAAAGTTTATATGCAGAGCAGCATTTTAAGTCAAAGTTTCTTCTATTTCCTCCTCCAGGGACAAGTGTGCAGAGGAGTGACTCGGACTGGATCTAGTTTTAAGGCTGATAGAGCCATACTGTTTGGCTGAACGCTGAGAATAAGCGATGACCTTCCTCCTGTACATCTCTCCTTTCCACATGGAGATCATCAGCAGCGTGGAGAGCACCACGCCGCCCAGCGTGAGCAAGCACAGTCCCGCTATGACGCACCGATCCAGGTGGGCACCTATTCGTGCGCTCTCCATCTCCAGCCTCTCCATCTCCCTCGCCGACACGCTGTCACGGTCCACCACCACATCCCGAGGCACGGCGTAGGAGATGATCACCAAGGAGATCCCGGTCACCAAGAACGTGACTGCACTAATAAACCCGTAGTCTATGGAAGTCCCGGAGCCCTCCTCGAAGGAGAGATCATCCTCGGACATGAAGGAAAACTCCGGTAAAGTCTCGGAGCAAGGTTCCCCGTTGCGCACGGGTCTGTGAGTACTTTTACAACTCGTGTCCGGGCTGGCCAGCCGCAGGTTAACATTCTCATCAATGTAGGTGAACGATGTCTCTAATTCCTCGTCGCAACACACCCGGACTTTCTCCTCGCCTAGGTGACAGAGTTTAACCTCCGAGCCTCCCTTGCGCGGCGCCGTCCTTGGTGCTGAATGACACCGGTCATGGCAGCTGCGGGCCGGGTTACAGCAGCCCTCCCCCGGGAGCGCGCCTCCTGTTGATCCGCCCGACTTGCGGATATGCAGCGCGCTGGAAACCCGGTCAAGGACATCGGGATGTTCGGGCTGTTTGCCTCCTTCATCTGCGGGAAGCAGCTCTTGGGAAGCCATTCGTGTTTCGCCACCCGCTGGTTCACTCTGAGCCTTCCTCCCACGATGTTTTCACTCCACAGCATCCCTGATCGGAAGACACACACCATCTCTAAGTTAAATGATGCATCATAATTAGGTTGCCCCCCTTGTAAAGCGTGAAACTTAGTGACCACAAGGCGCAAAACCTTGTGCGTAATTTGGAATGGTTCGCCAAAATGCCCATACCTCTATAGTTGGTCTAAAATGAAATCGACACCACTTAAAGTTAATTGGATCGTTTAAGAAAATTCTGTGGATCCATTTGAAAGGCGCTTATAGTGGCTGTGATTATCCAAATGCCTCTGTATCCAATTAGGAAAACGATGCACGTATAAGCCGAGGTTAAGCTGCACTCTATTTCTGTTTTAAAATGTACACAGCCTATAGAATAGACACATGAGAAAAACTAAAACGTGCATACAATAAACATAACCACAGTTCTACTTCCGAGAAAATCCTCATCAAATGGTTTCACTACATCTATCTTTTTAAATTGCAAAATGCATCCGATCTTTATATCGTACGTGAATACTGCACACTTTCTTTGAATTCAGCAGAAGATGAGATGCTGCTCTGCATAAGGGTGGACCAGTCATGCACAAGCCGGTTTTATGTTTTTTTTTTTTTTCCTAATCCCTACCAAAAACCTCCTCTGACTGCACAGATAAAACGAAATACACTCACCGCGCTACTTCAGCATCCCCTCTCTTCTTCATAGACACTACAGCGGACGAGGGCACATAAAGGGGATACGGAGATAACAAAAAAAAAAAAAAAAAAACCCTTATCAGTGAATATGCTTTGAATAAATTCTCTCCCTGCTCGACGCTGTGGCGGCAGGCTGCACTGAGGGGAGCTCTCCGTTAGTCCCTCCCACACTCAGAGCCTCAGCTGCCCGCGCTGTGGCGCTGAAAGGAGCGCCGCTATCTGTGAGCCGATTGAGATCACTGCCAGTCAGTCAACACACAGACGGGAGGAGGATTTGAATGGCTCTGACCAACCCTGGGATCTGAAGATCATATTTTACTGACAACGCTGTCCCTGCAGAGAGCATTGTAGAAAAATCTGATGCCACAGAAATGCCAGTGTACAACTCTGAAGCTCCTGTGGAGGCTAAGAACAGGTTAGTAGGCCATAAAAGATATAATTACTAGAGAGGAATTATTAAAGAACATAAAACATGATAATTTACAGGATCCTAAGTGCCATAAAGTGTCAACACTGAATACCACACAGACATTTGAAATTCTAAATGAATCCTACGGGAATATAAAACTGATGCCAGCAGACATAAATACTCATAATTCACAGTTAACCACAATGAATTTAATATCTATATTAAAACTTCAAGTTGCAGTTACTATTTTGATGATGTCAGAGCAAATAAAGAAGACTTATTGCATGACAATGTTTGTACAGCCACGCAGTTTAAGATCAGACATGCATGCAATAATCTGTATTGTATGTTGTCAGTTAATGCCCTCATCATATCTATCCAGCAGGGCCATGCAAACAACATTGTTAAGCTGCCTGTATCGTGTGCCATCTGTTCTCCAGTGCTCTCTCTCTGAAGATTACTGGTGACTATGTCAAAGCCATCCTAATCCATGTTTAATCTAGAGATCTAATAGGTCATCTCATCTGTGACCTCATGTGAATCTTTGGGAGGTTCTTCTCATTTATGCAAAATCTTCAGGGTCCACGTTTTTGGCAGCATCTTTGAAGATATATGATTTAAAAAAAAAACAACTAACTCAGCAAGTTTTCTAGGAAGGTGACATTTTGTAAACTAGATGTGCAGCACAGGCCACCTTCAATGATTTTAGTGGTTAATCCTTTAAACTGAATATTCATAGGCGGCAGCTATAAATATAGTCGCCACTTTTCCTGGAGTCCTAGTGGCTGGGTGAATGGCTTTGGCTCATTTCCCAACAAGACTCCATTTAACAGATGAGTAAAGCGAGAGGGAGAGCGAGGGAGGGAGAAAGGGAGAGAGGGAGACGGAAACAGACGAAGATTAACTCCACCATTTTTGTTCCAGAAATGAGTTTGCAGAGGGAGGATCATAAAGCTTTTTGGTGTGTTTGGTCAGATTGTAGTCAACTTTAGTCAGTCTCATGCAGAGAGATGGAGAGTGGGACCTGAAATCTGACTGTGTGCTCATCTGAGGGGTAACAACAGCCAACTATCAGATGCTATCTGTCTGCAACGGTGCACCACTTTTCCTTCTGGCAAGGACACCAGGCTTGGAAGAGGAGGGGGTGGCTGGGGAGCCGGTGCTTCTTAACGCTATAAATCCTCGTAGTGTGTCTCCTGCCACAGGCATGAACCCACACACAGCATAAAGATTATGGAACATAGATGTAGCGCTGCTTTTTCTTAAGCCAGTAGCAGATATCTGAGGGTAATGGAGAGTGGGGGTGTGGGGGGGATACAGCAGGAGGAAGGAGAACAAAAGTGTATATGTGGGGGTGTGAATTACAAAGTGATTTAATGAAGGAGGGAGTGACTGAGTTCACTTCACCTCCAGCAGCTCCTGGAGCAGCTGGAGCTGTTCAGTGTCCCCAAGTAGCAGAGTGTGCAGCAAAACAGGTAAATGTGAACGACGAGAACTGTATGAACATGAATGTTCAACGTGAATGCATAAACCACTCCGAGTCGGAGCAACACAAGGTTTTAACTGTTTTTTTTAAAGCTCCGATATATCAACTTTAATTAAACCCATGTGTAATAGTGTAATGGTGAACCGCGCCTCTCGCCCAATGTCAGCTGGGGTTGGCTCCAGCCCCCCCGTGACCCTGAAGGATAAGTGGTATAGACAATGGATGGATGTAATGGGTATGGTGTTATGTTATGTTATGAACAGGATTTTAAACCTCCTCCTGACCAACTCTAAAACTTGAAATCTAAAAACTGCCCCATACCTGAAGCAGGTGACAAAACTCTTTGGCTTGCACGACTCGTTTAGATTGAAGGGTAAATCTGAAATGTGGTCTGCATGTCTGACCTGATACTTGATCAAAATGCTATTCAATAACTGAGAAGGTTTTAAATGAAATAACATGAAATTTACAAAACGACTAACAAGTATATCTGCATGTGTGCATATGAAAGTAATGACAAAAGAATTAATTGATAAGTTTAATATTACAACGCTTATTATTATGCAGTTATGCTAACAGCTTGTGATGCCACATTAACTTCCTGTTAACTCTTAGCTGATTGATTCTGATTGGTGGAAGGCTGCACATGTTTTCTGGAAACCGATTTACAGACTAGACTTTTTTTTTTTAATGGTGCAACACTACTGGTTTAAACAAAACTTTGCAACCCAGTCCAAAACTGAATCTTTGCAGTTTTCATGGTTAATTTAGGAGCTCTAGTACTGAATCAAAAAAGATGAGCATGTTGTACAGTATGCCCCGAGGTCTCTGACAGGGTAGTGGGCCACAACAGCAGGGTGCTGTGGATTATTAATAAGCAGGTATACACAGTCCCCTGGGTTTCTTTGGTAAGTCTGGCACGCAAACCCTGCAGTAGCTCTTAAAAAGCCTTCCAGAGAGGTGAGTACATGCAGCAGACAGCAGGGTGACAGGGGAATCAAGGAAAAGGTTCTCTGTGTGTGTGTGTGTGTGTGTGTGTGTGTGTGTGTGTGTGTGTGTGTGTGTGTGTGTGTGTGTGTGTGTGTGTGTGTGTGTGTGTGTGTGTGTGTGTGTGTGTGTGTGTGTGTGTGTGTGTGTGTGTGTGTGTGTGTGTGTGTGTGTGGTCACAGACACTCATGAAATATTTAGCACATGCCCCTTGGACCTGCACGTTAATTTACAGTGACTTTCCTAATTGAAGTGATGTGGCTGGCCTCAGCATGGACACTTTGGGATAATGGAAGGAGGGATAATAATGGCTCTCCTAGCGCCTTGTGTGTGTGTGTGTGTGTGTGTAGGCAGAGATTTATGTCTGGTGCAAAGATAAGACTCCTCAAAAAGGAAAAAAAAAAGTCTTTTGGTGATTAAGCAAGTCTACTTGGATAATTAATTCCAACCATTTCATCTACTCTTCTTCTCTTTATCGTCTCTTTATCATAATTAATGTGATGTTATCCCCTCACACCACAGCTGCTTTCGCATTATAATGCTCTCAATAGCTCTTGATGATAATTGTCTGTCCTGTCTTCTGCCTCTCCGTCTCCATCTGGAGCACTGATTATCTCTCGCAGCTTTTCTGATGGACACAGTTATAACGACGCCCTAATTAAAACACAACTAACATTTTGTTTCAGCCGCTGGATCCCATTTGCTTTGACTAATGCACAGTCAAGTTTAGTTTAGTTTTGGTATCCTTGAGCGCGCCGAATGGTGAGCAAAGTCAGAGCTGCTGCTTAGTATGGACAAGGCAAACGTTTTAGACAAGATGGGATGAGTTTAATTCATTAGGTAAATTAGAAACTCTTGAGTTCAGGCCAAAGACGTTATTTATATTTAGTGAATATAGTGAGCCAAACACTGAGTAGTCTGCTGGCACTGCTGCTATTGGTACAATTTTGCTTCTGGATTTCTGTTGGGATGTTTTCCTTGAATTTTCAATTAGGAACAAAAGGACCTCTCTCTTAAAAGCTGCAGCAGATGAATAATGCATTATATTAACAGAGACGTCACTGTTGAGAATTTGTGAATGTGCTCAGTGTTAAGATATTCAGACATAACATTTCTTCATTTTATCCGGTAAGGAATAAACAGGCAGTATGCCCTTTACAGCTTCAGATGTCTGGCTCTCCATCATTGTTTGTAACATGTCCTCCAACGATTGTTCTGCTAAAGAAGGAAATCCCTGGAGGTGAAATATCAGCCCAGGAGAAAGTCTGAAGCAATGCATTTCATGAATTTGGAGCCAAAGGAAGGAGAACCCTTCCCCACAAACCTGGAGCGAAAGAGTTCAACAGCACCTTTGGTTTTGAATCCAACGTACTTTGTTCGTGCGAAAGCATTTGTTTGGCGTGTGGCCTGTATTTATTTTTGGCAAAGCTATGTGGGAGCTACTTCAGTAGCCGTTAGTGCTCAGACTTTTAGGTATTCAAAATGTAGACACAGTCTTATGGAGTAGACTTTTTGAAATGAGCCATTTATGGTCCAAATATCTACAGTAACCTCCCCTTTCCAGCTTTTTTGTGAGGGTAGCAGTGTTTGACCAGGAGGTGGCAGTGAAGACCCATCCATCAGTGATGTAGGAGCGCCATCAGAATCAGTAGCAGCGGAGAAAATCACACTATCATCAGTGATTATAGTAAGTAAGTGAAGTACCATTTACTCAAGTTGTGCGCTGAGAACAATTCTGAGGTAAATCCATTATATGCTAATTTATTCTTTTATTCCACATTTAATTGACAGCTCTAGCTCTGTGGATTCACTCAGTTTATAAATTATGATGCCTTATTATAGATTAAAGTACACATCAGTTAAGTAATCTGACAACAGAAACAGGTTGTGAGCACAACATTGACTTATCATCACCTTTTAGTTGCTTATTTACTGTATTTACTGTGTTGTTATCACCTCTTTTGGAGTCGTGTCACCTGGGGAATGTAGGCCCAATATACCCTCGTTTTAAACTATGCTTTTAGTCTTCACCAACTCCTGAGGGAAATATCCGGTTCCTTAGCTGCTAAATGCTCTGCTATGTTCACCTGCTACTTGCTACTTTTGTCTGTCTGCTGTTTGGTGCAGAGCAGGTAGGGGTTTTAGAGGTTTATCAGCGAAAACAGCTGCCTGCTGTGGCAAAATGGTGCTATGAGAACAGTGAGAGCGAGAAGTTGGTGAATGTACGACTAAATAATGAGCTGACACCTGGTGTAAATCTTTACAAAACTGAGGGGAGCTTCAGATACAGGTGATAATTCTCTTCTCATCACTATGAACGGCCGCTTTCACACTGTCATTTGATATATTATTAGAATAAGAATAGAAGTTACAGCCGCTTCAAGATCTGAATACTTCTTCCACCACTGGCACTGATGCTAACGGCAGTAAAGTTTTCAATTCAGTGGGCTGGAAACAATTTAATGAGATTAGGTTGTTTATCAGTCTATAGATCACTGTAATGATCATAAATCATCATGAATTGTGATCATAAAGTACATACAAATGAACCCAGCATTCAGTGTACTGGCTTCATAGATTTGGACGCCAAACCTGTTCAAACACATGCAATTTCTTTGACTCCATTAAATATTATTGCATCAGTAATTAAGTATGACAAGCATAACCACTGACAGCGATACAATCAATATTCATTTGACTAGACTAGACAAGCCTGGTGTTTCAGACATCTCTGGTGGATGCTAATTAGAAAATGTCTTGCTCACCTGTGAATTTTTGAGATTTTACCTCTTGACCCCCCCCCTGGCTGTGAGGAGTGATGATCTGTCACGGTGTCCCGCTTGAACCGAACACTTCATTTAGCCCTCCTCTGGTGGCGTAATAGACACAGAGGGGATCAATACAGAGGTGACAATGAATTAATACCACATAGTATGTTATGTGTACGCTGACATAAAATCTTTGGTGGGATGGTGGAGATAACCGCAGAGAATGAACCTGCTGAAGATTACAAGATTCAAGATGATTAAAAAAAAAACAAAAAAACACTGCTTTTAGTCAAGTAATCGCACTTTTTTTTATCCACATAGACTGTAAATAATATGTCCGCAGCTCAAAAAGTAGCCTAAAGACTGAGCTGCAGACTGTTGAGCTCTCATTGCTAAACCATCCTCCTGGGAAGGTTATATAGACAGTAATATAAGCAGCTGCATTGCCTACTATGCTGACATCTGAGTAATTTTCATCCAGTGCCTTCCCCTTTTTCACTTGAGCCCATGCTGCTTCCCCGGGAATAACAATCACACTAATCTGGACGGGTGTTGAGCGACTGCCTGAAACCTCAGCCAGTTTGTTTATCTTTTTGGCAACAGGACCTAAAACACCAGAGGGTGGGGGTGGATGCTAATCACAAGCGGTTAAATCATGAGCATGTACGTCTCAGTTTGTCGTTTCACAGTGGATATCAGGCAGACGGAGATGAGTGTGGACAGCAGAGGGCTTTCTCTCCCACTGAAAAGTAGCTCCATCAGACGCACATGTCTCCTTCAGTCCCTCTATCTAATGTTACAGGTGTTTACGCCTAAGGAGGAGAATTGCTGCGATGCCACCCATGGGTGTTGTGATGACTCCTGAGAACGGACCCTCTCTGCTTCTACATAGCGATACTGTAATCTAACTGAACAGTGTGGGCCTTCATTTCTATCCCTTGTAAATGAGGCGTGAGAAGTCATCAGATCGAAGGCAGACAACAGGAAGAGAAAGAGGCCGAGAGAAACAATGAGGCAACAAGGCAGGTAGAGACACCCAATTTCCCTGGTACATTAAACTCATGGTTCAAATGCCAGTCAGCCAATTTAAATAGTATCAAATTCTAATATGGTACTGAATATCAGATCCAGAGGGCAGAAAAAGTCAAGCAGAAGCAGTGTGAATAGGTTGCTGTCATGTTTCCCACCATAGTTCCAGGTCATGCTGTTTTGGAGCCACGACATGAAATGATACATCACCACAATATTGCACAAAAGAGTGATAAATAAAGTCACCTTGTCCATCTTTATGACATCTGGATCTCTTTCCATCACAGTAATAGTCCTGTAATAGAGCTACAGTGTGCCTGTAGGACTCAATAAGAAGTTTAGAATGACCCTATTGGACTTTATGGATTTATGTATTATCTCAGGGACCCTAATGCTCTCAACATTCTATATGGCATTATTTTCTCTCACTGTATTAATACAGTGATATTCCTGTAGGTACCTGAAGTGTAAATATTCCATTACAGGTAAAAGTATCAAAGTATCAAAAGTAAAAGTGCTCAGCTGCTGAAAAATGACCCCCGTGACTGATATATTATTATATATCATTTTGTTTAATTATTATTACATTGCATTCCCTTTAAGGTCCGCACCAAGAAAAAAGTGATGGAAAAATGTATTCTTTATATATTTTATTTCCTTGGGGCACTAATTACAAAAATCTATGTTTTTTTTATGAACAGACCCCACATTTTTTTAAATATTGGCCTCTACCAAACGGTTGAGATGTCGTAAGTAAAACATGTTGTCAATAAGATATAGTGAGTCAAAATGTGCTCTACCATATGGTTGAGCAGAAGGTTAAAGGGTTAAGCAGCATTTCATGTTGCAGCTGGTGGAAGTGAAGGTTAATTTATCATCTACTTTATCGGGTAGTTTAATCCGTAACAATCCATGATATTTGTTTTGTGTATGAAATCTTATTCTGCGAGGCAACTAGTAACTGGAGCTGTCAAATACACTGTATGTTCTGGAGTTTAAAAGTATGGACTTAAAAAGTAATATTTCCCTCTGAAATGTGTGGAGTAGGAGTGTTTCATAAAATAGAATTACTGAAGTAAAATAGCCCATATGCACCTCACAGTTGTACATGCAGGCTGTTTTCTTAGTTACGTTCCACCTATGGAGTGTGTAGTGACGTGCTTTAATATATGTCTAATGATATCACTAATATTTGTTCAATCTTGAGGTTTTATTCTATAGATAAATTCCTTTTCTCTCTACTATTTTGTAGTAAATCATACATATGTATCACCTGTCCTGACAGTGTAATTATGGCACTCCTTTGTTTTAAATTCTACTAAATGAACTAGCAGGAGTCTTACTCACTTAGTGTGAACATTAAATAGAGCTGGAGTTGGAACAAGTGGAGACACAATATACATATATGATAATATAATACAGTCCATATTCTATTTAGAGTGTATAGTCACTATAGTAATCAAGTAATGAATGGTTTATAACACAGTGTGGCTGTCTGTAATGTAGCTGAAGACAAATGTAAAGACATTTTACCAGAATTTGTAATAATCAGCTCCTGCAGAGGCATTGATAACTGGTGTTAAACGCCTAATAACAAAACATAGTTGTAATTCTGATCAAGCATTCGTGGACATTTCACACATCAGTAATAATTGTTCACATCTGCATTCATGATGATTTAAGCTCCTTGTTTTTGCTTAAAACTACTTTGGAGTGTGTTACAAAACATATCCACATACTGCTTATATAAAACAGTATGTGTTAAATAGGAGATGCTGAAATAAGGTCTCTTTTTTTTTTTTTTGCCAACTGTCTTCAAACAACATCCCATACACCACATGGGTGTGCAGTATGATGCTTATCTGCGTGGGAGTGGGTGGCATATGAGGAGAAAAGTTAGTGTGTCCAGTGTGAGCCTGTGACTCCACTGTGAACACTGTGTGAGGCTCTCGGGAGCACAGAGGCTCAGCACGAAGCTCTCAGTCATGACAGTGTGAGCACAGAGACAGGAGCAGGGCGCGGAGCTGCTGCCTGCAACACCAGCACCTCCTCTCTCCCCTCTCTCCCCTCTCTCTCTCTCTCTCTCCAAACTTCAACCAGCACCCGAGGCGCAGTCGGCTCTTCATTACATTTGCATGGAAAACGCATTGGAGTTTCATCTGATGGCTTTGCGATTGAAGAAAGTGGATTTCGCGCAGAAGAAAGGGCAGTTTCACTGGATTATATGTGGATGAAATGAAGTTTTTGCAGGATATAAGTCGTTGGACTTTTGGTGCCAGGGCCCTGCAGGCTATTGCAAAGATTTTTTTGTGTGATTTTTCTTGAATGCCTGGTGCAATTTTCCTAAAAGCGCACAGATCTCCAGCCTCCCCCTGTTATGGACAACCTCACCATGGATAACATGACTGTGGAGAATGACACGTCGGTGCAGGACAATCAAACCCTGGGTGTTTGGACTGACTACACAGTTGAATACAAAGTGGTCAGCGTCTTTTTGGTGTCTCTCATATGCGGGGTGGGGATCGTGGGGAATGTGATGGTCATACTGGTGGTCCTGACCACCAAACACATGCGGACTCCCACTAACTGTTACCTGGTGAGCCTGGCCGCGGCTGACCTGATGGTCCTGACGGCCGCCGGGCTGCCCAACATCACCGACGCCCTGTACGGACAGTGGGTGTTCGGCTACGCGGGCTGCTTGGGGATCACCTACTTCCAGTACCTGGGGATAAACGCGTCCTCCTGCTCCATCACCGCCTTCACCGTGGAGCGCTACATCGCCATCTGTCACCCCATAAAAGCGCAATTCCTGTGCACTTTATCCAGGGCAAAGAAAATCATCATGTTAGTCTGGGCGCTCACCTCCGTCTACTGCGTCATGTGGCTCTTTCTGTCAGACACGAAAAAGTTGGTGTATGACAACGTGGTGCTGCTCAGCTGCGCCTACAAGGTGTCCAGGAGTCACTACCTGCCCATTTACTTCACAGATTTCGCGGTGTTTTACGTGCTGCCTCTCATGCTGGCCACAGTTCTGTACGGACTGATCGCCCGGATACTCATCCTGAACCCGCTGCCTTCAGACCCCAAGGACAGCACCAAGAAGTGGAAGAAGGAGACGACTCAGGGGGGGAGGATGATCAGCACCAGCTCCTCCAGCAGCACCACGGCTGCCTCCCGCAGACAGGTGGGAGACTGTGTGTGCACCAACATTATCACCAAAGCCACTAGCACTATCTATCACTATCACAATCACTGCACTAAGGCGGTGATTGTGTTGTGGGCCCAGCTGCACCACAGCTCAGATAAATCTCCTCCAGTCAGAGACAAGTTTGAGTCATGTCATTTTGGGAGATGGGCTACGGATGAACAAATATATTCCTTTCTTTTGTTTTAAAGGTCACTAACAGATAAAGACTCCTTATGTTTGCGGTCATTCAGAGCCCAGAGAGGTTTTACTCCCTAATGGAACAAACTGTTGTAGAACTACAACAGATATCTGTAATAGACGTATTGGGGTTTTGTGAGGGTGCTGCTGCCTGTAACGTACAGCCTACATCACTCACAGTTACAGAGCCTGAGTCTGGAGTCTCTGACACAAACACCTCAAACAGAAGAATTCTTATTTTCAGTTGTGGACTTCTGAAACAAACCAGCAGTGCAAAACCACAAAGAGCACCTGGGCTCTCCAAGGGGGGCACAGACATAACATAACACACGTGTAACTCCAGTTGATTAAAAATCAGCTCTTTCTATTAAGATTTGTTGGCTCAGGTTGTTTTGGAAAATGTTACAACTCACCCCAAGTCCCCCTTCTTATTATAGTGTGCATCCATGTGATTCACTTTTATATTGAGGCTAGTGAAGTGCAAACACACCTAGAACAGAGTTTGCCACTTTTTTTCAGTGTTATAGCTCTGATCCATTTGCTTTTTAAGACTCAGAATCACAAATTCACACAGTAGTAGTGGTAGTTTTTGTTATATTCATACATGCTTTCTGATGCAGCCACATTTTGAATACCTTGCTCAGTTTGTGTGTCTTTATGTGCATTTCTGAGGAAAAAAAAGCACTCTAACTATCCAAGACTGTGTTATATCCTCTTCTAGCTTCATCTTCCTTCCAAAAAATGTATAGCATCCTTTTAACTTTGTTAAAAAATGAGACAGAATCCTCTAAAAGTACAGACTCGTTGTACCAGACTCACAGATAGATAGCAGAGCCAGATGCTTGTTTATCAGATCAGTGGAAGAAGCCTTGGTGGAATGACAGGGGGTGTGGTACCCTGAGGGGGCTTCATGCTCTATTAGATAGTCTAATCAGTTAACCCTAACTCAAATAGGCTTTTGGCTTTTTCTCCATCGGCATGGCTTGTGTTTTCTCTTTGACTTATGCACGTTCACAAACGTACAATTACACGTGTTTCTGGGGGTCATCGCTTATTATGGACTCAAGGAAAAGTTCACACCATTGGCCCTGTAGACGTAGATTATCCAAAGGTCAAGAAGTGATGAGGAGCTAGGATTAGCTATTTCACTCACTGATGACACCGGCACAGCCCCTGTCCAATCCAATTAGACTCACCTGACTGCCGCCGACACGACACGAACATGAATATTGATACGAGATACTTAGGTTTCATATCACGATTATCATCTGGTAATTATATTAACAAATCCAGGTTTTGTCAAATTGGAATTACACGACCTTTTGAAAAGGAAAAAGCAAAGAAAAGGACAGATATTTGAACCTGCTGCGTTAATTTAAAGCTCTAATGACAGACTGCTCCGTGGTTCTTAAGTCAGTATGATTTAAAGGGTAAGACCTACACGTTCTTGTAAAAAGCTTTGTGGGACAGAAGTCCTGTACTGATGTAAGTGATCCCACTTAGATTATTATTCACTTCACATTAGAAGGGACTGCATTTCTCATTATAGATTGTATTAGTGTCCATAGTTGGGAGCTTCTGCTGTTTCCATAGGAGTCCAGAAATTTGTAGGCCGTATTGACCCTTGTAATTAAAGTAATTCCTTGTGAGGACCACATTAAGAAGTTCTAACAGGAAAGAATTAGGAGGATTAAGGGTGGAGGCACAATCTTTTAAACAACTTTAAATTGCCTCTGGATGGGAGATGCACACAATGTCTAATGCTCAAAGGTTGGTTCTTTCTTGATTTAGTGGGCCTGTTTGACCTAACTTTGTTGATCTTGAATTACTGGAGTGCTGCCTTTTTTCCTAAACAACTTTGGGGAGAATATACTTAGGATTTGCTTTGGAAAAGAGTATCAAATTCAATATTCAGCACAGGTGATTTTTTTTATTCTTCTGAACTTGGTATTTTAAAACAGTTCCAGTCACTCTATCAGTACTTGAGTAGCAGTATGGTTGCACCTTGTTAATCTCATTAAACAGTTGACTCAAGTCAAGGTGGAGCTGCAGCTGTGTACATACACAAGATACAGTATGTCATTTGGTTAAAAAAACAAATGATCCCTTGTGCACCCACCTTAAAGTCATAATCCTTTAGATTTCAGTCCTGGCTGATTTGGCTACACCTGTGGTTCTTGGTTCAGTTTGGTTTAATGCTACAGAATTCACTGACTGAACGGCTTTATCAGAAATCCTCTTTAACAAGTGACAAACATAGCTTTTGTCTTTTTTGTAGACCCTTTTTGAACAACCTCAGTGACAAATACATGCGGACAGCTACCTTCCCAAATGGGTATGGATGTCTTACGGCTAAACAGCCACCTCCTACTTTGGCAACTGAACGCTTTTGATGTGAATCTGCAGCAGGAGGAAATGATTAGTGAGTGGTTTGGTAAACAGTGAAGTTAATATCACTTTGATAAAATTACAAACAGTAATGGCAGATTACATATATGCACTATTTCCTGTAAATCCCTCATGTGTGGGTGGATAATTTGAATCCCACACAGGAATGGCCGCTACACAGAGAGGTACACAGAGTAGTCAGAGAGGTAGTTATGGAATGTAATTACAATGAAAGGCTTTTATTGAAAAAAATACTTACCATAAACAGTATTAAAATTTATTTTTAATTTCATGAAAAACCTTCAGGATTATAACTTAAAGAATAGGCCTTTTTTTCGTGGAAGACATGTTGACCTATCAGAGGAGGAAAAGCACAGATGTAAGTCATAAAGTTAATGATGACAAAACTCCATTTAGCTGCTTCAGTTTCAGGGTCCTGTTATTGTGCACGCTGGTATACTGTCACACTGTCATTGCTTCCTGGGACACTCTACTAGATGAGGGCAATGGTTAATGCTATTAGTAACATCTGTGCTTTTCCTGCTATCACAAGTGTCTGCTGTGAAAAACACCTGCAGTCCACCTGATGTCTGCTGTTACTCACGCAGTGTAGCTTCCACAGGCATGACCAAACCTAAAATTCAATTAGTTATCCATTCGTCTCAGATTTCATTCTGCTTCAGTGTTTTTTTTAAACATCTCAATTTTATTAGGTGACAAAGATGCTGGCTGTGGTGGTAATCCTCTTCGCCTTACTTTGGATGCCCTACCGGACCTTAGTGGTGGTCAACTCCTTCCTGGACAAGGCCTACCTGGACACCTGGTTCCTGCTCTTCTGCCGTCTTTGCATCTACCTGAACAGCGCCATCAACCCGGTCATCTACAACGCCATGTCCCAGAAGTTCCGTGCTGCTTTTAAGAAGTTGTGCCACTGCGGGCCTCAGCGTATGGAGAAACCAGCTTCTTACAGTGTGGCGCTAACCTACAGTGCCATCAAGGAGACGTCCAATGGGGAAAGCCCAGATCACCTCACGACAGAAATGGACGAGCTAAACATGCCGACAGATCAGTTCTTACCTGCCGGCATCCTGCCAAGTGCCAAGAAGATGCCATTTGAGGAGCCTTCCCTTTTGGCGAGTGATGTCAGAGTCTGACTAAAAGCAAACTTTCCATGTTAAAAGAATTCTGACAGCTGCAGTACGGATCAGTTTCAGATTCCCTGCAAGGGAAAGTGACCGGGGTGTGTGTAAAATGTCTCATCTATTACATTACAGCTACTTATCCCATTATTTTGACAGCCTCGGCTTGTTTTTCATCTCACCAGTAGTTTGATGGAGGGTTTCCTCTTTGTGTGCTCATTGGGCAGAAATGCCATATTAGACTTCAAGTAGTCACTATGGCTAACGTCATGCTAGCAGTCGATGGTCAGTAGAAACACACACGCTGCTGCTTGTTAAGCCACAATGTCAAGTTTTCTTTTATGTTAAATTCATCAGATGTGAAGTGTGGGTGTGGAGGCTTTGAAGTTGTTTAAAAGGCACCAGTGGTGTTGGGCTGAGTAAAAAAAAGTATTTAGTAATGTAACTAATTCTGAACATATGTAATCTGTAAATCAGTACAGTAAATTTCCCAAAATTGGATATGAGTGTTTAGAAATAGTTTTGTTTTTGTGTTGGGATTGAGGTAATATTAGACAGTGTGTCAAAGTCTCTAATTTTCTTACCATCGGGATCAGTGTTTATATCGCCCAGCTCTAGTATACCACAGGATAACAACTCTGTGGCATCCAAGTTTTACTTGTAGCAGAAGTCTTTCCTCTTTGTTCATGTGCATTTCCACAGGAACCCATGTAATTCAAATGAACCCAAATGCGCAACACCGTGACATTTTAATCTCGCTACTAGAGAGAAAGCACAGACATGGAATTACATGACCTTTTGAAAAGGTCCAAGCAAAGAAAAGGACACATATTACAGGCGCAAATGTGAACCTGCTGCGTTAATTTGAAACTCTAATGATTTCTGCAGGGAATTTAAGTCTTAACGGTGAAAGACATCAAAGGCATACGCTGCTTTGGTCACTGTGAAGACAACCACTGTGGACTGTGTGAGGAGCCTGTGAAGGTCAGCAGCCAGTGTATAATAATAGGAGAGAAATGTGTAACCCTGATGTGCAGACAGAGAGGCTGTTTGTCAAATGGTCAGATAACAGTCATGGCAGTAATTCCCTGATATTGGCTGAGACTGCAGAGTGCAGCGCTTTTCTCTGATTTATCTGCACAGCAAAACCCACAGAGCAATGATGGAATGTGTAAATAGATTGCGACAAAGTGCAATACTTGAGCCTGTGGAGTTCACAGTATGTATATAGCCCACCCTGCTATTAAAAGAAGAATTTTCTGTTATGTATATGTATAAATTGAAGAGCACTCAGCGAGAATGAATACGGAGTGAAGTGAGCGGCAGGCCTTTTTGTCTATACTGTAAAGTTGCTTGAAATTGATTGTGCAGTGCTATGTGAAATTAATTCAATATTGTGTTTTCAAATGTGTGCTGGCAAGTGCATTTTTAAAGTAATAGCTTGTTTTGATCCATTGTTCCATCCATGTGTTTTCTACCATTCCAAAACAGCCAGTGGAAGCTAATAAGCTCCAAACTAAATTGGGTGAGAACATTTTAAAAAAAAATAGTAAAAAAAAGTCTCAAGTTTGTAGCATAAAGTACCTCTCATTTGTGCACTTTTATTAATTCCCTTTGTTCTTCCTCAGTTTAAATGCATTTCATTTTTGGTAAAGTACCAAACAGATGTGATGGAGAGGTTGCAGCATGGACGTAATCTTTTGTGATGTGAACACAAAGATGGCAAAATCTGATACCATCTAAGAGGACGCTTTGTGCACCATTCTGCTTTTTTCTGCTCTTGCTTGCTAGATGGATTTGTATTTTGTATCGTTCTTTGTCTATAATAAAGAGACAATAATTGCAGCGCTTTCTGGATTGCGTGTTATTACTACAGTTTAAATGTCTCAAGATGATCTCTTTTTCTCCAACTCCTTGCACCTCTGTCTCTACTGATCTATTACCAGCAGCCATTGAAGAAACTGCCACCATGAATCAGGCTCAGATAGGTTCTGTATGAGCTACAGCCCCACCAACAACATCAATCAGGGGGCTGATGGCTTCATTTTGAAGTCACTCAGCATGTGGCGGACTGCTTCGACACAAATTCATCTCACTGAAGCTATCAGAGGCCAACTGTAACAGTATGACAACCCCGAGCAATTTATGTTCAGCCACTGTAGGTAATGTCACTCTAAATATCTGAGTCATCAAGCTTCCCCCAATAAAGTGCTAATGCTAAAACTGGAGTAAATGTTACAGTAAGCACTTGTGCAATGTTATGTAGATTGAAAGGGCTTAATGTGCTGGGTGATAATGTCCTTGGAACACAGAGGCACTAATTGGTGAATGCTGTACCATGTCAACGGCAGCGTACACTCCACTGCTTTTACTTCAAATAAAACTCACAATAGTTTCATCTGCATGTGGTTTTGACAGAAAAGTTGTATTTCATACCCAATCACATGTTACACTGTGTATATGTATGCACTAAAACACACACTGTGTACACACAGCTGTTACATTCATGTGTGTAAAGTTGATGTTTCAACTGAAATGGACAAAATTAAGACCCTATTAAGTTACACATACATGTGGAGGCCCCAAGATCCAGATTTATGCCTGGTAAAAACATGATCTGTATATTAATACGTTGTCTGGATAATGACATCTGATCCACAGATCTTTTTCATTTGCCCCTGGTATTAATGAGTGTTCTCATTATCTCCATTTCTTTTGCATCTTTTTATGCAAATTAGTTGGGAAGGGACAGCGAACTTGTTAGCAAACTCCCAGGCAAAGGGAAACAATGCTGATGGCATGTGATATTCATTTTAAAATGACCTTTTTATCTCCTGCAGATGAGGTCTGGCTGATTTCATCCCAAGTCATCAAGTGTGTCAGCATCGCTCATCTCAAGAGACAAACATTTTTTACATTTAGAAAATAAATATAGCCTGATCCCGGGAGGGGACAGAGCAGAGGACTCACACACATCACACAAACCTCACACACTGCAAAATAAAAGGAAATGTGCTCCAAAAAACCAGAACTAAACAACAAACTTTCCTATCCTGATGTGAGTGCCAAGGATCTATATTTTGCTCTTGAGGTACGGTGATTCAGGTTTACCCTGTACTTGTTACTGTTCAAAAATATACCTCTCCTTAAGTGACACATTTATCCTCAACCTCTTGTGTATGACCTTTAAGTCAAAGATCCATCAGACGTGGTTTGCATTGCAGTCACCCAACATACATGCAACATGACTGAGGCATTAGAGAAAAGAATGAGTGAGACTTTCTGGTGGGAAAAAATAGAAATGGACACTTTTTATTAAGCATCAAAAGTCAAAGTTCACTAAGTAAGGCCATATCGAGGTAGCAGCAACTCAGTTCTTTTGAATAATTAAACCCAGTATATCCAACCACTAGATTTTGACAAATCCTGTGAAAGGTGGTGGTGCCAATAAAGTTTTACTGGCCAGAGAGAACCACACTGACGTGGCAAGATCCAAATGGGCCAAAATGAGACACTCAGCAGGGCTAAAGTGGCCGAGAGGATGAGACATCAGAATAAAAGGCTCAGTACTGGGCAGCTGCACCAATAAAACAGTCCCAGCTCTATGAACCCTACTTATTTGCCCGCCTCCGTCATCCAGCCTTATTACATCTGTAGTGCAGTACACTTTTATGTTCATTTTGACAAAGACCAACAAGAGGGGAAATGATGCGTTTGCCATCAGATGCCAACAAATTTGCATAAGCAAAAAATATCGCTGTGATGATGAACATTTTCCTCTGGTACAGATTCCGACCATTCACTCCAACAGTGAATCACACACTTATTCCTTTTCTGCAGCTCATTTACATGCTTGTTGATTTATTCAACTATTCTCCACATAATTAGCTTTGGATCGAGAAGATGTTATACTGGTTGAATGGGCTTTTATTCCGCAAATGTATGTTTTACCATTTCTCCAGTGTAAAAGCAACACAGTTGACAAATGGTTGCCTTTATCTTGAAATCTGCAATAACAAATTTCAAGCTTGTTTTTTCCCATTCTAGCTTCATGTCAGCCAGGTCAGATCATGATGTGCATACATATGAGGAGAGCTGAGAATGCTCAGATGTGACATTTCCCCTTAAACTCTGTCAGTATTTATTCATGTAAAACCCCAGGAGCCTTCATCAGCACAATCCACGCTAATTAAGGTGGAAACGTTCCCTTGAAATTGTTATTTGTTTCGTGTGTACACAAGGAAACTCCACAAGAAAAACACTTCAACAAGACTCCCTTGCTGAGAAACAGCATTTACGCTTGGCTTCATCAAGTCTTGCACCAGCACACAATCATTACTGTAGGATGAGCTATTGAGCCCCCTGTAAGCAGGTGTAAAAACAGAGGAAACAACCACAGTGTCATTTATCAGGTTTACGAACATGTTGCCTGTTCATCAACTCACCCTCCGTCCTGCACTCTGTCCCTTGAGGCATGCTTCTTACTTACTGCACTACTGAACTTAAAATTATTTGGTTTTGTCACAAAGAACCAGCTTTGTGACACATGCATGACTGTCCTGAGCAGTCTCAACTCAATGAGACGAGTGTTTGAGTACTAGTGCTCAGTGCTGACAGTGCAGGGGTGAAATATGCCTGTCAACCTTTGTTATATTCCAGTCTTTTACCCACAGCCTATTGAAGGTGTCTTCTTCTATCACACCAATCTATGTGAGCTCCTGTGAGTCCCTGGAATCACCACTCTGAAACTATCGAGTATAAGCCGCAAGCATGTGGGGGCATTCTTATGATTGAAATATTAGAAATTAGTTACATTTGTCGTTAGACTATCAAAATCAGTTATAGTGAATATCTAAAAATCCTCTCGTGTGCACAAGCTGATAGCTTGCATGTCGCTGAATGGTTTTTCACCTGAATTAGTCTTCCAAAACGTCAGTGTAGCAAAGCTCATGTACATTAGTTTTATTCACAACTTTAGTTATTGTAATTGCAAAATTGGCTTAACCTGAATTTGTGATTTGTGATCATAGGATACTGATTAAGTAAATATTCTATTAACTACAGAACGTTTTCGCCTGTTATATGTTTGGCAATAAATTGAAAAGGACATTTTGGTCATGCCATTAAAATTGATATGGACATAAGACAGACATAAGCACAAACTCTAATATGTATCTTTTAATCCTTCATTGTCAGTGTTTTAAGATGGCAACATTTTATCAACATCTCTATAATTCATGTTGTTGATTCAAGTTAACAATCATTAATTACAAATTATGGGAAAACCTCCAGCAACGTGTCCTTGTATGATTATCATACTGACCATGCTGCTATTAAAATTCAGATCAGATACGCACCATAAAAACATCAACAAAGTAAATACCTTTAATGCACATTAAAAACTCCATACATTTCAACAATATTATTCACCAACAATACTGGAAATATATAAAATTATGTAATCAATTGATGAATTTAGTGATGTGTATAATTTGTAATATTTAGAAATAAGATATAAAGTAAAGTAAAGGTGAACTTAACTGTCACAAGACATGTTTGCATAATGTAGAAAGAGGCAGTTGAATTGCCAGTGCAACATCATTTCTAATGACAAGTCTAAATGACAGCAGAAAATGGTAAACAAGAGAAACCACAACATAAAAATATTACTTCACATAGAGCTTACAGAGTTTGGTGCAGTGGTCTGTACACTCGCTGAGTAAGGTCCAAAGCCTGGGTAAAAGGAACAAAAGCTGCCTTTACAATTAAAGTGAGCATAGTGCAACAGTGTGCAGATTGGCTGTGATGCACGGCAGTTCATATGGAGGTCATGCGCAAAAAGTCGAAGGCATATTATTCATAATGAGTCCTGTGTGAGAAGCTGTTCTGAAGTCTATTCATGTTGAACAGGTTTTTGGTTTACTCAGGTTGCACTTACTGTTACAGAGGCTGAGAGTATTTGAGTGTGAGTTTGCCCCTGTAACAACCTCTCTCTTAATAAATTATGCTTTTGGAAAAGCCCACTGACATTAACTGTAATAACTGTGAATAATGAACAATATGAACTATAACCTAAAGTTTTAAGCTTCTTACAATTTGTAGCAGCTCCGTCTGACATGGGGGCAGAGAGAGTCAAAGACCATGGGGTTGGAAGACTGGACTGGTAAGAGAATAAAAGAGTGGGAGTAGGAGAGGGTGCATGGAACAAGGAAAATAGCTGGTAAGACTGAACGGTTTTATGGTAAATCAGAAAAAAAGACTACATTACGTAAGGCATGACACTGTGTGCAATGTTTGCACCAAAAATAAATCCATTAAGACTCAACCTCAACAGTGAACAAACTGTTAGATACATCAGAACTGTCAGAACATTTCACCGTTGCCAAAGTAAGGCTTTAATGGACTTAGCAAAGTTTTTTAAAAATATGTCATTTCCCCTAGTGGTGAAATGAACTGCACTGTGCAAAAAGTGTCAAACCTAATTTGAGAGTGATGTACAAAGCTTAAACAATGAACATATGTAGCCATGACACATTCACAAACCTGTGAGTCTAGTCGATCGTTCCCGGATTGGCACCAGCCTCCCACCTGCATCTCTGCGTGATACCAGAGTAGATGATCTTATCCGGATCATGCAGTTGCAGGTGGTGCAGGAACTCCTTCATGGTTGTGACAAGGTTGAAGGTTGACATTTTCCAAGTCATTCCCACCACACCACCTGCTGAATGGCTGAAAGGAAATACGGGTTGACCTTTGTTTCGCTGCACTTGCTTCTATTTGAGGAGGACATCTGGGACCGCTCTTCCTCGTAGCAGAAGACTGACCACCCCAGCCGAATCAAATGATGTAGATACCGTTAACACCAAGGTTGTTCCCCATGGTCTAGTTGTCCCAGTGATCCTGATCATGGCTGGATGGAAAAAATATTGTAACATTTACCTGCTGACTGGCTGAAAGGAAAATACGGGTTGACCCTTTGTCTGACACACTGCACTTTCTTCCGTTTGAGTCATATAATCATTTTGGACTTTAGATTATACCAGTTTTATTCTATGACAGCAAAAGTTAGAAAAAGTACAAAACTTTTCTTTTTCTTTTTGCAGTTTCTCACTTTTTTCCCTTTACATTAAACCCCCACAAAAGACCTGGGGCTGTGTGAATTCTAATGAATGACATTTCAACAAAGCAACTTCAATTAAATGTTCTTTGCTGGATGCTTTATGAGCATCTTTATGGACGCTTTCTCTTATAGTGCTGTTACTTTAAACTTGTGTGTACAGTTTTCTGATGTGAAGCAAGTCTTAAAAGAGCCATTATTCTGTGCACCGAAGCTTTTAGTCCAAAACATAATACAGCAATAAAACAGAAAGTATGTGCAAGGCAGAGTAAGAAGACACCAGTCTAATGCGAGTTTCTCTGTGCTGTAATGGTTAAGTTCCCATAGAATTTGTTTGTGGTTAAAAGGCACAATAATCTTGCCTTGATCGTCCATCAAGCTCAAAACAGCTCGAAGACAAAAGCTACAAATCCTGATGGAGCATACGAGCACCAAGTGAGGCATGAAAAATCCTGATTGAAGAGGGGAAAATAAGGCCGTGCAGGCTAATGTTTCCATCACCTCAGCCAATCAAATAGCGAACAGAAAGAGAAAGACCGTGGCGTGAAAGAAGCCATGTAATCACAGCTTGTTTCTTAGGCCCCCAGGACACCTCACACAGGAGTGCAGCCTTTATGAAACATGTCAGTGGTCGATACGACCGGAGGGAAGGAGGCTGAAAATGATTTGTAAGCTAGTAGTAAGCTAAGATTATTGCAGGTGTATCATTTATGCAACTCTGTTACACAAAGCTGTGAAACTGGCATTGAAACGCAAGGACATGGATGATGTGACGGTGGCCACCTAATCACATTGTACAAAGACTACACCAACATTGAGCTGTAAAACTTTTACATTTTGTTTCAGTAGCAGCGTTACCTTAATGCACTTTTTGCTTCTCTCATTTCTCCATTTTATTCCCCAAATTAAACCTTTAAACCAATAACTTTCCCTGCAGTGACTTTATGACATTACAGTTTTGGGACCTGCATCATGAGTTTATGAAGAATACTGACTTACAAATAACATTCTCTTCTTTTGGGTACTCAGTATATTTTAACAATACATTTTTCAGAATAAATATATGTATTCAATTTAAAATCCTTCTAAAATGAGAGAATGAGATGATGTTGAATATTAATCAAAAATGAATTCATCAAAAATCCACAAAAAATCCCAATCTTGTCATATTTGTCCACAAGCACACAATTCCTCTGAAATGTTTTGACACTTGTTATAAAAGAGAACCCGAAGCCAAAATATCATGTTTCTCAAGACAAAACCTTTTTGTATGAGTGAGCATGAAAATGTTTTTGTGCTGAAAATCATACTTCATGTTCTGATCCTTGATATTCTGCTTATTCACTAAGAACTAACGGTACTTTTCTACAGCACTCCTATGGGCTAAAAATCAGCATGGAAACCTGCTGTCAGTCACATTACTAACATGCTCCAGGCTACTGTTATCCACTACCAAGGTAATTTGAAGACATATAAATATAATGATTTCACAGCATTATTTAAGGCCGCTGTTTAAGTGAAACAGCAGCAACAACAGGCCGCTGAATCTGTCAGCTGTACTGCTTTGTAAAGTGCTTTCTTTCTCCAACAAGAGTTACTTCAGGCCAAGGAGTGCCCGTGTGTTTCCTCAGCTGGTGCGTCGCATTCTGTCCTGCACGTGTGAAAAGTGCCATAGATCTGAATTGAGCTTCAGGTCATTTAGCACCTATCTGCAAAGATGCTCTTAGGTTGTACAGTTCAAACACAGCAGACCTGTTGCTTACGAGGACAATGATTTGTGGGTATTTGCTTGTGATTGTGGCTGGCAATGTGTATGAACTGCATGTTGACAGAGTCAGTGAATTGGATTGAAAGTGTCCATCCTCTGGTAGATATGAAGAAACTTGATAATGGAATGATAAGAATGTTTACAATCAATAAATATCAACATAGTTCCAGGATAGCTGTGGCACGGTCATAAATGAGATAGTACCATAATTGCAGGGGCATAAAAGCATCATTGAGACCTCATCAGGACATTCAAATATTTGAATAAGCGGGCATATCTTGCTATCAAAACACAGATAAGAAACACTGAAACAAAACAGTGCGAACAGAAGACAGCTGTGTACATTTTCTATTGACTCGATGGGAGCAGTATCAGGTGTGTGTGGACAGCGGAGCACAATTCATTTCCAGCTCACATTCCTGTCATATTGCTGAGGGGGTGAGCAGCCAGGAGCCTCATTGACCTTGGCCCTGCCTTTCTCCTTTTGACACATGAAGGAAATGTTGCTGAGCAACAACAGCTAGCTGTCTCCTCCAGACAGAACTTCTCTGGTTTCCCACTGCTCATTTCAGGAATATAAATGACCATTTGTGGAATTGTGGAATTATATCCTTGATTATGTATTCATGAGGACAGTATCCTGAATTAGGTTAACAACTTTTGATGGAGAATATTTTGCTCAACAGGGAGTTCATCCCGCCAGCTTTCCAATTGTTCTAAAGGTTAATCGATCTCTCTTTCAAATCAGTTGTCTGTATTCAGAAGCTAACGGTAAATGACAGATGACCCTCGGGAGAGATGATTAAGCCAAATATCCACTTCCGATCAAATCTCCGCCAGCCTCCCTCTTCAGCTCATTCTCTCTCCTTTTTTTAATGATCAGTGTACACAGTGGAGTACAAACACTGACAAGATAAGGTGTGCATACTGGGAGCAGGATCTATTGTTTAAAAGTACTCCTGTTTTTATTATTTTTATTATCATTATCATCTTTACTTTTTGATAAAAACTGAGGGTAGTCTAAAAATGTTCTCTTCCTCTACGTGCTTCTCTCTAATTCCAGATCTGTTTTTATTTGATGTTATCGATCATGAAACGTTTATTTAGCAGCTACATTTTTAAGAAATACAGCACAGCTTGATTTGCTTTATCAAAAAGCAAAATCCTCCAATGCTTTAATGATATTTACCTTGGATCCACCCCTTAATGTATTTACAGCAAAAAGAACACAATAGTACAAAAAAAAATTCCAATCAAATATAAGATTCAACACCCTCTCATTCTTTATAAAATTCCCAACTGTATAAACTGACACATTAAAAAGGTGAACAGTTGGATTGTCTCATAGTCACCCATCTAATGAAGCCAGTTCAAAACAGCATGCATTCTTCATAACGACATTAAAATGACGAACACTGTTGGGCACTTCATTGCTGATGCCTGAATAGAGGTACCAACGGCAGAGCACTGACTATGTGAGGACTCATCTTCACAGGAGAGCAGGCTTCACAGATGAGCACTGAGCTGATGAAAAACAAGCAGTGGAGGGCCTCTTTCATTTAGTCGACCAATAGCCGCTACATGAACATTACCTTGGTCAGACATATACACAGACTGGCTCTATTAGATTCAAGGCCATACACCAGGTTCAGTTAACCCTATTTGTGCACGCTGACATAACATCCAACAAAAATAACCAAGGACAAAATGCTCTATTTCTCCATTTCTAATCTAGAGGCTCACTCTTGGGTGTTATTAGAACATACATACATGTTATTTTGATAGTTCATTTTGACACTAGCTTTCTTGTTTTATTATTTGTTAGGGGTCCTTTTGTGGCTCCAGCTGGAGGAAGCCACTTCTGACCTTGCAGCAAGATTTTATTCCAGCACATTACTGAAAGCACTGTTTCAAGCAGGTATTTCATTTGTGTTATATTTTAGAATAAAAATAAATACTAATACCTCCAACAGTGACTCTACATCAATGCTGACTTACTGACCATGTGTAATTAGGGCCCGAGCACCAAGCGGTGCGAGGACCCTATTGAAACTGCATGGGGGAAAAATGTGCAAGGGAGGAAACGGGCCAGTACCCAAGAACCAAGAGGTGTACGGACCTCATAGGCCTCGAGCAAGTAGGCCTCGAAAAAATACGTGAAATGAAAAAAACCAGGAGACCAGGGGGCCAAAAACATAGTTGAAATGCAAGGAATTATTATTATTCTTCTTTTTTAGATGGGTGTGCCATATTATGTTCCTCATGGGAGGCGCTCAGTTCAAATATAAGTTCTGTGTGACTACCCATAGACACACAAACTGTCCAGACATGTTCATTTGATTGTAAAGTATATATTTCGTATACTTATGCTGACTGTTGTAAAACACAGGCAGCTCATGAAATGAAAACATGTTTACAATAAAAAAGAAATGCCATCAAAGAGACTCGGGAGCTACGTTTTATTTTGCTCCATATGCATTGGCATAGGTGAAAAGTGCTGATGTGAAACCATGGTTGTGAAAAGTTTTGACAGTTCCTTCCATCCTGAAACTGGCCACTGTGTTTACACCGTACACCTTAAGGTGTTTCATTCAGCCCTGAGTGTGACTACAATCAGAGAAGAGTCCAATTTGTCAAAGGTCCTTTTCCCTGTTAGTTGTTTTCCAAACTTCCATGTTTGCCAGGAACTTTTTGTGTTTGTTTTGTGTTGACAACTCAAATGAAGCATAGATCTCATTTTATGCCCTGTGACTCCGTCCTTTACCAAAAGCTAACAAGTTTGCACCCCTGATACTCAAATTTGACTGTTTTAGATCAGCAAAATCTAAATAAGGAAAAAGACTAGGTTTAGGTGTCCATATTGATGCCTTTGGCTTACTTTACTTTGGAAAATAAAAACATAGAGCTGATGCATCAGTGTTCAATTCGGACAAAATATAAAATGTTTTTCATTAAGAAAAGATGCCTGGTTTAGATAATATCTGATGAAAGAATAAGTAAAACATGTGACACAAGGCTACTTGACACTCTCTCGGTACCTAATATTGGCCTCCATTTTATACTTGTCAAGTGTGGGGATGGGAGAGCATAGTGGTGGACGGACTCATGTATTTCTAAAATCCTGGCTATGGCCCTGTAACTGCTAAGCCTCTGATCATGATTATCCGCCCCAAACAAAGCAAAGCAAGCAAATAAACTCACTGTAGAGACGTTAACTATCAGCTAGTATTGGATGCACTGACTGTGTATGGTTAGTTCTCCTGTGTGTGTGTGTGTGTGTTTGAGTTCATCTCAGCCTGACTGCATTCAGAACTCACCAGGAACTCTGGTTCTTTCTATTATGTCCTCCAGTCCGTCACCTTTACCCTATAATCTTTGCTGACCTCCATCTGTTAGAAAATAGGAATGTTATAACACAGTACTTTCACAAGGCTGTAGCATCATCAAAGCCCTCACATGTGTACACGACCACAACACTGACACTGACATTTATCTGTCAAAGTTACTTTTCTGCAAGACTTGTTGTGTCAGGAATCTCCTCCAGCCTGCAGGTTAGTTATTTCTTTATCAAAAAGACAAATCAAAAAGGTCAGAGAGTGGAACCGGGTTCAGGTCTAGACACGCTGAATCCCCTCCATCACAAACCTGACAGAGGACCTCAGGATACCTTCCAATCATACGCTGAATTGACAGATAATTGCATGAATGTGTGGGAGTCAGGTGGGTGGCATCCCATCCACAGTAGAACAAATAGTATTGACAAACATGTTTGTCTGGCTCACTTGAAATCAAGTCATTGACTGTATTGCTTCAACTGCAGAGTTTGTCATTGTATGATATGTTAGTGTGTAGTTCATCTGAAAGGAGTTTAAGCAGCAGATAGATAAGAGAGTAAAGAAAACATACTCTGAGCCTTGAGTAAGACCAAACTTATTAAACACTAACATCATATTTGGTTTGACCTTCACTGTTCCAGGCCAGGGATGACTTAAGTCAAAACTTCCAACATGACTTTTGACTGAGAATCCTTTAATAATTCATTGCAAAGCCCATTCTGAAAATGCCATTTCAGCCTGTTCTCAGCCTAAGATCGATTACCTTGTAAAACGGAAGAGTTGGCACACTGTGGGCTGTAGAGAGATTCCCTGCTTCCATGGATGAGATCCTGTCTTTTCAAATTGCAGTGAAAATGGAAGTAAAATGAAATGGTGGTTGATTTGTGAGCCTTGTTGTTGAAAACCCACCTCAGTTGGTCAGCAGCTTCTGTAATTGCCATGGATAGCAGTTTCAGCTGAGTGGAGAACGGGCCTGTCGAACCCTTGTCTATACAGTGTGTTCTATGTTATCACATATATACTGCTAATACATTCAGTAGCTTTTTTATTAACAGTAGATGCAATAAAAGTTTGGCTGCTCCTGCTAACAAGAAGCGATTTTTAAAGTTTCGATGGAAACAGCAAAAATCAGTAGAGCTGCACATATTACTGTCAAAGGTGTCACAAACCCACCTGAATTATCACCTGACCCTGTAGTTCCCCTCAGTTCTATGGGAAATGTTACTGTCTTTCAGGTCATTGCTTTGGTTTTACAGCCAGCAACTTTACTGTTTTGGTTCATTGGTGTCATCAACTTCTTTTCAACATAGCCAGAAATATTAAAATGGCCCTTTCACATCATTGGGTGGCACAAAGGTAACATTGATGTTTGAATTCAAAATAAGTCTAATCAAATCAAGTCTGTATTTTAAATCATATATAAAAATAACTCTTTTATTTTTTTTTTTAAATTCTTTAAGATATTTTTAAGATCTTTTCTGGATGTAAACCTGTTAAACCAGTTACACTGAGCCTGATTTTCAAAATCAAATTTTGTTTTAAAAAATGTATTTTGTCATGTGCACAATATTACACAGTGTAGCAGGCTACCGCAGTTCTAAACAAAGTGCTTAATTAACAGAAACTCAAGAACAACACCAGCCAAAACTACAAGTGCCAAGCTTTAGGCAGGTTCATTAACTCATGTACAGAAGTTTATTTGACAAATCACCGCCAGTCAGTGGCTATTGACCTAGACACTAGGCAAAATATCTTGCCAGATCACTAATTGTGTGAAATGACTTTACTTTGGGCTGACAGCCTGGTTCATTTAGTGCCGAGCGGTCACTTATTGGGCTATCTATCACCTGGGCTGAATCCTGTGTGTTCAGCGTGTGGAGGGCTTCCCAGACTTTCACTTGGGAAAATACAGTGAGAAATGATATCACAGTAAATGTAGAAGGGAATGTTTTCTCCTCTATTTGACGATAACATGAGAGGACTTTTACATAAAATCTTGTAAAGAGCAGCCTTATCAGAAGTAAGGTCCTTCTGGTCATTTTGTAAACAGCAAACAAAACATCTAACACTGTTACATCTATTGAACTGGATTTAATGAAAGACACTTTTTGATAATTTGCTTGATAATATCATAACGTGTTATGCAACATTTCTTTGTGACATTAAAATAATTGCAGCCAATTCTTTGAATGGTATTTACTGTATTCAGGATGGGTCGAACAGAACCATGCCCCGCGTGTGCTTATGAATATGACTGAATATGGCCCTGTCATTTTGTTTTATGTAAATGACCTTTATTCAATTACATCAAAGCAACAATTACCGAGAAGAAGCCTGAAGAAAGGTCGCATGAGTGTGAGGCTCTGGACTTGATATCAAAAATGCCTTTCTGTGCACTGGCACAAGCAACTTTTGTGGGGATGTTTTCATCATTTTGCTAATTCAAAAGGTAATTTATTTAATGATACCCATCACCAAGGCAACGCCCGGGGACAACAGTTAGTTCAGCAGTGTGTTTTTGTGAAAAACAGGCTGGCATGAGTTTCCCTGCTCAGCTGTGACCCAAACAAGACAAGATTCTGAAATTAACAGTAGTCAACAACAACTTCACACAATAGAAGGACTGCTTAATTTATATTCAATATTTAGTACACATTTAGTGTAAGTACTTCACCAATTATAACTTAATCTGTAAGCAATGTCTTCAGCTTCTGCACTCTACATAGAAGCACCCACATACAGAGAACTTAAAAGCTCTTCACTGGCAGTGTTTTCACTTACCTTGGCTGAGTCGACCTCTGCTCAGATTGAAGGTGGATTGAACTTTCACCGGATGCCAAGAATAAGCTAAATTCTAATGTCAGCGTACTGTTTACGATGATAGTGCTAACATGCTGATGTATACTTTATACCATGTTGAACATAGGTTGTGTCTGAAATCATTCATACATTCATACATTCTCAGGACCTGAGTATAGAGGACTATATTGTGAGCTCATCCATTAACACTACTCACTGCGCCATTAACTATATTCGTCTTCTTTTTGCACAATACATGATGGCATATAGTGCTTGGTTAGTGACCATCTGTTGTACAATGCTTTTCACAATGCATTATGGTATACTTTGAGGCCAATATATAGGGTGTAATGATTCTCACTATACATTAGGACAGCACTACATAATGGCGAACTCATCATATCGTGGACGATATAGTGAGTAGTGACTGATTTCGAGCATAGTCTTAGTTTAGCATGTTAGTATGCTAATTAGCAAAAATCACAGAATGTAGCTTAGACTGATGGAAATGCCAGTAAATTTAGCAGATGTTTGATAATGTGTTGGAAAAATTAAACGTTTGACCTGGTGATGGTGCTAAATAACAAGTTCAGTGTCAGAGGGGAAAGATTCAGTCCAGTATTTCATCCTGATAGAAACATGAATGTGTTTACTAAATGTAATAGTAATCCACCCAGTATTCTTATAGGCATTTCACTCAAAATGTCAACATCATGGCGGTGCCAGCGGAAAAGTCAGGGGATCATGGGAGCTTTTAAGATACATCGTCTGGGAACCATGAATGTCTGTGCAAAACTTGTCAATCCAACTAATTTGTCCTCTGGGGACTTGAGTGTTTGTGCCAATCCACAGTCCATCAATAGTTTTTGATACATTTGACTACTAAACTAAAATGTCAACATCATGTTGGTGCTAGATGAAACGCCTGGGAAAGACCAAAGTTATTAGGAATAATTCTCTCTGCAACCAAATTTCATGACCACATATCTAATATTACTAAAGACTATTATTACTATTAAATATCAATAGATGTTTTAGTCTGGACCGCCAACAGACAGACATTATCATCCCTGAGCTACACTGGAGTGTAAATAGAAATATCTCGGTTTACTTCAACTCTTAAACTTAATAACGTTATTTATTCATTCATTTATTTACATCGTTTTCAATCTTGTGTTATCCTTTGGTATAAACATATTTCACTGTCTTTGACCTTTCCTCAATGGTCCTTTGAGGTGAAATAAAGGTTGATTAAATCAGTCCATGTCCACGTGTTGTCATCACCGTCAGTTTGTGATTTACCATCTGAGATTTTATGGTAATATCTTGCTGCGCTACGTTGACAGCTTCTGGGGGAAAGTTCTCTGTTTGATAAACGAAGCGTTCATGCCTTTTTGCCGAATTCAATCCAAAATCATTAAGAGCTTTTCAGACCAGCAAAATGCAATCCTTTCACTTTAAAGATTCACCCACTGCATCACTGCTTCTCTCCCTGTTTAAGCTTCCCATAGGAGTTGCCTGTCAATTGTACTGTGCTGGCTCTTTTTCTGCGTCAGGAGGGAGCGCTGAGAGGCAACACCATCTAATTGGCTTTTATGACAAGAAAGCTACTTGATGCCATATCACCACCACACAAACGGAACCAACACTGGATAAGTCTTGCTCATTTTTATCATCAACTCAACTGGATGCCAATTCAGTGCTAGCAACAACGAAAACTTCTATTTCCTCTCTACTGCTTTCTTTAACTGTGTTGTTTCAGTGAGCCCATTTTGATTTATCCCTCCCTTTCTCTTTTAGAAGCTAAGCATTTATCATCCGTGAGGCAGCACGCTTATCACATGAGGAAAACCACGTCATATGTGAACATGTTTGGGACTGACATGGGATTTTGAATATTTCACACATAAAATGTCAGACAAATATGACACCACAAGCAGAGGCAACAGTTTCACATGTCATATCACGTAGGAAGCACATTTTATATGTGAAAAATTGACATAAAAGCACATGTTGTTTATCGCAGCTTCACCTGAGATTAATTCACAAATCGTGCAGGTAAAAGCGATGTGTAGACAATTTACACGTGTGTGTGTGTGTTTGAGTTCCTGCTCTTTTTGTTTCCATCTTAATGAGTACAAGATGAGATTCTTTTCATGTTCGCCCTCTAATTTAAAAGACTAAATTTCATAGATTATGAAATTAACCTCACTGTTGCCAAATAGTTTTTTCTTTTTTTCTAAAGGCTTATATTGTTATTATGTTGTATGTATCTTTTAAATTAGAAAAGCACTGGAATTGAGTCTTTAACATTTCACTGAAGACAGCGCAGTGCTTTAAGAATACATCACTACAACAAATTTACAATCAACTGTATGAGTTACTTGGAAGAAAAAGGTCATCTGTACTCAACAGATCAGAAAGAAATGAGATGGAGCCTAAAGCAACTCTATATGTGTGTATCTATATTTAATTCTATATGTTTTAGATTTTTCTTTCATGTACACTCACGATATGTTCATTTGTTAATATTCGGAACATCACCTGAATCAAAACATTACATTTTTTCACTATCATAGGTTTCTCTCTTTTAATGGAAATGAAGCAGATCTGAAGGAGACTTCCAGCGGTTAGCAGTCTGTGCAGGTAGTGCAGCTCGGGAGCAGGTGGAGATGACTGACAGCTTGGCTATCTTTAGATCCCAATTTCATCTGTATTTTTTCATTCTATCTGGTTATATTGTCGTAGTGTTTTCTTTTTTGCTCATAAGGCAAGTAATCCAAACAGTTCCTACACGGTGGCTATTTTTTCGCCCCTAGTTTTCATAGTTTAAGGGCTGATGTTGATTTATAGATGAGAGTTATAGCTGCATAGAGGAAGGCCACTCATTAAGAAACCCCATTTTGCCCTCTATTATCAAGCAATGCATCAGCATAAGAGCTAGAAAACCACTCACTTAACTTAAAAACACTCTCACCTGTGGCTTATTACAGAAACATCTTAGATTCAATATTCCCTGTTGCGATTAGAGGAATCCTTCTCACTTCTCCCCTCTCCTTAATGTGGCTCGACAGCACTGTATACTCAAAAAGTGCCTCAAACTAAATGTTGAGTAGCTCTGTGGTTTACAGTAACACTGGGAGTCAGAAGCATCACTAACTCAGAAGTTCTGAAGTTGATTCTGTGATCTGACCATCTCGTTTTCCATGACAAACTGAGGAGAAAGTTACCTCGGGGGGCGATGCCACTCTCTTTTAGTACACTGACCAACATGTGAAGGTGTGATCTGGCTTGACAGCCAGAACGGGAAAAGACCCCCAAACTCTCAGGTCCATGGTTTACTTTTTCGCACTCGACCTGAGTCTTCATGCCCAGAGCTGCTTACACTTACTTCACCTGTCCGTTCCCCTGAGTGGCTCTAGTGGCGCCTGAGGGATGAGGTGAGTTATTTTGGATGCAAGCGGGCTGCTATTGGAGGGGTGAGATTGTCTGTATACATTGATCATTCGCAAACCTCAGGAGGGTGCTTCACCTTTTTCCATCCTCTATAGCGGAGGTATTTCATGAACTGCAGTCCTCACATCATCATTTTATTGATTACAAGTGACACATTTTATTTGCCTGTCACTCATGATTAGCACAGTGACAAGCCCAAGCATAATACCGTTCCTCTTTGCATTCAGTATATGCAACCAAGCCAGAAGCCCAGAGAGGGGCTGCATTTGTGTTTGCAGGTCTGTTGTAAATGGACAGCAAAGCTCCATGTCAAAACCTCTGTCCTTTAAGGCTCATTAAACCCTGCTGGAGCATAGCCACCTACAGGCAGACTGGCAGACAGGAGGGGAGACAGACAGCCAAGCAGGGAGGCGAGCAGGTAGAAAGACGAGTAAGCACGCAAGCAAGCATGAGCGCTTTACAGCAGGCTCCTGACAGAGAACATTAACATAACCTTGTTCTTCATGCTGCCTACATGCCTGATTAATGAGGACAGGCCCGCTGGATGGCGGAGTGAGGTGGTGAGCACAGACTGAGGGGAATAAGTAGACAAAGAGAGAGAGAATAAAAGAGAGACAAATATTAGGGACAGAGGTAGAGAGAGTGAGGCAGGGAGAGGACTTTGGAGATAGCAGACAGAAAATCAATTACCAGGCTTAGACACAGTGATCCAACTTTCAAAGCTCTTCGCTTCAGAAGTTTGAATACTCTCAGCTTTATTCTAGACGAGGTTTCCATCCGTAATATACATTCATTAGAGATTCCGTCTGGTGGTTCACACGTGGAAAAAAGCTCTTTGCTTCTGATAATGCAGCTTTCAGTCTCGATGTTGAACTCCTGTGCTTTGTTTATGTGCCAGTCACAGTGATTAAGTGTCCGCATAATTACATGCCACCTTGTTAGATGATTTCATTCATCACAAAACAATTACTCTACTCTATTTAAATAAACTACTTACATGTAATTGTATTAAGTTTTAAAGGCCCATTAAGCAAATCAATTTATGTGTGCTTTATGATATGTTGCCACGCAGGCCGCTATACAGAGAAAGGGTGAGGGATTATATTCATTATTGATTACAATTCAAATTCCTGAGGCTCTCACACCAGAAAGTTTGTGAAAATGTTTAGTTTAAGACGCTTGCCAAGCGCTACCATGCTAGGCAGTCAGGAACAGGCTTGCTGAGTGGCTATATTTTTACTGTATTGTGCAGTTTTATAACTCCCCAGCATATTGCTCTCGGGACTGTACATTATTTCAGTCAATACAGAGTTACTGAAGAGGGGGAAAAAGTTCTAAGTCTAAACAAGTTTGCTTACTGTTATTTAGTGAGCTCATTAGCTTGGTCGCTAACGTAGAGTCACCATATTTTCAAACCCCCAAACCAGGACCCTTAAGTGTACCACACGTTCATGCATACACACATGTGTGTGCTCATGCACATGTTATTGGTGTATTCATAAGGATTAGAGATGATTATTTCAGTGCTTATCACACCGACTGAGTGCACCTTTCAACACCATGGACAGCACCTTTGCAGATGAAAAAAATTATGTTTTGTCTCCCATAACCCCACAAAACATAGTTTATTTGAAAACTGTATAATGACACTATTAATAAACACAAAACGAAAGAATTGCATGGTGTAATATAACATATTTATTGATTGTCAGATACCTTTTTAAACAAAATGCGTCTTTTATATCTGTATTTCCATTGTGCGTGACTGAAAATCATGGACATCAAGTTCATCAAGTTCATTCAAAAGGCGTATTTGCACCACTGGCTCTTGTCTCATACATCTGAAAACCATTCCTCTTCTCTGGAGCAGTCAATATTCAAATAGAGGAAAAATGGATTTAACCTGAACGTTCCCAGCAAATATTGGATTCAGGCCAATGTTGTGACACATGCTGAACTGGCCAAACAATCAACAGACCGGCTGATGGACAACTGGAAGGATTTGTAGCATGTCAGAAATGTCAGCTGCCTTTTTTTGCAGTTTGAGCAGTGCAGATGTCCATAAATCAGTATAACGCTACGTCAAAGCCAGTGTTGGGAAGTGTTACACATTACTAGTTACAAATGTTATTTAGTAATGTAACCATATTTTTCTGACAAATGTCTTGTTGTATATTCATTTAAACCAGGCAGTGTAAACCTCTCAACAGCTAGCACCTTTGCTGATGACTTTGCTTTCACCAAAAGAAGGTATGCTGTACAGTGAAAAGATGCAAAGAATGACATTCTACATATAAGGTTTTCAACAAAACAAATATATTCGGATGCAAACCTTCTTTTGCACTCAACATTTTTATTGTATTATGTTATTATAACTGAAGGATTACAATTACATTTATTTTGTAAATCAATGATGTAACACCATTCTTTTTTTTTTTACTGACACATTACTGACACTCCTCAAAGCCAACAATATCTAACATGCCGCACACAAGAGAGCACATTCAACAGCCAGGAAATACTTCATCATTACCGATGGCAATGAGAGACACACTGCTAGAGACTGCTTGTTCTTGCAGCTGCCTATTTGTATGCTTGTGTTTTAACCTAGCATTAGCATTTACTAGAAATACTAAAGTGCATGATGTAATATGCTAAAATAGCTTCCTCCGTTTTGGATTGTCCATTCCTCCAAAGGTCAGTGCTGTCTGGACTGCTTGTTACCACTCAGTGGTGTGTCAAAGTTAACCAAACCTGAACTTGCAAAATAATTACATGGTGTTTTTTCTCCTAGGAGTGAATCCACGAATAGCAATAAATCCATTGAAGTCAATTGATTTTATTGCAAAATAAATGTTAGCGTGACCAGACATTAAAAAATAGAAGTTAACACTCTCTTTTCCTTCTTTGTTACATTATGATTCAGGCTGAAAATAATACCTCTAAGTAACTTTAAATAAAAACTGAAAAGACAAATGGCGGCCCTGTGTGGTGGGTTGAGTTTAACACAAAGACTGAACATTACAATCAGCAGGAAATACTTTCACATCCAGAGCAGCACTTACTCAATCACCTATAAGGATGTAACACAGTGCCGAGCCTGGCAATGCGTCTCTCCAGCTGTGGACTGTGGTGGTAAGTCTCAGCAGGGGGTCGGCTGGAGTAGGGGGCAGACGGGGTTTTTCTGCTCAGCCTCAGTTTGGGCCAGGCTGGATGGCGTGACAGGAGAAATGTCAGCCACTGCTGAATCCCAGTAGGCTTGGTGTCTTGCTGACATGCAACAGTAAAATATAGATCTCTACTCGCTTCTATAAGGACAGCAAACAGTGATCGAGTCTTCACGCTCTCAAAGCTTGGAGGATATGGAAAGACTCTGATCAATGGATGAAAGCCATAGAAAAAAGATTTTTTTGTATACTAAGTATAATAGCTCACTTCAGCCAGCATCTGCAGGGTACTCCAACGCACAGTCTGGTATGTGAATGAAGTTTCAAAAGCCTTTATTGCTATTTGCCATTATGAAGCATCCATTTCCTAGAGAGAATCTGCATCTTCAGTAAGGTTTTCAAAAGAAATTTGACATTTACATTTCACATGACCGGTAGCACATACACAGAAGCATGTAGTTCACTCATTTGTGCACTCTGTTTCACTAATGCATGCACATTAACAGGCGTTTGCCATTTTTGCTGCAAATGAGCTGTCAGCCTATTTCACCTGAGCTTGAGTAGACGTGGGCTTATCACAATAGAGCATGACAGAATAAAATGTTAATGGAGGGCAGGCCACACACAGGGAGGCTGCTGGAGCTCTGATGAGCCTCTTGACGCTCTCTCATCAGCCAGAGCTGTCACGGTTAAGGCATCACAGTCGACAGAAATTTTCCCACTGACCTTATCGCTTTCCTGACGTCTTTCTTAAGGAGCATGAAAGGGCTCAGTAATAACATAAACATCATTTTTTTTGTTTATGTACCAATCAGTACAGTGCAGGGGTTACAAAACAGTTATTAGATGCCAACACTTATAGCATGTTGTTCACTGTAGATTTTGTTTATGTTTAGCAGACAATTTCTAATTGCTCATTTAAAGAAATGCTCAATCATGCAACAGGCATACACATGCAAATTTTTCAAATAAAAATGAAACCATGGACACATCTGGTATTAAGTGAAATAATAAAAGGCTGTGTGAATTTAAATGTTGAACTAAAAGCAAATATGTAAATTCGTGTTTTTCATTTTGTTCAAAAGTAAAATTAACTGCTTATCATGAAGTCTGGAAACGGCTAGCCCAGCTCTGTCTGTTACTAAATGTGCCTTTGCACCTCTTAATGTATTGCAATCTTGTTTAATCTGCATTAAAAATAACAATGTGTGGGTTATTTCCACAGATAGCCACACTAGCTGTTTCCCCATTTCCAGTCTTCATGCTAAGCTAAGCAAACCGGCTGATGCCTCACATTTACTGCACAGACACGAGAATGGTATCGATTTCCGCATCTAACTCTCAGCGAGAAAGCAAATGAGCACATTCCCGAACTGTTGAACTATTTCTATAAGCGAGAAAATTACACATCTTGTTTTGAAGTAATGAATTTCAATCAGCACCTCCAGACAAAACAGAATATATTGTAATTTCCAGCCATCATAAAATGCATTGGGTTATGAGTACGGCCACTGAAGATCAAGGCCCTAGAAAGAGTGAATACAAGCAGATGTGTCGAGGACTCTGAATTTGATACAGACGGGCAAATGCACTCCTGTATGGAAAGTATGGCATTGTGATTGTGATGACAAGAGTCAAGAGCATTTCAAGAATCGGTAGAGACACTTCCTAAAAGGCCCTTACACATAAACATGAGCTCAATTCAGCATCAGGACCATTTTTTTTTCAGTTTTTTTAGAACTCAAGGCTAGAAAAGGCTGTGAACGCAGAACAAGAGCAGCTGAGGAGGATCAGGAGAGTGTGTTATCAGTGGCAGAGCGAAATGAGTAACGAGAGAGGCGAATAGGGGTGGATATGCTCAAGTGGTGCAAAGCAGCTGGCCGTGGTGGGCTCCATCCTCTCTCGGAGTAAACAAGCCGGTTACATCGCAATCCATGTGACACATGCAACACCCGACAAATCCCACCGGGCCGCTTTGGAAATTGTTGGTTGGTGAGTGAAGTTGTGCTGGATGTTGCACTGAACTGCGTGGGAGGGGGATTTCTCCTCACAAGGCTGCCGAAGCTTGTATCTGTGTAGCTGGATTGAACTGTCTTGTACAGGCCTAAGGGCCTAAGATCTACATCGTTGCTTAAGTATTTTTTGTGGATGATAACCTTGATAAGCATGCTATCTTTTAGAATTAAAAGCAATGTCCTTTAACTCTCCCCTCACAAAAGGCATTAGACACGGACAGATAAATGGAAAACCTATTCGGAGAGGCAGGGAGAGGATTGAAAATCCATGAAGGATGTCACTTTGATACGTTTTTAAACCTGAGCTTCTAATCCCCAGCAGCTTTCTCCTGTTAGATCTTTCATCTGTTACTGCTGGAGTTAAACAGTAGTTCTTAGAAATGTGACACAACTATAGAACGCCAAAATACTACTTTTTCACATTTACTGTGTTGCTTTTCGCCACACTAAGACTTTAATATTAGACAAAAAGAGAGAAAGAAAGTGAATGCCTAGGGAGATAGATCATGGGACAGGAGTGTACGACAGCCATAAGTGCCATTTCATAAACACTCTGCCCTCTTATCTCCTAATTATTACAATTATTCAGCCGTAAATTAACTCCATAATACTGCATGATGTGCTGTGAGGATTCCATGAACGAAATGTCACCATCAATGTGCTTACAGACTAACATTAGATGGCACTATCAAGCGAGGGAATCATGGTTTTAATGTGCAGGTAGATGGCAGCTCAGATTCAGTTAGCATCATAAATTAATCTGCTGCAGCTTTTTTGACAGTTTGTCAAATAAATTTGCGTAAAACCAAGATTGATATGAGGAGATCCTGAGAACTGCGTGGCCAATCAGAAGCCTTGATTGAGGCACAGAGGCATTAAATTATATCCTAATGAGGAATGGAAATTATTCTTCGCAGTACCAACTGGGATTGTTTCATGCATGCATACAACCACACTTGGACGCATTCACAATCTAATATCAGCCCCTGAGATGAACTCCATCCACAGAAGATTCAGATCACGACTTTCTGAAGCAGCATCCGTCAACACAACACAGATGCGCCTCGGGCCTCAACACAGACTGTTCTCTTTAACAATTTACCTGATTCACAGCCCCTTATAGCAGCTGTGATTCAGTATGAATAAACAAGGAGCAGATGGCCACTTGGAGGCACAAGTGTCAATATGCTGGGATGAAGGCAACAAGAGATACTGAAGAGCTTTGAGACGCCTGTGAGAGAACATGCAAATGTATGCATGCACACACATGTACACGCAGACAATGTCAAACACACACAGGCAGACACATCAGGTCTGTATTTGCATTTTGACTAAAATTGGACATTAGATATAAAGTCAGCTTTGATGCAAGGAAGTTTCCTCCCTATGTGTTGCCCAGTCCGAACTAATATCTTCACTGTATTTGTTGGTGAATTACTATTCTGACCAAGTTTCACAGCAAACACCCATCTCCGGATGTCAACTCATTGTTATTTAAACACAAGGTGTATTGTTGGAACACGCACAGATGCCTGAGCAACCACTGTTTGTGTGCACACACTTACCCTGAAATACCAACTTAACTTAGGTCCCCTGTGGAGTTTTCTTGTAAACACACCAAAACACATTTAGTCTATCCTTAAGGTCTAACAGCTGAATGCATTTTCTTCCTCATAAAACATTTCCCAATTATTCAATTATTTGAACTCCTGCATTGTTTACATCCATGTTTACTAGCCCGCGGCCTTCTTCTTTGCTAGTTTTGTTGGAGCTTGGGCAGAAATGTTTTTTCATGCATGTGCGTCCTCGTGCACACGCCATAAACCTATTGGGTGCTAGCTGATAAAAACTCTGCAGTGCTGCTAGTGGTCAACCCCTCCACGGGGTGCCTTTAATTATTACGTTAAAAGAAATTCAGATTTATGGATCCATTAACTCAAGAAAACAATGTGAATATTTTACTCGTAACTTCATTATTGCAAAAAGAATATTAATGGTATTGCCAAGATTCCATTGCGATCACCCTTTTGGTGTTGCTTAAAATCATCGAAAAACTTTTTAGTTACACTTTTTAAGCTTAAGAATATTGAGGTCTTCGTATTCAAAAGCTGGACTTTTGTTCAAATATCACTGAAAGACTATTTAAGTTTAACTAAGGTGACATCCACAACATCCATGAGTTCCACAAGTGAGGGTATCCTTTGATGTATGTTGATGTGTCGGTGCTTCATGCTTCATGTGACCTTTTTTTTAAATTTTTAATTAGCCAATATCACTGGATGTAATCAATTATGGCAGAAACATAGTTGATTCTCTATGCAGCTTAACTTCTCTGCCATCACTGTATTTTCTTAACTTGTGCGTTGAGCAAAGAGGAGTTGAAAGGGACCACTAAAGCTTTGGAAATTTAATTTGCATCATTGGTTTTATTGTTTACTTACAAGAGAAAAAAGCTGTCTCAACTCTGTTCACATGTATGGATAGATTATGGATAGATTATTTAATCATATACTCGTATTGTACATAGCACATACTGCTATAGTTTGCCACAAATCAGTTCACCAAGACTGCACTGCTACCTGAATTATTCAAGGAAACCAAGCAATTCATACAGTATTGAGATGCGCTTGTCTGTATTTGTTTAACAGTATTTATCCCTTTTATTAAATGTGTTCTGATTTAAACACATACACACTTTGAGTACTCTAAGTGAGACACAAATAAGAACAAAGTGTCCAGAGGGACTGCTGACACTAAGATGTGAAATAGAAAAAGGCCCTTGCTCATTTTGTGACACCAAAATGAAAGTGTTGTTTCAATGTTCCTGCTCTTCTTCTGTTTTTCCATCTCTTCATTTTGAAGTGGAAGATCTTCAAGTGTGTGACTGGGTGGGCGGATGGGTAGGTTTGGGGTGCTGGAGGCAGACCCTCACAAGGAAAATGAATATTGCATGGTGAAAAAAAAAAAGAAGAAGCGATAACCCCATTAACTTCTGAACTGCGAGCCACAGAAGGCCAACCTCATTAATATGCATTTCATTTTTCATTCCACTTTTTATTCATGACAGAAATTATTTATGTATCACAAAGATACAACTAAGATGATCTCTTGATTTGTAAGAACAGTGTAACACCGACATTTTCCACAAACATTTAGCTCTTTAAAACTGCTCCAATCTATATTTATATATTGAAAATAGATCGAGGTCCTAGTGACAAACCCAGAGAGAATCAGCACCTGACTCTGCACTCTCCCCCACCTCACTGTTCCTATGCGGCACATGGGAATGTTTTCAAAATTTGTGGCATTCAACAAATTTCTCATAGGCTTACTTAGATCATTGTGTACAAACAAAGTGGTCCAGACCTGCGTTTATCCACGGGGGGCAAGAACACTTGTTTGACTTAAGAATCTTAATGCCCCAATCTGAATAAATTCTAAGTTTACATATGAAAACGAAATTAAAACAAAGGCAATTTTAGGGGCACCTCAACAACAGGTGACATTCATGAGGCTGAAATGAGCAATTTACTATTTTTTTTTAAGCAGTTAAGATCATTTGCTACATCTGACTTGGAACAACTACAAGCAAATCTATACCTTTGATTTTACTGCCCACAATTTTTACAGTTCTCAATTTTATAGCTCTCATCGTGTTTTTTTCAGTTGCAGCACGCAACAGCGATAAAGCTCTGATAAATGGTTACGGTACCTGCTCAGCACTAAATGACAGAAAACTTAGCGACTAGCTGGTGAAGTGGGAATGTTAAATGTTCAAACAATAAAGTTCTGCAGAGCTGTGAAGCTTATAAGAACAAAAGACTCAGTTTTCCTATTTGAGAGCAACACTGTTTCTTCCTACATTGTGTGCCCTTCATGTCCACAGATGGTGATTCTAAGGATAACTAAGTGGAAGAAAAGGAAAAATTCTTGAGGCGATAAAAAATTGCCAGAGGGGAACCAGTAACAGAGTTATTTCTTCCATATATGTGGGACAGAAAATTCATTGCCATCATTACTGCCTACTGCACTTCCCCCAAAATGCTCCACAGAGGAAAACCCACAGCTAGAAATGACAATATTTATCATAGAAATCATTTGTGCTGCCTTTGAGGATTCATGCAGACTGGCATGATAGATTTGGAATTGAGTCTAAGAAAAGCTTAAATATGATGATGTTTTGGAAATTGCAAATTTGAAAACATACATTTATTTTAAGTGTGATTTTTTTATTGTCATTTTGTTTGTCATAGTATCTTGTTCTTTTGAGTCACACATAATTCACATTACATACACTTTTTTTTATTTTGTGGAAACCATTGGAGGTGGACACCAAATGGTTACTTGATCTAAGACGGATCAGCAGAATGGGGCTATCAGTCTGCCTGGCAGCATCTTCTCCAGTCATACTCATCAGCTGTATGTACTGTAAAAAAATTATGAGACACAGCCATGTTGCAGCAGAGCTTTGAGACAGAGAGCAAGCAGACTGGAGAGCAAAGTAGAGTGTGATGACCAATAAATGTCTTCTCCAGAAGAAAGAAGAGCTGATGCTGTTTCACCAATTTCATTTTGCAGGGGTTACTGCCAGGATAATAGGTCTCTCTTCTGACTCTGAACTGGAAAAGGGAAGGAGGAATGTTAAAGCACTGATATGGATTTACAACTGAATAAAACTGGGGCTTTTCACATTTGTTTAAAATGTTCGTTTTCATCATTACTGGATCTCAGCTCTGCAGATATCCATTAAGCTAATGACTATATGCATGACTTCACTATGAGTTAGAAGAGAGCATTATTAATCAAATAAAAACGGCTAAAACTCTAAATATTACATCCTCAAAGTGCCGCAGAAAGTAGCTTGTGGTATTGTTTTAGTCTTTAATCACCTTTTTTCTGTCACTGAAGTAATGACCTTATCACGTAGCTTCTTTAACTGTTCCTGACTTAACTGTTTCTTTTCACATTGTTTTAAATGCTGCACTTAGGAGAAAACATTAAAAGCTGGCCCATTAGGGTAAAAGAACAATACAGCAGAGCAATAATGACGGGATGTGTTCTGTGTTCTTGAACTAAAGCAGCCTCTCTCCTCAACATTTCTATCAACTTTGTCTGTAAAGTGGCCCAGTCTGGTGCCTCTCATTTTACAGTTCAGATTCTAATGAAGTACAGATGGCTTAGCGCAGCAGCTTCACTACCTCTCAAGTGATGCGAAATATTCAGTCATATTTGTGTTCATTTCTGCCTCTTATTAACATATTTACAACACATTTTCAAGCAAAGATGTAGTTAAAATCAGAGAAGGGAGGCTGCACATTTTTGTTGGCAGTATTTGGTGCACGGTGGTCAGGAAACATAGTTCAACTGACTTAGAATATACTGCTGTTTAATTTCTCCCACATGGTAATGTGAATGTGGCACTTAAAATACTCTCCGCGGCTATTGTTAAACAAGACACAGCACATCCTGAGGAGGCTCTCATTATCAGCATTGAATTTAACAAGGCAAAACTCAAATGAGCGCTCCCCAAAATATCATCAATATGTGGACTGCGCTGCAAGAGGAAGCACCACACTAGACCATGTTTATGGGAACGTACCTCAGAAACCCTGAATGAACACTGATACATGCAGCCTGATTAGTGCCTGTGGCATCGCATTCAGATTTGGCACAAGGGGTGAGCTCAGAGCAGGAAGGAACAATCTCAGGCATGACATCAAGTCCAAACACCACAGACCCACTCCGGGCCTTCTCGACCCTTGAACAAAAGAGCTCCATGGGGCTTATTTGTCATCCCTCTGTTATACTCCCCCACCAAGCGTAGCCCAGACTCTGTCATTTAATTGGGAGCAACAGTACAGTGGTGGCTTTGATTCATAACAACAATGAGGCAGCATAGAGGGAGGAGGTGGAGCTCCTAGCAGGCTGGTGTATTTTACACCACTTATCTACACTGATGACGTTGACGGAAAGCATTTTTGGGGGTCCACATAACCCAAGGCTTATCGTGGTCCTCCATATTTCATCTTTCATCAAAAAGATGAAATGTGTCTTTCTAAGGTGCCTGAGGAAGATAAAGGTGCAACCTAAATGTTACAAATGCGCGTTGGACAGCATGCTGACAAGCTTCACAGTCTGGCATGGGCAGCTCCATTGTGGCTGACGGCAAGGCTCTTCAGGTGGGTGGTAAAAACAGCCCAGCATGTCACTGGGACAGCACATCATTGACAAGAGGTGTCTGAGAAGAGTCCACTGCATCACCAGGGACCCATCGCACCTCAGCCACCACCTGTTTGACTCCCTGCCATCTGGTAGGTACCAGACCATACAGTCACGGACCAGCAGACAGAAGAACAGCTTCTTCCCAAGAGCTGTGAAGCTAGTGACCCCCACCCCCACCCCCACCCACCACAGACCAAATACTAGGACTAACTATGACTATGGGTTGTGCAGTAATATATTTTTTTAATGGCACTGAGCAATACTTTTCATAATGCCTGTATGATATTAGCCATAACTTAATGCAACCAATGATGTGCACCAAACATAATTTTAACTTTTTAACTTTTTTCTATTCTCATTTGTATTTATCTTTTCAATAACTTATTTTGTTTTGTATTTTTGGGTCTAAGCTGTCTTGAAAGTAACCTTGTTTTGTGTTTTTTTTTTGGTATGTCTTGTATTGAATCATTTTGTTACTGCAGAAAATAGAAAATATTGAGCATTAAGAGTGTGCCTCTTATTGTGTCAGTCTTTGTACAATGTTTCTATGTTGCACTAGAGTGTTTAATGAATAAGACTACTTTTTATATTGGACCAGTATAACAATAAGTTGAACTGAAAAGAAAGCAGTAGGGGTTTTTCTTTCTCAGAAGAGCAAGTTAAAAGAATTTGAGCTTTAGAGTTAGATTTGAACATATATTCAGAATTTATGAGGAGGAAAAACATGCTGTATTTAATTCAGATTATTATAAAATTAGAGCAGTGGCAGAAAATTTAGCAAGCCATTGACAACTCTCATGTTTGTGACATTACAAAAAAAAACCCTTCAAATCTCATGGCTTCATAGGTCGCCAAATGAGGATTAAAAATGTGCTGGAAAAAGCAGGAGCTGGGGGAGGAGAATTAGTAAAGTAGTGCATTAACCTTCTCACAGATACCGAATAATGATGGATAGTCACTGACCCCTTTTCAGGGAGGATACAATGTGTTGTACTGTACAACATCCGGCGATGCTCCATTCACTGGCGAGTGCCGTCCGCTCGCCAGTTACTGTGGCAACCTGAGGGAGTGAAGGGTAGTTTCATAAATCTAAAATGAGTTAGACTTATAAATGGAGAGTAGGAAGGATCACAGCAAAAAGGGAAAAAGTGAATGTACTTCCTGGGTGTTTGTGTGCGGATGAAGAATCTTTGAGACGGTAAAGGTGGAGTAAGTATGAAAACTGCAGTAATGATAAAGGCTGCCACTATCCCTGCCGTGATTAAATACCATTTTTCATACAGTTGAAAAGCAATAAGATCTAAGCTCCTCTCTGTCCTCCTCTCAAATGGGAGCACTCATTCAGGAAATAATAACAGGTACGTTTTCAGCTACTAATGAGAAAAGCAAACTCTGAAATAAAAAAATAAAAAACTATAAACACATAGATGCTCATCAAACTATCTGACTTTGTAAAGGGGAAGTCACTTCAATCAGATTGTCAGTCTGTTACCCACTGTTTACTATATGGGTTGACTGAGTCCAGCCCTCTGTGTCTTGCTGTGTAATGGAAATTTGATATTTATAATCTGTTTCGTTTCAGTTGTACTTTTGGTTACTGAGTCTGTTTTATCTTGGGCACGTCTGCTCTTTCTCTCCCTCTCCCTCCACACCTGTCCTGTGTCACATTTCTTAGCCTCGTATGCCCCCAGAGTTTCCCCAACCTATCAGCTCCTGTTCTCATCATGTCTTGTCATCTGTTCTCCGTTCCCTCTTTAGTTTTCACTTCATTGTTGTTTCTTCACTTATGCTTGACCTACCAAATAAAGTTAATCCTGCATCTTACCGTGACATGTTATGACTCTTTGTTAAGAGGATGTTACACAAGATAAACATGCTCGCAGTAGGCAGGTGCAAAGTCTTGTTCATACTATTGTTCTCTACCAATATGGCTAACCCTTTTTAAAGAAGTGCTAAAAATAAAGCACATGGTATTCAATCATTAATAAAATTGCTACCTGGATTATGATCTGAGGCAACTAACAGAATTACGATCTTTTTTGTACCCAAAAAGGTTCCATTTGTGATTAGATTAAGCAACCACAGCATATTGGTTGGTTGGTTACATTTCACTACACGGTGGACTTTTCTATGTTGAATCAGACCAAGATTTTTCTTATGCCTAGTGGTGTAGGTGCCTCAGCATAAGATTAAAAAAGTGTATCCTGCTTTAGTTGCTACAGCTGGATACTGTATTGCAAGGGCAGATATTTTACTGATCAGTATCAATATTTGGTGATTTTCTAGATAATGTTTAAATATGTTGATAAAAACAAATATTGGGAAAAAAATATGATGTCCTGGTTAATGTTTGGTTATAGTTAAGACAAAAAAAACAACTTAGTTTAGGGAAACATCATGGTTTGAGTTAAAATGACTACTTTGCTGAGGAAAGGGGACCAATCTTTGGTAAAAAAAACTGATTGGGTTAACATCGCTTATAGCACTTTGAGAGGCGCTGGAGAAACTGTGGGACGCCACATGCTGTCTCCCACCTATTGATCTAAATCTGTCTCTCTGCTTGTTTGATGATGAAATGATGCATTTTTTATTATACAGCTTGTTTGCCAATGCAACTTATAGCCCCATCTCGCTGTGACCTATGCCGGCCAAGGATCTGAAGCTTCATACAGGTTGCATGTTTGTCAAAGAGGCCACAAAGCCTTAAAAGTAATCAATGACCTCTTAAAATCAATCCTAAAGTGCAGTGGGAGCCAGTGTAAGGAGGATAAGAAAGATTGTCAATGAGTACTGTGCAGTCTTTCACCATTCAACAGGTTTTTGATCAAGAAAAGCGAAGAGGCTGCTACCATAATTAAGATGAGAAGAGATAAAAGCATGACAGATGGTCTCTGTGCCTTTGAATTTTACACTCCGTCCGCTCCGCATGTTGGTCCTCAACCTTTTTAGTATCAAGGTAAGATACCACTGAACCCCTGACCCAGTCCCTCCAGGAATACAGCTTGAACATAGTGTTTCATGGACAAATGATTCTGAGCCCAATTGTAAAACTCATTCATGAAGAAATTCGACCTATACCAGGATGAAAGAGGAAATTTGACATGCCTGAATGCATTATTTTTCGTAGCTGTGCTCTTTAAAACTTCTAGAGGGCTGTGATCTGATACAGTTCTTGCCTAACTAAGAATATGTTTATAATAGTAGATTTTTGAGTTTCAGTGAAGGCTGCATGTATAAAAAAAACACAATTTTACCTCCAATTTCCCTGCAGCTCTCATAAAACAGTGAGTGTCATCCAACGGGGCTATATGTGCTCTCATGTAATTAGCTACATTACTAATATGTTTAAAAGCTTATGCAACAGTAATTACCACAAATACAGTGAGAAATTTGGTTCACAAAGCAGGCCTTTGGGTAGATATGATGACTGATGCCCTCATGTGAAAAAAAAGAATACAATTAGTGTTAGATTATCCAGCGACGTTTAGCACATTAATGAGATTTCTGTTTGCCAGACAGAATTTTTATATCCTCTCTCTTCTGTCTCCGCTCCATAGGAGACATTGATCAATGTCCAGACATCCCAGACTCCAGCGTGAAGCAGTTTCAGAAATATGCTCTCCTATCACATCAGATTTATCTGTCTGCTGGCCGTCTGACAGAATCTCGCAAACAACTCTGCGGCTGCTGGACAGAGATGGGCGTGTTCCACGAAAGTGCAATACTGTAAAAATGTGTGATGAATCCCATGTTTCACACCAAGCAGAGTGACACATGCATCATGACGCATGAAGGCATATGTGATTGACATTTAATAAAGCATTCTGGTTAGCTAAGCACTTTTGCCAGAGGAAAAGTGCCAACTCACTCCAAAGTGGAAAAGCAATGTAATTGATCCTCATTTTTCAATCCAACACACATTAGTAGCTGTGAATCATTAAACTCTGAAACTCATCAATGTGACGATGAACGCTGAGTTGTGACAGCGTATCAAGTCAGTAGTAAACACTTGAGCTCAGCCCCTTCATCACTGACACCATGATCACTGCTTCTGTCTGTCCGTAACAGCTATCTTGACAAAACTGCTCTGACAAAGCACTGGCTGCATTCTATGTAGTTTGTGTGTGTGTGTGTGTGAATGTGAGGCGATGTCTTAGTTGTTGTTTTGATGTGTGTGTGTGTGTGTGTGTGTAGAGCCATGCGTGTGTTTTGTGTGTGTGTGTTGTATCATGAGTGAAGAGACAAATGTTTCTCACCAAGTGGACCATTTATCAAGGCCCGGCTGCCCTTCTCGATAATGAAGCCAGGGAGCCTCGGAGCACACAGAGCACTCCTCTCCCACCACCAACATGGACAAACAGGAAAGCATGAGCGATCACGCCACTCTGACTGCTAACCCACACGCACAACACATACACCTCTCCCAACCACTGTCTGCTCCCCGCCAACAAAAGAGACTCTCTGCACCACATTATTTAGAGGTCAAGAAGCAGCTGTGGCACACATCTGCAATTCAGTGCAATTCAGTGGCATTCATATTCAAATTTCAGACCTTATTCTGGATTTTTCTGAGGTCAGTTATCAGCACATCTTCGTAATAAGAGTCCCACTTTTGGGTTCTAAAAAGTGGGTTTCAACATTTGAGGATCAGAAATGACCTACCCAACCTACTCAGGAGAAAATGATTGCCAGTGAGAATGAAAAAACATCACGAGTCGCTATTAGGTTATGAGTCACTCTGGGGTTAGTTGAGTTTTAGTTATCATCTCAGGGGGAAAAAATAGAAGAAAAATAGATGAAAACGCAGGTCTATCCTTTGAAACATACATCAGTGACATATGCACTTCAGTATATTCAATAGTAAATGAACACACCACTGTTCAAAGGTACTTCAATAAGTGAGCAAGTCAGCGCTTATAAAGTCTAGACATTCAGCGCTGATTCACCATCTTCAACTCAGTTGTAAAGTTCAATATATTGTCTGTTCAAACTGTTACATTCGGTTCCGTACAAAACTGGGTCCATGCAATCTATTTGTAAGATTTATAGCTCAGCAGCCACTTATTTGCAACAGACTTCTTACTTCATTAACTTTCTTTCGAGGTATTTTAACATATTGTGAATTAAAGCTGAAGTGGCAACAGTGCTCCCAGTCTCCAGTTAGCGGAGTTCAGTTTAGTTTGATTGTGTTAAACATTTGATTATAAATTAACCAAACATCTCTGTAACTTAGTGGTTTGCCACGTCGGGAATAATCACTTTCCATTTGTACATACAATACAGAGGAAGCTGGTGTGACATCTTTGGACTTGTTGTAAGGCACGTTAGACTAAGCTGTGCTGAGAAATGAAAAATGCCAAGGACCTATAGTAAAAGTTACCCTTTTAGTGAGTAACACTATAGCATGATGCACTGCTGGATCTTCCTGCTCCTCTTGATCCCCACCCTCCTGCTGCTTTCCTGCTATCACCCCTCTGCTCATCCTCCCCTTAAAACCTCAAACTACAGAACTACTCAAGCTTCATGTACAAAATAATCTTTTCATTGAGCTGCGGAGGCCATCGGGCCATGTTTGTCCCAGTCATAGTAATGCAACACACAAACACTGACAATGATGATCCTCCAGCTTATCAGACTGCCAAAGCATTAGCGATGATGTAATTTAATGCTGTAACAGGCTCAGCACTGTGCCTGCTGAAAAAGACACAGGTGTGCACCCTAAGGACAAAGAAGAAGACCAAGTGTATGAGGAGGACACTGATTACTTATAAATGTACACTATATTTTATTACAGAGTCTTTAACAAGTGTGTTTTCTTCTGGGGGATTTCACCAGAAGGCAAAAAGTACAATTTACTCGAATTGCAACACTGAATCCGAGTCAGTCGCAAAGTTGTGAGTTCAGTCTGTTCAATGCCAATGGAGAGGGGTGAGCAGTGGCACAAAGTGGTGAGAGCGCTGCAAATTGCCGTCCTCTGGAGGCTTCTGTAAAAATGGTGGTTGTCTAGTTTTGGCAAAGTTGGAAGAGCAGATGGCAAATGGAAATGATCACTAAGAGACTAAACTTGGGTGACACCGGAGGCTGAGCAGTCAGGAAATGGAAAGTCCTAAATACTTCTGGCGTCATGACAACTATTAAAGTAATTAGTTTTAATGAATATTGCTTCAACTTCAATTTATCAGGAGAATTAGCTTGAAGTACTTAGAAATATTTTATGTATGGGCAAAAGAGCACTGATTTTCTGTCCCTGCAGTTGTGCTGTTTTCTCCACACAATGAACTATTTTACATGTTGAAAATATCTCACAGGAAAAGATAATTACTGCCTTGAAATCTGTGTTTCCCACTGCAGGACAATAATGCAGATTAGTTGTGCTCTGCTCTTCACCATTAATATGTCTCCGCATTAAGATGTAAATGGTCATTTGTGAGCTAGTTATTATTGGGTGAATGCAGGTGGTTCCCACCCTTACATTTCCTGTTGAATCTTGTAAGAATTCTCCCAGCTAACCACGCCAAGTTTGAAGCACCACATGTCTATTTTTAGCACATCAGAAACTGAATTTACTTTTAAAGTGGACAGGGCTGTCAGCTAGAGGGCAAAACCAGAAAAACAGCCAATTTAATGTGGACACCCAATTTAGAGTTTTGGAATGGGGGTCTCTTGGTTACAGAGAGAAATCACTGAGGTATCATTGGCCTTTTAGTCTTAGGATTATACATCCTCAGTGCCGACTCTCCTGCATGCGACATGCTCCTCTTTCCAAGTTTTAGCAGAGAGAATAATTGTGTGACTTCACATGAAACAAAGTTAAGAACCTCATGCTTTGCTCATGAAAAACACCACCTCTGTAGCACATTGTATGCTTTATGGTTAATCAGTTTAAAAGAAAAACCTTCAGATGAGGATCCCTGAGGATTGTTGCTTGGGAGGGCAGCACTTCTCCTCTAGCTGTCCAGCTGCCTCAGGCTGCTACAGCCAAGATAACTGCGGTAATAGGCTGGGACCATGTCAGTGGTGGAGGGGGAGGCCGAGCAGATAAGGAGTGTCTGAAGAGCTCAGAGTGGGAGAGAAATTCTTTATACATCTTGTTGCACTGAGACCCTTCACTTTCACCCTGAAGGCACATCTGCTTGAGCATGTCCAATAAACATCGAATGTAAAAACACATCGTATTGTGTTGTGAACTGAGGAAACACTCATCAGGAGCAGTAAAAACCGTCTATCTTTTCACTCTCTCCTCATTGTGCTGGCCAACTGTCAGGAGAGAGGCAGGTAATTAACCAAGGCTCTGCTCACATACACACACAGACAGGTTTTCTCTCGGTCATGTAGACCTGCACTGAAATAGAAGGCCATGGAGCCAGGATCAGGTAGAGCATCAATCAGCCTGTCATGAGGTGATGCAAGGGGAGGCATTTCCCTCTTGAACATGGGAGGAAGCCCTACGAAATCCCACTCTCACACAGACGGGGAGTAATTCTTGGTCAGATTCTATTATTTGAGCATGAAATGTAAAGTCCTGGGCAGCCTCTTGCATTACTTATAAAAAGCTTCTCATCGTGTTACTTTTTCTTAAAAGGTTTTCAGACTTTACAGGGTTCACCTGCAAGGAGAACCTGTCAGTTGTGGCCAAATGTGACCCTACTGTATTTTTGGGGAAATTAAATGAAAAAGAAGCAATTAAACTTGCAAGCAACCAGAAGTCAGTAAAGCAATTAATTAAACAGAGCAACTGAGCAGAACTGGAGTGGTAGTCATGTCACAGGGTATTTCATAATGAGGCAAAAAAAAAAGTCCTGGACCTTTTATATTTGAGAGTTTTTGAAGAGTTGTGTATAGTCAAAGTTGTGACTTATTAACCATGTGCAACAAGAATTCAGATTTCTTGATTTTTACATTTCTCTTCTCATTTTCAGTCCCCAATCTGATTAAAAATGTTGCAGTGCAATATTGTTTTCATTAGCATTTAACACCAAGGTTAGATTCCTTCAATTACCTGTGCAAAACAGTGAGGTGCTATAACTTCTGTCTGCATTGACAGGCTTGTACTGTTTTTCACAGTAATTATTTCTATAACAGTGATTAAAGCTAAATCCGTTTGTGATAACCGCCTTTCAGCCCTGCAGAAACAGTGGAAAACTTTCTGAAAACCTCAAAAAAGTGAGGCAGGACTTAATACAACAAGACAAACAAGGTGTTTGGTTCAAAAAATCTAACTGTCAAGGAAGTAGAAAATCATTGCTTGCAAATGATGATGAAAGTTAAATCCTAGACATCAATGTGTGATACTTTGCCCTTTGGCATGGTGTTAAAGAGAGATCAAAAGTAGCGGCACATTCACACAGTTCACTTATAGCTTGCTTACAGTATTTACCAAGTGCCGGACAAAAATGTTTCCTTATTTCTATGCCAGACAGTTCTCTTGTAGTTTATGATTTCAGCAATGCTTAACAACATAAAAAGGATGTTGTGCTGGTGAATGGCCTGAAGTTCACAGGGAGGAGAAGGGAACAGGAGTGACTTCTTTCCCCACCTCCTACAAACTATAGACAGTTTCATTCACTCAATTAACACCAGATCCACGCATCTGAAGGCTGAAATCTTTTATCCGGTTAAAACGTAACTAGGTAAGCCAACAAGGAAATCTATCATAAAATGATAGTGTAAAACTAGATAAAATGTCAGTTTCTGACGTAGCTTCCAGACAGACAAAAAAAGTTTGTATTTGTGTGCCTGGAAGGAACTCAGGGCCATTTGGGGCTTTGCTACAAAGCTGTGATGTTAATGGAGTGCTCCTGACTGACCTCAGTTGAGCTTGAATATTTTAAGCAGTTCAGTCTGTTGCTGGTTCAAATTGTGTCATTCAGTTCAGGATAAAACTGTAGAAACACCATTCAGAACTGCACCAGAATCATTATGACAAATATATTTCAACCTGGATGAGATGGCACAGGTGAGCTCGATGAATGCGAAGCTAATTTGGTTAAGTGAAATTACCGTCCGACCCAGGTAATCCGAAAATATGGTATGTGCCTGAATGATTCTGCTGCGATACTCGTTGAAAATAAGCAGTAGTGACATGTAGCTAAAGATAGAAAACCATTTCTAACGTGAAAAAGTGTTTATATAAGACAGAAGGCTGACCCTTGTTGGCAGCAGTCTTAGGGGGACAAACAAATGCTGACCTTGAGATGTCACCTCCTTTAATAATCATGAGAGCATGAAAAGGCAAATATCAGCTGGGTGCACAGACCTTAAAAAAGGTGCTGTGTGGCACACAGGTCACAGGTGATTTTGTTATAACAGATGCATCCATCCATCATCTATATCACTTATCTTTAAGGGTCACAGGGGAGCTGGAGCGAATGGCTGGCTGAGAGGCGGGGTACGCCCTCGGCTGGTCGCCAGTCAATCGCAGGACTGACACACAGAGACGGACAAGCATTCACACTCACACCTACAGGCAATTTAGTGTCACCAATTAGCCTAACCTGTATGTCTTTGGACTGTGGGAGGAAGCCACGGTACCCGCAGAGAACCCACGCAAGCACAGAGAGAACATTTAAACTCCACACAGAAAATCGCTGAAAACCTGGAACCTTCCTGCTGTGAGGCAGCTGTGCTAACCACCGCACCACTGTGCTGCTCAGGATCCGTTAATCTTTTGAAAATCCAGCAATTCTCTCATCTGTAGAATCGCTGACCAATGTTTTCACACATGAGCTATCACTATCCCTTTTAGCTTCCACTTGTTCTCTGGGCAGTTCTTCCCCTTTTTCTCTTCACTGATCCTGCCCCAGTATCAGCCATGACAAAAAAATATCACACCAGAAATTGATTTTTGCGAAGAAAGATCTCCTCCTGCTTCCTATTAATTGGCTAACATAAACTTTGCCTGGGAAAATGCAAACATAGGCTCTTCTGGTCTGCACGCCATTAATCATTTAATCTGATTTTGCAATAAATTGGACCTGAAGAATCCTCTTGCTGATGGCCTTATTCTCTTATGTAGGTCATATAGAGGCATCGGTATTGAATTGAGACTGTTTCATAACCAATTACAAGCTCCTTGTAGCTGTTTTATAATTCAACAGAATGCTTGTTTGTTGTTTCGACCAGATTGACATTTCGGCAGCTGACAGCTTGATGCCGTTCTGATCCAGATGTTGATTAAATCCAAAGGGAAAACCTACTGCCTTGTAATTATACACTTCTTATATCAATTTGGACCATAGCTGTGAATGTTGGGAATACAAGAAGATTTGGCAGCTTTGTTAGATGGAGGACTTCTAGCTGTCAGAATCTTTGCATACGTTCAAAGTCTTACTGGATGTGACGGCGACAGTAAGTCTCTTCACTCTAATTCACCACTCTATTCACCTGCGGACTGTGTGTATTTAATTTCCATATTTCTTGAAAAGCAAGTTGACAGTGTTGGGTCCTTCCTTGTTGATTGGTTGCTCTGTGTTTGATCCAAGGTTTCTAATCTCAAAGTCTGCAATCTATGCCACTGAACTTCATTCATATCATCGGTTCTGCACCTTTCCTTGTAACCCACATTAATGCTCTCTATATGTTAAACTCAGGTGTGAAGTATTTTCCTAATATTTTTCAGAATAGGCATTCACAAAACACATAACGTTCTTCTAGAGTATTGACTTATTTTTTTGACTTTTTGCTTATTTTATGCCTAAAAAGACACATCACAGCATGTTGTACCAGCTTTAGAAACATGTAAATGTGTGAGGTACTAATTGTATGATAAATATTTTAGGACAACACAAACTCAACCCAACAAGAACAGCCTCATATTGTCCAAAATGGATCCTACAGACTTGCACAGACACGCACACGTATATATGTGCAAACATGTTGCCTGTCATGACAATTATGGTTTTTACTGCACATTTGTGTGAATCACGTAGATCCAAGGAGTTTTTTAAAATGGAGAAGTATCCTATTTGTAGTACTAGATTTCTATGGGCCAAAGGGAACATTAACTTTGTCAAAGCAAGATATTTTCTTCTCGTTGTATTCTTAAAATGCTCCAACAGTCTCCATTTGGCTATTAAAATCACTAAAATATACCCCTGGATCACTTTCCCTGATTTTAGTGTCTACCTTGTCACCTTTTCCACTACTCTAGAGTTTGTAGGTAAGCATGTGCACACCCATAGGCTCCTAATGGCTAACACCACTGATGTTCATCAGGTGGTTTATTGCGATGAAGGGCTCCTCCAGAACATTAGAGGGTGTTATTCTTTCTTTCAACTTGAGCGTGTTCTCCAGTGTGTCTCCCACAAGTGGTTGGACAGCTTGTGGGGCAGTCTGGTGGTGGTGCCGCTAAAATACACACGACTGACTGCCCACCTGAAGTGAAAATATGTTAAATTCTTTAAATTGAAGCAATCACACGTTTAGTTAAATATTTAATTGTACTGTTTTTTGTACATTTTTGATCAAAATGACATATGAATTAAACACACTGGGCTGGTGACAAACCCAGTTATTAAGAATAAGAATAAGACTGACTTTATTTATCCCAGAGTCGGTCTTATTCTTATTCTTATTCTTAATAACTGGGTTTGTCACCAGCCCAGTGTGTTTAATTCATATGTCATTTAATTATTAGTTATTTCTTGGATAAAAAGTAAAAGATACAGAAGATACCAACAGGAACTGATAGCCAGAGTGTTAATCTGTGATTTTGGAAAACTAACATGATCTCATAACGGGAGTTAAGAGGTCAAAGTCTGCTACAGAACTGACTTTGATTAAATGTGTTAACCAACACTGCCTCTGCGTGGTGTAACACAGTATTGCGTTTCATGAAGGGGTAGGAACCTTTGTGCTGAACAATGTTTCTTGTCGGAATGTGATATGTAACGGATATGTAAAGCCGAAACGCAGACAAATGTAGCACAGATTTGAAGCTAAATCGCTGTAAAATGCAAAGTGAACTAATAGTTTAGCTCGTAGCGGCCGTCGGACTTTCTGGTGTTTGTTTTAAAAATGTCTGCTGTGTTTTCAGCGCCAGTCGACGTGACTTCATCCTAACTTTTTCATGTGTGCCACTGAGTAAAACTGAAGAGAAGGACCTCTTTTTGTTTCATCCTAACTAGTGTGTGAGTAAATATAGATAACTTCAGAATTGGCCAGTAAAGCCCAGTTAATTGTTGATTTGGAAAACAAAGATTTCATGGTAAACACGGTTTGCTTAGAGAGGTTCAGCAAGTTTAACGTTAAAGTTAGCTAGGAACGTTACAGCGTTAGCAAATGCTAATCCACGATACGTTGTATGTTATACTTTGCTTGGCTGCTTAACTTTCCATTTTATTTACATGTTGTTGTTTTTTTGTCTTCGTGTAGTTAAAAACTATGAGTAAAGAGTCCAGAATGAGGGCAACAATAAACCAGAAGCTGACGGAGATGGGGGAACGAGAGAGGTGAGACACAACACCACAGCCAGCTTGTCTTAGCAATTTACTGAACAATGCTAACTAGTTTTTAAAGCAGGTGATAATAATGCAACTAACTGCACAAAGCCACCGGTTTTATAGTTAAATATATTGTATGCTACTTACTATTTGGTGTCTGTCTTCAGATCCATTTTCCTCTGTTCTTCATCAAAAGTTGGTTAAAGATAATCAATGGTGTAATCAGGGTGAAGCCAGCTCTTATTAATGTGTTTGTACATTATGTACATATGCTTCTTCTTGACAGGCTGAAGGAGCTACTGAGGGCCAAGCTCACTGAGTGTGGATGGAAGGACCAGATGAAAGCTCACTGCAAAGGTGAAAGTTACAGTGCTCATGCTAAAATACTATAATAGTGTAGATTGAGTCATTGATTAGCTGCTTTGATTGTCAAAGATCTGAGAGATTCAAGATGTAGAACACACGTGTTTTTAAAAAATCAAAGAACAGACTTTGACTTGTCACGGTGAGGAAAGTTACAGGTGTTACTAACAACATTAACAATCTGTTCTCTTCAAATGTACCAGTAAGTCGTGACAGTGTGACAGTGAGCCACCGTCCGCAATACCAGGACCTTTTTCAGCCACTGTTCATTTTGTTATTCAAACCTCCTTCATACATCAACATGACTTCTGTGAATGTGCCGTGTGTACGATTGTAAATTGAAATGAAATTAATAGCACAACTGTTGTGTACACTCAGTTGCCAGTTTAGTAGGTACACTCAGCTAACCCTCATTGATATAAATGGGATGGTTAAAATAATAGAAACACTTGCCAGGAAAACATTATCCAGTTCAACAGCAACACAAACTGCATTCTCCGAAATGACCAAAGCAGTTTAATCTACACCTCTGTAAAACAGTTAAACAGAAACTAAACATTATAACCTTCTTAAGGGCAGATTTATTGTGGGGTTGCTGCATCAGTTTTAGCGAGGTGTACCTCATAAACTGGCAGCTGAGTGCATATCCTCACTCTGTTCTGCTATTGAAGCATGAATGAGCTCTACACCTGATGTGAGCAGAATAAATTAAATTCTAACTAAACCCTCAGAGCTTTAAGAGTGGAGACATAATAAAGTGCAAACGTTTATGACTGTTGGATCTAAAGTGCAACGGTTTTGCTATGGAGCTCCTGTTATGCACAAGTTGCTTGAAGCAATTTTTATTCCTTTATTTATTTTTATTTATTTATTGCTTGCAGAAGTAATCAAAGAAAAGGGCTTGGAGCATGTCACTGTGGAGGACCTGGTGGTAGAGATCACTCCTAAAGGAAGAGGTATCTTAACATGTTTATTTGGAAGAACTCATTATGTAACACATGCAGTATAAAACAACTGTTCTCCTCACACACATTTCGGAAACAATCCACCCAAAAGACCTCACATCACAGTTAAATACATGTTAGTTAAGTTGTCACAGTTTGTTTCGTGCACAGTTGAATTAAACACGGACGCTTGGGCTTTGATGAAACTCCCTTAAAGACAGACAGAGCCTTGCTACCACTTTCCATCCACCACAGAGGACACAGAGATGCCAGTTACTTCACCGACTGCAGCCTCAGTAGGAGGTGGTGCAGTCACGAGATGTTATGGATGTGGGTGTGCGCAGAAACACAGACCACCACTTGCAATATACTGTACCAGTGTTAAAAACACGAGTCCTAGTCATGGATGTTTCTCTCTCTTGCAGCTTTGGTGCCAGACAGTGTCAAGAAAGAGCTTCTCCACAGAATAAGAGCCTTCTTAGCTCAGCATGCCACATAATTTAGATTTTTACCATTTCCTCATACCACTTGCCTATATACTATATCCAAATATCATCATGTAGGATCTTTTTAATGAATTAATTTACTTGAATTTTAAAGTATTTTTTTGTCATTATGTTGAGATCTCAGCGACATACTGACTCACTTGGCTGTTAGTCGTGTTTTTACTAATTCTCTGACTGCGGTCGTCACATATTTGTAAATGCACTTACCTTGCAGTTGTCCTTTGTGTGAGATATGCCATTTAAATAAAGTGTTTGATTTATTGGACAAACAATATATTCCAGTGATGATATATCTGAATACAAGTTTTTAATGTCCTGACTTCATTCTCTTCATTAAAACATTTGTAACAGTTCTTGTTATTAATCAACCTTTTATTGAGATTTGAGGGAGTATTGGGTGGATGCATACATTGCTGTTATGATGCAACCCATTAAGTAAATACCCACAGACAATATTAATGCCAATAACTTTAACTACTTTAACTACTTTAAAGTAGTTAACAGTGATATTAATCAGTTAATATGATTATTAAAGAAAGATTTATTCGTTGTCTGCGATAGGTATGTGATTCACTCAATATCTCTTTCTGGACATGTTATTAAATGATCCCTCACTACACTACAACCACACTTTGCATCTGAATGAGGAGCCAATTGTATGTGTGGTGTGTTATCCCAGGTATCAGCACAGCATGCAGCTTCACAGCTGGTCCTTCAAAAGATGAAATCAGAGCAAAAATGTGAAATAGTTGACAAGAAAAACCAGTTCTTGACCGCAGAAGCACGAATCACACCCAGATGGTCCCGTGAGTTATGATTGTCTCTTTATTAAACTGACTTAAATCCAAAGATTTGTCTATGAAGACGAGCCTGGCGCTGCTTTTACATCCCAGAATAACATAATGTTCCCGACAAAGAGGGGGAAGATCATGAAAAGATAAACGGCAGCGACCCTGTTCACAGGGAGAGGTGGATTCACAAGGGGACAAATTGCCTTTACTGAAACTGGTTGCCAGATAGTTTCAGGATCATGGTGTATTAGATGAACAAGTGTGTACAAGTGTTCCAGTGAGAGAGTCACTGGGCTGAGTTACTCACACCATGATGAGATATTAAAGGCTAGGCCATGAGCCCTCCACAATGTCTCGATTGTCTAAATAAAACGTGTGCTTTTTTTGGTTTTGTTTTGATGTTATCATGCAGCTTTATATCCTCCCCATCAAGTCAATAAAACAGGGCTATTACAGGAATGTTTGGTCCTGTCTGTTGCATTTTTTTTTCCATCCTCATGCTCAACCACATCATTTTGTTTTGTTGAAAGGTCCCTATAGTTACACACACACAGTGCCTAATTGGTTATGGATTACGTTTGGAGAGGCCGTGAACCCAGAACAACGCACCCCTCGGCACGAGCAGCACATTAGTGGGTAGTGAGTGAGCCTGCACTGGTCACCCACCCAAGACAGACAGTGTGTTTTCTTAGCCGAAGGACCTGCTGTGACATCAGCCCAGGTGACAACATGCTGATATACAGTGCTGTTGTGGAGGCCAAATGTAACGCACCCCCCCCCCCATCTTCAGTCCAGCACACACGCTCCTTTAATGGCCTACATCAATCCCCATGTTATCAGCAGATCTCCCTGGGCCCCCGCATATAAAGGGGGCTCTGCACACACCACAGACCCGCACTGGGTAGAATTACCAGTGATGCAATTTATTATCATACAGATTTTTATTTACTTTCTCACTCTCCGTTCTCAGCTTTTCTCCATCACTCAGGACCCGCACAGCTCTGCCGAGGAGCTGTACAGTAACCAGATGACTCTGCACATCATAAAAAAACACCCAGAAAAGTGCAGTTGTCCAAATAAAAGGAAAACACGATTTTAAAAAATCCCTTTCTCCTGTTCATTGGCTCATGGTTGTACATCTTGGATGAGGCAAGCAGAGATTTAAATTAACCCAAAAGACCTGTTTGGTGATCACAGCAACTGCTGATAGCGAAGAATCGCATCCTGTGAGGCAGCCTCTGAATGAACCACCATAAGTCAAGCAACAACAAAGGGCAAGAGCGCCTTATATCCCACCAAAGTCAACATCAAGCTGTGTCTGAGCAGCGCTTAATGACATTTAAAAGGCAAAGACAAACATGTTATGTGTGTCCCTGTGTGCTTTTTGCATGCATGTAGGTAAGTGTGCGCAGACATGTTCACCACCCCTGGAATCAGATCATTTCAGTGTGATAGCAGCTGTGTCAACAGGCAATGGAGCCAAAAGTGTGGTCCTGTATGCTGAGTCCCATAGGTGCTCTGCAGTCCTCTCTCTAGTGAAATTGGCAACATCCAAAGACCATAAACACCTCCCTTACTGTACAAACAACTCAAGAAAGGGCAGTACAGGGTGGAAACAGATGGCAGGGACTTTATATTATAAACAAATGTTGGGAAATGATGATGATATAGCACATTGCCTTATTTGGGATAACAGTGCACCTGCTTCAGAGGGGTGAAGAAGTCTCTATGAAATACTGCATCTCAAGTCCTGGTCATCTAACATCTAACATAAATCTCTCCATGTTTACAACAGTATATCTGACATTTTCCAATTTATAGGACACTGCTATGGGCTTTTGTGTCTCATATAAATTGTCTACTATCTTTTTTTCAAAATGGAAAGGGCAAAGACATTGCATAAGCAGGCAAAGGGTCAAAGAGGGTGTTTCAAAGCAAAAAAAAAAAGGGGCCATGTGTTCCAACAAATTCCCAAGACCCGGTGTGCAGTTGGCCCTCTTTACTGTCAACATGTGTGAATGCCATGCTCGATAAATTTCTCTTTGAATTCCCTCTCTAGAATTTATGAGACGTGCAACATGGGGTTGCAACTCTTTTGAAGCCTACACACTTGCAGCACTCGGTGCCGTTTACGTTCTCATTTTGAAGAAGAAAAAACCCCAGCAGAAATAGGGAGAAGTTGGCGTGAAGCATCCTGCAGTGTAAAGAGTTTTAAATGTATTTACACTCTGTTGTGTCTCCTGGGAACTGTTTGCTACACACTAATGAGGCTGAGGAGCAAGTTTCATTCTGTTATTTCTGGCATCGATGCACCAGTCGCAGGCATACCACTCACACTCTCTTTTTTTTCCCTCCCTTTCCCTCTCAGTAGCCCAGTGCAAATAATAAATAAGAGGAAATACATCATCCCTTTTTCAATCCGAGAGCCAAGACCCGGTCTGCCAAAGTTAACACAAAGCAATCTTAGGTAATGATCAGCAAATGTGTATAAAGTTTCATAGAGCATGACTTCACATAATTCTTGTTTAGATCATGTTGGCTGGCTCAATCTCAACTGTGATGCTGCTGCAGTAGAAACCATGCATTCACACACACACACACACACACACACACACACACACAGACAGTTTTCTCTCCTGAAGCTTGTTTGTTTCACGCTTAAAAGCAGCACTTCTGTTTTATAAGTGCTTGTAATTGATTTGATACAGTGTAACATTGTGGCAAGGATTAGCTACCAGTCATAAATTGCGGAATTTTAACAGAGGCTTTATTACATTACGTACTCTTATTCTGCAAATCTGTGTCAGATTTTCCATTCGTTTACACACATCGGTGGCACAGACACAAAACGTTTCATCACTGCTCAGTTGATGAAAATGATTTGCTCAATGTCAGAAAAAACTTCATTGAGCTGTTTTAGTGCTCTACCTACAGCACAGCCAGTGTGCACATGGAGAGCCGGGGGGTCTCTATGCAACAACACAGAGGAAAGAAGCGAAACACAATCCAGACATTGTTTACCCTGTTTCTGATGTAAAGGCCACTTACTGTCGTGTCCAATGCCTAACCCTTAATTTGCTGCCCCAGCCTTTGAAGTGTGTGCATATTTCTGTTTCCTGACACTACCTTTCCTCTCTCTCTCTCTCTCTCTGTCGCTCTCTCTCTCTTTCCTCTGAGCCCCAGCAGTTGATATTGCAACTGGATAGGCCATGTTTCCATGTAGGGGCTCTTTTAGGCCTGCTCTGATGATAGAAAACACAAGTGGGGAAGGGGAAAAGGAGTGCTGGGCGCACAGATCCACAGAGAGGCCCCGGCCCAGACAACGCTGCAGGGGATTAGAGCACACCCTGGCAGCAGAATGGTTTCACTTAAGAATTTCAGTAATCACTTTTAGGAGTGTAATATATAGCTGACCTTCGGCAGCGCCACACGACCCCCCGCTCCCCCAGCCATTTGATCAAAGGAAGCGGCAGTGGCTGTGCAAACAGGCACTATCAGTGGACTCCAATGGATTTACTGCCTGCTTCTTCTCTCTTGTCTCCCCTGAGTCGTGTGCTGATACACACAGAAACCCAGTTTCATCTTACAGAACCTATTTTTCTCCCAGTACTAATTTACGGGCCAGATCATGACTTGAGGGAACTTAAAGGAGGAGAGGGGTGGGGGTGGGGGTGGGGGGTGCTCGGGGGGCCTCAGGGAAGGGGAGAGAGTTGAGGTGGGAGCAGCTTGGGGGCCCTTATCCACTGCCTGCTGACTGGGCCGAGCAGAGCGGCTCTCATCATCATGGGAAAAGCCCAGTAGGTGCTCTCTTCTCAGCTGGAGCAGCCAAACACAGTGGCCTGTGCTCCGCAACAATAACAGCAACCAGAAAAGGACAGAGGGCTGGCCCAGTAGGGTTTATATAGTGCCCTAAATCACAGGAGGCTCTGACAAAGAAGTGGGGAGAGAGGATGTGGGTATCATAGCAACTATTAATAACCTAATATATACTGGTGTGAACACAGCCAAGGTGTCTCTGAGTCACTCTAATGCTGTACTTTAATGCTTCCTCATTTTTAATTACACTCATATACATGTTCAGCCCATACTGCCCAAATATGGCATTTTAATGGAGAGTTTTATTGCTTAAAGCAACATAACATAACATTCCCGTCAATTACGAACAGGCAATTACTGTAAACATTCCTCAGTGGGAAGCAGACTCAGATCAGTAAACAATGTCAACATGTTGACCTTTATGCTTTTATAGGAAAATATCTTTCAGCTGGTTAAATCCCCAGCAATTTGTAATTTGTGACTCAGATGTTCTGGTCTAATTTCATGCTCTTGTTAAAATGTTTCTTGCAGTACCCATTGTACTCATGCAAAAAATGTTGTTTATGTTGTCTTTGTTTAATTTAAAATGAACACAACATAGTGATTTACTTGTTGTGCTTCTATTTCAGCATGAATGCCAGTAAACGCTGCAAGAAGTTGCAGTTTGCAGAGCAGGAAGTTCCTCTTGTGACCAGTTGAGGGCGTCACAAAACAGATGACAGAGGAAAATCTACACTCAGGGTATGAGGAGGTACAACTGCCCACTACTTATGTTCCATTTAGCAAATTTCCAGTATAAAATTGGATTATATATGACAAATACATTGGTCCAAGTAAGTTTTTATGTCCATAATTCAGACTGTGGGAGATATCATTTTCCTCCTTGGCTGCACAGATACATTTCAGATTTAAATTTCATTCATAAGGAATTGAACAATAATTGACAATAAAATAGACATAAGTTCTTTAGCTGGCATGTCAGGGAGTGTTTATGTGAGTCAGTTGATGACGATGCGTGCCGTGTCATTAAATGACTGCAGGAAGTCTTGTGCTTTTATGAGCTTCTTAGACAAGCGAGGGGGGAAAAAAGAAAAATGTTTCCTGAATCGAGAATGTGAGAGCAACTCACCATATGTTCTGTCTGTCCTGGAAACAACCGAGAAAGACCCAAAAGAAAACCCGCCCATGCCAGGGCCCTAAAACACGGACTTTACCCTGCCTTTCATCTCCAAGGGTCACTGCAGGTCGGCCTGCTTCCGAGGATGTCACTAATAGTTTTAAAGATATATCTAAGAAAATGAGTGCTCAGCTCCTTCATGCACAAATGTACACTCGTCTGAATCCACCGTGATAGTTATGTCACCCCTGTATTTAACAAGAAGTGATGAGGAGGAAGTGGAGGTGCTGCAAATTCCTCCTGAAATATTCCTGCATTCCCCCCATCAGCTGATAAGGTTCCTTGTTTGGACAGCAAACAGGAGGAAAAGTACCTGCTATAAATGCTCTGTGGCCCAGTGAGTGAGTATTTTATGGTGAGACGCAGCTATGGACAGACTGATAAGTCTGATACCTGAGAGCTTGCCATGTCATTACCGTAACACAGCTGGCCATTTTGATGCTAACTGGTGTTGAGTCAGTTACAGTAAGAAATAATAACATCTCGCTTTGCTGGAAAGAACTCTGCTCAGACTGTGATAATGCAATGCCTTATTAGTTGAGTACAGAGTTGAGAGCCAGCCACATTAACTTGTGTTCGACAGTTGCTTTTGGGAAAACAGGGAGAACTCTCTTGACCCTCATGATTACTGCTAATTTTGCAGAATAGTGTGCAGCTTGCTGGGTGGGCGAATATGCTATCAGGCTTAAAGATGATTAACAACATGTCTATTTTAATTCACCTCAGGCTGTTATAATCATTCCATTTGGCTCTGTGCTTTACGATCGTTATTATCCAGGACCATCTTTTTCACACACAGATCCTGTTTTAGTCCCCTGATTGTACAGTAGATACGTGCAGGAGAGCAGGTTGGGCCATGTGTGCATGGCATTGGTAGTGGTAATCAGCTGAGGCTCATGTGGCTGGCCTGGCCTTGCTCCCTGCGACCCAGCGGGGCTCAGCCACCAGCTGCCTAGCACCCACTACACATTCCTGCTTTATTCCCAAGCTCGCCTCCCTCAGCTACACCGGTCAAAATGTAAACCAGCTGCAACATCATTAAGTAATTGGGGTCCTTGCACAGTTTTTGTAAGCCATAGTATTGAAATGTTAGCCAAATCAGTTGTGTGAAAAGTATATGTAAGTGCAGACAGAAACATGAGTCCAGACACTCAAATACACACACAGTAGGCTACGTTTATTGACCATGTGCAATACGCTGCTGCAGAGCTATACACTGTAAAACACTTGCTTTAAATGACATATCTCAAAATTTATACAGAGATTCATGGTTCCCGGGGGATGAATCCTACTGATTTTATTAATGCCATGACATTTCCTCTACCTCCACCATGAGGTTGCCATTTATTATTGTTTTGGTGATTTGTCCCGGCAATTATTAGATCTGTTTAGAATTTGGTGAAGGACTGGTATCCACAGAGGATAATCCTAAAGAATCACATGACTTTTTATTTAACAGCATCATCAGGTCATATTTTCATTTGTCCAGAATGTTAGCCTATGAAACACACATAAACATTAGCATGTTAGCATTGTCAGCTCATTGTCATGCTCGTGTTAGCATGCTGCAGTTAGGATTTAACACATGGCTCTGCTGTGCCTAATACAGCTAATAAAGCACACTGAGATGCATTAGAGGTCCGCAAAGTGCTGCATAAATCAAATTTATTATTTTTTATCAACATCATCACACACACTCAGTACTCACCCTAAAGGCATAACCTCTGGAGTCACACACACACACACACACACACACACACACACTGATATTTGCATACCAAGATGCTGCACACCAAAGTGTTCACATCCACTACAAACCATTAGACAACACACAGCCAGACATACACACCCTTCCCTCCAGACTGCCGTCACAGCGCTCCAAGCACAGCTGTCAAAACTCAGGGACTTCCAACACAACAATAGTTAGATGACTTGGGAGGGCCAAAGAAAGAGAGAGAAGAGAGGAGATGCTGAACTGACATTTCTGGACAACTCAGATAGTCCAGATTGGACCATTACAGGTCCACATTCCCTGCATCGTTTTTCCCCCCTTTCACTCCTTTCTGTCAGTCATTTTATTGACCTCCTCCTCTGTCTATTGCTCTCTTTTTCCTCCCCTCTGTATACTTCTACCTCTCTTTTGCTCCAGGCACGGTCCACTGTTGTCTCACATCAGCTCTCATAACAGCTCTGAGAAGACCTCCCTCAACCTCACGCCTCACATGTGAGTCCACACGTCCAAGAGCAGCAATAACACTGAAATCCTCCAAATCAGGTCATGTCAAATTAAGGGAGGTATTTCAGGAGCCCACCCAAGTCTCAGAAGGGGTCAGCTGAAAGCTCGAGGCCAGATTTGCATGTCAAAATACACTCGATGATTCAGACTACATCACAAAGTGGGACTGAAACTCAGTCTCTAAGATGCTGTAGATTTGGCCTGTTGGTGTGAAGTCAGGTGTAGACATGGGTGAGAAATCCTGTTGGCACGCAGAGATCGGCAAATCAAAACTTTTGCCTTAATTGCAGCAAGCAAGTGCTCCTCGGTTGAACTGGCTGTAATAATATTTTTTCAGTATTTTTTTTCCCCAAATCCCTGGTAAGAAGAGGAAATTTAGCCCTGAGAAGTTTAGATTTATTTCAGGTGCTTCTGACACTTGTGGATGCCAAAAACACAGTGTTTCCTGGTGTTGATTTAAAAGTCAAAAATGTCTTCTGGTGATGGAATATATGTCACACCTGAATCTGTTGTAGCTGTAAATGCAGGTTACAGTATAGAGGCTGCATAACTGTCACAATGGCAGAACTCACAAGCACTTATTTAACGCTGTATTACTGGAATTATTGTCCATAGGAATCTATTCCTAGGCCGAAGAGATCACATTTATCTCAGCTTCATCTCTGATAACACAGAGATGTGTTGAACACTGATAAGGTTTGGACCTTGCTTGGACTTACAAACAATCATTTGGCAACTCAACAAGCATTCCAGGGAAGTTCACTCTACCCAGTGATTTATTGCCAGGATGTGGCTGTACAGCGCGAGTGTGTAGATTCCAGGGTAAAGTAGCTGGTGGCACGGCAGGTCAGCAAGATAGCTGAGCTACGTAGCACAGTCTGGGATTCATTCAGGATAGCTCCCGAGGGGGCTGTTGACTGGAAGGAGGCGGTAAATCCATTCTGAGGACTTGCTGATATTGTGTAACATCTTGTTAAGAAATTTGTCATTTTAAAGTCCATTGTGTGAGGTGTGGAAATGTAGAGGAGGATGGATGGTTGCAATTACTATCTGTAAAGTACAGACAGAGACACATCTTGTACTATTGACTTATTTTTCAAACTGAACTACCAGAGGATTTCTATACAAAAGTGCCTGTTTTATCAGAGTACAATGTGATGTTTTTCTTCTTAACAAATCTCACAAAAAGACCAAAACAACTGATCTTACCTACAAGTATTGTCTGTGTATCCAAAGCCTGATAGATCTCGTATCTTAGTTTTCTTTGCCATAGAGCTTTATTTTGTCCAAAAACTGCATATTACAAACACACCAATGAGCCACATATTAATCCTCAGTGTATTAATCCTCAAATGAAATTAGTTAGTAATTAGAAATTAGACATTAGTATTACTCAACATATGTACGACTTACTCCTGTTTGAGTAATGTTTGCTAAAAACTACAGTGCCCAAGAAAACTGTTTATCCCTTTTTATAAATAATACCATGTATTTGAAACTTAGGTTTCAAGATGTACGTCTTCAGTATGAACCAACAGACTTGGGTTTGAGCATCATAGACAGGGTAGAATCAAGTCACAAATTATTGACAGTAACAATTATTATTATCATAATGCCAAACTGTCACTTTACAAAGTGGATATGGTGACCATGTCATCAAATAAGCGTCTACTTTCAGCAGACACAGCGCAACATCTGCGTTCATTAGATGAGTTTATGGCCACAGCAATTCCAATATTTTGTCTTCTTTTTAGCTCTGTTTTTGGTCTCCACCATCTCCTGAAGGTGGCTAACTTACTTCGAGTGTCTGCTTTTTGGTGCTGGGCAGGTGTACAGCTGGTTAATCAGAGCATTTTCAGCTAGAAACAAGGCTAATGAGCGCAGTGAGAGTGAAGTGAGAGTAAAATCAAAACAATTAGCTGAAAGAAATGAAAATGATCTGTAGAGCAGAGAAGAACTACAGAGTTGGGTAATAGTCCACTTAACTTTTTTTCCATTGTTCATATAAAAAGATTGTTTATTGCAGCTTTGAAATATGCTGTGACAAATCAAAAACAAATCAACATCCAAGCTGTTCTCTCAGTTGGTCAGGTCATTAGATCATTTACCTTTTTTCATTTTTAAGCCTGTTGTTGCTACCCAGAGCCACCAGCCATGTGCTTCTGATACAGTAGATGAAAATGTGCTAAAGCTATAGCCACAACAACCTTCTTATCATCCTCTATCCCTCCACATGTTCACCACAGTGAAATGAAACAAACACACATCCCAAACTCATCTGCATGCTCCATCTGAGCTGATGTACACAGGTCCTCAGCAGCCAAAATGAGATACCAAGCACTTCTCAAGTGCAAGGAAATGGTGCGGTTTCACAATTCCTAGATTAGGACTGAAATCTGCAGTTCCCCCCACCATTTTAAGTGGCTGTGGTGCACACACAAACCCTCTGAGACCATAGAAACATACACAGTGGTTTAGTGTTGGGCTCTGGCCAAGATAAATGACTGCTTCAGGTGAAAACAAACCGTGGCCCCAGCAGATTCTTTTTTTTTTTCCATTTGTAAGTTTTGGGGCGACTTTTCTTTGTGTGTCAACTGTTCTTACACACATGCTCTGCTTTGGCTCCTCCACCCTCTTAACACTCCTCGGCCTTGTGAATTATTCACAATGAGGAATTAAAGTTTAAATGGTGCTCTGCAGACTCAAGTGCTTCACATGTGTTGAGGACTAAAGGTGGAATGACCATTTTCAAATATATTACACCAGATATTTGTGATATCATGTTTGGGAGGAAAAAAAAGAAAAATGTATGGATACTGAAAATTTTCCAACCATGAAGCAAGACATTGAAAAGGACAAAAGACATTTTCACATGCTACAGTACCAGACCCATATATACACACACAATGAACACCCTCAAGCTCATTCATTCACTCTAAAGTTGACCACAATAAAAGTAGTATTACCTAGAGCTGCAGTAAATCCTGAATAGGTATGTTTGCCTCTGGTGTGTCATCGGGTCATTTACCTGTTTGCAGTTTCATAATCATATATTTTTGGTTATGAGCCAGTAATGCATATCAAGAGCTATTAAGAGCTATGGTGCGCTCATATGTAGTAATTTCTTGGCATTTATTATTACAGAACAGCAGAACACAATAACTGGATGTTTATGAGTCGAGGAAGGCTTTACACGAAGATACTAATTAAATTATGTATCCAAATGGTCCAATTGTACACTTGAACCTCTGCCAGACTTCTTATTTTCAAAAATAAGCTTTTGAATTATCTCTGGATACATTTTATTCTGAAAACAAGAGCATAATCATGTTAAACTATACGAAGACATCCTTTTTTCTCAGCACTCACCTGAGTCCCACATGAAAGTTTTTGGAGGATCACCTGAGTTCCACCTGAGGGAAGTGGGAAAAGCCCATAGAGGCCCTGAATGGGTTCAATTAAGAGAACAATTGCTTTAGTCACACAATTATGAGCTCAGGGTGACTAAATGCAAAAGGCCCTGAAGGAGCGCAGCTAAAGATCTCTGGCATCTCATTCAATGTGGTCCGCCCACCCCCCGCTGCTCATTACTGGGACCACCAACTGGGAGCAACATTACTGAAATGAGCAACAACAGCACAGTGCTGCCACAGCCATCAGTTATTCAGCTTTAACTTACAACCAAAGTGACTGAAGTGTTACGGAAGTGAGCAACAGAGGCTACTGAGTGATGAGAGCAGGTTCATGAGGGTTTTTAGGGTCATTTAACAGCCCAGAATCACAACGGAGTGACGGGGTCAGATGATTGTTGATCATATCGTTATAATAAAAGGTATTTTGGTGGAAGAAGTACTGAAATTCTTTACACATGTGAAAATGTCAATGACATACTCTAGTTCTTCTAGTTCTAGTTCTTCAATCTAAAAGTATTATCAGTAAAATGTAATGAAAGTATCAGAAGGAAAAGTATGCATATGCAGAGAAATACTCCCTTACAATGTTTTATTATTACATATCATTTCATTATTAATGCAGAAACATGTAAAAGTGTTTGCTATCTATCTATAGGGGGACATTAATCTTCATGGCAGTCCATCCGATTGTTGTCGAGATAGTTCCCTCAGAACCACCGCTGTGAACCTCATGGTGACACTAGAGGAAAAGTTAGGGGATCACAAAGTCATTTGTATTTTTTTTCCAAGAGCAATACCTCTAGCACGGTTACAAATCTCTTGAGGGGTAAATTCAGCATTCAATGCAATAATACCAACTACACTGGCAGTGGCTCTGTAATGATGTGGATTTTTTTAAAACATAGTTTGTTACAGCATAACTGAAAGCTAACATAACTGACCTAACTGACTCCATACTGATTGCTCATCTTTTCCCCTCCAGCTGTACAATACATCAGTTTATTTATATGGTTGGCATAATTTGCATGCTGTTACCCGATGGGCATTTGTGCCATTGCAACAACCAGAAAAACGTATACATGTGTTGTCACGTAAGCTGCAGGGTGATCAACGATCGTTCAAGTAATCAGTCAGAGATTATTGGCCTATTATTGGCCTTCGAAATCACACAAGAACAGTTAGGCACTTCTTACAGATTCTTGTCTGTGCATATCTACTGCTCCACTTTAAATGACAGATTCAGGTGAAGCAAGTGAACCATCCCTAAATCCCTGAGAGGAATGATAAAAAAATGTCTGCAGTGAGGTTATTCAGCAGTATAATGAGCTCATGGAAAAGTCCTAGATGAATGGCCCAATAATCTTTTAAGATATTGGTATGTATACAGTTTGTGGAGAGATTAGCTGTTGAATTAATCATTCGATGTACTCATGTTTGTGAAATCCCTTTCACATGCCAGAGGGTTTCAGGACCGAGGCAACTCGCTCTGACATTCCATAGGCCTCTCCTCCTCCTCCAGTCGACTGTTCGCTGAGTGCAACGTTCAGCAAATGTACACAAATATAGATTTCATACATATGCCCTCACAAGTCAACAGGTTCTAAATGGGTTGATAAAATCGGCAGCCATCTTGGGAACACTATCAAGATTTGTAACTCAGAGCCACAAACTTCCACTCGGCTCAGGCTTTGCTTTGGCAACAGGATTTCTCCTTGGAGAGGAATGAATGTGCAAATGTGTTACAGGTGGGATTCATTAAACTGAGACCTGGCACATGGGTACTTGCTCTGCACAATTACCATGTTACAAAACCAGGGAGCAGAGAAATGCTTACACACAGCTACACTGTAGATGAGCATACACTTCAAGCACCAAAAACTGGAAATGGAAAAATGTGTACACACAAACACAACATCCATTTAAAAGCCCGCTTATGCACATTCTGCATCCACAGCTGAGATTTAAAAGGCAGGTTTCACTGCTCTCCAATGAGCTCTTCAAAACAAAATAACCTATAAACGGAGCAGTTTGTGCCCGTGTTATTTCACAGAGGATGAAGAAAGAAAAAGTTCAAATTTCACGAGATCTTTTTATCCCTATTCAGCCTCCACGTCCCTCTCCTCTCAGATAAAGCTTTAAAATGTACATTCTCCATATTTTATGCAAAAATAACAGTTCTCTAACGTGTTCCTCACTCGCATATGATAAGTTTATAACTCCTCCAGCTTATTCTCATCATCTAAGCGGCGGTGTTAATTTCTATGAATAATGTATCTGGTGTGTTTCAGTTCACTGAGCTGTGGTCACATCACAGAGCATTCTTACAGATTTTAGCTTCCTCCACCCTCCTTCTTCATGTTGCACAGAGACCATTAAAGAACTAAAGGTATTTATTGTGCAGTAATACTGAATATGTAAGAGTTGAGTGGAAACTGAAGGTGTTCAACAGATCCTAATTATCACTGACTACTACAATGCATGGAATTCGTTTGCAGTGTTGGAAGCAATAAAGTCCTGGGTCATACTGCACTAATGGGAACTGGCTTGCATAGTTGTGCGCTTTTTGAGTTGATTTGAGGCGTATTTGAAAATTTCTCTTGTAAACTCTTGGACTGGCAGCTGCTTTTTGTCTCACCACACATACACTTGTGCATTCTCTGTAATGTCTGTGTGTGTGTATGTGTGTGTGTATGACTGCACTCACAAGCCTTAGGATGCACACTCAGCTGCATGGGTAGCACATTAAAATGAAACCTAGTCACTTTTTAAGAGGAAATAACACAATCCGCTTAAAGATCAATAGTTACATTTAGTAACTGGCCATAACCAGTAGCTTATGGTGGCTAATGTTAGCAAACTTTAGGTAGATATTGCAATAATAAACATTTTGCTGAGTGTGCCACTGTTACAGTATGTTTTAGCATTAGCATTATCCCGTATTGTCAGTTGTGGCCATAGTTGTAACTGTTCCACAAAAGTTACAGTCACAGTCATATGAAACTGGTCAACTAGGCCTACTTTACCTCACTCAAAGCTTATTACTTACAGGATAAAAGAGTCATAAAACCAGTAAACCAAATCATTAATGTCAGTTGCAAAACAATCTCTAGCTGAAGGGAACTAACATTAGATAACAAGTTATTTTTTCTTTCAACAGTTGCATAGTCTAACTTTGAAGGATAATGCTTCCTATTTAAATAGTTTTCCCCATGATTTCTATTCATTATAGTAACATTGTACTTATTAGGTTAACTGTTTACATCTGGGAACATAGTGAGGTGATCTTATAGGTTTTTATTGTGTTCTATTCTATTCATCCTAGTCATCAACTTGGACCCACTGACTGCACTTTGTGTAAAGTGTGTGCGCATTGTGTTCCTGTGCAATTAGAAGTTCCTTCTGATATTTTGCGTGCACACGTTTTTGGTTTTACCGCCACATAAAGGCATTTAGATAATCTTACTTTTGGCTTGTTTACGATCTGTCTGATTATCTGGATTGGGCTCCACCAGCTACTCGTAAATCTATGAAGTTTATGTGTAATGTCCCTTTTATGTCTTTTTACTCAATGCCGGTCTCTTTTATTCGTTCATTTCTGTATTCATTTAGTTGTTTCATTTGATTTTTAAAATCATTTTTATTATTGCTCTTATTTCTACTTGTATGTATTTATATTTGCACTTTTTAATGCTTTAATGTATTCTATCGCTTCTCCCGCCCTCTCTCTACTGCTTTTGTCTTTTTCTTTTTTCTCCTTGTTCTAAATTAATCCTTGCTCTTGTTGCTCACAGTGGCTAGGCCATTGAAACCTGCCTTAGAATTGTCTTAGCTAGTAAAAATGTCTGTAATGTGTAAATTTGTCCAATAAAAAGCGGTCAAATAAACATGTAGCCACTGTTGCATCACAAGCTGTAACAAAACTTGGGGTCGAGTGATATTAAACTTTATAAATGTAAGTCTTGCTATACATGAAAGATAAACACAGTGTGTATGTTTTGTATTAATGGTAATGTTAATGCAGTTTAGAATGAGTTGTATGTATATGTATCTGTGTAAAGTTATATCAATTACATTATATGAAATATAATTTTCTCCTGGTGTTTTTTGTGTTGTTTATCTAAAATAATACCATAGTATGCAAACATACACACACACATTTCACAGTGGGAATGCAGGTCTCTTTCCCACTGAACATCCATGCGTCAGTCACAACCATCAACCCTTCACACCTGGTGATCAGGGAAGGGTGCGTTCAAGTGACCCGCTTTCCAGAGTCCACAGCCAGATAATTATTTCCAGTTGCAATTAGAATAACCACAAGATTTTTTTCTCTGTGAGCAAAGGGGATCAGCAAATATCCTTTTCCCTCTTTTTTGCTTGTCTGACACGCTTGTATAAATACCCTCCACCTGGTCATGGGAGTGTCTTTAGGGGAGCTATCAAAGCATTCATAAAAATCAAGATGTATGTGACATCCAGTGGATTTCCCCTGTGCTGCACACAGCAGGCCAACTCAGGAGGGCCAGAGTCGGGGTAAAGTTTCCCCTCTTTTCCTCCCTGACTAGCGGCTGACGCCTGATTGACTGTGATGGGCTTTTTTACGCCCTGCACGTGTTGTTCTGCTGCTCGGCCCTCACTTTATCGCAGTCTTCACAGTGTGGTGTTTCTCTGGCCTCTGCTGCTGTTCCTGCTGCTGGACCTCTACGACTAATGTGCGTTTGTCAGCTCAAAACTTGACCTGAAAACATTCAACAGCTCTTGTACTTTACACTTTGCTCTTAAATAACTCTCTCACCACAGTGCTCCCCTTCCGCCCCCTTCCTTCCTCCAAGTTTACAGATTAGGGTCTGGATTGGAGTATGCAAGAACACAAGAAGAGGCAATCGGATATTAGGAACATGACTGTGAATGAATACATGTGCATGTGTAGATCCGTCAGCATCGCTTACCGCCTTGGCTTGCGTGTAAAACACTTAAAAAGCTGGGGCTGATGACACACGCTCATATCTGGTGATCAGAAACTCTGGGAAGGCGGCCATGATGGAGGGCTGCATGACTCCTGTGTTTTTGACCCTGTGAAGGCTGATTGTTCTGTCTGAAAACAGTTAGAGCAAACTAGAAATGCTGAACGAAAAGTAAAGCGATTTGTGGTAGGGATGATCCAAGGGGGATCTGTTTGTCGGGATTACAAGAAAACACTGAAATGCTGTTATGTTAGATACACAATAAAACAAGCAATCTTATGAGGAAATGTCTATTTCTAGGAGCCATGCTTGTATGGTAGCTAAATTTCCCACTTTTCCACCTCATCATATGTTCACGCGCGTAACTTTGAATTCAACTCTGTGTTGCAGAGACAGGCCCAAACCTGTAGGGGGCAGTGTTTGTTTTACCCAACAGGGTCAGACTCTGGCCATAACTGGGCATATATGGAGCAGGTGAGAGCAAAGACTGCTGCAGCCAGCCTGCAGAGATGGCTACATACTTTCCATTCTTTAATGAAGCCCTTCAATGACTCCTGCACCACAGCACTCAAAACACACATTCACGCACGCACATACACACTTTCCACTGGTGCACAGCCCATGATAATAGACTACATAGGAAGCCTGTGAAGTATTTCGAAATGCCAAACGGCTGCGAGGGTGTAGACGTTTGAAGGACACTAATGTAGGAGTTGAGGCCTAATATAAACAGCATTATTCACATGAAAGCCCGGCCGCAGCCATTAGGGCTTTTCGGAGAGGTGGCACTTCTCCGCCGGCACCCTAATAGCACTCGTCGTTTAAACATGCAGATCTGTGTATACGCCTATTCCTTTGTAATCTATCTTTTCTGAAATGATCTGCTGTAAAATGATTTGTCACTCTTTATTTTACACGGACATTTCCCAATCTCTGGGATCTCATCAAATCATAACACAGGTCTTCATCCAAACCTTTCGGGGCTTTTTGTTCAAAGCGTGTGTTTTCTGTATCTTACAAGTCGCCTGTTATCCCATAATAACAATCAATATTCTGCTGAGAAGCAACTATAGCAGCTGTTCAAATACATTCTCAAAAAACCCAGAATTGCACTGTTTTTTCATTTTGAGGCCTGTAACTTACAACCACCTGGAGAATATAGCTGGCCAGTGGCTCAGTCTCTCATGAAATTATTAATCCTACAGAAATGCCGGCCCACCATCTAACTGGGTGAAGCTATTGAACTCCAACATCTTGTGCGGCGAACGCACCAGATCTGACCACTGTCAGCAGCAGTATAACATGGCTATCCCACCGGCAGAAGATTGTAACATGAAGCAGAGCAAAACAGCCTTGTAATCTTTGAAGAGGATCCAATCGGAAGAAGCGGGGAGGAACATACAGTAAAGGGGAGGCAATGAGGATGAATAACACATTTCTTTTTTGGCTGCAGCCACAATGGCCCACTCGATAGGAAATTAAACAAATGAAAACGTTTTCAAAGTCAGAGACGACAAAGATTAATTAGATTTGAATTGTTCTCGCCAGCCAAAAGTAAGCCATCATGCCTTTTAATGGTATGGTTTTGATCAGCGAGAGATGGGACGGCCAAGTCTGTTGTTGCTCGGCTGTTTTTGGCCTCTTTGCTCCACATCCATCTTGTCAACACTTTGACCAAATTCACCTTTCACTGGTAGTGACTCAGGAGTTTTACACTACTGCAATTATCATAAGACTTGAACTGACAGAGAGGAAGCATATGTTGATGGTTTGCAGTTAACTTTTCATTCTGTGAGGAAAAATAAGGGAACGACAGAAGACGATAATATAGAACTGGTGCGTACACTCACTTTTTCTATAGCCTTTTGATAATACACTCCTTCAGCTACAGCAAAGCATATCTATACTGTAGCCGATGCTGCTTTTATACAGCAGCCGTATGTATATATATATTAACAATATTTAAATCACATACATTTAAATTTCAGCTGGCTCTGTCAGAAGTTTGTGGACTGCAAAAGTGAATGTAAACTTATACTATTTTCTGCTTGCTGTGTCAACTTGCAATAAAAAGGAACCAGAAAATAAAGGAAACTCCCAGTAGGCTTGTGAGTGAGTGACACAATTTTCTATGGGATTTAGACAAACCATTGAGTCGTTTTGGATTAATTCCTGCAGTACCACTCTGTGACCCTTCCACCAGCCAAGGCCCATCAAAGATTAAAGGTGAACACAGGGGCAAATCAGTTATCAAGTCAGACTCACTTATCGCCAACTTCCAACTGTGTCGTTACTGCACAGGCGCACACACACACACACACACACACAAACACACACACACGACCGAGCCTCATCCTTCCTGTAATGGAGGTCATGATCCCATGTACCAGTACCAAGAAAGGAATGAGAGTGAGCATGCATGCCCATTAAAAGCCATAGCTGATCATTTTCACTTCTGTGTGCATAAATATTTAGAGATGTATGGATGAAGGATTTACATGAAGGGAATCACATACAGATCATTGTTGAAAATGACAATCTGAGGATGGAAATTATTAAAAAAACATCCACACCACACTCATGACTACAGTAAATGTAAAGCTAAAGCTGACTGCTGGTTAGCTTAGCTTAGCATAGAGACACGATACTGGAAAAAGGCTAAACAATGGTAACAAAATCTGTGTATCAGCAGCTCTAAAGGTCACTCAATAAGACGTTACATCTCATTTGTTTAATCTGTTCAAAAATGTGGTTTTTCAGGGGGGTTATGTGTGGGACTATTTCTTGGCTGGATGAAATGAGCTCCCAGAGTTTCCTCTGGTTGCCTGGCAACATCATGGTGCATTTTGTTACTTTTGGACAAAGCCAGTTTAGCTGTTTCCCATCTTTCCAGAGTTTTCTGCTATGCTAAGCTAACCAGCGTCTGGCTTCATACTCACCATGAAAGGGGTATCGATCTTCTCATCTAACTCCACTTAAAAAAGCAAATAAGCATGTTTCCTATTTTCCTTTGGCTCAGTTGTGGTTGGGTATAAGTCTTTCATCACTCCAAACACAGTGAAATCTGGAGAAATGAGGCCCACTGAAACTGTAGGAGGCTAAACATAGGTGGTTCATAATGGGGGGCTGATGAGTGACAATATGTATAAGTCTAAATTAGTCAGACAGAGAAAGAAGCAATGACAGAAACAGAAAAGAAAGACTTTGTGTGTGTGTGTGTGTGTGTGTGTGTGTGTATACACACTGGTGACTGACTGTAAAAGCTGATCTATTCTCAAAAAAGCAACCATTTTACATATGGTCTCAGTCTTTACATTTTCTTTTACACTTACAGTACAATAAGCATTTACATATGCTGGTGTTACTAAGAGACTTGTATTTTGTATTTGTTTTGTTCTTGTTGAAGTGCTAAGTCTGAAATGTCATTTATTGTGTAGTGCACCTGATGGGCTGTAAGTTACAGTTCTCCTGATGCTAGTTTTCACAGCAGTTGAAATGACAGATTGCTTTTCCATTTCACAGTTCATTTTAAATTGCCTGTGAAAGCATTTGGCGCACTAGCAGAATATTTGTTTCAAGTTTGCTAGTTTCCTGATAAGGTACAGTAAGTCACGTCCTTTACAGAATTAGATTGATTGATTTTGGATATTGTTTGACTGACCGCTTTAAGTAAGTTAATTCTACATTCTTTTGTTTTTTTTATACCCAGTTCCTGAAATTACCAGATATGACATGTGTGAAGAAGTGTGAAAAGGATTTTTTTTAGCCTGCAGAGCAGACAGAGCAGACAAAGGGGAAAGAGAGTGAAATAAAGCATAAACGTGACAGCATAAAGGTGACTGGGGAAGCGTGGAGACAGATGTCAAAGATAGTGTGTTTATGTGTATGTGGAGGTAAAAGGGTTATAAAGGACAAGTTTAACGACAGCCACAAACTTTAGTATCACATTTCTGCCTTTTACCTGAACTGGATTGTTCCACCTTGCAGGAAATTAAGCTCAAATACTTTTAGATGAATATTAAAGCTGCTCTAATGAATATGTTTATATTGACAATGTAGCAGGTGGCTATATTTAATGTTGTGGGGTCGCTCATAATGTTGAACCCACAGAGAATTGTCATGCGACTTTACAGTTCCTCCTCAGCTCTGTGGAGAGTTTCTGCGTCTTTCGGCTCAGTGTTTTGGTTTTATGGCCCACAACTTTACAGTTTTAGTTCACTGTCAACACTTACTTTTTATGATTAAATGTTTATTGAGATGATTTCACAAAGTTTTCAACCAATAGCATAACTTGTTTTTGGAATTTTGACAACTATAACAAAAAAGTGCATACATGGAAAAAAAATAAGAATGTAGAAATATATGAAATGCTGAATAATGTAGAAAATAAACAAACAAACAAAAACAGAGGCTCCACCCCTCCCTTCTCGATGCATTAACACATTAGGGAGGTTCACTGTTGGTTCTAAAAGTCCCTTTGAAAGGCACTGCTTGAGGGGAAAAGATCATTTTAAAAGATCTTTTAGCAAATCAGCCCACCAAGTGCAAATTGTTTAAACTAGTCTAACTAGTCCCATTAATTCTGGTAATCGACAACTCCAGATAAACACCATCCAGAAATATGACCCAGTGTGTGGCAGTAAGGCAGCGAGGAGGCTTCCATCGAACCACAATCATCCTTTCAGCAACTGTAAGGCTATAGTTAGTCCAATGCCCATTTTAAGTTTGGTGATGCTGAGCCTCAACAGATCATTCAACAACAAGACAGGCACAATTACTGGTACCGTCAGATATGATAGATGCCACTTTGGTCCAGAATGGTGAGCCTTGTGGACAATCCCACATCATGTGGAGTGTCAGAGGCCTCCGCAGTGCCTAAATTAGACATGAGATGATTTATAATTTTCATGCAATGGAGTTTATGCCAGTTTAGGTATGTCCCATGAGCATAGTTAAAATGAATCTGTTGGTGATCAGGGTTGCAGGTTGTTCTACTTTATGCTTGATGAACCACCCTCCCAATTGAAATCAAGGTGTAGGTTTGGGCAGTCACATGTCCATACTTTGCCTAGTGGAGGGTATCTTAGGAGACCTTCAGAGAGAATTGATACAGTCAAGGCACCATTCTTCTATATGATAAACACTTTATTAAGCTGATGATTGGGAAAAAATATATATACATAGAAGCATGATTTGGATTAATATGCTGTACATACATTTTTTAGACCCTTTTTAGAATTAATTTTAGTTTTTTTGTTTGTTTGTTTTAGTGGTGTCACAACCAGTTTCAAACCGCTTGAATCAGTGCAGTAATTACTATCTACAAAGAAGTTTAACAGTTCAGACTTCATCTTGTTCACTCCTGAAGTCATGAAGGGCTTAGCAGTGAGTAAGTGGCTCCTCAACTGGAAAAACATTGGCTTATAGTTGTAAAGACCTAATGAAGCATTAGCTCACACTGCTTCTACCCCCATTGCACTCCCCTAGCTTGCCCCAGATGGAGGGATTTTGAGTGGGAAAGAACACAGGAGTTGGACTGATCTGGCGTCTAATCCATTATCTCTCCTTCAACCTGTTGCTCCTCAGCGACTCTGCAGCTTGTGCAGGTTTCGCGTACGCTCCGCTGACAGCTATCTCCCAGAGCAGTTGTTGGTAAACACGACTGAACTGCTTACCCCAACAACTGGTTTCCTCTAACCCCTCATCCAGGCCGCAGAAGAGACCCCCGTCTTACCCTTTTGACCCTTTCCTCAGTCCAAACCCCCACAGCTCCTCCTCCTCCGTGGTGGTGGTGGTCGATGAGCCAGTGAGATAAGCCCGGGTGGAATTCCCGTCTGGGTGTTCTTGGGAGTGACCTGGGTGGCAGAGGAGCGTCAATGAAAATCACTCAGCACTCCAGTCAATAAGGAACCAGTCTGAGCCATGGCTGCATTTCACATCACTCTTATTTCTGTTTCGATTTTGTCTGGCTCTTACTTTTCCTTTTTGGTTCAAGGTTTTACAGTAGCAAGGAGAAAAGGTGAAAGACAGAGTAACGCTGACTTAGTGAGAGCCTGTGTGAAATTTTGACAACCTCTAACCCGGGGTAAGACAGCTTTAAAAAGTCTTACTGTGCATGAATCAAAGAATGAGCTTACTGCTGGAAAAGAGCTTGAAAACGGCACCAAGAATGTGATCAAATGCAAATCCGATTTCTTAGAGTTATGAAAAAGAATAATATTTTTCTACCAAAGACGGCAAACGTCAATGATCAACAGCTCACATTTTATGACTACAGCCACTCATTTTTTCACTGTTTTTCAAGTATTGTTGACTTCTCCAAGTAAATAAACCTTAAGATTAGATGTACAACGAGTAGGCCATATTTAGCCATGTGTCTAGCACTTCCTTAGAGACCGTGGGTCCACGGTGGAGGGGCCAGTTGTCTGGGAAAGAATGCTAAGGGTCTAGAGTGGCCCGGGTTAGGCAACGGCCTGGCCATTGTGCCCCAGGAGAAGGTAATTAGGAAGTGAAACCTTGACCAGTTGACAGCAGTCTTTGTTCAGGGGCGAGTGGGCCAAGAGAAATGCTTTTGAAAGCTTTTTCACTTTCTTTGCTGAGGCGACCTCAACCCCTTCCTCCAGAAACACGCTGGGGGAGATCATATAAGTTTCTGAAGAAAAATGCATGGAAGGGGGGGTTAAGTGGTATTTATTGAAAGAGAAGAAATCTATAGGCAGTGCGTTGTTTGACAAGAGTACCAAACCAAATATACAGTGTACAGTATCTGTTTACCGAAAATGTCATTTCTAATCCATGTTGAACTACAGTTCCAGTTAAAGTATTTGTATCCTCAGATACAGTGCTACATAATGTATAGAAATATATGTATATTAACTTCTACAAATTCTGTTAATCACACTAATAATACCCACATCCTGGGCAGATATCAACAGACCGTCCAGTTCAACAGCCCCCACTTATGTGCTGCAGCTGCAGCTGGAGCTGCCAGCCAGCCCATAATCAAGTCTGCCGTCTTCTTTTCCTGTACTGTACATTTGGTCTCCAGCCTTACGCTTGTGGATGAGCCAAATGACCAGCATCACTGCGGTGAGGGCATCCAACACCAGGAGCCCACGCCTGTCCTGTCCCTGTCGACCTCGGCGCTCTGCTCTCAGCTCCTAATGTGGCAGGAAAAGTGTGAACATGGCTTTGGCAAACTGCAGTTCAATTCACCATCATCATCACGGGGCAGTAAGGGGAAACATGCACGCTCCTTGGACAGCTGGTCCACAAGCTCTTGGATCAAGGATTAACTCCTTGTATGTCTGAGTCCAGCCAGAGGTTTTTCAGTAATAATAGCTGATATGTTTTAATATTATAACTTTGAACAGTGTATGTAGCTTCACAGTCTATAGGTCTACTTACTAGTTTAAGTTACTGTGCTGTGCAGAACCACAGTGGCAATAAACGATGTCTCAATTATCAAAATAACAACAGCCTTATACATTAAAGGTCCCCTGTGAGTTTTGCTGTAAACAAACTAAATATAGTACAGTTTGTTAGATTATCTGAAGCACTATGATGAAGCACTATGGCAGTGACTCTCAAAGAGACCATCAAATTAACATCTGCCTTGCAGATTAGCAGTAGATACTGGCCAAACTTCTCAAAATCAGTTCCCCTTACCTGCATCTCTGGTATTTTTAATTGTAGAGTAACAACAACAAATCTGCAAAATGCACAAAAATAAAACAGAAGCACAGTGGAAAAAACATATGAAACAATGTGGAATAATCATGTCTTTAACCTGAAAAGCCTTTGACCACAACAAACACATTCTTTAATGCTTGGGTTTGAGCATTAGCCTCGCAGCTAGCCTATAAAACACCAGAGAAAAGACGAGAGGAATCTACAAGTCTTTTGTGTTCCTCTTTGTTCTCTGCCTTGTTATGGGAAGCCATTTAGCAGCGCCCCTTGGTAGACAGCGGTTTCACCCAGCTCAGTCTCAAGGACATGTTTGTTTTCCTTGCACATTGGCTTGAACTGAGCAAATTATACATTTAGATGTTTTCTGCGTGAGTAAACCAACATTAATGAACAAAAGTCAGTCACATAGAGCTTTGAGTTGCATGCTATGATGCTCTGACAGCTTAGGGATTCCAAGGCAGGAATTAATTTAGATTTATAAAAAGCCTTTTCTTTGCTTATTAGCCAATGTGTCAGTGTCAACAACATAATTTACACATCAAAAAGACCCAAAACATTAATTTCTAATTTCACACAGGAAGGATAAGTGTGGCCTTTTGAATTAAATGATAAACTGTACTGACACTGGTGTGGATCTTTAAACACATCTCAGAGTTTTGTTTTGGAAAAAAATACATCACCTACTTGAGGTGGTTATTGTTAACATCACTCAGGTTTTATGAACGTGTTAGGGAAAATCTGTGGCTTTATGGGTGGTTTTGCACCGCTTAGGTACATTTACAGTGCTTACGTCTCTTAGCGCAGGTGTCACAAACAGGCTTGTCCAAGTAAATGAAGTCAACTGATTGCTCTTGACTTTCTCCTGGACACTGCGGAGCTGGGACAGGGATCAGTCCTCCGTGACTGCGGTGATTAAAGTTTTTATGTAGTTGACAGAGGAGTTAGAAGATGCCAAGGGACATTTAGATTAATGATGGCATCCTTGAGGCCAGTATTATGTCACTCTGAATGAGGACTGAAGAGACAGAGGGATGACATTTTTACAGGCCAGTACTTATAAACACATTTGTGTGTATTTGCAGAGCAATGCGTGCCAAACAGAACCAGACGCACACATTGTACACACACATACACTTCTCAAGCACTTCACCATAACACGCTCGCTCTGTGGCTGCTGTTGTATCCTGTAAGTGTGTGTATATGTGTGTGGTGAGTGCCATAGTTGGCTGGTGGGCCAGTGTTTGATGATGAAGTCATCAGTTTAAGTAAACTCCAGATGGCCAGGCAGAAAGTAAAACAAGTGCCATCTGCTTAGATTCAACTGCTGCTCAACTTCTCCCCTCTCCGTCTCTATGTTTCCCTTCCTCTCTCAGTTGGCACAGCTAAGGACCAGAGTACTCAGAACATTAATGCCATTAGTGAAATGTTTCAGAAGAGGCAGCCAAGCACAATGCATTACACTAGCACTACACTACCACCAAGGGCTACACTTACTGCTGGCTTATTCAGTTACAAGGTAACACACAACCTGGAAATCAACAGAGGTACTGACTGTGTTGATAGGAAATCTATGCGAATCAGCCCATGCTGATCCCCAGACCTTAATAAAACAATACTCTAATTTCCTGTTTACCATTTACTCATTTGTGATATGAATATATTTGGCATGTAGACAAATCATAGGTTAAACTTCAGAGACCAACAATAAAAATTGATTTTTTTTTCCCGTGAATTAAACACCATCATAATTGGCAGTTTGAATATTAGGAGTATGAGGATGTGACTTGAGAAAAGATGAAGAGATCAAATGAATTTAACAATAAAATAAATGATAAATGTATTTAGTGGCTGTGCTTTAGATTGGGATACTTCTATACTTAAGTACAAGTGGAGCTTTTGTAGTAGTAAAGGAGAGATCAAAAGTAACCAGAAGCATTGGGAACCATCCTTTTTGGATCACTATTACATACAGCTCATGGAAATGTGATATTTTGCATTCTAGATTTTCTTGTAGCAAAAGGTTGATCAAGGAAGCAATTTCAATTTAGAAGGGAGAAACAAGGTCAGGGGGTTCACTAAAATCATTCAGATTGATATTTTGGTAATAGCCACTCCACGATGCATGGCAATTTGGAAAGTAGTTGTAGAAAGATCGGCCCTCTTTATTTTATGTGAATGAATTGCTCCTCAAAGCACGTAGGAATTTGCCTGGAACCCCCGTAATGATTTGCTGAAAGTGATGCTGTAATATGGAAAAGTCTTTTTACTGGTGTAAATGAATGAAGAAAGCCACATAATCGGTGGAGAAAGTTGTAGGTTGCTTATTTGCACGCATGCATGCATGCAAGTTCACTTCCAGTGAGTCTTCACCATAAGGCCCTGCTCCTTCCATAATATAATTCATAAAGCAGTTAAAAAGTAATGATTTCTTCCTTAAAGGTATATTCCATGCATGTTTTATTATTTTACCTATAGTACATACCCAGAGTTATGGAAGCCTTACCATCCATAGCAGGTCACTCAGTGGAAGGAAAAAAAAACTCTGTGCTGAGGGTTAAATACTGTAAACTCTGAACAAATGTTCAAAAGTTCATACAAAATCCTATTATTTCACACAGTTTGGATCTGCTGATCCACTTCCTGTTTACAAGGGACTAAAGCTGCTTCTGTGGATGAGATATAATCCAATTTGTCTGTTCATAACAAAATAAGTGACATTATAAATACTTGAATTACAGCATGTATTAGTAATACACATGAATTTTACATTTTGAATTTCCCCTTCATTCAGTGAGCCAGCAGTAAACTCATAGACATCTATGATATGACCCTCTAACGACATGCAGAGACATGCGTGCAAATAGCACCATTGGATTTGTTTCAGTCTAGGTAAGCAATACAAAAGTAAAAGTAAAATCCCTAAAATACAAACATGTGTATGGTACTGCTTCCTTCAATAATTGTTCCTTGTATAATGTAAGTCAGCCTGTAAAAAATTAGTAGACGATTACACAAAAAAGGTTGGAAAACTGGTGGATTTATTTTCTTGGCTTATGGCTGGCTGTATGTTATTGCTCCTTGTGATGAATAAGGTAAGGCAGGTCTTGTTTCCCTCCTCCCACTGATGCAGAACTTTCAGCGATGCCCTTCATCTGGTTTAAAAACACTGGACTCTACACATCGGCCAAGCTGTGTGTCCCAGAAGAAAAACAGGACCAATCTCCTTCACCACTGTGTGTTGTAATTAAGCCCACAGCTGGCAGTTCCCATTACGCCATCAGGGCAAGCAGGCAGACCTGGTCTGTGGCACCACAGACCCTCCTCACCTCTCCGCCCGCCGCCTTTTTCCTCTCCTCAGCACCTGTACATTGTAAAGAAGCCCATACAGCCCTGCAGCTAACAGTCTGATGGCTGTGAGTGTGTTTGTTGTGAAACACTTTGGTGTAACACATCATCTCCCCCCACCTCAGTGTACATTTTCACATTCCGCCTCGCTGACTGTTGTAGCTCGGGCCAGGTGGGGAAAATGTCCACACGTGGTTTTCGGTTCAGTAAAATTCACACCAGCCTTTTATATCTGACAGGAAACTACATGGAAATGTGGCATAATGGAGAACAGGCAAGTGTGCGACAATTGCTGTGGGGGCGACAAAGCAGAGGGCCGCGGCGCAACGAGTGAGGGTTTCATCACATCGGCCCCACCTCCCCTCCCTTCTCTCCACTCACTCACTCACCCAGTCCCCTCCCTCTCACTTCACAGGACAAAAACGTTATGTTCAAGCAAGAATTTTAATGTTGTGCCGTTCTGAGTTTGCCCACACCACACCAAACGCAGGCCTGTCCCTGTAGGCTTGCTCTCTCCTGGCCAAGATCAGCTGTCTGACCGCAGAGCAGCCCGCTGTAAACACTAGCCAGATTACCACAGAGACAACACACACACACACAACTCTGCAAGAATGATCACGCTGACAAACTTACAAGCAACCATTGTCAACAAAATGATTTGCTTCCAGCTGCATACCATATTGATTTAGATGGAGGCAGTTAGAAAGATTACAACTGGATCAAATAAAAACAGAACATTACCATCCAAATCCATTTGAGGCTGTGGGAAGTCTTATGTAACATATGAGAGAAAAAAGAAAATCAAAACGCAACTCCGGTAATGATGTGCACATGATTGGCAATAGCTGACTATTAAATTTCCCTTCCCCACCTCCCCCCCTGAAAACCACTGCAGGTGCTGCAAAAGCACGATTAGAAGTAAAATTGAAAACTATAACCAACCAAAACATACCGGACCAGGGTCACAGTTGTTATTGTTCCAAGTGGCGCTGTCAAACATAAAAATGACCATGAATTTTGTTGCTCTGTCTCCCTTTGTTGATGTGTGTTTATATAAGAGTTTCTGTCAAAACATGGAAAAAAAAGATAAATGTGGCTAATTAAAAGAACATTTCTTTGGTAGTTGCAGTAATAGATACCTCATTGTGGGGTCCAGGGGCAAAGCTCCCCTTTAACCAATCACGCCCGCTGCTCACATTGAATTTGACTCTTGCAAAAGTGGTTGATTTTTGGAATCCTGCATCTTGCTTGCCACACACACACACACACACACACACACAGAGGCACTGGCACACACAAGCCACATTAAAAAATCTTTGGTGTGTCACATCGGATTTGCACAAATGTGAGACTGAGGTTCACACTCTGAGCTAAAAAGCTGAACTGATGGAAAGACTGAGTCCCCGTGACTCATGGCTCTGAAATGAACTGGACCGAGACACTACAGCATGAGGACACCTGCTGCACCTTCACGCTGCCCGCAGAATGTCCTCTGCGTGTGCGTGTGTGTGTAACTCCTACTCTGCCGTGTCAAAATGCAACATGTTCCAGCTGACTGCAATTAAACGGTAAACTGGAAATACTTACCATTGATTTAGTTGTACGTAAATTGGTTGAAATGTGTTCCAGGGAGGAGCTGGTTACCTCACCATTCACCACCCAGAGCGGACACACATTTATCTAACAGGGGGGTTCATCAATTAAGCCCCCCTCACCTGCTTTTTGTGGTTTCAAGGCAACATGAAGATCATCTGGAAAAACAGCGCACACAAATCGTAAGCTTCACAATGAATCAAGGAGCAGAGCTGTGAGGTGCTGGACTAAAATGAACACGGCCAAGCAAAGAGAGATTCAGAAAAAAGCACAATTTCATAAGTTTTTTTTTCTCTTCTTTATTATTTGACTCTCTTAAACATCATAAATCCTCTGGATGGGAGATAGACTGGAGAGGCTCACTGAGAGATTTATATCCCTTGCCTTTTTCTAATCCAATATCCCCTCCTCTCCAGCCATTCCCAAAATGGTTTGGCTGTGAGGACTCTGTGGAGGCTCTGCTGAGGGGAAGCACACTCACACACACGCACACACACACACACACACACACACACACACACACACACACACAAACACACACACACATGTTCACACACCCTGAGTGACCAGAGCAACAAGAGGAATGTAGCGAGTTGCGCCACATCCCAGCTGGACTGACAGTGAGCGCTAGCGGTGTCCTCCTTTCCACCGAGGAGGATGAAAGGACATCAACTCGTCTAAGACACAGAAGGAACGCCTGGAATTAAGAAAAGGGGAAGCTCTCCAACAGGGGCTTGCCTGGGAGACGACCTCGGTTCACTGCTAAAGCAAAGAAGAAGAAGCAATGGAAAAAAAGAGAGAGAGAGAGAAGAGAACTTCAAAAACACTCCCCACGCCACACCTGTGATCAATTATGATCTGCAAAATTAGAGAGTTACTAACAAAACCCCAGCCTGTAATAATTCATAATTATCAAAAGAGCAGCAAGGAGGGAGCTCGCAAGGTTCACACAGGCTTTGGAACAAGTTTGGAGCAGGGAGGAGGGGTGTGTGCGATGTCCTCGGTGTGGCGTCCCACCTTAGGCTGAGGCCTCGTTCAACCAGAGGGTCAAATGAATCTAATTGTGGCTTAATCATACGCTCATGTGAGAGAGCGTGTGAGAGAACCTTGTGATGAGAGCGGTGTTGTTACAGAACATCAATGTTAATCTCTCCCTCCAAAACGTCTTTCAGAACTTCAACTTCTGAAACAAAAGTGCGTTGTAAAATGAATAGCGCAGCAATAAACACCTACTCCACCACTATTTTTCCAGTTGTTTGTGTAGCTGCTAGCGATTGCTCTCTGATTTAACACATTTGTAGGTTAATGACATTCATTATCCATTGATCTGAAGCAAATGGACTCGAGATATTTTTGTCCAAGAATTTTCCTAAGCACCCTGTATCCCTGTATGAACCAAAGACATTTTTGCTTGGAGAACTCAAAGAAATACAACAAGGACACAACAATGAGGATGACTCAATAAGGTGAGATTATCCTTCCAGAAATCACTGTAAAATGTGACATTGTATCTTTATCACCAGCATTTATGGTTGTAGAAACAGCTCTTATCTTAACGAGGGATTTAGAGTGATAAGTGTTCACAGTCCCACAATGGTCGTCCTAGCGGATTTTAGCACAATCATAAAGCAAAACTGTTGCAAAGTCTAAAATCTAAGTGTCTAGATAGTGTACACAGAGCAGTGAGGCAGAGAGAGATACTATCAGTGTGAACTGCGATGGTCTAATGATAAAAGTATCTCTGCTTATCGCTGCTGATGCTAAGCCCGTCAGAGATTCAGCAGTAATTATCAGACATGGTCTCACACCGGTGGACACTTCTCATACTGGGAGGAGGAGAAAAAGGGGGTTTGTGCAAAATGAAACTCCTTTCCAAACAATCCCTGTGCCAGAGAATATCCCAGAGAATACACTCTCCCTGAAAGAAAATAAATGGGATCTCCTGTTTGGGTTAGGTCGCTGAGAAAAAATAAAGACAATTTGCCGAAACTGCTCAATATGTAGTGTGTTAGAAGAAGAGTTAATTGGAGGAAAAATGTGAAATGTGAGCCAAAATGGACAAGGATAATTATTGTTTGAGCTGGTAGTTCATGGCACTATCGTAATAATGGCCATCTGATTTTGACAAAGGATTACTGTTTACATGCAATTTCTTACCGGCTAAATCAAGACGAAGGAGTCAGGTCCTAGATCACTACAGCAGATTGTGTTGTATTACACGAAGTAAGGTCAGAAATTACAACCTAGAAATTAGGAGCAAATTGGTAACGGCTCGCATCAAGCTTCTGGGGAAAAGAGGCGATATTCTCATTTATTTCTATTCAGCGCTAAGTTTTCTCAGCTGCAGAGATCAGCAGTTATCTCTCATGTTACAGTGACATTATACACTATAATATATCATACTTTAATGCTGAAGCTTGACTTTCAGAATAACTATATGAAAACACCTGTGTAGGATAATAAACGGCTAAACATTTACATTGGAAATGTAAAGCTCTGCTTTTCAGGACTTAGTCTTGGCGACATGGCAGCCAACATTCCCAAATATCACTGATGTAGTAGCTTTTGCATGAGGTTATAATTACAACCAAACCAGCTTAGACGTTCCAACTTCTACTGCAGGGCAGCTTTAGGGGCCCAGAGGCTGTTTGATATAATGTAGTTCCAGGGGGGTATTTTGTATTGTTTGATCAGTTCAGAGAATTAAGACTGTGATTACAACCACCATTGTTGTACATTCTGCCATTGGCTATTCACTAAAATCCTCCCCTCAACAATGATTGTCCAAACATACCCTAGCAACCACTAGTTGCTGGGGTATGTTTGACTAGTCACGGCATGCCTGTCAAGGTTTGGATTTTGGAAGTAAAAGTAGTAAACTTTATCTCATCCAGCTAACTTTATCAAGGACATCCTCCAAAAGCTTCTCAGAGCTGGAATTTAAGGAATCTAGATGTGCGGAGTGAATCTGAGCGTAGGTATATGACATCATACCTGTCAGAGCAGGTACTCGCTTGATGGATGAGTCCAATCGAGAATCAATGGAAACTGAGGGCATCTGTGACTGATTGATAGAATGAGTCATCAACTAATGAGAAGATGATTGGTTCGACTCCCAGCTCCTTCAGTCTGCACATCAAAGTATCCTTGGGCAAGATACTGAGCCCGAAGCTGTGTTTATAAATGTGTGCATAAATCCCAGTCAATTTACAGTATATTGGCGCCACATCAAGTCCTTCATGTCTCCCCAGCCTCCAATTTAAGAACCACTACTGTCAAATATCCACCGTTTTCTAAAACTCTGATCAGCCTTAATCAACCTTATTATTACACATTCCTTCACTGAAGCCCATATGATAAGCCTGTGTTCAGCCTGTGAAGGATATGGCTGCTAGCTGAGAGAGTTAAATTATGCAAAGAGGGTCAGGTTGCTCAAACAGTTCGCCTGCAGGGCTGCCAGGGTGAGGTCCAACCACCGTGGACCCGGTTAGCAGGAGGCCCAATCTGTCTCCCACAAAACCTTCACTGCTAGCATGCATCTCATTAAGTTAACAGCTTGCCGTCAGCACAGAGACAGGAAGTCAGACTGTTGTGTCATGATGAATGCTCTCGTAAGCACCGCATGTCATGGATGGAGGTGAAACCGAGGTATTCAGAGAGGGGGAGTGGGGTGGTTGCATTGTGTTGTTGGAATATCCAAATACTATTCTCTTCTTTTTTGTACACCTTTACAATTGACCTAGTTGTAAATTACTTAAAGCATAAAAAAAAACATCTGTTTTAAATTGTGAATACATTTTGATAGACAAACCTGTCACTCCTAAACTAAGTCATACGGCCTTTTTATTTCTTGCATTGATTTAGGATCTCAAACATCTGAATTGTTTTCACTGGCATTGTTGCAATTTATTGAATAGTTATACAAAGAGTGGGACAGACCACAGAGTTATGTCTTATAGAGTAGAATTCTAATTTAACTTGATAATTATTTTACCCAACACTAACCGGCCTGGAGGTCTATACTCCATTGCACTAGTGCTTTATTGGGGGTTGAGGCTTCCCTGTCACACTGATACACGTGCTATAGCTCTAATTTGCAAACAATACCCCAAGCACTTCATAGTTAACCATTTTCTTGGATAATTTGATTGCTCAGATGCTTGTCTGGGTCCCCTGTGTCAAAGGTTTTTGCCCCAGTGTGCAATGTACACTATTTCAGCAAAGAAAATAAACCTCGTAAAAACTGGGGTCTTTGCCAACAACTACCCAGATGGTTCATTTAACAATCGTGAAAACAACAGACTATGTTTCTTATTGCACATAGTTAATAAAACTGCTAAGATTACTCAATTCTGTCCTTGCATGCACACGCAGACTCATACACATACACTAGACCCACACACAAGTAGATTTCAACTTCATCATGTGCGTTTACTTATAAATCAGAAGTATGATGCTTGTTTTCATTAAAATTCATGCAGTTACTTTCCATATGGTCCGATCATGTAAGATGAAAAAAATCAGGTGGACCAGATGTGGATCAAACAGAACAGCAATTTTCAAATTCAGGTTACTGAGGTGTATCTTAAGGTGTGTGTCACTCCAACAGATGTCATATGAGCTGGATTTTCATTAGAAAGCTAAATTCTCTTATACAAATAAAAAACACTATATAAATATAAAAAGCCTATACACATTTAAAAAATTTAAAATGAAGAAATAAAAAATGAAGAAATTGTGGGTGTTTTAAGTGCAGACCACTTCACATTAAAAGAGAGTTTTTATTCTATGGTGTTATGCTGATGAATTTGACAATATATATATATATATTTTTTACCATGTTACATTTCCTCAGTGCAATCATTCCTTAAAGAAAGGGAATAATTAATTTTGTCTCACCATGCAGCCATTAACCAGCTACAATTCTGTTACTTTTGAGTTACTTGTTTCAAGCTGAAAGTGGAGCTGTTTTATAACGTGAAAACATAAACTAAAAATCCCATTTTGTTTTTTCACATTAAGGTGTAGAATTTTTTTGTGTTATATATCATGCAAGTTTCATCGGAGTGTTTTTATTGGTTTCAAAGAGCGAGTCTCAATAAAGCAGTGAAGTTAGCAATACAGTTAGCAGATATCATTCATGTCAGCCCTTATTTATAACTGAGATGTGCAGTCAACTGTCAACTCTGACTGAAAGATATGTGAATAACATCTGTATCATGTGTTTGTCTTAACTGCACAAAACAATCGATGGATTCAGACACAAGGAGAAACTCCAGCCATGTTTATCAAAATCGTCTTTTCATCCGAGCACATTCTTACCAGGTGGTGGCGATAATTTACCATGTCATTGTTCTCCAACAGCCATTTAATTTGAAATGGGGCAAGAAGAGAACTTTGAACAGTTTGTCAAGTATTTTAATGTGAGCCGTGAATTGAAAAGCTACATGTGAATCAGTGTTAGACAAACTAGACCTCTAGCCATCACTTTGCCAAGCTTCAGTTTATATGGTTGTGGCAGGATGCCTGCACCTGGGATGTCGTTTCTTGTATTTTTACAATATCAATATAGCAGTTTATTATTTATTTTACACAATCACTCTCTGGTGGAGAAAAGCAGCCATCCTAATAAATTCCACGATGACAGGGCACTCCCAAAACGATGGTCCCTCCCTCTTTCATGATCCCAAACCAACCCCCAGCTTTGCTCCTCTGGCATCATTCCCGACCCCTGCCAGTCTCAGGGAAACTCCCAGCGTGCTCTCTGTTCCACCAGGAACCGCAGGAAATGAGTCTCGGAGAGCGCTGAAGTTTAATAAAAAATAAATGAATGGGGTGTCCCAGGGACAGAGTGAATGAAGAGTGGGAAAAAGAGGGAGAGAGAAGTTGGAGTTGGTGCCCTGATGTGGAGGACAGGCAAGAGAGGAGACGGGAAGGAAAAACAAGGTATAAAATTTGAACCCATTACTGTGTGTGTTTCTGTACAGTGATGAATCAGGGAAACCAAAACCAGCTGCAATGAGGGGTTCTCATGAGCAAGAATGGCAACGCGGATCAACTGGCGGATCATTTAAAACCATCTAACCCTCTCTTTACCCTTTCTTACAATAACCAGTGGGCACAGAGCCTACAAACACACTACAAACACACCCTCAAACACAATTTGCTATTGTGCGCGTGTGTGTGTGCACAGAGATAGCCACATAGATCCCTTTCTTCCCTCTCCTGACACAATAACTCTCATGCTCTGAATGGAGGGACAAACATTCCAGACATGCCACATGTCGGGGCTGCTGGCGAATCATTAAACTGTGGAAGAGAAACTGCAGGATACCCTCTTTTTCTCCCATGTCTTCTCTAATTACCCTTATACCTTTAATTGATGTTAAACATGAAACAGGTATTAACTTAAAGGGAAGGAGGAAAATGGAAATCTGCAGGGCATTTGGACGTAAGTGGATGCACTTTATGCTCCGGCCAGGATATGTGATAACTCTATAAATTAGGGAGGGTATTATCTCCCTGCGGCAGCTGACTGCTCCCAGGATTACAGCTTACCTCGGGGCCTCCCAGCCAAAAAGACAAAAAAAAAAAAGGTCCAGGAAAAGACATGACACAGGATTGTAGTATAAAATCACACACTGGAATACCAAGGTTTACCCAACAAATCCAACTCTGAGCTGGTCTCAGAGAGAAAAAGGGGTGATTCTGAAATGCTAGTTGTTGGATATCTACTAAGAGCTCGCATACCCTCAGGGCCCCGGCCCCCCTTTGAAAGCGTGGCCGTCTAAGTGCCTGAAGTGTAACACCAAGCAGTCTATTGAGAGGCAGGTGATGTGCAGAACAAAGGGAGGATTCAGCACCTCAGTGACACAGTGGGAAAGAGATGAGTGATTATTAGCCCCACCGAGGGCCTTGACAGACCATTTAAAGGCAGCTTCCTTTGATTGTGACAGTGTAATTGTTTCACAGATACAATCACGTTGAGCACTTACCTGGGGCAGGGGAAACTGGACTTTCATTAAAGTGCGGGATTGTCTCCAGGCTGCTCTGTAATTGTGCCTGTTGTCTTGTTTTGTGATGTTGTCGGGCTCTGTCCCCCTTCTGCTCTGAGGTAATCCGGAGGTGTGTGTGAATGTGTGTGAATGTGTAGGGATTTGACTGCAGGCTATTTAGAATCTGAAACGGTGCCTGGGCATTAGCGCCATTGATGCCTCACTCAGTGTTTAATTCAAAGTGTTTGAGATGAAATAAAACATTCTATTTTTACACTGCAGATTTTACAGATTATCCGAGGAATCGCCAATAAAAATCCCTCCTTTCGGTGGCTAACATAGCATGGCTAAAACAGTGACAAGACGTGAGAATAAATCATACTCAAGGAGTGTAAACGAAGCTAAATAAACAGTGCAGGAGGGTGGGAAGTCTTCTCACTTGATCCCGGTCTCCTCAAAAAAGCGAACTAGCCCCTGTGTTTGTTTTTGATTCAGCAGGCTGAGATGACACAGTCTGTTGGGTACTCTATTGGCCATGTGGTCTGGGTCCATTGAGCGTGGCTGTGTGTCCATGGGCCGAGCTGATTAGATAATAAACCGCAGGATGAGGACAGAACACTCTTTTCAAGAGATTGTTTTTTAGCGTTTACTATTGTATCATTCTGTTGGGATGCTCAGGAGCTTGATGGCTGATAAAAACCAGCACTGCACAAATATTTTAAAAGATCTTTAAAGTGTTGACTTCGAGCCTGTGTTGCCAACTGCTCATCTATAACTAAATATGTTTTTCTCAAGAATGGAATGAACTACTTTAAAGGGTTTATCTGCTTCGTAAACACAGGATGTTTACACATTTGTTTAAGGAATTACACAAGTTCAGAGTCGGCCGCAGATTGCAGATTATGCAACTTGATAAGTAAAACATACAAATCATTTGTTCTTTGATATTCATGGGGATGTTTGATTCAAGAAGATTAGTTCAGGGGTAATAACACAAGCACAGCACGTTGCCAACCATGATTTGGCAAGAAGAAATACACAAACACACAGCTGAGAGCTCAACTTAAGAGCTCTCCCTTGATTGTTTATTCCCTCATGTCGGAATGCGGTGTGAAGAATTTTTCATTAAAGAAAAATAAATTAGCGTTATTATTGTTTGAATCAGTTGCGCTCCCCACAGCGCATGTAACATGATCTCTTTCCCCTTCCTCTTGGTTTTGTGTTCACTCAATTTAAGTGATGTATTTTTGTTGTCAAATGACAAATGTATGCTAACTAGGAGCTTGTGTGTCTGTGTGTGTACTGTGCGACTGCCACTGACCTCTGTCCCCCATATTCATGCTCAAACGACCCACAGCTAATTTGGAACCTGTTGATAGGTATGGAGCAGATCAAGTACAATTTGGGGGCAGCACAAAAAGTCAATGAGGAGACATGAAGGGAGAGAAAAACACATACATTCGCTCTGGGTGGCACACAGTGAAACACAGACCTAGAGAATCTGCTCAAGGTGAAAATGTGCAGCTTTTCTGATTGACTTGAATATGAATGTACAAATACAGAAGCAAAGAACATAAAGGCGCAAACCAGAGAAACAACCAGAGCTCTTAGTTAATGGAATCGTTTGACATTTTGGGGAATACGCTTATTCGCTTTCTAATCTTTGCATCTTGTTAGCTTAGCTTTAGCACACAGCTTTAGCGTTTTTCTCTTGAAGCTGAGTTGGGTGACATCCTGCTGACTCTTCGCACATGAATGGCACAAGGATCAATTACCTCTGGATAGATCTAATGGCCCACATTGTAAGTAAGTTCAATCATTTTCATTCATTTTGTGGCACTTAGAAAAGTAAATTAATATTTTCAGAGCCATTTATTCTTTTTTAAAACGTCAAAGGACCGCACATAAGTGAACTTTTTAATGAAAACTAGACAAGACAGATTTAGGGGTATTTTCTACACAGAATTCAGGTTTTCTAACATTTTATATGTGCTTATTGCTTTTACCATAATGACTTTCATATACTCTGTACATTAACGTCTTTGCAAGCCACAATTCTGTTCACCTGTAGATCCAGATGCACACAGAGTAATTTAATGTAGAAAAAAAAAAAGCTGGTATATTGTAGCTTTTCTGCTGGTGTATGAGGAGGTAAAGTGACAGTTGACACCAATATTGCATCCCTTAGTGGTTTGGCGTGTGTCCATGAGTCCCTGTGCTGTGCGTTCTACACAAGAGACTCGCTCTTCAAGCCAAATCTCATTCCAAAAGGCTCGGGGAGTGGAGTTAACAGGGCCCCCAGGAGCAGAACTGTAAAGGGGATCCTGATGGGCCTCGATCTCTGTGGAAAGATCAGTTCCCCTGTTTAATGAGGCTCCGGGCCCCTTAACACCGTCAACCTACCTCTCCTCGCCGTTTCTCACGTCCGCTGGATCAGATTCACTTCCTTCTCACCGTAAATCTGGAGAGCAGCGGCCCTGATCGACGTTAATTACCTGCACTCCTCTTCGAGGAAGTTCACTCACTCATCAGACGACTGGATGGGCCGTTAATGTGCACCAACCTTGTGCGCATGTATGTGTGTGTGTGAAAAGGGAAATTGAGTTACGATAACAGGAGATGAGCAAATTGAATTCTCACACCATACATCCACACAGTGGGACAGCCCATGGCTCCCCCCTTCCTCACCACCCACCCCCTCCACCCTCCTCCCTCCCTCCTGCCGCTGCAGAGTCCCCTGCTCTCTGTTTATAATTGCCTGAGCCCCCAGAATTTAAAATAATAAGATCAGGTTTCCAGGCAGGTAAGTGCATCCAGACTTGTTATCTGTGATATCACTGGTGCTTTAGCCCTCTTCCTCCCGCTCCCTCGTTCTCTCCCTTATCCCCTCTCTTTCTCCCTCTCTCTCGCCATCTCTCTCTTTCTAGGGTATCTCCTGCTTTTCTAAAACTGTACAGTGAAACACAATACTTTGCATTATATACTTTGTGAAAAGCGGTTTCTGCAGCATCTTGTCATCGTTTGGGTGACCGGCTGCTGTTTGAAGTGCTCTCGGGTTCAGGGCTTGGCGTATAACAGTGACGGCTCGGCTGCACAACAGCGTATTATTTACCCAGATGGGGTTAATTGCTGAATAAAAGAATGGTTCTTTTCAGTTGACCATTGTAAAGCTTCGCCCACCCCTCTACCAAGCCTTCCACGACACACACACACACACACAACTGCACAGCAGCAGAAATATGAGCACACATACACAAAGCACACACACAGGGACATATCCATGCACGTAGACACTTCTACACACACTAACATATGTGCACAGCCATAGAAATATTACAAGAATTCAAGCAACTTGACACACACAGTTGCCCACACATGCATGTGGAAATGTACATACACACATACATGATAATAAAAAGTAACTCTCCAACTTCTCCTGTTGCTTTAGGTTATGATGCATGAAACTATAATATGTGTGTTTAGTGTGCGTGTGTAGCAGTTGAAGTAAAAGGGGGGTTGGGTTGTGGTGGGGAGGCGGGGTGATAATCCACCGGCTTTCCCCATCAGATCAGCACTGAAGGAGGTGGCATCATTCCACAAAAATGCAAGCCTCTGATCACATACAGTACATTTACTTATCTAAATGAAACTCACATTGCCTGCCTAATCAGATGACATATGATGACATCCAGTAAGTATGAGAGTTGGAATTCATAATGCGTGAGAGGGAAGAAAGGGAGAAAAAAAAAAAAGGAGTTAATGCACAGTACAGGGGGAGAGACAAAATGAGAGAATGTGAGAAAGAAAGAGGAGGAGAGGTTAAATAGCTCCCACACTTCAGGGCAGGATGGCAGGTTGGACAGGGCTTGACAAGTCCCAGAACAGTAGCCTCTCCTGATCCCCATTAGCAGCAGCCTGACAGTATTTCTCCTTTGAAGAACAGAAAGTCAACACTCCATTTGTGGAGATAAGGTGCAGGTGAAGGAGTGAGCATGGGGCCGGAGAAACGGTTCGGGCTGTACTGACTAAGAAAAAAGGTTAAATCATTTGAACTGCTGCACTCCTTCATTGAAACAATGTGTACAATACTGCAGCTCCTCGCATCTTTCTTCTAAAACCCCTTATCAGAGCCACTTTCCGTTCCACACAGTTCAGTTGCTGCTGACCCATTTCTGTATACATCACGTGGACGGACACACAGATGCAGTGATGTCACACACCTGAACAAAGCTTGGGAGTGAACGACATCGGGGTTCCCACTCTCCATCTCAGTGACCTGCAAAAAAGCCCACACTCTCCAACCCCCCTTTTTAAAACCCTGGTGTCCCATCTTAGCCCTGCTCTTCAAACAGGCCTGCATTGATTAACTCGGGGGGCTTTCTCTGCCATCCACCTATTAATTATATGGCCTTCATTAACACTGGGCTGATGAATGGCCTCTGCTGGAAAGGCGAGTTAAGAGGAGGTGTTAACACAGCACCTGCCTGCACTCATGTGGCCACTTATTAACCAACAATGACCTTCCACATCATAAACCCACTGGCTGGCTATTTGCTGTCTAATAAACGGAGCCCCTCTCCCTCGGTCCCCCTCTTCCCCACTCGGTCCCCTTTACTTGAGCCTCTCACAGTTTATTGTTCTGGAGGAAAAAAAATAGATGCCTGTAAACTTCGAACACCTGGAATCAACTAAAATACAGATCCATGGGACCAAAAAGGAGTTAAGTAGCATAGGTGGTGAATGGATTGATGAAGAGCCTCTCCACAGGCCCTCTGAAGAGAGGATAGAGGCAGCTATAAGTACGTGTCATAGCTTTTCTCTCTTGACATTATAGCTAATGGTGGCAACTAGGCAGCACTCCAATGCTATCTATCACACAAGCAGGTCAATATATGGTATATGTGGGTACACTGGGTAGATATAAGCCCTTTTCAAACATGGAATAATACATCATTTGTCATGTCACTCAGACATATGGGTATCTTTAATGTTTGCTACGTCTTTATTCAGGCATGACAGGACCTTTATAGAAAAAGATATACAAAATACTGATATGAAGGAAGGAGGCGATTTCTGTTCTGTCACAGGCTGCATCAGTTATGGTTTCTAAAGCTTATTTTCCATTAAAGTCTTAATCAAACACTATCTTGGCCACAAGTGATGCTCGACCCATTTCAAAACGTTTTCTCATCATTTTCCTTCTTTACCAGACAGAGAATCCTGCTGCCTACTTTGTAAAAGCCAACAGTCAACACGCCTGACAAGACAAATTGTTAATCTCAGTTAATTTATCTTTGTGACATTTAGCTCTGTGCTAGATATTCTTACTTTCATGCTTGTGCAATTAATCTCAGTGACGTTCCACCATTTAGACACTTTGTGAGGTCGGCTTGCTCTCAGTTGTAACAGGACTTTGACTGGTGGTTAATGTTAGTGTGGTCTCTGTGTTTGGTGAGAGTATGTGGAGCTTGCGACTTCACTGTGAAGACGAGACTTCTGATGTGCTGTGTGTGTTTATCAGGGCTAACATCAACCTAGCTGTTGATGGTAAATACCTCCAACACTAGGCTGATTGTTAAACCACAATCTCCATTTTATATTTTGTGTGTGGAGAATTTTGAGTTTTTTATAAGCACCTTGGAGCTGGGCTGCATAACAACAGTTGTGCAGTGATTAACAATTGTTCTTGTGGTTGAATAATTAGTGGTATTAATCAGGCTGAATACAATCGACATAGAGCAATCAGATGAATGTAGTCTCCACATTGTGTCGTGGTAAAAGTGCTGTGAAAAGCTTACAGGTCCGACCAAGTACACTTGCCATTCTTACTCTAATGTAAAATCAATTTAGAGGCTTATTCAGACAAGACATATAAATTTGTCATCACATTTACACATTGAGTGTCTTAAAGGACTATAGTTTATGAGACACAATGAACAAGTGGGATATGATGGTGAGCTGGGGCATAAATGAAGAAATTTGTTTAAATTAAACTGAGACAAAGCCAAAGTTCACCCCCCCCCCCCAAAAAAAAAAATCACTGAGTGTCATAGGGATAGGGATATATTTCTGTCAGTGTCGGAGTGAGTAGTTTCGGCCATTTGCCCAGCGGTTAGTGTTCTCTATAGTGGCCGTGTGGATGGATACCTCTCAACAGAGGGCTACAGTTTGGTAGATCTCAGACAGACATAATGGTCTGGGGCCGAGCCACCGCTCGGTCCCTCCGCAGACCAGGGGGAGAAATGGGAGAGAGAGGCCTGGTAATGGGCCCTAATGTGAGGACGTATTTATTTCATCCACTGGCCCAAGTAATTGGCTGTCTTTCACTGTGGCCGGGGTTAAAACGCCGAGTGATGGATGGCAGTTTTGACAGAGGTTAGCTGGCTTCCGCTTTCACTGCTATTCTTCTCTCTGAGAGATGGATCCTGTCACTGGCTCTGGTGGAGTGATCCACTTTGAACCCCTTCATCCCGGACCAAAACCTCAGAGCCAATTTTAGCGAAATGACTAACTGAACATTAAATAAAACACGAATTAAGGAAAACAATAGAGCTATTAGCGACGAACAGAACCCATATTTACCCTGGGACGGAACATAATTCTCCCAGTCTGGGTTATAATGTCACATTGAAATTCCTTCATGCGGTACCAAAGTCACTATGGGAGTATGGGATAAATGGCCATGTCAAACCTTTTAGCAACTAATCTTAATGAATGTAACAATGAGAAATGAATTTAGGGGGGAAAGCACAAACCGAACCAATTATGAAAGCCACTGCTATGCTGGCATGAGAGTCTTTCCTTGTCTATTAGTGTAAATGTATTATATAATAAACTCCACTAATTCCCTCGTCGGTGGATGTAAGGGGAAAATAATGGTCTCTGTAGACAGTTCTGTTCAAGTTTTAGTTGTTCATAACCATCACTGAGGCCTCATCTACTCATTTAAGTCAAAAGAAGAACAGTGCCGACAATGGAGTGGGATCATTTTGGATTTGGTTGAGATAGCATCCGTTGATATATTTTTGATTGAGCATTTCATCCGTTCTTAACTTTGCCAAACCCGTGAAGAGCTAAATGTGTGGATTCATTCCTGAAAACTCAGCCAAAAGAGTTAGATTTGAGATTGAAGTAAGTTTCCTTTGGCTCGACGACAAAACTGTACAAGTGATTCTGAGAGCCATAAAAAAAGCATTTTGGAGGCTCCTGAAAAAAGAAGCAAGGAACATGTAACAGCAAAGAAAGTGAATGGGAGATGAGCAAGTGTCCTCGCCAAGCCCCACCACTACCTATTCTTAGGCCTTGGCTCAGTGTCTGACCTGGCAGGTGGATCCAACCATCGCTGTGGAAGGGGAGGGGCTGGCACGTTAAATTACAAGTGGGGAGACAAGTTCTTTCACAGCTGCCAGGCCTCCTAACCCTTCCAGCTAAATAAAAGCTGTTTAATGCATTACATAAATCTAATCAAACAAGCCCGTCTCTCTCATTACTCCATCTGATTCAGAGGTGCTCCCTCATGCCACGCACAGCGCGCCATGCCAGGACAGCTGAAAAATCATGGACGTGAAATCCAAAAACAATGAAGAGGACTTTTTAAAACCAGACGTGGACACAGTGCATGTTTTGCTTTTTTGCTCAGAGGAGACTTGAAGAATTATGTGCTCTGTTATCCTTCAGTTGATCCCTTGATTATAGTCATACAGGTTATGCTGAAATTCTTAAGCAAGCTGGGAAAGGGGCTTTGAGCATGCAAAACATACTGCTTTATGGGAATGAATCAACCATGTGACAGCTTTTAAATTCCTCTGAGTCTCCCAAACAAATGTTACTCCTGATGGTCGGAGAGGAAGTCTTTGCCGCATCCAAAAGTAAATCAAATGCATATTTATGTCTCTATTTTGTGTGTCTCGCAGTCTTTTTCTTTTTTTCCCTCCCCTTCCTTCTGTGAAGCAGGGCCTACACGGAGAACTTTCCCTGCTTCAGCGGACTAGGCCGTAGGGATATTAGTCGAGACAGGCAATAGTGTTGATTACTCATTGGCCATTAGATTGCTTTCACTGCAGTGGCTAAGCCTCCTGCATCATGAGATCGCTTGGCTGAGTGCAAGATTAGAGAGCGTGCTTTGCTCAAATCCCCCTGCTCACCCCCACCCACCACCCCTTCACCCCTCCAAGCCACCCTTCCTTTTCCTTTCCCCACCTCGAAAAAAAAAGTTCATCTGGCTCCCCTCAGGTCAGAGAGGCAGTGCAGCAGCAAGACAGGTTGACTAGCTGTGCAGCCCTTATTACCTCATTTCCTGTGACCACAGTTTTACCCCCTTTTCTTTTTCTAGTGCAGGAACATGTTTTATGATGGTAATACATAGTTAATGGTCCCTATGACTTAATTGTTTTTAGGGTCAATTTGGAGTGACAAATTCAACTGAACCCAATTGTTTTGTTGGCTCCTTGGAACGCGCTTGGCAAGCGAAGAGGGACCGGGTTCTGTTTATGATTTTAGCGGGTCCTGTCATAAACACCATCAGACCCATACAAAACACAGGGAAATCTCCCCATATGCATAAAACACATGGATAAACATACTGCCACACATACTTGTACTTATGACACCCATGTGGACAGAATGAAGGATGGTAAGAGCTCAGTGTTAAATAAAAGTCTTGTGACCTGTTTCAACCTGAGTTTTATCCCTCTGTTTCTAATGGTGGACTTCTTTAGCTGTGACGGGATTCAGAAAAAACAACAAGAGATTTCCTTCTTAAAACAGAACAAGCGGGGGGAAAAAAAATCACATGCGGCACCACACGTCCAAAAGTTCTCTCAGAGTCGCTTGGCAAAGTGAACCCAAAACTTACTATGAGGGTTTAGACCTTTGAGCCTCCTCTTCAAAATAAGCTTGGACTTGAAAGGTGGCGAAGCAAAGGCAGGGAGAGGCATAGCAGTGCAGCTTAAAGCTCATTACTCTCTCTCCCCGGCACCTTGCTGAGTTGAAAAGGCTTGGCTGCCTCTCGTAGACACATCCACCAACTCCTAATCAGGTCAACAGCGGAATTAACCAATCTTTTAGATTTGGTCACTGATGCTTGCAGGTTGTAAAAATACTTGCTTTTGAGTGTCATTGTGGTTTACTGTGATATAGTTCTTGTCTGTCATTTAGAACAAAGAGGGATACTTTGAGAGAGAGTTAAAACACAAGGGTGAACTTCAGGAAGGACCAGGGCACATAAAAGCTCCAGTTATGAATCAGATAGAGAACTCTGCAGTGGTGGAAAGTAACTAAACACATTTGGTCTTTGTGGCATAACTATTTTACAAGAGTGTTTTCATCAGAGACTATGCTATACTTGTAGTACACTTCATTTTGAATGCAAGAATTGTACTTTTTTATTCGCTACATTCATTTGACAACCAAAGTTAGTGACTTTGCAAGCCATTATTTTACAGTGAAACATGTGATTATCTAATCGAAATGGATAAGATACAAATATCAATGCATTTTATGGATGAATCCATTCATAAATTTGTTACGTCTGTAGTTGTATCTTGCCTGTGCATGCTAAGTCAGTAATAGGCCAACACATAACAATAAATGAGTAGTAGTCAAATCCAACTTTTGATGCCAATACTTAACCCTTTGCCAACTCTTTATTTAAAGCTTCTCTAATGCATATTTTTGTATTAACAATGGATTAAATGATTACATGTAATGTGAAAAGGGTCACTTGCAGATTTACTTATGTAAAAGTATGTATTTCTAGTACGTCTTCCACCACTGTGGCTTTGCAACAATAGGTTACATGATACCAGTAAAATAAGTGTAGCTTTTCTCCACTTGTTTTGGGATTCATTTACATTAGATAGAGTGACATAATGATATATTAAGCATTTGAAAGATGCATTTGCATATTTGTGGAGATTGCTCTCTACAGTACTTACTGTAGATACACACACACACACACACATCAGCAGCTGGTGTGCACTAGCCAGGCTCCCTGACAGAGACAGTCATACAGCACATTGTCCTTGCTGAGAGGTACATCAATCTCTCTCATGCAGCACGGCGCTAAAGTCAGGCCGTAAAACTGCTAAAACACAGAGTGGCATGTGTGTGTTTTTCCTAGAGGAATTTTTACTGAGCGTTCCTATTGAAAGACCACATCCCTGTCTTTTACTTACCACCTCTTTAACACACACTTTTCCCCCTCACACACACACCTACGGACACACGTCACCTGTCAGAATGTAATTTGCTGAGTTCCACTAGATGTTATATCAAGGCTTTTTGCAATGTGACCAAATGGCATCAGACAATGTTGAGTTTGAAATATGAGGTCACAGAGCTCTGACAGTCTCCACATAAAAGGTTATTGATCTGTCTTAAGGGACTGATGTAAATCTGAATGTGCCAATCCTCCGCAGCCCCGACACCCTAACCCTCAGTGCTGTTTCACCCCTGCAGTCATGCGGCCCGAGGGGAGAGATCATGAAGGAGGTTGGGAGGGTGAGAGGTGAGATAGGCGGTTGTTGGAACAGTGGCAGAGACCTGAGGTGAACACTGTTGAACTGCGGGAATGTGTGATATGCTCCCTGACATATCTTTGTGGATTACAGCTCATGAGCAATCACTCCCACTTGGCTCGGCTCTACATCATCTTTCATTTAGACCAAACAGGCAGCAGGTTTGGCCTGGCCTGGCCTAGTGAGATCTGATCTGGCCTTCACCACCACTGAGGCAGGGAGGCGAGGGGGTTATACAGTAAGGAGGAGAGTTCAGGAAAAAGAGAATGTGGGCCTACATATGCAAGTTCAGTCCAAAAAAATGAGGTGAGTGAAAGAGCAACAATGGATCAGTGAGAGGAGCAGGAACAGAAAACAGGATGATATCTCTAAGATTTATGAACCCCTTCACTGTCATTTTTCAGTTATTTTGAAACATTTAAAAAAACTATTAATGGGATCAGCCACAATTTATCAATAAGCATGAGGTGCAGCTAAATAAGATCTGATGCTGGCCTCTTTTGACATGTGCATGTCTGGGAAGCGATGGAGTGCTAAAGGAAGTGTTTTCTGCTGCTGAGCTTTAAATATTGGATGAAGAGAAGACACGTTTGGATCTGCAAGTGTGCAATAGGAAGGCGATAGGTTATGTGTGATGAAATATTAGCTTGAATAAATAATAATAATAAAAAAAAAAAGATTGAATGAGTTATGAAAAATCAATGTTGGTGATTTATGGTAAAAGCCTTTTGACAAGATTACTTCTATAAACAGATAAAAACAGGCAGGGTGGCTTTACTGGCTGCTCCAATCATCACCAGAAGGTTCATGCTGTTTGTTTTAGAACCAGAGCACAACTATGATGTGCATGTGTGGACGTGCCTGGTTAAGTTATGGCTTGTTTCGAAAGGTTCTGTAACACTGTTCCTACAGTGGCAAGTTTACATACATTAGTTAACTGTAACTGATCACACGATCAAATATTAGATGTTAGAACAAAGGTTTCTCCATCTTCATCACTGCCTGTCTCGCCATCACCATCAGTCACCGCATGTCCCTCACATCCCGCTGCTCTCCCATGATGTGTCCTCCCCGCTCTCTCCCCCATTCTTTGGCTGTGGGATGGTTGTCTTCTCTCGAATAACTTGAATTAGTTGCCAGTTGTCAGAAGGTGAATATCATAGCCAAAGATAATCTTATGTATTCATGTGAATGACTGAGAAAGTGGTTACATTAATGTTTCGGTATCATCATCAATGCTAGTTAGCTAGTCAGCGTTAGTTAGTAGAATCCAACCTGTCAGCTATCCTGAGGTCAATAGTTCATCCTCAGAAGAACATGAACCAAATTTCATGGCAGGGAGCCGCACTGCTAGCTTGGATAAAAACATCCTGCAAGTAAAAGGTTGAACTACTCGGCTGCTTATTATCCTCAAGTGTTTGGATGAGCTGTACCAGAAATTGTATGACACGCGTACATCCTCTGAGGGGACAAACAGGACATCACAACTGAGAATAAAGCCCTTGTGTGTTTGAAGCACAGCCATTATATGACGTACGATTCATCATCCACTCCACAAACCATTAATGAAAGACAGTCTGGACTCCGTGACTCACTCCATCTTTGCCTGTTTTGTATAGAGGGCATAAGGACACGGAGGTAGATGGTTAAAACAAGTCAGATATGGAGATCGTGTGTGGAACATTTATGCTTACAAAAACAGAGAGAAAAGGAGATATCAAAGCTCCAAGATAAGAAGGTTTTGCTCTCATCCCAGAGAATAGCCTTCACCCACTGAGTTCATTCCTCAAATTCCAGCGAGAAGTAGGAGCGAGTCTCACCAGTGGCTCATTTGGCATGATTGACATTATTTGCTACCATTAGCCACTAGTATGCGGTTGCCCTCTGACCCTCCAGCAACCATGTTGTTTGAAACAACTTCAAGCAGTACGGTTTAATCTGCATGGGAAAAAACGCTTGTGGAACCCGCCTGTCCAGGGCCTCTTACATCAATCAACAATTAGAGGTGACATAATGGTGGCCGTATCTCCAGGGTCAATGATCGACGACTCTCCTCCCAGCCCAGCCTGGCGTAGCCGTGTCGCTCCCGCTCCGTCTCCACAGCCATAATATCCACCGTGATGGTTATAGATGCAGGCGTAGTGAGCTGTGTGTTTCTTTAACCACAGCGGTTTGACGCTAAGAAAAGCAGAAACGTTCTCTTTTCCTCTGAGCGCCAAACAGACGTTTCAGCCAAAATTTCCCTGCCTTTGCCTCATCAGACTGACGTAAGTGTGAATCAAACTGTGCAACACGAGGTCGAGGCAGAGCGGGCTTCAAATATGAGCTATGCACAGGAACATTTTGATTGACAATTTGATCCTGGAGTTGAAAGCTTGTTTACCATCTACTGTGCACGGTCTGTGGCAGCGCTGAGACATTTATGCTCAATAAAAGAGGTTACAGTAAGGTAGTGATATTCCAGTCAAATGAAGGATACACAGATGACTGTGACGGATTTACTGTGCCACACAGTCAGAGACCTTTACTTCAGAAAAGCCTTGTGTTATATTTTGAAACTTGTGGTATTTTGAAAGAGGAATAAAATGTATGATACAGGTTTTGACTGACAATAATTCCCTTTTTTGGTTGACCCCGTCTATGTTCTGCCTCCTGATGTAACAAAACGCCGTTACAGAAACATGGTCACAGTATGGCCAGTGTATGTCCAAGTTAAAGGGGCGAGCTGTGTAAAAATGAAGAACACCTGAGGTATATTAAGTTTGCAACAGGCTGAACTGTGACCCTCCCGTATTGAGCAGCTGGTGTGAAACAAGGGTTAACAACATCTACACCCCCACTTGCCTTGCCCCATCTTCACCCCCTCCCCAAAAAGCCTGCAGAGGTGGTGAGGATCTGCGGCCCACATGAGGCGAGAAAGGGGGAACTGAGAGGGGGGCAAAGAGGACCAGGGGAGGTCCCTGGTTACAAGCAAACAATAGCTGCATGTTCAGCTCTACAATGTAATCAGTGCAAATTAAATTAGAGGAGATTTAATTACTGACAACATACATATATATAATACTAAGTGTTTTAACCATTTAAACCATCCAGGTGAACGCTTCTTAGAAGACTTCCTCTGACATGTGATATCGATTTGCTCTTGTCTGTCAGCAAAGTGAGTCATTGTTTAACTTCCTCTCCAACACCCAAAGCCATCTCTCCGCGGGATGAGGAATGTTTGGATGTTGAAGGATGAGAGTTCTACTGTTGGTAATAATCCTCCTCGCTGTGTTGGGCTGCACAAACACACTGGATTTATACATGCATCACAGTGATGACAGCTCAAAGCCACACTGAACGTAAACATACGATGGTACCGTTCCAGTCAAACATTCAGACTATTTACCAGTATATTGTTAAATGTCTGGAGCAATTATAGCCGTGGCAGAAGTACATTTACTCAAGTAATGGGCTGAAGTGGATATGGTACTTGAGTATTGACATTACAGTATTAGCTACTTAATACTACATTTTCAAGGGGAATACTGTGTTGTGCACCACACTACATGCAGTTCACACTGCAGTGATGGAAGTGGTTCAAATTAGCTGTGACAGGTTGCATGTGATGGACAAACGAGCAAAGTAAGAAAGAGAGGTAGTTCTCACCTCGCTTTCACCAAACAGCAAGCGCCTCCTTCCATGAGTAACTACTTTCCATTGACACTCCACAATAAGAAAAGCCAAAGTGAAGCCTGAGGCTGTTGTTTATGTCATGCTCAACATGTTCCTTACTGCAGGAATTGACACATTTTCTAGGCCAGTTTAACTGCTGTAATTTAGGATGCGTCTTAATGCACCGTGGACTTACGGTAGCCTGATAATTGCTTAAACGTGTTTTTTTCTCCAGATGGCCCTTTGCCTTCTGGTGTGTGTGTGTGTGTGTGTGTGTGTGTGTGTGTGTGCGTGTGTTTCTGTGTAAAATAAGGAGGATAATAAAATAACGTTTCCTTACTTCAGGGAACATTCCCTGTCTAAGGAAGTGTTAATAAGTGCACTTAAACCCTGGAGAGCATTTCCCAAGTGATACCAGGCAATCGCTCAGCAGTACAACAGTGTAACCCTTTGTGGCTCATTTTTGTTCGATGCTAAAGAATCTTTGACACATCAAAAATGTGTCAGAAAGGATTTTAAGAAGATACTGATTTGCCTGACAAATATTAAGCAAAGTGAGCACTATCCTGACACAGACCAGTTCTCGGTCTTACAGCTGACATGAGGACTTATGTACAGTAGTGGGTATTTGCTGTGAGCACACGTGTCCTGCTTCAGACCTGTTTGTCTCCTCTCTCTGCGGTGCCAGATGCTCCGCTGATGTGTTCTTCCATATGGAACCACTCGGCTAAGCAAACAGCGAGGAGGCTGGATCACCACAGTGGGAAGGGAACCGTCCCTCTGAGTAATAATAATGAAAAGTAGGCTAACCATACGTCAACTATCCCACATTTACAACAGTCTCCATCCCTCAAACCTTCCCTCCCTCCCTCCCTCCCTCCCTCCCTCCTTACCCAGCCAATGTCTCTCTGCTCCTTACCTGCCATAATCCATAACAGGTTCATAACAAGTGCACGTACCTACTAGCATTGGGTTGAGTTCTCTGATGGCTTGTGACAATGTTGATGATTGCTGGAGGTATTTTGTACCAATTTAGACAAATTTAAATGTAATATGTAACATTACTAATTCTATATCAAAACTTTGATTAATTAATTTTAATTATTTGGAACTGAAGATAAAAGTAAAAAAGTAAAATTACTGAAATATATTCAGAATATTTACGTTGAATGGCTGCCCATTCAACTCTACGGTACTCCGGCTTCCTCCGACAGTCCAAAAGCATGCAGGTTAGATTAACTGGTGACTCTAAATTGCCCGAAGGTGTGAGTGTGAGCATGAATAGTTGTCTGTCTACATGTGTTGGCCCTGAGATTGACTGGCGACCAGTCCAGGGGGAGCCCTGCCTCTCACCCGATGTAAACTGGGATTGGCTCCAGCGCCCTCATGGCCCTGAAAAATAATTGGGATGATAATAAATGAATAAATGTCATGGCAGTAGATGTACATATTGATTTGGCAGCTTTACAAGTTTTAACATGTTATTTAGACTAAAAACACAAGCTAGGTTGACACTTAACTCGCCACTAAAGAAGGATTAAAGCAAATGTTTTGCTTTTGAACGAAATGATGTTGAAGGGATGCTGTTTGTTTTTCTGATGATGACAGTCTCGTTTTTCTCCAGTGTACGTCTTTTAAAGGGTTGCACGAGCCAACAGGTCACTGACTTTCTCTCACCTCACAGTGGGACATGTAATCCTTCAATTGATGTTAAAACCTAAAAATACCTTGAATCAGAACTTTGATATTTCAGTCTTTACACGCACACACACATGGGTGTATCATGTCGACCAAACAAATGAAGAAACAGTAAAACAAACTCAATTCCCTGTGGCAGCAGCTCTTTGATCATAGGATTGGCTCCTTTCAGCCCCTCATGACACATACTTCTGTAAGTGTGTGTGCGTGTGTCTCAGTCTGCCCTGAGGTCCCCTGGGGTGAAAATGAGACGGCTTCATATCAAGACACACAGCACTGCACTCCACGCCAATGGTCCCTCTATCCGCCTATATTACAAAATATGATTTATAGCCCCCAAATACAGCCATGAGGTGCTTTAATAAGACAGGGAGCTTATAAAGAGGGACGTGTGATTAAGAGCAGATCCAGGATCCTCTTGGGTCAATGAGGAGCATATAATATGTTTGGGGGCGTGGGGTGCGGGGTGGTGTGGCGGGACAGATGCGCATAGGTCCTGAACGTAAGGCCATGAGACCTTATGGGCTGTCGAACTCAATCCAGCCAGCACTCTGATTTTCTCAGCTCTGTTACGATCCTCCTCTGTGGGAGAAGATATTACAAAATAGAGAAGGAATTCTACTTTTTTATTTCTTTCGTACAATTACAGTGGTAGTATTTATCTCCTGGTGTAATGAACAGAGACACAGAATAATGCACAGGGTCAGGGATTTCAACTAGACCACTGAGAAATAACTAAAGCTGCTCCCTCCTGACTGAGCTCTTTAGAAACTGAGGTTGCTTTCCTCTTAAACAATTACAAAAGCACCATGTGATATGATCCAGGCTGCACTTGCACTAATTGTGGCATTTTAGTCAAAGGGTGGGGTCTCTGGGATCCTCTGTGAGACTATAAGCGTATGCGTCTATATCTCCCTCTGCTTTTTACCTACAGGGAACAGGGGCGAGCTCTGGCTTCAGTCACAGAATTGGATCAAAACTAGGGACAGTATCCATCCTGTGCTGTCTGTGTTGTATGTAGACTCACGAAAGTACAAAGATCTGAGCGTTTGATTTGAGCCACTCAGGCCCAAAGTAAGGAAGAAAAAAGTCCACCATGGAGAGAGAGGGATGCAGCAGACTGGAATTGGATCTGTCAGTCAGACCTCTGTCGGACATTAGACTAGCTCTGTACATCTACAAAACATTACAACAAACATATTCAGCTTCAGCACATGGTGAAAATGGTTCATGTTAAGATTAAGTCACCTTATTTCCTGCATAGTGGTCAATCCTTGTCTATGACACCATTCTGTGTCTACTATGTTATGATGGCAGACTTTTAACCAAGAGGGGATTTAAGACTGCATTTTTTAAAGAGTACTCCACCAATTTAGCATTGCACTTCTATAACACTATCACACTCACAGTGGTTAGGTTAACACATATATATAAAAAATGGAGCAGCAGAAGCAGTGACATCTTTTTTACTCCACAACTTCCAAAACCTGATACCTACATTACCCACAATGCGACTGTCAGTGCCAGTAGTGGCTTACAGCCTTGAACCACTAACCTCAAGCAGAAATGAGGAGCACACTACAGAGGTCTGGTGAGATAACTTCTATTTCCTCTCTTCAGATCTTTTTTTTTTTTTCATTTTCAAACTTGTAGTCTTCATTTCGTGCAGCTCCGTCTGAAGCCACAAAAAGCTTTACACAACATTTTCACATGTGCAGTTGTACCGCCAAGACCTACAAACAGACTTTGATGTGTAAAATGTAAAATGATTGTTGTCCCTCTGGACTGTGGTTTCACATTAATGTTTATTTCAAAGTCTCACATCCACCCATGCACACGCACATTCACTAATTTGCCATATGAGCATGTTAAAGAGAGCTCGACATCTATTCACAAACTCCCTGTAATTATGGGCTTTTTTCACAGCAGACGTTGTGGCATGTCATAGCATGAAAGGCACAGGTGTAATTAATCACATTAATGATGGCTGCATTCCAAGTCCAGGTATTGTGCATGCTCCCTTACACTGTCATGGCTTACTGGAAGACTGAAATGGAACAGAACACCTGTTGTCAAAGTGTCTGCTGTGAAAAAGGCCCACACGAGTAATAGTAATATTTACAAGAAGCATCTCTTGTGAATATTGGATAACCTGCTTGGTTTCGCTGGTCTTTCAATCATTTTAGGCTAGTTCTTCCTCAGCAGCTTTCTTGCGGAGCTTTTCCACAGCTCTCAGTAGTTGGTGAACAGCATCACATATTTGTTTATTTCTATTTATTTATTTTTATTTAATCTTTATTAAGTCAGGCAGTCTCATTGAGATTAAAATCTCTTTTATGAGACACCTGAGAGCAAGCAACATTCACAAAAACACAGAGAACAGGAAATTTACACAATACACAATTACACAAGAAGAAGAATTAAAGAGGCAGTTACATGAAACAGTTATGAGAATCAAAGAAGACATCAGGTAATGGGGTTTTAAAATCTCCAAGGGTAATGAGAAACTCCAGTTTGAGGGCAGATTGCATTTCTATCCATTTAAAATGTGCAAGGTGAAGGTAAAAGTGATTATGGAGATGCTTTCACTTTGCTTCATTTCAAAATGTGCACTCGGCTGATGGAAAGTCTTAATTTCCGCAATTTATATGCAACAAAAAAACAACACGTTATTTACTATAGGCATTTCACCTGGTAATTTGTAGACGAGGGAAGTATCATCTCCAACCTGATCATCATTGAGCCTGTTTGAAGAAACAGCAGATTCATAACAGTCATGCATCTTATCTTGTGTTGCATCTGGGCAGTTTTGGAGAATATGAAGAAAACTGTACAGTAGAAACAACAAAATATGTGGTTCCTTCTTCATCAATGCATAGCCCTCTAAGGTACATGAGTCCCCATTCCTGCAAGACATTCCTGCAAGACGTCAGCCTCTAAGGCTTTTTAAAATATGAGTAAATGTACAAACATTTCTTTAGGTGACACTATTTCATCCATTTAACTGTTGTCATAAACTAAAAGTAATGAAAAGAAAAACGCAACTTATGCGAAAATGTTGACAATATAACCAGGGAACAAAAATTTGAAATGAATATGTCCCACTCCTCTTTTACCCTGGATGCTCTGTCCTAGTTCGGCTAAGTCTCAGACTGTCCTTGCAGCTCAGCTGTGGAGCTGGGGAAGCCATTAGCATCAGAGAGACTATAACAGAGACGTCCCTGCAGCTCTGAGGGCCGCTGCAGTCCAGACTCTGATTTGGAGTAGACTGAGGCGTGTGGCAAGCAGGCAAGGTCTCATCATCACCGCCACTCCCTCTCTCCCATATAGCCTCTCTCTATCTTTCTGTGTGGTCCAAAGTGCTGACCATCTGGGAGAGATGGAATAGGAGGACAGGGTCCCAATCCAACTAACTCTGTCAGCGAGGCAATGTCCCTCCCCCCTGTCTGTCTGTGCAAAAGACAGAAAAAGGAAGAGAGAGGTGAGAGAGAGACGGAGAAAGAGAGAATGAGGGAGCTTGTCCTCGCTCCGACTAGTGTCTGCTTACTGCTAACCTCCCCAGGTCCTGCATTGCCTCATCCTATATGAGCTCAAAATGGGCTGGGACCCATGTGTCAGGGGTCGCACTGTGGGGACTAGGCTTGGCCTGAAAGCCTGGGAAACGTGTAGATATTTGGCCATATACATCGTATCTGCCAAGAGCAAATACTGCATGCATGCATGCATGCTTGTGCACAAACATGGAAATAGACATTACATTTAAAACACATGGTTAAGTAAGAGAGTGTAAAACTGTGAAAAAAAAGAGAGGAGGGACCTGCTGTAGGTAAACAGGTTGAGAGCATCTTGGTTGTGCAGAGGGGAAAATCCCCCTGCAGGATCCCATCCCCCCATTGTCCTTCCACCACACACACCTCACAAATCATAGCAGCTTCTCACTAAAGTCCACATTCCTCAAGATTCAACTTCATGAGAAACATATGGCTGACATGAATCACATTATTCCTGATTAAGTGAGTATAGGGGAAAAGCATCCATAATAAACATTTTGGGTATCAGCCGTGCATTCATTAAATTGCTATAGTGCATAGAACAGTAAAAATAATGTGCGCCGCAGGTGATGTACTTGAGTTGGGTTTTTACATTTCCTGGCATGGGACCAATACAATCTATGTGAAGATAAGATAAAAGCAGACATAATTCTAATGAGGTATCCTTTCTTCAGGGGATACTTCACCAGAGTAAATTACAGCATCAAAGTCACTTGTACACAGTAGAAACAAGTCACTTACAGGGTTTGAACTGAACAGGAGGTGGACAGGAGGATAAGAAACCACTAAAACAGTGAAGAATTGGTAGGGTCACTACAAGCTACAGCACTGCAAAGTGGAAGTAACTACCTAACTTTAATATGTGACATTCAACCAAAATACAACTACTGGTAAAAAAGGAGAAACACACAGTTCTAAATTACTTTTGAGTTTTTAAATACAATCAAGTTTTAGAAATGACAAGCAAACCAGATTTCAGTGTGTTGGTGCTGAATGTGTTTTTTAATATCAGTATAGACTCTCATCAGAGTTCAATTTCAGGTCCTGTCCTTTTTTCAATTTACACTAGTAATCAAGGACTTTTCAATGATAATTGTGCATTCCTCTTTTATGCAGATGACACTATAATATTTACAAATGCAGACACAACCAATCATGACCAAACACAATGCACTTTCAACACAATTTCAACAACACGTATGGAACTGGGACTGTGAGCTAAGTGAATGTGTGGGAGATTAGATGTAGTTTTTGAATATTTCTATTTTGATCAATTTTGTTAAATTAACAACCATTTTCTAATATAAAGTAAGATGTAACTCTGATCCTGATACTCAGTAAGGTCACATATTGCAACTCAGTACTTGTAATTCACTCTCATAAATCCCCCTTGTAGTGTTTACCTGAGTTAAATGTGAGTATGTACGCTTTGACTTGTCAGATATGAATCACAGAGATGAAATAGTGTCGGGGATGAAGGTGCTGTGCAGACGGTCTGTTTGGCCTCTGGGGACATGGCTGAAGGATTGAAGAGTCATTACATGAAGAAGAGAGTGGCGTGTCAGTGATGGCATGTCATTTGGTCATTGAAAACACTTTACCCTCCAGTTCACACATCCCACAATCAGCTGAGAACACAGATGAAAGGGGTGAGGCAGTGACAACACAGAAGGGGGAAAAAATGTATACAAAGAAAACAGACAGGAAAAAAGACTGCTGCAGCAAACATTGGTGGAGGATAATTAGAGGGCAGGATCTTGTCATGCCATGCGATTACTCAATTACTGTGATATCCCTGAGAAGCTCCAGCCAGCCTGCTCTATAATCTAAAGCTCGACCAGAAGACACTGCAGAGGAAGAGGAGTACATAAGAGACAGACAGATGCAGCGAGAGTTCAAAATGTCATCAGTAAATCGTGACCATAAGAGGATTTCGGGAAGTGTTTTTCGTTGTATTCTGACGCACGAGCTGCATCCTGCAAGATGTGAGATGCAGAGTATATTGTTTTCAGTGTCTAAGAAATTAAACACTTATCGCCGGCATCTTCAAAAGAGAATACCAGACTTGAATTAAGCCCGCATACAGTATAACAGAATGATAGAAACCAAAAACATGTTCAGTGCATGAGTCATAATGCCCGAGGGGGCATGGGAGTATGAAACTTTATTAAGAGCCCTGTAAACCCGGGGCATCTAAATTACACCTTTGATTATTAATTACCCAAAAAGAAGCCATTTATTACAGAAACCACGTCATCCGCTGTTGGCGGAGCAGCCAGCCAGTGATTCAGAATGGTGAAGCACAGGAAACTACTCTGGCAAATTACACAGAGGGCAGGAAGAGTGTGAAGCTTGTATAGAGGATAACACTGAACAGCCTGCAGTTATACAGACTGGTTGAACTGGGGGCAAAGGATCATTTTCATTGCAAAAGAACGTGTTTGACTGAATGTTTATCCCACAATATTATCCATATTAAAGTGCACAACATCTTATGTAACCACACAGCCATATTCCAAATACTCCTATCACAATCACTTAAAAAGTTATTCCCACTATCACTGCTACTACCTTAATTGCTGTTACCATATCTACTGCAACATATGTCATATTTAAGGTGGTAGCCAGTGAGTGATGATGAGGATCAGAGATGTTGTAAAGAAGCTAACACCAAATTATCTGAGGATTTTATTTGGTAGGAAAACACAAAGTAAATGCAACTATGATATATGTACATTTCAAATTGTTACATACGTTTCTATTCTGAAAGTATTTATTCATCCCTGTATTTGATATATGGTTTAATATTTGATTAGATATATGACATTTCCTTATTGCACAGCAAGAAAACTGTGTGTGGAAAAATGTGGGGGTTTGCCATGTTCCCAGATCTTCGCCAAAACCTGGGACACAGTTTCTAATAAATTTAACCTTTGACAAAAAAAAAAAATCAATAATATAGTGCATATATATTTAAAGGATACCGCAAAAACTAAAAAAAAGACTGAGCGTTCATCTTGCCCTCTTTTCAAAGTTTTGTATGCAAAATGAACTTAATTATAGACACTTCAGGGTTTTGTTAGTCCATTTCATGAAAAACTGACATTGTATTGTGTTTTTTTATTCTTATTTTTGTCAGTTTCTTACAAAGGAGAAGTCAGCAAACTGATTTACACATCAGTTGAGGCCTCTTGTATTTTTGTAGGCCTATGTAACAGAAAGAACAAATAGATTGACATGAATCTGCTCCTCTGCTAGATTGCCTGGGGCAGGATCTTATATAAAGCTGCTGCTGGTTTGATCCAAAACTTTTCAAGCTCAGCCAATTAATTAGCACTTTCCTCCATTTAGCTGCATCTGCTCCATCTGCCTGAAGATTTATGCCTGAAAGAGGAACAGACAGCGAGGGAAAGCACTCTCTGATTTCAGACTCTTTCTTCTTTCTTCCTTTCCTCTTCCTCCTTTCAATCCCACCTCCTCTACCCTCCTACCGCCTCCCATAACAGCACTGATCTATGAAAACATACAAACATGACACTGAGCCTATGATAAACACCAGGTCTGTATTTGGGGAGCAGAGGAAATCAACTCCAGCTCAGGATGTGACCACTACCTCTGCCCAGATCAATCATACTCCAGCAGACCTGCATGTGGGGGGCTGGGGATTGTATACACACACACATGCACATAGACACACACACATATACATACAAACAAAAGCTCTGATAGTCTCAGTGCAGTGCAATGCATACATGGGCACAGCACACACAAAGTTAACAGGTCTCCCAGGCAGGCATAAAGAATGAACCCGCTGCAACTGGATTCCAGGGCCGTGGTGCTGGGTTTACACTTTCAACTCCCCCTTCCTTATCTCCCAGATTAGCTCGATAAGAGAATTATGAAGCCAGACGGACATCTAAAGCTTCCTGGGGGGTCAACGGTGTGATGAGAGACAGCCTGGGAGGGGAAAAACGCTTAACCCTCCCACAACATACATGCACACACACATGTGCACTCATATGCACAGACCCCCACCCTAGAGCTCTACTTATTCATTGCTCCATCATCCCTTCTCCCCTTTATCAGAAAGAAAAGGAGCGGGAAACAAAGGAGGAGGGAAGTAAAGGAAGGGGGTGAGTATAGATAGCCTTGCTTCTGTGACTTCCTTCCTGTGCATTCCAGGTTTTGTGACCCTCTTTCAAGGACAAAGGCCTGAAACTCACTTCCCTCCGTCTTCTCAAAATTCAGAGGAAAAAAATGAAAGTTTCTCTCCAAGTTTCAGGATGTGAAGAACGATAAATTATGGCGTTCAGGAAGTCACCTGGTCACAAGAGCAACTCTGTACTGTGCAGGTACAAACATCTGGGTATGGTATGTCTGTGAAATGTATGCAACAGTGTGAGTAAAATACCCTGAAACTTCAGTTGATGTGTAAGCATAAGTATTTGGAAATTTATATTAAGTATGGCATATTCGGTTATGGGAATAAAACGTGCAAAACCATATACAAGATTAGTGCAGAATTACGACAAAGCATCGACTGTATTGAAGAAATACCAATTCATCTCTCTAAGATGCTTTACAGCAGCAGTTCCCAAACCGTTTTCCTCATTATCCCTTAAAACGAGACACTGTCTACTCTTGACCCACATCACATGTTGCATTATATCGATGAGTTGAGAGTAGTTCCAGTGAAGTGTGATGTTTTTCTTCACAAATGTTTTCATTTGAATAACTTTTAGAGGCCTGAAGAGGTAAAAGTATCCAGTTTTTACAAGAAACATGCAACGTTAAAATAAATGTCAGAAAAAATGAACTATTATATATGCGTTCCTGCATTGTAAGTTCTTTCAAGACCCCTTAGGTTTATCTAGTGACCCTTTGGAAGGGTCCCAACCCCCGAGTTGAGAACCAGTGCTTTCTCTTACAGTAGAGCCAGCAGACACCTGGTCCTTACACGGTTCTTGACATGATATTGTGGGTCACTGGAGAGAATATGCTTCCTGAAAATGAGTTTGGTGTTTTTTCTACCACACTCTCCTGCAGAGTTTTCTGTTGGAAGAAGAGAATCTATGCCCTCACCCATCACACATCCTCCCTTGGGCGAACACCTACATGATGCCAGAACCTAAGAGTTTTAAAGAGCTTTTAAAGGAACAACAAGCATGACCCCACCCACACCCCAACCCTCTCCACGTTTCCCCCACATCTCAAGACCGGCAAGTCTCGGCATCCATCCATCCCATGATTCATCCTTCAGCTCTGTCATCTGTGACTGGTGACGCACCCTGCTGCCCGGGGCGTAATGAAACCTCTTACAGAGATTGCAGCTGCACCAAAACCTACACCATCTGATCAGCTTCATCGTCTTCACCCATCAACCGGGCAAAAGTGCCCCTCTGGACCCCTTAACTCTAACCTCCTTCACACTTGTGCCCTCACCCTTGGTTCAAACCGGCCAACCTCTCATGCCATGTTAATTTAATCCAAAAACACTTCCTATAGCAGCCTGTTAATGTCAGTGTAGATTTCCTCTGCATTCTCCGTAACCCAGAAAGAGCACCACCCTGCCACTTTGCCAGGAACCTTCCTTGGTTTAGTGTTTCCCAACAAACGGCAAATATGCTTCAAAACCAATAAACCTACCCCTGATATTTATTAGGCTGTTATTCAAGTATTCCCTCCCTACTCAGCCAAATGGAGACGCACAGGCATGCATGCATGCAAGTGTGTGCACACACATACACACACATACATTCAGGCGGTCACACACCTTTTCGCCAGCCGCAGACATATTAGTAATTCTAATGAGGAACAGAAGATTAAAGAGCTGCGTTGTCTTGGGTGTTACAGTACACGTCTAGCTTTACTATGAGGACCAGAGGTCAAGAAGAGGAACACGGAGGGAGGAAATTGAGAACATTTCTTGATTAAAGGCCTCTGGAACATCTAACCTTTGACTGCACACAGACTCAGCGCTCTGAATGCATGTGCTGCCTAGCCCGGATCATTTTTGTGTGTTAGGGACCTCCAATAGCACCTGGAAAGAAAAGAGGATAAAGCAGGATATTCAGACACTCACACCACTTGCCCAGACATCGTGGGACAAACTGGTAAAATCAGCAGCCAGCTTGGCAGCAGCAGTTATTGTTTGGCTCATGTAACAGTGTAGAATGACCTGGACATGTGAAGACTGCTCTGTTTTTGTATGGAAACAACGTTGACAGGAAAGCATTGAACTTTACTTTCCCTCCTTTATATCCCAGCTGATGCTGATGTTTTCTTCAAAATATGGGTGCGGATTAATGTTTCAATTAAATCAATAAATAGTCAAGGGGGTACATAATCTTTGCTCTTACATCAAAAACAAATTGAAAAGATAAAAAAAACTCTAGATTTAAGTCTAGATTCTGACCTTGCTTTTAGCTGACCAAGGTGTTTAAAACAAACAACTTACATGCTGAAAGCAACTTTATGGGGCGCATCTCCTCCTTTTCCTCTCATTCACTTAAGCCACCGTTTCCTCATGTCCCCTGACCTCGCAACTCCCTCACCCCCATCCAGCAGTTTGCTTATCAATCCTCCCTCAGCTCCCTCATCAATCTCTCAGTGAAAATCTCCTTGTTTCTGCCACTTGTTTCCTCAACTGCCAACGTGTTTGCTAAGACCCTGCAAAAGTTCCCCCTTTCCTGCCGGGTTAGTCGGAGGCTAATAAAACTGTCTTGGTCAGTCATAAGACACCATGAGAGAGAGCGAAAGGGTGGAGTGGTTGGTGTTGGACGGGGGCAGGTGGCAGGGTCACGGCTCAGAACAGGCTCAATCGGGCCTTAGTGGCTCAGCCGAGGGGAGGGTCTGGCTTTTCGGACCTCCAAACCCGGAGGATGATAAATGGCATTTAAAGGAGACAGTAAAACACAACTATTGCATAAAGTCATCAGTTAAAGTTAATTACAAAATATATGGGGGTTTGATTGAATGGGTCCCCAGGGAGTGATCAGGGAGAGAAGCTGCAGGCAAGCCGTAGACAGTCGTCCGATGAGCGGCGGTGACTCACACACATTCCTTCAACTGGGACCTGGTCTGTGTAAAGGACTTCAGTGAGCAGGGATGATTCATCCTGCGCCGCCATAAAAGCAAAAGCCATAAGCGAATGTTGGTCATTACCATACTCAGTGTTTGATGAGGAACCAAACATCCAGGCAATCCTTTTAAAGTCATGTTGTTTTATATTTACACCTGCACAAGGCAAGATTGTAATGTGAATTACAAGAGCAACATCCTACACTTGTTTGTAGGCATCAGTGTATAAATGACTATACCTGCTTCATTAACATCACAACAATCAAGAGGAAACTGAGCTTCAATAACATTACACTTCGCAAACCCAATGCATGCTGCTAGGGGTTTGAAATTAATGTGTTTCTATGCATCATTTTTTCTTATTCCACTCCTGGTGTCTTGTTAAAGTTATATCAAAGCCATTTAACTTGACGGCCAGCTTTTCTAAGCACCTTTAAGTAGATGAGTGAAATAGTATTTAGTGGTGAAATTGAAACAAACTCAACTGGTTGCTGTTGATGTCACTCACCAAACCTATGGCCGGAAAAGAAGTTTGATATCATATGATTTTGCAGAACCCCAGATTACAATAACTAACAACATCCATCCAGTACCACAGTTTTTATATTCTCACTTCTTTCTATATTTGTATAAGATAACTTAAGTATGGTCAAGATTAGGAAAGAGTAAGGGTCAGCATTAGGCAACTGAAATGCTAAAACAGGAAATTTTATGGTTATGATGAGTAAAAAAGTTGATTGGAGGTCTGTAATAACACACAAAGTCGACTCTCCAGCCTGTAAATCAGACGTACAACATGCTGATCCAGTTTTTTCTCATAATGATAATAACTTGAACATGATATAATTCCAAAGGATACTGGACCACGCTCTTGATTGTCAGAGGACATTTACGAGATGAATCTTCCCGATGCTACACCAATGTGTGACTTTTAAGTCTTTTAGCTGTGCAGGGTGACAACAGCATGTTTATCATCCTGTTGCAGTGTTGGTGTTCATTGTATTAGCATGGCATTGGGTATACCTATGTATGTATGTATGAAAATATCTAGACACACAATTTCACTGTAAAATCTGTGTTTGCTTAGTGCAGGTGGTCAAAAACAGAATTTTCTTGTTATCCAATGTGTTTAACTTTTTGAAAGATGATCAAAACTCAAGTAATTCTTGACGCAATATGAATGTCATCAGTTTATCGCTCTGGATAATAAGCATCTTTGAATATCATGCCCACAGACAACAAATGATTATCCACCGAAAGTCATACAACTCACACACATATAAAACTGTAGTCAGCTTGCTTTGTGTGAGTGCTCCCATCTGTGTTTGTGTGTACGTGTGTGTGTATGTGTGTGTGTGTGTGTGTGTGTGTGTGTGTGTGTGTGTGTGTTTAGGGGGATCTGTTACGTTTCAGACAGAGGGCTTTGTTACTGCTTCTGAGTGTTGGGGTGCAGCCGCGCATGCAATCAGTCTGTGTTTCTTCATAATTTTCAATAAGTCTGTTTTTTTGGCCTCCTATAACTAAGCACCCACTCACCAACACAATCACACATCCTTAAATACACACACACATAGATACAGAGAAACACAGACAAAAAACTTTTGTACTCCTTTCCAAGCCAAATGATTTAAGCCAGTTCCTCATTCAACCAGCAGACGCCATGTGTTTCTCATGTTGCCCTGTCGGTCCCTTTTCATGAGATCTTCATGTTTTATTTCAGAGTAAAAGGGACAGAAAGTCTAATCTCACTGTATCATGTTATAAAGTACAAATCACATTGAGGGAAAATGTTAGAAAAGAGAAGAATGAAAGGTGTGTGGGGGGAGGGGTATGGGTGGTGGTGGTGGTGTATAAATCTTCATGGGGTTTGCAGGGAAGGAAACTCTTATGCTGAGGAACAAGAAGCACATGTAGCAAGCAAGCTACCAGGAAATTGGTATAGTCTTGTATGATTTTATAGGGATCTTGGGCATGCCCTTCACATTAATTAGGATGTGGAGTGCGGAGGTATTTTTTACAGGAAACTAAGTATGGAACCCCTGCTGTCTGCCTCGGGGCTCCAGCTCCTGAGTCAAAAAACCTAGAGGACTCTGTAACCAAAGTAAAGCAGGATAATGCAGGTCATATGCACACAAACAGGCTGACACACACCAAGAGACACAAACACACAGAAACGTACTGTACGCACGCATGAGGGAAACGTTATTTGTTGAGGATAAACGAATGCGAAAATTAGTTTTTGGAGGTTTAAGTGGCCGTTGTATTGGCATTTTAAATGTGGAACTTCGAGTTAATTGAATTTTTTTGTCTCTTTCTTTTGTTTTTAACTTTGGAGTGTTGTTAAGGAAAGTTTGTTAGTGGTCGTAGCAACAATACCTTAACATAGGTTTACTCAGTGTGTACGTTCTTTTAAATTTACATTGTGGGGACTGTTTGCATAGTCACATTATAAGGACTCATCTCAAATTTGGGGATATAAACATGATCCCCACAAGCTAGGCTTCCTTTGTAAAGCTGAAACACTTACATTCTTACCTCTGCCTTGGTCCCCTTCTCCTCTTTAAGCCCAGCGTGTGTGTAAGTGTGTGCGTGTTGACTGCCCATTTTCAAACTCCTCTCCTCTCTGCCCACCCAGGTAGTTCTTCAAAAGTACACAGTGGTAACCTCATCCTGTGTCTACTTTTAAAATGGCACTTCTGAAATGCCTGCGATCATTCACCAACCTAGACGGAAAACAAAGGGATCTCAAAAACGTCTTGTCAAATTGTATTTAGCGTCTCATCCTAGCATGAGCTTATATCTTTCAGTCCAGTCAGTCTGTAATTTATTCTTTTCATGAAATACCCTGTTTTTGATGCTATTTATGGTCACCATGTTTTATTATTTATTTTATGATCGTAATTATTATTATAATTATCATTATCAGTGGTAATAGTAGCAGTGGTGTTATTTTACTTTATTTTGAAGGGGTCAAAAGCCAAAAAGGTAGGGAATAACTTCTATATAGTGCGTAGTGGCCGTGTGATACGTTCTCATTTGACAAAAAAGATAATCCTTCTTTCCCTCCCATAAATACTCACTATTGTTTTCACGCCTGACTATTTGCACTCCCACACACAGGCTAGATCTGAAGTTGCAGAGGAGGAAGAACCTTAGGAGTGTGTAGCACAGTGTCAGGACAAGCTGTGGCTAAACGTCTCGATGTATGTTTACACAATCTAATGCACAAGTTCAAAGGTGAAGGGGAAAAGGCCTTTTAATGTTTCCGGGTTTATTTATTCAGCCTAGTGTCTGGCTAAGAACTAACTCCCACCCTCCTCACTCCTCACTCACCCACCCTCATTTCAGGCCCTCCTACAAGGGTTCCCACCTCGAATGACATTGCGAAGCCTGAGATATGATTGGTGAAGAGCACAATGTGGTCTGTGTGAGAGAAAAAAAGAGAAAGGAGCTGTAACTTTTATCCACATGTTTTCCGAGGCAAGTTAAGTACACACAGTAGTATATAAGGGCAATAAATCAGCAAACAGCCAACCACAACAGTCCCGCTCATTTCTGCACGGGGTGCGAGGGGGGGGGTTCTGTTATCGATTTCAAATAGCTCATGTAATTATCTTTACAAGCACAGATCACGAGGTTTAATGATAAGTTGTTTCATTTTTAGAAGAGAACTGAAATCTGAATTATGTGTGGAAACTTGTGCATCTGTATTGCATATGTATAAAAAAAAAACTACATCTGTGTTGCTCTCATTCTGAGCAGATGTTCAAAATGGTATTAACTGTGCACACACACACACACACACACACACACACATACACACACGCAATAAAAGTTGCTTTAGGTAGGCAAACACACTATGCCAAACTTTAACTGTTGTTCCTGCGAGCAGTCAATCATAAACAGTTGAGCCATTTTATTTGGCCAACTCACGGTTAGTGGAGAGCATTGGCACTCTGGCCAGAGGCTCATAAAATTGACATGTCTGTAAATTCATGCATTTATTGACACAAATTAATAGATGCAATGCCTTTCTCTGCTATTTCATTCTGTACTTTTCTCTACATTCTCAACCACTTGAACAGTTTTTGGATGAGGTTCCTAGTCTAAGGGAAGTGCTTTTTTCTTTTTTTTCTAAAGAGGCAAGTTTCAAAATCTTTTAGTAGAATGTTGCAGCCAGACTAAACAGAAAACAGAAAAGTTTACTGTGCACAGATGCACTCAAGTTCAGCTTGAGTCCAGGAACTCAAGCCAAAGAGTCATGGCTGACTGTATATTATGGCTATCAGGGGGCTCTCTTCCTCAGACAAGGACAAACCATTACATTATGCAGTGGAGAGAATATTTTTGAGGGGACACATTTGAAACTCAGTGCTGTTTCTGTCTGTGGAGTCTACATGTGCTGTGTGTGTTTGTGTGTATTTCCTGCAGGTGATCCAGTGTGTTCCCACAGTCCAGACGCATGCCGGTGAACTCAAAGCTCCAATGATTGAATGCATGTTCGGCTGTTTCTTTTGGTGACCATAAATAGGAAAAGGCAGGTGAAGAATATATATGGATAACAACAGAAACATACTGTCATAGTCTGTCTGCAAGTTTCCAAATGCCAAAATCAACAAACTATATTAACTGTATCAGTGGACACTGTTTCTGATTTTCATTTCATTAACAGCTCAAATAACAAAGTGAACATTTTTATCATGTTGATACTTAATTACTTTCCCAAACAGTATGAGCATTACTAATAGACATGAAAAACAAGAATATCAAACTATACATTTATTTGTCTGTGAGTGTGTTTGTTCACACATAAACTTATGATACATAAGTTTATGTGTGTTTATGTATGACACGATATGTCCTTCTTCGGCCTGATAATTAAACATTAGCTTTATTTCTGTATTTAGCCACCTTAATCAAATGTGCAAACTAGGTTTGTTAAAAATACCTTTCTATGTATCGCATTTTAATGAGAGCAGAGGAAAAGAAAGCATTGATTTTATTTGCAATAATCATTTTTATTTTTCAAATATATCAGTGAGGTCTGTGTGACCCCAAACATTGAGGAAGTAAAACCACCGTCAACATAACACAAAGGTTTAGAAAGCGTTTATTTCAAAGGTAAGTGTTGTTGTCTGTCTGTCAGCTCTATAAGGACACAAGAACTGGACTGAGACCTTGTTCAGAATCTGGTTTCCGATCCACTCGTGATCCCACCCAGCGACAGGAAGCACTGTACGTCACGGGCTAAACGTGCCGTGAATTATGGGTTAAGGTTTTACCCCGGAAGAAAGTCCTTTCATGTGCCAAACTGCTGGGCAGTGAATGAAGGAATGGCTCTCATGTGGCTTTTGCTGATGAGTTATGGTTCTTTAGTAGGCTCTCGCTGTGTAACATGTATTGAAATGATGCATTTATGCAACTCATCCCTGGATTTAAAGCCAACCAAACAGGATTCAAGCTTGAGAACAAACTAAGTCTGCTTTCCCAACCTCATTTTCTCAATTTCACCCTTGCTCGTCCCCTCCTCCCCGCGGTAACGAGATGTGCCAGTCACAGGACACCCTGCTGGATGTGGAGAGCATTGCCTCCATGGGACAGGTGAGGAGCAGGCTTCTGCAGATCAGCCTGGCTGGAAATCAGGAATTCCCTCCTCCTCCTCCTCCTCCTCCTCCTCCTCCTCCTCCTCCTCCTCCTCCTCCTCCTCCTCCTCCTTGCCTTCCTAATGGCTCATACCAAACTCACCAGGAGATCTGTGACCGCACCATCCTCAGACCATGAGAAGACTGCCACCAACTTCCCCAGAGGTGGAGGATTATGAGTGCAAATGCTTTGCATCTGTGTGCCTTCTATCTGTGCATGCCAAACTTCTATTTCTACACAAGCCAAATGTGATGGGAGACAGCCTCATGTCCCCAGAGGTTAAAGTCTCATGCAAACAGAAAAGGACAACATAATCATAGATGTTGATCATATTTCATATCCATGAATATTATGACATTTTCATTCATAAACTATTGATTATAGCCTGCAGTGAGGTACTGGTGCTATTTAAAAGCAGTCCTAGACAAGCGAATGGCACTCTGTCATGAAACTGAATCCATCAATGCTCACACTTGTTAAGTCGTTTTATTAAAAAAATGCTGAAAAGATGTTTGACTACTGTTCTGGTATTTTTATTATTTTATTTTTATGAGAACATAATTTTTTCCTCCCTTTCCGTTCAGTTTCTTTGCCTCAGTTTACATTCTCTTTACTGCCTCTTCTCCGGAGTTCAGCTGGAAGTGCTCTGTTTTCTCCACAAGAATTTTATGACTCTCTAACAGAGTGTTGAGACACAAAACACTTAAGCAGCGCTGGAAAAGACGGCGGGACGGGACTGACAAACAGGGACACAAAGCCTTGGAGGAATGAAGAGGAGAGAGATGGAGACAGACAGGAAGAGATTGTGTGTGTGTGTGTGTGTGTGTGTGTGTGAGTGTGCAGCCAACATATTTAAGCATGATGACCAAGCATTTCTGCTTATTATTCAAAGTCATTTCCAAATCTCACAGGAAGTGTGTATTTGGCTTCCAGAGGACATTTGGTGTTAAATGTACCTGCTCTGCACAGTTGTGCTGTGATTTGACATTGATGAGCTACATCTCACATGCTTAATGGTTCACAGCAGCCCTGCAGCATCTGTTCAATGTCCGTCTGAGGGTGGATATGCATTTTTAGGGCCAATAAGTGCACAAGTGACAGGGCTGGATGGAATAGTTCGCCCCAGATTAATCAGATTCAGTGCAATAACCCTGCAATCCTAGAAGTCCAAAGAGAAACCCCGGATCTTAATTCAGACTTGCATTTCGAACTCCTCTGAAGTAGACAAAGAGGTAATTTGCAAAAGCATCTGGATCCGGTGGCCAAGCAAGCCGAGCAGTGGAGTACGTTCCCATCCACAGCCCGTCTCCAAACCCCCTCCGCCCCCGTCCAACCCCCTTTCCCCTCCAACCACCACCCTCGTCTGTTTATCATAGGATCTCCAACACACAATCAAACATGAAAGGATGAGTGCTCGCAAGAGCCTTTTTAGATTTTGTGGAAATGTGACATCTCTGGAAACGTTTAGCCTGTCATAGCTGCTGCTGCTCTTCAAAGAGCTCCGAGAGGAATAGATTAATGTCGCTTCTGTAACAAACCTTCTTCCTGTCTGTCCTCCTTTCCTACAACACATGCAGGCTCCCTATATCTACTGTAACCATACACAGAGATTACAGACTGTATAGTAATAAGGCAGCAAATCATTTTAAGATGTGTGTATGTATCAACATTGTACTGGCCATGATTTCAAACTGATAGGCCATTTGTGTTTGATTTTTATATCACAAAATATTTGCTCCTGTATCCCATTATGTAGCCTAGATTTAAGGTTATCTGTGTATCTATCCGTCTTTGAGTTATGCCAACTAAATAGGAAAAGCATGTGAACACATACTGTACATTTATATGTTCTAATACCAGAGGGAGGTATGTATGGATACTGTATGTTTCTGCACCACTATGGGTCAAAACTGTACAGAAATGTATGTGAATGCGTCAGTGTATGTCCAGCCACACAACCTTTAATGTTTAACCTTCAATTTTTCATGTCATATTTCACTTGTTTTGATTTGTTTTCTGACAATCTTTCCCTAATTTTAACCAAAGTATTTTTGTTGACTAAACTTAACCACAGACCGGAGTGTGGACACTGGTGAGACAGTCCTGCACTTTGTGCATATGCCATCCACCCCAACCACCGCAGTACATAAATCTGGTGTGCATTCACTCAAAAAAAAGGTCTGTGTTGTCTATTAACATAATCCAAGCACTGATTGTTCACAAAAATAATTTTGAAGGTAAATTAGTTGTCTATAAATGTATTTTCTAGGAGGCAGAGGTGGCCCAAAACATTTTGGCATGAATTCGAAAGAAGAAGAAATCAATGCAACAGAGATATCTTTTAAGATGACTCTTAAGGTAACACATGTATGTGTCACACATGTCTGAGTCCTTTTTGAGGGCTGAGAAAGTGCCGCAGAGTTCAGTTTAACTGACTTTCAACATACAAGCAACTTCTGAGCAGCATTTTTTGCTCAACATAAAAATGTTCTGTATTGATATAACTCTGTGTGATTATGTGTAAAAAAAGGCTTTATTTCACTATCACTGACCACACACATTTTCCTAATAAAATTTATGTGACATACGTACATAGTTAGGTTTTTACTAAGGATGCTCAGTCAGAGGTCAGATGAAGAGTGGCCTTTGTGAATCACATAGCAGATACAAACTGGGGGGTGAAGTGCTTTTGTTAATATAGACAGACTACAAGAAAGACGAGAAAGAGAGACAAAAATAGGAGACAGAGAGGGTCAGACAAAGAGAACGGAATGCTGTTTACACATTGCACTCATCCATAAGAGGGCTCCATCTCAGCAGTCAGTCAGCCGGACGTTGCCTTGAGTTCAGCACCACATCCAGCCGACACCCCTCCTTCTCCATCCCCAAACCCCCCAACCCTAAACCGCCACCACTTTACCAACACAAAAAGATGCAGCACAGCACTTTCCTTTTCACCCTTGCATGCAACTCACCCCCACCCAACACACACACACACACACACACACACACACACACACACACACCCCTGGCCTCCCCCTTTCCCACCTTTGTATCAGTTGAAAGGCATATGGTTACTGCCATCCGATTCCCCTCGGCTGAAAGTGCCTTTCACTTTACCGCAGTTCACAAAGAGGTCAGACTACAGCAAACAGAAATATTGTGTGAGAGCTCACTTTTTTGTGCCTGAGCTAAGAGATGTGAAAGACACAAGAATAGCAGGGGAGAGAGAGTCCCTGATAAAGTTACATCTGGTCAAACAAACCTCACTCCATTCCTCATGCCAGAGCGGGAGAATTTATGTTGTAGTGAATAAAGAGCGGTATTTGAGAGAATTGACAGAAACTAACCTCGGACATGGTCAGCCATACATCATTCATTCAGCTCCACATCCATGCAGATTTCCACCCAGGTCATATTTCCTGATATAATTCAAACAGCTGCAGTACATATTTGCTGTTTGGAGCCACAACAGTAGGATTTTTTGTAAAGTCAAATGGTGACAAATTCAGGAATGAGAGGGCACCGGTGTCTTGTGTGAGGTGAGCATCACAATGAGAAAATCAATTATCGATGGGCAGGTAGAGCTGATAGGAGCGAGGTGTCAGAAATATCACAGTGGCCGGTGTGTAACATGATGAGGCAGTGTTTCAGTCACAAACCCCAGGGTCCTCTGGGCTATCTAGTCTCTCTAGCTCTCTTTGTGCTGCTCTGGTAAATGATTAATAATGAGTGTTCCTCTGCTGACCTTGTTTGTTAAAAGACTTGTACCTGACAACTTTCCACAGTTTGTGCACGAAAGGAAAACTATTTCTGACACAGACAGGGACCGACTCCTATTTCAGAACGTCTCCCTGTGGCAGTTAAACGAGTCATAGAAGGAGTTGAGCTCATTGAAGCTTTGCGATCTCTACACCCAGTGTCCCTATTGTTAACCTTAATAATTGTAGCCATGAGTTGCAGGGTAGATTTTCAGACCGCAGCCCTGTAATTAGACTGCCTATTCAGGCACCAATTTATGACCAATATTTTTCTTGGCATAAAAGCTACGGAGCTAAAGATTTGATTTCCAAAAGGGAACTCTGGGGAACCACACCAAAACAGCCCCTGGAAAGAAACCGCACAGCCGAGGAGTCTTCAGCACTTCAAACACTTTACTGCAAGCTAAGCAAGATTAATACTGAAAAGCTAACTGGTGTTTACTTTACCCTTTATGATGGTTCCTTTTAGTAGGATAACATTTGGTGAGAAAGTGTCAGACTTGGTTTTACCCGAGGTCTGCTGCCTCCCCGCAGACCAGGACTCTTCATGGAGATCTTCCCTGAGCAGTCCTCCCCCAACCTCCCGCTTGTTGACGCCTGGCCTGGAAGCCTTCCTTGTTCCACAGGGCCATCAAACATTTATTCATCTCATAAGCTGCTGCCAACAGCCTCACTCACCCTCGGCTCCTGGGCACTGCAGTGAGCTGGGTGAAGGGAGGGCAGGTCAGGCTCACACTTGTGACAGTCACTGAAAAGATAATGCAGTGAACTTATATGCGTTTCTGCGTATACATGTGCGTGTGTGTAAAGACGAGCAAGCATGCTGTGTGTGTGCGCGTGTGTGTGTGTGTGTGTGTATTAGGTAATGTGGTGGTGAGTGGTTTTTACCCCTGAATGGAAGACTGCCTTGCACCATAAATCTGTCCCTCATTGGGAAGACAAAATGAAAATGGCCCCGTCATAAAACATCTGTAATGGCTCCATCCACCACCAACACATAATGGGGCAATTACCAAGAAGGGGGCTGAGGCAGCATGAAGCCTTTAGCTCTCTTTGGTACACCACACAATGCTTTGGTGTATGTGTTTTTGCCTCATATGAATGCCATTCATGCTTATGAATATGTTGGTGCTTCACTCCAGCTTGATACACCTTTGTGATGATCTTAAAACAGGCACAGAGTGAATCATACTGACAAAAAGACTCTATTTTTACCTGCTCAGTGATCATTGACCCTGTTCCCCAAGAAACCCCTTGGTCCACTCTGCACAGTGACAGACAGGCACATCTAATCTGAAGTTGCATTATTGATGCCTGATCTTTTGCGTGGCCCAGCCCGGGCCCTGCGTCTTCCACACCTCGTAATCAAGCATAATTGAGGTTAACTGTACGGCACGGCTGAAACGCTAGACAGGTAAGCCGCAGCCTCTCATGATTAATGTAGTGTGTTAGTGTTCTGGGCTCTGACCTTTTGAGATAGGCCAGGCACCATTTTTAAGTGAAAGCTCTGCCTCTGCCGAGTTGTGGTGTTGTCCATCAAGTCCTCCTGCACCCCTCCACCCACCACCCCACCATCATCCCCCCTTCCAAAGTCAGATCCTTGTCTTGCTGCCTCATTGCCCCTGACCCATGTTTGTTTGCCTACATGTCTCATTTTACAATGCAGAACCAAAACCTCTTTTTACCACTCAGGTCCCCCTTTAAATTTGGGTATGTTTTATGTATTGGGGAGAAAAAGTTAATGGGCATTGGTTGAGGGTGGATCAGGAGAGAAAGAAAGGTGTCTTTGACTATTTCAAACAAAGATTCTGGGCTGCTCTATCTTACTCTGGAGATGTTCTGCTATATAATTCTTTTCTTTTGACATTGCCAGTCAAAGCATTCATTTTAGGCTTAATTTGTCCTCCAGTGGGCGACTGTTCAGACCAGTGAATGCCATTGTCCGGCCCCCGGTTGGTCAACGACCTTCCGTGGATGTGAATTGGCAGCGAGGTCATGTCCTTGCCTTGCTCCCAAACATAAGCATTGTCAGAGTTGACTGAGTAAATTTACTTTTGACTCAGGCTCATTCAGACCCTCACAGACATACACACTCAACAAAAAAAGATGAACTGTGAGCATACAAAAAGACAATCTTCCTTTCTGCAGAGATTTGCAGGAGAATCAGAAGGTGTACTTGTTAATCAGGGATGGCGAGGACCAGGGTCACCATCTGTAACATAGACCAGGGGCAGTAAATGGATGAGGAGGGGTGAAAGGGCACCCTCAGACATTCCTTTAGAAAATAAACAGAACAAAAGCAGGTATTCCAAGCAGATCGATCAAGTTGACTTTAGTTTTTGCTGTTTTCTTAGTTTATAAATGCGATTAATGCAGAGATTTGATGCAAACGCCAAAAAGAAAATTTGCCCAGATGCACGAATGCACAAAATGGCAACGTTTCTACTGCAGTTGACATATGTTTCATTAGTAATGGTTTCATCCTCACATTTCAAAAGCCCAGTTGGGAGTGAGTTTAATACAATTAGAGGGTTATCTGTGGTGAAGTGGAGGTGTCTGCTCTCTTCCTGTTACCGTATGGTCTGACAGGAGGGAGGGATGGCTTTCTGCAGGAGGCAGAGGAAGAGACAAGCAGATGCCCCGTTAGAGGAAACACCCTGGTCTTTTGTTACACTGTGGCTGCTCTGTCCAGGTTTTATTATCTACCAGAAGAGACGCTGCACAGCAAGTGCAACCCACCAACACTCCCTCAAACGACACGGTATCACAGTTTGGGTTCTCATTCGGCAGGCGATTTAAAAAAATTCTACGAAACACATCTTTGTTTTTCCAAACAAAAGTTAACAAAAATGGATCAAAGGAGGGGAAAGAAGCAGTGACCTCTGGCATTAAAGCACAAGCAAGTGTATTTAATGTTTGGGGCCACCCCTGCCTTTGTGTTGAAGCCACTGGTTCAATGAAAGGAGGCAGTAGGGGTCACTTCAGGCATCTGCTGCTCTCCTGCACCACTCATCTGTCCATCTGTGTTCGCCGCTGCCCTTCTGTCCACTCATAAGCACTCACAGACACACAAATACATATACAAAGACACTCCTTCATGTTGCGTGTAAATGCACATATACTGTGGATGTGTAAGTCTGTCGGAGTGTCTCTATTCTGCATCTGCTTAGTGCAAAGGGCCACCACCTTGCACTGACCTGAGTTCTTGGCTGGAGAAAGGCGTCAAGCTTTATTATAGAGGGAACTACAGTATCTGCAAAGCATAATGGTGGGAACTAGTGGAAACCAGAGAAGGAGGGAACCCTCTAGAGGCAAAAAATAAAAAACATTTGTGAGGAGAGAAACAGACACTGAAAAATAAATAAGTTCTTGCTGGGTTTTATCAGTAGCAGTTTAAAAGTCAGGTCTTCCTGGCTCCTCTTTTCTCTTCCCCTCTCCACATTTAAATCGTATCCATTCAGCAAATCAAAGCACAAGATCTAAGTCCTCGCGATAAATTTTCTAATGCTCCTTAATGCCCGTTAAACAAATTTCTGCCTGCTGAGAGGTCCTCGCTGTCTGAAAGATCAGCGTGATTTATGCCTTTCCTGTCGCTGATGAGGACATCACAGATAACAGAGAGGTTAAGTATGAGGAACATCTATGTCTCCATATGAGCCAAAACATTTTTTTAAGTCTTGGAGAGGCTCCCGGGCTTTCCAGTCAGAGCAACACCTAGTAGATCTTCACTTATGCAGCCTTACAGATCTCTGAAGAGGAGCCTCCACGCACAGATGTGGGGTGTCAAGACTATTTGTGTTTCTGATGAAAAGGGCCCGTCTCTTTGCCAATTTCGGTTTGCTTAGACTCATATATTAGGACCGAGTTTCAAATAAACACAACTCTCTCTTTTTTTTTTTTTTTTGCTCTCTCTGCCTCAGCATGGAGCGGAGGGACAATAAGGTGGTTGTGATGAGGAACTTTATAGGAACATTTAACTTGAGAGTGAGGGATTGAAGCGGGTAAACAAAGCATTCCTTTCCCTTTCATCACCATTTAACTGTTCCCTTAACATTCAGTCTCACCTCCAGGCCAGTGCCCACCAGACCAGGGAACTTGTCAAATAAATATAAATCAAAAAGTAAAGGTTTATCCCACAAGTTAGCATGAAGCTGCTGACTTGATTGTGCAATGTTACAGCATTTCTAATCCAGCATCAGATGCAAAGACAAAGCGTCTCCCACAGTGCACTTGTGAGCAGCAGGGATAACGTGTCTCGTAGTAGCACCCCGGCGATGGTGTTCCAGACGTATCGCCTGGGGGGCCATTTGGTTATACTCAGGGGAATGGTTGTTGTGTCAGTCATTTGCAGCGGCCGCTAAAGAGTGCACTTAGCATCCTCTGTTTCCCCCTAGCAAACATGTGGGGAGTGACATGATACTGTACAAGAGCCTAGACAACATATAACATTTCAAAGCAATTTCCTAATTGTTTCCAGGCCAAGGTCGATAGTCTATATGGAAGCAATCCCTTCTTTCAAACTTTTCTTTTTTCAGATTGGGAAACATTAAAGTGTTAAGTAAACTTGACCCAGGCAGGGTAATTCATTGGGAAATAGCTGGGGTTCGTACATTCAGTGCCATATCAGTGACAGTCAGTGGATTTCCTTCTGCTTGGATGGTCACCATATGTTTATATGGTTTCTGTGGCGCAATCCTGAGCCAGCCAGTCACTGAATAAAGCCATTTGTCTATGATGAGAGAGTGTTTACAAAGGGGAAGAACAGATTAGCAAACATACCTGAAGGCAAAGGTGCATGTACACAGATTATTGGGGGATTCTGCTGATTCTGATAAAACCTTCATCTTATAAAGTCTATGTAACTACATGGAGTAGTTTAACATTGTAGTCTAAAAGCCACCATATGGTATCATTTCTTTTTTTTTTTTGTCAAATGCCATTTAGTATGATTGTAGACCATGCATTTTTAGTATGTGTGTGATTCAAGCATATGTAATCACCCAGGAAGTAAAAGAAGTGATTTTCTTTAAGTTTCATCATTGTAGGGACGCTACGTTAAGTTATTCAGGCTACTAATTTAAAAAAATACAAGCCATGTGATTACATTTTGTCATTTAATGAATCCACTGATAAAAAAAAAAAAAGACAATGTCTTGGCCTCTTATTCCCTTATAAAGAAGTGCCCCACAGTGCTCCTATGGGATTGTTGTGTCTTTTGGTGAAGTCAGGTCTGTAAAAACACTTGAAATCAACATAATGAATGTAAAAATGGTTGCATTAATCATCAGACGTCCCAGACGTTGTTTTGAATTTTATTTGTACAGTAATGGTGTGGAATATTATCCAGTAATATATGTATATAAATGATCTTATATATCATTGTAAAAGCTCTTTACACTCTAACTGAATGCACCTCAAAACTCAGATCCTATATGCAATTATGAGGTAGACATTAATAATGGTATTTTCCACCCTCTGCAAAAAAAAAATATCGAATACACCTTAAATTACTCTTATCAATGTAAGAAATATATGATTATCATGAAACTCTGTACATCACAAATAATAAAATAATTATAGAATAGAAATTATACCGATTTGAGTGCATTTTGTATATTTACAAAGAAATGCCGTTTTCTCATTTCTTCATTCGTTGCACTTTGTAAAGTTTTCAACTGTACAAATATTTACAGCTCGAAAAATAATGAACAGCAGTGCATTCAAAGCTAATGTGCATTTAAATATCGTCTCGTTTGCGAGTCTTTTTTTCTTATATTTTCGTCATCACAGAATACAAACTCTCTCTCTGACCGCGTGTCCTTGGCGCAGTCAGCTGTGGAAGTGCATTTCGTAAAGATGCAGACTTTTGAGCAAAAAGTTCGCCTCAGTAATGTGTGTGCTTTTTTTCTTTCCTTTTTTTTTTTTTTTTTTTTTTTTTTTTTTTTACAAAAGGGCCCCAGTCAGGCACAAGTCTGGTTTTGTGTCCTTTCTGTCCACAAAGGCGCACGACGCCTCTCCGAGCGCCTCTAAACTGGTCTCCAGTAAGTCAAAAATCTCTTGAAGGCATAACCACCACCATCTTATCTCCTCTCCTCAGACCAGTCTGTGTGTGTGTCTGTGTGTGTCTGTGTGTCTGTGTGTGTATGTGTGTGTGTGTGTGTGTGTGTGTGTGTGTGTGTGTGTGTGTGTGTGTGTTTGGTACATTAGACATTCACCCCCTTTTTGGAAAACAGGCACTTGTTCGAGCCTGTAATGACTCAAACTGGACAGTGGCAATTACGGCCTGGATGCACATAACCAAAAGAGTCCGGCCTGTCTGCCAGGATCACACGGCAGAGCTGCAACAAAGCGCTGACAGGCACAGCCCACTGTCCTCTGGCCTCGGCACGAACAGGTGCACAGTCGGACTCAGTAGGCCAACATCTCGCCTTGTACCCACTCCTTGTGCTATGAGGACACGTCTCGCTCTCTGGGAAACAAATGCTTGTTTGATGAGCGATGACTTGTTGGATGGATACGAATGAAGGCGTAACACTTTAAGGCAGAGTGTGAATTGCTGTGGCTGTGCTGAGTCTGAATAAATAGCAGATATCGCCTGTGTGTGCATCCCTTTTGAGTAAAGATAAGGCGCGTCATGCGTCAAAGCATTTCAGACATATGAGGACTTTATATCTTCAACCTGGGACCCATCAAGACCTATCTTAGATTTTTTTTTCTGGCTTTGAAAGTTTTTAAGGGGTCGCTACCTGCACCCACACTGCTCCACCACCATGTCCTCGTACTGTTTGTACACCACGTTATTGCCCGAGTCTATGTACAGGATGCTGATGGGGCTGAGTTTGGTGGGGACGCAGCAGCTGGGCGGGGTGCTGTTGGGGTCCATGGAGTTCATGAGCGTCTGTATGATGGCGTGGTTGGTCGGCTCGAGGTGCGACCTCAGGGGGAAGTCACACACCCCCTCGCAGTGGTATGCCTCGTAATCCAGGGGCGCGATGATCCAGTCGTCCCAGCCCAGCTCTTTGAAATTCACGTGCAGCGCCTTTTTGCTGCACCTGGATTTGGATTTCTTCCCGTGCCTCTTCCCGTGCCGGTTGCTCAGCGCGGTCCTCCGCCGCCGCCGGGGCCCCTCTCCTTTCACCCCCCTCAGCGACACCCCCTCCTCCGTCACAGCCTTCACCACCACCGCCTCCTCCGTCTCGCCGACCGACCTCCGCGACTTGATCTTCTCCTTCATCTCGTTGAACAGGTTCTCCCTCTTCTTGGAGCGGGTGTAGGCCACCAGGATGGCCTTCTCCCGCTGGGACCGGCCGCCCCTGTCCAGCCCCAGCTGCCTCAGGTCCACCTCGGTCTCTGATTTGCCCATAGTGACGCGCAGCTGGAAGCAGAGCTGGCTCCCCTGCTGATAGTAATGGTGATGATGGGGGTGATGATGATGATGGTGGTGCTGGTATGCTTTAAACATTTCCCACACGTCCAAAACCTCCCAGCCGGCCTTGGTGGAGTCCAGCGGGTCCAGAGACCTGGAGTCCAGCAGTCTGTCCGAGCTGCAGGGGTAGACCTGGATGTCGTACAGACCCGTCTGCAGGGAAGTCTGCAAATCCCCGGGCGCTCTCCTAAATATCCTTAATTCCACCCCGACCAGCTCCTCTTTGTCTGAAAGGGTTGAGACATCAAACAGATACTTTTGTCTTCGCAGAGGAGAGTGCAAAAGATCGTCTGCAAGGATAAAAGAAGAAAATAATTGCAGTCAGATTCACTTAGGGTGTACAGTGTTCAGAGGGATGGAGGGAGGGAGGGGGACTCACATTCTCCCACAGAGGCCTTCTCTCTCTCTCTCTCTCTCTCTCTCTCTCTCTCTCTCTCTCTCTCTCTCTCTTGTTTTTCAAATGTCCACCCTGAACCTGCCTGAAACAAACTACAGCTGACAAGTCCTCAGTTTGGATCAGAATGAAAAAAAAAACCCTCTCAGTTAACACCACGTTTAGAATTGGTAAACACTATATCACACAGATAAACACATCGCTTTCCTCCAGTTTACTTTGTTTTGATTAGAGTCAGAAACCCACTGCATCTTCTGTAATGTCACAGGCTAAATGAGGGTTATGTTTGCAAAGCCTCATTTTAATCTTCCTCCCTTGAAATTGTAGCTCAAGTTTCTTGGTTTCATTTCATGCAAATGTGCGCACGAACTATTGGTGAGGTGATATTGAGATGCAAAGCACAAAGCATGAATATTCTCACATCTCCTCCATGTATTTATCCACTAACCATCTGCTGTTGTAGGACCAAAGTTCGTTTTTGATATTGCAGTGACAATAATCCAATCAAAATGTGATGCCACGCCACCTTTAATCAAAGCCAGCATATTTGAATGAAAAGCGTTCTGCCTTCATTTCACTTGATGAAAGGTTGATTATTCATTTCCAGCTCCTTGTCAGGACGGAGGTAAACTTTTCCTTCCTTACAGCCTCTAAAGGTCTTTTAAATCTAAGCAGCAGTCAAAACAGCAGAAATGTGGTGAGTTTTCTTTTTTTGAGAACTCTTGCAGAGTTGTAAGGCAAAGAAAGAAAGAAAGAAAGAAAAAAAAAACAAGGGGCCTAGTGATGTGAAGGCCCCTGGGTGCTGCCAGACACAACGGACCAGAGGCGACATACTGTACACTCAACTGAACAATACACAATTAACGCATTATTCCCTGCTGGAGACCCAGGAGGCCTGCAAATATTCCATCAAGGCGAACCAGTGAGACTGGAATATAACAATGCATGAAAAAGCGTTAGGGTTTACAAAACACAATAAATGTCTGCATTTAGCAAGTATTTTTCATAGATGGGTTTGGGATGATTTATATTTAGCCTATGATATCATGCAAATCAAGCTGCAACTTACACTGAAAGTAGAGATAGAAAGATTTTTACTACAAAAATATCCACTATAACAAGTTATTTTGTACCATTTTCTTTTATATTGTTTGTCTGGTGAAATACAGAGAGACTTAAGAAAATGGGGGGGAAATAATCGTTTGATTCCCTGCAATTTTTTACTCGTTTAGTAGTTTGAGTCAATGCAGAATCCGGAGCAGGAAAATGCCACAAAATTCAAGAAAATTCTTAAACACACGTTAATTTAAAGACGAGAAGAAATCCTCTCCTTTAAATGTAAAATATCTCCCACATATTTAAGAATATAAGTGAATTAATTTCCTTGTTGAGCTGTTTCATTTGTGGTTTCTGTTTTTGGATCAAATGAAAGCATCGGTTGCTTTGTCTCCATTTCTAAAAAAAATAAAAAAATAAAAGTGGCATGTCTACATCAGAACGCCCCTGTGATATAATTTGTAAAACTTGTCCTAAAGAGATATTTGAATCTAGTTGTCAGTTTTCCTCCGTGAACCCTGCCGAGTCAAACAGTAAAAGTAGATTGAAACCTTGTGCTCGTTTCAGTGACTTTTCGCGTATGGTCTGCATTAGGATTTTTTTTTTTATAAGACCTCAAACAAATCGAATACAAGTTCACCAGATAATTAACAGGTCTGAATTCCCAACTTCCTCATTAAAGCACTTCCCCTCTTATATTTCATCTCATCCTGCCAACGACAACATTCCCCTTAAAACGCGCCTGCACGGACTGACTGACTGACTAAACAGACTGCTGCTGGAATTATTGAGGGACATTCGTGTTGACAGTTGTCAATGTACAAAGTTTTCTTAATTTCATTATTATGTAAAAAGCCAATTTTTTCCATTACGCTTAAGATGCTTGACGATGGATAATTGGGGGCGAACGCGGTGAATTTTACTGCTCGGTTAAAACGGCATCCTGTGCACTTTTGTTTGACCTTGCTGCTTGTATTTGAACAAATGCAAAACATGTTTTTGTCATCTATGCCTCTGTTTAGAGAAAGAGAGAGAGAGAGAGAGAGAGAGAGAGAGAGAGAGAGAGAGAGGCCGGGCTGCACCATCTGCGCTTTAATGAGTTACCCCAAGTGCCAAAAGTAATTTTCAGATTGGGGTTATTCTTTTCTGATCTTGCCTTTTCTGACCTCCAGGAAACACCCTGCCTGTTTTTTATAAGCAAATTTAATTTACCTGCAAAAGTGTGAAAGCCAAAGAAGCCGTAGATCAGAGGTGCACTCTGTAAAACCTGTCCCTGCATGGATGAATAATGCGTAAAAGACGCAAAAACCTGTTTCTTTACGCGTCAAAATGCTGCCCCAGTGTACATTTCTTTCCTGATGGAGGCGATTTGAATAACGAAAACTCCCAGCAGAGGTTCACTCTGCAGGTTAATGCAATGTAACACTTTGGGGATGCTGGGAAGAATCCCAAAAGAAACCAAATGCGCTTGAGCTGAAAGAACGGGAAGAAAAATAATTTTCCGTAATTAAAGTGGCGGTCGCAAAGGGAGGTTCCGCAGTAAAAATACGAACCACTTCACAGCGCAAGAAGTGCTCTTTCATTTTTTCCCCCTCGTCGTTTTTTGGTGATGTGCCCATCGTGGCCGAGCTGGGTCATTATGGGAGAATAGACAGTGTTTGATATGTTATGACATGAACACTCAATTAGATCACCGAGTTCAAATACTCCAATCAGTCGTTCGATGCCAAGCAGCTCTCAGAGGGTCCAGCTCGGGGTCAGAGCCAGTGACACATCACATCAAAATCACAGGAGAAAGTGAGGCGTTTTTCCTATCAAATCAGTTCACACTGCAAGAAATGGCCACACGGACGAGCCTATTAGCTTTATCTTCACTCTTAAAACATCCTATTTTGTCTGAAAACGAGCAAGTTGTGAGAGAGCACTGCTTGGTTTCATTTTTTCCTTTCTCTTTTTTTTTTTTGGAAAAAAAAAAAAAAAAAAACGTGAAAAATTAAAGTTCCTTGAAATTCCCTGGAAATAACTGCAGCTGCACGTCACCAAGGAGGTAGATGACAATGTGACTGAATCATAACTCAGCAATGATGGATACTTTTTGCAGCGCGCAGTCCGCGTCCGAGAGCTGAGGCTCGGAGTGTTTCAGACGGGAGGGAACGCAAACAAAGATTGCTTTTATTTCTCCTGCAAAGATTAACTCGCCCGTCCCCTTGTGTGTGTTGGATGTGTTTGTGTTTATCAGATTGTGTTTGTCCTCGCAGGCCGGTCCAGTCACTTGGTTACACATGTTAACTGACCCAAACACCTGCTTCTCACACCGACCCGCTCTGCCATGGCCCCCAGATCCCTTTGTCAGCACTAGTTGTGGACAAACCGGGCACCATAATGGCAACAGACTGAACTTTTTAATATGTGCCTGATTTTTATGGTTAAACTGAGTTTCTCTTCTACATGTGTTTGCGTTTGGAGATGAATGAACAAAGTCTAAAATGAAACAGCCACCGAGTGCTCTAATATAACTGAAAAAAAAAAGTTTCCTCTGTATTCACGTGGATGTTGGGAGCAGAACAGTTTTTGCTGCAGCCTCCGCTGACGAGTGATTTACAGCCTTCATTTAGAGAACGCCTTAATTACTGTTTTACTGTCGTGTTACCCAGAGGTTAATTTTAAGTGTAATATAACTTAATACTCGGAAAAAGTTACATGTTTCAGCGGCTGTGCGGTAAATAGCTCCTAAAAGAACCACGAAATTGTCCATAAATAACAAATAATCCTGCAGCTTTCAAGATTTCTCTCTTCTTTAACACTTACGCTCGTGATTTATTGTTCATTTGTGTGCGTAAAAGCGAATTGGTAAATTATGTTGCCTCTTTCAAATCGTGCGTAAAAGTTGCCGTTGTGAGTTTGTTTTTCTGTACTTTTCATGCATTTACTGTATCTATAAAAGAGTGGAATATTAGACTAGACAGATGAATGAAAGCTGTGCCACAGAATTATGCAAGACTGAGCAGATGGATCTGGCAGCGGGCTGAAACCAACCTGTTCCTCTGTCCACAAAACTTGTTATGGTGTTGGCAGATTTAGAGGAGCGGAAAAAGCTTGCGTTTAGTCCGAGCTTCTCTGCAGCCGAGTATGTCCTGTATATGGAGAGCATGTATTCATGCGGCACAATAGCGTCCTTTAGCTCTTCTTTGTGATGGCCCGCGATAGCATGCGAAGACGCGAAAATGTCTTTTAGGAATTTGGATGACCTTTGTCCGTCCTGATGAGGGATCCTGGCTCCCCTGTTCCTCCTCGGCGCAGAGGGAGAGATGATAGCAGCAGCCTGGAAACACGGTATATTCCCAAGGAAAGCAAGGAGCAGGCCCAGATATAGCGTTACGAGTCGAGATGCGTCCATGGCTGGAAGAGTCACCGGGAGATGTTCAGAAACTCTCTTTTCCCGCTCAGTGAAGTTGGATTCTGGGGGCCGCCGGAGTGGGAGATGGTGTGCGCGTCAGGGTCGGAGAGCTGCTACTTTTGCGCTCTCCGGTCGCACCAGAAGAAGTGCGTTTTGCGCTCTGGACTCCACACAAGAGCGGAGACTGTTGGGCCGAGAGAAACACGCCCACATGGTCGCTCAGTGCAACAATTTCATGTCACAGACCTCCAAACAGACGCGCACTAGAGTCAATGGACCGCCACAGGAGACACAGACACGAGAGTCCACGTGAGAAAGTTTTTGTTGGTGGTGGTGGTTTAGCAGCCAGTTGCTGAAGAGTCGACGCTGTCCACAGACAATAAAGGTCTGCTTTATGTTGGATGAAAGTATCGTAAATTATGATATTAATTAGTAAATCAAATTACAATGAAATTAAACTGTTCTCAGTTTCCTCCCATTTCTCTTGGATTTATTTTAGAAACTGATTTGGACAAAAATAGAGCTAATTCCTTTATCACAAAGCTTATAAAGTTGATCAAAGTAGATGTAAGCTCACACAGTTTTCTAACTGCAGTCCTCCTCATCACAAAACCTCTGAGAGCCTGAAAGGATCCAAGCACACGTCGAGTCAGATTAGATTAGATTAGATTTTACGCACAGATAGACTGAAGACACTGTGCACATAAGGGGGTCGTGGAGCATTTAGTATTTTGAAACATGCATTTGGCAGCAGAGCTTGACACGTTATTTAGTGGAAGGATTAATTGAATGAATGATAGAATGAGGCAGATGTAATTTCAGGATCTAATTTTGTTTTTAGAGGAGAGGAACGAATCACTGCCTCAGAATCACTGAGGACAGAAGTCTCGTGCATTTAAGTGTAACCTCGAGGTGTGATCACAGTAAACCCACAACATTCAGCCCCGACGTGGAGTCGTTTAAAAGCCTCAAACACATTTTAAATAACACCAGTGACCTCTAGTGGCCATTACTATTTATTACAACACAATGTTTCCCACAAACAAAGAAACGAGGACAAATGCTGCATTCACGTCCTCTGGGAAAATCTACCAGTATGACTATGTTTAGAAGTTTAAGGTGCACAGTGTGGGCCAAGACACCGAAGTTTAAGCTGCTTTATTTTAAAACCATCCATTAATTTGGACCTTCACTCCTGGACGTAGACGTCTTTTTATACTGATAGAAACATTGAAATGTCATATCAAAAATCTCACAACAAGCTATGAGGTTGTCGGGTCAAATGATGGAAGTAATGCATGTATTTAATTGAATTCAAAGAGAGCATATCACTCAAAATACTTCTGTACAAGTCCTTCTTTGTGGCCTACAGTCAGACAAATATAGAGGCAAATGAAGGAAAAATCAGAAAATGTTATCTTCATGTTGATTCATCAGGGCTCAGACTGGACCAACAGATTCATAACATGCCGCCAACAGATGAAAATGGACAGATCTTTAATCTATTTGTATTGTGTCTGGTCGTTAAATGTTGAAGTATACAGAACACTGTACCACGTGCAATCATTTGACATGTGTTCACGTTATTTTGTCCGCTCTCTAAACATGAGCAGCCTTTTGGTTTTCATCTTGTATTCTCAGCGTGTCAGATGGATTTCTGTCAGTATACATTGAATCAGGGCACAAATATGCAGGACACAGAACGAAGAAAGGCCTGTGTACTTTGTACAAACATTTTTAAGTTTGATGTGCAAGCAACATGTAATGATAGGCAGATGGGTGTAAGTGGGTGTCTGTTTGCATCTGGGTGCAAACAGCATCTGCCTAAATTAAAATCAAAGCTTGGATTGTTGGTTGCAAATGGTGTTACAGGAACTTGTGAATTGTGCAGAATACCATATGGTAATAAAGTGAGGTGATGCTGTAGTGATCAGGGATCAATCCATTTAGTTTTGCTTCTGTTTGATATCGTCTTGTTGTTCCAGCAGAGGGCCTCAGTGATGAGAAGACAATCTGCTGCTCACAGGTCACATGTTAATATTTGGTTCAGCACCACCCAGTGTCCACAGCTTCTTCAGGATCCAATGAAACACTCACTGTGACGATCTCCTGTGAGGCAAGACACAACACTAACATGTGGCCTGCAGGTCACTTCATACATACACATGACACCGTTTGATTCCTCTGGGCTGCAGTGACTGTCAATCAGGTTCCTGCACTAATTTCCTACTTGATTCAATGACGCACTTCCTCATGCACAACATTCGAATGCTTTTACATGCAGAATATTGTATATATATATGATTAATTGTGACTTGAGCGGCGCCCACCTCGCTGATTTCAGCACCATGGAGAGCAAACTCGCTCTTACACCGAGAGGAAGTCAGCACAGTGTATTCGGCTTCATGCACATCACTGCACACACAGCGTGTGCTGAAATTACGCAGGACCTATAATGTCATGTTGTGGATTTTAGCGCATATACATCCTGTTATATTATAATCCAGCCTGCCTGCAGCTCATGGCCCTGTATGGTGGAGGGGAGTCAGTGGTTAAGTAACGCCTCACGCGTTATGTAACTCACTTGGGATGGCAGTCATATTGTGCGTGCACCGTCAGTGGTCTCGCTTCGTGTCCAATCGTGTGTGTCCTCAGACTGCACACTGCTCTCCACCACCCGACAGTCTAGAACAGCAGAGCGGAGGCTGGCACCGCCGGAGCACCAGCAGCAGAACGACCCTTTGTGCTTCACCGACTGACGCGCATCCTTCAAAGAGGAACCATCACCAGACAGACAGACAGACAGACAGGCAAGCATTTCTTTTATTGTCTTTCCACCAAAAAAAAAAAAAATATTCCAATCCAATCCATCATTATCATCCGGCTAAAAAACAAAATGAAACTACGGACAGGATGGGAGCAGGTGGGCTGTGGAGGAGCTGTTTACAAGTTCAGGAGCGAGTCTTTTGTCACATCATCCAAAATGTTCGCACACAGTATGAAAATGTTTTGGGGGGAAATGTGGACACGTTAGGTTTGAAGTTGGGTGTTTACATCACCACTGGTTACACCCTAAACGGTACTTGGCGTGTCTTTAATCCAGAGGCATCTGAGAAAAACATCCCCAGCAGCTGACGGGGGCGCCATATGGAACAAAACAAAATCTGAGTGATGATGAACATGATGGAATAGAAAACAAGCCATTTAAAAGGCAATGTGGGAGAAGATGCTGTCACTGTCAGGGGATATCGGTACATGGAAATCTAATAGGCCTTCAGAAACAGTGTAATTGGGTTTAAAGTGAAATGTGGAAAACAAAAGGAGGCATGTCAACACATGGGAGGTTCCTTGGTCGGAGCTGTTGGTCTGTTTCATGGTTCATATTATCAAAAATGTTCTATTTAGTTTTGGATATTTTTTAAGAATTTCAGCACTATAAACATCCCATGTGGAAACATATGGTGCTGTAACACAGAGGGTAATTCTGTTAGGGGTTATCATTGTGTTTTTCTCTATAGTACAAGCTTAATATAAACTTCTGTACTACTAGAAAACCATCTGATGGATGTTGATGTTGGTTTCAGTATGCTTTACGCTTCCCGGAAGGATGTCACAATGATTTCCCAGGAATGACATCATGCAGTGATGATGCACTTTGTATAAGGGTTGAGGAGCTCAGAATAAGTGTCATCAATGAAATAACACAACCGAACGCCTCATTAACAATCATACGTGACGTCAATAGAACAAATAGCCTGAGTGCATCATGATGGGTTAACATTAAATGGGAGTAAGCAGTTTCACATTAGTCCATGTGCATGATCAACATGGGAATGCACATAGACTGGGAGGGATTAAGGGAATTTATTATTCACGCCCACTCCATGCTGTTTTAAAAGGAAACCATCTGGATGAGGGAAACAGCTTCAGCGGAAGCTTAATGACTTGTTTACCAGTCACGTACTCAGTGTCTCAGCATCCTACTGACAGCTTTCACAGAAGTCGTATGTTTAGACGGGTTTCTGGGGCGACTGGGTGTTGCTTATGCAGCGAGGTTGGCTGTTGGTCACGCTTAAGAGAGCTGAAAATCCTGTGTTTGCAACTTAGATAATGCTTAGCTTGTTGCTCAGTAGGTAGGCAATCAACATTTTCTGGAGTCAAGCAGTAGGTTTGGGTGAATGACCAAATGCATGCTCTTACTTTGCAGGAGCTAGTTCAGGTCAGGGACAAGTGCGAACAGGCACAATGTAACATTACAGTAACTACACAGAGCAGAGCAGCGAATGTGCATGCATCTGTATCCAAACACCTCACAGGGTTTCAGGTTTTCTGGTTACAAGCTGAAGGTTACAGGTTACAACTAAGTCATAATTGGCAAAGGAAGATAGCATTGCACTGGAGCAAAACATATGAGACACTGCTCAAATCATTTGTCTCCAGGATGCTAACATGTAGCTGATCCCTGACTCTTAATTCTTCATGTTCTGGCCTTATAAACCTATTATCTTACGGTTTTCTTTGTTCTAGATTTAAAAGATTTGATCTATTAAACTCTTCGCAAGAAAAAAAAACAAACATCCATATAAGGTCCAAAATTCATTCATTCATTTTATCCTACAAACATGTACATGACTAAATGTAAGTCAGTAGTAGATGGTTAAGCTGACACAAGCTCAAGGACAAAGTGTTCATTCAACCTGAGAAAAACACTGTGCAGCTGAATGGTGAACAGAATCACACCACCTCGGCACACTTGAGAATTTTTCTCAGTGAAGGACAGGATGAGCAGCAGTAGGCTACACTTTGTGCGGATTTAAACATAATTGGTCCCATCTAGCTGGAGTCGGTGGTGCAGCATTTTTCCCTCGGTTGCTAAGACTGTTGCTAGGGCACGGCTCTGGTTGCTCTGCCCCTGCTTGGTGCCTATAATCAGATTCTGGTGTGCCAGTGTGCCAGGCAGCCTGTGCATTGCCACAGTATGCTAATGCTGTGGATGCCTGAAAGTAAAAGCGAGGCTGCAGGGAAGGTGGTAAAGGCCACCCAGAACGCAAGTCTATTTTTGAGTCTGATAAAAGGAGGTGGAGTTTGATTCCCACTACACTCTGCTCTATATTTGCAATCCTCTTTGGGACTCAGTGGTTTGAAGAAAGAGGATTTTGCACATTTTTTGCCTGGGCTGGTCGTATATAGAAAGTGGCATGACTGGCGGTACCATCTGGATGAAGCAAGGGAGGACAGGTTCAGACTCACTGATGCAACAACAGCACGCAGGCCTTGGGGTCACTTACGTCATGCCCAATGCAGAAAAGAAAAAAGAAAAAACACGTATGCGCTTATGCAACTGACCCCCTTAGGCAACGACTCTGAGAGGAAATCAACAGGCGAGAGGAAAAGTGAAGTGATTGTATAAAGTTTATTCAAGCATGAAAGAAAATCTGCATTATTTAGCTTTAAAGCATCAATAAAAGATGTTTCTTCCTTGTTTAAATGTGCATGTCGAAAATAAAAAGTTCATCCCTAGACTGGAGTTAATTTCTATTTCGGGCTCTACTTTTTTCAAGAGGATAGTGCATCGTATCACTACATCATCCATTATGTCTCAATGATAGAAGCACTTTGTAGCTTTTGGCAGGCAGTCTCACAGTTTTGGCAGAGAAAGCTGATAAGGAGAGTTAGTCTAGTTTTGCTTAGCAGAGTGATACACTGAAGTGGGACACCTTTCATCTACGACTCTGCTTCATCTGATCATCTTCATCTGGGGTGACTTTGATGAAGAGCCGTTATATGAAAAGAGCAATACTCGTAACACCAATCTTTCATCTTTAGAGTTGTATCTGGATTGAAATCACATGCAGGTGTTATTTTAAATCTATTTCTTTCATATTTTTTCGTTTGTTTTATCTCTTTTATCGTTCTCAGACATGATAGCAGCATGGCTCTATGGTAATGTAAGTCTGTTGGTCAGCCAACCACTTTGGTCCAGATTTAAAATCTTTTGATAGATTTTCGCAAAATTTTCCACAGATATTCATGGTCCCCAGAGGATGAATCCTAAAGATTTTAGTGATCTGCCACCATGAGGTTGGCATTTGGGATTTAGAATAAAATATCTCAACATTTAGCAAGAGGATTGCCATCAAATTTGGTCAAAGTATTCAAGGATCTTTGAGGATAAATTCTAACGGCTTAGTGATCATCTGACTTTACTTCAGCGCCACCAGCAGGTCAAAGTTTCGACTTATTAAGTGACATTCTGTGTCTCTGTTTGATGATTTAAAAGGGCACTTATTTGTCTATTTTTAGAGGTGACGTGTAGAATTTGTTTCATAAGGTCATGCATTCAGTGTGTGCTGGTCATGGCTGGCTCTAGGCTTCTTGAGCCATCTGTGCCAGGCAGGATGTGTGTGTGTGTGTGTGTGTATGTGTGTGTGTGGTGGTGGGTGGGATTTAGTGGCGTAACAGAGTTCAGACAGAGGGCCCTTGTTTACTAAAGACTTGAGCGCCACGTCAAAATGCTGCCACATATACAGTCCACAGAAAAAAATGACTCAACTGATTTTTCTCCCCTTTTTCATTCATCAGGGGAAAACTGTAGGTGAAGCACAATGGGACCGTTCCAAGAATATGAGGTGGGTCCTGTGATTGCTACTGGTGATAGATTCCTGTATGTTGAATGACCCTTTTCCAAATAGAAGTGGCTTTTATATGCTAAACAATCCAAAATATTAACAAAATTCAGTCTCTATATAAAGTTAAAAACATTGTCATCCTGAAAAAGAAGGTACGCTGTGTTAAGGTGGTCTGACAGATGGGTCTTTCTGAATAGGAAAAGAAGTCACCGGAGAAAGGAAGCCCCCGCAGCCGCATCCCGCGTTTGGTCCTCCATCCCTTCAGACCAAAGGACAAAGGCTCGCCTCTGTCTGATTCACCTTTTTCAGAGGAGGAAGGGAAGGAGTGTGACGTCAGCTCAGATCACTCCAAGAGGACCATCAGCACCAACAGCTTTTGCTCTGGTAAGAAGTTCGGCTCCAGTCTGACAACAGCTCCTGAAAAAGGCCTCAGATGGGCAAGTTTGTGTCACAATGCTCTTGGCTGGTTGGGTAAAGGTAAAATACTAAGTTAAAATAGTGGTAAAAGTGGGGCTGATTTTTGTCATATTAAATGATTCTCCTGTTGTGTTTATTTCTTAAAATAAATGAAATAAATCTTAATTTTTTAAAATTCCTTTTGCAACAGAAATAAACTTGTTTCAAGAGCCTTTTCGAACAAGTGTGAAAATTTTGAAAGCAGATTGAATGACCAGTCACTGCTTTAGAATCACGAAAAACGTCACTTTATTCTTGAAAATTCTTCATGATCATAAATAATGGCAGATCTTTTCCCTTCTTATAAGAAAAGAAGACGTGTGAAACGTTTATTTCATTTTTACCTAAATTGGTCTCCTTAATATACAGCAAATAAGAGACTACAGCTCCCAGAATGCCTGTATGTGTGTGTACAGTAAGTGTGCCTGTGTGAGTACACTGTGTAAACTACTTCATGAAAGTGTTAAACCATTATGGAAGCTGTGGTGGTATCTGTCAGATAACACTCAGGCTGAACCTTGAGCTCTGATTGCCTGCTTGTGTTCGCTGCCTGCCCCGCGCTGCCTGTTCTTGGCTATTACTGTCTGTTTACTGCCTGTTTACAATAGATGACACCGGCTGCCCCACTAGTCAGTCTGTGTCCCCCTCCAAAACCCCGTCAGGCTCAGAGCAGAGTGCCCACAGCTCGCCGATACTCCCCGAGCGCAAAGCCAAAGTGAAGAGGGTGAGGGTGATGGCCGAGTGGAGCGGCGAACCACGGAGCGCGCAGAGGCACAAGAGGGAGCTGAGGTCGGCCATGAAAGCCAGAGGTAAAGAAGAATACAGAGATAAAGATGAGAGGATAAAAAAGATTGTTTGTTTAAGTTAAATCAGCCTGAGGATCAACAACATTGGAAATGTTGCACTATTATGATGTGATCCTATACTGTATGAACATTATTTTTTTTTTTTTTTTTACATGCACAGCCTTATACACAGCACACTGAATGTATCTACTACTGCATGCCAGTGGTTCCTCAAAGACCAAAGTACAAAACCTGTATTTGTCACATGTCAGCAGCTAGCAGATTCTCTGGTATGTTGACTTGGACAAACACTAGCTGGGGGAAACAGCTGCTTGCCCAAAAGGAGAATAATAACTGGAGTGATTTGCCATCTGAGCTCTCTGAACGCATATTTTAGAAACCCTGCACTCCAGTCTGTGTCCCAAAACTAAACATCCTCTCTATTCATGTAAGGAAGGAGAAAAAAAAACTGCTTGATCATGTGTCAGAATGAGGCAGACAGCTGATTGGTTGGGGATAAGGTTCGGGAGCTTAGCCAATTAGGCTGATTAGCTGGAGGTTACTACACTGATTGAGTGTGCACAGACTCTCAGTTGACTCACCAAGTGGTGGAGGATCACATAGTTTTGAAGTATTTTATTTGACACAGTCGTCACTGGACACATTAATATGGTTTTGTTTGATGGCAAGAGATGCTACTCAGGTATGGCACTGACTTCATTTTAACACAACATGTAGAGGCCAGTTTTTCTCTGCTGAAGCAATTGATTTGATTATGTTCTGTTCGCTTACACTTGTTTATTTCAGTGAACTTTGTAAAGCACTATGAGACACTCTGTTGTGATATTGGGCTATACAAATAAAATTGAATTGAATTGAATTGAATTGAATGTTCTAGACTTCAGTGTCATGCTGAGGTCTTTTATACACAGTGTTTTATATAAAGTGTACAGTGAGCAGACGAATGACTGGATGTCATTGGCTAATTCTGGAGTGTTACTGGCATTTGTCTAACTAAGAGTATGGTTTATGGGGAGTGTCCCATTGAGAAGCTGTTGTATGACAGTGTCTGTCTGAGGCTGTGCTTTCTGGTTGGTAAACCGTAACATAATGGTGCTGCTCGATTCTGCACTTGATCCTTACAGGATAAGATGGGGCTGCTAGAAGGTGCGTATTGAAGGGAGATGTTGAGATGAACTGACATGAAAGGAAAACTGGATGCAAATGCCCAATGTGTTTCCATGACAACATAAGATATTATAATTGTATTCACGTTATGCTTAATTTGTAAGGCTTGTGCATAAAGTGAGACTAAAACTTTTTCTGGTCATACCAGACCAAGTGAGGCTGTTGCAGCAGTAGTATCCCTGAGTGTGTTGATTTGAGTAAGAGTGTTATTTCTTATGAAACTCATTTTTCATTGAAAGATTGTGTTCTATGGCCCTTTTTCTAGTCTAGCCTTTGAGCCTGCTAGAATACTAATCCAGTGATGCTCCTCCCTGCAGGTAGTGAGGCAGACTTCAGCTCCTCCAGCAGCACAGGCAGCCTGAAGACCAGAGAGAGCCTCAATTTTAGTTCAGCTGGAAAGAAGGCTCCTTCTCGCAGGTGTGGGCTTCATATATATGATGCATCATCAGTATGTTCTCGTCACTACACAGATTAGGACCGTTTCCATTCATATTGTATATCTTTTTTTAAAATTTTTTCTTATATCAAGTCGAGGCACCCACATCAGACCACTCCCAGTGTTCAAACCAGCCGGTATACCTACAGCCAACCGAGATGCAGAGCTCTACGCTCCCTACAGGACTCCTCCCAGAGCCGCCTCTTCAACCAACAGCAGCAGCTGCAACTCCAGCCCCACCTCCAGGTACCAAACATGGCTTTCATGTCATGCATTATTAATAAGCCCAGAACAAAGGTTTGAAAATGGAGAGGGAGAGAGAAAGTTGATCAGTTGTGTGACCTCCTGGTCACATCTAACCTTTCCATATGTCTCCACCTGGATTCATTACAAAACCAACCCCTGAGGTTAGATTTGGACTGTGGCGCAGGCAGTGTGCAGCATAACTATAACTGAGTGGGTGGCTGGATTAAGCTCAGGCTTCTATTTTATTTCCTCTCTTGCAGCCAGCTGGGATTATATCGGTCATGATTCGGCTGTGGTTGGGATTAATGAGGATTTGATATAGCAAATGTCTGAATACGGACCCAGACAGTGACCCTACTGACTGCTGCCCACTCGTAACTGGATTAGAGTGAACACACCTTGGTTTGGAGGAAAGAAACGAGGTCATAAATATTTCAGAGTGGCAGAATTGATGCATGAACTGAATAGCCTGAAGCTCAAAAGTGTTTGGGACCACCGTGAATTTCTTACATGGTGCTCCAGGCTTGATATGAATTAGGTTTAGTTTTTGGCAGCTCAGCCCTGCATAACATTTCACTTAAAAAAAATCAAATCAAATCCTCCCAGCAGTGAAATGATAACATTTTGCCTTTTTCGAATCAATGCAGCAGCAGAATCTGCAGACTCATATTTGCAGCTTCCAATGCACTCTTGTCACTTTAAGGCATTCAAGTGTCATGTGACATCTTTTCCTCTTGCATGCTACCTTCTCCTGGGCTGTTTCTATTTCAGGCGGCGATACAGAGCGCTGCCATCAAAGCCTGAAGTATCCCATGTTGCTAGGATATTGTGTTAGTGGAAGAGAGGGGCTTACATGCTGCTTTGCATATTGTCCAAATCCACCCACTCATCCTCTATAGAAAAAAAAACCCAAATCCTTTTATCAGTTCTCTTTGAGCATAAGACACTGATCATAGGACATGCAAAGGGCATTTGGATGCTGATGCAATTAGCTTCTAGATTAAGGTTTTATTCTAGTAAGGTGATTTCTTTTCTTGCCGACTGCTTGCATTTAGATAAACCAGGTTTTTTTTTTTTTTAGAGGTTTTTTGCCTCTAGTCTACATGCCAGTAATCCTGTGTCAGACAGTAATTCCAGGCTTCAGGGAGCATCTGCCCTGACAGCACTCTCTCAGCTAGACAAATTACCGTCTACAGGGAGCGATTTTACTTTTTAAGCATCAAATTGGTTCGTTTTCTGCAATTGCTTCAAAATGTCTAGTTGGGAACTGATGGATAATGTTGGTTTTAACGGGGTAAACTTGACCTTTTAACCAACATATTTGTCTCTCGGGCCAATAGAAGAGCAAACCTGGGCCGCTACCATTCCTGTGGAGACAACCATGGCATCAGACCCCCCAACCCTGAGCAGTATCTTACCCCTCTACAGCAGAAGGAGGTGACCATCAGACATCTGAAGACCAAACTGATGGAGTCTGACAACAGAGTCCATGACAGGTTAGTTGAGATTTAATGGTTTTGAGGCAGGATGATAGTGGTTCTATATGGGGGGGAAGGGGGTTAAACTAGAGTTGTGACGTAATGCCTACATGCAGCAGCTCAGCTCAGCTCAACTGAAAATATCCTCTGAAGTGTGAACCCACTGTATTATATAAGATAAGAAAACAAACTGTTCAGGCTGTTTCCAGTTCATCTGCTCTGTTTCGTGCATTAGATTACACTGTACATTATACAATTGATACCACTCGCATATCTGTCAGTTAAATATAAAGTTACAGCCAGTTAGCTTAGCATAACAGTTCCATAGCTCTGTCCAAAGTTTAGCCTGCCAAAAACCACAACATGTCTTTTAGTTTTTGTACAGATTTAATGAATAACTGTGAGCTTTGCAGGTACAGTCCTACTAAATATTTTGACAAAGGTTGTAAGCATACTGAAGGAGCTAGTATGGCTAGCTGGCTGAGAAGGGTTTCACTAGCTGTAAATTAAATGGTTTCATATCTAACACTTTGTCTTAACTCTAATGTCCTTGCACTCACTGAGGCCAAGCAGCATCACTCCTTCCCTGCTTCCTGCATGAAGCTCAGCTAATTGGCAGCTGGCTGTAGCGTCATTCAATTTTAGCATATTGACATGAGAATGGTATCGGTCTCATCTCTCAACAAGAAAGGAAATAAGTATATTTTGCAAAATGTGAGTGCTTGGTGAGTAACTTTGGCTATTTTCTTCCCTCTTGATTAGAGAGACGGAGATCGAAGAGCTTAAGACCCAGCTCGGCAGAATGAGGGAAGACTGGATTGAGGAGGAGTGTCACCGGGTGGAGGCACAGCTGTCCCTCAAAGAGGCTCGCAAAGAAATCAAGCAGCTGCGTCAGGTGGTGGAAACGATGAAGAGCAGCCTGATGGAGAAGGATAAGGGAATACAGAAGTACTTCATCGACATCAACATCCAAAACAGAAAGCTGGAGTCCCTGCTGCACAGCATGGAGCTCGCTCAGAGTGGCACCAACCTCCAAGACGAGAACACCTTGGACTTCATCTGTGACAGCCCAGATGGTGGTGGTGGTGGTGGTGGGAAGAAGATGGTGGGGGAGGAAGAGGTAGTGATGGAGCTGGGAGAACAAGGGGCGGAGGCCATGGCGGACAGCGGGCTGCTGGTAGACGATGAGATGGCTAACAGAGCGGACATTTTGGAGCAAGTCTTCATGTCCACTGCGGTGGACTTCAGTCAGGACTCTAGCGGTAAGCTGAATGCAGAGACGGAGTCTGGGCCTGAGGTGTCTGCGCTGTCAGAGGGACAGTTGATTGATAAACCTATTGCACCTCCAAATACAGTTTCCTCCACCGTCACCATCTCAAGCACACCTTCCCAGCAAAACGCAGAGGACAAAGGAATCCAGACCGACGTAATGCCCATATCTCCAGACCTGCAGGCTCTGCTCCTCCAGCTGCTGAAGTTCCATGGGGCAACAGTGGGGGACACATCACTGTCCGCCTCCAGTAGTCTTCTGGGCCTCCCAAACCTGCCCACCTCCACTTTCACCACTGCCACTCTCCCCGACTTGACACATCCCCCACCCAGCATGCCCAGTCCTGCTCCCCCAGCGAGCCCCGACACCTCCACCGATTCCGGCATGTGTTGCTCAGAACCTGGAGAGAGCCGCCGGTTCATGGAGGAGCTGGACTTTGGTGTCGGTGATGAGGAGCCTTGTCTGTCACCGGGACTGGATGTGGTCGGCAAGCGTTACTGGAGCAACAGTTTCCTGGTGGATCTGGTCGCAGTGGCAGCACCTGTGCTCCCCACGGTGGCCTGGCTGTACTCGCGGCACGGTGTGGACGGAAGCGCTCCGGTGTACAACATAGCTGCTCTTATCAGGGGCTGTTGCATCATGGGATTGCACTCTCTTCGTCATGTCACTCACAGGCCGGATATGTAAAGGCTTCCATCCCGCATGCACACACCTAACCTTGAACTAAAAGCACTTAAGCATCTTCTGAGAGTATTTGTGCGATTTGTTGCATTTTTGTTCAACACTTGATGGTATCCATGCAGTTATTTTGGTTCCAACACTGTTACTTTGCACTGTACAGTCACCATGAATTGAGGCAAAATGGTGACGCAAAAGGGATTATTTTTAACAGGGGTTATTTATATATTTATCATTTACATGTATAAGCTGATCATCTGGGTAGATGGTTATGTGATATCATTGTCCTGTGGTGTCCCTAGTTGTCCTTGTGTTTTTAAAAAGAAAGTTCTTTATGTTACGATGACATTTTTCAGAGGTGAAAGAATGAATGTTTGTTTGATGGGTTCTGAAATTTGAGTTTGAGTTATTGTTCAAAAAGAAACCTTAAACCTTCAGCCAAAGCTTTAATGTGAGTTCACTGTTATCGTTTTGTGAAGAAGTATATTTTTTTTCCTCCCTGGGAGTAGAGCTTTATTCAGTACAGCCTGTGTATTGTTCATAGAAATAAGTTGACGCTTCAAAGCAACTGACACTTGTTATGTGCCTGAGCTATGTGCAATACTGGTGGTTTACATCAAATGTCCTTGTATCTTTATTATTAAAGCATGATAATTCTGGCCACCTGTTGTACTGATGTCTTTTTTTTTTTTTATCTGGGCCATTTGTTATGGGGGAGGAAACTGCTGACAGGGAATAATTGTTGATGTTTGGCTCATGTATGACTTTTGTTAAAAATATTGGCCAAGACTGGGAGAGCCCAAGTTTCTGCATTCGCACAAGATGTTCATATAAATTAATAAAAGGGGGAAATTATCAAGTCTAAACCCAAGTGCAACCAAGCGGCGTCCTGATGACGGCTCATCTTATGTAAAAGCTTTCCTGGCCTGTATTTTCAGATGTCCCTTGAGTCGCGGAGCTGACAGTGTAAAGTGCATTAGATCCACTTTACTGGGATCTCTCAGAAGCTGTAAAATGCTGTCTGTACCAGCAAAAGCTGGGTCAGTGCCAGAGCAGATGTTTGCGTACCTGCAAAAACTACCATTGCTTTCTTTAGTCATTGCATAACACCCATACTAAATGAAAGAGGAAGCTGATTATGTCTAGATGAACTAACACTTGGCATCTTTGCCATGACTATTCCATCTCCATTCTCCACTCTGACATATGGTGCAGCATCTGAGATTGCATAACCATGACCTCTCAGTTTATAAGGCATCAGACTAATGAGTCATCAGATGCTGTAATCCCCACTAAATCTGTGTATGCTAGATTAAAATGAGTGGGCAGCAATAGTTCTAAGTTGAACTAGCTAAGAACTCACTAGTCCTGTAAAATCAGTGTATTTGATACTCAAACCTTTCAGGACAATTATTCACCCAAATAGCTTGTTCCCTTTCTGAACACCGATGACGTGCATTTTCCCTTTTTAAAAGTGGGTCAGTCTCTGAGAGGCTTTGGCAGGCAGGCAGCATCCCCAGACAGATGGGAGTGACATTATTATGGGGGTCAGAGGAGTGATGACAACCGTCTGTCAGTTCAGGTTAAATGCCACCTTAGTGTCAGACATTATTTTGTGATAATTACAACACCTGTTTTAGCAGCTCAGTGAGGCTGTACTTGACATTGACGCTTCAGGCTAAATGCTAACATCTGCATGCTTGGTAGGTATGGTTACCATGTTCCTCATCTTAGCTCAACATGCTAATACTTCATAATAATTTAGAGCTGAGGCTAAAGGGGATGTCATGGGTTTGCAGGTGGCTGGTTATATAAAAGTACTGCACAGATTTCAACCTAATAAAAGCAAAGATCACCAAAGTTACAATGAACGTCTTTACCAAACTTCATGGCAATAAATGTTGAGGTATTTCACTCACCCACACATATCAACCTTCTGGTGCCACTGGATGAACACTCGGAGGATGAATAGAGTCATTGTTTCATCCTCTGGGGAACGTGAATGGGTGTATAAAATGTCATGGCACCTCACCTAAACAGTTTTTAAGATAAGACATATCTCTACTACAACACTTCAGAGAGCGTTTCGCACATTACACAACAGGCACCAGACTCATAACAAAAGTTATTCACCTCTAGAGGTATGAATCAAACCATTTTATTAAAAACCTGTGTAAGACGATTACAGCAGGCATTCAATCTGCCAAACCTTTTGATGATTGATGGAGCTCGTTGACCCATCAGTGCTCAAACATCACAATTCTTATAACATGAAGTCTTACACATCGATGAGCAAAAACGGGTGTGAAACAAAAGCTTCTCAGTGATTCATTTTTGGAAAATTCAAATGTGCAAAATAATGAAAACAGAACAACATGCAGCTTTTCTCAATGAAGAATGTGGGAAAAGAGCATTTCCAAAGAAAACATGAAAAATCCAGATAGTTTGCTGGATTCCCTTAAAAGTAACACCTGCTTTCAATTAACCTCTTAAACTTGATCATGCACCAGTAATTTTTTTCGTTTAAGTTAACAGAATTCGCACCTCTAAGTGGGACAATAAATCATTGCTAGCCAGCATGAACACAGTATTTCGTTAGAAGCGTCAAACAGTTTGCAAAGCTTTTCCAATTGTAAAATTCAGTCTGGAAATTTGCATTCCTCACCTCCACTCAAGCCATTTATCAGACGTCATAGACCGGACACACATCGTATCATGTCTGCACACTTTAATCTATAATAGACTTTCTTTACCTGCCAGCGTTTCCATAGCAACAGCTTGCCTATTGGCACTGGTACCAATTTTTCCAGCACTGGCTGGTAATTTCATTATAATGATGCAAAACAGGATGCTCAGTCAAAACCATTAGCTCCAAACGTTAGCCTTACATTTTCAGAGGAGAAAAGAAGCAAGGATTTATTTTTCATCATCTCATCAGCCAGGTTAACCAGTCTAACATTACACTGTGATGTGATCCATGTTTTATAAGGGCAATGTCTGTGCAGTGAGTGCATCAACTATTTAATAGCAAAGTAACATTCCCTCACGTAGGAAAAAAAAACATCAATGTCATGATCACTGAATATTTTCCTTCAATATCAAAAGCTGACACAAAGGAGGAGAATGAATGGCAGATCAGTAGCCATGAGATTACCATAGGAACCCACAGCTAAGACTTATGGTTGGGCTAGATTCTAGTCTATGGTCATTTATCCATACTCCTATTGAAGATCAGGTTTCCAGTGTACTAATGGCTACACAGCACAGGGAGAAAATGTGAAATATCATTCATTAGAAAAAAAAAAAAAAAAAAAAAAAAAAAAAAAAAAAAATCAGTTTTCAGACAATGAAAGGCATAAATATAAAAACACATTAATAAAGCAAACCCAGGGAAGTCACTGGTATACAGTGATGCTTAAAATTAATTATACTCCTTTGTCCTGTGAGGTTATAAATAAGAAAAAAAAAAAGGAATTGTACTCCCTGCTTGAGCTTGAGAAGGTAGCACAGATACCTATTTATTTACAAATGTTCCTGGGAAAAACCAAAATAGAACATTTTTCTACACTACCTGACAGATTTAATCTGAATCTAAAGGGAGCATTCTAATGCTGCATCTAACCTTTAACCTAAGATGAACTGGGTTGTATAAATACAGCTCTCCCTTGGAGACCAAAATGACCTTGCCACATGAACAGTGAATACACCAGGTGTGTTATCTGCCCTCTAGAATTATGCATTTTACAATGCTGCAGCTGGAAAACGGACTAAAATGGCTGCTGGTGGAAACAGGGCGGAGAAGGAGGACAGTTTTCTAACAGATAAGTAACGTAGGGCGGTAATCCTGGTCGGTTTGATGACTTTTAGGACAGAGTAATGAATGATTTAGTGTCTTTGCCCCCCCCTCGATCCCTTTGGCTCAAAATTGAGCATTTCTAAAAATGTTACGAGAGCTTGATGGCAATCTTCTGCTCCTTCTTCATCATCCGCTGAATCTCTTTCTCCATCTTCTTCCTTTGCTGCTCCATGGACCGTTTTTCTCTCTCAGCCATCTTCTGTTGTCTGTTAAACAAAAGGCAAAACAAGCATACAGTTGCAAGCAATGTCTTTACAGCACACATCAGTGGAAGCTAGGTCAGCTGGGAATGGAGGAAAACAAAAATTTTGTTCCTTAATCTTTTGTGTTGTAATAAAGGCATACACTGTCACCTGCTGGTCGTTGTGTGAATTACTCCTCAAAGAGAAAAAAAATCAAAGTGAGCTATTTACATGTGCAAATATATACGGAAAACATTTTCATATTTAGTAAGGTGACCAGGAGGCCTATTTTAAGTGTCTTCCTTTCAACAAAATCTGTTTTCATAATGTTACACTGATACTGACACCATATGTTTGCCACTGATTTATATGAGAATCCTCTACAGTTCAAACGTGTCCTTGAGCCTAAAAGGTTTCAAACGTATGCACTTGTTTCTGTAACTCTTTTAGCTGCCTGCTGCATCATTATGATGAAATGAAAAATCCCAACAAACTGGTAGTGCAGATCTATGTGCCATATGTAGGCACAGAAAGGCGTTCTTGAAGAATTACCTGAGCACCTCCTCTGCCTCCCAGGCAGCCTCAGACTCGTCCTCCCAGGCATTTGTGTCCTCCTGCCAGTTGTCCATTTCTCCCAGTTCAGCCTGTACAAAAGGATAGTTTACAATACTTAGAGGATACTACTATGGTTATTAGATTTCTGAGCCATAATTGTCTTCCCTAGACAATTATATTTGGCATTTCCTTTAGCTTTCTTGGTCATTTTGACAGACAAAAATGGGGGTGATCTTACATTCAAATCTTGTCTTCTGCTTTTCAATGCTAGCCTAATTTCAACAAATGTTCCTTTCCCACAAATTAATATCTTTGAACAACACCTGATAAATCTGCATTTGCAAAGTAACATACAGAGTGTAAAAACACAAAAATAGTCTAGATATGCAAAACAAAAACTGGGGTCCTGACACATTGTTTCAATCTTTCCCACTTTCCAGCCGTTGCTTTCAGGGTTTGCTTTGTAATAAGTTGATTTTTCACACACACATTTAGTAGGTGACATTACTGTGTAAATGTATGGCCGTGTATTTGGACTAAGCTGCTTTCAAGTTTCGTTCCATCCTACAACAGAAACTCTGCTTTGTCCTAAACTTTTACAGCAACAACAAAAAAAAACAAAACAGAAAACTTGCTGGTATAAAACTCACTGAAGGTGGACTGAAGGTCATCATATCCTGAGAGGCTGCCAATCTGCTGGAGAAACCTGCTGAGCCATCAGGCACCGGGTAGTTCAAAGGCTCCCTTTTCTTCAGCACTATCTGCATCATGGAAACCAGAAAGAGACCGGAGCTAAAACCTAAACTGCAGAACTTTGTGACACATTACAATCTCATTATTTTGATGATGTTGTGTTTGATGATGTTTGAAGGTAAGTGCAAAATCTTCTGAATTTTCTTTTACCATTTACTTGTTTATTGACACTGTTCAATGACTGACATTTTGGAAAATGTGTTATTTGCCATCTCATCAACATGCACTTTATGTGTCCACTACAGGGAATGACCAGAGGCATGTTTTGAACAAATACTGGAAGCTTATTAACACAATGTTGCATGTTTGGTTCTGTCCTCCTGGTTAACTTCCTGGCATTGAAAGCTTACTTAATTCTACAGAAAAAACCATCTGACTCTTGGTTATGCTGGTGACGAGCTTGGTAGTTAACAAGATACAAAGTGTACGTTATAGTTTCAGTGTTTTACAAGTGAGGTGTGAGACCTCATCTGAAACATTTATACATTTCTATGTAGTAAAACATTAACCTTTAGGAAGAAGGGCTGCACTATATGTATGAAACAGTAAATGCCAGAGTGAAAGATTGCGATGACTGTTTGTGCCGTCATCTCCCAACGAAATTGAACACAAGATGTGTGAAGTAGGGAAAAAATTAAAATTACGATCACTACATTTCTTCTTCATATTGATCAATATCAATATTTATCATGATACAAACTGTAACAATGCTGCCAGTTTAAAGGGTGTCTTGATAAGGTTAATGTTAAATTACTTGTGCTACTTGAGCACGAATGCAGCCGCCTCTCTCTGTCTGTAGCACTGTCTGTAGTCTCGCTCAGTGTCCCGCTCACAGCACAGCTCTGATTGGTTACATGTCACAAGTAATAGCCTATTAGCTCTGAAGGCAAAGAGAATGGAGCTGCTACAAGTGGAGTGTTGTGTCAAAGCTTGTTGCTGAAGTTGCAGCAAACATCATAATCTTATGACCAATATGCCATTTTCTGTTACGCCACTGAAAATGGCTGGAGTCATGGCCCAAGGGATTTCACTCAAATCAGTCGCTGCTTCTTTTTGTCTTCATCTGTATTAAGATTATCACTATAACAGCAGCAGTAAAACTGTATTTAACACAATGGTTAAAGTTTGCAGTAATGTAATCGAGTGGTGGTGGTGATGGTAATTGACATTTGTGTTTGGAGGATAACATGAGCTCACTTTAAATGCTGCTTTGATGGCTCTTATTTCTGCTGTTATGATCTATCCATATCGAGTAGACGTGTCCAAAGTTTATCATCGTTATCGACATAAAGTTAATCACAATCCCATATTGAGTGGTATACTACAGTGGAAAATAATTTCCTGGGAGAAACCCTGCATTACTAGAAAGCTTACCACTACTTCCTGTCCTGGTGAAAAGCTGTGACAACACATTCATGCTTGTCATTAATGTTGCACCTGCCTGGTAATATTGGATCAGCAGCACAGTCTGTGAACATACCTTCTGTGTTTTCCTGATGGTGGGAGCCATGTCTTTGAAATAGTCGGGCTCTTCATCTACATCGTTGGGTGAAGGAGAAACATTTCCGTTGCCACCTTCAATCTTAATGCTTGTAGGACCATCTTCATCCCAAGAGCTCCATTCTTCAATCTCCGGCTGCGCAGACAAGACAATAAAACACTAATTGACGTCAAATTTATATTTATTTGTATGAACAAGTTTAGAATTTTTGTCCAATGATTATGTCTGTAGTTTGTCTTTTCAAATATTAACCCTGAGGTCTGAACTTTTTAGCCAAGTTGATGTTGATTGATGAAACACTGACCTTTTTTGGTGCTGATGATGAAAAATCCACTGTTGTCGGGAGAGTTATTTGATCACCACTGAGCTTGCGGCCCCTTCCGCTCCTGCAGAATGATAGAATAAATAATATAAAATAACAAAAGGAACTAATTTAACATTGTAAATAGTAGCAACTTATAGAAGATTGTTATCAAACACTAATGTCAGATCTCTTAAGTGTAAAGAGATTAATCTGCTGACAGGGATTTAAAGTCTACCTCATTAATATTCTTCTATCGTTATAGATGGACCCACCCTGGAACATGAATTGAGACCCTTTGGTGGTAAATCAGTATGCATGTGATCTACCACGCAATCATCTGGTTTATCCTCCATCTACCAGAAAATATACCATGGTGGGCAGTAGTGAGGGTGAAATTCAACTTCATTTATAGAAACTACCTATTTTGCAGTGCATCCGATGTGTACAGATTTTACCAGTCAAAGGTACTGGGCTAGGTCATTCCCACATGTGTTTAAAAGAGAATGATACGTATCAGGGTACTGGACATTACATCTTGTTCTGCGTTCGGTCTTGCTCACCTGCATATCAACCTTTTAAAGAAAGAAAGTAAGCTGGCTAGACATGTGCAGATCTTGAAAAGACGGAACTGAGTGATGGCCATGGTGGGATTGAGCTGGTGAGAAAGAAAAGACACAATATTAGCATTTAGATTTCCAATGATGCACATATGTGTCTTATTTTGGTCCAAAGCACAAGGATCTGTAGTAAAGCAAGCCTCCAGTGGACTAATATTTATACAGAGTAGCATGCAATCGACAATAGTTAGCCAAAAGATAGTATTATATTGGCGTATAACGTTATGAACATTATGTACCAACAACAATTCATATCATTCATAACCTTTGATTCGCTATCTTCAGCAATGAACAAAAACAAAGAGCAAAGGATAACGTTAAATATCATGCCTGCTATACTAATATTTATGCTAAATGAACGCAACCAAATTATGTCTTCAAGTTACATTTGGTCTTAGCCATCACACAAATAGATACTCACCTTTCAAGATGTCAATACACCGTATGCAGAGCAGCTGCTTTCTTCTTGTGTGGCAGAAGAGACAAGTTCATTTATTTGCTAACCGCTGCTTGCTAGCTTAGCCCACAAGAAAACATGATACTTCTGAATCCTTTAATTGTCTCCGCAGGACGACACATTAGCGCTGACAAATTATACCGTTGTCATGTCAAAACGACGCGTATAAGAGCTGTACAAACCAATGTGGTTTCATGACAAAACTCCTAAATTGGTGTCGTCTCTCATCTCTGTCCCGTGGCTGCCATCTTTGAGCTGGGAGGAGCAGGAACAGGGAAGTGCTGCGTGGTCCTGCAGCGTTCACGGACCGTCGGAAAACAGAGCGAGCCCGAATACTTGTTATTCCCACAGTTTAATTCATGAATGTATTATACCCACGGTAACTCCTGTTTTAAACAGCATTTTAGTCTGCAATACAAGGACGATAAATGGTCTATAACATTTTTATAGATATTTATAAGTATTGAAGTATGTGTGCGATATTTGACTTATCTGTAGAATATTGGACTATTGGACTTCTGAATGTATAGACACTGCTAACTGCTTATCTGATTCTTTTCTGTTTAAAAAAAACAGATATTGCACATTTTTTATTGTATTTCTTTCTTTCGAATATATTCTGTATTGTAGATATGTATTTGCAAACAATATGTGTGTATGTTTTGCATTTTTATATTGTATATTTATGTTTCTTGGTAATATACCAAGGCTGTTCCATTGCAATGTGAAAACTTACTTGGCATGCAATAGCACGTATTTGTTGTCACTGCACAGTGAGAAGGCGCATCAAGACAACGGAAGAACAGACTTAAGGATGCCTTCTGTCCATGCAGTATGCTTTTTTTCTGCACTTTATTTCTCTACCGGGGGAATTTACCTCCCCAAAAATTAAATGTTGAACGTTGTCTTCATTACTGGAGGCTAGTTTGTCGTCACACTGTCGTCACTACAAACTATCCAATCAACACACGACTTGGGCGGAAGTGGCATATTTGAAAACTGGCAGTTGAAGTCGAGCCCTTTTCCTGCCCCATAAATGAAAAGGGATTTATGACAGCGAATACACGGTGAGACCTTTTTTAATAGCATTATCCTGTTTTAATTTGTATTGAAAACGCTTTTACAGAGGTTTAACTTAGCGTCGGTTTGCGTGAGCCAATGGGGAACCAGTTCGTTGACAGTTATCGATAACAACACCGTTAACAACACATCTGCTAACGTTAGCTAGCTAATCGAGCTAACCCAGATTGTAAACACGAAAGAGTAAATTATTTTGTAAAGGAAGAACAGTGTTTTATTAGTTCTTGCTTCTAATATAACGCACAACACCGAATAACTTCATATCAGTACTTTATGTCAGAGGCGAAAGATGAACAAACAAGTCACAAACTGTTGAATATTTGTAGTTTTGTTAACGCCGTATCCTTGATGGTATGTTAAATGTCACATATAACGTTACCAGATCGGAATAGTATCTTGCAAGGACTTTAAAAGATCTGAGGTCATGTGTATCATTAATGCTCATTGCCATGACAAGTAAGAAATCAAAATGAAACCTTATTTAGGCTCACATCCACCTCTCAATTTCAGATGGAGGAAGAAGAGCACACGGACAGAAAGCAGCAGCTTGCCATGCTTTATCAAAAGCTCAACAAAATGAGAAAGTATTTTAATGAAGGTAACCGTACACCCAGTAGTTCTGTCATGTCATTGTAAGATCCATATGCTTTAGTATCCACATGCCCATCATAACACCTTGCACTTGTTACAGATGACACGGACAACATTAACCAGGTTATTGGCTCAAACTCACCTGAATCATGCCTCTCCTATTTGACGGACCTGGAGAAGAAAGGAGACCCTCACCTGGATCGAAACCACCTCACCAGACTTATTGACTTTTACACCAGAGTGTTCTCCAACATGCCACTGGGGAAACATTGTAATAACGAGAGCTATGCCAGGATGTTGGTACGGTTTGCAGAGCTAAAAGCGTGAGTAATATAAGTCATTTATTGTATATCAAAGACCTTTGTCATCATTCTAGTTTTAATTCTGTACTCATCAGTAGCCTGAGTAGGCTGGATTAAATAAATCGTTTTGATATGACATTTAGTGTGTTTTTCCTGTTTTTCTTTGATTAGAATTCAAGATGTAAATGAGGCAGAAGCAAACTTCAACGTGGCAAGATCTCACTGCCAGGACTTTGCATTTGTTCACATTGCATATGCAAAGTTTGAGCATACTCAAGGTAGAGAGGTGTGCTTTTTGTTCTTGTCCATATAAACACATCCTCATGACATGTTATCTGGGCTATTTTAGTGTCTGCTATATCATGTCTGCAGGCAACACAAAGAGAGGCATTCACATATTGCAGAATGCCATTGAATTGGGTGCCAAACCAATAGAGCTGCTGGAGGCTGCCTTGCAAAGCATGCAGACAGGGAAAACGCAGCTTCTCTGGTCAGAAGATAAAGAAAATGTATCACGTGAGTGTTTATTCATGTTTTCTTCGATGACTTTGTATGGTTAGATTACTTGATTGGTGTACAGTAATTCAGAAAATCCGTTTACTGTTGCATTATTATCATATGATATATTAACTTATTATTGTGTAATTTTCATATCTTTCTGTGCTTACTTTCTGCCAGTAGTGTCGAACAGTAATGTGCAGGATTCTGTCAAAAAGGGCTCTGCATTCCAGAAAGTGAGCAGAATATCAGATGGGACAGGCGAATTGCAGCTCTCCAGTATTTTTGGTTCAGGGTAAGAATGCATAAGAATGACCACTTTCAAGGTTTAATAAGGCCTGCGTTTGATTCGGGAAGGTTACATCTTGTGTTGATCTCTGGCCTGCAGGACAGAGCTCCTCTGTGGATCATCAGATGACCAGCTGCCAGGCTGGAGATCTGCATCTCAACGCAAGAGAGCAGTTGGCGTGGTAAGAGTTACATTTAACCTAATTGTGGTGTGTGTTTTTAAATTGCAGAAAATTAATTTCCAAATAGTCCTTGAAGTTTTGAAGTTATGTTCTGACCTTCTTGTATTCCAGCCGGGGAGAGTTCCCGTAGTACCTTTCTCTATCCCAGAAAAGGATGATGATTACGACGATTACAATAATGGGAAGCCCTCAAAGAGAAGTGATGCATCCTTCCACAGCACTTTGTCCAGGTTATTGTTTTTTTTTTCTTGCCAGATTAAATATTACATTGTTGATAGGTAATGATAGGTTAGCATCACTGATACATACATACATATTTACACTGAAGTGGCATCTTATAAAGCCATAGTGGAGAACACATAGGTGGTTTGATGTAAAAAAATAGTTGGAGCCCATTTTGTTGAACATGCAGTGCTGTTTACTCAGCAGAAAATGATCTACTTTCTTGACCTATATTCTAAAGCGCTGCTCTTTTGTTATGCATACTTCTGAGAAAGCACAGGGCACACCCTTGAAAATGTATTGAATCATGACATCAGTGTAATGTATGAAATATAATGTTACATCGTTGATGAGCACCTAAATTAATTGGACAATAAATCATTTCAAGCTTTATTGACATTTGATTTAATTCTGTCTCAGGCAAACATCTGGTTCAAACATGAACCCAGTATTTGGGCTATCATCCGCAAAGAAAAATCCTGTCCATGGAGATGTTCAAGTGAGTATAAGCGACCTACAGCAACATTCACTGGGTTTCATTGTCAGTGTGCTGCTAATCACAGATGTTTTCTTCAAGTGTAATATCTTTCTATTATGTTGCTGTGTTCTCAGCCACCAGCTGTCAGCCCAGAGCATTGCCCCTGGGTGGACCAGGGAGCCGTGGACTCCACCACCACACTCCTTCACACACATGACACAAGGGACAGCTCAAGAATGGAAGGTACTGTGTAAAAACTTGACAGTATGCTACATTGAATGACCTGCCATTTGTTGAGTAATTCAGAAAATCAGAGTTCATGATGTTAAAGCCTTTAGAACTGCGTCAAGAATGTGCATTTTGTGTTTTGACTGTTTTGATGGTATATTCTTTTTCCCTGGCAGATGAAACCTGCAACTTTGACCAGGTTGTCCATACAAATTCTCCGGAGTCATGTTGGGCATATCTGATGAACCTGGAGAAAAGAGGAAACCCTCACACAGACATCAACCTCCTTAATAAGCTCAAGGACTGTTACTCTAAAATCTTCTCCAAGCTGCCAATCAGACAATTCAGCAAAAACACCAGCTATGCCAGAATACTGGTTAGATATGCAGAGCTCAAGGGGTGAGTGTGGAGGAAACTACTGTGTCTGCATTACAGCCTTGGGCCTTTTGTGGGGTGCATTAGTAGGCTTTTAACTGCGGGTGAGTTTAGTGTAAGATTGTGATCATTATCACAGCATTACTTTTTTTATTAGTGTGTAATTATAGTTAAACCTCAGCCTATAATTTTTAATGTTAAAGGTGTCACACTGATTGGCAAACATATTTCCGCGTCATCCAAATATGACGCAATTACCCTGCAATTATGTGGACAGAAGCCAAACAATATTATTGTCTTGTTGCCCAGCCCCAGGCACAGTGGAGTGTGTTATTGCTAGTGATATAGATTGACTGAATTTTTGCCTCTGTATGAAACTGATTAAATGTTAACATCATCCAACGTACAAAAGCCTCCGTTCCTAGATGTACTGGCTATCTATTCTTGCTCTGTCAGTTAAAATCTGCGCCTGCAGCTTTTCAACCCCCCAAAAAAGGCTATGGTTGGCAGAGTGTTGAATTTTAATCTCTGAATTTTAACATCAAAGCTCTGAGAGCAGCTTTTAAAGTATAACCTCATTTCTTTCTTTTTTCTTTTGAAGGATTGAAGACGCTGATGAAGCCCAAGACCACTTTATACTTGCGAGATCCAACTGTAAAGGCTTTGCCTTTGTCCACATAGCACATGCTCAGTTTGAGGTTTCTCAAGGTAGAATAGCTTTGCATTCAATTAAAATTTCCAGAAGTGTGTTATATGGAATAGTCATAGATCAAATGCACATATACACATCTATGGATACATATTTCATGGAATACATACAGGTTAACTTTTGGCAACATTCAAATTAGATTAATAGCCAGTTGTTATTATTCACATTATAGTGAAATTGTAATTTGTCCTCCTTTCTTTTTAAGGTAATCTGATCAAAGCGACTTCAATACTCCACAAAGCCCAGACATTAAATGCCAAGCCAGCCGAGCTCCTGGAGATGGCCTTAACTAACCTGAAGGCTGGGGAGAAACAGCTTGTGCCCACTAGGGAGGAGGAGCAGCACCCCACAGGTAGAGGTTCATTGAAGAGTCATTAGGTTAAATCACTGAGTTGGTTTTAGTTTGAAACTGAAATAATAATCTACAGTTTTTCTTGTAGATGTGCAAACAGGTGTTCCAGTATGTGTGACTACTTGCGGGGGAAACCAGGAAGTTAAGCTTCCTGCTCGGGTCCCTGTGAGCCGGCCAGTGGAACAGCCTAAACTTGCCTTCAAGGAGCCCATATCCGAGTGGAAGATACCAAGTCTGATCAACCGGCACGTTTCTCCAGAGGTCTGATGACATTCTTTATCTGCTACTATTTTCTATGCAATGCCTTTTTAGAGCAAATGATTCGTAAAAATAAATGATTACTCATTTTAACCACGTTAAAACCACTGTAAACCGTCCTAGATTAGCACTCAAAACCTTACATTCTAAATGATTTTCTTCCTAGGATAAACGCACAACACCTCCCGAACCCAGACCTGTTCCACGTGTGCTGGAATCACTCCCCACTCCATCCCTCCAACTTCCATCCAGACTGAACCCACAACCAGTCTGTCAGACACCGAACAGCTACAGAAACCCCTCTGCTAACAGGTATTGTCTTGACTTATATGTGCTGGTCTGGAGCATAATCAATAGCGCTTAATTTTCTTTAAAGGACTTAAGAACTCTCTGGCTTCTTCATGTTACTTTACGTGCTTCTTTGTGCGATTATAACATTTTCTCAGTCACACGTCTTCTGTCTTATCCCCCTTCAGCTTTATTACTCCTGTTGGGAGGAGAGTCCCTGAAATGTCTTCCTCTGCAGTGGCAGCACACAGAGCTGGACCCGTTCAGCAGCCCTTCACACCACTAAACCATGGACCATGTTTCCAAACTCCACAGGTACAGCATGTTCATAGTTTGGCTCTCATCTTGTGTATATATATTACATGTCTTCATATAGAAGATATCTGGGCCCCCTGTGTGATGAAGCAGAGATGGAATGTGTTGTATATCTGGACATGTAGAGTAATGTAGCTTGTCTTGAAGTATAAAATGTAGAAAAGCCTTTATCTGTTTTGAAATTGCAAGAAACCATTTAAAAGTACTGACCGTATACTTTTGGTCTGAATCTCATTTTAGGCTTCCTTTAATACATTGTCAAATGAAACCATTACCATAAAGGGCAAGCAGTTCTTCATACTCAAGATGATTGGACGAGGTGGATCCAGCAAGGTAAAACATTAATAGGACATTCATCTTCTGTTCCAGCATTAATAGATTTGCTTTTATTGTTGTTTGGAGCTACAGTTAATGATTTATTTATATTTTCTGTTTCTTTCAGGTCTACCAAGTCCTTGATCACAAAAAGCAGCTGTTTGCTGTGAAATATGTTGACCTCGAAGAGGCCGATGCTCAGACGATAGATAGTTACAAAAATGAGATTGAACACCTGAACCACTTGCAGCAGTACAGCGATCAAATTATCAAGCTCTATGACTAGTGAGTAAAGCTGAATTCATTTATTTATGTATGGAAAGATGGTGTTGCAGCACTTCATAGTCATATTTGCAATCAAGCTTTTGAGGTCTGCTTGTAATTATGATCTCTCTTACAAATACCATGATGGTCGTGTATGTGTTTGCAGTGAAATAACCAACAGCTACATCTACATGCTGATGGAGTGTGGAAACTTGGATCTGAACACTTGGTTGAGAAACCGCAAAGCTGTGAATCCATTGGAGAGGAAGTTCTACTGGAAGAACATGCTGGAGGCAGTCCAAACCATCCACAAACACGGTTAGAGCTTCTAGTTCTCAATACCGTTCTTTGATTCTCTTAATTCATTGTCTTAATTTCTAAACCCTGCTTATAATTATGTCTGTCACATCTGTGCAGGAATTGTCCACAGTGACTTGAAGCCAGCAAATTTTGTCATAGTGAATGCTTCACTGAAGTTGATTGACTTTGGCATCGCAAACAGAATCCAACCAGATGTGACGAGCATTATGAAGGATTCACAAGTAAGATCACAAGTCGTACATTGAATGATCTTCTTCCATGTAGGTTTATCATGCTGTGGATTCGCACACTTAGGGGGAAAACAAATGACATCCAGGTGTAACTGTACTTGATATGCATTGATAACACGATCATCTTCACTAGCTGAAACCAGTTGCATTCATGGAAAGAAACTGAGCAGACAACCAGGAGACAAATGATGAATAAACATACTGTACTCATTCTCATGAATGTCCTGCAACCAAAATAGATGCCATGTATATGAAATTTTGTGGGGAGATAAAGATTTTTTTATGACATAATTAAGCTCCTACCGTGTAATATGTGATTGTCTAATGCAGGTTGGAACCTTGAACTACATGCCCCCTGAAGCCATTAAAGACACTTCATCCCAGCCAGGAAAAGCACGCTCAAAGGTGATCTTATGAAGTCAATTAAACATTCAGAGCAATCATTTCTGATTGCAGTACAGTAGTGTGTATACATATATATATTTTTATGTCCTCCAAAGATCAGTGCCAAAGGTGATGTGTGGTCCCTTGGATGTATCCTGTACTGCATGACTTATGGGAAAACACCCTTCCAAAGCATCACCAATCAGATCACCAAGCTGCACGCCATCATCGATCCTTCACATAAGATTGAATTTCCCGACATCTCAGAGAAGGATTTGCTGGACGTGTTGAAGGTGAGAGACCTATATTAGGGTGATGTGAGCACACAAGATACAGGTCATTTCTGATTCTCTTACTTCCTTTTTCTTCTCTTACTTATCTAATTCTTATTGTCTTACTAGTCTTGCCGCATTCAGTATTTTTACATTTCTTAAAAAAATTACAAGGCTAATCAGTCAGCGTCCTAGTAGATATGGCTGAAGGTCTAAGTGAAAATAAATCTCTATAATCTGTTTATTAAGTACAAATGTAAGCTATGAAATAATAATAATATGAGTAAGCTCATTATTTTGGGAAAGAGGTACTGGTCAATTATTTAGATTTTTTATTAGTCTTTCTATTGATCAATTAAAAAATTGACGCTTTATACAGAACATACACTTAAATAATTGAGAATTTAAAAGGACAGAAGCTAAAACAGGCTGCCTTGCAACAGTTTTAGTATGACTGTTTACATTTCATTTAAAGAAGCCTTAAACATACACTGAGACCATACTTTGCTCTACAGATGACTTCTGTATGTTTTTGGTCGAGTTAAGATATTGATGCATATTTAAGTGCAAGTTAAACTGTAACTCTTAAATGAAATACGAATGAACAGTTTTTTTTATTGTCTGGTTGTTTCAGAGGTGTTTGGTACGAAGCCCCAGAGAGAGAATCTCTATTGCAGAGCTGCTGGAGCATCCATACCTCCAGCTGAAGCCACAAGCATCACCTGAACCTGGTAAACACACACACACACACGCCATACTCTTACACTCACAGTCTCTGTGTGCTTGGAAGACGTCTCTGGTTGTTCACCGTGTGACACTGACCTGTTTCAGAACGTCCATGTAACAGTGATCTCAGGAAGATCCTGACAGACCTCGCAGCCCTCCAGTCTCCAAACAGCATCATCCGAGCCGCTAATGTAAGATTTACTTTGTAGAAACCTTTTCTCCAACTGTGAGCGTCTTAAACACTAACTCTGCTCTTTGCTTTTCACAGAATCTGGCAAAAATGTGCAGCAGCGGCAGGAAGCTGGATGTTGCAGAGTGTGCAAAGCCATCAACCTAACTATCCTGGAAAATGTGATGTTCCTTTTTCTTTTCTTTTTTTTCTTTTTTCTTTTTTTGACCCCACTTAACCACTTCAGTACAGTAACAGTATTTTCTATAGATGTAGAACTAACATATCTATTTGTTTTTCTTGAAAGAATATCACTATATTGCTTCATTTTTACTTAAGTCCTCTGATAATAAATGTAAGTATACAGCATTGTTAAATAAACATACTGGATGCTTGGGAGTATTTTAATTGACTCTGCTTGAATTTATCAAAGTATTCACTAAATTAGACCAAAAATGGAAGATAAACGTGATAGGGATGTTTATATTCTGCAGTTTTTCATTTGCCATTAAGTCAATTCTGTTTTTGTGTTTTCTCATTTTATTCTTTTCCACTGGGAAATTATTTGGGTTCAATGAAAAGCATCATTTCCTGATGACAATTAGTCGACAATAACACAAAAGGAAGGTCAAAGATCCTGGAATTGTCCCTGTTTACAATTGACAGAGTTCAGACATTTCAATAAATCTTATGGGGAGAAAACTTTTAAAGACCACAAATATTTCTGGAGAGCTTTTTCAAAGGACAGTACCTCAGGCCTATTTGTCTGGCTGAGGCCCATCTATCAATAAAGACAAGCTTGTGTTTGTTCAGCAGATTAAAAAATAAATTATTTTACAACAGAGAAACATGAACTACATCCAAAAAAATGATATGATTTTATATGAAGATTGTGTCATATTTTATTATGCCAAATTGGGTCTTATCTTCTGTGTGTTGGAGGTTGAGCTTTTCGAGCATGATGCTGCGACAGGTACTGTTCATTTAAAAGATCAAGTAGTGTAGGAAAAGGTTTGTGCCCACACAGTGACACCCCTGAGCATAACTCAGACATATAGTATGTTTATATGTAAATTTTAATTTAATTTAAGAAATGAACCAGCTGCACATTATTATTATTTTTCAGTTATTTTAGAGGTGTAGCGATACATATAGGCTATACAAAGAATGTAGATGTATGAAGCACACTTATATAAACGCACCAATGAGGAGTTGTTAATCTAGAAACTGGACCCAAACTTAAGCACAGCTAACTTAGTTCTCCCTCTAGCTCTTATAAATGTGAACGTAGTGACAATATGAGGATGGATCTTAGGATGAGGGAAGGAATTTCATCCTCATAGTGGATGTTAAAGAGAGTGGCAAAGCAAAATGTAGATCAGACTGTATTCTGTTTCAGTGTTTAGTGGGTAACCACACAAATAAAATGGGCTCATAAACAAAGGAGATGAATGACAGCTCTGGGAGGAGGAACAATTTGCAGATAGCAAAATTTTCACTGTGAACATGGAAGAGAAAGATGAGGCATAATAGTAATTTTAATGTATTATGTTTTATTATTTTACAGGGTAATGTCTTCAGTAACAAAAGACAAAATGTAGATTTTTGATTTTGGCTTTCTCATCTGATGCTGTGTTGGGAACTTTCATAACCTTGAAAAGTGAAACATTTCAAAGCCTTTGGCTAACCTTAAATATGCTGCATTCACCAGTGACTATCAGAACTGATTGAGGCTAAAAGGGATTGAAAGTCCAGACTTTATTAGTGGAGAGCTGATGCACATTTAACCATGCAAAGCCAAGACTGGCTCCACTGATTTCACTGTCAGTGAATGACATGAATTTTTTCCACTTGTGTGCGTGTGCGTGTGCGCACTGACAGTCTCCACCACGCACAGAAAAAGATAATAATAAAAAAAAGCACACCGCCCTCCTTTTCACCCAATCACGGCCTTCATCTGCTCATGGAGGCTGGCATGAGGATGGCAAAAATAAACAGGAGCACTCACTCTGATGCTGTTCCCAGGTACCACAGAGAGCCCACCTACCTTTCCACTGCTTTCACCTTTCCAACAAACAACATAAAACGGCTTTATCTCACAAAAAGTAAAACAAATAGAATATATTGATCAAAACTATATAGGCTGCTGCTGTTGAATACAAACAAAATAAAAGATTATTCTCGATCCGGTGCTGAAATGTCTTTAGCCAGTACGTTAGTATTTATTTTAGAACACTAATAGAAAACTTCAGTATCACGTCGGGATTAAAACGCCCAAATAATGCCAAATATATGACCCAGAAGTGGGGTGGCAATTCTCCTAATAATCCAGTTTCTCTCCACCGAGGGATGCTTCTCGCGGCAATAGACGATCTTCACACTTTGATTCATCTTGCCCTTCCTGGTCAGACACAACAACAGTCATGGCGGCCGCTGCACGGTTCTTCGCCCGAGGTGCTCACTCAAAACTTTCCATCTCCGGTGTCGGCCCCGGGGCTCAGAGCTCTCTCGGGGCCGCTCTGTTGAAGCTGTCGCCGAGCTGCAACTCCCGTGCAAAAACACAACGAAGACATGCGTCGCACTTTACCTTCCAGCCTGACCCCGAACCGACACAATATGGTGAGTGTGTGGCTAGCCGGCTAATGCTAGCTGCCTTCACAGGGGAAAACTTGTGTAGTTCGCACAAGTTAGCTGTCAGAAAGACGAGTGGCTGAGTAACATGGGGGACTCTGTCTGGTTAGGAGACATGAAAGAGTTGTGATGGCGTTATTATCTGTTTGGTTGTCAAGCCAAGGCAGAGACTAATGTGTTAGTCATGTTACCGCACAGTCTGCGACGTCAGTGTCCACGATGTACACCTGAATATTCAGAGATCCTCTACAGACACATACAAATGCTTTGCTAGGAATTATAATTTGTGCATGATAAGTTATTTCAACAAAGGTTTCACCATCTAGATGAAATAGCTGTCATCTACAGTAGCTTATCTCTCTCATTGAAAAATCCAGAATTGATGACTGATTTATTTATAAATGCAAACTATTGTCCATGTCAGAAATGTAACCACTAAGACACAAGATGCCTCCTACCTCCCTGAGAGGTCAGTTCCTGGTGTGTGATCACTGGAGGTTTCAGGTGTCTCCATCACACTTGTATTAAGTTGCACATTGAACTGTGATTGGCTCCAAACCAGTGGTGATCATCTCATAAAGGGATGTTTTACGTTGAGATTTAAAGTGACTAAAGAGAAGCTGTCTGTGTGATCTGAGTGCACTAAAGTTCATCTGACCAGGATACTGGCACTCAAAACTATTGCAACTATTCTTGGTGGATCCAGATAGACAACCCAGTGCTGAGTAACCACCAGCAACACTTGATCGTCTGTTCCTTCTCTGTAACACAGAAAAGTGTGACCCATTGATTGAATCTCTGCCAAGTTTCCTTAATGTGGTTTCTTTTCTGTGAGAACTGGTATGGGCACATATAGTTGTGTTCAGCAGGGTGCTGTTTGTAAGATCCAAATGCACAATGATGAATTGTTGCTTGTGTCAAGTTCTGTGTTTTTTTTTTATCCTAAAACTTTATAGGTCCCACCCAGAAGATGAACTTGTTCCAGTCAGTTACAAGTGCCTTGGACAACACTCTGGCCAGTGATCCAACAGCAGGTAGGATGGTAAAACAGGAAATTTAGTTCTATAGCTGCTAGTGAAATGTCTAATCTCTGAGTCTATTAATTTTTTTTTAAAGAATTCAGTGGCATTTTACATTTGTTTTCATAGCCTTGTAAGACTAGCCCTTTAAGCCCTGTGAGTTGTTCCAATAGGACATTTTTCACATTTATTATACTCAGTATTTACAGATTAGACATATCTAACAATCATGTTCAGCGTCAGGTAGGATTGGCTCAAGCCCTCTAAGGACAAGCAGTATAGATAATGGGTGGATTTACATAACAAAACATGGCACCTTTGAAATGTTTGAATGGAAATCCTCTGCTTGTTACACTTGTTAGAGTGATACTGCATCTCAGTAGAGCTTTAAAACCTGCACTACAAGGTGAACGTATTGTAAGATGACACTGTAATGGGATTTGATGTAACCAAATCTGTAGTGGCTTCCTCATAATAATGAGTCATTGCTGTTACTTACAACACTGCCCGCTGACTTCTTTCTAAAGCTCAGAAATGTTGCTTGATCACTTCTCAGAGCCAAACAGTCCATCAGATAACTATTGGCAGGGCTACAGGTGTGTTAACAGTAATCATAACTTTCGTTTTTACTCGCCTCATGTTGTCACATGTTGTGCTTTTGCACTGAAATATTCTTGCTTATTCTATTCTCACATGTCAGTGCAGAGAATCTAAAGAGAACGTGCCATTTTATCGCTGACTCTATTGTGTGTTTATTTGCAGTCATCTTTGGGGAAGATGTTGCCTTTGGTGGAGTGTTTCGATGCACAGTGGGTCTGAGAGACAAATATGGTAAGATGCTTCATTCCCCTTCAATGGTTTTCCCCCATTGAAAAGCCTCTACTATTGAGTGAAGTAAAAAAAGAAAAAAAATGAACCTGTTCTTCTGTCTGCTTCACATGACTTTGCCGCTAGATGGCAGCAGAGGACTATAAAGACTCCCACTGCCTTCTTTCTCGCAAGGTCATATCCCTGTTCACTGTTCACCTAGAGGACCAGAAGGATCTGTTTGCACTTATTTGTGCATTGTAGCAGGGAGGCCTTACAAACCTGACGCAGTGAGCGGATATAGCATGTCAGTGCTCACTGCTACTAGTTGGGTCTGGAAGCTACTGTTTTTATTCTGGTGCTCAACTGTTGCTTTTATTTAAAACAATACATTCAAAATTCATCAGATTGATAGAATAGCTGCAGCAACAGCAGGGAGACTCTTAAGCTTTGGATTAAAGGCCTCGAGCCCCCTCTCTGGTGCTTATGTTCACTTTTGCTACTAACTGATATATATTATGTTCTGATGATCAGTAAGAAATTGCAGGGCAGGAATATTAAAGATATATTTGAGTATATATTATAGTTTTCTCTTAAAAAGCAATAAAGTTTCCAATTTATGGTCACAATTAATTCAAAACAAACTAAGTAAGTAGTGACAACGTGACAGTGAGCCAGCAGAAACAATACCAGGACCCTGAAACTGAAGCAGCTAAATTCAGCCATCATTCATTTTTATCATTTACACCTTTTGATTTTCCCAAAGCAGCATGTCTTCCATGAAAAAGGCATATTGGGATGTAGCTCCTTCTGCAGTTTGCTTTGAAGTTTGAACCCACAGAGAGCTCTGCATCTGCACTTTATTACATTAGTAATTTATGTTTCTACTCAGTATTAGTCAGTGGGGATTTTCCCTTCGAAAGGAGCTGGCAGCTCCAGTTTGATTCCGTAGTTGACAGTCAGAAAATAAACATGAATCTCAACGGGGAAAGAAATGACCAAAGACATGGCAATACTATCAAGCTGTTTTCTACAGAAGACTCCAAGACTGATGCTGAGTTGAAGAAAAGTAACCAGTTGCCCCTAGATTTATTGAAAATTGTACAACATTTTTAATGAAAATGTTTTTAAGCAAATCCGGGAACAGCCAATTTGCAAACTCCATTTTTCCCCTCCAAATGTCAATAAGCAGCCCAGGATGTCTGCAGCTGCAGTCAGATCCTCTAAAACTGGTTGACTAAACACAGTACAGAAACTGTGATGACAGCACATAATTGTGTTTCTTGTTTGTCGTGGTATAAAAGTGCTGTAAAATAATTAGATGCCAGTAGATTGCCTTTCTGTTTGTTTTGAGTTCAATTTCAGTTTATTTTGTGTGTTTTTGTTTTTTTTCTTTTCAATAGCAAGGAGTCTCAAATCCCCCCAACAGTAGCTGGCTTTTCCTTTTGTTTTCATTGACGTCAGAAGTGTTGACCTTTTGGAGAGGGATCATTATTTTCCATCTCATCCTTGTGTACAGTGACGAGCGCAAAGCTGTTTTTATCCCTTCCACTACTGAAAGGGATGACACCCACAGCCATTATACAGAAAACGGGTTAATGCAGGGCAGACACTATACGAATTATTATTTTTTTTTTTTACGAGGCGGATGCATTCACCCCGGTGATCCAGCTCTCTCACCACTGGCCTCTTCTGAAGGCTGTTTCCCTGAAAACAACAGCACACATTGACCCTCTGCTCTGACCAGCTCTCCCTCTCATTGAAGTGTGTAGCCTTTTTCACTGTCTGTGTCAAACAGCGTTGACTATAAAAGTTACTTATCCAAACATGTCCTCTATTTAACAACACAAAGATCCCTTCAGTAGTCAGAACAACATCACTTGGTTGTATTTTACCTGTCATTAGTTGACTTAGTCTCATTGCTTTGACACACAGAAGCACACACACATACACAGACACACACACACACACATACACACATCCATCCATCCATCCATCCATCCATTATTTTTCACATGTCACTTTCACATGAAGTTGCATGTTCGAGGTTGGCTTCAGTCTGAGCAGCCAGGCACTACATTTTGATCGCTTAATTGGTCATTCCTCTAAGGCTTTGTGGTGCTGTGGTTGCTAATTGAACTTTGTGAGCACAGAGCAGGGCACATAAGGGCAGAGTTTCACTGCTGAGAGGCTCACTTCCCAACAAAAAAAAAAAAAAAAGAGTCTGGATTGGCAAATACACAAAGATGAGAGCAAAAATAACACTCACAACTCAAATTTAGAGTCCCACTCTTGTGGCTCCTTTTCAGATTATAGGGTGGAGAATGGAAAATAGTTTTTTTTTTTTTCTTTCTCTCATCTGTTTTTACTCCGTGGGGGTTGTGTGTGTGCATTGTAGGCTTGGTTAGCTACAGCTGAAGAGTAGTCCGCAGCTTGTCACTTCATTTATTTCAGGACTGCATGGCATTTTAAGAGTCTATTCTTTGCACTTTTAAGAGTCTATTCTTTGCAGTCTCATCGCTTAGTGTGCAGTACGGGCCTCGCTCTGTTATCAGATAAATCCTGCAATTCCTTAGACACCCTCTACAGATGTGATCAGTGCTCCCAAATCAATCATTAAATACAATGGGCTTTTCACCGAGCCCAGCCAGCATAGCGGCAGCCAAACTATAAAGTGAAAGGTGATTCAACAACTTGAATAATTTTGATTGCCTTCCTCTACTGGTAACTCAACATCTTATTCGTCTTTTCCTCCTCTCTTCTACTGTCTTCCCAGGTAAGGACAGAGTCTTCAACACTCCCCTTTGTGAGCAGGGGATTGTGGGATTTGGTATTGGTGTTGCTGTTGCTGGTGCCACAGCCATTGCTGAGATCCAGTTTGCTGACTATATCTATCCTGCCTTTGACCAGGTAAGATTAACGATAACTGTCATTAATGGTTAATCTGCAGATCGTGACATTACAGCATATAAAATGTCAGAAAGTAATCAAAAGTACAGATTATACTTTCTTAAAGCCTAAGGTTACGTCTTCAAGTATCTTGTTTTGTTTGATGAAAAGTGCAAAATCAAAACCTATTCAGTTTACATACTAGAAAATGATTCACATTCTAATGATCACATTTTGGAACTGGAATTGGCAAATGTTTGGCATTTTTGCTTAAAACAGTTATTTGTTCATCAAAATAGTTTCATTTTGCCCCGATTGACTATTCGGTCGACTGACATTGTCGCAGCTCTGCAGGTCTATTGGTCAATGGCATACTATCACAGACTAATACAATGTCAATGCAAGACAAGAACTATTGATGTTCTAGAGACAAGCAGTTTCTTATTATTTGTACAGTTGGAAATGAAACTGTAATTTTTAGGCATCTTATGCTTGTTTTCAATGCTATGTGGTCCAGGAGGAAGCTCTTTCTTAGCAGCGGATCACAGTCTCTGGCATTTTGTAGGTGTTTTGTGAAAGAGACAGACGTTGGAATGAGGGGAAAGTATGCTGACGTAACTAAAGCCTGCCTTTTGCATCAAAAGTCCTTCACGGTGTTATAACTCAGGACGCACTGACATCGTAGTTAATGCTGGAATCGGCATACCTTACGTCTTCCAGTGATAGCTGTTTTTCTGATTCCTAGTAACTTCAGATTATTCCTCAAAATTATCAAATGTAAATCTTTTGTTCAGTATAAAAACAATACTAAAGTGAAAAAAAAATCTAAGCATGTTTATCGCAAATGGAGGTAGAATAAAAGGAAAAACATGGTAGAAAAAAATGAGCTATTTTTACATTTAACGTCAGTACTAAGAACAAGGACTTGTCATCTACATGTTTTTCTTAGATATAATACAATTCATACGCTAAATAATGGCACATCTGAACGGCCTCGTCATGACATTGAGTAAAAGCAGCATTTAAAAGGTTAAAAAAACTGTCAACGGGAAAATGCGGTGGCTCCTCTGACAGGCATGCTCCTTGTTGTGTGCACATGTTTGATAAACAGACCTTTAAGTGTCTTTTTTTCATAGTCTACATTATAGCTCAGAAAAATCTGTTAAAAGAAGCCTTTTTCCATTTATTCCCATTGTGAGTCTTTACTGTGGAAGATTAATGAGGCTGTGGCTGAGCAGGACAGTGGGCAGCGCTGCTGTTTTACCATGCATACATGTTGACACTAGTGTCATTCTGTGTAGTCTCAACCTCCACAAGATGAATGTGAGTGCCTATATCAAGGCAACATAAAACAGAATATGTGACGGTAGAGCCAGTTTCTAAGAGGCTCCTGCTGTGATGCAGATCAACGGTGGATTAAATCTGGTGTCGGGCCTTGAGTGGGCTCCTCGCTCCTTCTGTGCTCTCGCTTAAAATGATGCCGTCCAAACTGACCTTAGGGGGACACATAAGCTGAATTAACAGCCCACCTGAGTCTCTGGGAGGAAAACTCGAGATGCCTTTTTGGAGGATGCACAGTATCAAAAATCATAGAAGTAGCTGAAAGAAACCCGACACTGGAGGTGATTTTGTTCGTTAAAAATAAGATAGGGTTTTTAAAAAGTTTAAGTGGAATAGCAGAGAGACTGGCTCGGCACATGAAGCCCAAATCCAGTGTCCACTGGTGTGGTCTCTATTGGTAATAGCAAAAGAAAACACCCTATTTTCTTGGGTGCTTTTTGTGAAATAAATCCAAAGAATGTGCTTTTGCTGTTGAACTAACCGAGGTGTCTGATAAGAATCTATTAAGTTTCATCCTCTTATTATCAACGAATAATTTGTTGTTGTGTTAATCTGATTCATTTTGGGTTTTTTTTCCAGATAGTCAATGAAGCAGCCAAGTATCGCTACCGTTCTGGCAACTTGTTTGACTGCGGCAACCTCACCATTCGGGCTCCATGGGGGTGTGTCGGCCATGGATCACTTTACCACTCCCAAAGCCCTGAGGCCTTCTTCGCCCACTGCCCTGGCATCAAGGTCAGCCATGTGGTTTATTACAGATTCTGCCTTGTATCTGTTTCCTTTTTATATTGTTTTGTCACATCTTGCCCCAAAACATATTCAAAAGTATTCTGGCAGAACATCAATGTGTTTAGACTGGTCTGACATTAGTGAGGCACAATTAAGATTTTTTTTAGGCACCGGTATAGTTAAGCTAATACAACCACATCAGTGAAAGTAAATTTAGAAAGATGCCGAGTGGGAGAAATATGTACAATGAATACAAATGAATTTCAAGGTCATCTTCGAGTATATTTGAATGTTGTGGGCACACAAAGTTGGTGAAGCGTGTTGGAAAAAGTAGCAACAGGACTAATTCAGCTGTATAATCATAGTTGTATTCAATCACAGATGAGGCTGCCCTTTTTAAATCAGATTTTTAAATTTCATTCACAAATGGAAGCACAGCTGTTAATCACTCCAACTCAACTGTGTAAAAGTACTTCATTTGAAGTAGAATCCATGTTTGTTGTGGTCAGCTGCTTCTGAGATTCCTTTTACAAGCTACGGACACTTGATAGATAGAAGATTGCTCCAGGAAATGCATGACTGGTGTGCACCACTGTTGTGGAAAATTGAAAAAATACCTGTCCTGTCATATAAATTCAGTTGAATACAAACTTCATACTCGATGCTAAACATACCTGCAAGCTTCAGACTTGTAAAAAGGCAAGAAGGAGCCAGCTGCTTCATGTTTCTATGCGTGAACAGGGCCTGAGGAGAAAAATGACTCTGTCAGACACTCATAGTCACTGACATAAAATTAACAGCATGTGCTCAAAGTAAACAAAGTTAAAATGTCAAGATATGACTTCCCTCCCTTGTGTTTTCTTATACTGAGCACACATATAATCCTCATCGTCAAGGTTGCTCATATGCGGCAGACAGGGAACGACTGTGGTTACAGCCACAGTTCTTCCATTGTGAGTAACCATCGCTGAGAGCAATAAACATGTTGTCTCGCAGCAAAGGTCAGGCTGATAAATGTTGATCTTTGTGTAAACTATCAGCACTCTTAGCCTCATCTGGGGATCAGTCCAACCACACAGCCTGACGGGCTTGATCCAGCTTCTGGCCCGGAGTTGTCATGATACCCCAATTCTGACCTAAATACCATTAAGGGATATAATATCAGACACAATTGCAACGCCAGAGAGGAAGACATGAGAAATATCATCGCAGCGGCTGATAGAAGAGTTTATAATCTTTTCCTCAGTGTTAGTCAGCTCGGCAGATTAAGTAGTTAGTCTGCAGTTAAGGTGGACTGGATCCAGTTCAAGGAAACTTTGCCTGTTTGAGGCTGTTACTGTATTACTCTTGAGTCATTCCTCATTACATACAAAATTCTGAAATGAAAAATTGGTTATTTTTCAGTGTTAACAATGTGATGAAAGCTCTGTTGTTTCAACATCATTACTGTGTCCAATTAAGTGTGTCACGTGTTCTTCAGGTTGTGATACCTCGTAGTCCAGTGCAAGCCAAGGGGCTGCTCCTGTCTTGCATCGCGGACCAGAACCCCTGCATATTCTTTGAGCCCAAGATCCTGTACAGAGCAGCAGGTGAGCTGGATTGTATATTATAAATCTCATGTCGACATGTGGCTGAGCACCTGTTAGTTTTGTTCATTTCTCCCCCTCCTCAACATACAGCTTCCCCCAGCGTCATGCCTCGCTGGCCCTCAATCTGTTTGCCTGGTTTCTTTATTGAAAGCAAATGTTCTCCCTTTCAGAAGTGTGAGGCAAGACAAATAAACAATTTGCCTTAGTGCAAACAATGTGAGATCAGCAGGACCGCAAGTGTGAAGCAGACCGTCTAAAAGTAGTGTTGACGGTGCCGAGCTGCCAGCATCTTCCTCATTGTGCCTTGAGTTTTTATTTCTACTTATTTTTTTCATTAAAGAGCAATTATTTATTTAGCAAAATTCATTGGAGTGTCTTTGGAAATTTTTTTTTTAATTGGATGTAGAAGCTTGGCAATGTAGTGACTGTTCACAAAAAACAAGCAAAAATAGAAATATCGTAGCTTACCGCTATCGAGCCTCGACACGAGCTATTCACAATTGCTTCTCAAGCTTCTCTATCGTTTGTGTACAGTACTGTTTGCACACAGCACGGTACATGTGATGTGCTCACTGACCAGCTGGTTTTGTCAACCCTACATGAACTTATTACTTTATGGCTCTACTCACGTTAACATGTGGTCCCCTTTATGTTTCTGGTTTTTTTTTTTCAGTTCTTTATTTTCTGAGCTGTGTGACAAATCATCCATCTAACATGGAGTACTGGTAGCGTCTCAGGAGTTATTTTCATATCCTAAAACGGCAAAGTGAGCCAGCTCTCGTGCCAGGTCCACATGCCTCTAATGATCTCTGCCTGGATTATGAAGTCATGTTTTTAATTGCGGCCGCCTCTCTTATGATAGAAACCACACATTTGTCTCATCGAGGCCATACTGTTTTGTGAGGCCTGAGATTCCACTTATTAAACCATAACCTAGTTTTCATAATTCAATTTTAACATTCTGCAAAATGCTATTATTCCACTCAAACGGCCTATTTTCTGTCTCGTCTGGAAGCCGAAACCAGGAGTTGCATATGATTCACCCAAGCCCTTCATGTTGTTTTAACATAGTGAGTCGTCGGGATGGGCAATTTTTCTTTCCTTTACAGCTTCTCGAAGGCTTGAAAGGATCATGGAAGTCATTCAAGGTTTCCAGAAAGGTCTCAAAGCCAGCGTCTCCCCAGGGTATAATTACTCTGCCTAATTGTAATTTTGACTTCATGCGTTGCCATATAGGAATGCTTTTAGCAGCTTGGTTCCGCCAAAATCCGCTCACACTTTAAGATCCTGTGCCCTGCGTGATCTGCAGTCAAAGCCATAATGGTGAATGAGAGTCAAAGATAGTTAAAATACTACATTTAGTGATTATATGTTGTGTCTGGGCAGTATAAATATTGCTAATAAGCAGCATGTTTAAAAGTGATGGCAGTTTGAGTTTATGATAAGTTTTTGCATTGTAATGATTTCCATGACCACGCTTCAGCTTTCCAAGACATTATTAACAATTATTCAAACCATATACTTTGCTGCACTTTGTCTTGGACTTTGGTTCAAAGAGAGGCTGGCTGCGAGGCCCCCCTTTTTGGACTAATGATCCATTCATGTGGCCCCTTTTCTGATTGATATCCCATCCCACCAATATGTTGTTGTCAAGATTAATTAGGGTCATGGGCTTGTAGATGGCAAAAGATATCATTAGGTCATGCATTAGATTTTGCTGATAAAAGCACACTATGTCCCTGGGGTGAGATGAGGTTCTGGAAAAAGAAGGAAGAAACCTTTGAAATGGGCCAGATAAAATGTTCTAGAGTAGGAATTTGTGTTCTTTGACGGTCTGTCATTTCACCAGGTTGTCATCTAGTCTATTATTTCCGGTCAGTGTGGGATCTCTGTGTTTTACATGAAACCCGCAGGGTGCATAGTGAAATGATTAATGAATGTGTTCAGAATCGACCCTCATTTATTTTGCTTGTGAGCTTGCATGTAATATGTCTGCACGTAAGCGCCGAGGGGATATTAGTCCATTACTCACTATGTATGTGTGTGTGTGTGTGTGTTTTTTCCCTCAGTGGAGCAGGTTCCCGTGGAGGCCTACACCATCCCACTCTCGCAGGCCGAGATCCTACAGGAAGGAAGTGATGTGACTCTGGTTGCCTGGGGGACACAGGTAGGCAAGCGTCCGCATCACTGACAGACTTTCAGTGGGTGACCTGTGTGGTTTTAAGTTGTGATCTTTCTGTGGATCATTTTCCATGGCCACAGGAAAAAAGGGGCCCAGCGTCATCTCCGCTAAATGACGTTTAATGCCACAGAAGCAGGCAGTGGATTAACTCTAAGTCCATCAGAAGCCCCCCTCTGTCCCAGCAGGATCTCTCAGCTGGCAGTCTGTGGCTGTATCTTTCCAGACATCTCCACAACACCAAGTCTGTTTTTAGCTCTCCGCGTGTTAACAGGACATGTCTGCTGCACACTTTCCATTGTGCCTGCTCTTTTCATCCGAGAGATTTTATTTTCTGCAGCTCTGTATCAAGGTGCGTGTAACTCACCAGGAGTCATCCCCGACTTTGATTGTACCCAGCTACTTTAACAGGCTTAACCAGGCTGTAATATATCTGGAACACTGGAGGGGGGTCAGAGGGCATCGAAAGGAAAACATCTTCATCACAGCCAGTATTGTTGTTGAAGTGTGGATGGAGAAGAATGAGGATTCATCACAAAAATGGAAAGCATGGCTCTCCTTTTTTAACTGTTGCACCCAAAGGACGAGTGCCCACTCCTTAGTTTCTGATCACCCAAACGGGGAGTTTTTCTCCCTAACCGTCCCTCTGTTATTGAGCCACTTGATCTGCTGATAAATAACATAATGGCAGCATCGTTCCCTAATAAATGCTCACAGTTATTGAGCTTGTTTGTTAGCTTGAGGCCAGGGCCTGTATCTTTCAAACTGGCTCGACTGTTGACAACTCGTTTAGTTATGATGATTCACATTTATCACAGCAATCGTTATTTAAAAGCTGCCAACAATGCCTGCCAGTAAACATGGACTCGGTGAACTTAAGTACAGAAATTATGAATTAATTGGAATAACTTGCCTGCCATGTTTTGAGGTTTAAATAGCTGTTTTATTTACTGAGCATTGATCTCTGAGAGGCTTTGTGTCCATAGTACAAAATATAATAAAAGCCAGTTTTATTATTATTGCTGATGTGACTATTAGATTATTTATTGTTTTCCCTCCTGCGTACTAGCGTAGCTCTTAAAAGGAAGTTAATGTAAATGTTGAATTGCAGAATTTTTTTTAACCTTCATGCAATTAAAGTTACATGTGTATATGGTTTATATAACACATGGCTGAAAGCCAGTTCTTAGAAATTACACATTATTGTGGGGGAGCGAATAGACTTTTATTTTGTTGAAAAACACCAAATCCTAAGCAAACGTGTGAGTTCTCTAATTAACTGGTGATGCATTTATATGATTTCATACATATTGCAATTCTGCAGCATCTGGAGATTATGTTAAAATGTACTGTTTATGTTTGTTTATCACCTTAGATTTTGTAGTTTAAACCTATTAGAATTGAAACACATTTTGGACAGAGTTGATGTCACAGCTGGTGTGAAGCCCTAGCCAAACTGTAAACATCTGGTAAGTGATTAGATTTTAAAGCACTCTTGCTTTTCTCTTCTTTTCCTCTGTTTTAGATCCATGTAATGAGGGAGGTGGCCAATATGGCTCAAGAGAAACTGGGAGTGTCCTGCGAGGTCATCGATCTACAGACGATCCTGCCCTGGGACACTGAAACTGTTTGTAAGGTAACAGAGCCACACGCTTACAATCACAACCAGAGCAGGCTGAGTAAAAATGCATCTCCAAACCCTGAACAGCATCAAGTAAAAGAAAATTCTCCATATTCATTTTCTGCTAAGCAACTATTTAATTTAGTTTGTTGTGGGTTCTTATTAAACAATAATCTAAAATTTGCTTCATGTCATACTCTGTATTCCCAAGTTATTACTCTTCAGTAGATCATCATTTGGCATAAATAATGTTGCCATTGAAGAGCTCTTGTTCACTGGAGACATTCTCCTAAAGTAGATGTGTTTATTGTGATGCAGAGGAAACGTTCCTCTAGACGGTGTGGTTCTCTTTGGTGCTTGATAAACAGGATTCCTTCCACAGCCGGTAAGACGTGATTACTGGTTTACGTTGCCTCAGCAGACTATGGCACTCACCAAAACAAAATATTTGATTTGGGCGGGCTTTGAGAAAGGAGTTGCTTTCCAGTAGGCATTCCATCTTTATTTATTTTGAAACAGGGGAAGCAGAACGACACAAGACAGTTTGGGGAACAGTGGCACAGAAAGGTTCTTTCCTGGTCACCACTAGTGCCAGTAGACTAAACCAGCAGGAGAGAATCTGATGTTTTGAAAAGCATTCGCATCCTCTCCAGTCTCAGGATGCTGCTGCACATGCCATCTTCTTGTGTCAACACGGTTGCTGAAACACTAGATACATTTTCATTTTGCATATTTACTGTCCAAGTTTCATGCTCCTCTGGTGAAACATGCAACTTTGTCAGTGAGCACCACGCTGCCATGGCTGCCAAGAAAATCTTATAACCATCCGTTAAGGCACAGAACGAAATTGCGGTAGGAGAGTAGTAATTTAATAGGAGTCAATTGAAACTGTAGTGTGGTGCTGGCACTGAAGGACTTGCAACTGAGTGAACAGTAGTCAGTTAGTCAGTTGTTGTTCAAAGAGGGGACTTCTCAAGTGAATGTGGAATTTTTTTTTTTAAAGTAGTGCCCCATTAAACAGCTGCCATGAAATTGAATAAAGTGTTCATGCGCTGCTTAGTGGGCCTAGCGTCAGGCCTGCCACCTCAGGCTTGTCAGCAACATGTCTCCTTGTCATTTCCTCCAACCAAATGCCATCTTGAACATCTGTCGATCATAAAAACCCATAAACTGATTTCCCCACAACCCCCAAACACACGCATACATACAGATCCTGTTCCCTTTGTCATTGGCAGTGAAGCCACTGTTGCATTACGCTGATGCACTGGTATCCCTCAAGTGTGTGTTTTTTCTTTTCTTCCTCCATTGAGACCCTTTTTTTCCTTCATGTTCTGCTGGCTGAGCACAGACAGAGGCTTTTAAATCAAGCTATTATCAAATCTCAGTGAGGGTACAGAATTAATTCCAGGCCAAGTCATGATTCTCATCACCCAAACTAATGTGCAGGAATACACATTAAGGGGTTTTAATTCATCATTTAATTAATCTGGAGTGCATAGGTGAATATCCAGGTGTGCATTACTCATGATAGAAACAATTGTGAGTGCAGTTAAGGACTCAGTGATGTAAGACTTGTCGCCACAAATAAAGGTGGTGGACTCAATGCAACATCTTGTCGTCTTCCTTTGCATATGCATAAAAGGTGCTCAAGGCAGAACACTGTGACAGCCTTTGGTGTTCAAAGGTGGACGTGGTAGATAAATTCTAATGGCGTGGCAGTAGCAGATGTATTTTTGACGTGCTCTTTCAGTTTATATTTAGTCGATTTAACATGTGGAGTAGATCTGAAACAATTAGTCAATGAATTCACTTGTCATAATCGATTAGTTGTGTATTTATGATTCTTGATTTGCAGCCATAGAGTGAGTGCAAGCACCTTCTTTCATGCAGTGTAATTCTGATGTATACCCTTGAATGCTTTACTGAAAAATGATCAAGCTGGCTATATTGAAAAAAACTCTGTTATTATTATCATAGTGTTAGCCCCTGCTCCATAATGGACATGAACAGCACATGTGGTTCTGTCTATGCTACACTGAGTGTTGACATGTAGACATGATCACATGTTTGCCTGTGACTACAGTCCCTTGCAACCAAATTTGGACTTAAATGAACTGTGCTAAATAATTGTTTGAATCTCACCGAGACTGAAATGTCCTCTTTAAATCCACAAGAGTTGGTGCAGACTTTTCTGGAGTGGTGAAGAGAAAGGGCACAAATACATGAAATGGGAAGCACAGCCCGTCATGTCCTAAATAACCCCTCACAGTGGTGTCCTAACTACTGGGTGCTGCACAGCTGCTCTGGCCTGGCATGACATCTAGATGGTTCTGTGGCTGCAGCTCTGCTGATGCTCAGACATAAAGTGTTTCGTCACACAGCAACCCACGCAGAACTAGTTAAAGTGGGATATCTGCAGGTCCACGTTAGGACTGCAGCTTAAGATTATTGTTCTTACAGATTCAGCTGTTGTTTTGTACAAAAAATGTCAGAAAGTGTAAAAGTCACGCCACTGATTCAAAGAGCCCAAAGGTGATTGTTTTGTCTGATCAGCAGTCTAAAAGATATTCAGTTTGCAGTGATATAAAGCTGAGAAAAGCAGCAAATCATCACAGGAACAAGGAGAGGCCGATGTTAGGGATGGGATTCCGCTGATTATTGGAAGAATTTTACACTCGCAGTGTCCTGTCAGGCTCATGGAAGAGGTCAAAATTATTTTCTCCAGCGGTTAGCATTTTTCAATTAACTGATTACCAAAATTGTTGACAATTTTCAGACAAATCAGTGAATCGACTAATAGTCTCAGCCCTACAGAGCTTATTTTACCACTAAACATCAGTTGTCATGATGTACAATTTTTAGTTTTTAATATTCTTGGACATGCAGTTCATCTAGTAGTTGAACATCGGCTTCTGCTTTTCTTTTAACTGATCATACCGGACTATAATAACGAGAACTGGTATGAGCCTAGATTATATTTTCATCATTCCATATGATATTATAGTCCTTAGACTTGCTATGGTGTAAAAACCTCACATCAGTTGACACTTTTTTTTTGGCTTTGTAAAAAATATGGTTGAAAGTTGGTGGAGCTTGTTGTAAAGGTTGTTATCTTTGTTCTCCTCTGATGAATAGAATTTTGGGACCAGTGCTATTTTTCGCTTTAGAGAAGGAGTAGCCAACTTCTTAATTCAAAAGACTGTACACCTGGTGTCCAGCTTCTCTGGTATGCACACATCTCTGTAAAGCTGGCCTTTTGCACCGCTTATTAACTGGCCGTCGGATGCGGTGAGTGTGTAGACAGTGAGATAGGCCACAGACACACATCCGACTGCTGGCAGCCAATTAAAATTTCCTGTGAGTCACATTTACCTCGCATATCTTTCAGTCAAGGATGTGTGTGTTGTGTGGCAAGCTGATTTATATGTAGTCTGTGTGTTGTTTTTGAGCACTGATGCATAAAATAAATGAAGAATGATGTGTCTTTAAGCATGGGAGATCATTAAGGCAGCGCTCTGGAGGAACATGGCTTCTTTCTATTTCCTGAGAGATCCATTCTGGCAGCCACCATCTATACTTGTATCTAAATATATTCAACCATCTCGTTGACGAAGGGAATCATGGGCAGAAATTGCTGTAAACGTCGAGAAAAAGTGAGTGTATTTTATTTTGTCCCACTGTCTAGAGCGGTCCAGTAAATGTAATAGTTGATCTTTAAGGGATAAACAAAATGGCTGGTTTACCTTTGCCAGACCAGTGGCTCAGATGATATGCTGCGGAAAGCCGTGCTGGGTCAGAGTCAGTGTGGAGATGTAGTTGTGTAGAGATACTCATGTTAGGAGCACATGCTGCACAAGAGCTTTTTAATTCCTCTCTGAGTCGTCTCCTTCACTCCCTATGGTTTAATGGCTTTTATTGTTGTTCAGATGGCCAGTTTGCCAACGTTTCCGTCCGAGTTTGCATGGATTCACATTTGTTTGACTTGGCTTTCAGTCGGCCAGTCAGCATTGTAAAAAAATAAATCTCAGCTGCCATTATCGTATTAGTCCATCGTTGCTGATTCAGCCTCATTCTCAGCCTTTCCAGATTCCATATCCGGCCAGTGAAGAGTCAGAGTGGCTCACTGGGGCCGGTCCGTAATAAGGTCATTGCTTCTTTAATCCTGGTTGGAACCAGCACTTCCCACAGCACCACACACAGGTCCTGTTGGGCAGCAGCTCAGGGTGCCGGGACACCTTGTGGACCTCGGCTAAGGGCCTCTCTTTTTCTTTTTTTTTCCCCCCTCAATGGTTCTCCACTTACTGTAACCTCTCAAATATGCAACTGCTCTGACTACCACCATGTACATCTGCCCTTCTAAACAGGCATGTCCAAGGCAAAGCAGATGGCATCAATTGACTGATTTGGCCAAGATAAACTTGCAATACGTGATGATGATGAATACAACAATAGCAACAACAATAGTAACGATAGAGAAGCCCTAACAAAGGTTTCCTAAACCCTCCATTTTCCTCCATAGGTCAACAGGTTGACGCAAAGCAATGATGCAGTAGGTCAAGCTGTCTACTGGATTAAAAGGAAAAGTACGTCAAAATGTCCGTTGTAGACCGTACATTTTGATTTCAAACAGGTCATTACTGTTCCAACATTTAGTGTTCTCCCATGTTCGAACAAAAGTTTAAATTTCGAGTAAGAAGTGACAACCTTTTCCCTCCAGATCAATGTTTCACAGTGCGTTAAACACTGCATTTGTGCATTTCATTTCTCTACCAACCTTTCTAAAGGGAGTTGAAAGCATACTTTTCTACCTTCTGTTTCTGATTGACGTATTCAGACAGTTGACTTTAAATCCCAAATACTTTTACTAAAAGGTAACCGTGCAAGATGCAGTGGGGCAAGAAGCTGTCAGTGTAAGGAGTGGTAATGTATTCTGGTAAAAAAAACAAAAAAAAAAGTGTTTTTATAGCTTCACTGTTGTTTTGGTATCTCTTAGTAACTCGCTGAGCCCAAAACTCGGTCTGTTGTTTTTCTACTTGTCCCCCTATTATCTGTGCCTTTCTCACTTCCCTAAAACTATTTGACTCATCCCACAGATTTTTGTTCATTTCAGCCACAGGGAGTGGCTTAGTCGGGGCATGTCCTGTCCTCTAAGCAAGTATGTGCTAGCCTGTGAGTTTGTAAGTCCCATATAGTCCTATAAAAGACCTAAAGTCATAAGGTGAGCTGAAAAATGTAATGTTTCAGTTACATACTTTTCGTGACAACAGTGAGAGTCCCTGAGCAGTGAGCAGGGCAAAAGCACAGCCCAGCTTCATATTAGGGACCCAGTGGCCATGTGACTTCCAGCGTGCAGCCCAGCAGCCCAGCAAAGCACAACACATGAACACAACACAAAGAGAAACTTTGTTTTTTTACTTACTTCAGATCATATAATTCATGCTGTATGATATAATGTATTTAAAGCCAAAGTCATTACAGAACAACGGCTGTTTTGCCTGTGAGCTGCAGCTATTGTTCAAACGTGTCAGCTTTATAACATGTCAAAGCAGTTTTTTTACCTCATCAGACAGGTTGTGTAAAATCATGCCAAACTGCTTGTCATTGCATTTTTGATAGTAGGACACATTTGCCAAACTATCCCTGATGTGCCTGGTAATGTTTTTTTTTTCTCCAGCTCATTGTTTTCTCGTACATATTTGTAAACTTCCTCCCTCGATAGATGTGTCTCTTGGCCTGAAGTCTCTGTGACTGCAGCGTTGCCTGGATCACAGCCCTCATGGTGATGCAACCAATTTGGCTGAACCTGTTCAACCCTCAAACACACATGCAGGAGGAGTCACTTAAGGACTTGCTGTGCACAAGTGCACCAATAACTTACTGTAGTCCTACTGCATATAAATACATTTCTGTCTGGGTCACAAACAAAGGCAGAATTTAATGGATGTTTGATAGAAGAGGAATAAATGTAGGGGGGTGCTTAAGGAGGAATGTGCAGCAGCATCTGTTCCGATTCTTGGAAGCGATGCAGGTTGCAATGTCTGCGTGCTCTGAGTGCTCTGGCGTCTGTTGACTCACTGTACAGATAAGACCTCCTTATCAAGGCTCTGCTTACCCCCTCACTCTCCCTTAATGGTTTCAAGCTGTAATGTGCGTCCCCAGCCAAACACGGCAGGTAATTACAGTGTATTGAAGCAGGCGGGAGTCAGGCAGCACACAGTACGCTCGGATATGTTTGTTTGTCATGCATGGAGGTGGAAAAAGACATGAAAGTAAATGGACTCAGGGAGCCACAAGTGTTTTCTGCTCAATGTCAGTTCAACATGTTATTCTCATCTTGACGGCTGTGGTTGTTATTGTTTTTAATACCCCCTACCATAATTATATGGGCCGAATGGTCTGTCATTGGAGTTGCTATAAAGAAACCTTTGCAGAGCAGTTGACCATGGATTGATGGAAAATATTCCAAAATTGCTACCACAGATTAATATGGAAAATAATCATTACATAGATTATGCTTGAAAATATTTTATTGGCTGTGTTTATGTAAAACTGATCCTGGCACCCTCAGTGGGAAAAGAAATCTATGATAACGAATAAAAATCGACATTGAAGGTCCCTTAAAATGCTGAAATCATAATCTAATCATTTATGCCTAATAATGTAGTCTGGCTGTTGTTGTTGTTTTAAGCGGAAAAACCAAACAAGCAAGAGTTTTATCCCCAACCGCACTCTCTTCAACCTCTTCTGAACCTATTTTGGAAAATTCATGTAATATCAAAATATTGGAGAATTATTGTGGTTAAGTGAGCTCTCAATTTGATCAGTTTTCCTAATGGCAAGAATCTGCCAGGGGTTTTTAGGTTTCCCCAATTTTGACTCAGGATTGTTCTGCCACATCTGGCAATAGAGTTTTAATAACTCCATCATAAACATCAAGAGCTCTGCTCCGTTCACAAGAGACTCTGAGCTCAGCTATAGAGCAAATGATGATGATGTCAGCTTTATGAGTGATTCCACAATTTAAAGCTTTTTTTTTTTTTTCAAGTGGTCAGTGAAAAAAATAAACTGATTTTTTTTTTTTTTAATTCTCATTGTGCAAAAGCCAGAGAAAAGTGACAAATTTATATTTTACAAGGACTGGATGCTTTCCCTCTGCTGCCTCTTCAGAAGTCTGCTTTGACATCTACCACTTGTAGCAGCCTCATTATCCTTGTGTTTCAGCTACAGTCATGTTGAGTTATGAAAATGTGTGGAATCCGTCCAAAAAAGCCAGGTTTCTGAACGGCCACATGGAAATTTGTTGAAACAAGTCTGCTGGCAAATGCTGATTCAGAGCATGCTAACTTGATCCTGTTTTTGCCTGTTGCATGTGAACATGGCACAGCAGAGTTTTGTTGTTGTTGTATTTAAGCTCTCTCCTCATCAGTTATGATGTGACTGTGCCTGAACCCGTGACATTGCTCCTCATCGTTGTTCTAGCAGCATCTTTGTTTCCGCTTTTCACCCCTCAGCTTTGTGCTTGTCATTATGATATTGATGTAGCACAGCAAACGTCTACCAACAGGTGGCCTCCAGATGATGTCCCAGGACCTGCCATGTTTAGAACCAGTGCTATTGTCAAAATGGGCTTGTTTCCGCTATATTATAATGTAATGTTATTTAAAGAAGAGCAGGGCTACAAGAAAAATATCTGTAAAACCATCTGGACAGTTGTATTGGCACATACTGTAAGCAGGGTAAATGAGCCACAGAGAAATTATAACCATGAGTGTCTGATACGTTTTAAAATATTATTAAGGCTTGGTGAGTTTTTCCAGCAACAATTGATAAGTATGGTTAATGATAATAGACAACCCCCACCAAGAACAACAACAAACTAATAACTAAATAATTAGAGCAATAAAACGCACTAATAAGACTGAATCATTGCTTTAATGTGAATCTATAAAAAATGACAAAGGGCTATAAGACATTTCATTTTTTGCTAATTATTTGGTGAAATACCTCTACCTGCACTCTTACCCTTTTAGTAGTCTGTTTAATGTTACATCTGAATCCATAATATAAAAACATAATTCAGAATTTTATCTTTTGCTTTTGCTTTTGATTAGTTTTCTCCTCTTTCCTTCTAGTGACAGCACCAAAGTTTAGATCTGTAGATTTTGTGAAGCTGGTCAATAAGATTCTGTAGTTGCTGCAGAGATAAATGGTTTATTACGGCTCTACTATTATGTTCCTGTTGCTCTGAAATTATAGGAATAATTCATAGGATGATGGATCTTTCCAACAGCTTGGTATGTAGAAAGACTGTGGTGTCTCTCAGCTAGTTTGAGAAAGATAGAAATAACGGATTTGGTAAAAAAGAAATGTACGGTTTGAGGGTTATTTTCAGTATGTTTATTTTCATACTGACCAATAAACTACCAGCTTCAACAGGCTGACTACACAGAACACATCTCAGTCAAATGTAACAACTGGAAAACCCACGCTGTGATTCAGAGAGTATCAAATTAGTTAGCAAGGAAGAAAAATGAACAGATAAATGGTTGAAATACAAATGCAGTTAATTAATTCATACATCTTGGGTGCATGGGATAGCTATCTTGAACGCTTCTTGGAAGATGGAAATCTGAAGGTGGTTTAAAATGCATTTTAGCCAGATGTTGAAAAGGTGTAAATGCTTCCTCCTATGCCGCTCAGTTCATAGTGGTTAGCTAACATCAGCTAAACTGTTATTGTTATAACTAAACTGCTGAAATGCAGAAGTTGCTCTTCTGGTATTTTTGTCAGTTACCAAACATCAAACATCATGTGCATCACCACCTCCTCCTGGACTGCAGGAGGGCTGACCCTAATTTGTGTGTAGCTGGGAAAACAAAGCCTGATTCAATTAGATATGTGATCTGGCCAACAGAGACGCACACATACAGATAAATGGAAGTGTTGTAAATCTCATTATAATTGCATCAAGACATTTCAAATGACACCACTGCTTCAGAGGATGTATATACTCAGCATGGAACCCTAGCAAATATAGTAAGATACAGGGGTTGTATCATCTGTAGTGAGATTGCGAGTGTATTCACTTCACGTCGAAATGTGTAATTTAAAGCCAATAAGAGACAGAAAAGAGAAGAGAAAGAAGGATGCATTAAGTAGTAAAGTTGAGCACTAACCTCCCACAAACACACACATGTCTAGGGTCTTGTGACACCCTCTGGTGATTGGCCATGATGCCTTAGCATCTTATAACTGTTTTTCAAAGTTAGCTAATAACATGTCAAATGTTTGAAAATTCAGCAAATGACAATTCCAAATAGAGGGCATTATTAGTCTGTAGGATTTTTGGACAGAAGAAAGAAAGATAATTAATAAATTGTTTCTTTGAAAGGAAGATTGGTCTTTGGAAAAACATACCAGACGGTGGGTGTTACGAACAGCAGATGTGAAACCTTTGAACTGGCTGTACATTCAGACAGTTTTGTTCAATCAATCAATTGGTAGGAGATTCCAAAATTGACTTTTATTGAAAATCGTGGAATACTTATTGTGATTCATGATGTGGATTTTGCCCTTGCCTTGGAGAGACCTGGCCAGATTTAACACCCAGTGAGCAGACTCTTCCTTTATCTGAATCTGTGGTCTGGAGCCGGGCCAGGAAGGCAGCAGGCAGCCTGCTAGCGATTAGCACACAGACGGACCGGGCTCATGCCTGTGTTTCCCTTTCAGTTGAGGGGTCTCAGCCAGTATCTGCTCACTGGCCCACCACAACACTCCTAATGTCTTTGGCCAGCTGTCTCACACACACACACACACACACACACACACACACACACACACACACACACACACACACACACTGGAAACAATCAAAGTAGAAGAAAATGGCACAGGAAGAAAGTGGCCAGAGGTTTGGGCCCCACTCCCTGCATTCTTATTATTGTAGCCCACGTCTGTAATTACAATGTTAACACTGCGCTCTGTGGACCGAACCAGCAGGACTTTGTGGAGAGAGAGAAAGAAAACACGTAGGGCAAGAGAGAGACGGATAAAGATTGGAGTCAAGAGAGGGGGGGACCATACGTGCCTTTTGGTGTGTATGTGTGTGTGTCATAACTTTATCATGTGTCGTGCTGCAGCAGTGTTTCAGCGGGTTATATCAGTGGAAAATTACTCATGGTTGTTTCTCGGTGATTGGTCCAATTCTCCTCTCCCGGTGTCGCTGGTAAAAAAGTGTGGCGTAATGCAACACTGCAAAAAGAGCAAACCCTTGACCAGCTCTTAAGTTTGCCACATTTGGGTAATTTATCTAGATTAGATGTGTACGTCACAAAATTTGTGGTTAATGAAGACCATTTGAGGTTGACCAAAAGTGTGTAATTTTCTCTCCTCACCCCCCACTTGAGTGTTAGCCTCTGACTTCTTTTCCAGTCTTCCTCCTGGCAGTAGTTAGCGCGCACATTCCACCGCTAGGCACTGGAGATTTCTCAAATTCTTCCCAGTGTCACTCACTAGAAAAATGTGGCCAAGTCCACACTTTGACGCATAGAAAAATCATATAGGCTCACAGTTCTGATAGATACATTGTGAATATTATCCATGTTTGTTCTGTTGTATTTGAAACAGACAGACTAGCCGGTGATTACCACCGATCACTGTGTCACTCATTTCAGTCTCATATACAGACCAAACAGCTGAGATTAATTACCAGAGGCCGATAAAAACGGGCCCCAAAATCCAAATGATGAAGGAAAATCACACTTTTTTTTTTGATCCATTCCTCCCATGCGATGATTGTTGGTTAAACACCATTTTGGCACCATATGATAATGATGATGATGATGATGATGACAGTGATAATTTTTGTTATGAAACGAGCCTCTGAAAGTAAAAGGCACTCTAGATTGGACCGCTTGTTGCTTTTTTGGGCCAGATTGTCAGTTTTCCACTGGAGAGGACGGTTTAGTTAAGGAGCCTTGGCCAGAGGTGTGGGCAGATTGAGATCATCGAGGTCAGCCTGTAGGCTGATAGCAGGATTTAGTGGAAAAGGCAGAGTGTCTGGAGTCACAGGGGCACAGAGACTTCCAAGAGGTCCACTCAGATACAACACACACCACCAGTTACTCAGAAATTCTCCAGCTCCTTTTAAAAGTCAGCTATAAATCATGAACTGAAACAAAACCAGACAGTAATAAAAAAAAATAAAAAAATTCCATCAATCTTTTTCGAGGGAATGTTGAAATGGACAAAATACAGAGATCATGTACTAAGACTAACATTTCTTTTTATAAAAAAAAAAAGCAGCCTATCCATCCACCTAAACATGGAATACACCACCAGGAGCAGTTGATATAATAAAATTAAAATAAAATAAAAAATCACTGTCTCTTTTACAAACAGCGACTAACCCGCTCTGTTGTGTAGAGGTCAACGTGCCAAAAGATTTTTGACTTTTTGATTTGAATTTTTTTTTTTCTTCTTTTTTGATGGGAGCCAGATGCAGTCGCCTCCGTGCTCCTGTAGGAATGTCACGGGTACTGGGGTGCATTAAATAAATTTCCTGTTGCGGAGGGTTTGTGATGTGCTGCAGCAGGGGGCTTTGTGTTAGTTTTCTTCTTCAGATTTCTCATGTTGGATTGTATCTTATGGCAACTTCTAAGGTGGTTTAATTTTATTGTGTTGTCGTGTGATGCTACTACCACCATAAAGGCAGCATTTATATTTATTTCCATTACACTTCAACCAATGGAAATAGATTTTTTCATTATCCCGCACTGTTAGGATTATGTGGGCAGGCTACGTTTACTTTTTTTCCTCCTGGGTTTTAAGAAGGTTTGACTCCTACATTGTAATGTGATGAATATTCATATCAGGAATGTATTAGGTGTTCTAATGTTGTCCACCAATAACTTCTCTTGTGTTTATGAGGCACAGTGGAATTGTTGCACTTGTCTTTCCAAATGCAAATGCTGTAGAATCAATACAGTTTATGGGGTGAGAGTTATATGATATGAAGTAGGCTTGTCAATACTGAATTTCTACACCAGTGTGAATTCTCCCACAGTTTTGCCAAATACAAACATTATTCCACTTAAGCAAAGTGTTCAGATTCAGACAACTTTATTAATCCCCAAGGGGCAATTCATCTGTAGCTCTCAAAGTACATTCATCTGTGGAATCAAGGAAAGCATATTAAGGACGTGGGATAGTAGGAGGAACAAGTTACGATAAAACCCCTAAATATACACCACAAGTTTGAAGATAAGAGCAACAATTAAAAAAAAAAAAAGCAATAATTATTAAAAGATCATATCAACAGTCATTTAAAATGGGTGAAGTCTGTGTTAAACACAAAAAGGAAAAGTTGCAAGAACATAGCCATCCACAGTTTGATATTTAATTGAAAATGTACAACAGCATAGAATATGCAGGTCGTATAAAGAACTATAAAGATTTAGCTACAATCGACAATTTTCATTAGTGATTAATTAGTTGATTATCTTCTTGGTTTATTGTTTGCTCAATAAAATGTAAGAAAACTGTAGAAATGCCCGTAAAGTACGTTTTTCATTTTAGCTTGAAAGATAACTCACATAATTGATTATCGAAATAGTTGCCAAAGAATTTTCTTTCAGTTGACTGATTAGTTGGTTTACTAATCGTTTCACATCTAGTACAGACAAATTAACAAATGACAAAGCTCAGCACTGTAATTTTTGCAATAGTAGTGGTACAATTGTATTCGCAAGAAGCATAAAACATGGTATCTTTGCTAGTGAAGGCCTTTAGTCTTTGATTGCTGGTTTAATGAGAAAAAATTTGACAGTGGCTGATACAATTAAGAATAACTGGCTAAACATTTACTCAAATTAAGCAATTTTACTGTGTTAGTTTAGGAAATTTCAAAGTTAAAGTCCCACATTTGTACCTTCAAATGACTTGAAGTCTGAAGCTTAGTGCTGTAAAAGCACACTGCTCCATTTTATCTTACTGCGACTGACATGTTTGAGTTCGTGACAATTCTGAAAACAAACTAACTCAAAATTTAAAATTCAAATTGTATCAAAAGTTAAAGTTTCATGTTTGTACAATGAAATGGCTTCCTTTCTGAAATGCATGAAGTATGGACTTTTCACGCCAATAAACAGTGTACATAGCTCACCTTGACTCAAACTTGAACAGGAAAATGAAAATGGGCCCTCCTCATCCAGTATGTATGCTCTACACACTTCTGTGTTTTGATCATTTGGAAACTGCGTTAAACCCTGTCTTGTTTATCATGCATTCTGGCTTTGACTTTTTTGCCTGTCACCATTTAAATCTATGCAACCAATTTGTTTATGGTTAAATCATTTACTAGAGCACAAAATTGTGTACAAGAGCATAATCCCTGTAGAGGGTCTTAGGCCCACCCACAGCCTCACACATTCTTGTGGGAAACACTGCATAGGTATGTTCATGTTATATTGTCCACCCCCTGTGGTGTACCTCTCAATCAAACCGTTGCATGGACGAACCAGAAATGTTGTTATAGACTAGGGTGGCTCCTTCACAATGACTTACTTTTATGTGTTTAACATGGTTTCCATCCTAAATCAAAAATTCCAGTCTCTTTACTTCAAATTCTGTTTAATTACACTTTATACAGGTTATCCTGCTGAGTAAAAATCCTCCTTAAAGGAAATAGCTGGGATGTTACATCCACAGAAATCACCCTTTTGTTATGTTATACACAGTTTTTATAGAGCCTTTAAAAGTCATTGATTGATTTTTATGAGCTTTCTGTCTGCTCGTACATGCGGCAGTGTGTGGGATGCTCACACAGAGCTGTCATCAAGCTGGAGTGTGTAAAATAGTAGTCGCGTGTGTTTGTTCACACTGATGCACAGTCGGTGGTAGAGTGTGGTTTCAGGGCAGTAAGGTAGATTGTGTGTGTGTGTGTGTGTGTGTGTGTGTCAGGGAACAGTTGAGATGAATGTGTTTTAATGGGTCTTTATGGGATGTTTGGAGTTATTTCTGTCTGAGGTCTCCTCTGGCATCCTGGCTCCTCTGGAGGATGGCTTGGCCCTCTGCCCGCGCCGAGGCTGTTCTACACTTTCTCCTCTGCTCTTTCATGCTTGCGCTCTCTCACACTCTCCCTTTTTCTCACTGGTTCTCACTTTCCCTCTCTCTGTCGTGAGAGAGAGTGAGTGATCGTATGGCACGGAAAGAGCGAGTGTTTGCGTTTCCTCCCGCCCTGCTTCCCTCTCAGCACTGTGATTTAACAGGGCCTCCGGTTTGCCCAGCACTCACCCCTCTCCGCTAATCGCAGAGTTCCACTTTAAAGGCCCCAACAAGTAGTCAAGCCTCGTCCCGACTCTCATTTGTCACAGAGATCACATGGTGGCGCATGAGTTAGGACCCTGCGGTGGCCGCGCAATTACAGGGTCGGCGGAAAGGAGCAAAGCCAGCGGATCCAGCGGCAAGGACGACTCCTCGGTGGCGGCATAGAACTAAACTTTCTCTTCCTGTCACATTTTGATGGACGGCCTGAGGGAAAAGGAGGCATACTATGTGGGAAGACGGGCAGTCACTTACAGTCTAGCTTGTGTATATGAGAGTGTGTGTGTGTGCATACAGTACAGGCACAACGGATTTTGTTTTTGTCATCACAGCTATTTTTAAATTATCCTCGACCAATTTAGCGGCGTAAAAATACAGAGCCAACAAATAAGTGTTGGCCACTTCTTCTGGAAAGACTTGCATGTGTTTTGAAAATTTGGGAGCACATTATGTGATTCTGCACCAGTCAAACCACAGCTCAGTTTAGCCCCAAGTACGGACCGTTTTTATTCGCTTCTAATCCCCATAGTCTGTACACTGTCCTTTTAGAGTTAGTGCTTTGTGATAACTATACTGTATGAATATGCCACTGCTTCTCTAGATTACTTTTTTCTTTATATGCAAGTGGCTCCTTTTGACTAAAGTGACAGTTAATTGCCGAAATACCACAATGGTATCAGCAGAAGGAGGTAACCCGCAAAAGTGACTTGTGGTAACTGAAAATGACAATCCTGAATAAGCAATGTATCAAAAGTCTTTTGTGTCTGCACATGCCGGCATTCCCACATTTGCACACACTATATACACATGCATGTGTGGCTGTAGGGTGTGCGTGCACACGCTATTGTGGGGCCTCCCATCAGCCGACATTTGTGTGAGTATATATGCCATGGGAGAGTGACAGCTCTGACCCTAGCCTCTGAGGCCATGCCAGGTCACTGGCCACCAGCCTCTTAGTGGTGAGGCTGCATAGTGGGGAGCACTGGGACTGAGAGCATAAGCTTGATGAAAGCAGAGTAGGGTAAATGGAGGGTTTGAGGGATGGAGAGAGGGAGGAGTAAAGTGAAAAATGGGTGACGAGGATGAGACTAACCACAGCATGGAGGAACGGTGGAGTCAGGAAAGAAGGAGCCTGTTGGAAGAAGAGCCAGATTGAAGCAGTGAGGACGGAGCGAACGCAGGACAAGCTCCATGCTGCTCATTAGGTTTGGGTGTGTATGGGAATGGCAGTAAACATTACATTTCCCTTGCAGCCAACGAAACGACTCCGGCATCTAATGACAGCCCTGCAGCACAATGAGTAGTAAAGCTGCAGCCACCAGAGCTGTCGCCCAGCCCAACTACCACCAGCCGCCACCAACCAGGAGCCCTTGTTTTGACTCAGAGCCCAGGCTGGGGCAGGGAGGAGGATGTATGAAGGCTGCAGCTTACAGAAGGGAGATGCTGACTTGATAAATACAGAACAGTAACTAACCTCAAATATTCCACCAAATAGGAAAAGGCCACGGTCTAATGTGAATGCCAGCCATCTGCTTGTATGGCCCCATTATTGTAATTTCTTAATAGTTTTGATCTCTTTCATATATTTTGGGGGGCAGTTTTAGGCATATATCTACATTTATCTGCTCAGGCTTGCTTTGGTAAGTGCTCACACGCCATTGAAATGAAACTGGTGACATTGTCCCCGCTGGCACTTAAACCAGGCAGGGTTGTGGGTGTGTATCCTTGTTTTGTCATGTAATTATTGTCAGGGAAACTTTTAGTAATAAATTAATGATAAGTTCGTCTAGCTTCTGAGAAAAGACAGCAATGAAGTCAGGCTATAAATTAGTCTGTCAGGAAACATTCAAAATTGATACTCGACTTACTCCAAGAATATTACAGCAGTACAGCAAATAAATCAGACAGAAACTCGAAATGTAAAAAAGGAATGAAAATATAGTTACATTGTTACATTGTAACAACACAAATCAGATGCTCAAAACAGCACCTCCACCACTTTCTCATGTGCCGTCTTTGATACCTTCATCAGTTACCCAGCACAAATTCAAATTTCATGCATATCCATTTGTTGTCACTAATTACCCCACATCCGTTTTACAGTAAACCTTCTCTTTGACTTGGTTAGTCTTTGAACGGGCTGTGCCTCACTAGCAGGACAGGGTCTATTTCCAACTGAACACATATTCAGGATTTGTTCAGCCTCAAACTCAGTCCCAGCCTTTACCCTTAACTCAGCTTGTCTGGTATTTGCCACTGGTGTCTCTTTTTAGATTGTCTACCCTTTTCTCTGTCATTATGCACCTTAATATTGGTACATAGTCTGCTATTGACTTTAAACAAGTTGTTCTCAGTGCTCTTATTTTGGCAAAAAGAGGATGCTCTTTGATTCACAGAACACGAGCCACTCAGTAATAAACTCATCAGGCCCAAGTCTATGGTGTAAAACCATAAGAAGGAGATCCACCTGCCAGCACATCTTCCAAAGATTGTATTGGAAGATTCATGACATTTTTAACTGTTCTGTCCTCACTCAAGGCATATAATTTCTCCCCTTGGATGCATCTAACTGATCATCTTCTTTCAGTGTCCGATTTACTTCCTGTGGCTTCACCACTGTTTTAAAAGTAATGCCTCTGCCACTGTCTTGAGTCCCAATTTTACCAACATGAAAGGTGGCTGTCATGGGCAAATAAGAAGACTGGATGACTTTTTGAGAAAAGGGTCAAACCGCACGATGAGACTGAACGGTTCTGTCTCCTGAAAACCCATTCAGCAACCGGAAGCAGCTGGGTTAAAGGCCATAGCCACAATTACTATGTAGAAGTTAGAGTGCTGTCACAGACTCCTGTCATGATGTAAAAATGACTGTGTGAGTGTGTCTTTTTGTCCTTTAACTCAGGCAGAGAGGTGAATGAGTTGGACAGTTGTGGAGTAAGGCCAGCTATGAGTGGGTTGCCATTGCATTTGCCCTTTTGTATAGACTGTGAATACAGAAAATCCATTGAAGTGGAGAAAGAAATATATGAAGAGATGAATGTAAACCAGCTTGTGGTTTTTTTTTCATTTCCCGCTAGCTGCATGTCTCAAGTGTCGGCAATGTGCCAGTCAGTCGGTACAGTGAGAAAATGTCATTGTTTTAATGTAACACTGTGTGTGTGTTTTTTTTTTTTTTCTTGATTTGAAATATATCATATGAACTGCATTACCTACTGTACTCATGCACCCGGTGCCACTTGTCCCAGACATTACCGCATTCTGCCATTTATTGAACATATTATGCACTGGCATGCAGCTCTGCTTCAAGAATAGCCTGCTGAATTAGTTCATACCAGCTAATGGACACTTTGCCAGTGACTGTCACTTGTGTTTACGCAGCAGTGGGTGGTTGTGGGACAAGTCTATTAACTGGGTCACGAGTTTTCCCTAGGCCCCAGAGTCTGAAATTCTATCCCACGATATTGTAAAAACAGTGGCAGGCTCCTTTTGTGTCGAAAGCATCTGAAGAATGCACTCCGCATGCAGCGAGTACTACGATGGGTTTCCCCTCAGGGAGATGACAGCAACAGGGATATCAGGGCGATGCTGGTGTTGCGGTGTAAATTGGAAGTTATGTTTGTGTGTGCAAGATGAGGAATGGGTTCAGCATCAGGGCGAGGTAGAAGATTGGGCAGCACTACACCTGTATGAGTCATCGTGCTAAGGCAAACCTAACAGCAACATGTCACATCAAGACATCGCCCTACTCTCGACCCCTCGCTTGATTCCTCCTCACTGTGCAGATTGCCAACTGTTGTTATTGTCCTCCAGTGTTGTTATTAACTTCCACATTCCTGAAGATAGTGTCATATAATCAGTGATTTTTGCACACTGAACCCGTTCGCCTCAACTGGTCAGAGACTGCTGAATGTTTTGCCTGTGTGCATGAGCATTGATTTAGCCTTTCTACACTAATGTTAAATAAAAAGTACTTGGCTTCTAAATAGCTCAGCATACAAGTTAAGGTCCTCCAGTGTGCAAGTTAAGGTCCTCCAGAAAAGAGGCATATTGGCATCACATCTAGTGTTGGTGTCCTGGATTGACACAGTGCTGACTCATTTACCCCCCAATACCTGCGTGTGCTAGTGGTACAGTTTGCCACAGTTATTTAGTGCTTCACAGCCAAACCCAGGACCTCAGCAATGTAAACATTCACTTGTTTAGCATCAGCATGAAGCCCCAGAATGCCCTTGTGTTTGATACTATGCGGTCCTGTTGGTGGGGAGGAATGTCAGGCTCAATTTACAGTGCCATATGGACTCACAGTGCTTATTTTCAGTGGATTATTTAGTTATGGTGACTGTTGGTTTGTGGCTTTGAGGAAAGGGAGTAATATCTGATGTTTACCCCTGTGTTTAAATGAAGAACATATTGTGTAGTATCGGAATTTCTGTGGAAAATCAACACGCTGGGATTCCACTCAGCCATTGGACTGCATTTATTTTAAATCCTAATAAAAGTTTCAAATTCTTGATTTTCAGGTGTTTACCCAATTGATTGCTGGGAACAAATAGAAATACAGCAGCTGGGCAGAGGAAAGGTTTGCTGAAGTTGCAGAGAACAGACATAGCTTTGGTCTGGACGAGTGGCAAGTGGATGAGATTATAGTATAGTATTGGTTTTATGCTGTGGTAGATAACGGGTGGAGCAGAGGCATCTTTCTGCAGTAATGTCAGGTTACAGAAAACCCAAATGCAAATGCCTGGGAGTCCGAGACCTCTAATGTCCATGATTGTCCCGTTGGCCCTGTGTACCAGCCTAAATCAGCCCTCCAGCTCATACTGTTGTGTGATATCCATTTTATACATGCACGCACACACACACACACACACACACACACACACAGCCAGACACACATGCATCCTGAGGGTAGGAAACAGATATAGCATACCACAGCAGGCAGCATGTGTATAGCTCTCACTTGGTAACACCCGTCTCCCAGCCCACATACTGCCTCAGCATGGCACCTCTGATAGTTAAGCTTTCACCTCTTTAGTTTATCTCACACAACGTGAGTGTGTGTGTTCATCCATAATGTATACAAACTCACACACAGCTTTGTGCCTTCAAGTGAATATGTAAGAGCAAGCAGTGATGACTCTCTTGGAGCACATGGTGAAAGCTTTCTGCTTGTTGCTAAAACCTTGTATGCCTTTTCCATTAGCCTGTCTGTAGTTATGACACTACCTGGATGAATTCAGCTGTAAACCTCTTTGAAATGTTCATGGTTTCAAACCAGCAGTGCAGCTAAATGATTCGGTTGGCATTATCTGCAACATAAAAATAGGGCAAGCTGAACTGTATGAAGGAGAACTCTCAACCTTCTGTAATCATCAGTATGTGTCTTTTATGTGTTTTTCAGTCAGTGGTGAAAACTGGACGATTGCTCATCAGTCATGAAGCACCAATAACCGGAGGCTTTGCCGCTGAAATCAGCTCTACAGTACAGGTAAGTGTGTGCTGTCTGTGAATGAGAACAAACTGTATTTGATGAGCTTTAATGGGATCTGTAGTGCCCAGGGGGTAGGAGGTGGTCTTCAAAGGTATTGGTCTTAATTGGTTGCAATGGTTTTGTCAATAAAAGCCCCACTTTGTAATAAAGCTAAAATAGCCTTTCACTGAATGCCCCAAAGCAGATGTTTTGAAAATGAGGGATGTCTCCCCATGGTGGCATGGGAGAGTTGAAGGGAGACACAGAGGGAGATGTGTGAGGCAAGGATACTACATGAGATGAAAGGGACAGGTACACATAGAAAAAAAGAATTCCTTTCATTCCAGAAGCTGCTCAAGAAATTTCACATTTTTAAGTTTTCCTCAGCATCAAAGTAATCCAGTGGTAGTTGTTTATATGTCTTTGGCTGCAGAGCAAAGAGGAAGTACTCATAGCTAGCTTCCAAAATGTAAATGAACATAGGCTCAATAAAACCTCAATGCTAAGGCTCAGAATTCCGCATGTATCAACATGTATCTTATGTTAATCAAAAGAGACTTTGCTAAAAGGTTATAAACAGAAAGGAGTGAAAACTAAACCACAAAACCAGTGGTTCAAATGATGAATTGATCTCACGAGAGCGATCAAATTCTATAGAGGAGCAGCTCCATTTTTAAATGTTGTCTACTTAGTTGTTTCTCATCTGAGGTTGTTAATACAGTGGGTCTTGCTACCCATATACGGTTTATGAAATATTGCTTGTTGCTGGCAGTACAGACGGCCTGGACACTGTGACCAAGACATGCCAGAGACCGCTGATGACAAATTCTGAGCTAAGTGCGATGCATGACTAAATGAAAAGTCTTCCCCTTCTCATCATCCTAATTACATCTATTTTTGCGTGGTGAGATAATTATCTTCAGTATGTGGGGTGTTTTCTCTCTGTGAAACTCTTAACAGTGAATAGCACTGTGCTCTCTATGAGCAATTTGTGTCTCAACAATGACAGTTCTCCCCCTTTATACCTGCCTCCTCAAAATTCATCAGGCTAATTGTATGCACGACAATGCATGCGTTACCTGGAGCCATTTTCTTATTAGTATGGATGAACACAAAGCTAAAGCAGGTAAACCAATCGATCCTCTCCTCATTTACTGTCAGTCAGATGGTGCTCTCTTCCCCGGTCAGTGAGAGCTTAAATGGCCAGTGAGTCATACCCTCATTTCCATGTTTCCATGTTTTCACATTGTGTACGGGTGACGTAAGTTGTTGGTGTGTTCACTTATTGCATTGATCTGTGTTTTTCACTTGGCCTCAGGCAATTTGGATACACGCTCTGGAAACAAAACCCTAGAATTGCTGATAGTGTGTTTATAAAATGATGCACTTTGATCTACAGATCACTCTTTTAAACCCCTCATTACGTTATAGATATTTCTTATTCAAAGAAAAAGTGATATGCTTATTTTGGCTTGAAATGAAATGAAATGAAAGGTAATGAAGGCCCACTAATGTAATAGCCAATAAGCCATTCCGCTCGAGTGAGTGAGAACTCACGTCAAATTTTGGCCACAATTCAAATGCTTGGTACATGGCATGCATATGGATGGAGGAAGTGAAGTGGATTCTGCTGCATGAGAGATTTGAGAGGATTTTGTGGATGTTTTGATTGTTTTTCCTTCACCATGAAACTGGGTCACCATTGGAATCCATAATGACCACTGTGAATCCAAGCTGACTACAGCCACCACTGCGAATGCGCCTGCAAACAACTGGGTTAAATCGAGCATTTAAGAAAAATCTTTCACATCTGCAGGGGTTAAGTGGTTGGTAGTGATTTTGGGTGGAACGTTGTTTTAACTCTTTCCAGATAGCAGAATGAGGTCACAACCTCAGTGACTCAACATGAAATAACTGGGATGTGGTGAAGGCTGCGCTGTAGGGCTGCACATTTTTGGTAGAACATTAGAATCATTAGTTTCTCATGATCAGGATTTCCTCACATGGTTTTTAAGGAACGTCCTCATCAACTACAATAACTCCATGGGCTGTGTGGATGTAAAGGTCCTAACTTTTACCACACCTCCATGTTGCTGGCAGCCTGTAGAGTCAAGGCGCTACGTGTGCTTTTGACTAAGTTCTGGAGAGGGTGGCTTCGAATACTACCTATCCACCTCATGCTCTTCCATAGAGACCCATTTATGGATATGATTTCCTTTGTGTAAAGAACAGAGGGGAGTTTGGAAGGGCTTGGCAAGTTTCCTTTATCATGCTTTGGCCTCAGTCCCTATGATTTAATACTGTGTCATTGGCTGGCCCTTTCCTGAGTGTTTGGCTGATGACTGGATAGGATGGAGTTGGGCAGAATGAGATGTGGCTAAAGACAAAGCTTTCATGGACCTCAGGGATACTCCGAGAGAAATGGTGAATCATCCTCCTTCCCTTAACTCTCCAAACAGACTTAACTGTAGTGCAATCAGTTCGCGAAAAGTACACTCTCTGGCCGATCATTTGGTTTTTGAAACAATAGTAATAATATTTCCATTGGTTGTCAAAGAAATAATGAATTGCTGTATAAATGTGACCACGGTGCAATTCAAGAACTCTTGGCTGTTTAGAACAATTAGAAAAAAGTGCAGGAAACATGCCAAATGTACAATACAACAGTAAATTGACATTCACAGATCTCAGCTTTGTATATTAGCCAATACCAAGTACTGATGTTATCCCTGTGTTTATTTAATAAGCTGTATATGTTGCTGTGTGGAAGAGACTGGGATCAGTCTTTTATGTGCAAGGCAACATCAGACTTGACTTAAACATTGTCTTCCTAACTCCTAAGTCAGTCAACCGCAGCACTACTGACCATAGACTGTATAAAAGACTTTTCAGACCCGTAAGCTATGTCCACTTTTTTTATACAGTCTATGCTACTGACTAATGACATAGGATGTACTCATAGATGTAAACATTTGATGTAAACACAAGCTCAATTGAATAGATCAGCGCATGTATCAGCCCCATTGATACAATCCTGATCCACCTAGTTGAGCCAGTATCCAACATGAGTATCAGTATTGGTGTATTCCTGGTATTAAATACAGTAGTTTTGCAACTAAAATTGTTATGAAATACAGTTTATCCTCTACACAGCCATATTTTACCCAGCATCAATTACTATCACATTATCACTCAGGAGCTCTCAGAGTTATCGATGGGAGCCCTTGAATTGCCTGGTTCCAGTTCCACTGGCGCTTTCCATTATTTGTGTGTATCGTAAACCAGCAGTTCAACATCCAACCCAGCATTTCCCATTGAGTTGCATTACTGTTCTGGGACATAGTTTATAGATTTTCAACTTTAATCTGGCCCCACTGTTGTTAGCGAAGATGAAGGCTTGGATGTTTTCTGCCATAAATGCCTTCTGAATCAGAATCAGACTACTAGTTCCCTGTCAGGGTTGTCTGAATGAGAACAGAGTAGGTCCAATGCCTGCGGCATTTTGCCCAACTGTAAAAGTCATGGCAGGCCCTCCCCATGCCTCTCTCCATAAGGGGATACACTAAACTGCCTTCAAAGGACAGTGTTTATACAAGAGGCCTCATTTGAAAGACTGGAGAATTGGATACAGGTACTACTATGTTAGCTAAGGGGGTTATGGAGATTATGTAATAGTGATCGGCTGCTTCTGACCGTCAGTTATTCACTAGCCCAAAGCCTGGTTCACTCATTAGCCATTTCTTACCTTTTTATAACTACAGGGGTGTTGTGCATTTCGCAACTTCTCAAACAAAATCATTAATGGCGGACGATGGCATTCTGTTTGTTGAGTTCAATGTCAAATTTTCACTCATTTCAATGTTAGTTTCACAGTATGTCTTTTGACATACTGAATTTCTAAAATAAAGAAATGCAAATGTTTATTTCATTCATATTAACCTCACTGTTAATACATGTGAATGTGTTTTAGTTAGATGCACCCATTTACTTTTCTGTGAAACAAAAGAAAAGTAGAGAATAGAAACCCTTGTTTTTCTGTTAACAAGCTTTAACCAGTCAAAGCAACATGGTAGTGAGTACGGCATGGCATGTTTTTGTGTAAATGTACTATAAATTCTCAAATAATGACCAACATGAACACCTAAAGGTCACTAATAAAGGCTGGGTAAGAAAAACATTGTGGGTGGTGGAATAACCTGAATCTTGCTATAACAGTTCACATGGAACAGTTAGTATAATGTATAAAAGAGAAATAATGTTTTTATATTTGAATGAAATTTCTCAGTCCAGCTTGACTTCAAGCTGGAGGCCCTACTTTGTCTTTCTTGGCTGATATAGCAAGCGATATTGGCACTTTCCTACTACTGTCTGACTGAACCCCCCAATCTTTGGGTGTTTCTGACAAACTGATTTTGTGTGACAGAAGACACAATAATGTTACTGCAACTCTAAGCCCCCACTAGGAGGTATTTTTAAATCCTGCGCCACTGCAGTATGCGAGCGTCTTGGCACTGCCATGATGACATATTTTTATTCTGACATTTAAGTATATTTTTCACTTCCCAAAAGATAAACACTGATTTGAATGAAATCTGAGTTGTGTGGCCATTCTCCATCCAGTTGTGGTGGCCGGCAGTCAGACTACAGTACTTTTCTCCTACTTCCAGCAAATGTATTTAGAGGAGATTACAGATGTGATCCAGACAAAAGAGCTAACTCCCTACTAGTGTCTGACTGGTTGTCTGTAGTTGGGCAGAGAATAGATCTTTAGATTGTAATCATATTGGAACTCTTATCAATACACCGAGATGAAAAGAAATCACGGTACCTTGTGGTGTTGGTATTTTTTGGGGTCATTGATGGGAAGATGTTTTTTTTTTCCTTTTCATACTCCTGTAGAACTGCTCACTGCATATCATGTCAAATGAATTTTATAAAAAGGTCAATCTTTTCAGTCAAGCGTGCACACAAGTAAATTTATAGAAATGCTGTGATTGTGTGTTGATCTAGACCAGGAAAGAAAAATGACTGTAGTGATGTGTGGGCCCTCTATATACCTGTCAATTCAAAGAGGATGACATCCATATCCAGCTTTGCTCCAGGCCCAGTCTATTCAAGTCCACTCATGTTCGCATTTGACATTTTTTACTTTGGCAAAGTTCAGCCTCATCTGCTGGAAACAAAGAAAACACCAGTTGCCTTTATACTCTTGGATGCCAGTTATGGCATGTATTAATGATGTTTAAATGATCCTTAAAATAAGGCTGAGCTGTTTTTGTGAGCTCATACAGAATCAGTCTTTTAATTAATGTTAACGTCTGAAGATCATGATCCAAAGCACGGCGTAGCCTGCTGGAGCCTATGTGAATAAAAACACTGAACACGCCTGTTGCATGCTGTATTGTAGCACTACTCTTCAATTAAAGCCTTGCATTTTCAAAGAATGAGGTTTTCACACTCTCAAACCACAGTCTTTTTTTCCTCTTCTTACATACACTTTTTTTAATACACAACTGACTTTGAATGCTCTGCACGGACCCTAAGGCTAAGGACATTTGTCAGCACATGAAAGCAATGTACTCAAACAAACTAAGGAGAAAAAATTTGGAAAAGCCCAGATTTGGCTTTCACGTCACCAGGAGTAAAGTGGCTACTATCAGGATCTGCCACAGCCTGTTGGAGAGAATCAGTCTCAGATTGTTCTGAAGTCCACAAGGAAGAGCAGAGGAGAGAAGAGGAAAGGAGGGTTTGTTGAACTAGTTGTCTCCATTCCGTGTACATTCATTAAAGCTAATCACAGTCAATTAACCGGGTGGAGCAGACTGCAAGTCCAAGGGTGCACGATTCCAGCTGTCGTGCAGATAGCAGTGCCTGCAGCAGAGAGACTTGCTCAGCAGATACGGTAGAGAGATCCCCTGGTTTTGGGTTTCATGCTAGTTTGCCCAAAAAGGAGAGACGGCATGACTACTGGGCTGGCTTCACTTCACTGACTTTGTCTCAAAATGTTGATTTGAATGATGGACTGGATGAGTTGATTGTAACTCAATATTGACTTGTTACTTCATATATCACTATCACCTTTCCCCTCAAGTGTCCTTCATATCCGTTTGTTTGCATGATTCCATCAACTTCAGTAATGACAATGTGACGGCCTGAGCTGTAACATCGCCTGTACAGCCATCCCACCTTGTCACTCTAATATATGCCTGATAATTTAGCCTGCTAATGACGTGGCTCTGGGGATGGCAATGTCGGTTGATCAGTTCACCACTGAAGTTAAGACTGAAATATCTGGGTTCCCTTGATTATTTGGTACAGATATTCATGGGGCACATATGATGTATCCTAATAGCTTTGTTCATTCTGTAACTTTTCATCTAGCACCACCAGAAAGTCAACCTTTTCCGTTTCTAATGAAATATCAACATCAACATGATGGATTGTCACAAAAATTGTGTACAGACTTGTGTCCGACCCAAACCTTAATGCAGCCGATAAACTTGTGCCAAAGTCCAATTGTACCTGAGAACAAGTGTGCTTTATAAGTGCGTTTATATGAAACAACCATTTTTTTTTCCTGAAAGAGTACGGACCCAACCCAGTGCATGTCCAAGATGAGAGAGACCCAAGACGGGTCTGACAAACCCATTAATTGTCACTGGAAAAGTCCACTGATAAAAATATTTATTATGTCGGATACAAATATCGTAGCCAAACAAAGGGAGATCACAGTACAGAAAGACTTGCCAAGTTGTACCATTCACCCTAATCATCGCACATGTTACACAGCATTGCTTCCCAAAGTTCCGTCCTTTCCTTTCATACAGTCTATGTTGTGCGCATGTTGGCGTACTGACATTACCATTAGGACCACTGTGCCTTAGTACAGCCTCACAGCATGCAGCTCGCATGGCTGTTTCCTCGTAGTCTCGTTCCTGCTGTATTAATCGCTTCTTGCATCCACACCTGTTCATTCTGTGTTTGTCGTCCCATTTGGCAATTCTTTGAACTCAGTCATTCAACCCAAGACCTTTCGTCCAGGCGGGGAAGCTCTCACTGTAACATGTCAACTCCTCTGGCACAAAGAGCGCTAGCCTCTGCTGCAGTCTCTCTCTTGTTGTGTCGGATTTTTACAGGCTGTAAAAGTACCAAAGCACAAAAGGCTCCTCATCAAGTTTGACATTCACCCTGTACTCTGCCAGATGTTTTTATAAGAAGTGAAAAACAAAGTGTGAAACATACAAGTCCTGCCTTGCCAATAATCAAACTGCTCCACAGCAGCCAAGTGATGGGTTACTAATGTGGGATGGGATGATATATGTTGATGCTGTCAATGTCAAAAGACACAGGTCAAAAATTTGTTCTGTGCATTCACAGTATTTCACAGACAGACTGTGCATGCACAAACAGGCAATACACAAAGAGGGTGCTGTGCAACTTCCTCGGAGTCAACTAGTATGCTTTTGTATTCCTTGAGTTGTTTGCAGGTCAGATTAAACTGACAGAGGGTACTTCAGGTCTGTTTCTGCAAATCTGCGTGCGCGCATCCAAGTGTGTTCATTTAACTCATCAGGGGGTTTGTCCCATTTGGAGTGTTTTGGCCAACTTAATTCTGCTTTTTCTCCATGGGAAGAGGTCAAAAGCCAATATAGAGACACGAGTCGTGGCTTGTTTTGCACTCTGGCCAAATTTCCTGAGCACTGGCCTGCTCTGAGGAGCCACAGTGAACCATTTTGGCATGTAGCATACAAATCAGATGTAGTAATAAAAATTATATTAAGCTGTCAAGTTATTAGATTAATTCAAGAGTAACGAGTATATCCTTATTTTTTAGGAGGATATAAATGCCCACTTGATAGTGTTGAAAAATGGGGATGTGCCCAAGCATTGAGAATGGCTAAACTAGACCCATGTATTGACTCAACATACTTTACATAGTTAACTATGACATGTAGCAGCTTTCTTTGTGTTAGTAGATTAACCAAAGTATCAAACACTTAACAACCAAAGCTATTGCAGTCTCCACATGTTGGCTTGGCTTTTGTGCCTGAAAGAATGATGATTGAGCTCTGACAGCATTCATCCTGTAATGAGTATTTGTCCTCATCTATGTTTTTTTTTTGTTTTTTTTCCTGCAGGAGGAGTGCTTCCTTAACCTGGAGGCTCCCATCAGCAGGGTCTGTGGTTATGACACTCCCTTCCCTCATATCTTTGAACCCTTCTACATCCCAGACAAGTGGAAGTGCTTTGAAGCAATCAAGAGGATGATCAACTACTGAACCTCTGTCAGGTAGGAAAGATCTGACGGCTTGAAATTCACGAAGAGCCATTATGCAATTTTCCAACACTTAATGTATATTAAGGCCTGTCGACAATTGCCCTATAATCTGTATTATTTATTCCAGTAATGCATTTATGAAGACATGAAAACTATGACCTGCCATCAGTAACAAACGGAGATCACTAGAGAGACAATATAATTGCATTTTGTTTTTTCCCCCTACACACTGTTTGATGTAATCCTCCACTAGACATACAGTCTATTCATATCCAGACATCACAGGCTAATGTAAATTCCAGGGTCCTATAGTCACATAGTTTCATGTATATCTGAAATGCAGCTCTAGTGACTAAGTGGGATTGAAAGTGGAAGTATGTGACTAAATGGAAGAAAGTGCACATTTTCACTCGGCCACATAGCTAAAGAAAATTGCAGTAGCCATTTGTATATAGTTTAAAGCCACACAGAGGCGATGTGTGTGCTTTAAAACATATGCATACTACAGATTCTACAAATTTGGCTCATGCTGTTGCTACCTTGAACGAGTTACTTTGCTTTATGTTTTAACCATCTGTAGTGGTAATATAATAATGCTTAAGTTTCTAAGAGACATGCAACATGTTGTCAAGGAATAAGGGCTTAAGTACACCATTCGAGGATTTGTGCAAGATGGGAAAAATTAAATGCAATTATAAGATTAAGCAAAAAATGAGGGCAGCAAAAAACAAATGGTAGTTTAACAAAATGTCTCTGTTCAGTACAGGAACAATGTTGATCCCTTTCACTTAAGTTCATCTCAGCTACACACATTAATATTGTATTATTTTAACAGGGCTATTTAAACCTACCTATCTAACATACCTTTCCATCTTAGTTCTGCATTGCTTCATAAGCTTAGCTTTGCTAGCTTGCTATCTAGACGCATGCTATAATAAATGTTGCCTACATATCTTTCTCAGGCGTTACTGAGTGTTGAGGGGGAATGTGTCAAGTCAAGGATTTAGAGCTGCAACAATCTGCTGATAAAGTGCTTAAACGATACAGAGAAAATGAATCGGCAAACATTTAGGTTTTCTTCGTCATCTAAGATAGTAAACATTTGGTTAAGGAGACTTTTGACTTTCAATAAATCAAATTAGATTAACTAAGAAAATAATCAGCACAATAATCAATGATCAAAATTGGTGTCTGCAACTGTAAGTCAGTCCTCCTTAGTGACAAAAGTCACTACTTTTGGCCTATTGCTGAACCCTACAAGGCCTTCAGTGGGCTCAGCAATGTGAGTGTTTACTCTTATCTAGACATACTTCGATAACACATGAGCCTCTCCATGTGAAACTCGAGTGTTCAGAGGATTCTGAAGCATCTGTTTTGGGTGCATTCACACCTGTATTTTGTGCCGCCGACTTGTAATCAGACCACCCAAGACTGATTTTAGTGCCAAGTGTTAACAGGGCCGACATGTCAAGGATATGCCCATTTAGTTGTGTAACCACATACAGCTATCTCACTCTTTAGGCATGTTATTGTCTTTTATTGGTTCCAGAAGTGTTGGATAATCCTCTGAGATGGAACAGTCAGCCTGCCAGACTGTCTCGTAATCCATTTTTAATTGTCTGTGTCATCTTGAGTTATAGCCATTAAAACGTTGGCCTTAATGAATAAGGTGGAAGGCACTATTAATAAAATCTTTGATTGAGTCCAACACGTCACTTCTCATCTTCACTGCTCACTATCTCCATCCAGCTCTGCTTTTCCTCCTCATCTGCCATTCACTGTGGATCGCCAAGTTACTCCCTTTTAACTTATTGAACCTGTCTCTTCTTTCAGGGCCAAACTTCTGGTAGCCCCGAACTCCACACATTCTCCTTTTCCTCTTCATTCATCCAATCAGCTGAGAACAGCCAGGAAAAGACACTTTGTTGACCATCCAATCAGCACACAGCATCCAGATGGGCTCTATGTCCCTCTCTGTCCTCCAGCTAAAAGACTGTTACAGCACCTCTGGATCAAGGAACCTTATTCTAGTGCAATGCGAGAATAACTTGATCTACACTATATGGTGAAACGGTTGCACCAGCATAATGCACATAATTCCATTTCCTCTAAAATAAGAGTTGGATACTGTGGAGATTACTTGGTTGAAGTTGTGACTGTCTGCCTCTCTGTGTTTGTCACCTTTTGATTGAATGTGTTCAGCTCTGCTCCGATCTTTATTTAGTTTGACATGGACTGGCCCTTATTGTACTAATATAATGGACCTGTGGTTTTTAAGGAAAATAAAGTAATTAGTGTTGGTGAAAACATGATCTGTGCTGCTTCAAATTTGTTGGGATTTTATAGTGTTATTTTGCCACAAAAAGAGTTCCTTGTCCAAAGGGGTTGCCACTGGCGATGGGATTGAGAGAAATATAAACCAGACTGGCAGAGGCTGCAAATTTGATAAATCTTTTGATGATGTCTGGACATATTTTACAACTTGTTGAACAAATTTTTTGCATTAGATTTTGATTTTCAGCCAGCCGCACATCCTGCAGGCAAACCAGAAGAACTAACATTTTTCAGTTACAGTTGCCTTATGATTTAAGATGTAAAACTGTGGAAAAGTCATGGAATTGTACTTCATGGCCACTTTGTGAACGTTTGTGCTGCTGTAAACTTTTAAAACCGTTTCCGTTTTATCAGTGCTTCCATGAGAAAACTGGCTTTCCTTGATAAACTTCCAGTCCATCTCTTACCATCTCAAAATTTTAATGTAGAGAGTCATGGAATCAGTCTTGGCCATTGTTTCTCCTGCCTCATGTTTCTGAGAAATGAATGAATGAATCATAGGTAAACTATTACTTAAACGACAACAAAAACTGTCAGTTGGAGCTCTGCCCATGCCTCCATTAGGAGACGCTGGTCAGAAACAATGGTGTTCTCAACTACGCTGCCATTCTGACAGCTTGTGTGTGCAGAGAAAACACAGGTGCGTTAAGAAAATCAAGCCAGAAAGTGCTAAACTAGAGGCCGCAGTGTTTTATCATGGGGACAAAATTAAATGAAGTGATATATACTGTATACTGACAGTTTTGGTATAGGGGGGGAGGAGGGACAATCAGACAATGAGTCACAGAATCCAAAGGACACTTCCTCTGACAGACTGAATGTGCTCAGCAAATGTCTTGGCAAGCCTTGGTTTTGGTCTTACTGTGGTCCAAAATGCTAAAATTCTCCTAGTTTAATCCCTTTTGGTTCATGATCAGTTACAGAAAAATTGAAACTAAACAGCCGTGAAAACTGGCTTTACATCAGTTACTTGCTTGGGATAGAAAGTTCAGGATTAGGGCTACTCTGGACAGAGTTCCTCTGAGGAACCTGAAAAGTGTTAAGTAAAACATTTTTTTCCAAATATCATTAATCTGAAATTCATGACAGGGCCATTGTGGTTTATCCTCTGGGGTCCATGGTTACCCACAACACATTTTAACCTCACCATTATACTATATATTTCTCTTGACAGTAATACTAGAGAGAAAAGCTCAAAACAAGGAGCTAAAAGTCACTAAAATGCTCCGTGGAGCTGAGAGGAACTGCAGAGTTGGTGACAATTCTCTGTGGGCTTGTCACTATGAAAGACCCCTTTCGCAAATTATTTCATTTCACTCCTTGGTAATTTATTGATTAGTGCAGCTGTAATACATGCCCAATTAGGCTGAATTAGCATCACTTGCATCCAGATGACTTTTACTTGAACGTTACACCTGTGAATCAGAAAATCTCCCCCCAAGAGGTCAATTCTTCACCATCCATGGAGCAGCTGCGTTTCCCTCTGGATCACATCATGACTACAGCGTGTCCTAAACTTAAGGACGGTTTCCACATGGTTTTAAGCTGTACAATGTTGAAATATCAATAAACTATTTAACATTAGCTCTGTATTTCATCATAGCATGTAATTTAATGAATTAGTGTTGCACGTAATCAAGTACTTTTACCCACCTACTACCTTTTGTCGGACTCTTACGTGCATACAAACCTTCAAGCGCTCACTTACTCTTGCATCCACTCCCGTGCGAGCCTTGTTTCCTATTCATGCCTGTTCATCTTATTTGAAGAGCATGTTAAGACACAGCACCTCGACCCACGCAATATTGCAGCCATCTCATTCTTCTGGGCTCTCTTGCACGTGTTCAACCACACGCTGGCTGCATACAAAACAACATGAACATATGGAAACTGCTATTTTACATTATGTAAACTCAAAAGGGTTTATTTATCCCTTAGTGTGGTATTGCATACTTTCTCCATGTGTCTGTTTTACTCCATATGTTCAGTTTACAATCTACAAACAAGCATGCCGGTTGTTGTTGATGTTCCCCTGACAGCTGTCTCATTGCTTGTCCTCACTATCTACAGTATTGCTGCCTTATGGTCATTTACTCCTCATGCAGTTTTAAGCCTGCAGGGGAAGAATAATCAGCTTTTACAGCTTTTAACGTTTACAGTGGAGGCATAAGACGGACCTGCTAGACCGGATGGCCCCGTGCCTCAAGGTCTTTGCTTTTAATTTGCGTCTCAAGTGCTGAACTCAGACCATCAGTGGAGTTTAGGAGAAAGGTGAGAACGACTTCAAAGTGTAACTAATGAATTAACAGAGCGATGTTTCTTCACGGTCCAGACTGGGCCCAGTATAGTGCATGTCATGACAGGATGGCTCTGGATCTGGACACCAGAGTCCCATGGTTTTCATGTAACACAGCCATCTGGAAAATCTTCTGATAAAATAGTGAACATTACACAGTTTGTACTTTTGGCTATTTCTTTGTGTTATTTGGAAATACTTTTAGAGTATAGAGATCAAGATGTGTGCTGCAGTGTGTGCGACTTGCCCATTTTTTTGGAGCAACTGCTTTCAATATGTCACTTTGTAAACAATTTGTGAAAGTGATGGGAGCGGATTGGTGTGCAGCAGAAAAAAAAAAACTGCATCACTCATGTTTTTTGGGTATCCAAGTAATACACTCTTCTGTTAAATAAAACCAGTTGGCTGCGTGTATTTTGAATTGCAGCTTGTAAAAATAAATACATTTGAAATGGTTGTGATAGAACCTGTATTTCATAGTAACAATGACCAGACCCTGTCTGCAGCACATACCCAGCCAACCACCATATGAACTTTCAAAGGGGGACATTTGTACATGTCTTCATGACTTGGCTCAAGCTGGAATGTAACGGATACGTGCCTCTGCACCAAATGCTTTCTCTCTGTTTCTCATAATCGCTGAGATATGTTGGACTCTCCCTCACCTCGCCAGTGTGACACCCATCATAATATTTTCAGCACTCGAAATCAGCAGACACAGGCAAAAGAGAGCTGAGATTCAGACGGTTTACCCAATGTCAAAAAATTGAAAAAATTCCACTGATCAGCCAGTATCTGCCAAATCCTTGTAAAGTTTCAGATAGGATTCTCAGCACTCTCCACCACAAGCCCTGGTCAAAATGTAAAGATAAAATCATGTCTGTCATTTTGGTCTGGGTGAAAGCAGGCCCTTAAACCATTGTGGTGAGGCGGCCCCTCTTTTGGGCGGGGTGGCAAAGATGACCTCTGCTTGGTAGGAAGGCCATAATAGCATCTGTGCTCTGACAGTGTGTCATTACACACTATATTTACATGAAACATAAAAACCAGGGGTGGTAGGTCACGACGTGAAGCTACGGGGGGTGAGGATTCTCTGGTGCATGTCGAGCCGTACAACCATAGATTACTGAAGATTATAGAACCGCTTGGCCTGTAATGTGGCCTGTTATGCATTTTCATGGTTGTCGGGGCATGTTTTACAGCGCCATTACACATTCATGGGATTGTGATGATTGCATTCATCCAACATCCATCGGATATTTTATTCTGACAGTCAATTATAATAGCTACAGCCTGTGATAGTTTGTCCTGTGGTTAAAGGGGAAAATTATGAGGATGCTAAAATAACTGATGTGTTGTAAATGATACAGAATCAGTTCATTTCAGTTCAGCGTCAATGAAGGTTGTTTGCCCTTTTCTTACATTGCTGCAATAATTGAATTAGGGAGTCATTCCTGAGACACATGTTAATTTTCGCTGATAAGAAAAAACACTGCTGGGTTTATTAGAAATAACAAATGAGCAGTGCACCATATCATACCCACAGCCTTTGACAGTTCAGATTTACCTCACAAAATTTGTGTTCAACATGCCTGCACTAATGACTGCTGACACTGGCTTTGTCCGTCAATTCAAATCAAAAGTCACCCTGTGTTAGCCTCGCAGAGAAATCCTCCAAAGTATTACTGAGTAGGAAGCTGCACTCTTCGTGAGGTCAGATTTGGCCTTTAAGTGGAGACTCATGCATCACTAAATTCAAACAGGTTACACCAAACAAACTAGGAGTGTTTGAACTAGCATACTAACACACTGTGTTCCACATGCAGTACTCATCAGTATCTAATCTATATTGTGTACTAATTTAACAATTAAATATGCCAGCAGACTGTAACCAAAGTTATTGCTGTTCTTCCTGAGGAGGACATGAATGTCCTGTACCAAATTTCATCGCTATCCATCCAATAGTTGTTGAGATGTTTGAAGCTCATGGTGGCAAACCGCCAAAGTCAAAGTCAGTATGGTTCATCCACTGGGAGCCATGAATGTCTCTGTCATTGTAATCAATCCAAGAGTTGTTGAGATATTTCAGTCTGGACCACGGTGATTGACCAGCTGACAATGTTAACATGGCTAACGAGAGACTCCTTCACAATGAAGTGTACTCGAGCAACGTGTCCTCCTGCATCACAACATTATCAGTCCAAGTTGCCTTTGAGTGAAAATTATTGATTACAAATGTAAATCAGCATTACTTCCTATACTCACTGTAATATTTCCCAGTATTATTTTTAAAGCAAATTCTAATTATTGAATATTTTAGGATTTTAATATTTTTTCCAACAGTATGTTATATATGTGAGCATCTGCGTTTTTCCTCTTAACTGTACCTTAACATCATGTAGCTCCTGTTTCATGGTCACTCGCCATCATTTGTAATTATTTGACCCAACCGTGTCTCTCAGCACCCGGAGTGTGGTGCTAGAACTGTCCGCAGCACAGTCTGCCATTATACAATCTGGAGAGATCTAATGTATTTTCTTATATACATCCAAAAATCCAAAATCCACAAACTACAGTTGGAACACACTACATACCTAATTTTTCGTCATACTTAGCGTTAATAGTATCTCAATTTCAGAGTCTAGTTATGACAAAGAAGTGTCTTCCTGTTTACATTGTTGATTGCTTTTGATTGGACAGCCCTGCATACGTTCCCTAGCAACCATTACACATTACTATATACTAAAGTTTTGAATGAACGCTAGTTTGAAACCACCTAGTATATTTATCAGAATCAGACTCAGAATCAGAATTCCTTTAATAATCCCCAGGGGGAAATTGCTTTTTGTTACACACAGCTCCAAAAGAATAAGAATAAACTTCAAACACAAAGTAAAAATATAAATATATAAAGTATGTATAAAAAATGATGTATTCAAAATTATTATTACAATTTATTACACAGAGGTAAGTTATTGCACCAGGTGAGTCCAGAGTCTTATAATAATAATATTAATAATAATAATAATAATAATAATACCACTAATAATAATAATATATAACAACATGTACATTCAGAGTAAGGCGTTGTATTATATGATACTAATACTACTACTACCAACAATAATATATAACAACATGTACACTCAGAGTGAGGAGTTGTTTAGATTAATGGCCACAGGCAGGAATGATTTCCTGTGGCGCTCTGTAGTGCATCGTGATACAATTAGTCTGGCACTGAAAGAACTCCTGTATCCAACCAGCACTTCATGGAGTGGGTTGGACACATTGTCCAAAATAGCTCCCACTTTGTGAAGCATTCTCCTCTCTGACACCACCGTCAGAGAGTCGAGCTTCACTCCTACAACGTCACTGGCCTTGCGGATCAGTCTGTTCAGTCTATTGACGTCCTCTACCCTCAGCCTGCTGCCCCAGCATACCACAGCATAGAAGACAACACTGGCTACCACAGACTCATAGAACATCCTGAGCTGTGTTGTGTACCCCCAAGTACTTATAATTCTCAACAACGTCCACACTGACCCCCTGAATGGGAACAAGGATCACTGGCACCTTGGTCCTCCTCAGATCCACCACCAGTTCCTTTGTCTTTGTCACATTGAGCTGTAGATGGTTCTGTTGTCCACAACAGCCCTGTACTCGACCTCATCACCCTTGCTGATACATCCAACCACCGCCGAGTCATCAGAAAACTTCTGGAGATGACAGGTCTCCGTGCAGTAGTTGAAGTCCGTGGTGTAGAGGGTGAAGAGGGAAGGAGAGAGGACAGTCCCCTGTGGGGCCCCGGTGTTGCTGACCACTCTGTCTGATCCACAGTGTTTCAGGCGCACATACTGTGGTCTGCCAGTCAGATAGTCCACAACCCAGGACACGATGGCGGGGTCCGCCTGCATCACTGTCATCTTCTCACCCAGTAGACCTGGGCTGATGGTGTTGAAAGCACTGAAGTGTTTATGCATAAGGTTGATAATGGTTTTAGGAATAGCTAACTCAGCGCTACAGTGGCCACACATAATGTTCCTGTCACTCTAAATATACCATTTCTCTGTTCTCAGACTAAAAGGAAGTGGGTTTTTTTTTTCGTTCTTATAGATTTGGAGTCTAACAGATTGATGGAACAGGCAGAGCAAAGTGTTGTATGTCCTCCCAGAGAGATGATTTGTGGCCACCGTGTCTGGATTCCCATTTCTCCCATTCCTGTTCAGATCTGAATAGGATTACCGAATGCAGAATTCAATGGAACACAGACTTCGAACATGGTAATGCCGAACAGGATGTTTATTTTATTACTTCCTTGTGGTGGGGCGATATGATGCTAAGCTTCCATTGGATTTTGAAAAAGGGCATTTAAGTTCCTTGCATTGTCGTTGTGTTGTGATGAATCACATGCTTTATAGAGAAGAAGCTTATGATGCATCACTGTTACAAATCCTACCCTTAAGGGCCTATTTGAAACCACTCTGAACCTCCAAATATTACATGATGTTGAATATTCAGGCACACCTTCAATCCACTGCTTATGAACTACCTTCATACCTCTTAATTGATGCATGTATTTGCTTTAAAAACACAGACGCCAGTGTTTGCCGACCAGAATCACAAGGGACGGACGGAGAACGCTGTTTTTGTTCCGTTTACCTAAAGCTTCATTACCCCATCAAACATTTACCTGCAAGCAGTCTGCTTTCACGAGTTCACTCACACACATCAAGTATGCACTGTACATTAGTTCACTGATGCCATAAGATTGAGAGAGTCCACTGCACAGCATATACAGTATACTGTTTGGGTTTCCAGGCTGTGGTCCACTGCCTCTTTAAGTCCAACCAGAGCACTCACAACAGCACTAAAACAAAAAACACATGTACATCTGCCTGTGTGACTATCAGACCTTTCCCCTACACACAAACAGGTTGGATATTTTCAGTTTCTTTTCCTTAATAATCAGCATTCACTTCTTCAAAAAAAAAAATCAGGCGATGGTTGGTTTAAATTCGGACTGTTGGGGCTGACAAACGGTTGCTAAGGCAAGAGGCTAGGGGGAGAGACAAAAACACTCTTGGTCTAACGGAGGTAATTTTGCCTGGCTGTCTGCATGACGGGGTGTTTGTGTACCAGTGACATCCTGTTAGACACAGAGGGTAGTTCAGTCTCATCTGACGTAAGTGGTGCTAGTTTGTGTGGCAACGAAATAATTTCCAGTCCTAATTGAAGGAGCGTTGCATGTCTGGCTCACACTCTTCACACCCTCCATGGCAAACAGGGAGTGTGTTTCTAAGTCAGGGATGATACTTTGTTCCCCTTAAAGTAAGGGCAGCATTTCTCTTCCCCCAGCTCAGAGGGAGCAACACGTTATTGTCTGTGAAAGGTGATACAACCTAAATGAGTACCATCTGTCCATGGCTGACTGTGAGGGAACATGATGTTTGTAAAGCTCCAGCCTGCAGTTGATGTTTTGAGACACAAAAGGCTTTTGGTGAAGGAAACATCATAGATATTGATGAGATTATGTCATCTCTAGTTGCAACAGACACAGATTTCATCTATTGTTGAACTGGTTTTTGGGACATATAATAAAAGCCCAGATAGTTAAGTTGCCAGAAAACTACTTGTGTACTGTACCTGGTTGCTAAGAAGCAAGCCTTTTCAAGCAAAGCTCCTTAAAGTTAGTTTCAACCTTAATATTGTTTTGTTTCCCTGAGTAGTTTTCAGATAGCCTCAGTAGCAAATGGAGAAAATGGGTGCTAAAGCCTCAGTCTAGTCACCATTTGTGTGGAGACACAGAATGAAGAGAAACATGTTACAAGACAGTAGTTGACTAAATTGAGATTAAAACTTGTTTGAAAAAAAATGGTTTTGGTTCAAAGTTGGGTTTTATGTCAACGAGTCTTTACACACAGAACACAGCTTTCCTGGTACTTTCCACTTGGCATAGCTTTTGACTGCCTGCAGAAGTTGGAGTGATGTCCGGTATAACGTCTAAAAATATCACATCACAAACTTCAAAGACCCCACATGTTTGGTGTGTAAACAAAGCCGCGCAGCCAAATTGGTTGGAAATGAGTACGATCGGGTCTCGATGGCCAACTCCACTTTGTGATCCGCTTCTTGGTTGGCAGAATATTCAGAGTCACCAAGCTCCAGTTATAACAAATCTCAAATTGAATCAGATTAAATTTTATGGACATCATATCAATCTTTTAAGCACATCAGCATAGTGGTTATGCATCAGGACCTCCAGTATTTGGAGCTAGTAGCTCACACTAATTATTTCAATGTGCTGCTCGTGTCATTGTCATGTTGTAGCTCTGGATGGTGAACATTAGTTATGTTTATTACTAAAATCCATAGTGTTTACAGGCCTAAATTGAATCTTTGAGTTTTGATTATTCATAAATTTACTTGCAAATGTTATTAAACTAAACCTAAATAGATCTGATAAGGGACTGGGAAGGACTCTGATTAGCAGATTGGAAACTGGACTCACAGGCTTCCCGGACAGGAACTTGAATCATGCTGTTTACGCCACAATGTGCAGACATTATGTGAGATTATAGTTAAAAATTCTTTCACAACCTTTTGTTTTGCAATAATGAGACAAACTACGTCTACGTGTTCGTTCCAGCACATTGATCTCAGAGCCTTTTAAGACATTACATTGGGGCGAAGCACATAGTGGTTTTATATCTGATACTGTATGTTTTCCCACATTTTCTTGTCCCTCCTTTTGGCTTCCTCCAGCAATTTATTTAAACACACGATGGTCCCACTGGAGCATTTACACCGTTTCAACTTTGGGTGATTGATGAACTGAAGTCAGTGAAATGATAGAGCGGCGTATCCAATCTTATGTGAGATCCCTTTCAGGATTACACTTTTACAGCTAGTTTATGCTTAGATCTGCGGTTTCAGTTTGGGCTTGTGAGATAGACTAAATGTAATGTCTGTGAATGAAGCACTGCCATCTTTTAAGTATATCATCTTTCACGTACATCGTCCCGTTCAGTGTGCTATCTGTGTGTGTGGTCAGCTGGTGTCGACTCTGCTCAGCAGCTGGTCGGAGGGATGTTCAACACAGTTAGAAGAGTGTAGATGTGCTCAATCAACTAGATCCCCAATGTTTCATCTCCATCCAACGCTTTGATGTCCATCTGTGGAAATGCTCACACTGAGAAGGACAAGTGTAAACCACTTATATCAGTCTCCACAAAATGCTGTTTGCATGTCCAAGATTTATATTTGCAGATGAATAAAGCTGTATCTTTTTTTTTCTGCAGCATTCCAGAAAATGCTTCCTTGGGGAAAGTGACTCATTTCAGAGAGTATAGTTATTCAGTTCAGACTTTATCTACAAAAGAGGAAAAGGCGGAGTAGGGAAGTTCAATCTGCCTTAAGATTTAAACTGTCAGTCTTATTTTATATATACCATCTGTAATCTGTAATTCATGTGCAGTTGCAGTAGTTCCAGACAACAGTGCTCTCGTAATGTTATAATGCCCAGAATGCATCAGAATTATTATGGCAACGGCGTGTCATGATTTTAGTCAATCAGTAGCTTGTAATGACAGCTTTACCAAACTATTAACACAGCTTGACATTAATACGACTCTTTGAGTCAAGCTCATAGATACACTGTTGTGCTTTAAAATTTTTGCTGGTCACATATTTCCACAGTTTGAACATGCCAGTCTGGGCTTGTGGAATGGCCTCCATTCTTCAGCCTTTGACGCACTCTCATTTTTCAGGAACACTTGTAGACACAGAGCACTTAATCCACTCTTGGTTCCCAGATGTGTCAGATGTGCCGTTGAGCGGCGGTGCTGAAGGATCTCAAGGAACGCTATTTTGCAGGGAGGGAAGAGAGGAGCCATTTGAGGTCAGCGAGGGGGAAGTGTGTGAACAGTAAAACATTTCACCTTCCTGGAGGCTGAGTCAGAGGGCTTCTATCTGCGCTGGGAGCGAGGCAGGAGTGAGCGGGGCTGGTGACAGTGAGGGCAATCGACTGAACCGTGACACCGCTGAGATCGCACTGAAAGAGTAAATTACATCATTACCCTTCTGCCACTACTCACAGACAACATTGTGTAAAGATTTTGCAGGAGAAAAACTGGACACTTACATACCTCTAGTGCTTCAGATGCCAGGACTATTGCTGGACTCTGGGTGTAGCAGGGAAATCCATATGCTGTATAGCTGTTTGGGTGAGGAGACATCCAAGTATTTTCAAAGATACTTTAGTTAGAAATTTGAAGCTTTCCCAATGTTTACACAGATTCACTTAAATAATTTGTCAGTTTGGAAATTCACTTTAGTTGAATAAAACCTTTGGACCCCGGATACACTTTGGTATGCTCCTGCTAAAAATATCTTTATTATGCAACGCCAACTTTCCTGAGAGGCATGTCATATGAATTAGAATCTGGCACTAGTATGCAGGGGTACATCCAGCATGAAGGAATTTCACAGACAGACTTTACTTCATAATTTACTTAAGTGGTATCTCATAATATGATAGCACGAGAATTATTTTCCCTTTGTCAGGGAAAAAGTACAGTAATATTAGTGCACTGCAAAAAATATGGATGCTAACCTCATTGCATTTAGTTGCACTGTTAGTTAGTAAACCTTTAAAGTTGCACTTCAATATTTTTATATGAACAATGGATGAAATGTCCATGTATTGCTCAGAGAGCTCTCCTATCACTGAACGCTTCCCTCCCAAACAAACGCACACAAAAAGTCACCTTTCCAGTTATATTTGCAATTTTTTTTCCACAACTTTCTGTCTAAATGTTTATAATTTTCCGTTTGGACGCTTTGTTTTCGTTTTGGTATATTTAGCCATTCCTCGTCCTGGGCTCAGTGCCCGCTCGACAGACAGTCTCTAATTAGCACTGCAGAAATACATATTTAGAGTTGTGTGGCTTTGGAGACTCTCTTTATTTAAGTCACCAGGGAGAACAATGGAGGAAACAATGGCGGCTTGCAGCAGGCAAGGTCTTCACAGCACTGACTCAAGGCAGATCTTTTCAATGTGACAGTCCAGTTCAAATTGAGATACTGTTAAACAACCCACTCATTGCAGAGGCTAAAAACTAGTTTATTTTCTTCAGTGACTGGGAGTTGATTGCTGCGTTGCAGCCAGAGTTTTACACACAATATAAATAGCTGTGGCACCATGTCTGGTTAGGATTTAGTTTAAGGAAATGTTTTTGGCACATTGGTTGCATAAATAATAATGAATCATAGCTTAAATGATAAATATTGTGGCTGCTTGTAATTAAGACAAGTGTTTTGTTCCCTCTAGTCATGGGTGACATGGGTGATTTAACACATAATAATTGACATTTTGGGAACAAGCTATTTTAATCTCACTGTGGCAGTGTTGATAAGAGGAAGTTGTGTCTTAATACTGATAGCTGTTTTGGGTTTGTGTCCTCCACGGAGGCAGCATTGTGCAGGAAGTGTGGGTGCGGCCAGCAGACATTTTCCCATGGCTCTTTAAGAATGAAACTTGAATCAAAGCCTCTACATGTTCATTCATGCGGTTCATAAATGAGTGGGCTGTAAGGGACTCCATTTCTATAATTTGGGGAATTAGTTCAACAATCCATCCATCCATTCATTATCTTCTGCTCATCCGGGGTCAGGTCGTGGTGGCAACAGGTCAAGCAGGGCACTCCAGACGTTCTTCTCCTGAGCAACGCTTTCCAGCTCCTCCAGGGGGATCCCGAGGCGTTCCCAGGCCAGATGAGATACATAATCCCTCCAGCGAGTTCTGGGTGTGCCCCAGGGTCTCCTCCCAGAGGGATATACCCGGTAAACCTCCAAAGGGAGGCACCCAGGAGGCATATTGACCAGATGCCCGAACCACCTCAACTGGCTCCTTTCGATCCAATGAGAGACAATTTGTCAGGGAGTCACCATTATGCCTTAATAAAGGAAATTTGCTTGGACTGCTAACCTCAAAGCTGAATAAGGTGTGCGATCATTGCCTTATTCCTACTCTGTATGTACTCAGAGAGGCTAAGAAACCTTGTTGGTGGTAGCTCTTCACTGAAATGGATCATTGAAAAGGCTACCCAAAGAAAAAGAATACTGTGAGGCTGTACATAGCAGTGCCCGCCAGCATGTTAACACACTCACAATGACGATGCCTACATTTATAAGCAGGTATAATGTTAACCATGGTCATCTACTTAGTTTAGTGTGCTAACATGCTAACATTTGATGATCAAAACACAAAGTACAGCTGAGGCTGCAGGGAATGTCAGTGGTTTTGCAGATATATAAATCCAATTATCTAGCAAATAAAAATTCTGACTATAGTGACAGACTGACAATGCCGTCCACAGAGCTGATGTTAACATGGCTAACAAGAGAGCCCATCTGAAAGGCATGTGAGGTCAATCAGACCTGATCTGAGGAACCTTAGGATAGTGAGACCTAATCCAAAATGCGGTCAACCCAAACAGGTCTAAGTAGAGAGAGAAAGCATTAACATAGGCAGCAGATTGATGCACCATTAGTTAATCAGCAGTCAGGTTTTGACACACACACATACACACACACTGAAGGACCCACTGAACTCAGTCTGACTGATACGACCTTGGATTCTACGAACCTCGTGTAGTTATTCGCCCCTTCGAAGATTTTTTATTATTATTAAAAGAATGCTTGCTAGTTGCTAGCAAAGGGTTAACATTCTCACTTGGAGAGAGTAATCTATCCTGAACTTTTCAGAAATGCAGAGGGAGGGAATCAATCATTGATTGGATCATTTATCTTCCATTTAAGAATGGATGGTTTTTAAATTATTGCAGTGGCATTTCTTCGATAAGTATCTGTGGTATTAAACTAAACCTTTTGGTCCACATGTGTTTTCAACACTGACTGAATGAACTCGCCCGTGCTGACCTTCTCTCATCATATTCTTCCATGTTCCCCGTCACTCAGCAAACGGCGGCACAGCCCAGATGTGAAGGTGTAAACATGCTGGTAATTAGGCCAGAACTTGCTCTGATCTCCTTTCAAAGACTCGCTACAGACACACCCTCTCTCTCCACGACCCCGACACCCAGCCACTGACAGCCCTACACCCAAGGCAAATATTTGGGGAAATAGCAATGAACCCTGTGTTATAAACACACAAACATATACACACACACACACACTTGCCTTTGTATTACCGCACTTGTGAGAACCTTCTACTGATCATTCCTTCAGCACAAACTCTAATGTTATTTTAACTCTGAACCCAACCCCCACTCAGTGGCATCTCTTAAACTGTAACCTACAGGCTCCAAAGTAATGAAGCCCATTAATTAAGATGAATTACAAGTAACTGTGTGGTGCAAATTAAAAGTGGAAACGAAAGAAAATCATTGACTTGCCCAGATCTTTTTGGGCATAATGGTTTAACTCAGCCATGTAGCGACCCAAGGCATGGAAATGTTGGTGGTGATGATCAGCCAGTTCACTGAGTTTTCTATTATTCTGTGTGGTTGTTCATGGGCCAAACACTTGGTCTAGAGGGAAAAAAATGGTTGGACTTTTCAAGCATGTATGAGCATGAACTATGCTAAAGTCAGCACTAAACTCACAGCAAAGCTAAGTCTGAGTACGCCTGATTTCAATGACTGGTTCTATGGTTCCAGACTTGATTCAAACTACTAACTAATTGTGTCTCTCAATGTTTCCCCAATTTTACCACCAATGACTCAATGATTTTCTTGCATTTCCCCTGCAACAGCAAGAATAGCAAAGTAAGTCCACTATTCGCTCAAATTGAGGACAGGCACAGAACACATACTCTACCTACAAGCATGTCCATACGACCCGCTCCTCATTATGGGGCATTATTCATGGTACTCAGTGGGGCCTTAGGGTGCTTCCCCAAACAAAGACATCACGGAAGGCTAAGTTCAGAGATGCCTGCTAGTTGGACTGAGTGGTATTAATGCCACTTGAATGAGAACAGCTTGTTTGGGATCCTACATGGAAGATGAAACATTGGGTGGACCAGGCAAAGCACAGCTTGCAGTTTATGTGCTGAAAGAGTGAAAATAGAAGCTGATGAGAATTTGCGAATGTGAATTTAAAACTTCAAACTGGTATGCAGTTCTGCAAATTAGCTTCAGCTAGATGCTTAAAATACATTACATCTGTTCTACGTTGCATTTGTTTTTCTCATTTAATCTATTTGCATTGTCCCTGGAACGAATATATGAATGAATAACACATTACACAAGCTATTAATCAGTTATCCCTTAAAGTTATGAACATTTTTTGCATGTTCAGTTTACTGTAACATGATAATTCAAATGCAGTGCGAACACAATGTGCCCATAACACCTCACATTGCCTTCTGAGCACTCCTATTTCTGTTTCCTCCAAAGCTGAGGAGAGAGAGCCAAGTGTCATCACCACATCGGCAACAAATCCCTGCTGAAAGAAAACCCCATTTGATGGGGAACAGGTACACATTCATAACAAACAAATAAAGTTCATTTGTAATCATCAAATCTCAAATGTTTAGGTCTGTTTATTTGGTCATGACATAACAGAAGTTCTCAGGTTTAAGGCATTCGGACAGAGAGCCGATTGTGTTGACAAATGCTTCCTGGAGTTAGTGAGATTGTAGGGTTTAGTTCAGAGTTCTAGCATATGCCAGCGTTGACTCCTTTTTCTTGGAAGTAATGATGTGTGAAATGTTCATATAAATAAATATTCATTTTGTTGCTCTGCATGTTTGACCTGACGAAGATGCGCTTGGGTTTAAAACATTGAAGTGAGTCCCCAGTATGCTGACTCTAATGTGTATTTAATTGTCTAGTGTATTATTTATGTATTAGCAATCAATATGGCATTGGTATCGAGAGGACAAATGTCTGAGGAGTGTTACTTCACTAATGCAGTTATCAAAAAAACAGGTCTCTTTGGATCCAAGAACATATCATAAGACTAAAAAAATGACAAAGAGGTTAGACTTTGCTGTGTGATCAATAAGTCATGACCAAAAAATGCCAAAGAACACTGCTTTGCAAAAATGATAAAGCCTTTAATCAATGGGCTAAGTGCCTCCGATACATCTGAAACCATGCCGACACCCTTCGTGTGCCAGCATGGGCAACACCAGGACCCTGAAACTGAGGCAGCTAAATGGAATTTAGCCATCATATATGTAATTATGTACACCTGTGCTTTTCCTACTGGAAACCGTATGTTCTGTGTTCGGTGCCCTGTAGACCCACCTCACAACAGGAGCGACTAAATGATGATGTCACAGTGGAGTCAAATTACTGCTGTGCATGTAATCATGTAATCACTCTCCTTCTATCAATTAGCCTCCCCTGAGTGAAATGACATTACCAAAGGCTACATGCATCACAGTAATTGCTGTAACGGTGCTATTAATAACGTTTATGCTCTGACTGTCAATACATGGAGAACCCTTTTTGGAACAATGATAAACCTGAGTGCTCTGGCTAACATGGCTTTTAAGCAAGATTCAAGGGAGAAAATGACAAGCAGTGTAAAGTAGAAGATGGACAGGCTTTGGACTTGTTTTGGCCTCAAAAAGAAGAAATAACTACCACTACTCTTAGCAAACTGTCTGCTGTTAGAAAGCAACAAATCATCTGCAGCAGCTGAATATTGTCCTGGAAACATGCCAATGACAAATATAAAAAAAACAGGTTGTCTTGGTTTGAACTTTGCTGTCTGACCAATAAGTCATGATCAAAAAATGACAAGACAGACTGCTTTGCAAAACTTTTAAAGCTCAAGGGTTTAGCACCTACGTGTTACAACTCACTGTTTTCATCGGGGCCCGAAAAAAGTGGCAGCTCACAGATATATCAAGGTTAGTGACAGCAGCCTGTGCAACAGTAGCATCGGGTAATTGTCACAGCTGCTGTCAGTCAAGTGGGTGTGCACATAATCAAGTAAATTCTAACAGAGCCTCAGTGTCTTTAAGGTTAAAAACCAGTTAGTAGCATTAGATACAGTATTCTTAAACAGACACAGAAAAAAAAACACATAGAAAAATGGCAAAGTCCAGATCCTCAGCATAGGCTCCTCTACTTCACAGAGTTGGTCACCTGCAAAAAGGAGAGAGATGGGCAGTGAGTGTAGAGAGATTGGGGGCTCATTTAGCCCTATCTTTGTCACGGCCCTTAACTTGAAGATCCAAATGTTGTTGGTTAGTGATCACACAGCAAAGCACAGATCTAACCTCTTTCTCAGGTTTTTTCATCTTATGATATGCCTTTGGATCCAAAGAGTACCTATTTTTTCATACCTTCATTTGTGAACTCCTCTTGCACTTTTAGGAGTTGCACATTAAAGGAGTTGCTCCGCTACTAGTGATTTTGTCATCATTTAACTTAGATGGATGCTTCCACCAGAAAAGTATCAGTCTTTCTCTTCATCTAATGAAAAAGGGCAGAAAAAGAAGGGTCCAGGATTTTCTGTGGCTTGTATTCAACAAACAGTTCAGACATAAATGGGAGGCTATCCTGAATATATGTTCATCAAGCCTTTCAAAGAGATCAAGGAGGAAAAGGAATCTTTACAACTATAATAAGGAAAGTGAGGAGGGGACAGACCCTACCAACCAATCACCAGGTGGTAGACACCAGCGGTTAGGGATGCTGTCAAGCTGAAGGAGGCTTTTTGGGCCTACACACGCACACACACACACTTACATACTGTACATAAGCAGGGACCACACACGCTCAAAATGAATGTCTGCAGTGTGATTGATTGATTGATTTTCCCAGCGGTAACTTGGAGCCCCTCAACAGAACAGAAAATCCTCATTCATTAAAGCAGGAAAAGAAAAATACAGCTTTCAAATTTTCTTAGAGCTCCGTCTTTACCTCCAACTGTGAGGATAATATTATAAATTATTAATAAATATTTTTAACATGCTGTGTGATTTAGCTTTATAGTTTTTCCTCCCTTGACCTTCCCCCTAGATTTGTGTGTGCCTCTCTTCCTGAAAACTCTCCCAAGTTTCCCTTAATGGATTCTTACCACATTCCAGCGTGCTGCATGCCAAGCAGCTGAACTGATTAAGAATACAGGTAAATTCCAGGCAATAATCCGGTGCTGTAGATTTGTGAAAATTTGTAGCTGAGATTTGGATCTGTACGCTGATCCTTCCAGCTGGAGCACCAGAGGAGCATCCAGAATGAGCTGAAGATGAACCTACAATTCAGCATCACATCTTGGCAAGATGATTAACCTGTGAGGTCATAAATTAAAAACAGGAACAGAGGAAAATTTGAAACCACAGATGCAGAATCCTTGACTTACAAACTGTTTCGCCACAGTCCCAAATTGCAGCGTGATTCATAACTCATTATTCTCAAATTAGCATCACTGCATTCATTCATTGGCAATTGCTTGTGTCAAATAAATCTTGTGTGACTGCAGGGTCTTATGATGGCCATGTTTTTTAACTTAAACCATTTTTTGAACCCTGATCATGTGCTAGTCATCCAACACGGAGTAACGGGAGGAGAATACAACAGGTAGCATGACTCACTCTGTATCACTCATTCCTGTTACTCACTAGGCAGCCTGTGAGACACAACATCGCCTTCTACTTTCATGTCCCACAGGAAACATTTCGCCCTGAGATCAAATGGGGAAATGAATATATGAAGACAATATTTCATTATGGTGTTATTTTACTGGATGTTGCGCCTGCAGCCCCTGATTATTCATTCAAAGATGTTTGGAGATGAACACCAACAATCACTGCCTCGCTGTTTTTGCCTGTTATGAGACGTTGAATAGCTCTGCGCTGTGCTAGAGCTTGTATGCCACAGCACATGTCCTTATATGACCTCAGCTGTAAAGGGCGATATGGCTTCAAACAGCATGGCACCGATGTAATTACACATCTGTTGGTTTTTCATCCTCCTTTCATCCGTAATCCCCACATTTGCCATTTAAAATATTTACTCAGGTCAGTCATAATCACAGTGCCACTGGTGTGGACACTGACCTACACACAGCATACCACGCACCCGGAGTATGTTATTTTCCCCCACAGATGTAGTAAAGATGCATGCAGTCTTTGGCTCATCAGTTTTTCATGATGAATGAGGATGAGTGGAAACTGCATGGCACCATATCATATAGAGGTTTTGGTGTCATCTGCCCTCTTCTATACAGAAGTGCACCCTATCATTTAATCTCATTGCCAAGATCCCTAAGATTATATTTTATGGAACTGTATATAGCTCACTTTCCTGTTTTTCATTACACTATATGCAACAACTACGTGCTACATCCTCTGTATATTATACTTGTGCTACGAGCCATGCAGGTCCAAACAAGAGGAAAGTCCTTGTTTTATCATAATAACCTACCAACAGTAGCTTTTCCCACACACGGTGTTCAAAATGGACCTCGAACTGCTCGACCCTCCGGGTATGATCAAGTATGCAGGCAGCAGCCCAAGACAACGCCATGGCGAAACCTCAAGTGCCGTACCTCCCTGTGTGTTCCTCGCTACATCCATGTCGTCCCATCCGAACCAGACTGACAGCTGCGCCTTCACTTTCTCTGTGATTTCAACCTCGGAATTTGACCATAAATTGGGTTCCCATGTGAAGGAAAACGACATCCACCCCATGCTGATGTAACCTCTAATTAAAAATGATGTTTTTCCATGGATTCTGTTGCACTGCAGACTGTACAGATGGACAGTGTATGGAAGGCAATGGCAATTTGCATTGCCGCAAATGCACTCTAAAACTTCTAATGGGATTTCAAGACAAATGCAGTCCCAGCAGATGATATGATTCTGATTGCTTATAATTGTCTAAAGTGTTGCTCCAGATGTGATTTTAATGTAAGCCTACATCCCACTCATCACCATGTGTTATTATTATTCTCTGTATTTTCATCCTCAACAAAAAATGTTGCATTTGTCAAATTTTCATGTAAACAGTGGATCAAATGACTAAATGTAATGTGAAAGGGGTTGCTCACAGGGAATTATTGCACCACAGTTCCCCTCACCTCTACAGATAATTTTAGCATCTTTCAGCTCATTGTTTTGGTTCACCACCACATTCACCTTGTTTCCTGTCACAGCAGGCAGCTGTTTGCAGGCAAAGCTTTGATGAACCCAATATACACTACCTGCCCAAGACCGAAGTTAGCGACTAGCTGGTGAACATAGTGGAGCCTTTGTTCTGTCCTCCATTCGGCTTCATATCCCACAGGGAGTGTTTCAAAAGTGGAGGAAGTGGAGTCTTTCGCCTTTTAGTTTACGAGCTCAGATTTTGATGAATTGGTCATTTTTCCTTGATTTTATGCAGGTGCTTGCTACTTTGTTGTGCTGTAGCCTACAAACAGCAGACTGAAGTGAAAGTGGAAGTGTTTTTCCTCTTCCAAGATAAACCTCGTCTGTGGTGTTAAAAAACCCTCTGACCGGTTGACATCTGGCCTGGTACCTTTGGTTATAAAAAATATTTATGTAGTGATGGGATGTACGATTGGGACTCTGCAGAGGGTGTTATAATTGGAAAACTGACTGGATTCTGTCTGCTATTTGTATCTGACTTCCTGCCAGGCTCATGCACTCTGTGTTGATTGACACAGTCTAGTGCGAATATTAAACGGAGCGGAGAGCCACTTCTGGGATGCTTCTGAAACGGTGCTACTGGTGGAATTTGAAGCATTAACTACAATTAACTACGGCCACATTGCAGCCAAACGTGACAGAGATGCACCTGGTGAGATTTAGCTCTTAAACTGTGAATGTTCATTTTAACAACTTTATAAGGGGACAATACTGTGTGTCAGGTGCTTTAAGGAAGGAATTTCAAACAAGTGAAAAATCTACTTCTTGCTGAACATCCTTCATTTAAATGAATGGACTTTGGTTTGTATGAAGACATAAACTCAGTGTTAATCACAAAGTTGGGCTGGACTGGAAGCATTTTGGAGATCTTTTTCCCCACAAATAAGCAAACCAAATCTATAAAAACAAAAGAACAAAATCAAGTTAAAAATATGATTGCCTAAACTTTGCCTTTAGTCAAGCCTTTCAAACAGGCTTCCTGCTGTGGCTTGCTCTCTTCCAGATCCCAGGACCACCCAGTGCCTTTAACCTAACCTGTAGCCTAAAGTGTTTTATTGGTCAAGTTTGTTTGGGGTAGTGCATAGCCTGCAGTCTGAAGGACTTCACTCAGGGCAAAATGTCTCTCAGCAGATTGGACACATTGGGAAAACACTGGGGCAAAGCTAGATTCCCTGTTGTTAAATCGTTCCCCTCTCTCATTCCTCCACAGTTGCTTAATTATATTAAAAATCCTACAAACTTTGGATTTTACATGAACACGTTCAGATAACTGATCTGTTCTTCTGTGTTCCCAGAATTCAAGAGGATTTCAGACTCTCCAGAGGGCAGACTGTATAGTGTGTGATATGCCACTGTGCTGTGATTCATACTCATGTAAAGACGTCATAAGGGCTGATCTTTAGCTGATGGCGTCAAGCCATGGGTTGCATGTCTCGAATACAAGCCAGCACTTATTAATTCCAGTCCCTTGACCTTTGACTCTCTGAGTGACGTCTTGTGTCTCTGGCAGTGCTCGGGAGTTGACTGATGTCCTCGACGTCATGAATTTGTGAGGATGTGAGTCACAGGAGCGGGGACATTTAGCTCCTTGTGATAAGCAAAGTCGAGTACCCTGGATTTGGAGATAATCAGATGCTGTTGTGATGAAGGCAGAGGGGAGTATTATTCATTATTCATATAATGATTAAGCTCAAATGATTTGGTTTTTAGAATGCGTGCAAATTGATCCTCTAACCTTTTGTCCATTCATTAATTTCAGTTTTATGCCAAAGAGGAAAACAGATTACATCATACTTTTAATCAGGATTGCCTTATCTTTTGCCTTTCCTGTCATTGTTTTTTTTCTACATGTAGTTTACCTTTAAATGTTCAAGCTTAATTGTAAAATTTTTGTTTGATGAAAACATTATGCTAGCACACTGAGGAAATGTAGAATTTTCCATTGCATTGCTCTTATTGACCCACATGCCCATATGGATCTCATATTCCAAGCTGCATCAATCAGTCCTTCTGTTGTTGTAACCACTTCACCCTGTTATACAGTAAAGACCTTTCCTCTGACACAAACCAGTGTGCTGCCCTTATGCCTTAACCATAAAAGTGTTTGTTTTTTTACGTTCTCGCCTGCTCTTTGATGAAGGTATTTCATGTTAGGTGAGTGGTGACGCTCCCACAGTGTGATGATATTGAATTCTTTCGATACAAACTCTTCAGTCAGATGTCAGGTGACACGGGCCTTTCAGACCTACTGTTTGAGTCAGCATGGCACCTGGTTGATCCAGGTCAGAAGAGAATTCAATAATACACTCACCCAGCGTTCGTCAAATCAACTGAGGTATTCACTGTAAAAATATCTTAAGCCAGAACACAATTAATACGCCTTATTCCTGATCACAACGCTTCTGTTATTCCATCATTCATACACCTACTGACCCCTTTGTGTAATGGGAACTCTCTAGGCAGTGGGAGAAAGCGCACTAGCGGCTATAGTGGAGGTGAAACATCCAGAGAGTGTGACACACATGTGACAGGGCCTTCAGCCAAACAAAATAATGATGTGCTGGCCAGGGCAAAGGAAAACAGCTTGTTCTGGTTAGGTGCTGACCGGTGTGTGTGTGTGTGTGTGTGTGTGTGTGTGTGTGTGTGTGTGTGTGTGTGTGTCCCTATTCAAGCCAGAACCATGAGGAGTCTGCAGCAGTCGCAACCCTCACAATATGACAGTAAAATCGCTCATCTCTCCATTCTGTCTCCAGTCCCCAAAGTGATAATCAAGATCAGAGGAGCAGCAATAAAAGGAGCAGACGTTGCAGAGTTTACAGAAGAAAAGCACAGGCAGAAAAAGCAGAAAGAGAGATAGTGGTTTTATTTTGTTACCTACAAAACTGTTTGTTGGCACCATTCACCCACAGCAAATCAGTGATTGTCACTTTAGGACATAACAGATATTAGAACAAAAGGCTTTGTGTATCTTGAATGATTCACACACGTGATTTAAGTAAATCCAGACCAGACTTTTCACCATAAGGATCACATATTGTTTGACTCAAAACTTAAAAACCACATTTAAATGCTGTTTTGATCTGAGACATAGATCTTTATTTTCACACAACCAATCCCTGCAGAGATATGTCTTTTTCTCCTTCCAACTACTATGCATGATTTGTTTAAATTCCTTGGATTGAGACGTAGATTTCACAATGTTATTGTTACCAATCAGAAAATAACACTCCACACTTGCAATCACATAAATATACCACACTGAATCATCCAAGGCTTTTATTAATGTTAGAGACTGACATCAGCAGGTACTATGGGATAAGCGTTGGAGAGGAGAAGTGGAAAACTGTCTGGTGAGGAAACCCAACGAGGTTAGGAATTTATGTCATATATATATCATCATCTGGCATCCATTTAGAATATGAAGTAAAGCCGGCCGTATACATATGAGTGCTACATGTTGTATCTAGATCTATTGCGCGGGTAGAAACTCTAAAAACATAGCCCTGAAAACATGCACCTTCTGCATTCGTTTGACTGACACCAGTGTGTCGATACAGGGAGGATGCCAACCCAAAGGAGTCCAGCAGAAGAATTGCATTGTCATCCAACAAAAAAGCTGAACCTGGCTCAACTTTTACTGGGCTGCTACACAATGCCTTCTGTCAAAACACCGCATTGGCCAATCAAATACATGCAAACTCAAATTCCTCATAGATTACTGCACTGCATGATGATTTTATTTCTACTGTTTGCATTCTACTTTCATTGATAGTTGCAATGAAAGAAAAAATGATTGAGTTATAAAATCCTGTATCCTGAGTATTATAAACCGCAGTGTAGTGTCTTTAAACCCATGAATATATTATTATTAAGACTGAACTTCCTGAATTTGTATTTCACTGTATCACTAGTACCTGAAGTAACACACCCCACTGATATCGGGATAGAAATTCAGTTTTATCAACAGATAAAGCCATCTAGATGCTTTCCTTTCCGGCTTGACATGCATGTCACAGAGCAGTTGTGTTTATTTTATTATTTTTTTTACAATTATTATTGTCATGTTTGTTTATCATTCATTACTTCAGGTTCAGAATGCCTGTCTGGCTGAGGGAATGGATGAGAAAGTTGACAGACTTCCCTCCTGTGGCAATGTGTTGTATTTCTGGCGGTTTGGTCCAGTACAAAATAGATGCGCAACAGCTTCGAGACACAAACAGCTCAATTCGATTCAATTGGTGCCGTCCGCCGCCGTAAGTTATAAGCCATGTCTGACCTGGGGAGACGGGTGAAAGAGGGAGGGTGTAATATGGGAGATGTAGGCTTCCTGTTGGCAGGTCAAACATCACATCAATCTTCTTATTTTATGGTCTGAGAGGAAATAATTCTCTTCCGTCTCTATATTGGCTCATGTTTTCTTGGCAAAAATCTATTTTCTGAACAGAAAGGAATCGATTCTGTAAAGACCTTGGATGGGGCGAGAGCTTCCTTGAGGGCAATCAACAGTGTGGAAGACAACTGTGAACATCAAGGCTGTAAAACCACTGTCAATTGCATTTGAATTCAACAATGATGTGATTTGAATTCAAGTCAGCCCGAAAGACAAAGATTTACACAGATTGCTTTAGGGCTTGTAGAGTTTCGCCACAGTTGGATGTCATGTAAGTACGAGTCTGTTTTATCTGAAGTATATCATACACTAAGTTGCCAGTTTATTTGGTACACTTTGCTAGAATGAATGCAGTCCAGTACAACAGCCCTGCAATAAATCTTACTTTAACGTAGGAGTGTTATCTCCCCTGGTGTAAGCCTGGAGGGGATCATGTGTTTCATTGTTTATGTGTGTGTGTGTGTGTGTGTGTGTGTGTATACCCATCTGTCTGTCAGCAGCTAACTTAGAATACTACGGGACTGATCAGCCTAATATATTTTGTGCACATTTATTTCTCTATGCTGAAAGACTTCTTGTGGTTGCAGTGATTTACAGTGTTTTAAAAAAAACTTTTATAGACTGCTTTATACTACCAGCTGATAGGCAAGCAAGTTAAAAACTGTTTGGCTAGGCTAAAAACAACTCTTACTTAGGCTGTCGCAAGCCACATTTTGGCCTTTTTCATTGCTCAAAAACCGATATTCAAAGAAAAGTTTGGTCTAAATTTGAACTGCAAATTCGTTCCATATGTTATGCTTGTTATACACATGAATGAATTCACATTTCTGTTGTGTGAAAGTCTGTTCCTTGTAATGTTTTGTCTCCCACATTTATGCTTTTGCGGGTGCACTGAATATTTTTTAGTATAATGCAATGCAATTCAACAGCACTACATAGCACCCACTTCAATGAAGGATTTATTATAAAGATGTTGGATTAGACCAGATTAATTTGAGCTAGGTGTAGATAATAAACTTGTTATCCAGTATATATAAATACATAAACACCATGTCCTCTTTGCATTCCTTTGTCTTACTATGAATTAAAAAGTAATGGAATTTAGTTACCACAAGTTATTCCTCTCTTTTTTGAATTTAACATTTATGGCAGCATGATGTTACGGATATATTAAGCATTAGCACTTTAATAAACTCTTTTTGAGGTGTGTGTGTGTGTGTGTGTGTGTGTGTGTGTGTGTGTGTGTGTGTGTGTGTAAAGCTTTAGGAGCTGCATCAGGCACTGTGTGAGAGTCAGCTGTATCTGGTAATTACGGTCTTCTCACCTCTACGTCTGCATTCCTAACGTTCTCCTCCATTGAGCCTCGTCCTCCTCTCACCTGATTAAAAAGCTTCCATACCCAAAGCTGCTGTTTGCTGTTAAAAACTTACCTAAATAACCATTTAGGTAAATAGATATAGTCCAATTATATATATATATATAATATAAGATATTCCTAAAATAAGATATTCCTTTATTGGTCCCACGACGGGGAATTAATACAGCACAAGTGGCAGCTAAAGTGGCTTTACTGTTACTGACATTACTGCCACAGCTCAGTGGAGCAGCAAACAAACACTGATTGGTTGAGTGAGGGTTGGTTTCCTTCAGCACTTTCTGAGCAATTGAATTCTGACTCATCTCAAGCAACTGTCATCCTGTGATGTGTCCATTTTTCATTTTCGTGAAACACAAGTGACTTCAGAAGCTTGAAGTTTGTCTCAGTTTCCATTTGATTTTTTATCTTTTTATGTATGTATAGTGCATTTTCTAAAACCTGCATCAATTGATTTTTTTTTTCGGTAGGTGGGGGGGTCATTTGAAAGCACAAGCTGTAAACACAACATAGACATATTATCACCTTATGGAGCTGGCAAAACCTTTGCCGTCTTACACATCCAGTAGACACAAAAGAATATTAGCGGTAGCAAGTTGTGTGTCTGGCCACCTGACAAATTAAAGTGTAATGGTAACTCTCTTTTAGCTCCGTTTTGGTCTTCACCAACTCCTGAGGGAAATATCTGGCTCTTTAGCCGCTAAATCCTCCACTATGCTCACCAGCTAGTTGATAAATTTGGTTGTCTGCTGTTTGAAGAGACTAAAACTCTCCATAGTTGTGGAGTTTTGGAAAACTGCAATTAGGGATAATTATTCATATAATCAGTTAGTTTTTGATTGTTAATTATTATTTGATAGCAGACAGTATTATTTATTTTCAGCACAAATACATTGATTGTGTACAATATTTAAAAAAAAAAAAAACAATACTCAAGATGTTGCACAAAATGATGAATGAGCAAATACGTTTACAGTGTTATGTGATAGTACAGTATGTGTAAGTATGTGCAGAGGGAGGAGGTTTGACTATAATGGGCCAATAAATCTCTCCTATACTCATCTTATTGTCACCTAATTTAAGATTTAAGATCACCACTCAGCTGTGGAACACAGACATCAGTAAGGATAATGCTTAGGGAAAGAAATGGCTGAAAACAAACCAATCCAAACCAATGCGCCTGCGGGCACACAGTGATCATTCTCACATGACATGTTTACATACAATGTGTTGCGGCCGATGCCAACCTTGGCTCATGGCGCTGAAGTTGAGATGAAACACATGCTGTTCCCCATATTCTTGTGTGCTATGAAACCCCAATCAAGAACTCACCAGCAAAGCATGAAACCACAAATGTCTTAAACATCACAACCGTGTGGTGTAGATTTTACTAAAAGGAAACAATTATTGAGTTGTCCCTCAGTTTGGCGTTGGATAAAGGAACATTTATGATGTAATTGGGCATAGAGGCATAAGAACTTGCTGGCTCTGATGCACTGTGTTGTTTTGTTGACAGGGTGTTGAAACACAAGTCATCACTGTTCCACAGAGCATGTCATTTCACATGATTGAGGGGAACTTAATTGAAATATATTTCAAATGCGCAGCAAACTTAAATGTCTCTGTAAATGTCTGCCAGAAACGCCTGTATTTTTCATGTGATGGATGTATTTTCCCATCTAAGTCCTATGACCTTCCCTGTTAAACCATTGGATCAGCTCAAGAGTCTGCACTTTGAACTGAGTCTTTTCTTGTGACTTGTAAAATTATAGCCCAAAGTGTGATGACTGGCTAATTTGATGACCAACAACCAAAGAAATCTCCAACAATCTCTGCATCTATGATGAAAAAACATACATATTTATACTATTAATTATTATAGTAATGTACAAGACTACTACTACAAATGTAATATTACTTCTAATTTCTAAGATTATTAATTTTTGGGGTAAAATGTTCATTTGCAGTATGTACAGTACAACATTTTTTATTTAGGTTTATCTATGGCTCCTTAAATCTCATTGAATCCAAAGTATAACATGTTAAAGAGCAACTATTATGAACATATTTCCGAAGACGTTACGGAAACCAAAAGTCTACTGCCATGCCATGATACTTAAATACAGCAGTGCTTTGAGCTAAATGGTAATGCCAGCATGCTAAAAGGGATAATACTGACATGGCGATGTTCAGCAGGTGTAATGTTTACCAAGTTCACCATCTTAGTTTAGCATGTTAGCATTTGCTAATTAGCACTAATGATTATAATGTTATCTCTAGGGTGCAAAGGCAATAAGCAGTTACAATATTATTGAAATAAATTAGAATGAGTCCTTGCCAAAGTGATCAGACCTAAAAAAAAGAAGATTGCAGCCGTATTCAAATATGTGATATATTTGTCAACATTGATTTGACAGAGCAGCAGATTGTAAACGTCAGCTTCTTGGCAAACATCACAATGACACCAAAGAGCTCAGCAACTCGGCTTTTTGGGGGGATTCCATTGTAAAACACTATGTTTGGGGGTTTTTCACATTTGATGGAAGTGCAGAGAGAAGAGCACACAGAGGACAGTCACAGCTGAAATTTATAAGACATTTGTATTTGATTGTGAACTTTGTGAACCATTTTCTGCTTGCTGTAGAAAACACTTCCCAACAAATGGAAACGTGCCAGCGGACACACAAGACACACTCTCACACTCATCACTCACACTCACAGATGTTTAGTCAACAACTTCCCATTTTTGGCAGTCTGGTTTCCACTCTTCACACTGACCTGTAAGTCCTTGTTTCATAAGGAACCTCCTCTTTAGCTTTGACAGACTGTGTAATTATGTCAAAGCCTGCTTCACAAGATGCCTCTAAAACATTTACACTCAGGAAAGGTACATATTAGTGTCCCACACCTTGCAACATTCACACACACATGCTCACACACTCGCATAAACTTTACAGTAAACCTCAGCCTGAAGCAGCCCTGCTAAACCTGCATCCTGTCATCCTCTCCCCACCGCAGGCAGGCTCAAACAGACTTGGAAACGTGCTGTCGGTGTTCCATGGAGCATTCCCCAGATTCTGCCTTTATGGGAATGTTTGATGTCAAGATCCACAAGGAGCAATCTGTTAAGCCCACACCTAAATACAGAGACCCAACTGTTTCTCTTACACCGACATGTTAGTTTATCAGTGAGCGTGTGTGTACATGAGTGTGCGTCAGTCTACGAGCACCTGCTGTTCTGTGTGTAAGCTTGTATTGTCTGAAAAACTTTCCATATGTCCACATAAATTGGACAATTCAGTATATTCACTTAGTGTGGTTAAGCAGCCATAGGATAAACATATTGCAGGCCTTGGCAGTGGATGTTTCCTGTACAGTAAATGTGGAACCCCAAGAGGGACGTCTTGGCTCAGGGCGAGTCTGCCTCCTCCATTCGTGTCAGTTCACAGCTGCGCTTCAAAGGATGACATGCTGTGCTGGGTCTAAGCTAAGTAGAATATGCTTTCAGTTATGGCCACATTTTGGCCAGTGAGCTGTGCTAATGTAAAACGTTGAAGTGAAAGATTTCCAGTGATCCCCAACTGGGATTACTTGAACCCCAGAGGCTACTTCTGCAGTTGCCAGGGGGAGTAGCTGAAGTAATGTAAAAAATGATTAAAGTATGTCCACATATAACTATCCAAATAACTATCCACTTAACATCTTAATTGGTGTGATGTAGACCAGAAGAGACGAGTATAGCTGTAAAGAGTAGAAGTTTATCTCCTGTGAAAGACAGTGAACATCTCTTTGGTTTTAGACAGGTTTGGATGTAGGAAAGGCTGACTCCTACTACTGGGCCATGAATGTGGTCTTCATTATGCAAAAGGAATCACTATACCTGTTTTTATAATGAGTCATTTGAGTATAAGGCAAACGAACGGATGCAGCCCTGAGGAAACCATGTGTACTAGACAGAGGACCATGACTCACACTCTCCGTTCTCTCTGTTTGTCAAAAGAAAATCAATTAACCGAGAAACAATGTTAAAATCCAAGTTAAAATATGACAGCAGCCTATGTGCATGGACATGGAGCTGAAGAGAAATCAATAAAGAGCAGGCTTGCATGTTCTTGTTCCCTTCCAGATGCCTCAAAATAAGATTTTACAGGGTTGCAACAGCATCTTCAACCCCTCCGCCTGCCCTGTATGTAAACTGGAAGGGGTCAAGCATGTATACATGTATATTATAAGGGAAGTTAGATGATCATTTAATGTCTTTGCTCTCTCTGCCTTGTTCATGATGAAACTGTATGCATCAGACATTAGATGCTGCAGGTCGCCACAGATGCACTAAGAGATAACAGTTTTAAAAAAGCACCTAGTGAATTTTGGGGAAGATCATTATCGCTTCTTTTTGAGTCATTTAAGTTTAGACTGACTACATTTTTGAAAATCGTGCTTTTACGTAAACAGTCACATGATTACATTACCAGGGCTGTAGTGGGAAGTCAATGCATGTAAACATGATCTACATGCCTTTTTAAAGGCAAAGTCAAACTCAGCTCTGTTGTTCACTGAACATTATATGACAGTTCAGAGCCCAACCTCACGGCAGACATTTACAGTTTACCCATCTTTTTTTTCAACTACAGTGCTGGGTATCACAAATATGCAAATTAGAGTGTGAGGCAATCCAGCAACATATAGTGGCATCAAGCAAAATGAAACTTCTTTCCATTGGAGGGTCATAAAGGGCAGGTGATGCCTCGGACTGATCCATCGGACTGATCCATTGGACTGATCCATCGGACTGATCCATTGGCCTCATCGACTGCTGGACTCTTTATTAGATTGTTTGTTCGCTTACACTTGTTTATTTCAGTGAACTTTGTAAAGCACTGTGAGACACTCTGTTGTGATATTGGGCTATACAAATAAACTGAACTGAATTGAATTGAATTGGAAATAGTTGGTAGAAAAGTTGAAATTGTTAGCTAAAAAATGACGGATAAATAGTTTTTGAAGAAAGGATAAACATTTTGACACTCTCTACATTCAAATGTATGAAAAAGATATTTATATCCACTTTTGGTTAAATATCATCTTAAAAAAGAACATGTGGTGGAGACGAAGGTTTGCCTGAGCTTATCTAATAGAGATGTGAGGGGACATCAGACTACAAAAGGTTGGGAATCACTGTGAGACTAAACACAAATAGTTTCAACCACAGTTTCAGAAAGAAAAGTAGCACGGCTGTTTTTATTTTCCTCAGCCATACGGCATTGATTGGAAATGAGATGATGGTCAGCTGATCAGATTTCATAAAAGCTCTTAAGAGCAACATCTGACTGCTCTCTCCCTCTCTTGCTTATGGGACCCTGCATTGTGTTGTTCTGTTTTCTTTGGCAGGCCTGACCGCCAAAGCGGCTTTTCAGCAGCTGTCCTCACATCCCTGTGTGCCTAAATATTAATTTGTCTCACAGGATTTGGTTCCTTCCTGCACAGCCAAGCCTGCAGCAGTGAGGCCAGTATGTTTAAACCCCTCAAGGTTTCGCAGATACCTCGTGACGTCCAAGACCCTGTCGAGCACGAGCTAATGGCCGTGAGAGAATGACAGCCTGAACTGTCCCTACCTGGGACAGCGTTACATGGTGTGCAGTACATGCTGCCATTTTCTCCACCTAAGAGAAATGATGAGAGGTACTTTCAAGGATCAGGACTGGAAACCAGTATGACTCTTGGTGCTCCCACTTGGTTCCTGGACGTCATGTTACATGACAGAGAGAGAAAATCTGTGACAGTTGCACACCCGTTTTTGTTTTTCAGCTCTGCTCAGTTAATGAAGGCTTCAAAATAAAAGGTGCACTATTGACCTCTAAATATGCACAAACACAAATACTGGAATATGAGAAAGTGTGGCCTAAGTGAGAATTGTATTCACGTGGAAATTATTTGTAAGAGCAAAGTCATTTAGCATGTGTTAGGTTACATTCTGGTTATCCGTGCATGTTCTCACAGCAGCGGAACCCAACAGATGCCATGATAAGTGTGTAATTATTTTGTTTCCTACATGAGACATTCAAAACAGAGTCACCAGAAGCCAGTGAGTGTTACATACGGATTTTATGCTCCTCGTCAGCATCAGCAGCGTACCATATAGCCAGTCTCCAGCACATCATGACAAACATCTGGGAAGTGTTTCTGCAGCTTCAGCATCTTGTTTTGCTTTGGGATGCTGGAATGGTAGGAGAGCCGAGGGTTTGTTTAGAACTGTTTTATTTGGTGAAGCCCAATGGAAGAAATATTTGTGTCTTGGTGGGTCGGACGCTGCCAGATCTCATCAATACTCTCAGAGAGGACATAAAAGTAACACCAATGAGCCGTGGGGATCATGCTCTCGCTCAACAAAGGCTTGCATTTCATAAGCACAGTGGATTGTGAAAGCAAAAGAAATACACTCTGATTAGAGGAGAGATGAAGAGAATGTATAACACTGAAACGCAGATGAATCCTGACAAGAGGAAGCTTTTTAGAATCTCTGCTAAATACATAAAGCCTGTGTTTCACTGCCTGAATATGTGGCACATATGCATGTGTGGTTTTAAATAGAGAGGGGAATAGGGGTGATACAGTGGGCATGGATGCCACACACATGAATCTGGGATTAAATGGCAGCAGCATAGCCACTCATCTGGTTCCCATGTCTCTTGGACAGTCAGTAAAGAAACACAGGCAAGTTTGTCAACAAGCACAATGACTTTGAACTGTCTCCACCAATTACTGCTTTGGACTCGGACAATGTTCTTTGCCACTGCAACTGCTATTTTTGCCTATTACCATTTTTCATTTTTTCCACACCATATCAGCCAAATAGTAAGACCAACAAACAACAAACCTCAAGGAGAGGCATTCTAATTTCAGGGAAATCACTGAATTATTGTTCTGCTCTGATCGCTTACATAACATCTGACAAAATCTGAAAATGATTAAAGATTTTTAGCAAGCTTGCAAACTTAAGTCTGTTTATTTACCAAGCAAATGTCACTAAGTGTTTTGGTCTCGTTCCAGCAGTCATAGAATATTTTCAAGTAAATAGAAATGCTCATACATTAAGAGGGTCGGCGTATGTAAAAAGCTGTCTGTTATTTGACCCGGTGAGCAGATGACAGCGAGGGATGCCAGATGTTAGGAAACAATTACAGCTCTTACCAGTGTTCATTATTACTGTAACTTCAGAAAGGCTGTTTCTAGTCAGCTCCGAGATTCTTTTCTTCAACCGAACTCTTACTGAAGATGATGTGCACAGTGAATAACAATAATCATAATTTTGCTGCACACTCTGAAATAGCTTCTGTGATGGAAGTGTCATGGTTATAAATCTCTCTGTATATAAATACATAGAGTGTATGTATATAATATGGATATTCAGTCTGTATGTGTGAGGATTTAAACATTTGTACGAAGAGAATCTAGTGCACAAAATATGGTTTCTAAATATTTGCAAAAAGGTTTTGTAAAGTTCTAAAAACTCAGTATCAAAGACTTGTGAAGAGATGACATCATTCACGTTCAAATGATTTAAAAAAAAGTTCACATTGTTGTATTTCCTAAGAACAAAACTGTTTTTGCAAGTACAGATAAGCATTTGTGCTTCTGCCAGTTTCTTCCTGTCAACACAATGCCATGACCAGACCCAAATATTTTGCCCAAATTACATATCCCTCCATGGAAGGATATGAAATTTGAAATGGTTTGCAGAGCCAGAACTTTCTGGGCCAGCTGGGTCAGGTCACATGAGCCGCTTACATAGAGCAAATGAGCAAATGCTGAATTTACATTGCAGTGATCTCAGATATGAACACGGTGATTTGAATTTAGCCAATCTTTCTGTTGCCTTGTCTCACCACACAGTTAGATTTCTTTACAATTTTCAGTCTTCATTGTCAGCTTCACGCAGGAGTCATGCATCAGACGCTTGAAATGGAAGCTGTGAATGAGTGTCTGGAACATAGAGAGCATATGGATGGACAATGGAGAATCCTATTATGCTTTACTTTCACCGTGAAAGTGGGTCAATCAGTTGTTGCTGTGAACAAAGCCTCAGCTCTCCACCATAAACATTTTAAAGACACCTTTCAAGTCTACACGGAGCTTACTTTTCATACCTTAAAGTTATAATCCTAGGATTTCAGTCCTGTTTGTGAGGTCACTGGTCATAACTTTAAGTGCACTAGGTGCAGCAAACACGTCCACAATGGCTGTGCACACTTAATTATGTGATATTTTCCGGGGTTTTCAGGGGTTCTGACCAGAGCTGGTGGTTGATCTGTGAGCTTTAAAGAGTTTTTCATTCATTTTTCATGGACGGTTGTGTTATGCACCTCTTCACTCACTGCATCCTTACATTTTTTTTTAAAGTTAGTGAAAAAAAACAAAAAGCCGACGCCTTCCACTGTCGCTTGCCATGCATGTCACGAGAGTGTGTCAAGTGTTTTCCTGCATTGGCCTCTCTTTTCCGTATCACATCAGGTGCGTGCCTGCATTATTCTTTGTGAGTCCCCTGTGAATGGGTAAGCAATATGAATTAGTGTGAAAATCACACTGAGCTGTTAACATTGATAATCACCATGCACATGGACAATTACAAAATGCAAATACATTGAATAGCAACATTAGCAGACAAAAATTACAGCCATAAGTGGCATCAAAAATGAGGTTTGATATATGTTGATATTATGAAAGGATATAACCTGGAGTTAAGTAACAATTGAAAGGCACAACAGCCTGCAAAGCATCAACATCTGGACTCAAGCAATTATTACATGCAATAAATCTTAAACTTAATGTAGCGTTCTCATAATATTCAATCCAGTTCAGAGCAAAAGCCATTTCCTATCATTGGAATCACTGATTGGCTGCAATTTCACAGTAATGCATGACTTTGATTTCTGGCCTGCTACTCTGTTAATCTATGAAAGCTGTCTATTGATTTCTATGGCAACCTGCTTGATCACGTCAACCATGGACGACAGAACAATACTATTCATCATATGTAAGGTCAAGCAGATAATGTGTTTGTGCGTGAGAGGGAGAGAGAGATGCAGGGAGGGAGAGGGGATTAGAGAGAACCTTTGCAATACATGTGTATGTACAAATACACATGAGCTCAAATGATTTTTATATATGAGTGCATGTGTGTATGCGAGCGTGTGTGTGTGTGTGTGTGTGTCTCCAATCAGCAGAGAAGCGAAGCAGAAGCTGACGTCAAGCGGCTGACCTTGGGTCTGGATGTGTTTACCGCTGTGTGAAGTGTCTGTTCTGTCCAAAGTGATGCAGCCCTTGAGTCTGCTGCATGTGTGTGAGGCCACACCGTCATGCCAAGTGAGTAAGGCACACGCTGCCACCAGCCTTGTAGGGTGTTACAGTGACGCCTGAATACGAGCGGACAGAAATAGAAACACACAAAGCTACCTACGCACACATTCATATTTCACACTTTCCGCTGGAGTGCTAGGCGCACACTCATAAACATCCAATTACCACCAGGGCTTTGTTTATATCATGAATATTAGGAGAGAGAATTCTTACTTTCCTGCTGAAACTCTCAGTTGTGTTACATTATTGATGACTAGCAGGTTGGCAGAGTGAGCCAGGGAGGAGGATTATAACTTCATTTTGTCATTTGTCATTTATTCATGCTTTTGTGTCACACTGTAGATCACATCTCCTGCTCTCTCATTGCTGTTGCGTTCCTTCGGGTGGCATCACCAGGGAGATTGCAAAATGCATCAAATGTCAAGTCACTGAAGGTGACAGCTTCTGTTGATCTACAAGGGGTAAACAAAGCAGTAGAAACACTTTAGAATGCAATATACTGTAACATCCCTGCAGCAAACACCAAATTGTCATGTTGCCGGTGGTGTGATATTCACTTTTTGAAGACTTTCATAGGTGTTCAAAAGGTTGAAAAGGCCACCAGCTCACTTTTTAATATTTTAATTTGGCACATTGAAAAGCTGCAGTCTCTAGGAAGGGGTTTCTTAATGTCTAACAGGAGAAAGTGATTACAGCAAGCCAAACCTGTTTCAGCGTCCATATGGCCACCTGACCAAGGCAGACTTGAAAAAGTGTAAATCGATCGGTTATTGTTCAAGATTCACATCTTCATTTTCTCTCTTCACTGTAAGATTATCCACCTCTTCTTCACTGCCATGGAAATGCAGATTTACTAAAGACACAGTAACTACAGAATGAGAAAATTCCCCATACTCCTTACAGTTCCTGGAGACTCTGGAGCCTTTTAAAAGGAGGTCTGGGTTTTGCCATGGCAGCTTTTACTGAATCCATATAGAGCTTCTGGGGATGCTGAACTCACTGGCCCTTCTAATTTTATACATGTTTCTGTTGCCATGCAGTGAATGCATCACTGGCAAAAAAAAGAAGCTTCTCCATGTGTGAAACACTGTAATTCGCGCGTGGCTTAGGTCTTGGCCTTTTGTCTTACTACGATCTTTTTATGGTTGTTTGTTCAGTTTTGGAAGTCTACAAGCTATAACTATATAACAATTTGTTTTTTTACACAGAAAACCTTGCATATATTAGTTCAGTTATACACCAGCTCTTGAGAGATTTACTTTATTTCTTTCCTTTCGTCTGTTTTATTTGACCGTCTATGTACCGTCTGTACCGTTCTGTCTGTAAAGGGTATGGTATGTCGTTTTGTGTTTACCATCAATCATCCATTTAGAGCTCAGTTGCTTTTACCGTCTCTGAGTCCACAGGCACTGATGAATCACACCCTCAGAGTGGATATGTTTGGCGCAAATCAGACGTAGGTAACTTCTAAACTTCACCGATGACTCATAAGTGATTCCTACTTCACGCTCCACACATTTCCCAGACTAAACACACACACACATACACACACACACACACACACACACACACACACACACACAGACACGCAGTATGGAGATTAAGAGGAGTCCTGGGATACTCTCTCTTCCTGTTGACTTCCTATGACCAGAGTGGTTTCCATGTCTCTGTGAGGGCTGAGAAACAACTCTGTGTAGCCACATTTGAGGACACCACCTATATGTTATTATATGATATATTTTTGTGTGATTTTCAGTAACATTGCCTACATTCAATAAAGCACTAGGCTAATGTTACAGGTAGCAAGCTGACATATAAATGTTACTTTGCAATTCACAATTCAAATGCATTCTGGACTCACACTAGATCTCTTAAGAGTTGGTGTACACCAAATCAAATGAGTAAATCAAATTTAGCACATCATTTAGCCAAGGATTTCAGGATTTGTGCTTGTGAAGAAGCAGCTACTGCAACAACTCTATCAATTTTGCAGCTTCAGATATAAAATTTGCACATGTATTGAGCAATTGGTTGTAAATGACCAAGGCTAATCTGGCAGGCAATGGCTCCCAAGTTTGTTGCTAAAGGTTTGGCTATTTCGTCTAAACTCTGGCCCGGCTACAGCACCACAGAGTCAGATCTGTCCGTCAGTGGAGCAGTCAGCTGGACTCTTAATGCCGGGTCCTCAGAGCCCAGATAGCCAATCTGCTGAGCCGCTAATAGGTCCACACTGTCACCATCACCTCATCATTCCACTTCTGGGAAAGCATGAGTAGAAAAAAAGCATGTGAAATCAACTCTAAGATATTTATTCTCCACCTTAACAATAATGCAAACCATCATGCCGCTGCTGTCTGCTGCAGTTATTTAAGAGGTGTAGTCACGCTCCATTTGATCTATTCCCATTAATATTCATTCTGTTTTATTTCATCCTATCAGATTTTATCCCCTCTCAAATCATTTTAGTTGATATAATCGAAACATGGAATACACAAGACTATGAGTCCACAGCTATCCTAGCAGCTCTGTGCTAATAATAAGTAAGTAATATATTTGTTAACATAACAGCTACTATTTTTCTTTTCACTGTATGTGTGAAATGTGTGTAGTGTGGTTGCACACTATAAGTATAGTAGAACAGCACCTATTACATTTTTCTAGCCACTTGTTTGTCCATTCCCACAGCTCTCCTATAGCAGGTCTGCTCTCTTTCACTGTTGTCTGCCAGCTATTTGTCTAATAGCAAATCATTTCTCTTCTAATCTTTGATACTGCCGTCTGCTTCTCTCCTTTGAAAAGGGTACGTATCAAGTTCTGTGTTTTACATAACTGTGACCTTTCGCAGTTAGGGGGGCAGTATATTCCTTCAGCAGGCAAACACCAAAGCAAGTATCTTTATAATGACACATCTAAATGTTATACTTTACCACAGTTTTCATTTTTGGCAAATGTGGCTTTGTGTCTTGTTTTATTATGTGAAAAATAAAACAGCAGACGACTGGTACCCATCAATAAAAAGAGGAATAATTAACCAATTTCAGTCTGGCCTGAATTTGTTATTGTGTGCAGAGCAAATTAACAGAGGGAACTTTTATGTAACCACATGTGACAGTACACGCTGTGACCTTTCATGACAACAATGCAAATGGCAAGGGGGAGGGGGGGGGGCAGGTGGCTAAGTAAGTACAAAGAGATCAACCAGGCCAATGAGGACAGGAAAAGGAGAGTTTTTGTGCGGACAAAGTGGCCTCTGCATCATCAATCTGGCTGTTCTGTTCATTAATTAGTTCATTTGTGAAGCAGTTTGACTCTCTGCCTTGTCTCTACATGCCACATAGCTAACCCTGTGTATTTACTGTGTGATGGAAAAGAGTCACATTCCCCCCTTTTTTTTTTCCTGCTCTCCTGCTTTTAAAATCCACAAAGACAGCTGCACTTCAGCACCTCTGGGTTTAAGCTCAAGTTTAAGTATGGCCTTTTTAACCCCCTGAGTGCTCCCTTCCTTTAACAATTGACACCGCTATCCTTATCCCTCCATCAGGGTAACTGCAGCCAATGGAGGTGCCTATTCCCTGACCTTGAAAGCAGGTTTGAGTTGTCAGGGACTTCCAGAGCTTTCCGAGGCATGTCCATGCAAGCTGCAACTGACTCACTCTAAACTCAAAATCAGGTGCTGCTTTCACATTGATTTATATTTTCTTAGCTGGAATTAAGCAAGTTTTGCATCTGAAATTATGTTTTGGAAAATGCTATGTTTCATGATGTACCAAAAAAATGTTAAACCACGTTAAATCTTGTTTATGTGTGCATTAAAGCTTTTCCTTAAGTTTCCCAGTTGAACTCAGCTTGTCAAACACCTTTTGCCAGAATAACCTCCCTCATCCATCTTGTTTTCTGGCAGCAGCCACTTGGAAGTCTGCCTCTGTGTCTTTCCCAGTGGTCTCCCTAATCTTAGCATTCATGTTGCTGTGTTTCCCTGGTTCCTTCTGGGTTCATGTTTGTGAATGTTCTTCTCTCACCTACTCTATCATCTCAGCGAAGCAAAGGTTAAGTGTGATTACATTATGGAAGAAATGTGATTATTCATCCTGTAACATGTGTTTAGTTTTACCAGCGCTACTGGGAGATGTCACATTATCTCTGAAAGAATTAAAGTTCAAGCAAAGTATGTGGAGAATTGTAGCCACCGCATGCAACACGTGCTTTACATGGTCAGTATAATAACAAGAGCTAGAACAATGATGAATGTAATGTTTAGAATATGAACTCTATAAGAGTCTGCGTCTGTATGTATGTGTGCCTATCATATAGCATGAGCACAGGTATGTATAGCTGCATGTGGATCTATGTTATCATAGGGATCTGGGATCTGAACTGGCTTTGTAAAACCTAAAGAACACACATACACGTGAGATCCATCCCTCCTAATATGATGAGCCTACTCCATCCCAAAGGGTAGCTATAGTGATACTTAACAAATAATTTACTAAAACTGACTGCAGACATGGTAGCTAATTGTAAAGTGAAAGACCAATTGCTCTTTATTGCTGGTTTACCAAAATTTAGAACTGAATTATTATTAAATACAAACCTGCCTTGTTGTTACTTTATTGTCTTATTAAAGCAGAGCACACTATTGTGAAAGAATCATTATGAAAGCAGTATTAGTTGATTTGCACAAGGGCTTATTTTCAAGTCAGAAACACAACGTTGATATATCATTACCTTAAAGTTAACAGGTTAGCAAACATTTGCCTATGTAAACCAAGCCCCCAGGAATGTCACTGGACTGTGAAATGACTGTTTCTGCTATCAGAAGTTGATCCATTGTGTCCAGTAGCATTTGAAAGGTCTGGATTATATATGAATAAATTATTTTATCCCTTTCTTGTGTTCGTGTAGCCAACAGGAAGCCAGTGAGCTCGGCCAGGATCAAGTCTCAGACACGTATGTTCTCACCCACTCATGAGGGAACCCACAAGGGCCTTTTTAGCATATGCAGCCAGTGAGCAACTGTCAAGCAATGAATGGGGAATCATGATTTAATCGTCCAGCAGACATAGAGCAACATTAGCATTCATTTGGATCCATATTTCTGGCCACCTGGCCAATATTTACCCTCATTCTAGCTCTGTTTTGGCCTCTAACTCCTGAGGCAGCTAAATGCTCCACTATGTTCAACAGAAGTGACATGCATGCTGAGAAAGGCTGCATGACACAGGAAGGAGTTTGTGAGCATCTAAGAGAATGAACTGATGCAAAGTAAATGACTGAATAAATGTATACATGACTGAGTGAAACTGTCAACAAGTAACCTGATCATTGCTGCTGGAAAGAGGTTGATGATGAGAGCTGTGAGACTGAACCAAAACAGTAAAGTTGGGAGTTGTAAAACAAAAAGAATGATCTGGCAGATGCTAGAAAAGCTCTGCAGAGCTGAGTTGAGTGCAAAAGTGACACCCTTCGCATTATAGATTGTCATTTGACTCAATGTTAATGTAAAAATAGTGCAGCTTTCAGATATGGTTGTTTCATACTGATGTGTCATCATCAGGCTTTGGTGTGTCTCAAGGACTTTCTCTCTTGAGTCATGATTTGGACATAACATCATTTCATCACTTAGACTCAGAATAAGTGCACACAGACTAAATGGCACCACTTCTGTGGGGGCTGTTTAAAGTACTTGGGAAAATATCAAAGACTGAATAGATGATGGGAGTTGAGAAAAATATGGATTCAACAAAAATAAAAGTAAATTGCAACAACTAATCATGAGAGGGCGAGGAAACAAAGATAGATCGCAAGGATTGAATTCTGATTGCTTTCATGATGCTGCTTTCATGAAGTGGTTGATTTTCCCATGAAATCTCAACTCCCATGCAGCACTGGAGCACTCTGATATTTTCATTTCCATTGTACAGCTTCTGTTTTTAGTGCCAGGAGTCACATTACACAATCTTACAGACTCAAAGTACCTGATGGAGAACCAAAAAGCTGTCTTGATTGGCTGGTTGGGAGTGATAATGTCCCAAGTTTGGCTAGGTGTCGTGTCCGATCCGTTTGGTCACTGGGGCACACAGTGTAAACTTATAAAATGGCACTGTTGATCAGGCAATCCCCATGTTTTTTGTTACGTCTCCATGGGCCTATGCGTGAAGCCGCTGCCATGTTTAACAGAATTCGATCTGTGAGGCTGAAGATTTGTGATTGTAGCCAGAGGTTCTGTATTGGTTGGCTAATTGTAGGTGATGGTGTTTCCTGTTGCGGGAAGGGACATGCTGGCTCCACCACAGCGCAGGGTCGTTGCGGTCATGCCTAATAAGAAGCAGAATTAGATTCCTTGCATGTCTGGAAACCAAGCACACGAAGGAGTCATACGACAGACTGGGGATGAGGACGGAGGGAAGGGTAAATTATAACAGGTCAGCACAGATATTGGCATGAAGAAAAGAAGAAAGGCAAGGCATTGATCCCTTTATTGTTTCAGCTGAGGAGTGTCCCCAACCAGGGAGCCTTAGAGAAAAGCTTTGCGGTGGGGCTAAATGTCTACAATTATAGCAGCAGATCATAAAAGACGTGTGAATTGTATGCGCGGTTACACATGTCAAGCGAGATGAATACAGTGTAGCACCCATCCGCTGTCAGTTTTATGTCTCTGCGGTTATTGCAGGTATTATCACTGCACTAGGAGGCAGTCAGTCGACGCCTGTTCTCACTCCATAGTACTTAAAGCGGAGGGATTGGTGTCCAGCACCATCTTTTCAAAATACATACGAGGTGAGTCTGTGAACTTGAGGTGTGGTGCAGCCAAAATTAAGGCAGTCTGTTCCAAGGAAAAGCTACAGCCTAATACCTCAAAAGGCCAACAGTCGTCTTTTATCATCACTTTTTTGTTCAGAGTAGCTCAAAGCATTTCTTTAGAATTTCTCAAGCTTTGGAAGTACACTCACATTCTGCTAATGTATTACATTGAAACCATTGTCAGTCGTGGCTTTTATTCTGAGTCCATTTGAATCAACGGGCTGTCTTTTCTGGCTGAGTCAGACACAGATTTATGGAGCAGAAACTCACAACACCGGAATAAATCTAAACACCAGAAAGTGATAAAATGCTTGTTTAGCTCTTAGCATGGCAACCACAACCAGTAAAGATTTACATGCCGCAGACTGTCTCCCTTTTTCTTTTCTCCTTGTAGAGCCCTAATCTCTTTTGCTCTCCCTCCCACTCCCCATGTTTTGCTTTCCAGATTTTTCGCTGGAGTTATCAACATTTGAGCAGTCGAGGACCGGCACGGCTGGATCCCAGAACAACAGCACACGGTCACATGAGGGCCTCAGCATGAACTGGACCGTCCCATGACCCGGAGTGGGACTGTAACTCAGATACAATGACCTCATGAAGCACAGGGGAGAAGGACTGGTCAGAGTGCTATTAAGATTGTATCATCTGAAAAATAGCTTCACATACATCAAAAACTGGAGGTATAACTGGCGCACTGGTTGCTATTGTTAGCTATTCAATTTTCATCAACCTTTCAAATGATTACGTAGAAAATGTATAATTTATGGGAAAGACTGTCTGTCTGTTCAGAGAGGATTAAAGGAACTGTTTGACATTTTGGGGAAAAGTTTTTAGACTGCAGGGATAGCAGCTAAAAAATTGGGAAAATAACATCAGAAGATATTGTTGGTGGATAGATAAATAAAAAATCAAGTTACAATGACAAAAGCACAAGCATTATGGGGGCAGTAGTTTTTTTGTATGCTAATAAATGAACTCTGTAACTTTAATTTCACAAAGTTAATAACGTCAAATGTAGTAGTGAAAGTGAATGACCATATTTCCCAAATTCTTGGCCCATCATGTCATCTCACATTTTTCCAGGATATCCATGTTTTTGGATTCATGATCTACAATTCCTGGAAGTTCTCCAAGTTCCAAGATTTAAAACCATTTTCCTACCTAGTAGTCATGTATTTCCACACCAGTTCATGGTACGGAGGCATCTGTCATTTGAGTTGAAGAATTGCTGCACTGCTTGGAGGGTTGTACTTAACCAGTGTTGGGGCAGGTGTGTACAGTGTGGTAGAGATTCCGCTAGCACAGGTATGACGATGGAAAACCTGATAATTACTGTCATCTTTATACCAGGTAAGTATAGCTGTGGCTCACCAGTTCTACATCTGAGTGTTGCTCCACTGCTGGAGCACAGAGGCTTGTCCAGTGTAACAGGAATGGCTTTCAGGAGCTGGGCTTTCACCGTCAAGCTGCTGCGATACAGCGGTTTATAAGCCTTTAACTGGTGTAATTTTAGCTTTAATGAGCACTTGAGCAGAGAGGTATGTTGAAAATTGGTACTCTGTGCCAATAAAACATTAAAAACGAAGCTCATGGCTGCCCTTATCTTTCAAAGTCTCCGTCACTGCTCCACTTGTAGGCTTTTTAAGTTTAATTCCTTCACTGTGGTGGCTGCAAATGTACAGCGTGATATTGTGGGTGGCAGTGCTCGCTGTTCTGTAACCGAGCATTTACACCCCCAAACATGCCTGTCTTTTAACACCTACAGAACGCGACATTAAGTTGAAAAACTGAAAGATGATTTCATTCTGTCAGGAAACCGAGAGACATAAAGACATAGGAGGTAACAAACGTGTAAAAGAGAAAGTTAACCTCAAGTTCATACATTTTCTAAAAGTGTGGAGAGGAATTCAAAGTGAAAGTCTGTCTTTTTGTCAGGTGTTGTCAAAGACTGAGACCGAATAATGAGAAACACTGGAGATAACTAATCTGTTATTGTTTGGCTGTTGCTGCTTCGTATTGAATATAATTCATTTTATCAGTTGGTTTTGCAATGTTTGGAATGCCTATCCTTCACACAAAACACTGCTGAATTGACAAATTGTATTAAAAGAGAAGTTAAATTTACCTGAAAGACATTGTGACAGCAAAGGTCTATTGGAGCAAAAACATTGAAGCTTGCAGTTACTGAAGCACAAAACATAACTGTATCTCCAAAATGTGAGCTTTTCAGCAGCTGAGATAAACAGCATTTTAATGTTTTTTTGTTGTCCCAGTGGATCTGATCAGTGTTTTATGAGAGGCCAGAGAATTTGCTAACCCAAAGAGGTCCACATAATCCTTCTGCTGCAGTGACTCCATGAAAATCTACTAAATTGGTTTTATAGACTAATGTTTTGACACACAATCAGAGATCAGTATTATGCTGTAATGGTGAGCGGTTTTCATCAAATCAACACCGAGACGAATGCTCTGATGTTGTTGCACAATCTAGGGAAAATCACCTTAGGGCTCCCTCTTGATGACCTCTCCAGGCGGTCCAGTTAAACATCCTGTCTATAAATGAAGGGCAGAGATGGTGTCCAAACCGAGCTGGGGCTATGTTACAGGCCACCCTCCAGAGGGGTTTGGGTCATCCAGACAGGAAATGAAAGGGAAAATGGTTGTAAAACGGGCTCTGCACATGACTCATCAAGAGACCTGGCACAGAGCGGAGCAGCCTGGAGCTCGTCCCTCAGCTTGTTCTGACTGTTTGTAGTAGAAGTTTGACAATCTAATTGCATTTAAAAGTATACAGCAAGAATTATGATTCTCTGATGAGACACGTAAATGTTTCCGAGAATGGTCTTACAGGTAAACATGGGTCTCAGCACCAAGAGAGTTGATTGGCTGATCTACCTTTTGCCTAGAGGCGAGTTTGAAACATAAAATAAAAAACTCAAATATCATACAGTTGGTCCTCAGAATGACCACCGTGCAAGTATACTTCCATGCAGCGCGGCGAGGCATGTTCCAGCCTGAAAAAAGCTCCCTCTCCTTTTCTTCCTTACTTGAGTTAAAGGAAACTGTTTATGGCAGCGTCATAAGAGCATTTGACAGTGTAATGACTCTTATATATGATGTATTGTATAAAGTTTGCCATGTTTATTACAGGCTGTGTTTTTCTGGCTAATGTCAACTTGTCAGAAGTTTGTTTTAAAAGTGACATTTAAGAGATTTAATTAAGACAGTTGTTAACATATATCAGCCGTATCAGAATCATATCAGTTCTTGGCCACACAAGCAGCATGTCAGTAAGGATGCAAAGGTCAGTTCGCCACTTTTGTCCAAATTGAAATATGACGCAGTAGTGGAAAATAACTAAGTACATTTACTAAAGTACTATATTTAGATACCTTAATTTTTCATCTGGCCACATCATCTGCTCTGGATTTCAATGTCTATGTTTATGACCAAAATACCTGCAAAACTCTCTGCTGTCTTTTGTTTTAGTGCTAATTAGCAAATGTTATCATGCAAAAGCACTAAAATTGTGAACCTGCTAAAAGTTGCCACTGTCACTGTGACCATGTTAGCAAACGTGTGTTTGCAGATGTGTGGGTCTGACTGAAATGTCATTTTGACGACCAACACCAACTTATTTGTTGGCTGAAACTGCTGTCAGCTTATATTTTATGCTGATGTACAATATATTTGATCTTCAAAAAAATCTTCACCTCACTGTATAGCATGTGCATGTACAGATCAATACTGAAATACCTATCAATAAGGTCCAAATTTGACCCTAGTTACCATGACTGACTGAACTGTATATATAATATTGTACAGAGCTTATTCCTCCATGAATTGTTTTATGAACTGAAGGGATGGAGGTTGTGTTTATTAAGACATCTAATCCAATTATGAGTCCACTGGAGTTTGGTTTTATGTATTTTGGACACGCCACAGGTGGATACAAACTAAGTTGAGGAGATGTGTGTTGATTTCAGGACCAGTGATGCTCTATTGGTCCTATTTGCTGGCGGATATGTCAGCACTGGGATCATGTCCTCTTTTTTTTTTCTTTTTTCTTCAGGAAAACCTCCAGCTGGCCCTGTGTGTGGAATTACACCCCAGGATCCAAGCAGGGCAGGCGCACAGAAAAGAAAACAGCTGTCAGACAATGAATTACTGTTCTGCGACCAGACAAGTGCCTTTCTGAGGAGTGGATGAGGAAGCTGGGAGCATGTCAAGACGCACACACACACACAAACACACTCGTGCGCACACTCTCTTACGTGCACATATGCACACATGTTGTATACATAGTTGCTCATATTCAGAAGTTTATGAGGCCAACAACTAAATTACAAATTCCACAAGTTTTTCTTTCCGGACTGAACCTTTAAGAACTGCTGTATTTTGTACTTCATGGTCTGAAATACTTCATACCAACATAACATAAACCCAACAGAGTTTCCCACTGTATATAAACATTCATGTGTTCACTGCTACAGAAATATCCTGAGGGGATAAGGAAAAACAATTTCAGACTTTCCAAAAATGCTGTTCTTTTTCTGGTGAGGGCTCTAAAAGGTCTGTACGGCTCACTTTGGCAGCAGCATGGCTTTGCAATGCAAACAGCGCACATCCTCAGACTGACCCCTGTGAACTGAACCGGCAGCTTCACACAACTACCACAGGGCCTGCAGGTCTCAATGCCGCCTCAGTTTCACACATGACTGTGAGGGACTGAGACTCAACGGTCTCACGGCACAGAAGAGGCTCTTAGAGGAGCTCGGCTGAAGGGCTCAATGTGTAATACAGGTGTGTGTATCAGAGTTAAACAGAAAAATATGGGCCATACTATCAGCCAGATCAGCTTATTATGCAGTTTGACATGTTTAATGTAGACCTGTTAAATACAATAACGCCTTTCCATTGCAAATTTCGGGATCCTTGCAATCCATTACAAAGGCAATGCAGGCACATTTAAACTGATGTGTTATCATCTTGTGTCAATAAGGACACCGCCTGATGTGTCAAAAGCTTTTTAAGTGGCATTATTTTTGTCAGGGTCATAGTTCAATGTATTGTATTGTATTACATATTTATTTGCATTACGTGAAACAGGAAAGTAAAAATCAATAGGTCATTTTCATAGCAGACATTTTGTCTCGTCATTGCAGTAAAATATTGTTGAACCACATCTTGATGTTGACTGTATAATTAATCCACCTATAACTGGTCACACTGGCCATAGCCAATGTAGCTCCCTGTAAAGTTAAACAATTATGATACATTGAGTAAATATGTCCACTTTAGAGTAGACTGAGCAGAGCTAGGCTAGCTGGTACCAGTCTTTATGCTAAGCTACAACACCTTGTAGAGATCCTCCTCCAGCTCTGTACGTTATGCAGACATGATATCAATCCACTCATCTCACCATTGGAAAAGAAAACAACTAAGGCGATTTTCCAAAATTTTGATCTTTATCTGAATCTGGACCTTAACAAACCAATTTTAGTAGCTCGAAGACCTCTTCTTTTGTGTGCTTTTGCAAGTTAACGGGCTTTTTTGTCTGCAGGTTTACTGGTTTTGCATTTTCTCTATCACATGGGGAATACAAGGCTGCATTTTAAGTATGAGATATGAAGCAAATGTGTGTGCATTGTTGCAACATGTGTGCCAGCATGTGTGGAAGAATTATAATAATCAAATCAGAGCTCAATCTCAGCCAACCTCATCTAGTTGCATTTTGCAGCTTTCAAACAAAAATCAATCTCTCTTGCCAGGGGGGTTCACCGCATTTTTCCTCGCTCACAAGACTCTCCTCCTTCCAATCAGATTTAATTGGAAAGTAATGAAATTTCTTTTTAAGGAAATGATACAAGTTTACGAGGATCATCTCATTGGGGAGACACAGGATAGCCTTATCTCAGTTTGGTTTTACGCGAGGGGAGAGTCTGCATCAATTCCAACGAGAAGTGTCTAGTCCTTTCACAATGCCCTTGGATGAAATTACCTGGCTTTTATATCAGCTCTACCATCTGGGTCCTATTACCTCAGCAACTGATGAGCCAGCCTAAAATGGTTTCATTTGTTTCTGAGAGAAGAATACTGCGGTTTACCCAGCAAATGTTATGTTTGCTATATCGCTTGGATCCCATTCAGTACAACTGAATGGGATCCAAGAGTACAGTTGTGCTCCTGTTTTGAATGTAAACCTATTTTGAGACATATGTTGATAGTACAAATGATAATGAAATAATGGCATTCCATGTTATACAGTACATCATGGTGATTCACATAAGAAACAGACTGCACTGCTTCAGTGATAAGAAAAAAAAAAAGTATTTTACAACCTAGAATATCTCTCAAATCTGAAAAACAAATTCAAAAGTCATGGTCTGAAGAATGCATATTAATATAAAGCAGCTTGCATATTCAAAACAGTGGCTTGTATCAGGGCCAAAGATTTCATCTGTTTCACTGTGAGTCAAAGAGCCACAGCAACAAGCAGGATGATACAAGACAGAAATACTTTTCTTGGCCTGATGCTGAGTGCCCAAAGGAACCATAGCAATATAATGTCACTAAAATGGAATAAGATAAGAAAATAACACAAATATCTAATATCTCATCTTCTGTTGGACCATGAAACAATCTGAAGTTTCACTTCAAACTGAAGGCTTTGAATTGAATTTTGGAGACACATCCATGAGGAGGATGAGGCCCACTGACTTGTGCATTTTCTATTTAAAGTGCAACTTGCAGGTTCATTTTTCTCTGATATTTATACTTAAGCTTGTCTGAAAATGACCATTTTAAAGGGTAATGCAGGATTTATTATGTTTTACAAGACATGAGGGCAGAAATTCAGAGGAGAAAGTGGCCGAGAAACAACGCATATGACATATGACAAAACATAGGGAAGTCACTGTCCTCTGCGGTAATAGGTGGTAGTGAGTCTGAGGCGTCGTGTTACAGCGAGTTGGTGTTTTTTCAGTAGGTTTTAATTGCATTTCATTTATTACTAACTGACTAACCTGTCAGGAGATGGAGTCCATAGTTTTCCAAGCAGGAAATGTGCACTGCTTCATCCTTACGAATTTTAGACCAGAGGATTATCTGATGTATGAATAATATTTACAACCTCCTCAGATCCATTCATTTCTAGTGTTTAAATCTACTGTTCTCCCTTGTGTTATGTCACTTCTGGTTTGGCTTTTTCCAATGCAGAAGTAAAATTCTCTTACAAAAACGACTCCAGAAGTCACTGTAAGGAATATAAGAGTAAATTTTATTGAAAATCTAGTTACTGGATCATTTTCCTACACAATGATTGGATGGAGTCTTCAACTCTTTAAGCAGCTTTGCTCCATCTGCAGATCTTGTTTCTGGAGACAGAGAAAACCAAGCAGCTCCCTGCCAGCAGCACATCTTTTCACACCACAAATCACAATGTAGGATGCCTTCACGTCAGATTCTTTTTAGCTCAGCAATGACTTGACTGACATCAAACTGGCGATAAAACACCCAGAGTATGATAATCAAAGGGAAATTACAGTCAAATGAGGTTGCACACTCATCAGATATCTGAGAATGGATCATGGACCGTGTCTCTCTCTCTCTCTCTCTCTCTAATTCCCTGTCACAGAAATGCACAGATGCATAACCACTGTGTACTGTGCTGATGTGAGTGTAATATTTATTCTGGCTGTGTGACAGGAAGTTATTTTACATAGACCGCCCCTATACATATCTATTTGATAGATGGGTATCAGTGATGTGCCACTGTAAAACCCTCCAGCTCTAGACTTCACATCCCATGCCAATTTGTGATGTTTCCAGTCAGGATGCTTTCTATTGCTCCTCTGTAAAAGTTGACAAGAGCTTGGCGTTGGAATTTTTTAACTTTCCGTAAGAAATGCAGTCATTTCTGAGCTTTCTCAGCCAGCGTGGAGATGGGTGATGACCAGGACAGCTTCTCTGTGATGGTGATTCCCAGAAACCTAAGAATGTTTACTTGGTCCGCTTCAGCTCCACCGATGTAGACAGGGGTGTGTGTCTTTGCCTCCTTTTTCCTAAAATCAGTGATCGGCTCCTTGGTTTCGCTGGAGTTGAGCAGTAGGCTGTTCCCCACTATGCAAGCTGGAACTCCCCATGTGGGGGATTGCAATCATGGATGTGGAGTGTGAACCGGAGGGTGATGAGCACACAGCCCTGGGGGGGTCCGATACTCAACACTGAAGTGGAGGAGGTGTGACTGCCAAATCTGAGCTGTCTGGTGTCTTAAATCTCTCAAACCTGTGTGTTCAATTTATTTGATGAAAATGAAATGATTTTACATTTTGATTTTTCTTTAAGCAATTGTAGATTCTGTGCAGTTCCAAAGAGTGTGTATAGTAATGACATATCATGTAATGTAACTGTTACTCCTAATCATTAGTTGATCAGTTATCATCACCTCCTCTGTGGAGAATACAACAGGATTAAACATAAAACATAGATTTCTATACTATCTATTAGAATAATCTATCTATTGTGACAGCCCACCTGTCTGGCTCTCTGTGCTGCTCTGTTTTCCTCTTGCAGGAGTCTGGGTGGGTCCAGACCAACTGGCTGCACCTGAGAGGTGGGAGGGGCCAAAGATACAAACTGTCCGCTGTCCCAGGCTGTGCTGTCACTCACTGGGCAGCCTGAACATCTCCACAGCCTCCACGTCTGTGTTGTTTGATTTAAGTCGTACAACACACACACACACACACACACACACACACACACACACACACCTTCATTGATCCATACTTTGCACGACTTCATTATCTCCACACGCCGTCTTATTGTGGTCTCCCTCTTGTTACAAGCCTGAGCCAAGGTTGTTAGCACTAACCATCCTTGTTTTTCATGCCAGTGGAAAAGAAATGTAACATTTCTCATCGAAATTCAATATTCTTACAACTTATCTATATTCTAGCTATAATACAATGCATAATGTAATAATAATAATATTGTACACTTGGTTTACATGGAGCCGACAAACTTGACAAAATTGGCTCTGACGTGTGCTGCTTCTTTATAGATTCCAATTCTGGTCAAAACAGTTTCAATGACTGCAAATCTTACTGTAATCATCTACACTGTTGCCCATAAAGTTGGAATAAAATGTTTTTTTTTACCTCTTCTCATGAAATGATTGTGACAATGTGATTTGTTCTTGATAAATAAAGTGTATATCTTCTCAACTTTATTGATCAAACTCTTCCAAACATATCACAGTGAAACTTAAACCACAATTAACCTTTGCAAACTGTGTATTCAGGCTTTAACAAAATTGGGGGTATTGAACAATTATTCCAACTTTATGGGCAACAGTGTAGTTAAAAGATGTTCATGTCCTTGTAGGAAATTGTTTTCTCTACCGTATTTGATCCCCAGATATGTGACACTGTCAGATCCAATTTGCATACAAACTAGATTTCGTAAGAAAACGATTGCAGCTAAGGTGTGACATTTTGTCAGTATGAGAATGTATTGCTTATCAAATGTGTTTAAAGTGATTTTTATTTATTGATTTACTAAGATGGACAAATCCAGTCTCTCTCTCTCTCTGCCCCAGTTACTGGATAAGAGAGAGAGGGCGCTCATCTGTCCTGCAGGTTCTGAGACTTATAAAAGATAAACCAGCTCACCTCAATGACACTAATCTCTGAGAGGAGAGGATCACCTTCCTTCCCTGCACTCCCTCACCTTCTCTCTCTACACACACATACACACAAACACCTCTTATTTGATACACAATGCTCTTTGTGTCAACACTCCCTCCAGTTTCTTTTCCTTTTCCCCTTCTGTGGCTAGTTCCTACTTTGTCTCTCCCATCCAACCTACATCCTCATCCAGGACCCATGAATCACTCCATTCAGACTGTTTCAGCTGTGTATTTCCTCCCTGTTGATGCTGTTAGCTGAGGTGTACTTTTACAGGAGATGATAAATCTTCACACACCAGCAACAATAGCTATTGGCTCCCCACTGCTCCCACCAACGCCTGCTGTTGACCTCTACAGTACGTCTGTGTATCTCTTCCAGTGTCTGGTTTCTTTTGTGTTTCCTGCAAGTGGTTGACTAAGTCAAGAATAAGTGACACTAAGAGTGTCTCACATTACCATCTGTTTGACAAAAACTTTCCCAGCTTGGCTCATATTTGGTCCAAATCTAGTTGAAATAATGCTGTCACATCTGTTACAACAACAGGTGAACAATAACAGAGTCGCTCCACTGAGTTATATCATCATTCATTTGTCACATAGATCACGAAGCTGAGCTCTCTATACGCAACAGAAACTCGACAACTTAGGAGGTTTACGCAGTGAACTTTCTGACTTAACAACAACTTTTCTGCTCAATAAAATGTGACAATGTCACTTTCACCTGAGCAGGACAACCTGTAGAGTTGATGGGAACTGTAGCAACAATTGTGGGTTTGCCATTTCTAGTGACACCGTTTACATTACATGTTGTCATTTGACCCATTTTAGTGCAGCTTTAACTTTAACAGCAGGAAATTGTGCACATTTATGTCACAAGTGATCCCACATTAATTGTGTAGCTAATTGATTTCACATGGTCATGCAGGTGACAGCAACAGTAAGTAAATTTAGGGTGAATCAAGGCCAGTAATTTACTCTACTATGAAAACCGTACATGTCTACGCAGTCTGGTTTGGTGTATGAGACCTTTTTGTCAATATCACTCAGCCTGTAGTTGCAGACAGATACATCAGCATAGCTCAGCGTGAAGAGCCTGAGAGGAATGTGACGTATCTGCTGATGTAAAGGAGGTAAATGTTTAAGTTCGCTTGTTGTTTTGATGCGAGCAGAGAGCAGAGGCCCAGACCGAAGCAGATTATGTTGTTTTACGAAGAACAGTAGTGTGCTGTGGGTCCAGCTGTCTGTGACCTGCAGCTGACTTTCACTCTTCATCTCCCTCATGGCTGTTAGCATGCGTGATTAATGTTTCCTTACTGTTTGTACAAACTCACTCCTCTGGAATTTGTTTACAAGCCCGGCTTGATGCTGGGTGTGTGTGTGTGGGGAGGTGTTCTGCTCTCATTCTGTCTGCTCAGTGTTATCCCACACCCCTTAAATAAGTGAACAAAATATAATGTTGAAATGTTGTAATTACTGGGATTTCGGAGACTAAGCTACAGTGTAAATCAAAACATTAGTTAACTTGGCCGCGGTCGCTTCTCCTCACAAGCAAACTGGACTCTGAGCCGGAGTCAGATTGGTCAAGCCACCCTCCAAACGATTCCCACTTATTCCATAAAAAATTTTATCTGGAAAAAATTCTTCATCGCAACAGAGAGGAAAAAAGAAGAGAGAAATCCCGTGAAGCAGGCCTCTCTCCAATACTTGTGGTGGAAAAGCCATTAAAGAGCAGCTGAGCACTCAGACAAGCAGGAGGGACGAGGAACTGGGGGATGAATGACAAGTGTCTAAGCTTTTATTCAAAGGTAAACAGGTAATTATAAAGACATTCACTGGTGCACACTGTGTGGATTCACTCTGCGGTCACCTTAAGCTATCGCCTTCTGCCAGCTAGCTACTGCGGTGAGAGTCTTTCACAACTCCCTCTTTAAACTTTCAAATCAAAGCTCCCTCAAATTAAGAGGACCATTTCGTTTGATGCTGCATCTTAAATTAAGGACCTGAGATTTAGGCCCGTTGGCGCCGTTGTTACACCAATGTGACTTCTTAAGAGCAAACCACAAATGAGAAGGGATCTTATGAAGGGATTAAGTAAAATCATTTTGAATTTAAGACCTAGACTAGAAGCACCAGCAGATATTAGACATTCATCATAAGGTCACGATGATGGGAGTGATGTAGGCAGATAACCAGAATGGTGACAAGGATTTAATCTCACAACTCATCACTCAGACAAACGCTAGTCATGGTGACCACTGTATTACATACTGTACATTCTGGCATTTATAGTCGGCATTTGGAGGCAGCGCCACAAGCTGTTTTTGTCTTTGGACTCCACCAGCTCCTGAGGAAAATGAAGGGAGGATAGCTAAACACTACTCTAACTTCACCAGCAAATCACTAACTTTGTCTGCTGTTCAGTGCTGAATGGGTTGCATGCAGCAGGTTTTTAGAGCTTTTTCACTGAAAACAGTTGCCTGTTGTGGATGGAAACTAGTTGATAAGAGCTGTGAGACTGAACCAAAGCCGTGAGGTTGTGGGTCCTAAAAGCAAGTCGATGAGCTGAAAGAGGCTAAAAGCACTCTGCACATTCGAGGAGAGCTGTAGAATCAGGTGATCATTTCTCAAGAATTCATGAAAAAATAGGTAATAGGTAAGAAAACAAGGAAGAAATCTTTGAATACCAAAAATGTGTGCCTCGCCCAGGCAGTAGAGTAACATTCCTGCAGCGATCATAAGAGTTCAACACTGTGGTCATCATGTGATGGTATTAAATAATACTCACATGCTCATATGTGCATTGAAAGTGTTTGTGGTCACTGTAGTTGTTGTTGCTGTTAATGCTGGCCATTAAAAGACTGTAATTGAAGGCAAAAATACACTCAAATCAACAGAAGATAATAGATAATAGGGCATTTCAGCTGTCTGCGTTAGTCCAAACAAGTCTTTCAATACAAATTTCCTATTCTATCAATGTGCATGTGGCATGATAGTATTGTTTTGAGGTAGATTTGAAAATGTGATCCTGTCCTTTAAGTTTGGGCAGTTTGACTTTGGGAATGAAAAAGGCAAATAGACCATTAAATATGCTGTTAGTCTAAACAATATAGTGTAAACATAAGATATGTCTGTATATGCTTGTCTGTATGTGAAATACTGTTCAGCCTCAAGCTGTCAATCATTCCTTTAGTGGCTCAGATTAATGGCCTGTAAATGCGCTTAAGTGAAAGAGATAATGCCCTTATCATGTCTGCTATATATAGTGAATCTCTTACTCATTCTTTGTTTTCTTCTCCATAACCCTCTGTATCTAGGACAGTTTGTCATGTGACCAGTGTGACAGTCAGCTCTACTGTGGAGAGTTTTATTTCGGCCTGACAACCATGAGACAGTTGGACTCTGGTCTCTGCAGGCCTTAGCGCTGATCGTCACTGCATTGCTGTCGGTGTTTTGGAGGTGGGGGGTGAGAGGGGGGCTGTTAACAGAGAGAATTTGATGAGCAGGCAAAGATATTCATTCTACAAAAGCGTTGAAGTCTCTTTTTTGGGTGGATGCAAATCCCCTCACATTCAACAACAGCTCTTTCTGGCAGCAGCGGGCCAGTTCTGGACGGGTTTCTGGCTGGGCCTGTTGGGCCCGGCAGGCCGTGGCAGGGATTTGCCTCTCTGAGTGAGCGAGCAGGGAACCCGTCTGAAAGCCACTGAATGTCTAACGTCAGTGAAAAGAGACACTCTCACTCTCCTTTGAAAAAAGAAATCTGAAGCTAATCGACAAATGAGCAATTCCTCATGTTTGGCAGTAGGTTTCAAACCAGGGCAGTAAACTTGATTTAGGCTCATGACACGAATAACGAGAGACATTTTAAAAAATGGTTTTTAAGATATTTTATTGATGAAAACATCTTTAACCTTTTGACCCAATGGACATTTAACATAACATAGCAAAAAAGCTATCGAGAACATATCCTTTGAAGCCCAATCACAGATTCAAAAGCACTGCAATATCTGCAGTGTCTGATACATTTATAAAAATAACAATCATAAAAAATATACATACAAGACAAGAATCTTTTTCTTTCTTTTTTCCAAAGTGTGATTTGTAAAAGACTGCATGAACAGAAACAGATATTTGAGACAACAGCATACAAGACAATGCAGAAACCCACGATCACTAACTGACAGGCAGACTGGAGCTAGCGAGCTAGTCAGCTGTTAGGACTTCACTGAGTAGAAAAGGACAATACATTGCCTGCACAATCCAAAGGATACCATCGACGTGGACAGTCACTGAGAAGAGGAAACAACTCAACAGAGCAGTTATGGATTATCAGAATCAGGCAAGATGGAGGATGAGAAAGAAATGCTTTTTTTTTTTTCAGCAAGAGAATTTCTCTTTTCAACACAGTCATGAGTTGATGCTGGTCTTTTGGGCAAACCTAGCGTTTTATGCTTAAAGTCACCATTTCCTTTTTTCTATCTGCCATCAGGAAAGGCTACAGTATAATTAGCAAGGAGTAAGTGAGCTGGCAAAGCTGAAGCATGTTATCATACTGTATATATACACAGTTCTTTAAAATGGTGTGGCATGAAGCATAAAAACCATTAAAAAGCATCAATAAAGCAACCTCACAAATGAAACATAAGTTGCAGCTGAAAGTCTCCTGAGGCTGGTGTGAATGCATGCAATTGTCTTTAGGTTTCACTCTTTTGAACAACAATCAGATGATTAAAACAGAGAGCAATTGCTGATAAAAGAATGTTTTGGTCTCCCTGAAAAATGAGGGGAGAGCTGCAGCACTGTCCATGAAGTTGTAATCTGACCTTAACAATTTGTACAGTAAAAGATGGCAGCCCCAGAGAGATAAACCCCATCACCAGCTGCACCCATCTCTCCAGACCGTCTCACTCTCCCTCCTGCCTTTTAAGCCACTACATTTTCCTTTCTCTTCCTTTCTCTCCCTCTACTGTCTATTTCCCTGTCCTCTAGATTCAACACAGCATCACTGCCTATATCAACATATAGCCCAATAAAACTTTAGGACTATCAGCGGGGCCACCAAAATGTTTGGCACAACATTTTCATAGAACCCTGAACAGAGGATCTGCAGACCCAACCCAAGCTAAGTTCAAGCTCTTCAGCAGCAGCTGAGGAATTCCCTGCCAGGGTGCTACAGCAAATAGTGTCTCATCATCTGAGGTGTCTCTGCAAATATCCTTCAACTATAGGAGGAAGCATGGGGAACACACACCAGCTGCTCTGTCGGGCCTTCTCTCTGAATGCGCTCTTTCCTTTCCCTTTCTTATCTACTTCTTGTCAGCTATTTTTTCTCCCAGATGAGAAAAAGAGAAGCACCACTTCGAAAAAAGAAAATACAGGAAATTGTGTGCGACTGAAAGTTTTCTTTGCTGCTGATGATAAGAAAATGCTTGCCATTCTTTCTAACAACAAGTATTCCACACCGGTATTAATTTGGGACATGCGATACAGCATTTTTGGAGTTTTGGAGTTTCCAACTCGTCAATCACACCTTTGAATGCTATTTTACTGCAAAAACCACACTAGCGCATGGTGCTCTTTTTCATCCAAATGTGCACAAACACTGACGTGTGCATGATTTCACATATACATTCACAAGCCTCTGGGGTGCTATTGTCTTGTGTATAAACAGAGTCGGGCTAATTCACAAAAATCATATGGCCTGCTCATTCTTTTGTCTGCCCGCTGACAGGCAATAGGCACTTAAAAACACACATATGTTCACATATACAAATAGAGAAAGCTTCATATTTTGTTTATTTTTCCCCATCAAAATTGGGTTTTAATGTTAGAAACAATCAAAAATATCTTTGGTCTGTAAACAACCATAATTATATCCAAATGCAAGGCAGAGATGCTGGTTTGTTATCCAAACTAGTTTAACAGCATCTCACCTCATTTCAGCTTAGCAGAGTCTAGGGTGCTCATTTTGGAGCCCTACACACACACACCTCTGATTTCACCTAGAGTGTGTGTGTGTGTGTGTGTGTGTGTGTGTGTGGAGTAGCTGTCAACTTCAGGGCACTGATGCAGCCATTTGGCCTGCTGTTGGAACGTGCTGGCTAATGAGTTCTTGACAGATTCGATCAGTCTCGATGACAGTTCTGCTGCTTGCATTCAAGGCCATCACACATTTGCATTCAGCCTTTATTTCCAAGCTACCCGAATTAGTCTTTTCCAAACCCGGTTGGCCTGGGCAGGATCAGAAGACGTTGGCATTTCAAGAAATGTGAGATATTCACATTGTAATACGTACTTGAAGTGAAAGCCAACTGTTCACACTCAATGTATGAACAAAAAACGCAAGCTTTAAAAAGAAGACTCCTTTTTCTGTCAGCTGTCAAACACCGGGCAGGTTTTGAGGCTGCCACTACTCCTGTTTAAACAAATCAGACTCCCTCTCTCCTCCCTTTCCTCAGGGCTGACTCAGTTACAGGGCAGCCAGGTGGAGTATGCAGGCTGCTGGCAAGCAAACACCGGCTGTACCTGTGCTATGTAGTAGTTACTGAAGTTGCCATCTGCCACATAAGGAGCAGGTTGGTAGTAACATGTAACATTTGCCACGTTGGGGATGACGTTCTGCTCGGCAAGAACACGCACAGCCAGCATGGCTATGAGCCCCAAGGTCTGCCGCCTCTCATGTCCCATCAGGCACACCGTACTCTCGTTGACCACTCCGTGCAGGGTCATCAGGTAGTCGTACTTGCGGTCCTCCAGGCCCACAAAGTGGTTTTGAAGGTAGGACTCCAGCTTGCGCTGCTGCTCGCCGATATCAGGGAAGTCAATGAAGAAGCGTGAGCACATGTAGCGCTGCAGGGACTTCATCTCGGACTCAGAGGCGGCCCGGAAACCCCTCACCAGCAGGTGACAGTACTTCAGCAGACCCCCGCCACGGATCTCCTCCGGGTTCCGGGTGCAGATGACCTTGTGGCGCAGGTGGTCCAGGGCCTCGCTGAAGTCGCCGTACACACTCTCGCCCATGATGGTGGGGTGGAAGGTCTCGGCCATCGGGTTCTCCGAGCACTCGTAGAAAAGCAGCAGGGAGTCCAGTTTGATCTGAAAGGAGTCCACGCTGAACTCAAACTGCCTCCGAAGAGAGTCCACAAACTTCAGCTCCACGTTTTTCCCCCGGTTGTTGGAGAGGGAGATGAGGCTCCAGCGGTCTGAGTCGTTACACACCTTCACCATCTTCTGCACATAGGCCTCCTGCATGTGTGTGTGTGTGTGTGTGAGGGAGAGAGAGCATACATAGGAAATATATCATTATTATTATTATTATTAGATCATAATATGAATAAATATATAATAATATGAAGCAGATACAATCATCACTTCAGCATTAATGCACATTTCAGCCCAATTTTGCAACTAGTTCTTCTGTTTAACAACCATTATTCTACATGTGTAAATAATAGCTGCATGTCTTGTGGTATTAATGCTACTGACCCCAATATTAAAGACCGTAGAATGTACTTGGATATGGGATCTAGGTGGCTGAGCTCAGGATCCCTTCCAAATTGGTTTAACTCAATCCTCTTAACGACAGAAAACCAACATTTTACTATCACTAAACTAATCTAATTGAACATTAAGCTGCGCACAATGGTCGTTAAGCAGAATTTGCACAAATGCAATTAAATCTGATCACATCTCTAAAAGTAAACAACTGAAGCAGGAAATGAAAAGAAACAGTTGAACAAAGTTGTCATTGTGTGAATGTACCTTTAACGTTAACGGGGTTATTTTCTCTTTATTCACACAGTCGGGTAAAAAATCCAGGAGACAGTCCAAAACTATGTCCTTCACAGTCTGGAAATCACTTTCACCTTTCATGTCTGCGCAAAATATGAGGTCAAGGTCCTTAAAGCCCAGTCCGCTATCCCCGTGCAGGATGTGGCTGGCTGCAGAGCCGTTTAACCGAACGTCCCGGACGTGGATCTGTTTCTCCTCCATCCGACTCCGCACCACCTTAACGATCTGCCGCGGCTGCATCTCCAGCGTGGGGAAGTTTCCCCGGCCGTGGATCGGGATGGTCTCCGTCAGGATGGCGTCCAGCCGCTGCACTTGCTCCCAGCTGAGGACGCTAACGTTGCTGCCTTCTGTGTCGGACATACAGCTTGTGGTGGAGCAACTGTCGTCCTCTGACATGGTGACCGGGGAGGAGAAGGTCCTCAGCGATTGAAATAAAATAAAAATGTAACGCTTTTCTCAAAACGGGAACAAATCAGCGGTCGTGCTTTTACGCACAAATTCTGTAAAGTAGTGTGACTATAACTTCATGGGGAGTCTCGGTATTTGAAGTCGTCCAAATTGACTGTAAATTTATAAAGAAATTAAAAAAGAATATTCAAGACCCAAGGCAAATAGTGATAGCTGCGGCACAACGTTACAGTTTGCGCAATAAGCCTGTGGTTGGAGATCCAGTGGCGCAGCAGTCGAGTTGGTGGTTGTGTTGAGGAAGAAGTGCAGCCAGTCAACAGAAGCGTGTAGAAAACGAGTCCTAACTTTCTCCTCTCTTTCTCTGTCCTTTTAAAATATTCGCCCCGGTGCCGCTGTCAGTGCGTCCGAGCGCTGCGCATCACAGTCTTTGAAGGTCGCTGATGATCCAGGAGGGGGTTTGCTTTTCCGGCTGTGACTCCATCGCCCAAAGGCACGCCTATGAATTTTATGAATTTGCATGAATAAGCGGCCCCTCAAGTCGCACTTTGGCACAATCCTCCCTCCGACGATCACAACCCCTCACAGGAATCTTGTGGATTTTTACGCACAGCTCCTACATATTTTTAATTTCTCCTCCTGCTGCCAGCAATTAATCCCGTTAATGCAATTTGAATTTGTTCAGGAAATCCACTTTTCTTTCCCCCTCTCTGTTTAGCTCAACATATCTTCCCACTTGTGCAGAAGTTAACCGTTCCCTGCCCACTTGACACACTGCGTCCTTCTGCAACAGTCAGGTCCGGAGTCTGAAGATGTCAGCTGTACTTCACCCCGCCCCCTCCCACAGTCTGCAGCTCACTGAAAACCCTGCTCAACATTACAGTAAGACCTCATGAACCAGCTCCCCAGTCGGCCTCAGTGATATCCTTATAGTGCTTTTAATGTGAAAAAGCTTGGGAGTGCTCATTTACATCAACAATCTAACATTTCTTGAAGTAATTTCTGCTCAAAATTAGAACTGCTGCACCTGAATTTGCTCATGAACTACAAGATATTTAGTCAGGTATGAGAATCTGTTTATAACTAAATATTCAGTTTAATAGCTGAATAAGCACTTTGCATTAAATATAAAAGTATGTTCTTGTCTCTGAGATTCAACTGGTGCAGACCGACATGTAAAGCCCGTTTGACTGTTGCCATGTCGCCCTCTGTGGGCTGGTTTAGGTTTTGATAGAAAGTTACATTGGATTTCACATGAAGGCATGGTCATGTACAGTGCACCACACATGCACCAACTCTAATAAATGGGACTTTTGCTGTTTAAAACAGACAGGAAATATTTTGGCTTAAATCCCATAAGACTGTTACCTCCAGACCTTTAAAACCTTCAGGTCAGGGTCTGCAGCCCGTCACTGAAAGGTTACAGCTCCTGACGACACGTGTGGATGATCACTCTGCCCTCTGAACTGTGAAAACACTTATTACACCTACAGACACGCTTGATACGTCGCTTATTCTATTGTGTTTCCTTTAGAAATAATTGTATCCCTGCTCTTGTGCACAGCGGCTGTTTTTCTTATTCAGAAATATCGAATCAGAAGTCATTTCTGAGCTCTAGACAGTCCCTGGTTCAGGCAGCATGCGGGGGGGTAAGGGGTCAGAGGAAAGCTGGAGGGGGCAGGGCAAGGGAGCTTTCATAGATGCTCCATTAGGTAGTGTAAAGCCCTGCGTCACTACAGCCACCCAGATCTGTAAACCCTGATTATCCCATTTACTCTATTGCAGTCTTAACTCCGAGACCTACAACGGAGCTCTGCCTCTGCACACTGTCACTTTCTCTGCAGGATGGGATACACACACACACACACACACACACACACACACACACACAGTCACTTGGATTCAAGTTTACAATCACATGGTGAAGCCTTCACAGTCAATACAGCAGTAAAATGAGCTCCTAAATCAGTTTTTGCACATAGTGTAAAATTTTTTTTTTTTTTTTTTTAATGGACCTTCAGTTCATTTTTTAAATATAACTTCTGTTTTGTTTTCATACTTTGCTTTGGCACGTGTCAGACAGGTTGAACGCAGGTCTCTGAAATTGAAACCCACATCTGGAAATGTACATGGAACCATTGGGTAGCTACAACGGAGCAAGAGCAGCTCCGTCAATGTGTTTCCCAGGTGTGTGAGAGTTGCTATGGATTGGAGCGAGTCCCTTTCGTCATGCATGGAGCTAAATCAAAGGCTCTGTCAGAGACTAACAGCAGGTATATGCATACAGTATACATCCAAAGCAGAGCCGTGCTGATGAGTTGTTTTGTGAAAATGCTACCTGGCACATCATTACTCTCAGTAAAAATGGATGATTCATGGCTTGGCGGTTACTCAAAGACACGAATGAGATTATGCCATCAGAGAATTAAATGGAAGCAAGAATTCAAAAACAATACACACTTCTCCCCTCTGGTGATGTTAATGTCTTTCCTGATGGGTTTGCATTCATTATGTCGAAACCCTCAGAAAGCGTTTCCAAAACAGAGCACCGTTCCCTCACTCTGGAGGCCCGTATGTATGAAAGAGAGACTTCTTCTAATCCTCATAAACCAAATCTTTTAGCATCAAAGTGCTCGTCTCGGGGGTCTATGAAACATTTTTTAGACAGTTCAACCCAATAAAAAGAAAAAGAGAAACAAGGGAGATCTGTTTTGTTTTTCAGTGCAATTTATCTGACTGCATGAGTTGGATTTATCTACCATTAAGTGCAACATCCTCGCCGCTTTCGAGCTTTTTCTTCAGGTCAGGACCGTCTGCTGGACCACAAAACCTTCCCTTGTAGCTTCAAATGTTCCAGTAGCTAACATCAACAGCACTGATGTTTTACATTTGTTTTTTTCTTTGCACAATGGCTACTTTCTCTCGATTCAACACTCCACTCACAATAATGTTATTGGATGTTTGATTCTGATCTTTTGTAGCTGTACAGTTATTTTCCAAAGGCCCAATGTCACCAGCAATACTTAAAAGAAAAGAGACAAATACTTATATGAATAAATAATAAGATGTATGCAAGCTGTGAGCGGCCATACTTGCTTTGTTTATTTGCTTATTGTTTTGTTTTTTTTAATTCTGCTAACTCAAGATCACAAGTTAATTATTTTGTTATCTCAAGAAAACAAAAGGCAGATTATTTGTTCATTTATCATGAGAAAATGACTCTTGTTTTCTCGAGATCATGGGATAATTATGGAGACCTCAAAAACGAATGTCTGGTGCATTTGATCACACCTGATTTCAGCCTTCCACTGCTTCTTAAATTTAACAGGACATCGTTATCTCGCTGCTTGTCCCGCATTGCATTCCTGATCGCTGATGAACATTATAAGTGATAAGAGAGAACAATCTTTTGTTTTATCATAATAATGGGTTGATTGTATTGTTATCTCAAGATTACAATTCATCTTTATCTTTAATTATATTGTTGTCTCAAGATAACAATATAATGAACTCGTGATCTCTTGATGACACCATTAGATGAATAATTGCACTCACGGCTTTTCTTGGCCGCCGTTGAAATGCATTGATCAGATAGTTATGAAATGATTTACAGAACGATTTCAAAATACTATTTATTTAAAGTCTGCTTTTATTTCAAAATTAAATTTTTCATGATAGTGGAGTTGTCACCAGTGCCCGCCCCCTTACCTTTTAGCCAATCACATGTTCCTTTCTTAGCAGGCCCTCCACTGAAACCAATATAATGCTATTTTTCCGATTAGTTACCATATACATATACACACAATATACAGTAACTAACCTGCTTTTATTTAGCACAACAAAACTATATAACTATATACAGTATGTTATGTGTGGTGTTATATGCAGTGCTAGCAGCAGCAGCTAACTGGCTAATTCAGAGTTACTACTGCAGTATTTTGATTCTCACGAATGATGAAGTAACAACTCAACAAAAACTTGAGTTTTAATAACTCATTAAATTATTTCACTTGTTTTAGTCTTTTATATATTTTACATTTATTCCCATGACTATTTATTTCACAAGGTTCTATTTATTGTTTTGATATTGAACCCTGCAGAACTCCATAATCTGTGAGTTAGAAGGTTTTGTGATGAATTTTAATGACAAACTTTTGTCTCTTTCTTTACAGGAATACAGGAAATAATGAATGAATGAATTCCTGCGGCTTTGTGACAAATTGAGCGTAGCTGTCATTGACCTGAAGAATAATAGACTGCTATTCATTCGAACCCCCAATAGGCCTACTAGAAGACTGCTAAAAACATCATGACTGGTGCAATTTGATGTTCTACCTATTTTCCCTTTTTTAAATAACTACTTCTGTGGAATTTTGTTCCTGCGTCTTCACAGTATCAGCCAGGAGAGATGCTGAGGTTCCTCCAGCATAATTAATAGGAGCAATCCAGCAAATGCCTGACCTCTTTCTATCATACTCACCTACAGCAGAGGCGGACAGAACAGAGCTGCTTGTTATGTTGCGCCAAAGTGGAAAAACAGGCCAGTAAGCAGCGATGAGTGATAAAACAATGCATGCGGCGTGCTAAAAGGTCTGTTGTGATGACAGCAGAGGTTCTTACTTCACTGTTGACCAATAGACATTTCAATTTCAACAAAAGTGGGAATCCTCTTTTCTGCCGTTAGTGTGTCCAAAGGTAGTAAAGAAGATGGAATAGCATGGTGTCAAATTTGATCTTGAAACACTTGACCTCAGAAACCGTGAAGCGCAGTGATGGCCTCACATATGGGCGAGCAATTTCTCAGCCAATGCTTCATGAGAAAACGTGAGCAGTGACATAACTAGAAAACAAAGATCCAGTCATTGTCATCCCCTCTGTGTCTCCTCACTCCTCCTTCATCCTTTCACAGAGATAACTGGATTTCCAGGAGGGCCACATTAGTTTAGTCCCGGCTGTCGGAGAGATATTCCCACTGCTGACGGCAGAGTTAGTTTTGGTTGTGGATCAGAGGCACGAGGACAGAAATGGGATTTCCAGCCCTTTTCAGTCAAACTGCCTGTGACCCCCAGTGACAAAAAGCTGGAGAATCGCTCCACCATTAAGGAAAAGTAGCGTGGGGTTATACAGGTTCTGTGGAGAGAAGAAGCAGCAGCAGCAGCAATCACTTCAGTACAGAGGATCCCTTTATTTCAGGTCTTTTTGATCCCAAAAGGGAAGGTGTATGTGGTGAGTTTGGTTTCAAATGATCCTGGCAGATTAATGCTGAAGGTTACAGAGGGGGTCACGTTTCACAGGAAGATAGAGAGGCCCATCTCACCTAATCTGTCTCATTATAGGCTCTTTGTGATCTCACGGCCCGCAGGTTCAGGGACAGTAAAGGAGCTGAATGCTGCTGCTAAAGCACTTGAGAGACTAATAGATGCTACAGACACGCTGTGATCTTGGTACTGTATTTGCTGTCTCTGGCTATAACTTGCATTCAGTGGATTCACCTCAATGGTATGACAGCCTCTCCCCCACCTGGACGTCCAGACCATGATGAAGGCATACTGGAGAACATCCACATCAAACAGCCACACCTTTAACTCAAGAGCTCTTAAGCGTGGTTTTCTAATCTGTGTTATTGTAACCGTACGCTTAAATGCACCCTGCATCTTTCACGGGCGTGTCCATTTACAGTAACAACACGTCTTTGCAGTCATGTGAGACGGAGGGATGAAGCAAAAGAAAGGAGTATGATTTGAGTCTTAGAGCAAGCGTACAGTATATTACTATCTTCATTGAGTGGAGGAAAGGTCCAAAACTGCTTTGTTGCTGAGAATGAGGTGAAAGCATTGATAACACTCTCATATCCGTACAGCATATATATATATGAAGTTGCAGGCAGTAACTGGTTAGTTTATCTTAGCATAAAGACGGGTAACACGAAACGCTTGGCCTGGCTCTGTCAATAGGTAGCAAAAACAACTATTTGTGGTTTTATGGGGGACTATTTCTTGGCCAAGCACGGTAACTAATTGGAGTCTTGTCGCCGTAGGGATGCCAGCAGCAACACCTCATAAAACCACAAATCCAAAACTTGTTTTTACACTGCAGATTTTGTACTGATGAAACAAACTAGATGTAACATATTGATTAATGAGCTCATTATGTGCTGCTTTTGTTGTCTTTGAACTGAGCCTGGCTAGCTGTTTCCCACTCTTCTCAGTCTTTATGCTAAGCTAAGCTAGCTGGCGGCCTCATAGTCACTGTGAAAACATGTCAAAGTTCTCATCTAGAAAGAAAGCGAACAAAGAGTGTTTCCTGAAATGTTGAACTATTACTTACTTATAGTTCAGACTTCAGAAAGAGGAAGAACGAGAAAGAGAAGGGAAAGAAAGAAAGGCAGAACTGGACGATGGTTCTGCTGTAGTCAAATTCAGCATATAGGCCTGACGTTGCATGGCCAACAAAAATAAACAACCACGAACCTCAAACAGCCATTTGTGCAAATATGTTTTGCATGAATTACCAGTAATGGCGAGAGATACAAAAGTTTTAGAAAAAAAAGGTCTGATCGTGATGGTAGATGATTCAGTAAACTCACTCAAATCACTCACATTCACAACAACTGTCTTCACATTCACTGGTTTGGCACATGCTTAGTGTCAAAGCTTTTAAGACGTCACAAGACCACGTTCTTTGCCAGGAGACACGTGGCTCTGGGGCTGTCAAATTGACACCAAGAGGAAGCTGAGAGGATGTGAGCTGAATGACGGCCAAGACCACAGGAAGGCCGGCACGTTCTGGCCACACTCTCAGAGTGAAACACTTCCTGAGGCCCTAATGATCTTTGTAAAGCTGCCAGCAGAGTGACGGCTGTGGAGAGGTCAGGTAATCCTGGGCTAACTGGTTCCATGCCCGCCAAATAGGATTGAATGGGCTAGTCAAACCTTTGCCCCCGACCGACTGAGCCACAGGTCAGCATTCATTCCAAAGAAGAGTATGAATAACTCTTAAGTAACTCTTAAGGTATTATGGAGGCCCGGCCATGCACCAGTCTGCTCCTCAGTGACCCACTGTTTCAACTCTGCATTTCCACTTCTTTTAAATGTGAACTAAAAGTCTGAAAAGTCTTAAATGAAGTTCTTGGGCTCCATACGTCCCACTTTGTCTGACGAGGTCACACATGCACTTTTTTGAATATCATATTGTTCCAGCGTTTCCTTGAAACTATAAAGATGTTTAAGTGTAATATTCAAACCAAAGAAAACTCCAAAGAAATGTGTCTCTTTGGATGGCTGCAAAGCAAATGGAAATATTCTACATGCCTTGTGCATCATTTCAGACACATTTAAACAAAATTCAGCCAGACTTATCTGGTGTCTTTGGAAACTCTGGCACCCCCACCTAAGTTTAAAATAAATTTGCGTGGGTTTAAACAAAGTTTGGCTGCACAGTTTGTAATGACTGACTCCCCTGTTGGCTGCTGCTTGTTAAATTGGTTGTTTAATACTTGCAGAAGATACAGAAAATAATTAGGCCATAGGAATATGTTCCATACTTATGTGTCCTTAAAAACATTTAATAACAGCCACCTTTTTTGTTAATGCTGCATTTACGCCGCTCAGGACTAACTTCTTACTTTACTTTACTACATTCACTACAGAGCAGACAGGAGGTCACACATTTATGCTGCTGTCATGATGTGTGTTATCATTTTCATCAACTTCCTTTATTCGTATCTTGACCAGAACTTCAACTTCCTATATAGGAGGGGGAAAAAAACATGATGTTGATGTGTATATAGTCCCTATAAACAGATATCTGCATCATTGTGATACCATTTGATATTGACTATAAACAAAACCTCCTTTAATCACCAAGAGAAAAACTGCAAGTTGCAACTTGATAACTCACTGTTGTGGAACATGATGAACCCCCCAAAAAATGTTAAACAGGTAATACTACTACTGCTACTAATAATAATGATCATGAAAATAATAATTACAATAATTCAGTATATGCAGCAATTCAAAAAATAGACTTTGAAAATCTGTTCAGTTGCTCTAATGGTGTAACGTTTCCACTCTGTCGTTCTCAGGGATACAGGACGAGTACAGTCGGCACGAAAGAAGTTGGAGAACTATAAAGTCATTTATAATCATTGGACTCTAACAAATGACACAGACAGACTCATGAGTGATGAAATCAGGGTGGATAAATGGGAGTTTTGACTTTGCTCACTTCGTTTTAACCTGGCACTATTCCGTCAAAGCAGGTTGGGAATGTAGGATGTGTTCCATGGAGTGTCTAGAACGTCCCTTTTTCTCCATAAACAAATTAATCCCAAAGTTATCCTCAACGTCTGGAGGATGGCCCTACGACTTTACCATCTGCCTCGCAGGAAGGCTCGACAGCCAGGGCCTATCCTCCACCTTCCCTTCACAGGAAGAGTGCACCTTCCTCAAATATGCTCCACTGCTCTGTCACGCCCTTCTCTGCAAAAATATGTGCTCCACAGCAGTGATTACTACCCAGAGGTACCTGTACCCCAGAGGTACCTCTGCAGCTGCCAAGGGCTGCAGAAAGATTGTGGAATAACTCAAGTGATTTGAACAAACAGAAAGGACATTTTGACTAAAAAATGAGAGCTGTTGAAAGTTAGTTTGCTAAAAGGCTAAATAGTTTACATACATGTATGACAAGTAATGGATTATGGTTCAAATAGTTAGCTTAAAGTAGTGGATGGCATATATACAATTATACAATCAAACGATCAAAATTCTGGACAGGAAGCCGACAAGATCACATCGTCATGTTCTGAAACTCATCTATGAGTGCCTACACAGTCAGACTCCTCAGGTGCTCAGTGATCTTGTGGTTCCACTTAGAGTTTAGAGTTCTGCGTTTTAGCGTAGGGTACAAATGTTTTGTTGAGCTTCTGTTTTGTTTTGTCTCTGGTGCATTTGATGTTGAGTCTTCTGTATTTTAAAAGGCCTATCTTGGGGCAGGCAAACTAGTCGAGGCTATAAATGCTGTGGTGTGAGGCATCAGCGCGCACACAAACTTCCTACACGCTTGTCCCTATACAAATGAATGACATTAAATAAATAAATGGTTGAAACTCACAGCTTCTGCAACAGGTGATAGGTGATAAGCAAACTTGACCAAATCGACCTGAACATTTCAAATGTATGAAAAATATTGAAACAATAGCAATTTTTATATCATTAGTTCATTAATATTCAGTTTTAAGGCAGTTGAAGTGAACATATTTGGACCATGAGAGGTACTGATGATAAAGGGGGAACTTTAATTCATCTGGGAACCCCCTGCTCTACAGATACCACTTGTATGAATATCAACAAGAGAATGTTATGAGGGCCGCTTTTTCATTCTTCATGGTCTAATTTTAAAAATGTGACATGGCACGCAGGCACCAACAAAAACACTACACTTTTATACAGAGCACAGACGCTCAGGATGACCATTCGTCTTCAAAACTGCATTTGTTTCCAAGCCTGTGGTTATCAGCTTGGCTCATTGTGGAGTGACGTAAAGCAGCAGAGTTTTTCTCTAAGGCTTTGATTCATGTGTCTTCTCTGCACCAACTAATAGATCCTAATCTGTAATTAATATTTCCCCCACGAGCCGTCTCTCCCTGACTTCCGATGCGATGCTCTACCTGTAATTACAGCCAATAAAATCCCTAAATCGACACACTCGCTGTTCAGATCAGGGTCATCACAGTTAATCACAGGCTGAGACTTGATAATGGTCCCTTGCTCATGCAGGGCAGCTTAAGTGTCAGGAGCTGGAGATTTTAAATGTTATCTTTATTAGATGCAGCGAGAGCCACATTTTTCAGTGAAAGATCAAGTTTCTGCTACAAAAAAAGACGAGGAAATAATTGAGAAAATTAAATTTGTCCCTCCTTTCATTCTGTCTACTGCAATCTAAACTGAAACAGACAGGAGAGAGGATCATTGCACAGGTAAGATCTTTATTACATGCCATTTTCTCTTCATATCCTCATGTCTTAAACACACACACACACACACACATACACATACGCGCAAATGGCATCTGAAGACAAGATTGCATGGTCCAGATCTGAGGTACCTACCAGACTTACACTAACTCCAGGAGAAAAGCTGGAGAATAAAACGACTTAATAATGAAGAGAAAAATGATATTTTAGCTGCAGTAACTGTGTGCATCTGGTCTCTATTTGATAAAGGCACACCACCTTCCCTAAAACACTAGTGATAACTTCAGTGGCTAGAAAGCTAGTTCCACACAATAAACCCTACTGCGCATGTACCATTCGCTATAACTGCATGAAAGAATGCATTTTAAATATGATAACGTAAATGTCCTTCATATTCAAAATACATGTAAGGTTACCATGTCACTGCAAATCCATGTAAGTATTGAGAAGGAAAAAGGACCATAAAAAGAAACTAAACATAATTCCTTGGTAAACAGCTCAATTTAGTACAGCCAGTGCTCTGCCACAGTCAATAATTGGCACTCATTTACTGTCTTAATTACATGGAGAGCTTCCACTGATTTAACACACACAAGCCCTCAAGGTGATGTAGTTTGGACCCATTCTGTGGCTCGAACATCTCCACTTCTTTTCATTTCTTTGGCAAGTTTAACTTCACATAACCATTTCATTACAATAACAAATAGTTATTTTGAAAACTTGGTTATTTTTTTGTATTACTAGTTTGCCAAGTAGAGATATAACCTCACCAAAAGAAATAAACATGCATAAGTAATTCCAGGCTCAAAATGTCGCTTCGGGGCCACATTCAGTTATGAAAACCACTCGCTCGCTCGCTCGCTCGCTCTTCTCTCCAACACACATACAAACAAAATGTTGAACAACAATAAAATAAAACTTTAAGTTAACACTGCTGAGGCAATCTCAACACAGAGCACATGAAGGGTGAAGCTGCTGCGGGGACGCTGCAAACAGTACAGACTGACAACTGCAGGGGATGTTCTCACTTTGATGGTATCTGGTAGTGGCTGCGCAGTTAAACATCAGTGTTTGTTCCAAGTTGGGGCTGCTATAGGACCTCTGGAAGACCTCTCCACCACTATCAGCTCATCTGGGTTGTCACGCGCCTTATAATGGAGGAGGAGGTCTTGGATTGCCCGCTCTTCAATCTATAATGACAGAAAAAGACAAGAAAAGACGACTGAGCCGGAGGTATTGTGGGCAACTGAACCGAACTTTATTTGAGAGTAAAAGAGAAAACGCTGACACTGAGATCTTAAAGATAATAAAAATGTTTTGCATAATGGCATCCAGAAAGCCACAGGAGGAAAAAAAAAAGTGTTTTGTGAAGGCGCCAACAGAGGCCTGGCAACAGTTAGAGGAGAGCAGAGAGGACTGTCATGGGACAAAACTGGAGGCACCTCGTTTCTAACCCGCACTGTACAGAATGTGATCATTAAAAAACATCTCTGCCAAATCGAAAGGAGACACAAGCACACACAAGCTATACATTCAGCCATAGCAGGTGTGTGTACGTGGGCGAGTGTGTGAGCCCTAACGCTCACAGACAAGCCGGGTTACCTGGATGAGCGCCAGCGGCTTCTCTCGGCTGCGGATCAGCGCGGCTTCCTGCTGCTTCTCCTCCTCCACGATGGAGGCAAAGGTCACCAGGGAGGCGAGGGGAGGGCTGCCCACTGCTCCCAGCACCCAAGGCCTGAGGGAGGCGGGGGAGAGGTAGAGAGCGAGAGAGAGACAGTATCAGTGCCGGTGCTGTGATAGTGAAAGACACAAGAGTCTAAGTGCGTGAACAAAGGATGAGTCAATTACTACTGACAAGCTCTTGTGAGTCCACCTGGCTTTAACAAAACTATCACATAATGACGTGATGAGGACTGAAGTCACAATGTATCTCTATTATACAGTCGGGACTCCACAGTACAGAGACCTTTCTTATTCAGGTTTTAATAAGACTTGAGGAAGACTTTAATCCTTCCTCTTCTTGACCTTGTCTGTTGGTGAGCTCTCATCTGGGGTCCCATATCATCTAATGTCTACATGCTTCCAGTCATTTCATATTAGGTCATATAATAGGTCATATTATTTACAAAAACAATATTTACTATATGATGATACTAATTTACACAGTTCAGCGGTTTAATATCTGTATATCCAGAACATTCTCCAACTCAACATGGACAAAACTGAAATAATTACCATTACAGCTGCTGATTTTACCTCACTGTCAATTAAAGCCTCAAATTAAAGAATCCCTGCATGTCATAAACTCTTTGGCCTTTCATCATTTAAAACCTTCTTGCACATCCAGCAGACACAGAGCATCATCAACATTTGTTTTGTGCCGTGTTTCTGACCACCTGAGGAATGCAAGTCTGACTAGTTGCTAACTCTGACCATCTGCAGTTTGGTGCAGACAACAAACAAACACCAGCTTTTCACGGCATTTTTCTCTGAAAACAGCTGCCTGCTACAACCAAAACAACACTATGAAAGTGGTGGCAGTAAACAAACACTGTTCACAAAAAGACGCCGGCAGGAAAATCAGAACAATGACCTGAGATAAGTTATGAAGATTCATAGAGCTTCATTAATATGACAGAGCCATTTCACATAGTCATTAGATCCATTATTATAAAAACATTGATGGTAGCCAGTTTAATAATATAAAAAGAGAGACGGAATGTCGGCTGATGTGGGAAAAGACTGATACATGCTTTCATAACCAGTAAGTTAGGTCTCTGTAATCTTACATAAAACAGAACACAAAATCTCACTGCTTGTACATGAATCACTAAATGGCTTAGCCCCAAGATATATTGCTGAGGTGCTTGTAATATGAACCAGTCAGACCTCTTAGATCCTCTCCAAAGCATTTGCCTGAGAGTCAGAGCAAAGATCAGAGAAGCTTCTTTCAGTTACTATGTGCACCACTTGTGGAAACAGAGGGCCTAACATTTTCTGCTGTTGTCATTTATGTTTGTTTATTGCTCTTTTTTGCTTTTGTGTTGTTGTCAGTTTCTTTTCTCGACAGCACATTGAAGTTGACTTGTATATGATTTGTTATACACATTTTAAATATATGTATATATTTTAAATATATTTTAGAACATATATTTCAAATTTGCCTTAACACACACTAAAAATAACCCCCCCCCAAAAAAAGAGAAACAGATTGCAGAAGACATTATTTCCTCTCTAAATACATAAATACTCTTTGCCTGTGAAAGTACACAACATATCTTTCATTTTTTCTTTCTTCTTATTCCACAAGGACCTTGAAAATCTATTTGAAATAACACGTAAAATATGACATGACACATACATGGCATGAGCTCCCTGCAGTCTGATTTTTGTGTGCTTGAAATGAAGAAATCATTTATTCACAGCCGCTACATGAGAGATGAAGATACACTGCATTAATAATTTGCTATAAATGCAGCCAAACACATTCCTAATCACCCACTGTGATGCATGTCAAAGCAATACGGAAAGTGGAGTCTGTTTGAGTGTGCATGTGTTGAGACACCTCTGGAAACATTCATGAAAGACATAAGGTAAGAAAATCTGCCAGTCAGTCAAAGATTAGAAAGGCATCTCTATTCACTCTGACTTAGGATGTGGAAACTAAGTCCCATAAGGCAGACAAGAGAATATATGAGGTTGCTGCTGAAATCATCCGTCTCTGTGCTCATCCAAATACCAAGAGGAACCTGAGACCTGCTCCCTGTTCTGTATGATCTGTTGTGACATGAGGGCTGCCCTTATCAATACTGATTAAAATCACCAGCTTCTCTAGAGTGACTCACACAGCTGTTAAATATCTACAAGCCTGCGTTAAAGATCGTAGCATGAAGCGCGGGTCAACATGCAGAAGAGGAAGTATGATATCAGATAACAGAGATGGACTTACAAAAGGCTGGAGAGATGAAATTTACTTTTAAGATCCGAAGTGACTCCTACATGCCTAAATCATAAATAAATACAAGACAACTGTTTATGTGCTCCAACTAGAAATGCATATTAATGGCCTGGGGCTCACGCTGCTGTTTGTGTGTGCTGTGTTTGTCCAGCTGTCTGGTGATGTTGTAAAGGTCAGGGTGACTCAGTGTCTGCGGGCAGGTCACCGCAGCTGTACCAGGTCATTTCGAGCTGTTCACCTCACTCAGACCAGGGCGTCACACCTCGCTCAATCTGTCCAACTAGAGGGGATCCAGTCAGTCAGCACTTACATTTGACAAGTTGCCCTGTCAGACTTACAAGAGAATCAGTCCTAGATAAACACTCAGTGTTACTTCCCTTTTTATTTCTTAATCTCGATGCCAGTGTATGTTTGTTCTGTATTCCTGTATAAAATCGCTATGTGGCCCCACAAAATAAAATAAAAAAAACCTATATAGGAATGTCATTTGAGTTGATGCGGTTAGTAGTAATGTGGGTAATGTCTATCCTGTATCTTGTATATATAGTGTGTGTGAGGGCTGCTGATTTAAAAAAACAAACCAAAAAAACCACAGCATTTATGAAGACACCTCAACAGTGCCACCAAGTGGAAACCAGCAGTACAGAGCAGAAGTAATTGTACTCCTGTATGTTCTATGTATAGATCCTCACCCTGTGGGTCTCTCTGGCTCACTGCCTTCTGTACATTTAAACGTGACCCTCCTGGTTGGAGGAGTGGGAGTGACAGGGGACCCCTGGGCACTTTGACCCCTCTGGGTTCCTGGTTGTCCCACTCTGATCAAGCGGTTCTCCTCCTCCTCCAGCAGAGCCCGAAATGAGCATGAGGAAGGTGGGGACTGGACTGCTGTCGCCCTGCATTTGGAAACAATTGACAGAGAGGAAGAAAGAGCATGTATGACACATTAAGTCACAATGAAAATAAAAGATGGGTGCACTTCTGTTGCTACAGCTCCTAGGCAGAATTTGTCAAGTGCTGTCAATTGCTGGCTAAAACCTTAGGCATGCTTAGCATGAAAAACCTATCTTCACCTAGATATACTGTCTAAATCTCTTCCACATCTAAAATGTAAAGCAGGTGAGTAAGTAGGGAGGATTTACTGTCAAAAGGAGTAATCATTATTCTGTAGCCAGAGCTTGCTTTTTACTTCCCGCAGAAGGGATCATGTTTTATTACTCTCTAGAGTGGATGTGGGGATTTGTCTACCCACAATGGCAGCATCTGACCACACAATGACTACTTTAGTATATGCCAAGCTTTGTCATCAACATAAGCATCATGTACGGACTGAGGATTCCTGTATTTGCAGTTAAACGTGCCTTTTCTGCCATTTGTGTGTGATGTCAAATAATGCTGACTTTATGTTGAGGCTGCTATTATAATTTGAAATAAACTAAAACGTGAATATATTTTACCTGTTTTTCTCTGTTTAACATCAAGCTGCTCCCAACTTACGTACTACACTCCCAGTGTGTTTTTTCACTGTGATTTACTTAATGGTTTTATTTCATGTCATCCAGGCTAAACATGCATGCAATCATTGATTCTGGCTCTTTATCTGCTAAATGCTGCACTATGTTCACCAGCTAGTCGCTAACTTTGTCTGTCTGTCATTTGGTGCTGGGCAGGTAGTGTATAGTGGGACAGAAAAATTTAGCTGATGAATTTGTCAAGTGCTGTCAATTGCTGGCTAACTTATGTACCAACTTATGTACTACACTCTCAGTGTGTTTTTTCACTGTGATTTACTTAATGGTTTTATTTCATGTCATCCAGGCTAAACATGCATGCAATCATTGATTCTGGCTCGTTATCTGCTAAATGCTGCACTATGTTCACCAGCTAGTCGCTAACTTTGTCTGTCTGTCATTTGGTGCTGGGCAGGTAGTGTATAGTGGGACAGAAAAATTTAGCTGATGAAGCTAAAACCCTCTGTAAAGCTGAAGGGAACTGCAGTTGGGTGATAATTCTGTAGGTGTGTCATTTCAAGTGACCCAATCCACAAACACGAAGACATTTATGCGTTGTTAATATAAATAGACTGATTACAGGCGCTTTAAAACTAATGGTCACACCAGCGACAGGCTATAAACCCATTAACAGGAACCAGGAAGTTATTTCTTAACAGTTGTGAGTAGTGGACAGTAGTGTTCTTCATATTTGGGCTCACTCACCAGGCCTTCCCACTGCTTTTGGATGGGGTGACTGTGGGGGCTGGTTTGGATGCAGTGGACTCCACACTACCCTCCTTGCTGGCCATGGCCAACATCTTCCTCTGCTTCTGGGACAGTTTAGTGGGAACAGGGGAGTGCTTAATGCTGGCGCTGACACTGCGAGAAGGAGAGAAATATGTACTGTGAACTGAAATGAGCAACAGCGAAGAGAGTCACTTGTGTGGCAGTACAGCGTTCCTTCAGCCTGGGCAATAGGACAGACTGAAGCATCACATTTCATACATAATGCAACATTACAAATGTAATTCTACGGTTATTAGTCATTACTTGTTCACCATCACTGTGTTCTATCACCTAGTCTAGGTGGTCACTGTAAATCATTTTTGTGTAAATAATCCCAGAATAGATGTAACAGACGTCTCGTACCTTCCAGGGCTTTTAGGAGTTGCTCCGAGAGTCTGCACAGAGTTGGCCTCCATGTCCATGATGGTTCTCAGATCCAGGACTGGGGGTGGACGAGACGGACTGCAAATTGCAATAACACAGTCACAAATACAGCTCAATTTTCAATTCTAATTTATTGACTTGGAATGAAAACATTCCCTTCTTTCTCCAAACCCCCTCCTCCAATATGAGGTGGGAGGATATAAGGTCTGTTGTTAAAGTCAGTGTACTTTATATCAAATATCAAACCTGTATTTCAAAAGTTGTAAAAGTGCTTACTCCATCCTTCTGAATGTTCTATCATCAATGGTTTTGGGAGGAGGAGAAGAGAAAATCAACAAAACTACAAGAAATAAAAAAGATGTTTCAAAATATATGACCATCTTACCAGGAAAGGACCTTGGGGATGGTTTGTGGAGCCGAGTTGGGGGGAGTTAGGAGGCCGTCTTTCAGAGAGGTCGGGGTGCTAGGTGGGGTCTTTAGCCTTTGACTATAAGCCTTCTCATCCTGCAGATGATAAACAATGATATGTTGCATTTTTTTTATAGTATTATATCCACCATTCCACATAATGTAGCCATTTCCCATTAAAAGGAGAACTCCAGTATATTAAAACATGGGTCCCTCGTAAACTTTTTATGACGCAACATAAGCAAAAAAAACATCTGTTATTTTAAGTTGGGAAAATAACTATATGTGACTGTTGTAGTGGTCAGATATTAACCTCAGCTCTGTCATGGAAGACGGGTGACTGCATGTCTCGGGGACTGCCCACTCCCATGTAGCTGCCCTCTGAGTCAGACGTGAGCAGCTCCTGCAGGGAGTCTGTAGAGTTAGCCTTGCCCAACTTCACCAGGGATGAGGAGACCACTGAGAGGAAAGAGAGAGTGTTAGTGAAATTATTACATTTTTCCCCAACAACAACCTGATGCTTTAGAAAGTATGGATGAGATGAAAAAGATGGATGATGGATGGATGTGATGAAAAAAAACCAAAAACAAATGTGGTTTGTTATGATGTGTAGCTGGAAATGATGGTATTTAATGTGAATAAAATTTCCAAAAAATCTTGTGTGTTTAAATATACCTGCAGTAGGGGGGCTTTGAATGATATCAGAGAGTGTGTAGCCCCCTGAGCTGTCAGAGCGTCGCCTGGGTTTCTTTTTAGCCTTAATCTTGGCCTTCTTTATCAGGATTTCCCTAGGGCAGATAATGTGGGACAATCATTAGCAGATATTTATTTAGGGCACCACATTTAAGATGATTAAAGAGGACAATTAACAGTATTGCATATGTTTTCCTTGCTTTTTTTTTTTTTTTTTTTTTTACATAGAGGATCAATACAAAAGTCTGCACTGTTGCCAAACCAAAGAACAAACACGATAAGTGATAATGAACGTTTTTGTTTGTGTACCTGCAGGAGTGATCCAGTTCTGCTTCTGGTTTAGGGCTGAATGCTGAGTCCAGATCCTCATCCTCATACATACTAAGGTCTGGGGCACCAGGATATGGAGTGATGACCCTCTTTTGCATGGCTGGAATCTGAAAATTGAAAAAAAAAAGTCCAATCAGACATCAGCAGACCCCAACTCGTTGAGTGAAGCATCTCCAGCAATACATGTCTGTCATCAGAGCCTGACCCTGAACAAATTTACATCAAGATAAGACGCAAAACTGACTTTAAAAAATGATGCAATCAGTTCAATCAACTCTTCAAACAGAAAAGAAAAGACTCAAGTTCAAACACTGAAATATTCAAACACTGCAATCAGTCATACATTAAAATACATTACAATAAATTTGAATATATAAAATTAACATTCCGCCCTCAGTTACTCTGACACTTTTGATCACATCAATCGACAAATTTTGACACATTTGACAGATTGTCTTTTTTCATTGTTGCATTTTGATTTAGTTTCATGGTGAACTTGTATTTCTGTACATTTCCCAGATGCTGTATAGAATGTGTCAGAAGTTTCTGCTTTCTGTGAGTTGTATAAGAAACAAAAACGACAGAAATAGTTTTTCCCAAGTCATTTCTTTAACTCAAAAAGTGTCTTGTAGATACAGTCTACTGAATCAACTACTGTTGGACAGCATTGTACTTAATTGCCATTTTATTAAAAAACTAAACCAAAAGACAAACAATAAGCAAACATGAAAGGATGATGCAAATAGGGATGTTTCTAGGGGTGGTGGTGGGGGGGGGTGACTCACCATCCTCCTGTAGGCTGCAGAAAGCTCCATAAGCACTTCGTCACTAAGAATATCCAGCGCTCTGAGGGCAACACAAAAACAAAGGGGCAGACAGACAGACACACACATACAGATGAGAAAAGATATTTTTAGTTCTCTCCTGCTGGGGAAAGTATCTGTCCTGCTGTATGTCAGAATCTCATCCACAACTTTACTGAATTCACACTCGAGGTAACCTTGTTTGGACCTTGTATACTTTTTAAGTTGATGAGAACAACGCTGTGTTTACATTGTTCTATGCAGTACATTTGTGAAGCTATAAGTAAGACATTAAAATAAGTCAATGAAATGCTGAAATGCTGTGAAAGATCTCTACAAGTGCACATTGGGGTTATTTGTTCTGATTCTCACTTTGACTCCAGCAGGGCAGCCATGTTGAGCACAATAAACTGGAGACAGGAGAGTTTGAGCTGCTCTGCGTTGTACATAGCAGCAAACTCCAGCAGCTCTGCACCATTCTTCAGAGTCACTGCGAAGAGCAAAGCAAGCAACTTCATTGACGATTCATAGAAAAGCATTTCAAAGAATTGTGTCAGATAATATTTTCCATAACTTCCTTTAGTAAAATTGCACTCCATTCACATCATACATAATTTAGAAATGGCATCTTCCATACTCATATTTAGCTGAAGGACAGACCTCAAGTGCATATTATTTGGAAGTCAAGAGCATTTAATCTGTCAGTGTCAGTGACTAAACATCATAGTCTAGTCACATAACACACATTCATAACATACATTAACAGATGAAATCCATGAAATGCTCATATGACATGAATCTAGCATCATTTCTAGATAAAAGAGGTATGGACAAACATGGCCACAGTAAAAGAAACTGAATACAAGGATAGATAAACAAAACATACAGTTCTCAGTGATGACGACCTCGCACATCTCCTTCAGCCGTGTGATTAGCAGTTGGTCGGCCACAACCAACACGTTGCAAACAAACTCTACATTCAGCGACTCTGTTGAGCAAAGAAAGAGAACAAGAAGTCCTGTTAATATGTACCTTTTACTGTTTTTGCGCAGATTCAGCAAAACAATGTTTAATCACTAAAAATGCAAAATGAACCGTCAACTTAAAACTTGACAAGCTACCTTTAATGGTGGGAGACTCATCCGTGTAAATATACTCAAGGATGACCTGTAGAATCTCTGAGCTGGTAGGCATCTCCAGTGCAGTGCAGGATGTGGCCTGAGGGGGCGCAAGACAGAGTTAAGATCAGTACCGGTATGGTTATTTACACAGAAGGGCATTTAGTGCAAGCATTTAGACCACACACTGTGAAACACTGTGAATAATGCAGTGAGAAATAAAAAAGAAAGACTTACCTCAATCCAGGGGTTTCCAAGCATGCTATTGAAATATTCTGCAGAAAGGATAGACACAAAAGTAAAAATGTTTGTAACATATTTTCTGCAACACCAAAACATCCAACTATCATAAAGGCCCAGTCAAATATTTCCAAGGGATTTAGGACTTCACACCATGAAGCTCACGTGTTAATGTAGGGCGTACACATTCATGCAAAATGACAAGTTCCTTTCTCCATCAGTAGAAATGAAAGAGAACAGGTGCGTATTTGCTTCTTTGTTGATGTGTGGCTCCATTTTACCTAGCCTTGCACAGAGGACACTTTTGTGACACGGAAACTCTCTCCCATCTTCTGATTTCAGAGTAACATCACAAAGATAGGAGCTGTACAGACACAAATAGACAGCAATACGTTATAAAATCTGCATTTTCACTTCAAATTTAATTATATTATTATTTGCAATTTAACCTCTAGCTTCAACTGGTGAACACTGATATACGCACCATTTTTTCTGGTAGAATTTGGGTTTGCTGCCAGTTTTCTTGTTAATAACATTGATCTTTCCGTTTTCATATTTGACTCCATCCAGTCTGTCAAGGAAAAAACGAAGCATGACTACCAAGACATGAAACAAAAACAGATCCCCCTTTGTGGTTGAGTGCACCTCTGTCTCTCACCGTGCAGACAGGCTTCCCAGGCCCATCTTTTTTGCAACACCCTGTAAGGTTTTTACAGGGTTGGCCCCTCCCTCGTTGGCCCCGGCCTTGTCAGCTTTGCCTCCTTTCCCCTTCTTGCCAGTCTTGGCACATTTGCTCTTGGCCTTGTCACCATCTCCTTTGGCAGCAGGGGGAAGGGAACGGTACACTTCCAGGGCTGAGCGACCTCTCAGGCCCAAGTCCTGCAGGCTGCTGATAAGCCTCTCCTGCTCTGAGTCCTGGCCAAGGCAACAGAGACAGTGGAGCACTGAAATGACCCTCAAGTCAACAGTTCTTTAAAGATAATGCAAATATTTTGTATTGACTAAAGCAGTAGTCAGTCCTGAAGAATTGTGTATCAGGATTCTGTTCCTGAGAGTTTAAGCGAGTAACTCTTTTCCTCACCTGGTTTTGTCCCATCAAGGACCCTGAGACTCTTGGCCGTGCCCCGTGCACGAGCAGCTCACAGGAGTCTGTGTAGATGAAGTGCAGGGCGTATTCCAGCATATCCGCTGGGATCTTCTCCAGAATGATTAAATCACAGCCCACAGCATCTTCGCTCTTCCTCACTTCTCCATCAAGCTCCTCGTCAACTCCACAACTCTCGGACATGAACAGTTTCCGGAAGAACTCAGACCTCATGGATAGGATGTACTTGTGGGCTGGGAAGGTGCGATCTCCGGCCTGGAGGGTCACGTCATGGATGCTGTCCATTTCGTCCGCCTCATCCAGAAGGCTCCGAAAGTGTTGGGAGAAGGAGGATGAAGAAATGATGGGGATCTCATACAAGCTGGATTTAAGACACAGGGTGGACATCATTATACAATAATCAATGAAATGATCATTTAGAACAGATCAATAACACAAACACAGAGAGTAGAATCTGAGAGTGATAACTGGACTGGCGGCAACACATCTTTCAAGAGGCTGGGCTACAGCACGTGTCAGCTAAATTTGCTGGCATGAGTAATGCAAAAAGATTATAATCAATAATGATCTGATAATCATAAAACTGAACAATGAGGTTGATTGAGATGAAATAAACTCCATATTTTTCATCAGAGGATCCAGTCTCCATTTGGGGTTATCCAGCCTTCTCCATTCACTGTTTGGGATGATGTCATTGGTGAAGTTTGCATTTCATACCTTCCATGTGTTTCTTAAAAATCACCGTATGATGATTTCATAGATTTATTTACTTCAGTTTATTTGTTAACTCAAGTGCCACTCACTGTAGTTTTAACACCTTATTTACACAGGACGTGTTTAAGCTTCTTTTTTGAGTTACCTGTCTCACATCAGCCTGACAGAACAGATATGCATTTTTATTAGTGTAACTGTCAACACTGGCTGTGAAACAGCTTGGACTTGACGCTTGACACGTATATCTGGTCCCCTTTTAGTCTTCAAGTCTATTTTCAACAGATTTAGTACACACATGCAGCATTTTCTATGGTTGGGAAACATCTTACCATGTTTTGGGGTCAGACTGAAGCGCTCCAAAATTTCGGCCTTTGGAGTCCATAGTGATGCTGACAGCTCTGTGGACGTAGGGGAGCTTCTCCAGACGGATTCGCTCGTACACCGTCCCAGCATCTGAATGGCCACAAACCTCCACACTGACCTCTGTAAGATTAAAATAAGCATATATTTCAGATTTTAAATGAACATTAATCATTTCAAATATCAAATAACAATTGCAAAACAAAGTGGTTGAGTAACTTTGATACTATATACCATGATCCGAAATTCCTCACCTTTCTTCTCCCCGTACTTCTTGTATTCTCCAGCCCACACGCCGCTGAAGCCCTCCCCCTCCTGAGTCACAAACATCATGCTGTTCTTGCTGAGAGCTATGTCCGACATGAAAACCTGACGCCCATACGCCCACCGGCACTGTCTCACCGAGCTGCTGCAGGAGCGCCAGCAAAACACCTGACAGAGAGCGGGGGAGCGGAGGAGGGAGGACATTTAAGGAAAGTTACACAGACACCAGTCATTTTTCTATAGGAACCCATATAGGCTTTGGGATTAACGGTCTAACGGTCTACTTACACCATAGATTAGATAACAACAGAAAAAGCATTTAGAAACTAAAGCAGAAGTGATATTAAACTAAAGTTTTACTGTCCTAAGTTTCATTAAGGCCAAATTAGTAAGTAATGCTTCTGAAGAGCATTTCCTCTTATACTTTCTAAATGCACTTACCCTCCCAGCTTCATCTAATGCCAAGATGGTCACCTTTTCCCCTCCTCCCTCGTTCAGGATCTGTGGAACCACACGGTGGTCCAGACTACCACCGCTGACCAGAACCTTTTTGATGTTCAGCTGCCTGAAAGAGATGAGTATAACATATCATAATAATTCATACGTCTGTGGATCAAGATCAACACCGCATCGTAGAGAATGCTCACTTATTTACCACTGCTAATTTCTTCAACATTCAGGTAAATCAAATGTTGTTGTTATTGCTATTTAACAGACAGACATGCATTTAATCCTGCTACCCTTTCCAACACATATTCGCAGCACTACACTATGCAAATCAGAGAAAATGACAACCGCTTGCAGTTTACTGAATGGTTTACTATCTGCTGTCATTCAAATTAGGTCTGATTAGAATGGGGGAGGTGATGCAGAACGGACAGTGCCTCTGTTTTGCTTGAAAAGGTTGCACATACCAACCAGATGTATGGGCATTAGGGCAGCTTGATTATGCCAAAAATTATACTCACGATTATTTTGGTCAATATTGAAATCACTATTATTTAACAGAACTTTTAATATATTTCAACTAAATAATAATTAACGTCGGCAAGCACAGCCACACATCAAGTCTGCCAGGCCTTTGAAGCAGGCCGCTGGGCACATAGCACAGGTGAGGGAGATAAGGGGGGGCACAGATGTCCGGTCGGACCAGGCCCAGACAGGGTGCTAAAGCACGATGCCCGCAGCTGAAGGGCAACCAGCGACCTGCCCGCCGCCAGTGAAGGACGGCGGACGCGGACAGGCCGAAGAGGGGCCCAGGCAACAACGGACAACGGACGGTGCAAGGCCATCATCAGAGTGGTAGTATCATCTTTGCATTGCTCTGATTAAATTTGGAATCAGGTGTATAGTGATGGATAAGTAATAAGCTTTGGTCAATGTATGCTGTAATAGAGTGACTATCAAAAGTCTTTTAATGAAACCATCCTCTTTATCTTCATCTTTTCAGAAAAGAAAACTCAACACAAGGTCAATTGAATCTTTATGATTGTGTCATAGGTTGTACTGCCCCATTTACCTTGAAGCCATTTTCTTGCACTGGTAGTCAGCCAACAGGTATACGTCCCCCTTCTCAGTCACGACCACTGTTGCTCCATCACTCGCTGCTGCCATAGCTATGGTGACATCTTTGTGGTGCAGGGCTGATACCTGCCGGGGGGCTGTCACACACTTCTCCCCATTAGGATCCAGCAAGTAGCCTGCAGATGGGTACACCATGGAGGACAAAATATACTGTACGTTAACATATGCAGATACTCATATGCAGGGTGTTAAATACCTTAATAATGACCTCTTGCTTAAAGATACTGACAAAAATAAAAATGACACAATAGCCTTTTGTGTCATCCACCTGGATGATGATGGAGGGTCTTCCCTACTCACCATACCTCTGTCCTCCAGAAGTAAATAAACATTTGTACCATTCTACTATTGCAACAAGATCATTATTATAATTATGAATTATTTGCTTTTACTCTGATTTTACTCTGACAAACTTCACATACATATTTACCACAACTGTTCAGTCACATCAAGTATCTAAAAAGCAGTACAGTTTTCTCTTGTGACACTGACTTTGTTTAAACTTACCCAGCTGGCCTCCATTGAGTCCCATTGTATAGACAGCCTCCCTGGTCCACAGCACAGTGTGGAACTTTCCAGCTGCTACTCCAATCACTGTCCTGCCTTTCAGCGTCTTAGAGAACACCTACATGCAAAGCATATTTAAAGGAGTATTGACAATACAGTACACAGAATTTAAGAGATTCTAAACTTAAAATCAGAGATAAGTTCTGGTTGCATAAAACACTAATCTATCAGAAAGAAACATACAGTCTGTGGAACAGAGAGCAGAGTCCTAGTACATTGTCATTTCATTCACCAAAACAACCAAATCTAATTCAGCACAAAAGTTAGCACATATATGTCACTGATGCCTTTCCATTACCGCCTACCTGTTTAGGGACATGTGCTGAGGCGGGAGGAGGAGCCAGACCTAGCTGGTGAAAGGTGTTGAGGCCAAAAGTGTAAACGTAGCCTTCCTCTGTCAGCACCACTGTGTGGTCTTTAGCTGCCGCTATCTGTGAGCAGTGGTGGGACATCAGACCCTCCACCATCCGAGGAACCTGTGGAAAACAGAGAGAAGGACAAGAGGAAAAAACACACTGAGTGTGCAGAAATAAAGACAAGACACACTGCTCAGCATTCAATGTTATCTTTTTGGGTTGGGCCAATAGAAGAAGAGTGCATTTTCACAAAACACTGTACTTGTGTCATAATCCATCTAAAACCATTATACAAAAACTCAACTAAATTTGTGGTTAATGACTTAATTTGTTACAAGTTGGTCATTAATCAGCTTGTGACACTGATAATGAATGTTTCTCTCAGATGATCATGTACTTTTTCTGTTGAGGTTAGATATTTACAATATTCTAAAATACATTGCACATCAAAATAATGCCCCATAACACATCTCACAAGATAAGTCTGCTCATCTCCATGGCCAAGTCGTCCTCCTTGTCCATGCCCACAGGTGAAGACCTGGCCTTTCTGAGACAGGAACACAGAGTGGAACTTACACAGGACCACCTGAAGGGAGAAAAGGCAATTAAACATGAACATTTTGTAATGCTGATTTTTCTGTTTTTGCTTTTAGTTTTAATATACTCCATATCCTATTCTGAGGGAAAAGAAGTATGACGTGTGCGCTGATTAAGCTTCTTGTCATTATAATTTTGACCTCATGGCAGAGGCTGTGATGCATCTCTTTCCATGTCCCTTGGCCAAGCCCTCTTGTAGTGATAGTAAAACACTATACCAATAAAGGCCAGGGCACAAGTGGAAAAGCAAACATCATTACTAATACATTGCTCCCCTCAAGCTTTCAATAGAGCGCAGGGATGTTTCCCAAAGTATCACATTGATGTGGACATTCACACACATGCATACACACCAGTGTAGTTCATTTAATTAAAAACATGTCATTGTGGAATTAATATTTAACCTCTGGCACCTGTTGGATTGGGATAGGAAGACAAAGACTATACGCAGTGCCACTGGGTCATTGTGTGGTCATGAAATCAGATCCATCTGCCCCCCACTAGGTTTTATGAAATTACTCTGCAACTTCTGCAGGGCAGAAAAAAAACTCAAACATCAGCGTTTCGTCTGTAAACACTGGTCCTATAGTGACACAAGGCCGATATTCATCATTTTTTAAATACACAAACCACCAGGTCGTATGAATAGATTAAAAAGACAGCATATCCAACACAGTCATTCTGCATTACTTAATCGACTATAACTAGCGCCTGGTGAGTGCACACACCACTGGGGGCAGTTGCACTGGTGCCAGTAGCTATATTAATCACACTAAGAGCATCCACATGACAAGTACATGAAATTGTAGCCAGGCTGGCACAGTCTGGCAGAATGGTTTACCCGTGCACAGACCAGCTCAACAAAGTCACAAATTAAGACTATACAGGAGGGGACAAAGCTAATCAGTCCACGCTTCACACACCAACTATGCCCTCTAATTGACTCAAACAACACCACTGATGGTTTCTTTTTTACCTGATACCCCCACCTCCCAAATCCACAGTTAACCAAGAACAATAAGAATGGCTTACTACAGCATGCCTAAATATATAATGCACCATGGCTGTACAACTACTAACTTCATAAATGTATCAAAAGTTTAATTTAAAACGCTCAAGCATAGCCAATATTTCTACATCTGTGGTTTCACCTGGAGAACAGCTGAGCCAGTATGAGCCATGTTTAGAGGGAAAAAAAAAAACATTCTTTACAAATGGTGATTTACCCTAAAGAGAGGGTTGTGTAATAAAGGACTCTGGGGAGGGAGTGTTTTTCTGGTTTACCCAGGTGATGTGACTTATCTGTACCCATGTGCACATGTACCCATGGGCTTTTTTTTTTTTATACAACATGTGTTAGCGAAGAGATAAAGCATCAGGCCATTACTGGTTTGACACACGAAAGTCAGGTTTTCAGGGTAGGGAAGCCCTATGCTGCAGGAAAACACTGTCTTATTCCCTGCAGAGCTTGTTGTTAACCTACCTGCTTGATGTAAACTCCAGTCCTGGCAAACACATCTACAAGCTCAGGGTGCTGTCGGCTCTCCTGATTACCATGCCCGAGACTGAAATTAGTATTGTTTCCCCACGTGTATACTTCAGTTGGATCTGTAATGAGGAAAAAAATACAATTACAAGCACAGCCACAACACCTCTTCCACCTGAAGCTGGTCTTTCTTGCCATTAGAAGAGGGCGAGGCAAGTTTTTAGTACAGCAGCTTTAAACAAGCTTTACATAAGACATAAAACAGCACTAAGAAAACAAACACAGAAATATAAAAAGACAATATAAAGAGACACTTAAATGGGATTTACAAGAATAAAATAACATAGAAACTGAAATAAATTGAAACAGAATAACAGAAATAAAGCATAAGGATGTCTGGCTCATCCAAAATGGGTACTACATCCCGACTAATCTTTCAGAAAATCATTTTATTTGTAACGTGAAAAGCACAAATCATACTGTCTAGAAAGACATGCGATATAGCACAGTGGGAATTTAATCTACAGTGGGAATACAACTACAAGGTTGAAATGCATCATTAAACAGAGTGAGTCATGATGTTAAAAGCCTTGTGACTGTTGACAAAAACACAACTACTGTGTAATAGTTTCATCACCAATGTCATATTGATGAACAAAAAGTATTCTTTGTAATGTGTAGTATGATGACTGATGAAGGCCACTGGCCAAAACACACTGGTCTCACAATTAAGTATTTTTTTTATACTTTGATGTTTTTTTGTTTTATGTCTGACACTTTTTCCCCTTCTGCATGCATCTTGGAAGTAGGTGAAGTTCCAGTAATCCCTGCTCACATCATCAGTTTTTCTTACCAGTGTTTTTGAACACAACATGAGCTGGTCGGTCCTTCATTGTAAGGTCCAGTACAGAGAGGCCCTCCTTGTCCTGGGTGAAGAGTAGTCCACCGTGCTGAAACAATGTCAAGAAAAAAAAGACATTTAACGGTGAACTCTTGAAAATTAGCAAATTAGTTGCTTTCTGTATTGTTGCATTATTTGACCAACTAGGTTAATGGGACCATTTAAATAAGAACATGACAAAACTGGACATTTTTGGTGATCTGAATTAAATACTTACTTTGACCAAGGATATGAGACAGTGGATCTGTCCATAGAAAGCGCTGCGATGCAGAGCGTTCCAGCCTGATTCCTTATCCTTCACCATCAAGTCAGCACTCTTGCTCTCCAGCAGCCACTCCAGTAGGGCCTTCTTTCCCAGTGAGGCTGCCAGGTGCAGGGAGGTGCGACCAAAGGCATCCCGCAAGGTGGCCGCGTTGTAGCAGTGTGAAGTCAAGAAAGCTCGCAGTTGTCCCTCAGAGCCACCCGTCAGTGCAGCTACCACCTCATCTGCATGCTGCTGTGAGCGGCATTTGGGGGTGCAGTCTGGCAATGCCAGACTCATCCTGACCTCTACCAAATATTCTCAGTGAAGCCTTCTCCCTTGATTATTACAAGCAGCCCACCACCCACAATTGAAAACAAACTCAAAACAACACAATGTGAGGTAAATGAACCAAAAACTCTGTCACTAAAATTGCATAACGGAGCTGGTCTCCTAAAAGGAAAAAAAAATGTGTGTCAACAAGAGGTCGAGATGGTTTTGGAGCGCTAGAATTGTGCTTGTGTTGAAGTTCCACCGCACCCTAGCGACTCCAGAGTCTTTCCGTGACTTGTTTCAGTCCACCATTTCAACCAAGAGCTGGACACAAACTAAGGTGCTTGCAGCATACGATGGCATCAAGAATTCAATTAATACAAAACTCCTTGTGCGTTTTATACAAAAATGTACATATTAATGTTTGCAAAAATAGTTCTCCTCTATAGACTCTTTAATAATTTACAAAAGGCAACAATTTCAACAACCCTCTGACCTTCTCGCCCAGCAGTCCAACCATCAAACTTGAGGGGAAAGGCCCCCTTTCCCCCCAAAATTCCCACTTTCCTTTTCAAAACTCCATAATTGTAGAGTGCACCTGGGGAAGAAAATTTGAAAGCTATCACTGAAAAACAACAGGCAACATTCACACTGTGTCCTTGCAAAGCGCAAAATGCAAATACAGCTTTGTGTGCAGAATGCAGGGATGAGATGAGATGAGATCCAAAATTACAAGAGCAAAGGTCAGACGCTGTTGGTCCTAAATACAGACTTAAGAAGTGCAGATCAGCTGAGTTGACAGGTTTGCTGGGCAGCTATTAGATAAAGCTAGGCAAATAATACTGCGGCAGTCAGATTACAACTTTGCATAACGTCATAGGTAATGCTTTTGTGAGGAAAGTGCACAGACATTTATGAAGAAGGTTCTTAATGTTGACGAAACAGCAGGATTATGTAACAGGCTAAATAACATGAGCTTCTTAGCGATAGTTTTCCCTCTTGGCTGCACCTCATTCAACCTCTCATTGGGTTCTGCAAAACAGAGCTGGGTTGTTGAAGCCATTATCAATCTATTTCTTTATCAGAGTAAAATTATTTAGATAATATTTCCCACATAAGTTACGTTATGTGACTAACTTGCTAGCAAGCTGTGCAGAAGCATTAGTGTTAGCTAGCTCATATTGCTCAAGCAGGATAAAGTTACACGTCAAGCCACATCATAATTTGCAATGCATTTTAAAATCTGGTAGCTACCTAGACACTTTGTGTGGACGAAATAACTATAAAGGTACTTATAGGTTGGAAACTGTTGGAAATGCAAACGTTAGCTAATTCTACCTTAGCAGCTAGCTTCACTGACACATCATCCAAAGCTAACGCTAGCTAGCAATTTTGTTCAGAAAAATTAACGTCGTATCATTTCTTACCTTCCGCTAGTTAAAGAAAAAAGAGGACATGGGGAAAGTTGCATCAACGACGTAAATCCACTGAGTCATTACTACAAATGAGAGAAGCTAACAGGATGGGTTTTTTTTCCCTGGTGCAAATTTTGACAGGACTGTACGCCTGAAACCCTGCAGGTTAGGTTAAAACCCCCTCTAGTGTCAAGACTTCTGATTGGTCAGGACGTGAGTATGCCACGTTTCTATTGGCTCATTTTTCTGGGCGTCAGCTGTGATCAGACGGTGCTGCTGCTGCTGCTGTATCTATGATGTCATTGGAAATGTAATTTATTTATTTTAAGATAAGATATAAGATATTCTCTTATTATTCCCACGACAGGAAAATTCACAATCTTTATTCTGAGATTGACTTTTTTAAAGGTGATTATATAAAATAAAACAACATGCTTAAATAACCTAGAAGTTAAAAACTGTATTCTAAAAATGCTACACACCATGTACCTTAATTTTAAAACATACATGCAGAGTGATTTAGTGTTACATTTTGAACCACATGAGATATTTGATGAAATGTTGCTGCTATTCACATTTATTATCTGAAAAAAAAAATTATTTAGAGGCAAGTTTGAGAGTTGTTTTAAAAACAATTTCCACCCAAAACATGCCTTTTTCTTTTAAAATACATTGGAATTAGTCTTTTGAGCACCCCAGACCTACAGTAGAGTGGAGATGAAAAGTGAATGTGAAAAAATTCCCACACACGAGCATCATATCAGTTACAATAGTTTCACAGTTGTATATACTGTTTTGCTGATTTCTAATGTTTATGTTTTATATTTTGTATGTTTTTGGGGTTTGGTTATTCATATAAGTCATTACAGTTTTTCAATACACCCTTGCATGTATATTTATATGTCTTTCATGTGTTTTGTATTCATCTGTGTGAACTAAACTAAACTAAACTAAACTAAAACTTAACTAAACTTTAGGTGGAGTGTCACTCTCCACCTCGATCCAGGTTTCATAGACCCACTCAGATGATTGTCACATTGACCCAGGCCAAGAAAAGGAGTGGGTCAAGGGAGGGTAAAGCTAGGGTTACACTGGGATCTACACTGGGGCTTCCAAATATGACATATTGATGAGCATGCCCTCCCTCACCATTCATGCGTGAACACATCCACAGTTTTGCTTCTCAGCAGTATAATCCTGCATAATCCATCAGACAAAGCTTCACTACAAGGTCAACACTCGAGTTATTTCTCAAAAGGAGATGTGGAAATACAGACCCTGTAAAGAAATAGAGGAATCTGTCCATTCCATTGTTTTCTGAAATAATATCATGTTACTGAACCGTTGACGCTGGCAAACGTTATACTTCCTGTTTCATCATCATTTGGTTGAAGAAATCATTTACAGCTACAGTTTTGCAATGCTGCACTTAGAGAAACTAAAAACCTGCATTTCTGTCACACATTAGTGAGATCAAGGAGTTCCTACACTTTTCTTTACACCATTAACACTCACTGGACTTTAGATAAACTAAAGTAATTAGATAAACCCTCGTCCCATCCAAAGGACCATAACCTGAGAAGATTCTAGCGAGTGCAGAGAAGATAGTGGAGAGAGGGTGTTCAAAAATATTAATCTTAATTTATATTTATTTAACAGTAGTTTAATTACTTTACGTGAATACAGTAAGTGAAATTAAGTATTCCTGTTTGTGGTGTGGGCTCATTTAAACCTTTTCCAATAAACCTCTGAGGTCATTGGATCCAAATTTGGAGGACACATATTTAATGACCTCACATTTTTAGAATCAGCTGTGAAATAGCCTAGTATATTCATTTTCCTGATAGAAAAGAAAGAAACAGTTTATTTCACCAAGATGCAGTCTTTCAAATCGCTGTTGGCATAAAGGATGAAGGCCTTTTTTCAAAGGCATCAGAGTATCACAAATCATCTTTTCTTTGCTCTCATTTCTGAGTCTGATGTGGTTCAATGTGCTCTCATCATCCTCAAGGATCCTAAAATGGATTGTTCTACATAAATATCAGTCAGTAATTGGATCAGTGGTGTGACATTATCTGTGGATCAAATGATGAATGTGTTTCTTTTACTGTTTTTCTATTATGACTTTCACTTCCTTTCGGTTTCCCACTGAGATTCTGACTTATCAGATGGCTTTTGTGTTTGACTGGATAAGATATCCAATCTTGTGACAGCCTTTATAGGAATCACAAACTTTGAAAATGCGTCTACCAAACAACATTATGTGAATACATTTTATTCCAAAGAAAGCCATCTGAAAACATGAAACTGCGTAATCATCAGTACTGTTGCGTGACTTTCTCATCAGAAGATGTGCATTTCAGCATGTTAGATAGACCACAGCCTTATCTTTTAGATTCATTGTTTGGGAAGTCAGTGGAGCTTCCTCAGGGACCCCTAGAGGTCCGTGGACCCCGATCCACCGGTCCAGGCCATTTTAGTCTTTTTTTACTGATTTTCAGAAGTAAATGTTTGACAATCAGGCTAATATTTGCACAATAATCATGCGTGCCACCATAATGAGAAGGACATTTTAGATTAAATCTAAATAAACGTGCAACAGTTTTTCTGTTCACCCCTCTTTTCCTGAAAAATGGTATGCTCCCTCCTTCCTCCGGTCTGCACCGTATCTCTCCCTCCAGACTCCCGACGTTTAGGGGAGAGACACCCTGGAAGTACGCATGTTGTACACGGCACCTTTGGGAGACTTGGGGCATTGTCTGTTAGGGAACCAGTAGGCCGAGTGAGTTATTTGGCGATTTTACATTCTGCATTTGTTTTGTCGGGACAAAAAAAAAAACGTGTAGCTTTTTTTTTTTTTTTCTTCATCTAAGCCTGAGGTTTGGAGAAGAAAACGAAGAGGACAGCCTGGAAGTTTGCGAGCTTGGTCCACATCACCATTATCCTCACGGAAGTGTAGCCTCACCGAAATAAGGATGGTTTGGGGGTAGATTTATGGAGTGTGAGTTGGAAGTGGGCGCAGTTTTCGAAAGGAGAAAGACGGGAAACATAGTTGGAAAAACTTTCCCTTGTTCCCCGTGGAAGAACAGGGCGGCGACTGGGTTGTAAAGTAATCTTTACGCACGGTCTGCGCAGACAGATTTGGAAAATCCAAGATGCGCCTGTTGAGCACGTCGTGTGCATATAACCGCGGAGAAACGCGAGGGAGAACACAAGAGTCTGGGATGATGCATTTGCTTTTGCTCCTCGCGGCCGTGCTGTCCTGCCACGGCTGTCCGGACAAATGCGTGTGCTTCTCACAAACTGTGAAATGCCAAAACCAGGACTTGGACGCGATTCCGCATTCTTTACCAGCCAATACCAAATCCCTGTTCGTCACAGGAAACAACATTTCCCGTTTAAGTGTGGACTCTTTCCCAACCCAGCTGGACCTGACAGATCTCTATCTCAGTGGGAATGAGATGGAGTCTGTGGATGCAGAGGTATTTGACAACTTGCCAAACCTTGTGCGGCTGGACCTGAGCAACAACAACATCCAGACTTTCAGTGAAAGCGCTTTCCCTCTTAATAACACACTGCAGGTCTTGAACCTCAGTAGGTCTTTTCACAATCATTCCTTCATTGACGAGGTCCTGAGCGTCCTACGGAGCGGAAACCTCCTTCAGCTGACAGTCTTGGACCTCTCCAACAACAACCTTGTGATTCTCCCAGACGACTTATTCTCCAACCTCTCCAGCTTGGTCAACCTCAGCCTGCAGAACAGCTCCATCATCTCCATCCAGAACGGGACGCTGAAGGTGCCACCGCTGCGTGACCTTGACCTGAGGGACAACAGCCTGAGGGATCTGCCCACTACCACCCTGGCAGAGTTCAGCCTCAAGCCTGGCCTCCGCATCCGGCTGGCGGGCAACCCCTGGCGCTGCGACTGCTTCCTTGACGACATGCTGCTCTGGCTGAAAAACTCCACTCAGATCGTTGACACGCAGAATCTGACCTGTGCAGAGCCCAAGGCCCTGAAACGCCAGCCGCTTCTGCAGGTAGAGCCGTCACAGCTGAAGTGTTTAGGCGACATGGAGGGCGTGCTAGAGACTTCTTATGTTTTTCTGGGGCTGGTGCTGGCCCTGATTGGCGTCATATTCCTGCTGGTGCTTTACCTGAACAGAAAAGGCATCAAGCGGTGGATATACAACATCCGGGATGCCTGTAGGGACCATATGGAAGGGTACCATTACAGGTATGAGATAAACTCTGACCCACGTTTGGCCAACCTGAGCATCAATTCGGATGTGTGAGCGAGGATGGGACATTGTCTTGGACCCGGCAGTGAGATATAAAGTGACTTATACTGTTAAGATTTGCATGAAAGTCTTCCTCCCCGTCTCCCTTTCCCCCTTCGATGCTATTCAGATTTAACATCTGTCATGGCTCCTAATTAACCCTTCTCACGACCTCCATTCAACCACTGCCGCATGTCCTGTACAAGCATCTGGCAGCTGTGATGTCAACTGTGTTTCTTCCGTGTAACATTGCATGGACAATGAATCATGGCAAAGGGGTTTTTTTTGGAGAGTTGCAAAAGAGTGATATGTTCTATTTTTACTTTTCTTAAAGGATACGTGAATGGAGTATACTGACTTAAGTGAAAGAATATCTGTCAAAAACACACTGCTGGTCATTGCTTCTCATTATGCCTCTGCTGCAGAGAAATGCTGTACTGCTTGTTTATGAGTTTGGTATTTTTAATATGTGAATTTGTGATATACAGTATGCCTTTTTGAGCGGTTATAGTGCACATTGCATAGTTTTTGCATTAAGTAGGTGGGTGTAATTGCTCTTTTTTTTTTGTGAAGATATTCAGCTAAATAAAATGCCTCTGGATTGCTGGTATGTGTCTCGTCTAAGGACCTTTTAATCTTAAGACTTAAGAGGAATGTGATCCAAAGGCTTTGACACAGGAGGGACACACATTCCTGAGGCAGTGACACAGCTCACATGAACCATATGACAAACACTACATTTTTACTGTGGCTGTCAATGAGTGCCAACATGTGTGAAACTCTGGTGTAACAGTTTAAGTGCTATTTTCGTTGAACAAGTGAGTTCCAGCAGTGGGAAATAAAATCACGTTTAGAGGCAGAATAGATGACATACTGTCTGAATATAAATGAGCTTCTATCTGTAGGACTATAGGTGATGAGAGTAGCCAACTGTTATCTCCCATCCAATTTGCTTCCTGCTGTGAAACTGATAAAAATCCTTGGCTCTGCAGCAAATTCCCCAAAATAATGTCTGTGAACTGCAGCCAGTGGGCAGGTTTCACATCCAAGGGCCCCTACCAATAGACTCCAGCAGACACTGAAACCCTTTCAATATACTCCAGCTGCAAAATCCGGGAAAAAAAAGTGGTATATGCTGTTTTTTTCGTGGCACATGCTAATGAAGGCAGACAGAACCCGAGGTTCTCATGGGGCACACAGCGGTATTATGGAAATGAGCTCAAGCGGCTTTGCCTTCCATGTTACCCTGTTTTAGGGGAACTGGCACCCTTAGAAAAAGTGTTTTCCATTAATGTTCCTACACAACTGTCAATTGCTATTTTTCATGCCATCCGGTGTAGCATGGATTAATAATGAATGTGCGCTATTCCTTTGAAGAGTATTCCATGCATGTTGTTTTCTAGCAGTCTAAATTAATGAAGATGGTTGTTGTGTCTGCACAAAGGAATGACTGTGAACTTCCTTGGCCTTTGGAAGAGCATCTAGATAGATAATAATTTCCCTCGCCCTCCAGCTCTCACTTTTTCTCACACACACACACACACACAAACACACACACATCTCTAACAACTAGCCTCGTATAGCCCGCAGCTACATGTAATTTGTAGTAGAGCAGCATGACTCGTGCACAGATTTCCCCTCTGTGTATCTAGCAGCAGCATGGCGTGTCATCATGGCGTATCTTTGTATTTCAGCATGAAAAAACATTTTTGCCATCAGCCGCTGCTGTAATTCTGATCGTCTCTGGATGAGTCTGATTACGCCTGTTTGACATGAGGAAGGGAAGCGCTGTGTAACACTATCTGTCTGGTCTGGTGCTCTGGCTGGTGTTAATGCTCTGTAAGTCTCCTGACATGCACAGCAGCCGCTCAACTGTCTGGCCTGAAGACATGTCGTCACACCTTTAGTTTCACACTTCCCGCCCAGGAAATCTCTTTGTCTAGGAGACATGTGTTCACAAACAGCACTGCCAGTGTTGGAGATAAGGAGTTATGTGGCTGTCTGTAATGTGCTGCACATTTTTTTATGGGATTGTCATTCTCTTTGGATTAAAAGCGTGTCTCTCAGTCTTCTCCTCTGAAGAACACATTTTCTGTACAATTGTGATTTTGCAGCATGATTTCTGCCGGTTACTCAATCCCAAGGCCAAAGGCTGTTAGTTACCTGCACCTGTTTCCTCACAACGACTTATAATTGTTGCAGGTTCATTTTGAAAATGGATGCTCTCACTTCACACACACACACACACATACAATTCCCTAAAGTGAGGCTTCCATGCCTCTTTGGCCCAGGAGGGATGTACAGGTGCAGGCTGCTTACAACCTAATGTTTCCACAGAGACCATCAGTGAGTAGTCCTCCTCCTCCTCACACACTCAGCACATTCATATTAACAACTGATTTTGCCCAGCCACGTCTCGAGCTACGCTTGGCAGAGCAGGTGTAATTACAGTTGGAAGAAGGAGAAGAAGAGGAAGCAAAAAAAGAAACAGCAAGGACGAGAGTGAATGGTTGAAAAGGGAGAAGAATGAAACAGATGAGTGTGGGGAGCGCTCTCTGTTCTATTAGCACGGCGACACCTTCTCTGGCTCACTCAGTGGCCCCTTTGTGCTTGTTAACACTAGTCTCCAAACAGCTTTGACGTCTAAATAGCCGGTCATTGACTTATGGTGTCAACTGAAATCCAGAAAGGCAGCGGCGTGTCTCTGGCAGCTCCCTGGACTCTCTCAGCTGTCTGTTAGGGCCTAAAGCTCATTTCCACTCAGCAGCAGGACTAGCTACAGAGGGCAGACTGTTTTATGATTACAGACAGAAACACTATGTTTATTCCACAGCTACCCTTTTGTCTAAACAGTCCCTCACCTTGGCATAGAGCAGATATTCCGATTCATGAACAGCAAGTGTGTAAGGTAGATTTTTTTCTTGTTGTTGAAGCTGTTGCCGCTTGTATGCCCATATTTACATCAGATGGCTGTGCGGTGTAGCCTTCCTTATGCGACTCCAATGTAAGAGGTGGGGAATGAAATCAGGATAAAGTAGAAGAACAAAAGTCCCATCCTTTTCTGTCATTCCATAACCAACTAGCCCTGGGGACACTAAAGGACATTATTTAAGTTAATCACAGCAATCAGTAATTCATTGAATGTAGCCTAGACATTGGCAAGTGAGTATTATATTTAGATAGGCTCAATAAATTGAGAGATTTAGTGGTCCAAGACTTTGACGCAAAGCTAAATTCCAAACTCTAAGCTGAAATCTGTCAGATTGAAACTGTACTGAATAATCACACACCTACAGCTGAAAAACATACTGTCCCCAGCAGTGGAACCCCGTCCCACCCGCCTCTCCTTACCCCATGATACTGCACACACAGCCACTGTTCTCCGCTCACAACCATGTTTATTGAGCTACATTTAATATGCCAGTGCACCTTCCTAGTGTTGAGAGACAGACTGGCAGGTTATCAGATTGCCAGAGTGCCGTAATTACATTCACCGCACCGCACTGGTCTGCTGCTCCACAAACACCTGGCAAGTTGCCACAGCCACTGACCTTTCCGTTAGAAAAAAAAACAGGCTATGTAAATGGCAGTCACACAGTGCGCACTTTGTAGACTCAAATTATGATAAAGATTGTTTCATCTAAGCAAAAGATATTCCCTCAATCTTTCTGATATGCCACCGTTTCTCCCGGATGCATCAGTTATTTAGTTCTACGCTAGGAACTGATGGCCCGGACTACTTGACATCACCCACCACCTCTGTGGCCTCCCTCCACATGAGATGCCTCGGCTGCTCTAATGTAGATTTATGATGCCGCACATGAGCGTGTTGTGGAAGCCTGCCTCCTGTTGAGCCATGTTGGGCTTAATGAACAAGCGGCCTCCTAAACGAAGACGGATCTGAGCTGACAGTGACCGTGGCCTCTCCGCGCGGGCTGTGCAGCATCTGCCACATGTGTATGAGGGACAGATGCAGGGAGATGGGAGAGATCAGGCAAAAGCAGAATTGGGCTAACATATCTGGTGGGTTTTTTTTGCTTGTTGAGTTCATACAAAGACTTAGCTCAACGTCGAACGTGTAAAATGCCAAAATACACACTGAGAATGACCTTTTATTTGTAGAATTGCAGGCACTGAGGGCCAGGTAAGGTTACTAGTTTGTTTTTACTGAATGTTGAGTAACTGCATGATAGTTGAGGGTGTAAAATGTTAATAATATACTGACCTTTCCTGGTGACCTTTTAGTCTTGGAAGGCTTTAGAGAATAGATTTAATCATTTCAAAAAGATGTCATTTTTGTTTTTTTTATGTTCCAAGATTTGCACAGGGTTACTCTCTGAAGAAAAATATATGTCCTGATCATCGACACATCTTAATCATATATATCTTCCCGTGTTACTGGTAGATCACATGTTAGGGTGCGTGCTGCGTGCCGTGGGTAGGCAAGAGGCATCTTCACAGTGAGAAAACGAGAGCACACTGCTGCTCAAAAGCTAAATCAGAGTCAGGCCGTTTGTGGTGGAGACCGCACACCAAAAATAACACAGGTTGCGTCAGAGCTGTTCTGTTAATGCTATTTCATTTCTCTGTTTTGTGAATCTAGAGGTCAGACTGTATGCTAAATCTCCCACGTCCTTTCATATCTCAAAAGAAGCCTTCACTAGACATAGTAGATGTTGAAGTGTTCACTGCAGCTGCACACATGGAGGATTTTTGTGTTGATTTGACAGCAATCAATAGCATAGCTAATCAATAGGCTGGTCTCAAAAGGAGTTGGTGCTTTCCTTCAATACATTTCCTGTGAACTCAAACTTAAAACCCAGCACACCCCTTGTAATGGCTGTAACATTAAGGGACAAGAGCAGCGCTTTTTCTTTGCATTTTAAAACCCACCAGAGAGTGATTAATGTGTGGACGTGTACATCAGAGGCCGGGCTCGACCATCAAACGCTCACCTGTGTTTGCTCTTAAACACAAAGTGAGACGTCCAAGTGTTTTCACACCAATTAGTTTCTTCAATGAGCCGATATCCTGGCAGGCCTGCTGAGAAGATCGCTGGCATTAAGCTTTTACAACCAGTCATCTCTGATTACAAATAACAGCGCCCAAAACAGGTCTGAAAATGCTCCCAGCCAGCTCCGTCTTTGGCGTCAGTGGTTTCATGTGATGTGAGTTCTTGGTCACATTTGACCAATTAATCGGAGTTACAATAAAATAAAAGATCAGAGGACTCACAGGATGGGTGTCTCGTGTTTATCATCCTTATAGGCGATCGTGCAAAGACAGCAATGAGGTAGAAGAAAACGGAAGCTAAATTTGATTTACTGCTTCTGTTTGAATTCAGTGGTTCATTAGTGGAAAGCTGATCTGGACCAGATAACACTTTCAACCCTGAGCTCATGGAAACATGTTACTCTACTGACCAATTACACCATGTTTCTGTTTGTCTTAATCAAATCCACACAGCTACTTACAATGTCTGAACACAGATTACTTAACTTTTATCATTTTTACACTCAAGGTGTGAAGCCAGGATGCATACAGCCCTTCAATTAGCTACACGGTCACTGTCTTAACATGTAATGGGTGTGTTTTTATACAGTGGTCATTTACCGAAATGTAACCATGAGAACATATGGGGAAAGGGATGTGTTTAGCCTACATAGAGTTTCCAGTTTACTACTATTACTGTGTTGAGTTCATTTAAGATCAAAGACACAAGAATACATCAAATCTCCAATTATTCATTACTGCTATTTTTTTGAGCCTCTTTTGTATGTTCGACAATGTGTTCAATGTAATTACATCTACTGGTTCTACATCAACAGTTTTAATCGTTCATTCTTCTAATATGTCTTAACTAAGAACTGTAAAAAATAGTTCATTTCATGTGCACCAGTGTGAAGATTAAAATACATTTGACATTAAATTTTCTAATTTGTTTTTGGATTATTCATCTTTTGGGCTATTGTTACCAAACTATTCTTTACTTTTTGCTGTCTTTGTAAGAGATTACAAATGTGTTTATGATTTTTTGCTCACTTTTTGACTTGAGTTTCAAAGATCGATCTTGGCTTCGGAAGTAGTCGAGAAAATAATCTCACCACAAGGTCCATTTAATAAGAATTTAAAAGAAAAATCATCATTCTAATTAAAAAAGTAATAAAATGAAATAAAGAATAAATGTAAAATAATAATAGATTGGAGCTTTCATTCACATAACATGATCTGCCTTTGCTTCATTATTTCTTAAAAGTGAGTTTGAGTCTGTATAGATGCATATTTATATGGTGAATTTAACAAATGAGAAGATCAATCAATCAATTTCACGGTTACGGCGTGTAATTAACGGGGACAGCAACAGGCGCTTCCACTCTAACATGTTAACATTTCCATGTGGACACACTCCAGCCTAAACATCACTTGAGGTGTGTGTGTCTGTGCATTTCTTCTCCGCTTACTAAGCATTTAAGAAGGAGCCACCACCAAGAGCATGTGTTAACTTTTCCCTCTATCGTGTCCAAATAAAACATGACAGTTTAGTGACAGATTTTCGCCATCTGGTGAAGCCACACTAGAGTGGTTCTTATATAATCTGAGCTGTGTAGCACTGTATTTCTCAGAGAGAGAAATGAAACAGATTTACACAAGAGTGTAACTGTAGGAAAAACCTCTAAGTTGCTTTCTGTTCTTTGTCTTTTTAATTTTGTAGTTTGAAGTGTAAAGAAAAACTGAGATGGAAAAAAAAAACGCATGATATACCGTCACCCAGTATTGTTTGTTTGTCACACTGAGTTCTGAGCACTTTAGTTTGCTTAGTTCTTCAGATACGATGATTGAAATCTAATCAACCAGAGTTTCAAAGATTGAGAGAGTTTTCCTAAAGGCGTACAGCAGAGCAGTGTGAGGGGTTTGCTGAGGGAAGCACTTCAACAATCATAATCACGCATTTAGTACAGCCCACCTGGTAGTCCTGTTGCTGGTTGTTTTGGAGGCCACACAGTCAGCAGGGAATGACATTAAACACTTGATAATATGATGTAGATCAGCGGAGGGTGTCACAGTGAGTAATAACCTCAGCAACTCAACAGCAAGGCGCCGAGAGCAGAGACATCCAGGAGGGGCTCGATCACGCCACCCTGCAATGCTGTACAAGGTCATGTGGCGCAAACCCCCCCTTTAAAAACATGCAGTTTTTTTCCCCTCCACATTAGAAGTCTCAGCAGGCCTTGAAGAAATGCTGTAACAAGGTCCACACAGAATACAAAAGCTGTGGTCCTGCCCTTCATCTGTTGGTACAGGAGGTGTTACAGTGGACATTGGTTCAACTCCTCTGGTGACAGCACTTACAGAGGAAACGGAATTTTTTTATATTGCCTAAGATGATCAGATTTTTATTATTTGTCATTAATTATTTACACATGATCTTACATTATCCAAGGGAAAAGTTGAAGAACCCCATGGTGTCATGGGGCCCCCAACTGAAAAAAAATAATATATATATATATATATATATATAGTATATATATGGTATACAAAATGTTTTAAGACTCCGTGGTTTGACCTTTTCTTTTGACAGTTCATCATTCATCTATTTCCTCTTATCCCATTTTTCTCCAATGTCCACCCATGTGCTGCCTGCTGCTGCAGCGTCGCTCTTTAAACTCTTCAACTGTAGCTGAAGCACTTTAGCCAGCAAGCCAACACTAACAAGCAAACACAACACACAAACACAGGAACTGTTTTATTCAGTTTTTTTTGACATCATGAGAAAGGAGACATTAAATCACACCAATTTACAAAATGTTGACAATAAAAAAGAAGAAAGTATAAAGCTGTTTTTTTCCACAGTTTGATTTAATGATGTATCGAGTTATATTTCTGGATTGTCTGATAACCCTTCACAGAACGTAGCATAACATACATTTTCTCAAGGCTTTATACCTTGTTAACTTTCCATATGTGAGTATAATATCCAAAACCTCAAATAGAGTCCTCTCTCCTGGGAGCTTCGCCGAATGTGAAAATACTTACATTCACATTTCTCCAGTTACAATCTCGGCCCCTAGTTGTCAAGTACGCCGTTCCGCCCCTTTGTGCTCCATCTTGTCATTTTCTATTCTCTGTATGAAATGAGATGAGTCTCCATGCCAGCGAAGCAGTCTGGCAGCAGCGCTGGAGAATAATGAAATAGGCTTCAGATAGGGTACAGGCTCAGACAGCCCCCCGTCAGATGAAATGCAATATTCTTAAAGTGCTGTGTAACATGAGCTTCATATGTAGATATCAGATAGTACTTGACGATACCTCTATTACCGTCCACAAGCCAACGCTTTGGGCAATTAGGATCTCTCCGGTTACCCCCGCTGCACGAGCCAGTCTGAGATGAGAAGGATAAAAACTCAATTAGCTTTTGTAAGGTGCTGCCCACTCGACATACAGGCTCACATCTTCCATATTTCCTTTGTAGGATCAAACACCAGGTCAAGACCAAGTTAAAAATCCACTTTCTCCTGATAAAACCAAATTCTTGCAATTCATTGGGGTATACAAAAAGTGAAGCTCAAGAAGGATTAATCTATCATGCCCTTTCGCAAATCCCTTAAACAATGTGGGGATAAACATGACCAGAAGATTTGATCTGACAGGCGGCCCTGTGGTTATAGTGGTCCATGAGTGGGCAGCCAAAGAAGGGGTCGATTCCACAACCACAAAGATTTGTGGTGAAGTGACTGCATTCTTCGTTTTCAGAACAGATGAACTGAGACAAAATGTGCTATTTCTTCTGGTACTCCCTCCCTTCCCTAATCTCTTTCTGTTTTTTTTTTTTTTTTTTGTCTTCCCTCAGAGACACCGTTTGTCAAAGATTCATTTATTTCAAGTGAATCCTCGTGAATCAAAAATATCTGGATTACAGCCAAAGTAGGGACAGATATGAAGTGATGTCTGCGGGGCATTGTTACTCCACATATATCTCTTGATTTAATGAAAAATATGTAGATTAAAGAAAAGAGGTCGGCTCCATGTTAATGTCCGTTTCTACTCTATTCTATATCAGCCACGTCTCTTTTGGCTTGACCGGACAGTTTGACCCACAGTCATCTGGTAAAGGTGCCTTGGCTGTCTAAAAGTACATGTTGTTACTATACTACCACTTTTACTATTGTGTGTTATCAGCTTCACTAGGATTTCCTTTCATAAAGGCAATTTTTGAAAGAGGTGAGTTTACCAAAAGCATTCATTTAGTCTTTTGATGTAAAATGTATTAAGATGGTGAACTTGAAGTAATAGGACAAAAAACACATGAGCATTGACAGCTGTACACAGAGCTCAAAGATGGCCAGATATTTGCTGGCTGAAAATATATGTCAGCTGTTGTAGTAGGAGTGGTGGGAAGCAAGTATTTTTACTATGAACTATACTTAAGAACCATTTTGAGGTACTTGTATTACACGTTTTTGCAAGTTTAGAATTGTGTCCCACTCCATGACTGCAGATTAAGATATGATTGACGAACTACAACATCAGTGCTGCTTTTGATGTTAATGGATCAGTAATAATGACCCAATAATATAATGGAACGGTCTGAAAGGATCAATTTTGCTGCACAAACTTTTGATCTTATTTTTTTCTTTTTGATTAAATTTTTTCCGTTACTTAATAGTGGCTGAGTAGAGAGGCAGAGAGGGAGTCATGTGGTGGGCAACAAAAGTCCCCAGTCAAAGCCAAACCACGGACACAGTATCATTTTTGTACTTATTGTACAGTTATTAGCCTACAATTTCGAAGCCATGACTTTTATTTCTAATTTGTGAATTGTGGCATTGCTACTTCTATTTAATGCTTTTTCTAAACTGTCTCTTCTTCTAGGATTTTATGACTTTAAAAAAAAAATCAGATCATTACAACTGGTCATCATGACAACTTGGTTAAAAACTCTAACTGTATACAGTTATTACTGTATATCCATTCTTAGTTTCTAGAATACATGTCTTGGCTGAATATATAAAATGTGGTGGATGTGAATGCATAACAATGTAATGATGGTGTGCGACCACGTATTTGGTTGTCTTGAAATCTGCTCTATAAATAAACCTTTTGAAAATGGAGTGCTGCAGATTGGGAGCTAATTTATCTTCACAGACATCACGTAAACTCTAACTTTAATTAGTGAGGGAGAGACTGTAAAGGTGTTTGTGTGTGTGTGTGTGTGTGTGTGTGTGTGTACGTACAAAGTCGAGCAGATAGCTGCTGTGGGAAAATGAACCACTTCTCGCTGTGCCCATTAACAGAGTTTTCAAATATCTTCCCTTCATCAGCAGTGAAGTGATCCTGAACAAGGCTGGCAGGGTTGCAGGCAGGCCAAGGCCACAGGCAATAATGCTGTGGTACACTGATGTTACGGGAGGAGTGTAAAATGTTAATGACAACAGATCGGCTGTGCATGCACACACACTGTAATCACATCATCCTCCCTGCTGACCAGTTAGTCACCCGCCCTTATCAGCAGCTGCGTTGTCATGAGCCTTGATGAGTTTACAGTATATACTGCATCCTATAAGCACCACAACCTCATGACACACAATAACATTAGCGATGTAAGCACAGTCCTCATAGCGTGCTGCTCTCTTCGGCAGCAACTCTGCACAGCGATGATGGCCGTTCAAGTGATAAAGGAGCTTTTGGATAACAAGCAGAGACAGAGGAAGATCAGAGGAAAAAGGCTGCTGTAATAACATCCTCTGCTTGAAATGCCGACAGCCCTGAGAGGCATCATTTAGTGGTATGAAAACAACAGAGAGCCGTAGGGCTCAAAGACAAAAGCAACACATTATGCTTGATTTCAGCTTCTTAAATGTTTTGTGGAATTTAACTCCAAAACTTTTTTCGCTATGAACATATTTTGAAATGTGCACAATGAGGTTTGCTGATCGGCATCCACTGTGGCTCAGAGTAGCAATTATGGGATGAATGTTCATTTTAAAATGTATCGTAGAAGAATTCAACTAGTCATCTAACTGACTCAGTAATGTCAAGTTATAAAACAAAATCTGTCTGAAGTTTGCTAGAATTAGTCACCATAAGCTACTGGTCATACCAGACCAAGTGACTGTGTAGTAGTTACAGTGGCTGTAACAGCAAAACCCCCGAATGTATTAAATCAAACAAGTTTGGATTTTATTGTTTATACTGTGGATTCAGCTTTTCATATGTTATTTCGTCTTTCAAAACGTATATAGTGTCACTTAAACTTAGTTTAATTTAGACGAGTAAACCAACTTTGGTTTTTATTAAGCGACTAAAATGACTTGATTAAAGGGGTATTTCTGCCATTTAGTCAAGCACGTTAGTAAAATTCAGAGAGAGATAATATAGAAATATAGAGAAATATATCTGAATATACAGTATTTGCCATAAGGTAACTTTATGGTTAGTGTAAAGGCCAGTGTCATCCAAACTCTACACTGCCAGTTTGTAAAGTAAAGCTCTCTCTATAACTATATATACTGTATAATATCTCATCGACACTCTTTGCTAATTTCTCTGTACTCAAGAGGGACGATGGTCTGACACTAGAGCTAGCAGGCCGTACTACAACAAGCTAAAAGAGACATAAAACATTTTACATTAGAACAACAACCCCGAAGAAATCAACTTAATTTGACACGTAAAACTGGTGCAGTGCACCTTTAAGGCAGAGAAAGGTTTTGGTCAAAATTAGATGAGTTTGGAAATATAACCTTTACTATACCATTCCCATATGACATTTCTACATCACATACAATATGTCTCTGTGTGTGGGGAAACACATTTCTCCTCCTCTCTGAGTTTGGTGCTATTTGTCAATGTGTTAAAATGATCATTGTACAAAAATGTGCAGAAGCCTCAGTATGGTTCTGCTGAGAGTGACAGTTAAAATGAGTGTATGGTAATTACAAAGACATCACTGGTCCCCGCCAACTCCTGCAGATAATAACATGCACGGCAATTAAAGCAGAAAAAAAAACTGCTTGTCTCTCTCTCCCACTTTCCTCTGCAAAAATTACATTAAAAGCTGGCTATCGTGACCATGATTCATTCTCCACATACAGTACAGCACAGCGCAGCACAGTACAACACATGTAGCCCTCAGCAAACTGAAGTGAATCATTCCTTAACTTTGTTACAGAAGCTATTAAAGTTGACACAATGCGTTCCAAGCTTCGCTGCCGGAGGCATCGTGAGGACTGACTGTCACAGATGAGAGGCAGTGGAGACAAGCAGGTCCAACATTAAGGTTTTAACACCTGAATATCACAGACTTGTGTGCAAATGTTTGGTTAGAATAGCATGGAAGCAATGCAAAGACATTACTTGAGCAGCTGATATAGAAATCAATGAAAGGTAAGGGTGATCATATTAAGAAATTCTCTTCTGAGCTGGCTGCAAGTTTAAAACCATTAAACCATTAATAAAGCCTTTCCAAGAGGGTTAGTTCACTCAAATCACAACTAAACAAACAGTTGTTTCCTTACTTACTCGTCATGGTTTCTAGCTGTTTCACTAGTTGCAGTTTGATTTGTCAAGCTTTTGAAATTTCCGTAATTTGAACTTCTCCCACCACCCAGAGACAGTTAAGGTGAGTTATACAAAAGGTAGATAAGCAAATGCATGTGAAAAATACATTTTAGTCATGTTTTTTTTTCCTTTTAGCTATTTGAAGATATTGCAGCAGGAAAGGGAAGGCACACTTTGACAAGAAAGTAGATGAGATAATGCTCTCAACTTGTTAAAACGTCCTCCCCTCCACCTGTCGCCTCTGTGGGATAGCGAGGGTCTTTGTTCTGACTCAGCGACAAACCCTCCTCTGAATAAAGGCTTCTGTCTAATAGAACAAGCTGCCTGGGAGACCAGCGCGCAGAGGGAACTATAATTTGGGAGCAGCTCTAGGAAATGGGGCTCTCACACCTCAAAACATTAATGCTTCAGAGACTCACAATGTGCACAGTCCTGGAACCATTAAGAAAACTGGACTCAGTCTCATCACGATGAATCCTATCTAAAGATAGACTCATGGAAATATATTGGCTCAGACAAAAGGCCTCTCTTTGGCAAGAGGCAGTGGGTAACACACAAACTGGCACGCAGGCACACAGAAAATGTGGAAACTGTCCTGGTTGGCCAGCGGGAATATGTCTCTGCCTATTATTCGCTTTTGTTCCAGGTTTTCACTTGTCTGTGGTTTATCATGTGAAAGATGTATTGCTGTAGGGTTGTAAAGGTCAGATCTGCTACACAAACAGAGGGTCTCCTTATCCTGGGGGTGCAATCAGCTGAAGCTCCTGGAGAAGAGAGGGGGAGGACAGGAGATACATTTGCAAAGCAATTTTGTGCAGTAATCGCTTTTCTCTGCCTGTTTTTTCTTGTGACGTGCCAAAAAGATGTACGCTCCATTTTTGGGCACTGTTTTGTACATTCGGAGGGGTATAAGTGTGTCCATGAATTGGTCCAGACGGACACTCATTTCACCTCAGGTTGAATTCTAATAGCTGACGTGGTGATCCAGACTTTTCATCTAATACCATCATCAGGTGAAAAGTTTAATGTCTTCAATACTTTGTTCAAATAACTGCAAAACTAATGATATTCCCATAACCCTTAGCTGTACATCGTGCTTACCGCAAATTAGCAAATGTCAGCATGCTCAACCTGAAATATTAAATGTTAGCATGTTAGCATTGTCACTGGGAGCATATTAGCTCAAAGCCCTGCTGGGTTTAAGTTCAGCCTCACAGAGCTGCTAGCATGGCTGCACTCTTTCCATGTGCTCCGACACAACACAAAAGGGAAATCTTAGAGGTGGCATGACTGCATACAAAGCCAACGGAGATGGGAGTGGGCATGAATTTATCCGATGCACAATGTATCTTTGTCAAAATCTACATAACCTCCAACGCTACAACAGAAACATACAGCTGTTGCCTGATATTACCACGGCTATAGATCAAGCCCTTTTTATTCGAAGGTCCAAAACGGCAAGAGCCACACAACAGCTGCAGTGGATACCCCCATGAGGCATGCAAGGAGACATGAGTTCGTGTAGATTGGACCATTTGTCTTAGCCATGAGTGCTGACAGATTGCCCTGTGGTTAACATCCCCCTCTCCATCTCTTCCTGTTCCCAATTCTATCCATCCCTCATTTAGATCCTCCCTGCGGTCCATACAGCCATCATCTCATTCGTGGGACACAGCTGAATGGTCCATCTTTGCTAAATAGTTAGAAGATCTAAATTTTGGAACAAAAGTCTTGTAATCTGCCAAATGTGCTCTGTTGCAAAAGTCAAATTTGATTGTTTCGGCTATTTTTTCTATTTCATGCTCAGCTTCTACCTGTAAGAAGCAACATTTTGTTAATTTCAAATCAGGGTTTTCTGGAATGCAAGCCTGCACACTACGTGTCTCCCCCAGGAATGCGGATTAGCAGCTACAGAAAACTTAACTGCTTATTTTTCCATAATACATGCTGAACATAACCGCTGATAAGCACGTTGCCCCCCTGACAGGGAGGCAAAAGCTCCTCCGTCACCAGCCTCAGAAGCAGCAGCCGATTCATCTTCCCTCGAGCTGGAGGAGATATCAAGCTGCAGCAGCGGCAGAAACGGCATCCACTTCCAGCAGGGCTTCCATCTCCTCCGTCAGCTGTCAGCTCTAAATGTCTCCTGCTTGTCAGACCAGAGCTTTCAACTCAGTCCGTGTCTGTCTGCCCAACTAGTGCCACACTTTCTTTCCAAAGTTAGAAATGAGATTTTACATCATGTCTGAAAAGCAAAAGCTGATGTGTATTCTGCAACCCATAGTACAGAAATATTGCTGATGCATTTGACAAGTTTCATTCTCACATACTGTATTCTCCCACTGGACCAGCCACTCATGACAGTAAGCAGTTTTCTGTCTGCCATTGAGCTGTCACTAGCATTATACATCCCAAAACAGCTTCCTGTGTGTCTGTTTTGAGTTGCTTTTTGCAGCTGTGTCATTCTTCCCCAGGAGCAGTGTGACTCTGTGGCCTGCGTTTTCTTAAAGGCTTGGCATGGCTTTGCTTCAAGGTTGCCACTGAGGCTTGTTGAAACCAATGGACGAACTAATGGGCCCCTGAAGGCCCGGCTGATATGCCCCTTGGCCTTGTTAGAAAGCCAAGATGGGTTTTCCAGAGTGAGAGAAAGGCTGACGTATGGTTGTGGGAGTTGGGGTGGTTGAAGTTATGGGGCATTTAGGTGAAGCTAGAGGGGAATTAAGACAACAGTGAAACAAGACTGAGAGTCTACAGCTTGGAGGCTGTACTTGGGCACAACAGTCTTTTAAGCTAAATGCTAAATGTCTGCATACTAATGTGCTTACAGTGACAACCTAGTACACACATACAGTACAGCTGAGGCTGATGGGAATGTCATTGCTTTGGCAGGCATTGGGTCAGAAGCAAAAGTATTGGTCAAACCAATCTTTTGACCAGATGATAGGGGGATAGGAATATTTGTATCAGATTTCACTGCAATCTTCCCAATAGTTGTTGAGACATTTCACTTAGAACCATAAATGTCAGTGGTGGTGCTAGAGGAAAAGTCAGGGCATCACCACAGCCATAGGATACATTATCTGGGAATGTTTAGACTACATTTTGTGCCAATCCATCAAGTTGATGTTGAGAAATTTCACAGATGAGATTCATCACCTTGGCACCGGGGATATGTCTACCAAATTATATGGCTATGCTTTCATGTTTCAAGGCTTTTTTTTTTTATTTAAAAAAAAAAAAAATAAGAATGCCAACCTCATAGTGACCCTTGAGGAAAAATGTTGGGAATTACCAATATCATTCATCTTCTGGGGATCATTTATGTCCGTAGAAAATTTCAAGGTGATCCATCGAATAATTCTCATACTGGATCAAAGAGCAGAATAAACTTTTAACAGAATAATTCAATATCCTTGAATGGCACTTGTATGTAACAACAACAGTTTTAGTTTTACAACCTGAAGTCTTGCAGGGACATCGCTGAAAGTAGATTTCATTCTCAAACTTAATTCAACTCTTGAATGAAGACATCTGGTGTCTCAAGTGCAAAAGCAATGAACTAAATGGACTAAATACACTAAAGTGACAAATTGGATGATCCAGAGGGCAGAGTAGTGTCATTGTGCAGTATTCTCAAACCCATACATGCAGACCATAGCACTTGTGCAACCCCATGAAAACATAACAAAACTATTACGAATGTAATGTTGTGTTTTGTTTTTACTTTGCTCTTTTCTCTCTTTTTCTGAGTTTCTATGAAGGTGAAAAGATTTTGTGATCCCTCTTTCGCAGGATGAGTCCAAGATTCTCAGGATAGATGACCCATTAGGATTGGGTGACTAAAACGGGAACTCAATCTAATGCCTCATTTCCTCTCAGAGATGAGACAAGCTTTATGGCTTGACCTCTCCCACAAGGATCTTTTTCTTTCTACAGTGGCCACATTGTAATCTCACACATCGCTGTCTCGCTTAATCCGAAAATAATATCAAACGCATTAGCAAAGGCAAAGACCTGGAAAATCCAATTTAGAATTGTACACTTGGTCACTCCATATGTGTGAATTTGGTTTTAATAACATGGTTTTAATGGACATTTATCTCCAATGGGAGAGAAGTCATAGAGGAAGCAGGGATTTCAGGGTGAAGAGACGCTTCCAGTTGGACCGTTTTGTACCAGTCTTTGTACTACTGGACGGAAAGGTTTTTTTTTTAAATTTACTCCATCCTGTGGCAATGTTGGTGGGTCCACCACTTCACTCCAGACTGAACTTTCCCAACAACCATTGATTGGAGTGCCATGAAATTCTACACAGACGTTCATTGTCCTTAACGATGAATGCTACTGACTTTGGTGGTCCCCTGACTTTTCCTCTAGCTAATTATCTTAACTAGACAGATCAGGTCAAAGCAACACTGTGCCTAAGTATAGCCTCACAGAGCCACTAGCATGGCTATGGTGTATTAGTCTTGTTAGAGCAATTAAACAGGCTTTGAGTTAAATTTTGTATTAGAATTTCCTCAAACCATCTTCTGGTCGAATCACTGCCGTTGGAAAGAATTCATCAAAAAAGGAGTGGCCAATAAACCAGTGTTTACTTCTATGTGGATTAGGTTTATCATGTGGACGAACATGACATTGGCGTAGACGTAGCGCTCTCCTACAGAATAATGATTATGCTCAACAGTGCAAGTCTATGGAATTTGGCTGTGTTTGTATATCATTTCCCTTTTTTCTTAATATCTATTGTGGAGATGTAAAAGAAGAGCAACCAAGTAATTACTAAGGCTGAATATGGAGTAGACTTTTGTTCAGACGGATATTTTTATGAGATAACCGCCTGAAAAGGCTAATGGGCTGCACAGTATCAACACACGGCAGTGTCCTGGCCAAAAAAACTTTTAATTTGACACTTTCATTGTCTGCCATCAAGGGGAGAAAAACAGAGTACCTGCAACTCCTCAAGGATTCTGGGTGACTGTGTCTTTTGGTGTATTCAAAACAGCAGCAGCAGTCAGTAATCTGGAGTAGCTCCTTCTGCTCAGCAGGCTTGAAACAAATGGGTTATTTAGAGCCTACTTCATTTGCACTTGTGGAGAAAGGGCAGAAAGGAAATGAGAACCCCTTGACGGTTCAGCATTGGATCTATTTAATTAGCCAATTCACTCTCTGCTTTGCCGCCTCAGTGGGCACAATACTTCTTTGTATTTTTAAAAGTAATTGTCACTTGCCGCATCAGCATTCAGCAGACCCAGGCATGCCGTTAGGAGCAGGAAAAAAAAGTCCCCCCCATCTCTACTAACAGCTTGTAAAAATAGACATGCAGGCACATATTATTTTGCATTGCTGGTCAGAGATAACCTATGGAGACTGAATAGTGTGTTTAAAAGCTGTGAAGCAGAGGTGTGTGCATCATAAGCTCCAATGGTAATCAGTAACAGATCATTTTGCTTTACTCAAGTGACTGAGCTCTGCAGGCAGCTTTGCTTGTCAACACAGTCTTATCGTGATTTCTGCTAAATGCTAACATCTGCATGCTAGCATGCTCATAATGACAACGGCAACATGCGGATATATTGATGCTTCACCATTTAACCATCCTAATTTAGCATGTTTGCCTGCCAACATTTACCAGTTGGCACTATACTGAAAAGCACAGCTGAGGCTGATGGAGATGTCATTAGTTTTGCAGGTATTTGGTCATAAACATAAAGTCAGGGGATCACCAAAATTATGAAAATTCATCCTGAGGGGGGACCATGACTGTATGACATGGCAGTACATTCAATAGTTGTTGAGATATTCTAGTATGAACCACAGTGGTGGACCCCCCCACATTGCTAATGTGCCTATAAAGTACTTTGACACACAGTAAGAACTACTTGACCGGCCCATCATCGTGATTAATATTAGAAGGCGAAGAGAGTATAATGTTTCAAATTAAAAGGCCCATTTCCCAGAGTTTAACCATACACTTTCACAATGACTCTCACTACCACGCATGTTACATAAATGCCATCAATCATTGACACACACTCACACATAAACCCACAACCAGACAAAAATCACCTAGCTCCACAAGCTGTAATTACAGTACACTCAAGTGGAGGATGCACTGCTGTACCCTGGGGCTGAAGTGCCTCTAAAATAAGCTTTCATCAAGAGCCAACTCAAGAACAATGTCCCACATTATCAACGAGCACACAGAAAGGAAGAGGTGATACTTCAAAAAATACCACAGTTTAATCTCTTTTTGTCCAGGATGGTAGAAAAATACAAAACAAGGTTTAGGACTGGACAATGTACACATACAGGCTTTTTAACCATAATGGTGCATCTTGATACAATTATACATTAGTTATTAGTTGATTTTAACCCACTACGACGAGATGTAATTATCTAGTCTGAAATTGTTGCCATTCTTTGCATTTCACTGGCAATGTGTTAACATTTAGAAGTCTGGCAGGAACCTGTTTCAACATGAATCTATTTGTAAGTGATGACAGACTACCAAACATGTTGACAGAAGGTACCAGAAAGCGCAACTTGACTTGCTAAATAAGCTATTCCGAGCTTGCTGCATTTCCTTCTGCAGTTATCTCCGTAAGTGCAGTATGTCACCTTAACGTATAGTGACATGCAGTACTCGAACATGCTTACAAAAGTTCTTCTCTCAGCTGTCCCAGGTCCTCTCTCCCAAGACTGACAAGTGGAGTCTTGACCTCTGACCTCACAGTCTCAGGTACGCCACCTAAAAATAACAGGCAAAAGTTTAGGAAAGGTTAAAATCTATTTGGATACTCATGACTCATGAGGATAAGATAAAAATAGATTAACTTCAGTATTTAGCAAAATTCCAGTTTGTACTGTACAATGAGGATTTTTGTTCCCCAAAGCACAGATGTACTGGATTGCTGATCAGCACGCCACGCATTATCTGCAATTACTGCCATCAAACAACAAAAAACCACAGGTGGTAGAGATTTAATCAACTTCAAAAACACACATGCAGATAAACAAAGCTCAGGAAACAAATCAGCTCAGCCCTGTTCTCTCTTTCTCTCTCTCTCTTCCTCCATCTGCTATTCCTGGGTGTTTGCCTACTGCAGACAACGGTTGCGCTCCACTGAGGGCTCTATATTGGGATGATGGATGAGGGCATTTGCCTCACTCAAGGCCCTGTCTTCTCCATCCCATGCCAATGTCTGCACAGCACTCAAGCGCATCAATGGTAATTCATACAAATGATAAACGGTTGCTAGAGGTAAGCCGCTCTTAACACAACTCAGAGTCCCAGAAAAAGAGGGCAATGTGTGATAAGCAACCAGACCAATGGAAGTAAGGATGGAGGAGAAGCTAGCTTGTGATTGGAGGGCTGCTAGGTTGAAGATGTGCTTCTATCTCGACTGTGTGGGCTCGGTTTGATCAGATTTGATCGACAGAGGCTTTACAACATAAGCAAACAACCCAACAACTGGTGCACATTTTGGTTAAAACTCTGATTGCAGTAAACAAATGTGCCGTCGCCTTTTTGCAACTGAGCCGGGGGAAAAGATTAAAAAAAAATAACGAATTAACTAACTAAAAATATAAATAAAGTAATCTCTCATGTGAAAAAAATTGCATGTGGCATGATCCCTGATTTATGTTAGAACAAAATAGTATTCAGGTTCTTTGAAGCTGCTATAATAAATATTTCTAAATTAACTATAGATCACAACTACTTCTGTGTGAAAGATTTCACTTTTTGTGACAAATTGACAGAATCTTTTTTTACGTGACTGCAGTTCCCCTCAGCTGTGAGCATTTCAGCATCTTTCATCTCATTGTTTTGGTTTTACAGTTTTGATTACATTTTGCTCTCATGAGAGTTATATTTGGTTGTAGCAGGCAGCTGCTTTGAATAAAAAAGGTATAAAAAGTTACAGTGTGCCACCTTCCCTGCACCAAACCGTTGATTGGCAAAGTTAGCACCTTGCTGATGAACAGAGTGGAGCGTTGAGCCACTTGAGAGCCAAATATCTCTCTCAGTGGAGACCAAATCAGAGCCAAAAGGAGAGTGAATATTGCATTTACATTCGCCAGCTGGCCAGAAGCATGTCTCAGATTAATGATGGTAAATGCTGCTTTATAACTGCTGGCATATCAACTTTATATGGTGATGATATTCCAGTGTGGTGTTTACAGTTCGTTTTACCCTCCAAATGACAAAAACTCTTCAAAACCTTCCTGTTATCCTGCCAGGGTGAATATATATAATAAAGCTATAATCTAGGGACCAATCAGTAATAGGAGATATAAAGTCTATAAAGATATCTGCTGGGGCATACCACAGCCAAGGTACTCTGTTAAAAATAATTTCATGATGACCTGCCATGACAGTGTACTTAAATCATGCAAAACATATTACTGTAAAAGTATTCTGTTAAAGAGATCCCATGTATCTTGACGATCCTATTGGACATTTTTTGGATGCTCAGTTCTAAGAAAAGAAGCAAATCCAGCACATATTTCAAGTTCTGTCAGAGGGACTGGCTTCCAAAGTAAATGCTCAAGTCTGGATGCAAAGGTACAATGCCAAGAAAGCCATTTTTGGACTGCAAGTGGTGGTTCCTCCGCAACAGAGCATCTGAAGTATGTCTAAAGCATGAAATGTGAAATCCAAGAGACGTACCACCTGTTTGGCTGAAAGGACAAATCATAGAAAGCAGCAAAGATATCAGAGGATTCACTGCCTTCCACAATCCTGGTACATTTCACATTTTTGGAATTGACTGTTTACATTAAGAGAAGCCACACAAGAAAGGCTCTCAAATAGTTTGTATTTAACAGTATTAAGATAACATGGAGAAGGTCTTAACTTGTAGTGATGCTGACATCAGGTCTGCCCAGAACCCTTGATGGTAATATGCTTAAGGCTGTTACGGTTCTTTGATCTCATTGAAATTCGCTTTAGCTTTTGCATAGTGAAATATAAAAACATCACTGGAAAGCCTTAGGAGTAATATATCTTGCTGTAGCAATATTTTCTATCCCTGTACAACAGCTCTTTAGCTGATGACTTTACAGAACAGGGGTAGGTGCCATAGTATTAAAGGGTTGTGAGACGATGACAAAAAGGCTAGTCTGAGGAAATCTTTCTAGCAAACACACTTTTTGATGCCCTATGTTCTACATGTCAGAAAGGTAAGATCACACATGCAGATACAAGCTAAAAGTGATGGATAAACAGCTGACAGATTAAGTGTCTGCCACTCCAAGTAGCAGTAGAAGGAATGCAAACTTGAGCAAAGTGGTGTCCACTTTTTGTGGTGTTATTTAAGATCCCAGTTGAACATGAGGGGTTGTAGGTGAAGAGTTCATCAAATAGGGATATGGAGGTATGCCAGACAACTGCACTTGTTTTGTACAAATGTCTCAGTAACTTTAGGCTCAAGGCATGCCATACACAACCAATGCGATATTAATCCATCATGCGCTAAAGGTCTAATTTAACAAACTGCATCATTTCCATCACACTAGAAGTAAACAATACTGACTTTTCATTGCATTTTTTTTAATTTTTTTATTTATGAGCTAAATCCAACTCATTTATATTGTCAAGAGGAGGTATCCTGATGTAAACACCCATGAAGTACAGCATCACAGATTCTCTGCTCTCTTGATAAATTCCTCTCCACATTCATTGGCCCACATGCAATGAATCGAGACGTGTGCATCTTGGGGGAAGTAATTTGTTTCGACAAAGTGCAGCCAGTCCTGGTAGCAGTGTGGACTGCAGAAAGACTGAGGCGATGTATGATCGATACTTCTCTTCAGTCCTTCATTGTAAAACGTTGGATCAGTTTTTGTCTAACCTACATGCCGTCTCTGTGGGAGTGAGGAGGAGATTAATGAGGCAGGGGGGGGCGGGGGTGGGGGTGGGAGGTGTTGTCTGTTCCCGGGCTCAAAAGTGACAGTCAGAGCTTGAGCCACTTTACACCCCATTACACTGGCAGGCCCAGGGATGGAGGGCGGGGAAAAACAGCAGCCCAGACAACAGCAGCATTCCACATGCAGCATAATAACAGGCTGGGTTATGGTGCAGGCTTTTTATCTACTCACAGGGTGAAATTAAAAGAAAAAAAAAAACCTCATACAGACACACACACACAACTCAAACAGTTACCTGCAAACTCTGGGTTGTGTTGTAGGTGAATTGGGCAGTTGGTTACAAATTTAATGTAATTAAGTGTAGGACTGTGCAATATGACGATACACTGTATAATATCTACAGATATGTGACAATAGAGAAACGTCTATTCTTTTCATATTATGCTCATTTACTTTGTTACGTCACAAATGACACTTTTTTTTGCAATATTTGTCATCATTTGGATGACACTTTTGTGTTCTTCTGCATGGCACGGATGTAGGCAGGAAATTTGCATGAAGGAAACGCAAAGAAACAGAAAGGAGAGTGAATGTGATGCAGGACCGGGTAAATCCAAACAGGAGAGGGACAAAACCTAAAACAGGGGCTACTTCTGTCGCATGAACCTGGTTTGGGTATGAAAAGTAGGGCTGCACCATCATTATCAATTAATCTGTTAATAATTTACTTCATGAATTGATTATTAATTTGGTCTATAAATGTCTGTTTCAGTTTCAAGGTCTCTAAATGTCTTGTTTTGTTCAATCTACAGTTCAAACCCAAAGATATTCAGAAAAAAAAGAACAGAGAAAAGCAGCAAAGGCTCACATTTAAGGGGCTGGAACCAGACTTTGCATTTCTGCATGAAAAGTAAATCAAACGATTATTCGGTTTTCAAACTAGTTGCCGATTGAATAATTGTCTATTGGCGTCAGCTCTAATGAAGTCTGACCCAGACCAGAAAACTGTGCTGTTCAAATTATGTCTCAGACCAGTCCCCACAACACACTCAAATTAACTAACCGTTTACCACCTATACAAGAATCATGTATAGAATCCATTGAATTAATAGAAAATGTGCTATATTGTGATATGGATTGCTATCTGGATATGAAATGACCTCTATATGACATTTTGGTCATATTGCACAGCCTTACCTGTAGGAGCTATATATTGCAGCTGCTAAAGCTGTAGCAGTCTTTTTAATGACCAATTCTCACATCATAACAGGAAAACACAAGTTCTAGGGTGTTGGTACAAGCCTTTTTCACACTGACTGGTCATAACATGAAAAACACAGGCATTACTAATGATCTTGATGATGGCTCAGTACTATGAAGGGTCCCAGTAAGCCATGCCAGTGAGCCAGCATGCACAATACTAGGACCCAGGAATTGGCTCACCTAAATGGAACACGGTCGTTCTTAATTCAATTACATTTGCGCTTGTACCGCTACGGCATAGCTCCACTTCAACCTGAGAGATCTAATCAGTCAGAATAAATGAGAGCATCTGGTTGGGTGTGCTGCTTTAACGTCCCTCTTCATTTTCTTTTCCAAATACGTGATTCAGAATTGTTGGCTTAAATTTGTCTAATTCTGTCTGATGGTATGACCCGCATCAGCTAAATATACAATATTCCTTTAAATGAGGCAAATTGCTCATGGTAATCATACTTCTCAAGAAGGCTTTTTGCTCACTTAAGCCTTTAAAAGCCAACAGTAGGAAAACAGTATAGCTCATAACACCCACCCATCCTCATCTCCAGCAACTCTTCAGGTCATTAGAAGCTGCCAGACTACCATCCTCGTCTGGTCCCCATCCCCTTCTGGAGTATTTTTCAGACACAAGGACTCTCAGACCATCTCCGGTAACTCTAGATGGCCCTATGATCACATTACCTTCCTGTCCTCTGCTGCCTATAGCACAAGCTTCTACAATCAGGAAGTGTTCAAGTGTGTCAATTTATCACACTCTCTATCCCGCTGTAACCACTTCCACCACCAGATACTATGTCTGGGTCACTCTATCAGTGGCCTTCTCTATTTCAGCGGCACCACTGGCATGTTGTTACCTGAGCAAACAACAATACTGCTCATCATTGAACCACAACATTATGGGGAAAGAACAGCTCTGAATTTTCCGCCGCTGTAGTCAACCAAAGAAACAGCTCGTCGACTGAAATTCAACCTACTTTTCAGCTAATCGGTTGTTGGGTGGGGGGGGATTATTCCACTATGCTAGTCAATTCACTGAAGAACCACAAGAGGTGCACGTAGAACATGAGGGAAGAAGAAAAAAAAAAACAACAACTTTTGGACAGCGTTTGGACAGAACTCCTTCTTCTTGCAGGAGAGACAGATGGACGCGTGCTTTAGCTTCTCATTTCTAACAACTGTCAGTTTTACCACCTGATGTAACACCTGTTGCTGGTGGATGTCATTAGCTACAGCTCACTAATGTTAGCTGCATTATAGTTGGTCTAACGATACAACAGTCTAAACCCCTTAAACACTGAGTACTTCTATCACTACAGTCCCATGCAAACCACTAAATTATACCAATGAAAGGGTTGTGACCACATCTTCTTTGATTCTGTTGCTTTCTCCTGCACAGGGGATGATTGTGTCTTCACCTTAACTGGCTGTGGAAGTCTGTTTTATTTCAATGTGGAATACTAAATGAGTTATTAATGTGAAATCTTTGCACAAATTTTAACATCAAAACATAAAATATATTAGGACAGTTTTTTTTATTTTTATTATTATCACTTCAATGCATCACTCCAGTCCCTTCAAGTGAGCACCCCGTGCTGAGGCGCCCAACAAAAGAGGCTTCACAGGATTTCCTTTTCAAAGCTTTGCCCACCGTATTTTATTCCAGCTCTTGTATTTTTTAGCAGATGGAAAACTTGTTTACGGGTGGGAATCAGTTCCTAAACTTTCTGAGCAGGAAGTGGAGGATAATGGTGCTAATTAACCCATGTAACTATATTTAAAACGGCAAGGAGAACAAGGCAACAGAGTTGTCAGCAAAGTTAACACCTCCTATTTTGTAGTCAAAGGGTTTTCCTCAGCAACTCCAGCTAAATTTACACATTTCGCACAAATACAGGCGTATAGAAGCTGGAATAGGGCTGACTAAAGTAAAACCGTACATTTGACCCACATAATCCCTAAAGCGAAGCTGTTAACGGAAAGCCCTGGATCATGAAATTAATTAAGGCGGCATAAAAATGCTGTCAAGCACAAGTGAATAATGGAAAACAAGGTGCTGTAAGTAAGAAGTGAAATAAGTGATTGCTGTCAGCTAAAAGAGTCCCTGCTGTGTTGCTAATACAGATTTTTAGACTGTCAGCGTCATTACACATTACACAGTATCAGGGTAAGCATTATATATAGCATATATGACTATGATGATGACTAAGATGCCTTAGTCACCATCCCTGAACCATTACAGTGCATAACTGTCTCACCTCATAGGACCTCATGCAACGCATAGACGCAGGAAGTGTAGAGTTGCTGTCATCTATCACTTGCAGCAGCTCCTCACACACCTTCAGCGGCAGCACCACAGGCTGTCCTATGGCATTGACCTCCCAAACGGTTGCAATGCTGAAAAACACACACAGAACAGGAGTGATTTATAGTGACTGCCACAGCACAACACATCCAAGACGATGTCCAAAATAGCTGCTGTAAAACCCACACTGAAGCAATCGCACTGAGGTTTTAATGAAGTGGTTTTAAAGTGTAAACTGAACTAGATAACTAGGGATACATAAAAGTGGATTGATAGTGAGAGTGTGTGTGTTTGTGTGTATCTGAGATGAAAAGATGAGGGGACTGAAAGGAGAAGCGAGAGGAGAAGAGATTGATGCTCTGTCAGTGTGTGGTGTTGATCCAGTTTGTTTGGGTGGCATTTAGCCATCTGTGCAGCTCCTGAGAGGTTAAACCTTCTCAAAGTTTTGACAGTTCTACTTAGGACATCACACTGAAGGAACACTGTTGCTATAGCTGTGTTTACATGTATGGAACATCTGCGATGAGACGCTCAAACAACTAGTGTCTCTGTCAGGCTAAACTGTTCATACAGCAAATCTAATGAAGTTACAATGTCTACATGTGGACACAAAGCAGATTATATTCACAATTCTTTGTGCTTAGAGATGTAGTTTATGTTTGATTGCTCACGTCAGAATGAATTCTATGGAAAAAGAGTCGCCCATAGAATTCCCATTATACTCAATTTCCTTATCTATGAGACCTCAGTCCCATTGTAACACACTGTGATGGTGCCTGCGACTTTCACTCAACTCATAATCAAGTCACTGCCATTAGTGACAAGCATAATCCACTTAGGCATTGGCTCACTGGTTCTCCAGCCAATTATTGGCAGTTTTAACAACACATACCACAACCTCTAGCTGCAGTCGACTGTAACTGACTGTATCCTGAATAAGACGGCCATCGTCCAGGGAATTCAGCTCCCCAAGCATAACATTTAATTTAAAAATGTCAGAGATGAGTGATGAAGGATGAATGGTAAATTATGTAGGGGGGGGTGGAAGCATGAGTAACACCAGCATTTAGGCCCGCAAGACACCAGAGAAAGCCATTAGAAACAGGTCAAAATTCAAAAAGCAGTTGCTCGAATGTGAAGCAGTTAAAATGAAAGACTCTCAGTGTGTTTGGTACAAGCTGAGGAGCTTTAGATTTAAACATCGAAAAGAAAACAACAGATAGAGGCACACTGGCCGATATTTACTTATTGCAGATGCACTGATTTTAACAGTTGTGCCGCCTGATAAGTGACAAGAAATGGCAGTACAGAAATGTTAAAATGTGTTGGAGATCATTTAGAAACAATGTTACCGTTACAGAGAGCAATAAGAAGTTTATTTTCATCTGTAGAATGTCCTGCTCAGCAGATATATTGGTAATGATTCTTTGAAATATAAAATTTGGGGATCTTTATCAAAAACGTATATGTATGCTATGTGTTCATGTGAAAATATTAATCTGGCTGATAATTTGTCTGATTTTTTTAAAAACTAAAAAGTCAACTATCTTAAAATGAAGAAAGTTTTCTCTCCAACGTCGGGTGAGTTTTTTTTTACTCTAAACCTAGTTTAAATTTAATTCTGTTGCACCAAGACTTTGAACTGTAAAATGTGGTTTTAAGCTTTTTAGCCTTTTGGAAATGGACTGAACAAAGTCACGAACACGACAAACTCAATCCCACTGAGTTTTATGAGGCTGCTGATACCGGTTCAGCGGGGAACCTATTATGAAAGTAAACAGGAAAACTGGACCATCTGTCAAACATGGCAGCAAAAGAAATACGGCAGTGGCAGCACTGCTCCACCTCCTCGTGGCCCTGTACCAGCGGATGTTTCCAGAGGGTGGATGGGGACCTTTTTGGTCTACACAACCCCGCTGCCAGTTTTCTCTCCTCTTTTATACTTATTAGGTCCCCACTGCATGCAAATGTATTTATTTTTATTTTATTAGCCAAATCTGTTTATTCTGTTTGCTGATTTTAATTTGGGTAATTAAGCATCTCCATAATAATTTTTTTTTTTACTTTTAAAATCTACCCTTTTCAAATCTGGTTTTGCTAAACTCTGGCTCTCCCAGTCTACAGCCTGAAATGTACTGAAGTTTTTATTTCATTTCTAGCAGGGGGTTAAAATGACCTCTGTTAATTGCTATACAGGCTTGAGAAAAACAGCAGTGCTCCAGTCAAAAGTTGCTGTCAAGGCTTGTTTTGCTTGGGCGACGTCTCTCTTGGTGCCCAGCATGCATCTGAGGTGAAATACTTTCCTGTGCATGACTCAGCTCACACAGTTTATCTTGTCATTTAAAAGCACTTTTACTGCTTTGAATGAGAAGACAAGCCCTTCTCCTTTCATGTGAGTTTTTTCCTCTAATTACCCTTCCTCCATCAGTGAGCCAGTGGGCTTGTCAAGATGGTGAAGACAACAAAACTTGCCTGTTCTGCCTTCACTCTGCGCGGCTGCAGGGAACAGGAGGAAAAGGGGGGGAAGAAAAGGAAAAAAAAAAAAAGCAGAGTGCTGATTCAGTTGAAAATAATGAGGATGGAAGGCTTCTCCAGTGGGGTGCTGCTGTACTGAACATAGAGAGCCACATGCAGCACATCCACCTACACCTCTCTAATGCATCACAGCAAGGTACACAGGGCCTCACTCCAGTCAAAACAACATCCCCCATACTGTATGTGCAACAAACATGAGCGTGGCTTATGCAACTGACAACACTGAGACGATAAACACCTTTGATGGCAATCTCATTCGCAAAATAATAGACAATTACATCCGGGCAGGGATCCTCAGAGCAAAGACCTAAAATCTGCTCACCAACAAAGTAGTCTTTCATCCCTTGCAGTGAGCCGAGACAGGTGGTGATTGAGAGGGTGCTTTGGAAAGATGAAAGGATAAGATTAAGAAGAAAACAAAGATTGAAGGGGGGGGGGGGAGGATGCGGCAAGTGTCCTCGCTTACTCTCTCTGCTGGATGCCTGTGTTAGAGCAGGCGGCGTAGAGGAGTTTCAGGGCTCTGGCAGCTCTGGGTGATGAACTGTGAAGAGCTGGGGAGCCGATAGACCTCTCACCCCCGACACACGTCTGTGGGTCTGACGCTATGATGGAGTCTGTGTTCAGCAGCCACAGCTGCAGGGGGAGCAGACAGGTCACTTAACACTTGAGATGCACATGCCGAATGTCACACAGGCGAAGTAAACACGCTCCGCCACATAAACTCCACGCATCCACTCAAGCACGCCACATTTAGAGCGATTCTTTGAAGAGATAATGTGCTTTTAATGAGCCTCATATTTTGCTTGGGGTCGCTCAATAAACATACTTAACGTTGTTTTATCACTTTTATACTTCATTGCTTTTCCTAATTTCATAAAAAGGAATATCCGCTTCAGAAAATAAAGCATTACTCTCCAACGGTAAAACATGTTGTTTCATATGCTCTATATTTGTGTTTGCTTTTGAATACTTTACATACAGCAACACAAGTAACTTGATAATGTATAATAACATCTTGATTTTTAAGGGACTTTTTGCTGAGCCAAAGGCATATATACTTGTTCATCCATAACATATAAATGACATAATGAAATATATGGTGCAATAACAATGCTTTTTCCCCCTCATTTCTGTATTTTGTCACCTTTATTAAATGTGCAAGATCAGTCTGTGGCTGGTGAAGGGGTTAGCAATTTAACATGCTTCTACAGAATACACTTCTTACACTAAGAAAAAAAAGTTAAGTTGATTTTATGACTATTACTCTCTCCACACACACACACACACACCCCAATGAGGAAGTAAGGCTGTCAAGAAAACATAAGGGCTAAATAGCATGTCATCCTTTTCTGATATGGTGCATGTTATGTGATTTTATATTCATATGGTCCATTTGGGTCCAATTTCCTCACAAGATTAATTATATTGCTTTTGCTTTTCCAGTGAGTAGTTTTAATGTCCTACAGTTTAAAGCCCACAAAGAATCCACTTTGAGGAAAATTTGTTATTTTATATCATGCAAATGTTGAGTCATTTATAACAGCAAACAATAATAATAAACTGTAATAATAAAAACTAAAGACTTCAATGTCACACTTACTGTAAAACTATTACTGTAAAATATGTGCAAAAATACTATTATCATACAATACTGTTTTTTGGAAATTGACAATTCTGGCCCTCAGCATAATGCCCAAAATAAGAGATTCATTGGACAGTTGCAATCTCTTTTTACTGCAGTAATGTCTAGCTGTTGTTTCACAAAGAGCCACTTGTATTCACTTGTAGCTAATTTTAAAGAAGCTAAAAGCTTGGCAGTATGCACAACCACTCTAAAATCACAGTCAATCAGCTTTTCATATCGCATGAAGAACCAGCCATGTCACCCTTTCCCATTTATGAAATAACGGATTAGTCTATTTTTACTGAGATTTCATGCGTTTCTCTGATTATGTTAGATTGGGCTTACTAATAAGAAGGCTTTTCCATCAGGAGTCTGGACAGAGAAGTGGAAGGTGCACAGTGTGTTGGACAGCCCCAACAGCCTGGCTGCTATAGTCCTCTCCAGGAACAGAGATCTGTCCAAGAGAGACAATCGTCATTCATTTACACATTTAGTCTTTATAGAGCACATTAACTCTCGGCCATTTAACCTTCTTGGCCGTGCGCTCACAGTAAAACAGAGTGGATGTGTCAATGGCTTTTGGCGAGATGACCTGGTGTTCACACTTTTCACCAAACGCCTCCAAGACCAAACACCCACTTTTTTTATGGTCGTGTGTATGCCCAGTGCTCACTCTGAAAAGTTAAATAATGCAGCCAATCATTATGCTCGTGTACAGCAGCTTTAAAAAGGATGTTGAAAACCATTTTCTAAACAATCTAACACAGTACAGACTCTGATGCTTAGGCGTAATCTTTAAATTATTCAAACTTTCACTGTGGGGGATGTGGTTATTAAAGTGTTTAATTCAGACCTACAATAGTAACACTGTAATTATTCCTGAAAAAGCCTGAACAAAGTGCTGATGTGCGTCATTCCTCAATGTTTCGGCTAAACCCAATCAGTGGTGTGTCACTCCCATACAAATGAACTAAAAAGTGATTTATAGACTTTGTACTTATTCAGTTGCAACGGTTAACCTACAGTAGAAGGACTGTGTGCGACTTAAATTGCCTCTCCAAATCCCCTGCATTTAAAAGCTATTTTTATTTATCTCCCTCTGAGAGAATGTGCTTTAACTGGTTCTCAATAGTCACCGCTTCAAGCTTTGGATAGAAACCTGCCTGTTAAGTGAAGCCTCTGGCTTTCTGTCTCCCACAGCAGGCTCCACCACCACCTGTGTAGTGTACAGTTTAAGGGTCTCTGAAAGAAACAACAGACAAAGGCTCATACACACCGTTAAAGATTATAATTATTTATGAAAATCTATTCCGAGTGATGCAAACCTGGTGCGACAGCTTCACCCAGCTCTGACGAACAGCTCTTGCAGGAGACGAGTGCTAGTCGATGGCAGCGTTTCTGTACGTAACAAAGGCGAGACCCAGAGAGTCATTCCCCACAGCACACGCCCATCTTTAACTTGGCTGTTTTAAAACCACAATAAATAGCCACTAGAACCACGAGGGAAGACAGGAGAGGAGGAGAGACAGAGAGAGATATACGGCAGGTGGATCGTCATTTGTTCTCCTGCTCTCTCTACCTGCGTCTCTTTCCATTTCTCTCACTTTCACTCATGCAAAGAGTTCCACTCGTGCGGAGAATGACTAATAGAAGAGCGGGGAGATCAATCCTCATATACAGAGCGCCAGAGTCTGACTTCACTGAGGCAGCTGCCTGTGTGAGTGTATACTGTATGATACACCTATAAATCCAGTTTTGGTTTTTATTGATAGAATTCTTTGAATTGATGGCCAAACATAGCAATCATTCCTTCATCCAGACTTACTTGTCTAAAACGAGCACCTTTCAAAAATCCTTGCTTTTAAAGGAATTTCATTACTTTAAAAGTGCTGACTTAAAAGTGCTTTTTCTTCCTGGTAAGAATAAAGGAGCCAACTGGTTGTTTTCCTTTGCACACCCCTCACCTTTGGATCTTGACTGTCCCCTGAGCCAACAGGGTTCACTTCCTCTGTGAGAGTCCCTTCACAGCTGCCATCCCTGGCTAGGAGGAGGAAGGTGTCGCCCACTAAGCAATCCTCCGCTCGGGGCAGCAGCTTCTTGTTGGCAAACGGATCTGGGTGGCAACACCAGTCGTCCACGATAGCGTTCCAGTTGCCATTAGGGAGAGGAAGAACTCGTTTAAACACTCTGAAGAAGAGGGAAAACGAACAAAAAAGAAATTCCATGTAACAAATGTCGTCCTGGGCATTCCAACCGTTCTATGAGATGTCGAGGTTTTTTTCAAATCTTGTATTTCTTCTGAGGCATATTGTTTTTATATATCTTTACATGTTTCAAGAAGCATTCATTGATTTTTTTTTTTGGTCACTTACGGGCAGCGGAACAAGCTGTTAACATGGCATATTATCACCTTATAAAAAGTTATAATGGCTAACAAGTTAGCAAAGTGTCACATTTTCACACATCCAATAATTATGAAGCAAAATTAGCATTCAACTAAAGTCATGTCTCTGACCACGTGTTCAGTGAGAGTCCAGTATTTACCCTCCTTTTAGTTCTGCTTTGGGTTCCACCGACTCCTGAGGGAAATATCTGGAAACATTTAGCTGCTAAATGCTCCACTATGCTCACCAGCTAATCATTAACCTTGTCTGACTGCAGTTTGGTGCTGCGCCCAGCACCATGCAGTGTGTTTTTTTTAAGTTTTTGAGCGAAAAAAAAGAATAATGAGAGCCGTGAGACTTAACCTGAACAGTTAACATTTTGTGCCTTGAAAACAATATGGTGAAAGACGTTAAAAAGCTCAGTATAAGTGAGCAGAACTGCAGAGTTGGGAGATATTTTTGTGTGGAATCATCACTAGTAGTGACCACCTTCACATTACACGCTGACAAATCACTCGTGTTTATTTATTGCAGTAAAGCACTTAGTATGCAATGTTTTAGGAAAGAAAGTGGGTTCAGTGGGTTCTTTCTGATGACTGCAGGTAGAATTAATACCTCTGAGCCGCCGTTAAATGGAACATATAGTTAGAAAACATAATGAGGAATAAAATCCACTCCACTCTGAGCAATTCTCCAGACATTTTTACTTTTCCAGCCCTTCTTGAGAGTAAAATACGTTTCCGGCAACTTTTAGACGGTCATTGCTGGGAAACACAGCCAGAGGCCGAAGGTTTAGGTAAATCACCTACTGCAATTTTCAGCATGTCACACTGCTGAGCAGAGAAAGCTACAAGCTTAAGGCAATAAGAACAATACTACTGTCCAGCTGAACCACCTCAAGGTAAAAACACAATTGTTTTTTAATGGGCAGTGCAGACCTTTACGTCATGCCGACTCAGTAACTCTAACCCAGTCAGCTTGACAACTGTGGACTCCATCCATCAGTTTTCCTTTCCAAGTCTATCACTTCTACCGCTGGGTCACACCATCATTAAACACCCGCTCCTCTTCCTGCGGTGGAGGAGGTAAATAAAAACCCATTTCCACTGGATGCTCTTGCTCGTCCATCTGCTCCTCACCTGTCCTCCAGCAGCCTGGTCATGCAGCCCTGGCAGTGGAAGCAATAAGTCTCTTTGGCCCGGAGTGTCTCCATCACGCTGTCAGGAGCCTCTGCGGAGGGCCGGAGGCAAACAAATAAATGAGCCAGATTGGGTGAAAGGGTGGTAACCTTGTAGTACAGAGCAGAAAATCAATAAAATAATGGGTGGTGAAGGTGGCTTGGGAGCGGGTGATCAATCAGATTTCTATTGGATTTGTCAATGACTGTCCTTAGCTGTAACTTCCTCTTGTGCCAGGAGTGATCTCAGGAAATGCCATGAGATGGAGTTAGTGGATATTATTGCAATGACCCTGGGGTACACTTTTGATGATATGAGATCAGACCAAAAGGAAATATTCTCATGACTGTGATGATCAGTTGCTTGTGGGCCGCCGAGGATCCCAAGAGCAAACTTTACGCCATCACTGTCTCAGATGATCTCAGTGACTAAATCTGATTAATTCAGAATAGACAGCAAGCTCTAAATAGCAGCAAAGACTTTGTTCTTGTCTTGGCACAGAGGAGTCTAGCAAAATAGAGGAAGACTGCATGTGTGCGGATGTGTTTCCACAGTAGTCCTGGACATTACCTTCATTTGGGCAACTTGTGACGCTAATGCGCAGTCTGAAATGCAGCTCTTCCCCCCAAGGCTCCCCCACAGGTGTCGGAACGCAGGATCCCTGCTCGAAGGTGACTCCTGTTGGCAAAGTCATGCTGACGTCGCCCCTGGGAGTCTGGATGTGGAGAGAGGAGTCTCCACCTGTCACGATCACATCTGCGGGACTTTTGGCGACGTCTTTCCTGGAGAGCAGATGTGAGCAAACAGTTTATGCACATGAAATACACTTACTTGTTTCCTGTACTGTACTGCGGGAGGAAGTCGGAGTACGCGGCGAAAACTCACGCAAGCGCGGGGAGAACATGGAAACTCCACACAGAAAGGCCCCAGGCTCAACCTGCAAACCTGCCGCAAGCGGAGTTGAACCTGGAATCTTTTTGCTTCCCTCCACAAAATATATTTTGAAGTATTGCACTGAATCATTTTGTAGTCTTGGTTCTTGATACTTAGTGCATAGTAAGTGAACAATGAGCAAATATCCCCAAAAACTTGGCAACACCAGTAATTAATCAAGGTCTCAATACAGTGACTAATGAGTCAGCCATTAGAGCAGAACATAGACTACATAAATATATGATTAAATGTGGCATTAATAATTTCTAGACTCTATAATAGAGAAAAAAATCTACCGTTTTATCTGTCAAGTACTCTTGGTGGGTGAAACTAAATATATAAATAAGAGTCCAATGGCTGTTCCAATGTTCTCTGCATCACTGGGCCCACTTAAGTAGAGAACTAATATAAATAATACTACTACAGACACAAAGTCCACCTCCACCTCCTGCTGAGTGCTGCTGTCTCAGCTTTAGGAAGTGCTGAATAATGACTGAGCTGCCTGAGAGAAGCACTGTTTTTACTGAGAAACAAACGGGATGCAGAGTGAGCAATTTCTCTGGTTTTAAGGATGTACTTCAAGGGAGTTTATTCCATTTTGAAACTTTTTTTTTTTTCTTTTTTTCATACAGAGTTGATGGTACACAGTCCTACTCCGACTGGTTGGTCGGCGGCTTTAATATCAACACGTCTGGGGAGAAAAACTTTGCCTCTGCTGGTCTTCACAGATGTTTCAGCCCAGAATTAGTTGTGTGTAAAAAGTGGTTTGTTTCTGCTGCTGTGCAGTCATGTACAGACTTACCTCCACACTAAACATCCAGTGCTTTGGGAGTGAGGAGAGGACCAGGGCTCATTTTACTGCCTGTTAAATCTCATTAGCCCCATCTGGTGAAGTTGGAGGTGAACTACACCCATTTACAACAAGCAGAGGTAGAGGTGCCCCCATCAAAGCCTAAGAGGACAAACCACTGTGGCTCTGATCTTTGTCCCTATTGATTACATGTGCAGATAATTATTGGTAGCAATAATCTGAACATTTCTTTATTCATGTAGGATTTAACATAAAAAAGAAAAAATACATTACAGGTATGAACTTATAATACTATTAACTTTGTTTTACTACACTATATGATACTCTACTATACTATACTATACTGAATACTCCTTTATGTGTACTTACTTTTTTTTTTTTTTTAAATGTAGAAGTATCAGCAGCAAAATGTACCCAGTGTGTCAAAAATAAAAGTTCCCATTGTGCAGAGGTTAGTTAGTTGGTCAAGGTGGGATCTTCTCTTCTCTTGTTGTGTAGTTTAATCTACAATAATGCATCTGATTCTATGAAATGATTTGCATGTAAAAGCTAAATCTGAAAAATAACTGTGGCTGTTAAATTAAAAAAAAATGTTGGAGTAAAAAAAATGGGCCACAAAATTCACTTTGAAATGCAGAAGAGTAGAAGTAAACGTTAGCATTTAATGGAAATATAAAATATAAAACAGTGGGGAGATTTAAAAAGCAGTAAGATAAAAGGTGGTTCATATTAAAGCGACATGTGGCTCCAAAGAATCCGCAGCATCAGACCTCATCCATTGGGCTAAGTTAGCTAATGCTATTAGCTAGCTTAGCTTGCATTGTAAACTTGCCAAACAACAGAGTAATAATGTGTCCTAACTGTAGCTGTTTATGTAGTCAGCTATTAAAATACTTACCCGACAATAAGTAGTCCGCTCTGACGCCTTTTTCTCAGCTCCAAAAAGACTCCAACTCCATGTGTTTTGGTTTGCATCTGCGAGTCCGCCATCCAGGCAGCGTGGTACCCAGACAAGAGGAGACAATTAGCTAAATACTGATCCAAACTCGGTGCGGCTGGATGAGCGTTTACAGCATCAAGGCATCCAAAGAGAAACAAACGTAAGAGCACATCTATCTGCTGTGGTAGAAACCAGAGGTTGGTGTCATGTCCGCAGCACGACGCTTCAGATACACCGGTGTCAAGTTCACTATGGTAAGAGGGGAGCATCCGGTCAGACATTTCAAAATAAAACAATATTAAATAATCCTTTGACAGGAAGTGAAATGTTCTGATAAATGTTTGGTGTCTGGGCCCTCCTTAATCAGCACATTATCATCTACTGTGTATGTTAGAGAGTAAACATAAGTGTATGATTTGTTTTAGATTTTACTCAAGCTGTCTTCAAGTGATGGCAGGTATTCTGCACTTTATTTTTTTTGTCATCTATAGAGTGGGATTTGCAAAAAAAAATCTTTTTTCCCCTTAGTATTAGCTACATACGGTGTCCAAATATCTATCTGAGGTTGTACAAATGTTTATGGTTGCTTTCAGTTGTAATGCTGAGAGCTTTCTCAAAGCGTTGTGTTTCTCTGTCATATTCATGTTCTATCAGACAGAGCTACAAGATTAGTTAATAATCCATAACCTGCCTTAGTTAATATTATAACTTTATATTTTATATTTTAGCAAGTATTTCAAATGACCAAAACCAACTGAGATTTAACAAAATGCCTGGTTGGTCATCGAGCTGTGATCATTCCCAGGAGTGACTGACACAAATTTAGTAAAAATCCGTTTTGTTACGGGGGTTTTAAACATTATTTGTCAGTATTATTTTGACTAAAAGTGTGTGAATGAACTGTTCATGAGAATGCACGTTTTGAAAGACTGAAGGCAGGGCGGGGTTTATTAGAGTTTAACAGGTGGACTCTGAGGTAACTTTAATAAGAATATTATAAACAATAACATATACGAAGATGTGAAAATGTTGTAATCAGAGTTATTATAGTTATGTGTTTTCAATTTGCTTTGAATTTTTTAATTTCTTTTTTAATTTCAGTTTTCAGGTCAGGTCAATTTAGTTTATTTTCAGTTTCCAGAGTGGGTTTGGGGTTTCATTTTGTTTTTTATTCGATAAAAGTTTTTTGTTTTAGTTTAGTTTTCATTATGTCCAGAATTAGTTTTTTATTATAGTATGGGGGTATTTGTTAAGTACAGATTTAAGAGGGGTCGAATTGGTATTACAACATACAAACAGAACACTTTGTGAAGGCACTTAACTCACAGTCAAGAAGACATCCCACTTTCAATAAACAGATGCATCATTGCAGCATTTTTTTTTAAAGAAAGCTCTTATTTTGAAGGCTTTGCAGATAACTTCCGGGGCTCGTTGCTGTAACATCACGTGACTTCACAGAGCCGAGAGGCGGAAGACGGCGGCAGTTGGACGCTATGGTTGGACGTACGGCTCGTCTGCAGTGCAGTCTGGGAGCTGTCAGTCGTCTCGCTTTGTATCTGGGAGCCACTGACGCGCTCATCACTGTTTATTTACACGCTAAGAGAAATGAGAATATGTACAATATAAAAAGCTTCTGTATACCTCCGAAGCCTTCTTGTCAAGGGACCTGAGCGGGTGACATCGGTGCCGGGCCCTGCATCTCCATCATTTAAACAACCTGCTACCAACGTTCGCTAGCTAGCTAAGTCAGTCACATCATTGACGCTGTCAGCCGTTTTTTACACGGCCAACTGGGCTCAAGATTGAATGACAGTCGCTGGCCTGTATCCCACAACGGTAAGTTTTTGTATCACGTTGAATATTTGATGTTTTAAAGCGCTACGAAACGCTACGTTAGCTGAAGTCACCTCACCTGGGTTAGCTAGTGACAAGGTAGCTGTTAGCTCCAGCTAGCAATTACAGGAACATTTCCTGTCTCTCTCTCTTCCTCACACACACGAATTATAGCGGCAGTAACGTTTTAATCCCCATAAGACTTTGCGAATATGCCTCAGCTATATCAATCTTCTTTTACCAGTATTTTCCCCACATGACGTTAGCGTAAGCAGCAACTGTTTGGACGTTTAACGTAGCCTGCCCCACAGTTACCGTGTTGTTAACACTTTACATCCACACTCGTGTTTGTTTATGTCAGTGAGAGCAAAACTGACAGCTGTCACACACAAACTTGGCTTTTCCCTGAATTTCCAGCCTCGCCCCTGCCTCACTTCACTATCTGGACTGCTAAATACGATCTCATACGTCCTGGAAAAACATGCCACATGACTCCTTTCACTTTTATGTGCAAGTCTGCCAAGAGATACATAAGGATGTCACAGCAGGGAGAGCACAGGAGTGATCAGTAATATCACTCAGTAAATAGATGCAGTGTGTTTGAGGTTTGCTGATACGGTTTCCAGGGACGTTTAAAGAGTCATCAATAATGTTATCAGTTCCACATTTCCTGCTGTGATAAGGCACAATGGCTACCATGAAGAATTGCCTTCAGGACTGAGTCGCTGAGAGCATGTGGTGTGAGGTGTGTTCGTGTGCTAGTAAAACTCCACATAAAAGAGAACATGTAGCTGCTCGTAACCGCTTGTTTATCAGCCTGAATGACACTGTGTGCCTTCTGTGTGGGAATCTGCTGCCTGGATTGTCATTCCTTTAAGATAAATGCTTTTCTCTCCGAATGATTGCGTTGTAGGAATAACATCAGATTCACTGCGTGACAGTGGATGACTTTATTTTAGGTCATTCTATGATTAGGCACATCGGTATTTTTGCTTCATTTCCAAATATGTAAAACAAAGATAGCTGCAACCGATTTGTGTGACTCAGTGTATTAAAATGGTTCCAGCTACACCCGGCAGATGTTGGATCACATACTGGCTGATGAGCTTTGACTTTTTTTTTTCTTCATGGTCAAGTGTGAAGATGACAACAACTCCTAATGAGTGTGTATTTTTGGATTTTGTCTTTCATTGCAGGTGTGATGTACATATGTGTGCCTGGTGTTTTCCATTAGCGTACTAACCACCCAGGAGGATGAATGCAGAGGAAGTGGAGCTGCTCGGCGACTCCAAGTACAGGAACTATGTGGCAGCAGTGGACAAAGCCCTCAAGAACTTTGAGTACTCCAGTGAGTGGGCAGACCTCATCTCTGCACTGGGTAAACTCAACAAGGTAATGATTTCAGACAGGCCACAGCTTCACACACACACTGCACCAGATTACACACGATGCAGAGAAGGCAGACGGCGTTTTGTTTCAGTGAGCCCCCATATCACGATAAGAGACGCACAAATATCTGAACACGCGTTTCATTTAATCTTGTGCTCTTGTGTGAAGTACACAGATAAACATCCTGCGTACATTGTTTTCTGCGCACGTCTCCATTACTATCATCCATTGTTTTCCACATCCCGTCTCAGGTTTTGCAGAACAATGCAAAATATCAAGTGGTTCCCAAGAAGCTGACAATAGGCAAGCGACTTGCCCAATGCCTCCACCCCGCCCTGCCCAGCGGAGTCCACCGCAAGGCCTTGGAGACCTACGAGATCATCTTCAAGATCATCGGACCCAAGAGGCTGGCCAAAGACCTCTTTCTCTATAGGTGATACTGCAGCACCACTAGCTGTGTACAAGAACCTTTTCAGCTAGATCTTGACATCTTTCATATGTTTTTTTTTTTTCATCACTGCAGCTCTGGGCTCTTCCCTTTACTCTCCAATGCCGCTATGTCTGTGAAGCCTGTGCTGCTGGGACTCTATGAGACCTACTACTTACCCCTGGGAAAGACCCTGAAACCAGGCCTGCAGGGGCTACTGACTGGGGTACTGCCTGGTCTGGAGGAGGGCTCAGAGTATTACGACAGGTGAGAGGAGCAGGAACGGAAAGAAAAACACTTTTAATCCGGACGTTGGAACAGGCCATTAGCAGAAAACATTTTACAGCACAATGTGAAAGGGAATTGATTTTACATTGTATAAATGATACATGAGATACATGAGTCATTGGAAGACTAATGCCAAAGACGTCTGTCTCTAAGACAAAACCTAGTCCGTTGCACACTTGTTTATCGTTTGATGGTTATAGTAGTTTTGTCATATGTAATGCTCTTTTTTTTTTTTTTTTATTGTCATATACTTGATGTAGTTGACAAAAGCTGGGAAGTTATTGTGAGGTACTATAGTTCCCCTCGCAGGCCGCAGAGGGCGCTGAGGTTACAGGTTTAGCCGCGGTGACATCATTGGCCTTGGGTGCTGCCTCATAGGACTTTGTCATGGCAGGCTCTTTAACTTGTTTTGGCAGGAAAAGCACAGATGTGACTGGTGGAATTAACACCAGCACCGTTAGATTTAAGTGTCCCAGTTTGTGATGCCAGATGCAATTAATGTTATTAGCAACACCTGTGCTTTTCCTGGTACCACGTCAAAATGTCTGCTGTGAAAAAGGCCAGTTTGTACACGGCCAACTTGTTTTCCATTTAAGTTTCTACTACATATGTTGTAGTTTTATTACTTGTACTTCAGATATACGTTATTTTACATCCTTCCATCGAGTTTATTTCGCTTCTGTCAAATTGCAGAGGTGAACAGAAGGTTGCATTATTTTCATAACCTCCTGTTGCCGTTTCCTGTTACTGTTTGCTCTCTCAGTTGCTACACAGACGACATTTAAGTTTCTTTTATATGTTAAAGCTAAAGTCTTATCAGCCTAAAACACAATAGTGTCCCGTCTGTTCTGACTGAGATTTCGCAGATTGATTGCATTTACCTAAATGTAGTATTAGTCATAGATACTGGAAACAAATCCTACTCAGGTAATATCAGTTAGTTAATGGCAAATTAAAGCTTCACAGTGAGAGCCAAATGGTCCCTTAAACAGCAGTGAGTCAGTGCTCTGTTCCTAAAAAGCTCACCAGCACTGGATTGTATCTATCTGTCTCCCCAGTGTCTTTTGCTTACTTACTAATTAGATGAGTGTGCTGATAAGTGATGTTACATCATGGAAGGGCAACTCAGCAGCCCTTCCACAGCATTTAGCTGTAGACCAAAGAGCTCTGAAGCCTGTGCATCACTCTGCAATGCTGGTGTGTTCACTCTGTCCTGTCTGTTTTCCATAGAACCAACACCCTGTTGGAGAAAGTGGCTGCAGCCGTGGAGCAGTCGGCCTTCTACAGTGCCTTGTGGGGCAGCATCCTGACCAGCCCTGCTGTGCGTCTCCCTGGGGTGTCCTTTGTTCTGCTGCACCTCAATCGCAAGCTCTCCATGGAGGACCAGCTCTATGTCATGGGCAGTGACATCGAGCTCATGGTACACACGAGTGCACTGCAACATAAACGTCTCTTGTCCAAAACACTAAATGACAGAATGACTTGCCCCTAAACCACAAATGTTACTTACCCCATGAAATTTTATATGGGTCTTTAACTAACACTGCTCAGCAACGTATTTTGCTGAGCAGGTGAAATGTTTGAATGCCAATAACATTTAGTTAAAATCGCAATATTACCAAAACCAAGTAGTGTTTGATGCTCAGAGGGGCCATAAAGCCACGTCGAGTGTCATGTTGTGACCTGTTCAAATCAATTTCCATTGCAGGTTTAACTCTAATCACTGTGTCACTTTAAATAGGCTAACAGTGCAGTGTTGTACATAATATAATGTAATGTACACAGGTAGTGTGTGTGTCTCTGTTCTCACCAGGTGGAGGCAGTGAGCACCTCCGTCCAGGACTCAAGTGTGTTGGTTCAGAGGAGCACGCTGGACCTGATCCTCTTCTGCTTCCCCTTCCACATGAGCCAGGTGAGGAAAGCTGTGTGTCTGAGGTGTGTTAACTGCAGTATGGTAACGATGTGTGTGTCTGTCTCTAACTGGCTGATATTGGTATATCAAGCTATCTGTGTATAAGATAGTATTAGTATTATGCTGGTGACACAGGAGGCTGAAACTTCTTTTCAGCGCCCACGAGGCAAAGCACGACCATATTTTGTTGCTCAACGTGAGCAAATCTGGCCAGAAAACACACAGATAACGTATCATAAATTATGCTTGATTTTCCTTCCGCTCTCCCTCAAATTTTGCTTCCACATAATAAAATTTCAAGATCTACTGATCCACTACATTTATCGTATGTCGTATGACTGCAGATTGTAATTGTGCTTTTTAAATGATATACGTATTCCACATGTACGTCAGCTGTGTCTAAACAGGGGGCGACAGAGACGACACACACACACATGCACACACACAAGAGCAGAATCGCTAGTTGACCAGTGAGGAGAAATGCACCTCTGGTGTGAACAAGCTGCCTACGGCTCACCTGAAAATTGACATATCACAATGCTTCATGGTGCTTCTGCCTCCTCCCAGCGTTAGTATTGTCATTGTTGTTATGTCATTTCAGGATTTTTATTTTTGTGTGTGTGTGTGTGTGTGTGTGTGTGTGTGTGTGTGTGTGTGTGTGTGTGTGTGTGTGTGTGTGTGTGTGTGTGTGTGTGTGTGTGTGTGTGTGTGTGTGTGTGTGTGTGTGTGTGTGTGTGTGTGTGTGTGTGTCCTTTTTGTCTTTTCCTGTGTCTTTGTGTGATGATGATGGGGCCACAGTGGTGATTCATGTTGCTTGCTTGTTAAATCCTTCACCTCAAAACTTGTCTGGACCTGTCAGGGCAGGGACGCAGCTCTTATCCGACTCAGTACTGTGTGTGTGTGTGTTTCTCTGTATTTATGCATCTATGTGTGAAAGGGAGAGAGAAACGGTCACCAATGCTCTGCTCTGGTCTGTTCTGCTGTGTTCAGGCGACTCGCCCTGACATGATCCGGATCCTGTCGGCAGCCTTGCATGTGGTTTTGAGAAGAGACATGTCCCTCAACCGCAGACTCTACGCCTGGCTGCTGGGTGCGAAATACACACAAACACACAACACTGGTATTCAGATGTACCAGGGTTCCCACTCATCGTGTCATGTGTGGAATGGCTTTTTATAGGAGTTATAGACATTTACATGGGAGCCCTTCAAATCTTTGAAGACACAATTGTTCTGTTTTGTGATTTTCGTAGACACTAAGACACTAAGTGTGCGTTGTTGTTTTCCATTTTATTTTTTTCTGTTCTGTGGAACATACACTAGACTTATATTTGCTGTGGTTGTTGTCTTACTGTAATTTCTCTTGTTTGCAACTCACTGTGGATGAACATGCTGGTAAGTGTCTGCATGGCTAAAGACGGCCACTCAGGCTTACACACTTCTCCAAAGCAACTCGCAATGATTGCAACATTAAAGTATGTCAACAAATTACCAGAAATGATAAGGAACAAGAGCGTGGATTAAAGGCAGAGGTCGTCAGCTAGGATAAACACAGCTGTGTGATTCTTACTTCAGTTGTTAGCCAGTGTCTTCGCATCTCAGAGGGTTTCTTTTTCGCAATGAATGTGATATTGAAGATTAACAGGCCCTACCACTCTGAGTCTGGCAAAGCCTCTATAGTGTGAAGCTGTCCAAGACATACTTTACTACACCATGAACTGAAATGTGTGTGATGTTGACAACAGTCATTAGGACTGTACAAAGAAGAAAGAAAAAGAGGAGGATTAACTGGAAGACACGCATCATTTAGCTCAATTTGCTTCATTCTGGATAAGTGCTTTGCTTCTTGTGCTTGAATATGCTGGATGTACATCTGAGTGTCTGTGTGATGATAGATGTCTTTTGTTTTTTGAAGGTTTTGATAACAACGGGGTGAGAATAGGTCCCCGCAGCACTCGGCAGAGCAACCCAGAGGAGCACGCTAGCCACTACTTCAACACCTTCTCTAAAGACATGTTAGTCCAGGTGAGGCTTCAAGCTAAATGCAAATAGGTCACCAATTAAAAGTGGTTCCTATGTGTGAACTTGGCTTCCAAAAAATATCTGAATCAGATGTCTCCTGAGATGAAACGTGTATATGTGTGCAGAGGGGGAATGCGGTGTGTGTGTTGGTTGGGGTTCATCCTCAGTTTGGCAGATCTGGCCCTTATCCACCCCTTTAATCGTTCTCCTGTCACTCCTCCCACATCCTCCCTGAGGTTTGCATTTATGTCCTGCCCCCGTCTCCTATTCCCAGTTGCCTTCCCTTTTGAAGACAGTTCCCAGGTCTCACACACACACACACACACACACACACACATATGCACAGACACACTTGTGTAATCTGTCCTGCCACTCTCAAAACAGCCTTTGTCCTCCTGGCACATGATGAGCTCAAGTGCTCCGGGGGTCGGAACAGGGGGCACACAGAGCAACCAGGAGGAGAAGTTTTGTTTTTGAATTTTTTGTCTTTGTTTTTTCCGTTTTTGTTTTGCTTTTTGTTTTTTGTTTGCTCTTCTGCCATCTGCTCTGAGGTAGTTTTTGGAGCTCCCTCCATTGGGAGAAGTTTGGTACTACTGAGACCGTCTGTTCCTGGCATCAGCCCATTATGTGGCAGACGGAGCGTGAAACATACACAAAAAAAGAAAAAAGAAAATGAAAGGGGACTCAATGCAGATATTTAATTGGTTCTGCCAAATATTATAGAAAATTAAAAAAGCAAACTAAAAAACAAATGAAAGTAGCCTCTGCTGTCTCAAAAGTGGCCCAGAAGTTTACAGATATTTCCTGTTCTGTGTCCAGGCAATGGTGGGGATCTTACAGGGAAAGGCACGTGGCGGTGAAGAGGAAAGCATCCTCATGCACGACCTCAAGCCATTTCGCATCCTCATCAGTCTGCTGGACAAACCAGAGCTTGGTAACTGCTTTATCAATATGTATATATATATATATATATATATATATATAGACAGCAACCACCTAGTTAGTGTTGTAAATGTATTAATAAGGATGCATGTCACACAAGCAGCCCGCCACATGGACTTAATTCAATGCACCCACTGTGCATGTCTTTCTTTAGGTCCAGCAATCTTGGAGGATGTTCTGATCGAGGTGTTTCGGACTCTTCACACACAATGCCGTACAGAGCTGGACCTCCAGAACCAGAGTCCATTCAGTAAAGACCACACACACCTCAGCAGGTCAGTCCAGTCCACCTCTTGCTCATTTGTGCCTTTTAGACATCACACATGATAAAACTGAAATGAAGTCCATAATGAAAGTTTGGTTGTTGCACCATCAAAGAAAAATAATGGAAAATGGGTAAATCTTCAATGTAGAAATAGGAAAATGGATGCAATTAGAGATTAGAAGGGTGTGAAATATACATTCATAAGACATGGAGGGACACTTTACATTTAAGTTAAGTAAATGTTGCCTTGTAAATTGTGAAATGTTTGTAATTTTGCATGATTTAAAAAAAAAAAAAAAAAAAACTTTATGGCATTATTATGGATGTTTATGTTAATTTATAAACCCATACAAACCGTGAATAACATGATGCTAATTTCTCAGTAAACTACGAGAGAACAAGAAGACGGCAGAACTGATTAAAACAGCCAATCTCCTGTTCAACTCGTTTGAGCCGTACTACATGTGGGACTACATCGCTCGCTGGTTTGAGGAGTGCTGCAGGTTTGTATATTCAAATCTGTATGTGCATAAATGCTCAAATGGCCACTTTGACACACACCTCACTAGTAATGGAAACATTGTGAGTCGACGAGTAAATACCAGAGGGTGAATTCTGGAGAAAACCACAGTCATGTTTCTGAATCCTTATCCTACCAAAGGTTTGGTTTTTAGGAAGAGTGGAGGACATGTCACTGGTGTTTTACATCATCAACACTGAAGCTACCTGATAACCATCAAACCTTAATCATGGAGAATATAACTGTGTTGCAGGAGGACACTGAACAGCAGCACACGTGCTCCACGGCATGCTGGGAGCTTAGATCCTCCTGAGCTCTCATTGGTGGAGTTCTGTCAGCTGGTCGATTTCCTGCTGGATATTGTTTCCTTGGTGAGATGCTTTCTGTCTGTCTGTCTGTCTGTCTTTACGTATTTCACTCAATATTTCTTTCTTCCTCTGTTTTCATACTTTTCTTTGTATGCCTTTCTCGTCTGTCTGTCTGTCTTTGTCTTTCTGTATCTTTCTTTGTCTGTCTGTCTGTCTTAATTTATGTATTTCACTCATTCTCATTCTTTCTTTTGTTTTTATACTTTTAGTCTTTTTATGCCTTTCTATGTTTCTTTTTCTTCCTTTCTCTTCTGTCTGTCTGTCTGTGTCTTTCTTTTTTCTTCTGTCCTTGTTTGTATCTTTCTTTCTCCCTTTTGGCTTTGTCTTTCGTTTCTATGTCATCTCTCATTTTCTTTCTTCCGCTTTCTGTCTATGGTCTGACGCCACTATGACTTTCTTTTGTTATGAAACACCTACTTCTTTCATTCATTCTTTTTCCCTTCACACTTTCATGCTGTTTATATAATATTTGTGTATCTTTTTCTCTTCAGTGTTTCTTTTTTGCTAATTTATTTTCTGTTTTTGTCATTCAGTCTTTCTCCCTTTCACTTTTCATGTTTTCTCAAAATGTTCCTCTTCGTTTTTGTATCTTTCTGCTACACTCTTTCTTTTCCTTCTCTTCATTCCCTTCTGTGTTTTGTTCTGTTTTCACTCTCTCTTGGCTCACACACCTCGTTTTTAAATCCACTACGTTCCCAGTATGTTACAAGTGCCCTCTGTGAACATTGACAATTTGGCCTTCAAGTTGTCAGATTTATTGTCCAACTCCATTTTTGAATCCAGTTCTGGGATGTTATGGCCACCAGTAGGGTGTGTGTGTGCGTACCTCCTCTCTCTCCTCTGTCTGTGTGTATGTGTGCAATCTGTACACAGGTTCAAAAATACCTGTGCGTAGCCTCCCTGCCAATAATATTGTTTGCATCCTCTTAGAAATATGCTTGTCTGTACAGCATTTCCAATCTGAATAGTTTGGAAATTTCCCACTCTTTTATGACCCTGTTTAAATGCTTGTTTCTGTGTGTGTTTGAAAGAGTGTGAGAAAGAGAACCTTGTGTTGTGTGTGTGAGAGTGTGTGTGTGTGTGTGTGCGTGTGTGCGTGTGTTTCTGCAAACTGAGTGTTGCGTGGCCTGTGCTCTGCTTGCTCCTGTCTGTTCAAACTATCTGCTCTTTCTCCTTGAAGCCTACTAGAAGCATGAGGGTAATCTGCCAGGTAAAGTACTGCTCTTTCCTGCTTTTTCACCTCACCCTGCTTCACTGAGGCTACGATAACATTTCTGCAATGTCCTGCCAACATCCCTCAGGCCATCTTTGTTCCTGCCCTGCTTTGAGTGACCATTTCAGACTGACTGACTGACTGACTGACTGTCACATTTTCATGCCAAAAGAGATCCAGAGCAAGAGGTGGAAACAGTCATTACATGTGGTGTTTGGTTTGGATCTTGCGAAAATGAGATCTCTGCTCAGTGTGTATGTGCTTTTCTGTTAAGCATGCATGCAGTTATATGCTATTGCAGTGCTCACATATTTGTAAGAAATATGACAAATTTAATTTACCTCATGGTATAATGCTCATTTTATGATTTGGTTGTCATTTTTTGCTGTTTTCTTTTGTTTCATAAAAATGTTTTTTGTTGAGTTAAAAAATAAATCACACCCACGACACAATGCAGAGGCCATTAAGTCAAATATGGAGAAGAGAAGGCTGTGCACATTTATATGCAGTATGTTTAATGATAAAGTTATCATTAAACACTTGAGTTGGATGTAAGTGTGCAGAGTCTTCTTTTTTTGAAGGAAAGGTAAAATTGTATTCTATTTTTTTCTTAACCAACGTACAAAAACAAAAATAGAGGAGGTCAGAGGTCTGTCTTGATAAATGGTCTGCAGCGGATTTTGCACCATAACTTCCATAATTTATATTTTTAGACTGAAACTGACTGTAGGAGATATTGTTTCATCCTATAATTCAACAGGAATTACTTTTTCCCGTTGACAACCAGAGGGAAAAGAGAGGGAAGGGATAATTCTGAATGTAATGTGTATTTTATAACGCTTAAGCAAGCTGGATTACATCAGTCATTTTGAAGACTTTAATAAAAGTCCAACGACAGCTTAGTTAAGCTAACAGTTACCACCAGGTTCACCTCCTTCCACTTACCCACTAATTACACATTAAGTCCTCACCTCCCCTCACTTCTGTTTCTTCCAACATTACCAGGAGACCTACATAGAGATCCAGACAGAGCATCTTCCTCAGCTGCTGTTGCGTATGGTGGCAGCTCTGACTTGCCACCTGCAGGCCCTGGGCCTCGGGGAGCTCACTCACTGCCTTCGTCTCTGCTCCAAGATCCTCAGCAAAGTGCAGCCACCGCTGGTGTCGCCTCTGGCCCTGCCCTCGGGCCCCCAGGCTCAGGGCCTCTCCAGTTCCTGCAACAACCCCTCAAACTCAGCAAGGGATAAAAGCAGAGACAAGGAGGACAAACGGGTGAGGAAAACTATTTAAAACATTCCATATAAAGGACAATACTCCTTTTTATCGAAATAGATATTAATTGGAAAGTGTTAAATATTACGTTCTTCCCACCACTTTAATCAATTATTTAATGTGATCAGAGTAGCTGATTGCCACACTGGTCAGTTAGAAATTAAAATTGTTTACAAGCACCAAAACAGAGTGGCTGTTGCTATGCCAGCCTCTGGCTTTGAAAAGCCAGCTGATAATTCTGTCCCGTTGCTGCCTCAGTCAGAGCAAATCCTTGTTTGACCCACTTGACCCTCTTCCACTACAAAGTTACAGTCCAAAAATGCATCTGTTCAGGCTCTGGTGGTGTGCCCTGGTCCCTGAACAGGGAGCCCTCCGGTTGTTGTTGGCTCCTGCCAGCCTCCTGCCCTGTGCTGCCGTTGGCTGAGTGGTCTCACGACTCACCCTGCCATCCAACACTCCCTCGGCACAAGACATTTGAAGACTTGTACAGAACAAATGCCTCGTTTGGCTGTCCTGGTCCTCCTGGTCCCTGTCCAGCAACCTGGTAGTTTAAGTGTTTGAGAGCTCAGTGAGCCATGATAAAACTTCAGTCAGTCGGTCCCATGCAGGGATAGAAAGGGGCTGTAGAGACTGAGGTAAGCCCACGAGGGCCAGAAGAGAGGACAAGCAGAGAGACAGAAGATGGTTAACCAACAGCTGAGCCCTGTTCGCCTTTTCTCTAGACTAGCCATGGATGTCTCCTGGGTGAGCCATATCCATCAGAGTGGAAAACATTTCACATACATCCACTGAATGCTATAACATCCCCACCCCCCACCCTGAGGGGCATATAGAGAACGTGCTATGTAACGTGCCATCTGAGTCCAGGCTCCACAATGTGCATGCCGCCTCAATCAAAATGCACCCCAGAAAGCCCCAAGGCTCCCACAGACGGACTGTGACAAAGAACTGTGCGAACTTAAGTCTGTCAGTCTGTCTGCAGTAGGATGCTAGCTTGGTCTACAGCTCAGTCACATGTCCCTCAGGTCAAAGCCAACAGCTGTGTATATATACAGCCTCACTGTACGATCACCTGTGTACAAGACACAGAACAGCGCAGCGATGAGGATGATGCACTGAGAGACCTCCACTGCTAACACTAATAATTAGACATGCATTTGCCAAATCATTTACTGAATAGATTACAGATTTTTTACTGAATGAATTATAGATGTGGCATAATTGTACAGGATATGGAAAGTCCTCTGCCATTGTATCTATCTATCTAGTCTGTCTAATCTATCTAATCTTATATTCCAATACATGTTGTAATGAATTGCATTTTCTGGAAATTTAAGAAAGTAAGTGTTTCTAGATTATATTCTAGATATTCCAGATAGGAATTCTGTTTTTGATAGAATTAAATACCTGACAAATTAACGCATGTGCTGGATGCGAAAATACTGCTATAAAGCAGTGCATTGCCTACAATGGCTCTGTATAGTCAGATATTAACGGAAAGGATTTTTCGGTGTAAAGGGTATGGCAAAATACAGTACATATAAATGTAGAATTTAACTGCTAAATCAATAATATGTTTCCCATTTGATCACAACTACATCAGAACACATTAATAAAGGGCACTCAGTGAGTGCAGACTTCCTCCAAGGCCAAAGTCCAGTCTTCTATGATATGGCCCATGCCACAACCTTCCTCCAAGTTTCATGAAGGTGAAAGTTTTCCCATAATCCTTCTGTGAAACAGATATACAATCTGTACCGAAACATAAACTTCTTGGTGGAGGTGATAAGTAGCTCTATTAAAGGACCTGTTCATCAATTTAGGAGTACTGGCAGCTTGTAGTCCTTTGTTTTAGATTTTGTTGGCGTGTGTGGTGTCCTACAACCTACAATTGATTGATGTCTCCCTCACGCTCCTGCTAGTTTTGTTGCACCATTGTTGTTCGTAGAGATTGATGACATCATGTAATTCCTAGTACAGCTCCTCCCAAATTGAACCTGGCTAGAGGTCAACCAGTGTGACCTTTATTTATCATCACTCTTTGCTAACCCTCCTTCATCAACTATCCTCCTCCGTCCTCCTGCAGACTCTGTCCGCTACTCTGGAGCTACGTGGCAGTGGGGAGGTGTTTGAGGATGGGGAAAACCCTCCCAGCAGTCGCTCGTCAGAAAGCGGCTTCACAGACTTCATTCAGTACCAGGGAGATGGCACAGAGGAAACGGAGCGAACCCCTCATCCCCAACCAGCGGTCAAAACTGGCCGTCGCTCCTCTGGCCCACCTCAGACCAAGCCTCTGGACAAACCAGTCATGCAGTGCTGCCTGGAGCACTTCCAGCAGTTTCTCTCCCGACTCATCACCTTGTATATTACCCCTGGGCAGGTGGGCAAAGCTGAGGGTGAAAGAGGCGAGGTCATGCAGTTGGGGCCCCTGGTTTCAGAGGGCTCCCAGCGCAGTAATCACGTGGAGTCATGCTCAGACTCAGGGTTGGTCCAGAGGGAATGTGTTGCTGCCTTCAGTGCTGCCTGCCAGCTCTTCCTGGAATGCTCCAGTTTCCCAGTCTACATCGCAGAGGGCAACCTCAAGTCCTCACCCGCACAGGAAGAGCAGTTTGGTAAGTGCCAGAAGCACTCAGTGATGGAAAATTAAGGGGTCTCTATTTTTTAGTTGGTACATATGGTGTGCAAACTATTGCTCTGCTTAAACTGTAATGAGCACTTCCAAAGCTGAAGACCAACGGGCGGTAATAAAGTGTGATAATGACTCTCTGTTTTGATATGCGTACTGTGGGAGTATATGCACAGAGGGTAAACATCTAAAGCTGTTCTACAGCTTTTAAAGGTTTGATTTATTGCCATTAAATACTTACTATCCACCCTGCTTCAATACAGACAGTGAACAGGTCCGTCTGCCAGTGTGGCTGCAGACCCTGATGGATGCCTGCTGCCTGGCCAGTGACTTCAGCCTGCAGGGCGTGGCCATTTCCCTGCTCATGGACCTCGTGGGACTCACCCAGTCGGTTGCCATGGTGACCGCAGAGAGCGTGGCATCTGGCGGCAGCTCCGAGTCCGCCCAGCCCATGAGCCCCAGCCAGGGTCGAGTAGCTGTTGTCATAAGGCCACCACTCACTCAGGGAATCCTAAAATACATCGCTGACAAGACAGACTTCTTCAAGGTAGAGATCTCATTTTAGGTTACAGTGGAACTATCAGTGGATTTCTTTTCTTTAATGGTCTTGTTTAATTTCCAATCTTTTTCCCCAGAGTGTGGCTCTGATCCTGTGGGACCAGTTGAGTGAGGGAACGCCTCAGCACCATCAGCGCAGTGTGGAGCTCTTCTACCAACTCCACAACCTGGTGCCTTCCTCCAGCATCTGTGAGGACGTCATCAGTCAGCAACTCATGCACAGAGACAAGGTTAGTACAGTAGGAACTTTACATCCCAGGCAACACCCATAAACAAAAGTTGTTTAAAAAAACAAAATAAAGCTCAGACACCGTTTTCTTTCAGAGAATTCGGCTGGAGGCCCATGTGAAGTTCTCCGTGCTGTGGCATTTGACACGAGATTTGAACATGACCAAGTCCTCTCCTTTTAATCGCACATTTGACAGGTTGGTAGGATGGCCTCAGAAATGGTGCCGCATTTATTTGAAGGGATTTTCCATTACCACAGTTGTGTTTTGTATCAAGTGCCTTTCCTGTGATTCTCTGTCCTTTTCATTTTTTCTTCCTCTTCACATGTTTTCACTTTGTCCTTCAGATCTCTTTTCATCATGCTCGACAGTCTGAGTTATTGGGATCCGTGTACTAGCGCTGTTGGTCGGGCTTGGCTGAATCAGGTCCTTCAGAGACATGACATTGCTCGGGTTTTAGAGCCTCTCCTCCTCCTCCTGCTTCACCCTAAGACCCATCGAGTATCCATTCAGAGGGTACAGTCCCAGCGTCACTGGACCCAAGTCTTCCCTGAACCACCTGAACAGGAGCAATCAGAACCAATTTACACCAGGGACTCCGGCTTCTCAGACAGTAATTCTGCTTTTGTAGTGTTTTTCTTTTACTGGTGCTTACTTGGTATTTTCATTTCATTGTAAACTATTTGTTTCCACATTAGCTTTTTATGATAACAGAATCTTGAAGCATTTACCAGTTTATGTAAAATTTACTTCTCCTCTTTCCTCCCTATCTTTCTTTTATAAGACTGCGGTCAGTTCCAAGGGGAGAGGATGGCACATGGGGAGCTCCGAGGCCTGTCACTAGGTGATATGGAGCCGTTCTGTCTGACTGTCAACCCCTTGAGTGACAGCCTTTCCTTGCTGAGCTTGAGCAGTGAGAACTTGCAACTAGCTGGAGAATATCAACCTGCTGACCAACAGGGGGAGCCCCACAGCTCAGAGTCCAGTGGTTCTCATTCATCTACAGTGGAAAATGGGAGCTTTGAGGAACCAGAGGGTGTCAGCGGCACCGTCAATGGCTCAGACCAACAGCCTGGCTCCACAGATGACATGTCTGAAGACTCTATAGCTGAGATTGTTTCCTCTGTTATAAAAGAGCTGATAGACAGGGTTTTGAGTTTAGCAGATGAGGAAACTCTTGAAGCCTCACCTCCACCTGAAAACTGGCCCCAGACAGACACAGACAGCACTTCCTCAGATACCTCCACTGGTCTCCGTCTTGATTCCGGCCCTCCACCCACCTCCAACCACCAGACTCTGCCAGAGATGCTGGCTGGAGGGACATTGGAGTTCCTCTCTGTTACACCAGCTGATATGTCTGCAGAGGAGCAGCACAGAGAGGGCATCACCCGTCATAGTTCATCACCCTCCATTGTCACACTGCCAGACAGCTCCGACCCAGTCACCCCAGACCACAACCTGCGGGTGGACGACCCTCAGGCCCGTAAACGTAGCCATAGCAGCACCCAGCTTAGCCTTAAAGGGAAGATCATGGAGAGGCTGGCGGACAAATCTCCAGGGGCCAAGCCCAAAATCAAGAAGGCCAAGAGGAAAGAGGAGGAGAGGCAGAGAAAGATGGCTAGCCAAGCTGAAAAATTGCGGCCTCCCAGTATTTTCTTTGGTGACAGCCTGGATCTAGAGAACTGGTACAGCTGTGGGGAGGGTGAGGTGTCAGAGATTGAGAGTGATACTGGCTCGCCCAGTGGGGGCTCTGGTGGGACTGTAGGAGGTGTCAGTGTCACAGGACGCAGATCCTCCTCCGCCCCACCTCGTTTTAACATCCATCCTCTCTACCAACATGTCTTGCTCTACCTCCAGCTGTATGACTCCTCCCGGGCCCTCCACGCCCTGTCAGCCATCGCAGCCATGCTAAGAGCTGCTCCGTCAGGGTTTGTAAGTGCCATCTCCACCACCAGCATCAACAACACCTACACTCCACAGCTCTCTCTACTCCAAAACCTCCTAGCCCGTCACAGGGTCTCCGTCATGGGCAAAGATTTCTACTGCCCCATCCCCCAGGACTCCCACTCGCACTCATTCCGCAGCGCCATGTACCTTGAGATCATCATCTCTCTCTGTCTCTACTTCCTAAGAAGCTATTACTCTGCCCACGTGGCAGCAGGCCCTCAGGATTTGGCAGGGAACCGGGCTATGCAGCTGACTAGCGTGGAGGTCTTAACTCTCCTTTTCAGCGAGCTAGGCAAAGTCACAGGAGGGTCAGCAAAGGGCTTTGCCAGTTTCATCAGCGATGTCTTGTCTAAGTGCAAAGTTCAGAAGGTGGTTCTCCATTGCCTGCTCTCCTCCATATTCAGCGCCCAAAAGTGGCATGAGCAGCGGGTTGCAGGGGTGAATGTGGCCACAGTGGAAGAAGGTCTGTCTGAGGACAGTGTTATCAACCTGTCAGAGGACCAGATAGACAGCTGTAGCGCTGTCCAGTCTCAGCTGCTCAGACTGCTGCAGAGCCTGGTTGTACTAGAGCACAGAGTCCTGGTGCCAGCTGATGAAGGAGGAGAAGGAGGACCCGTGGGGGGAGTGGCAGGAGGTGGAGGGACGGGAGGTGGTGCTGGGGCTGGGTTTGAGATCCTTGGCGGGGAAGTGGAGCATGTCAACCCTCAACAGCCAATGACATCACTGCAATACCTCCATGGACAGCCTATCACAGCACAGGGTATGTTCCTGTGTGCAGTGATCAGGGCGCTGCATCAGCACCATGCGTGTAAGATGCATCCTCAGTGGATTGGACTCATCACAGCCACCCTGCCTTACATGGGGAGGGTGCTGAGGAGGGTGGTGGCCTCAGTCACTTTGCAGCTGTGCAGAAACCTGGACAATCTTCTTCAGCAGTACCGCTATGAGACGGGGATAACTGACACCAGGTAATAACATCTACATGGATCACAATGATCAGCTATACTATTATGATAAGCCATTCTCCATCCAGGTATATTTTACAGGCAGTACAATGCAATGGCATGGCTTAGCAAGGGTTTGGCCACCAGATGGCACTCTTAACCACAAGATGCAAAGGCTGTTGTATTCCTCTCCCATCTTTCTGATGTAGCGATTGTGATCAAAATGCTTGACATTCACAAGTTCTCTATAGAAATACATCAATTCAAAAATATATATATTTTTAAATTTGACATACTCCCACTATCTTCTAGACCTCAGTGGATGGCTCTTTGCATCCCTCCTGACCTGATTCTGACAGTGCTGGAGGGGGTGACCGCCATCATCCACTACTGCCTGCTGGATCCCACTTCCCAGTATCACCAGGTGAGGGCGCCTAGCACACTGTATTGTTGCAAATTGCTCTTTCATTTCTCAGTGAATATTTACAACCTCACAGACTCGTTTACATACGTATCAATTCTGAATGCATTAATTTGTTACATACAATAATACGATGATTAAGATGTGCTTGATATTTTCTATTTCTTCGCATAATTTCTGAAAGTACTGACTGTCTTGTTGCATGTTCTGCCTCTCAGTTACAAGTGAGTGTTGACCAGAAGCACCTGGCTGAGGCTCGTTCAGGCATCCTGTCCATCCTCCACACCATCATGTCCTCGGTCACCCTGCTGTGGAGCGTCCTCCATCAGGCTGACAACTCTGACAAGCCAGCTGCTGCCTCGGCTGCCTCGACATCCAACATCAATCTGGGCTCCACTAAGGTAAACCAGGCAGCATGTATTCACAGTTTTTCCTATTAAAAATTCAAAATACACGACTCGAAATTCATGCAGGTCTGGCAAGATGATAACTAGTCTTTGCATTGTCATAATTAAATGCTTGTCTTGACTACAGATTAAGGGCGGTGCTTGACTGAACAAACATGAGAAGAAGTGCCTGACATAATTCTAAACTTTGACTATGCCTCTTCCACCTCGAAAAGATGAAATGGTGGTTATGATGAATGCATTCCCACTCTTCTATATCTCACTTGTGTTGTCTTAAGCCCGGTCCAAGTAGAACAAATTGAAACTAGCTCAATTTTTCAAATTAAATGAAATGTCTCCTGCCGCACTTAACAGAGGTTGGATGTGAAATGGAAAACTATAGTGTCCAGTTTGCACACAAAGTATATAACGGCACACATAACAGTGGGATTAATGGTCTCAACAGCCAGAACACAATCTCATTACAAGCACTGACGGACTTCAGCAATTATATGTTGTATGTTCCTACAGGCTACAGATTATTAGCCATGTCCAGATTATTAGTTTAGCTGGAGGTGGGTTTGTCATTTAATTTTCACTGCGATAGTGGTGATTTATATCCTGTGCAGGAAATGATTAGTAATCATTACAGAGTCTGTGTCCCTATTACTAATAATATGAGCATTACACTCAGGGCAGTGTACACAGAACCTAACAGCAGCTTTGACAATTTATTTTAGATATACCCTAACCTCCTTGTTTGTATCTGTTCTACAGAACCTCAGGCAGCAAATCCTGGAGCTGCTGGGTCCAATCTCCATGAACCATGGTGCTCACTTCATGGCAGCCATTGCTTATGTTTGGAATGAGAGGAAACAGCTTAAGACTCCAGTCAGAAATAAGGTGGGTGCTCTTTTGATGTTTTTAGGTTATGCTCACTAGACTCATTCTCTCACTAGCATTGTGCCCAAAAGAGATGACCAGACTCCAGTATGTGTCTGATTGAGTTTTAATCATTTTATTTTTACCACGTCACTCAGGTGATTCCTCTAGCCAGTGAGGAACAGCTGCTGCTGGTCGAGCTGGTTCGATCGGTGAGCGCCATGCGCACTGAGACAGTCATGCAGACAGTCAAAGAGGTCCTGAAGCAGCCGCCTGCCATAGCAAAGGACAAGGTTGGTGTTTAAATGTTTGTTGCTGAAACTCCATTTGTGTAAATAATTTTATCCTCATCATTTCCCTCAGTGTATTAGACAGTGCAGAGCTGCAAGACTTTCTGCCTGCGTTAAAAAACAAAAAATCACAAATGTAACTGTCCAACCAACAGGAAGTTTTAAAGTTCTGATTCTCAATTAGAAAATTTAGCAAACATATGAGTTATTTAAAAATTTGAGAAGAGTAACAAGGCTTTTTGGCTGAAATATGTTAATTTATGTCATACATTTAGTCAATAAATGGACATATCTTCTTTTAGCTACTCCTTGTCCATAGTCATCCATTACATTAACATTATTTATTTACTGCTCCCTACAGAAGCACCTCTCTTTGGAGGTCTGCATGCTGCAGTTCTTCTATGCCTATGTACAGAGGTGGGTTCACTGCTTCCTAACGACAGTATATTCATGTTTATTCAGTATATCTATTGTTCTTTAATGTAAAGGATGTTTTGCTTTTAACCCTTCTACCCCCTATTTGTTTAACTTCTCACTCCTGATTGTGTGTTTTTTGTCCAGGATCCCGGTGTCCAGTTTAGTTGATAGCTGGCCATCTCTGCTGGCACTGCTGAAGGACTCAGTGCCATTAGGCCTGCCTGCCCCTGGACAGTTTCTTATACTTGGGTTGGTTTCCCCTCCTTCTCCTCTTTTAATTGTCATACAGGTGTCCCTCTGTCCTCACAACACCTGGGGAATAACTTGTACAGTTATACTTACATTTATCAGTTTTGGGGATGTTAATGGGTTTGCTCATGGTTAATGTTCACAGTGTGGATCTTAATTAATCAGGCTGCAGAGGGTACACCTTCTTCCACTTCCACATTATTTTCTTTATTTAATGTGGCTCTCCCTTGTCTGTGTGTTTTCTCCAGAGTTCTGAATGAGTTCATTCTGAAGAATCCCAATCTGGAGAGCAAGAAGGACCAACGGGAGCTGCAGGTAATTGCTGTAGCCACCTTGACTCCTATTCAACTCTCAATTGTTTCTATTAGTTTATATTTCTTTTTTTATTTCAATAAAATCCTGGCTTGCATTTTATTTTTGTTTTACTTTTGTTCGATGTTTTATGGTCATGCAGGATTATACAGTGAACCACAGTCAAAACAGTCTGATTGAATAGGACTTCTTACTGGAGTAACTGAATATCAATTGTGCATTCAGGATGTGACCCACAAGGTGGTGGAAGCCATCGGGACAATTGCAGGTTCCTCTCTGGAGCAAACCACGTGGCTGAGGAGGAACTTGGAGGTGAAGGCCTCTCCTCAGATTATTGTGGATGGAGCCAACCTGGAAGCTGATGTAGAAGGTAGTGCTGCACACACGTGCCAGTGAAGCTTTTATCTGTATCTGTTGTATATTACTGCGGTATATAACAGCTAATTTCTCAATAAACCTACCAAAACTATTCTTAAGTTTTAGGCACTGCATCTACTGTGAGTGTGAGTTGACAATGAGGTCTCTCTTCTGACATATGATTGGTCAGTTTAAGACGTGATCCATAACTGTTGGTTGTGATTTAGTAGAAGTAGAAGTGGATATGGACCTTTTTTGTATTTGTGTTGAGGGCAATCTGTATTTTGTAAAGGGGAAGATCATGCTTGTGTTTATACCAGAGATGTATTTTAATGTCAGGGATTAATGTAATCCAGCTAAATCAAGTGTAAAAAATAATCTGAATGTGAAACACAGAGTGAAGGGTCAAAACTGAGCACTCCAGTTCACATGCACTACAAAAACCATGTAAAATGTGAACATAGTTTGCACAAACAACGCATGGCACTATTAACATTTTTCTGCTTTGTAGCTGCTGCTAATGTTTGCTATGTGTGTTTTGTAGATTTAATGCTCACAGTGATGGAGGCCTCCAGCTTTACTCCATCAGTGTACAGCGTTCACGCCCTCACACTGTTGGCCGAGGTAAAACACTCATGTCTCTGTGATTCAGCTCGACTCTTCCTGCACAACTGTTGTTTCTCAGGCCATCAGTCAGCGGCTCTGCCAGTTATTTCTGTTGTTAGTCTTGATTATGTCTCAAGCTGCTCGCACTCACATTTACCAGCAATGTTTAGGCCTGTTGCTCTCAGGCACAGCCCTACAGTAACACACTCCAACTAAGCTCCTTAGAGCTGATTTACGACCCCCTCTCCACCTCCACTTCAGTCATTATTAGAGAACCAATGAATCAATGTGTTGGATTTAGTGTGGTGCTGTGAATGAGCTGAGCTGGACAATAGAAATCACTGGCCACCTTCTTCCATCCTGGCTGTTTTAGCTCATTGTTGTTCTGATTGAGTAGATTTTGCCTGTGCTTCACTGCTGCAGCATATAGATGAATGTGTTTATTTATGGCAATAAATCAACATAATGCTGCAGTGCACTTTGCTCTACCATTGGCCAGTGCAGTAATATACTGCCTGTGTATAATTTCGCAGCCAAGCAATCAAAGTAGTTAGAGATGCCTTATGCCTGTTTTCAACTGTTATTTTGGAAGAACATCACTTAATGTTGCCATGACTACTGAAAACATATGGGGTAAAACTGACATGAACGAACACTGAATACATTTGTCAGGTGCTGGCTCATCTGTTGGACATGGTGTTCTACAGTGATGAGAAGGAGAGGGTGATCCCACTGCTGGTTAATATCATGCACTACGTAGTGCCCTACCTCCGCAACCACAGGTGTGAAATGACTACTTTTATTTTCTTGCAAACTTTATCGTCACTGAGATTTCCTCTGAATTACTGGTACAAAGTTTAGGAGTTTACTTCTTGAATTTACATCTTAACTGTGGAATGACTTTAGTCTAAAAGGTGTACTCTATGATCGTAGTATGTTAATGCATGTGTTATGTTTTCAAGTGTAAAGGTGAAAGACATGAAATGTCAAGTGGATAAATAGAAGTGCTCTTGCCATGTAAGGAAGGAAGGAAGATGAAGTGTGAAAATAAGTCATAGCTGATCATATGCGTGTTTTATATGTTTCCTGTTACTCCTGGCAGTGCTCACAACGCCCCCAGCTACCGGGCCTGCATCCAACTGTTGAGCAGCCTAAGCGGGTACCAGTACACCCGCCGTGCCTGGAAGAAGGAGGCCTTCGACCTCTTCATGGACCACACCTTCTTCCAGATGGACTCCTCCTGCGTCAGCCAGTGAGTAGGAGAGCAAACTTGATCCTGTGTGGGTGACCGCTTTTACAGCTGGTGTTAACATGCAGCCCAAGTGATTATTACACACAGTATGAAACACATTAAGTGACGGACAGCATTTTAAAGTCAAAGTTTAAATACCTTTTACCAAAATGTTCTATCAGCATAGCTTTGGTACATGGGACATGTTTTGGTCAGATGTAAGGGGTCTGTGTCTGTTAATCTGTCTCAGTGCCTTTGGAGAATAAGTCTAACATCAATATCATCTTCCCCATTTTTCAGCTGGAGAGCCATCATTGACCATTTGATGACTCATGACAAGACCACATTCAGAGACCTCATGAGTAAGCTTCATGGTTCTTTTATTAGTGTAGATATAACCACTGGGTGTGGTCACAGACCATTAACCAGATCATCTTTTTCTTGTTGGCATTTGCAGGGCACTTAGTGCTGTGCCCTTTTCATGTCTCATCTCAGGCAGAATTAAACCTGCATCCTGCAAAGTGTATTGATCAAAACAAGCACTTATTTTCCAATTCAGTTATGTTGGCAGCCCACTCAGCTGCAGAAGTATGTTAATGTGATATTGTTAAAGTCAAACCAGTTTTATTTATCCAACATTTGCCTCAAACGGCTTCACAATCTGTGTGCCTGACCCCCTCTAACCCATTAATAGACTTAGACTGAAGGGTTTTTTGGGAGATTTCTAAGTATATAGACTGGCAGGTAGACTAATTATGACTTGTGTGTGTGTGTTTCCCTGTAGCCCGGGTGGCTGTAGCTCAGAGCAGCTCTCTGAGTCTGTTCACCAACAGAGATGCTGAGCTGGAGCAGAGAGCCATGCTGCTCAAACGCCTGGCTTTCACCATCTACAGCAGTGAAGTGGACCAGTACCAGAAATACCTGCCAGACATACAAGGTAACCAATGCACACGCATAATGTACCTGTATCAGTATTATGCACTTTGTGCTCCAGCAGGTAACAACTTCACTTTGAGAGACCGTTTCCCACAACAAAATAGTAAAAACATGAAGCTTGATGAGCTGCTTGAAAGCAACATTTCAGTGTGTTTGTTTAGTTTATTAACTTACACGTTTTACCACATGTTCAGCAAATACTCAGAAGTTTGTTTGTGCGTTCAGAGCGTCTGGTGGAGAGCCTGCGTCTGCCTCAGGTGCCCATCCTCCATGCTCAGGTGTTCCTGTTCTTCAGAGTGCTGCTGCTGCGCATGTCACCTCAGCATCTCACCTCACTGTGGCCCACCATGATCACTGAGCTGGTGAGAACCAAACGTCACTGACACTGATTCTCTTTCACTCACTGACCTACTCGTATACGATCATACATACACGCTACATCTGTTCCCCTTCAGGTTCAGGTCTTCCTTCTGATGGAGCAGGAGCTAACAGCAGATGAGGACATATCAAGGTACGTTATCTGTTGATATTACAAACTGGGTTGCAGCAGCAAATGGACATTATTGATGACATTTCTGTCCACCTCTAGGACATCAGGGCCGTCTGTGGCTGGGTTGGAGACCACCTATTCTGGTGGGAACGGCTTCTCCACCTCCTACAACAGCCAGCGCTGGCTCAATCTCTATCTGTCTGCCTGCAAGCTCCTGGACCTGGCCTTGGCCCTGCCTCCTGAGAGCCTGCCTCAGTTCCAGATGTCAGTACATATAAGCCTGTGTCATAATAGGCTTTGTGCATAATTAGGTTGGGTTAGAGAATGGGTGAATACAGCTGGGATCATTTGGGATGACAATATTAAATGGAAGAATTGACCAGTCTCAGTATGTGGAGTGCATGTGAATGAGATATTTGGGTATAGCTGCTTTGTAAAGCTCAGGTGACCCATCACTGGTCTGGTGTTAAGTAGATACAAATTGTGTTATTTCTGAGAGCGTGATTTCTCATTACAGGTACCGCTGGGCCTTCATCCCAGAGGCCTCAGACGATTCAGGACTGGAAGTGAGACGTCAGGGGACTCACCAGAGAGAGTTTAAACCTTACGTGGTCCGACTGGCCAAGCTGCTGAGGAAACGAGCCAAGGTATCTCCCCCTCCCTCTGTCCACACATGGTTATTAAATGATTGAGGCAAACGGCTGCCTCAAAGAGTACATTCAGGGAAACGTTCATTAAAGGACCTTTTTTTGAAAGTTGTGGCCCATCATTCATGCTGCATTGTCCCACACCTGCAGGATGGCACATGAATTTTCCTACTAGAGTAAGTTGTTATCCATTTCCCACCTTGCACAGAAAAACCCAGAGGAGGACTGCTCCACCCGAACCCTGTCCTGGGAGCCCGGTCACCTGATGCTGACCCTCTACGTGATCCGCAGCATGGAGCAGCTGCTGCCCTTCTTCAACCTGCTCAGCCAGGTGTTCAACAGCAAGGCCAGCAGCCGCTCAGGTCCCGCCTACACCCACAACCCTGCAGACGCCTCCTTCCCCAGCCACAAGGAGGGCCACAAGCTGGAGAGCCAGAAAGTCTTCTGGAGTCGAGCTCGACAGAACATCGAGGAAATGGTGGAAAAAGACTTTCTAGAGGGCCTCATCAAGACGTGAGAACACAGCAAGGGGAGGGCGGGGGATTAACACAAAACTGATCAACACTAGTGAAAAACCTCAACTTGAACTAAAGAACAAGGGAACAGAAATCGGGGAAAATAGTTTGTACATTTTTTTGTATTTATAATGATTATTTTACTTTTCAAAAGCTATTGTATTTAATTTTAATTATTTGTACATATGGAGCAGCTTTGATGACTGACTTTTAACATTTCATGTGAGTCCTTTTGGACAAAGTGAAGATGCTGTGCCATTCCATATCGATGTGACTTAATAAAGATTTCTAATGGGAGGGTTACATGCACTCTGTCACTGTTGCCATGACATTTAAAATGCATTTATACAACGTCATCGGTGGAATATATCATCCTCAAAACCAAGTTCCAGACCTCTAATTTTGCCTCCCACATTTATGATTTGAGCAGCAATTTAAAATCTTTTTAAGTTAAGCTTTATTTTCTTATACATACAGCTGAATTTAAATTCAGTCTGATTATCACACTGTTCTGAAGTAGGCCCTTAATCACAAGCATTTTCTGCAGAATTTCACATTTGTTACTTTTCTGTATGATGATTTGAATGCAGGACTTTTACCTGTTAATGAAGTAATGTTTACACTGTGGTATTGATCCCCTACTTTAATGATCTGGGTACTTCCACTACTGGCAAATCAGTGAGTACCAGCTCTGTCCGGCACTTCAGATCAGCACCATGGACAGGGACAAAGGCAGAGGCCTCTTCACGTCCTGATTGGCTGCAGTTTTACACTAGTTTAGTGCATCCATGATCCCAGAAAACAGTTATGACCTTCATAGTATGGCAGCAGCATGATGAGAGTCAAGCTTGGCTGTAGAGAAGCTTCATTAACCCTTCACGTCCTTGCACATCCACAACCTCCACCCGCGCTCTCGTCTCCTGCTGGCTCTCGCGATGAAAGAGGCAACAGCAGGGTTGGTAACACTGCGTCACCTGACTCGGAGGAGGAGGCGGGGCGTGGAGAGAAATATAAATAAATTAATAATTTAATAAACAAGAGGATGTAAATCCACCGAGAGCGCCGCCATCCAACGACCCGGGTTGAAGCGCGCATCGCCGGGGTTTGCAGGCTGACGGTGGGCCGCGGAAGAGAAGAAGAGTCCAGCCGGGGAGGTGAAGGAGGAAAACACTGCAGCACTGGATGGTGGGGGGTGATGATGACGATGATGATGATGATGATGCCAGCCAGGGCCTGATGTTCCCCTGCACGCCCCGCTGATACACAGGGACCGTCGGACTGCTGCTGGTGGTGAGGATTAAGCAGGAGGCTGGAGGAAGGAAGACAGGGCGGGGGGGAGGCAGCATCGAGCATCATCCGGAGAGGACCGTTTTGTCAGGGAGGCTGGGAGACTAATAACACGGAACTGTAAGAGATTGATCGAGCGTGAAAGGAAAAGCCCAAAACTAGAACCCGGAGTAGGATTGTAGACTGCTTTTGTCAAAGGATCTGGTCCTCAGGGAAGAAAGTCAGTTCATGATTGTTCCAGAAACGCGTGCGGGTCCAACTGAGTGGGAATCAGCCAAGTCCAGTATTGTTATGCAACTCGGATCAATTGCAATCCAATAGAAAGTGTTTCTTTTGCAGTGCTGTGTTTCTGTGGTGCTTTCGAGGACAGCTGGGATTACTGAGGCCGGTCGTTCTTCTCGGTGTGGGGGGGTAGGACCATATTGGACGCCTGATAGTCGAGGCTGAGCTCCACAGAGAGAAGATGTCGGGTCAGACGCTGACGGACCGCATCGCCGCGGCGCAGTACAGCCTGACGGGATCTGAGGTGGCCCGGGCTGTGTGTAAAGCCACCACACATGAACAGACACCCCCAAAGAAAAAGCACATGGAATGTGAGTAATCTATCTATCTATCTATCTATCTATCTATCTATCTATCTATCTATCTATCTATCTAATTATCTAATCCGTAATGTTCTATCTGTCCTGCTGAACGTGTCCTCTCGACCCTCCATCCATCATCCTCATGCACAACTAGGCCACGCACCAAAGCCATCATGGTTGCCTCCCCCACCGATACATCTCCTCAGTGTGTGTTATTGTGCTTGGAGGGGCTCCTCAGCCACAGCATGCGCTCTCATGCACATGCACACACATGCATAATGCTGCAGGCACCCACTGCTTTAATTTAGTCTTTAATTGAACAAATCGAACCCAATTGCAGCATGGGAGCTCCCCCCCCCCCCCTTATTGCAGAGGAGAACCAGTCAGTGTAGAGCCAGAGGGAAGCCACAAACCACATACTTAAGTCCTAGCGACTGGAGGTTGTCTCCCCCTTGTTGTGCTGGTGAATGCATAATTGAAAAGGTTAAAAGTGGTGTTGTAACTATTGAGCACACAAACCTGGTTTCGTGTCCCATGTGGCACCAAAAAAAGGTGTGTGGCACTGCCAGCATATTGCTCTGATTGGTTTTTTTTTTCCTGGTGTGGTTTGTTGATTTGTTGGCTGAGTGCTTAGTACAAACAAGGGAGGAGAAGGATTGAGGTGGGGTGCCAATTCAATCTCAAACCATAAAGTTTTTGGAAAGGGCTTAATGCAGCCATAGATAGACAGATAGACAGACAGACAGAAATGTGATGCACAAAACCGCAAATTATATGACAGTGGACACATAGACAGTGATGTTTAGGAAGGTGAACAGTGTGAGGGGCCTCCATGGTGTTTGAATGCAACATCTCACTAAATGGAACCACACCTGGGGTTTAGATGTTCTAATAGCTCTTTTGTGTATGAGCACATGTCCTCGGACAACGTTAGAAGTGCAAATTCGCTAAAATCCATGCACAAGCTGGTGAGGACAAACATTATATTGTGGAGAACATAAATATACATAATAACGTGTGAGTCACAATAGGATGGATTTTGATGGTGACATGTTGAAGTGATGCTGAGGAGACTGGGTGAAGGGATGTAATGGTGTGAGGCTTTGTACTTGCACACTGTGTACACACAAGTTTGGAGGTCCCCCCAGTCAGGTAATAACTATATTTGACAGTTTTTGTGTAATGATATTGAGAACAGATTACTGTACAGATGACTCAGCTACACCAGAAAGACAATAGCCATCTGATTGTCACACCGTCATCATTTCTTCAGTGTCAAATCTAAAATAATGGCATCAAGTTCAAGTTGGCAAACTCAAACCCAGTGGGAGGAATACATTTGCCTGTCTGTTCGTGTCCAGACTAAAAAAATCAAACTGAATGATGAACTAGGTTAAATCATAGCCCAACAAAGTGGAAAGCCCTTGCCAGAGTTTGTGTCAGCACTTTGTAGTGATGAGTGAGTGCAGAGGAGGCACAGCCCTCCACACATCGCTTTACCACTCACCTCACAAAGAGAAAAACATGTTCCCTTCTCAAGTAGCAACTCAAGTAAGTCATGTGCTATTTATTATAGGAAATACATACATTTTTCTCCCATTTAAAAGGAGTCTTTCACACTTTGTGTTGCACTTGAAGGGAGAATATGTTGCGTTCATGTACAGAAATAACACCATCATCCTCGTCCTAAAGAAATATTGAGTCCATGAGCAAAAACATCCACTTTTGCTCATTTCCTTACTTTCAGAGGCTTTATGTTTACAGCCTGACTTGGTCTTGATATGGCCAGTAGCTTATGGCGGCTAAAGTTAGCAAAGATTTATGACTGACATTAATGAGTCAGCTTGTTGACCTTTTCGTTTAACAAAGTTATATTTAAGCATGTCACAGGTAAACCAATAAATCAATATGTCTTTAAAGCAAAAGCATTAAGGCAAATTCAGCTTCCTGTTAACCCGTAACTGCCGATAGTGCCCACAGTGACCGCTGCTCTGCAAGCATTATTAGAATCTTGCTCTCAAGCTCAATGCAGAGATTCAAGTCTCACATGTGAAACTGTTAATTTTACCTGTTAAACATATTTAGACATAAATTACTGTACCACACATGCAGTAAATTGTTTCTTCAGAATGCGTTTTTGCTCACATTTTCGTTTTCATGATGAAACTGACAGCAAACAGAGCTCAGTTTAGTTTCACCAAAAAATCTACAGACATCTTGGATCCATTTAGATGGAAAATCCTTCAGTTTAAGCAGAGTCCAGGTTTGTTTGGTTACTTCCTCTTTATGAGTAAAGTGCTAGAGCAAATATGTGAGAGGTGAATTAATGTCACATTGGATAAGCTGCCTTAAGGCTATTATCTGACATTATATTCAGTTTTATCCACAGCTGACATTTGGCCAACGTGCTGCTTGAAGCAACTGAAAAACGTGCAGTAGCCACCAGCAGAAATATTCATGTTCGCTGTCAGTGGAACCTGTTGCCGTAGAACCGTGTCAGGATCCTGCACACAGGGGTGGAGCAGCCATTTTAAAAGTGTGGGGGTTCGAGGGGTGAGACACGAGCACCACAGCACCCCCACCTTTGCCCAGTCTCCACAACATGACAAACCAAAATGAATGAATGAATGAATTTCTACATTTTTTCACCACGAAATGTGAATAATATTGAGTTCAAATGTACATTGTAGCACCACGCCATTCACTCCGAGATACTTTCTTCACTAGCATTCAGTATACCATAATATTAAGTAATGACTTTTTAGCATTTAATTATGTTTTCCTTATTTTTCTTATCTTTTTAGCTTATTTCATCCATTAAACGCTGTAAGAAAAAACAAAAAAATAACACTTTCTAACAGTACGACAGAAAATATCTAGTCTATTTAAAATATAATGTAACTAAGGCCTAACCATGTAGCTAAATAATGTGAGCTGCCAGTAGCTTGTCGGGTGTCATGTTTCTGTGAAATGTGGGTGTCACAACACCCATAATACCCACGGGTGCGACGTGCCTGCCTCCACAGCTGTACTATCCTGTTTCACATACAGCGGCTTCATTCCCTCTTACTCTCACGTACAGTATTCATTACAGCCACCGTAGTAGCTATTAATCTGTTTTGTTCTGAAGCTTTTCATGTTCTATAGTATCCATGTAGATAAAACTGTTTTTAAGGTCCTTTTATTTTCCTTAACCAACTGACATAATCAGTCATCTTCATAATTAGCCTCCTATTCCACTTCAAAGATCTTCCCATCAAGCTAATGTGGTCTGTCACGAATACGGGCACTTTCTGCTGACATACAGTCCCATGGATTCACTATCCTCAGCTCCTGGACAATCCGACTATTACTGAAGTCTTTTACATGTTTTATTGTATTACCATGCCGGAAATATATTATTGATTTCCCCCTTATATAATAAGTTATTTTATAATTCCATATTTTCTGGGCCTCTGGCCGTAATCTGAAGAGAGCCGCTCCTTTCAGTGACTGAAATGTGACAGTAATAGATTCAATTAAGATGGTGAAGATATCTCTTTCCTTTGCGTGTTTGTCATTCTCCACGTGAGCTCCACCAGGCGGATGGACATAAATGAAATAATCTGATCAGCATTATCAAAACAACACCATGCATAAAACCTAAGGTAAACACTAACTGTAACACCACAATACTTAGAGCATCCATGTGTTGTATTGTGTTGTATTGTGTCCATGGTCTAAAAATAATTTCTCATGGATTGTCCCACTAACGGCTAAATGTGTATTGGTCTGCTGCTCGGCTGATGGAGTTCAAGAGACAAACAGAGAGCAGCAGGGTAGTAAGCTCCTCATGCTGTGACCCAAAGCCCCCAGACAGGGAAAAGACAGATAATCAAAAATCAGAGAGCTCTGGTCCTTCTTAAATAGACGATATTAAAAATCAGAGATGCAGGCATTAACAGAGCTGTTGTTTTATACACTTCTCCTAAGGTTAGTTTGTCTTATACCTTACAACCTTTAACTCTCAGGAAAGTGGACTGTGACCTCATGGTTCGTGTCTTCAGACTGCTGACTCTATGGACAAGTAAATCTAAAAGAAAAAGCAATCCCAGATATGTGCCTCTAAAAATGTTTGGCACACATTTATAGACCCGTTTGTCATTTATCTGAAGAGCCTGACAGATGACTGCGATACAGATCGGAAGTCCTCTAAACTCTTAAAAGATTAGAGCTCAGTCAGCAGCACAGATTGCCCGACGCCCCGCGCGGCCCGAGTGTGTCTTGCAGAAGGCTCGTGGTATCTACATGTGTGTAGCATGGTGCTGGCGATATTCCAGAGAAAACTTGATTTGAGACTTGATTGAGGATCCAAAATTGCCCCCCCCTCCCTTTCCTTTTTTTTTTTGTTGAAGATGAGCAGGGTGGTGCAGAGGAGGAGGTGCAGCTGTGAGTCAGCTGCATGAATGGGCTGAAGTTCTCCAGGCATAAGGATGATTACTGTGAACAAAGAAGATTATTGCAGGGAAGAAAATGTGAAAGCCCAATGTGTGTAGTTACACCAGGACCCCTGTGCTGTTTTGTGCCATAGAGTAAAAGCATCTGTGTTATAAATCAAAGGAACCCTGTTGACTTTTTCTGCAATGTTTTTAATGGGAAAATATATCTTAATATAATAAGTAAGAGTCCTTGCACTAACCTTACTGTAGTGGACGTTATGCTGTAGCAGGTCATTTTTCAAAGGTTTATTCGTGCTTGACAGAAATACAATGACCACCCTGAAATGTGGGTTATTCAGGAAAAATACTTTCCTTTTTTTTTAAACTCAAGAGTAGAGTTAGCTGTTGGATGATCTCGATGCACTGTTGTGACCATCTGGCACGCTGGCAGGCACACAACTCAGGGGTTCAAGATGGAGCGAGGAAAGGCACACGCCATGTTCACTGTGACTAAATCATGATATATTGATGTGTGGGATGAGAGTCAGGCAGTAATCCTGACCACTGAATGCTAGTAAAGGTAAATACATCATTTTACTGATGACAGAGTGCCGTCTGGCAAATGCATCAATTAAATTGTCAGTTGAATGTCTGCTTTTTCTACCTCATTCTGCTGCAGGGTAGCGGAGGTCTCTTCTGCTCAATTTCCAACCCAATACGGCAGCTGCCAAATGATTGCTTTCTTCAAATGGCCCATTTTGCTATTACTTCCACCATGAGGCAACTGAATGTGCAACAAGCACCATTTCTGATTTGGCCTGATTCAGAAAAAGGGGCTTACAAAGAATATTTGGAGGCAGCGTTTTTCTGGTTTGGTCAGGATAATAACTGAGCTGCTTCTCAGTGTGAATCCGAGGGCCCAGAGCATGGATCAGAGGACATGCAGGGTGTCTGCAGCTCAGAGGGACACGGCTAGTGAACTACTGTAACAGGGTTTGAATGTCTGCCAAATGAAGATGGCTCTGTTTCCAAAGACAGGCCCCACCACCAGTCCTGCTGCTGCTAATAGCCTCCATCTGTATCTGCTGCTACTCGTATTGCCCTAACCTCTTAATGCTCCTGCTGTTAAGATAGCCAGGACAGGTTTATAGCTGAAAGGTTATGTTTTTGAAAATGTATGGTATCATTTTCCCTCTCTCGCTGTCGATGCTTCTCTCTCCTCTTCACATCCACTCAACATTTAAATCCAGACAATGTTCATCTCAGTAACGTCATTTGTGATCAAGCATCATGGCTCAGATTCTGTCTGTTTGCTGCAATAATTATCACCAGTTCTACTGCAGCTCTAAATCCAGCTACTCCAATTAACAGATTTTTTTAACATCGTGATGCGATTATGCTCTGCTCAGAGCAAATGCAGGATACATGAGCTGCTGGGTGTGTGTGTGTATGTGTGTGTGTGTGTGTTTGGTGAAGTGGGTGGGTTTGGTAGGAGAAACATAAACAGCATGCTGAGTCCCCTTTGGCTCCTAAGGTGCTGTTACCACATGAGTCACCGTCAATGTGTTTGAATACATTTGAGAGGCAATCTTCCTTGTGTGTGTGTGTGGGGAGGGGTCATGATGGTCTGTATCGATCTTCTCATCTAAGTGTTTTTCCCAAAATGTCAAACCAATGAACAATCTAACCCTAAAAACCTGGCTTATAGTTGTCACTGCAAATATCAGCTATCAAAGAACTAACCGATGGCAATCTAGAAATATTAAGGTTCTTAGCATCTCCTTTGTGATCAATTTGTTTTTGCGGTTATGCAGTTTTTGCTTCAGGTATTAAGCAGCCAGATGTGTACAAAGAGCTTCATGTCTCCTGGCAACAGTATCTGAAGCCGTCGTGTCCGTCCAAAAATACCTTGGCAGAGAAGCTTCAACAGGATTTAGACAGCTTGTCTTCACTCCTACAGCAGCATCAATATCGAAAATATTGAAGTTAAAATACATTTTTGACAACAGAAGCAGACGGGTGGCATGACAATGTCAGTAAAACTGATGGAAAGAAACATTTCTTTAAGCACCTCCACTTGCTGACCTAACGCTGTCAGTGTGGATATCTTCACTGAAACTGCTGCTAGTTATCTTATCATGCTGCTTCAGTCTACAAAGGTGCGAGTTAAGACTGGATTCTAGTGTTTTAACTGACAGCAGTGGGACATGGCACCAGTAGTGTCAGTAGTTGTTTTTAGTATGAGTCACTTTTAACACTGCTTGTGTGTATGAGGAGAAATGTTCAGCAGCATCTTCCAGCTTCTCTCATCCTTCAATTGGTCCTCATATATCCAAGGTCCAATTGGTCCTTCTGCCTTTCCCACTGTGTTCATCGCTCATGCTGCTGTGTCTCTCTTCCTTCCATACCACTGTAAGCTCTGGGATGGGTCTGTGCAGCGCTTGACTTTCATTGAACAGAGGAATGTGAAAGGAGGTCGGTAAGAGAGCCCAGCATGTACTGCAGTGCTGATCTCACAGTGGGTATCCTTGCAAGCTCCAGAATGCCTCTGATGTCAAACAGTGTGTGGGAGGTGGACTGTTTTACCAACAGTGTGTGTCCAGATTAATGAGCTGGGACCAGGATCCCCATACAGCTACTATCAGACCATTATCTACTCAAGATCCGGGGAGACTATTTTAAACTGATTTAATGCCGCCTACGTCTTCTCATGCCTTTCAGCCCTTTTTCTGATGTTGTTTGGCGGTCGCCATGTCCTTGAGCTCATTAGTCTGAGGATAAAAACTTGAATGTGTTTATTTATTTAATATATTTATGCAGTCATTTGCTTTTACTTTTAACATTTCAAGAGTTAAAGCTTCAGGATGAGGACTGATGCTTTTGACAAGCCTATCTTGGGTAACACCTGCTGACTCCTCTGAGTGCATTTAAGAGCAGCACAGAGCTGCTAATAGTAGCCAGTGAACTCCAGTAACATGGCTTACATGCTAAGTCACAGCATGAACACACTTCACAGTGGATGTGTTAGACTTCTCCATATGTAACCCCTTAAACTCATGTTTATTGCTGCTGTAGGTAGAAAGCTGCTCAGTCAGACATGCTGACAATCATAGCTTACATTAGACTGCTGAATTCATTCACACTTTTTCTCTTGTGTTTTTTGGTTTTGACTGTGCAGCTCAAGGACTTTATTTCTTTTCTTTTTTGATTTCTTTTGATAGTTTTGAACCATTTCAGTTACCATCAGTTGAACAGATTTCTGTTGAGCATATTTGGCCCAAATTAGACTTGAATGTTAAATGTTAAGTGATAGCTCCAATTTGGCTTTTAATGGACTGAGTTTAATGGAGGGGAAAATGACCTAGTCTGTATACTGCTACATTTCCCAGAAACATATATGGCCAAATTCATTGCTGAAAATATGTATAGAAAACAATCAGTATGGCATGATTGGTTTTAATAGTTCTGTAGGAGCAAATTGTTTGCACCTCTTTATTTCATTCTTAATTTCCCACCTGCCCTCTTCATGCGTCCTCAGCCTTGGACGGACGTCTCATAGGACCCATACAGATACAGACTTTTCTCTGTCAGAAAAAAAGCCCAACAATCCAGAAGAAAATTGTCTGGGGTGCATCATTTGGTCCAGCACACGGGATGGATATCTGTGTCTGCCTCCTTAAATTAAATGAATATTCATTTATTAAATGATGTTCCCATTTATGGGAAACAAAATGATACAGCAGGGTATTCTTTTGGGCAGGACTGTGTTGTGACTAGCCAAATAGCGGTGGAACAAACATCACTTCTAGTTCCAAAAACCAGTGGTGACGGCCATGACATTAAGATGGTGACTCCCGTAAAGCGAAACTCGAGGCTAATAGCTTCCTGCCTGACCCCAAAACGTTTACTTTTCTTAGACTAGCTAGAACAAAGCTCCCTTCATATGAGAGATTGCAAAGATTTATTACAAATCATGTTTCCACAGCTAATCATTTCGCTAACCATGCCACTGTGTTTGAAAAACTGAAATGTATTCTGCAGTTGCACTTGTCAATAAGTTTCTATGCATTCCAGCATAAGTTACAGTATATAACACTAACATCACTTACAACTAAAGTCAGTTTAATGAATGTGCTACTTGATTTTCATGAATGCAATGGCATGCCAGGAAATGGCATGTGAATGGAAATGAATGGAAACCAGTGGCTGCCTGAAAAGGTAGGAAAACCACATCCACAAATCAAGAGCTAAAACTTGCAAACACACTCTTAGAATTCCAATAAAATCAACCTCGACATGGCCCCATTAATTGTTATTGGTACATGTGAAAATCTATCTTAGAAAAATATGAAGAGTTTGCACGTGTGTTGTGCAGGCTTGTGTTTATGCTGTCTTTTATGATTAATGCATTATTGGAGGTTTTCCCTCACTTGTACTCCCACACAGTGGCTTTGATATCCTTTCCTATATTAATGTGTTAGTCCAGTAAAATGAAAATGAAATAATGTCCCTGATATTTACTTAAAAAGTTGTAAATGTTAAGTCTGTTTTTGTTATTTCACAGTGGACACAATACACTTTTCATAGAAACTGAATGAATGTAGGATTTTCCACCCATGAGCTGCATCATAGCAAACAAACGACAATTCCATCGATAGCTGAGTGAAATGTCACTGAAAGCCAAAGCGCCTATGTGAAGGCAGCACAGCTATCTTTGGCCACCAGCAGCAGCAGCAGCAGCAGCATCGTGTGGGATGCCAGCTTATTCCTCAGATGTCACTTCCAGCTTCCACAGTGTCTGGATCTCAATGGCTTCCTGTTTGTTTGACTGCTGCACCACATTGGTGCTATGCTACGCTGGGGACAGAGTGCATTCTGGGTATTTTTTTTTTTTTTCTCCCCTTGTATGTTGCTTGAGGGTGAGAGGAGCTATAAATACACTCTGTGCTTTCACGGTCCGTTCATGTGTAGCTCAACAAAGCATCACTCATGCGCTCATGGCTTGTATTGCGTTCTGCACCACATAGATAAAATGCTTACTGAATGCACCAGTCAGAAACGCTACTACACACTTCTACTCTACCTTACACGCTCTGTATGAAATTTAAGAAAACATACACATTTCTGCTGTATATTAAATAACATAAATTCTCAGATTAGGTTGTTCGTTAAAAGGTATTACTATGTATTCGTGTATGTAAGCTCAGTGTTGAAGGTTTCAGCAGTGGTCAGGCTGGTATGACTCACACACATTTGGCTTTGGCTAGATGACCCCTGTCAGTTTGCTGCCGTGGGAGCTTGCACCTGTGAAGATGATTTCAAAGGAATTTCACTGCATCCTTGATGCCACTGCAAATATGTGAGCCTGTTGCCTAGGAAACCACCTTGGCATGTCCCTTTTGGTGCTCATTGGTACAGTTGTAAAAATCGTCCATGACAAATTTGAGGAGGGCATTGCGTGTGTGTTGTGCAGGCTTACGTATGTAATGAAATATGTCCTGTGGTTCATGCACGCTTGGCAGTTTACCTTCAGTTGAACTCACACAGTGGCTTTGATATCATTTACAGGTATTGACATGTTAAAGGGTGCTATTTTAAATCGGGTGTGGCAGATGCTTCAGGGCATCCTGTTGTGGTATTACGTGACTGTTATGTGACACTGTGCGAGGTCAGTAGAGCTCACTGAGTCCAGAGCATGAGAGTTGAGGATCTCAGTCAATACAAGCCCACTGGGTCACCTGCTAAAGGGAGATGTGGCATTATTCTATTTCACTGTAAAGGGATCCCATAAAAAGACCAAAACCAACAATGCATTAATCAATCAATACTTTCCTTCCCAATTGTGTCTGTGGCTCCCACTTCATTGGTTCTTACAAAAGATTTAAATTAGTTTATTTGTCCTCAAATATGTTGTTTCATTTTAAAAGAGCCCAAATTATGTGAGTGAGCCATAGAGATAGATTGTGTTGCCATTCATGCCCTCCACAGGATGAACCGTACCGTAGTGATCCCCTGAGTTTTCATCAGGTACTTTGTTAAATAACAAATTACCTGCTAAACTAAAGACATTCCTATTAGTCTCAGCTGTAGTTGGTGTTAGTGCTCATTACTGTAACTGTAAGCATAACAGCACAGTAAGTGAAGACGGTGAACAATGTAAACGTACCTGTGGAACATCAGCATTTGAACACTGTCATTGTTAGCTTGTTTGCATTTAGCTGAAAGCTCCACTTAACCAGTGTATTTTATTCATGCAGCTGGGAACAAAGAACCATAGCCCTGATGGAGCGTGCTCAGGGACACAAAGCTGCTCTCCAAAGATTGAAATTGCAGAAGCAGAGTTGTTTTAGATTAGTTTGTTATGAAAGAATATCTCAATGAATGCAATGCTTTTATTTTTTTTTAAATAGTTTTCAGATAACAATAATGTTCTGATAGTCTATAACAAGCTGTGGCCACATTAATTCTGACTTAATTTTGAATTGAATTAATTTTGAGACAGTGATCCTCCGCAGTGTCATCTTGTAGCATGGGACCATTTCAGTTTGTGAAAACTGCAGCCGACATTTCATGCATACATGATGAGGCTGCGTATTGCACATAAATTTTGCTCCTGCCAGACAGAATGCTGATTCATATGTGGTCTCAATCTGAAGCGTTGGCTGTGTGTTTGTTTGTGTTTGTGCAGACGTGAGCCACGCGTTTGCACGTGTGTCTGTTTAGAGTGCCCTGCACCATGACGGCTCAGGTGCCGTGGTTGTAAAATTAGAGCAGGAGAGGGTGTATGTGCAGGCATGTGTGCGTGTATGTTTGCTAGAGTGTGCGTGTGTGTATAATACAATACAATAAACGTGTAGAATGGTGTAGCGGCTCTTGTAATCCTCATGTCACGAATAACCTTGCGTAACAGCTAAAAATCCCCAGGCCCTAAATGAAGGACATGTTCTGTATGCTGTCACCGAGGGACTGAAATTTCATACTAGGACTACAGTACAGGAGCCTTGTATATGGCTGCTACAGCCAGAATAGATTTTGTGATATTACATGTCGTGCAAATGGTGCCACAGGCTCTATTTTTACAGTATTCATGTGCATGTGCGCTGCGGCAGGTCTCCAGTAGTGCTGTTGAACACCTGTCATTCTGTACATCTAAGTGTAAATGTGACTTTCAGCAATCACCAGCTGATGACTGCCTGCTCTTACAGTTGGAAAGACTCACTATGCAATTACTCTAAGTGGATCAGCACCACTTTTTCATGGCAGCGGCCGTTGATTCTACATTCCCATCAGGCTTCTATCAAACCTAGGTGTCATTTGGCTCTTTGAGCACTTGCCCAATAGATCTGTCCGGACTATTTTTTGCCATTGGAGTTCTGATCGCTCCAATCTCAGCGTTTGAGTTCAGTTTCATTTAGTTTCATGCTCTGTGAACATGGCAGACTCCATCGCTATGGTGTAGTATGGGGAATCAAGACTCACTCTAAAGAGCGAGCTTGGGGAGATCAGTGATGAGAGCACAGTGAAGTGTGGACTGTAAAGTTATTCATGTCTCTCTGGTGGATCGTTGGCTTTCAGCTCCATGCGTTTTAGCAAACATTACAGGGTCACAAGACATAAGCTTTATATCAGAAATGAGATAAAAAGACGTAGCAGGTCGAATGCTAATGAAATGAATCAAATGTTAAAGTGAGCTTTTTTTTGGTAGATTTGTAACTCAGAGACATTTGTTGATACTGGATGTGTTTTCTCACCTTAAAGAAGTACTAATGGATTTTTTGGCCACAATGCATCAAGCTGTAAACAAAAATTGACTTATCATCTTGTAATGTTGATGTGACGAATCTTAGTTACTTATTTACACATCAAGCAGACACAGAGCAACATTAGTATTCATTTGAAGTCATGCTGCACCAAAATAGTGAAGTTGCCGGCCGTAAAACCAGAACAATGAGCTGGAAAAAACAAACCCACTGTAGGAGTTGGCAGTTCTCCGTTCTCTGTGGGTTCATCACTACAACCAAATCCTTTCACATTACACGTTGTCATTTGATCAGTCACTGATGGGTGCAGCTTTAAATGGTAATTAACCTTGGCAATATGGAGGTTCGCCCTCTCACTCCACTCCTTCCATCTATACGTGGATGAAATATGTGAATATGGATCCAAGCATGCGTGTAATTGTGTGTCAGCGTGACTATCTGTGTGTGCTAGCGCTCGACGAGGGCCACATATCAAGCTGCGTTGCACTCGTTCTCTTTCTCTCTGTCTCTCTTACTTGCTCACACTCACACATATGAATTATTGAGAGGGAAGGTGGAGGGAGTCGGTGAGTCAGGGGTTCCTGCTGAACTGTTGTTCAGCATCTCAATCACAACGGAGACTGACTGTCTCTGCCTGTTCCTCTGTCTCTCTCTCTGCAGGATTAGTATTCTGTTCTACCACGGGTTTAAATATTTCCAGCACATTTTTAAATAAACCAATGCTAAGCTACGCATTGAAATTCTCCTGTGCGCAGTGTTTATGATGAGCAGCACCGCCAACTGGCCAATAGCCAACTGGTGACAAATAATAATGAAAAGAAACTGCTATAATCTCTTTGACATTCATTTTCTTACTGTACTCTTTTTAGGGCACGATTTACAGTAGATTTTTGTAGTGTTTATGTAGTAGTGCAGTTTGTCTCACAGTCTGACAAAAGCACTGACCATCACAGTAGGAAATACAAAGAGAGAGAGAGAGAGAGAGAGAGAGAGAGAGAGACAGGCTGAGAGTGAGACTGACAGACTGACATAGAGACAGGCAGAGGCCGAGAGATGAAAAGCGTAGGACGATGCAGGCTGCTGACTCATCAGCCCTGTAGGGATTATCCTTCTCTCCCTCCCTTTGTGTGTGTTTGTGCATGTGTGTGCGTGTTTATGTGTGTGTAACTGCTGCATTACTACTGAGGAGTACATGCACAGCAATCATTACTGCATGACCAAAGCAATGATAGAGGAAGCTAAAGTGCCAGCAGACTTGTAGCACGGCTGTTAAAGCAAAGTGACCTTGAGTGTGACTTTTTACAGTTGACTTTCTAACTGCACCTACTGTGGGCCATGGTGAACTTGGTTTATTCATGTAAATAAGATCATAGATTATAAAACAGAGGAAAATAAGTAATAGATAATCATGTAGTCACTGAAATTGTGACCCACAACACTTGTGGTTTTCACTGGAATAGCGGTGCAAACCAGAGACACAGATTTAAGGCGTTGGCCATTTGATGTCTCCATACAGAGTTGCTGAAATCCTAAAAATTTCTATAGACTGAGTCTCACAAATATATATTTTCTTAAATAAAAAACAGCATGGCACCTAGCAGACATTTGTTGAGGAACTATTCAGCCACTTCAGTCATAGTAAAGCACATTTGGTGCTCCATTAAAACTTTTCAGTTCCCAAACTCCCCGCTGCTCATTACTCCGTGTCATTATGACTACTGACAGATTGCTCCATGTGTGAGGTGTAATTAGGTGTGAGGTGCACTTGCATTTAGCCTATATTAAGCCACAGAGGAAAATTCAATAGACACCGCTCAGCTGCCTCCCAGTCTGCTGGCAGTAAATGTGCGGACATGGATATGACACTATTAATGAATCACAGGCCTCAATAGCAGTTGCCCTGCGTCCGCCCTGCTCTGCTGAATCAAGGCTTTTAAAGTGACGCCGGTCGTGTTTTCTCTCGCTTTCCGTCCATCACTCTGCGTACACACCTACTTATCTCATTCCTCAACACTGTGGCTGAAGATGCGCCCTGAGGTTTGCCGTAGAGGTCCGCTCTCTTATCTGCCAGTCAACAGATAGTCTTCACGTAAGCTTTGCTGTTATCTGACAGACGTTGGTAAACAGGAGGAAGGACACACAACTACAGATTGGGCTCATTTATTGGGTGTTAGCAGTGTATGCCGAGCTTTGGTAGACTGTCCTCTGGGTGAACTTACTCATGCTTATATTGTAGTCCTGCCATTGAAATGCTGTCAAGTCTTCTCCCCATGAATATGTAATTATAAATGATATGTGAGCAACAACTTACAGTGCTTAAGTATCTTTTTAGAAGATAATTTAACAACATATTTATATTATGACAATCTGGAATAGGTGGCTTTAGCTGCGCATACTATTTCATCAGAAACATTACATTTATTTTTGGAAAGTTTGGTTTTTCACTCACCATCATCGAACTGTCAACATGGATTTATCAGTAACCTACAGCACAGAAATCTGCTGTGTTGCATTAGGTCAGATCTCTGAACCGCTATATTGACCATGTGGCCCGTCTCAAACCTTGGTGTGTTCTTTTAGTGCTGTCTGTCTGTCTGTTTGTCTGTCTGTCTGTTTGTCTGTAGGGCTGACAGTCAGATTCACATTGCAACCACTTCTTCCCTGCTGGTTTCTCTCTGCTTCTCTGCTGTGGAATATTCCATCCCCCCTCTGCCTGTGCTGGTATTAGCTGCAGAAATGAACAAAGCAGCAGCTAGTGTGACTCATACCAGGCAGTGGTGGCATAACATGATACATTTATCTAAATACATTTCATTAAGATGGAAAATGGAAGCTGTCAGAGGCGGTTCTGTCGATAAAAACTAGCTCCTCTTGCTGTGTCTGCCATTTACTAATTAGGCATCTGATTGACAAAATTGGAAGAATTTGCTGAGCAGTTTGCTGCTATACTAAAAGTTTTATAACAGGTTGATTAACACTGAACACAGTTACAAGAATCTCATTCCATTTGCTGATGTTTTGCGTATTTTAAATTAAACTCTGCTCAGGGGAATGCATATGATAAATCGAAGTGAAATTAGGATGCGAGAGAGTGCAGTAGTCAAATGCAGCAAAGCCCAGACTCAGTACCGCCGCATTTATCATCTGTCTCCGTTCACCATCCTGCAGTGGTTTGCGTTGTCATTACTTGGCACTTAATTCGTTAATGTCTATTATCTGACATCTTGTTCCTCCTCTCTTCACTGCTCCTCAGACCTGATCCAGGCCACCCAAGAGACCAACGTGAACGTCCCCCAGATGGCCGACACGCTGATGGAGAGGGCCGGCAACGCCAGCTGGGTGGTGGTTTTCAAAGCCCTGATCACCACACACCACCTCATGGTGCATGGCAACGAGGTGAGGTTATAACATACTGTTTATACACACTCTGAGTACATACTTGCAGTCTTAGACTCAGGACAAGTATTTATCTTCCCTTGCAAAATGCACTTTCCCGCCGCTGATCCACTGACCACCATAGTGTGCTTGTAGCCCCCAGTAGAGACAGCAGAATACTGATTGTACTGGGAAGCTGTGAGATGTAAAGTAGGCCAATGCTGTGCAAGGGCATCGCCGCTCAGTCAACATTCCACACAAAAACCCAAAGTAGACACACAAATTGCTGCTCAAAAACACACCATAGCAGAAGCACAGATTGACCTTTCATGCATGTAAAGTACAAGCTGTAGTTTTGTCATTCAGTCATGTTATGAGTGGAAATGGGTGGAAATGTATTACCAGCATTCTAATATCACAGTTAAAATGTGCAACACGTATGCTACGTTAGCTAAACACAAGACAAATCAGCAAAATGAATGTTGAGGTAAAACATGCTATATTTCTAACTCCTCCCACTCAGTGAATTCATATTTGAACCTCTTCGAACATTGTTATAAAATGATACACAAGACATCTAGAATATTACCATTTGATGGTATGTTTGCAGCCATCAAAAAGTCATTAGCTTCAATGAGCTTGAACAAGTTGTTACAGAATATAAGTGCAATGCTGTTAGTATGGAATAAGGTGATTTTGCCGACCTTAAAGCTGCATTCATTCATTAATTTGTATGTGAACACTGGGTCAAAAGAAGTGTGATGTGGAAGGCGTCACTTGTAGTGATGAACCCACAGAGAATTATCACCCAACTCTGCAGTTCCTCTCAGGTTTCAGTGACCTCTAGCGTCTTTCAGCTCATTGTTTTGGGCTGAAAGTAAGCTGATGGTAGAGTCATTGTTTTGGTTCAGTCTCAGCTCTCTCACCAGTCTCTGAGGCAGACGTTTTTAGCTAAAAAGTCTTTAAACACCCACTGTATGCTACCTGTCTAGCATCAAACGGAAAACAACAGTCAGCTGTGGCACATTTAGTGTGCAGATATTTCCCGTAGAAGTTGGAAGAGACCAAAACTGAGCTTAAAGGAGTGTCAATATTGGACATACATCCAGATTTTAAGTGAATGTTAATGCTATCCCATGCTAGATGTGTAAATAGGCAACAAACACATAACAACTATATAAGGTGACAATATGCCAATGTTGTGTTTACAGCTTGTCATGCTGCTGTCAAGTGGCAGAAAAGCTACCTCCAGGGTATGAAAGGGGAAAACTGTCTTTTTAGTTGTCCTTTTGTCAGTGACTGTTTGCTGATAGAAAAGGTTATTACATACAGTCACTAACAGAATAGCTAATGATGTATTTTTATAGTTTACCTTATGAATAAATGGCATTACTTCACCCCAAGGTCTTCTCTGCACAACACCCTTTAGTTCTTTACTTTTTGTTTACCATTGTTGTAAATTTTGACCCAAATAGCAGTCATAGTATTTGCAAAGGGACTGGCCTTCTGTTTTATGGTATTTACCCCCTGACCCAGTTTATGTCCACACAGCTGAAGGAAGACAAAGGCTCTGAATGGGCAACAAGGGGCAACTGAGGGAGTTAAACAGATGTTCTTTTACTGGCCATCAAAGTGTCCAAGCTGCCACTGCAATTATATATATAGATATATATATATATATGTATATATAAAGAATAAAGAAGGAGAACTTGTCCTGAGAGACTGGGAGGTGATGGAAAATGATAAGACACAGAGAAATACATTTAGTCATTAATTCACCTTCCATACCCACTATTCCCAATCCAAAATCCAGGAGTAGGGGGCTGCTTTCCCAGCATGCTTTGGATGTAAAGCAGAAAAGATTTAGTGATGTAAGGATAATAGTTTTGACCTTTATAGCTGATACAGCAGGTGCCGGGGGGGAGAAAGGGTAAGTCGTGCTCCCAGAGGCCACACAGTGTGGTGTGCACACACACACACACACACACACACACACACACACACACACACACACATTTCAGTAACAAACTCCGTCTGTTTGTGAATAGTGTGACAAAGTCATTTGTTGTGTTATTATCTGTGTGGTATGGACACAAAAGCTGAAGTGAACAGCGTCATAAATGTGTGTGAACCATGAAATTATGTTTGATCAAGCAATGTACTGTATGATGTACCCTCTGAGACCTGTTTGTGTTTGAGTCCCTAATGATGATCGAGAGAGTACTAACGGGTGAGAGAGAGAGAGAGAGAGAATGAAAGGAGGAGGGGATGTAATGATTAGCTCATCATTTCTCTAGGGAGGAGTTTTCATTCTTAACCTCCCCTCATGTTATTGTGCCCTGTTGCGTGTAAATGGAGCCACTGAATAAGCATCAGCAGTGTGTGTGTGTGTGTGTGTGTGTGAGATGCTTTTATGTCCATGTGTGTCACAGAAGGAGCTGATTTGTCCGTATTATGCTATATTTCCTGCTACTCTTCATGTGTCTAAATGATATTCACACCCTCCTACTCATAAAAGCTGCAGCATTGCTCCTTTAATGCTGCATTTCTCTCTAATCACTAAAGAAAAAGACAAGTATAGAATCACACCTCTCATATTAATTCCACTTTCTGCTACAGGCACTTTCACAGGTTTGGGGTAGAGAGCTGAAAGTGCTGAACAGCCCCTGAGAGATAGCTGTGAGCATTAAACAAGACTTCCTTTCTTCTATTTAAGATGGAGCCATGTGTTTGAAAATGATCTTAAAAATATAACAAGCCATGACTGCTTAGATGTGATGTGTGTAATCGCAACTGTGTGGTGTAATCTGTGCTTATGGCACATTCACTTACCACCATATAATCACCAAAGTCACAGGTTATCGCCAAGTTCCTTTTCGTTGTACACCCTCGTGTTGTATAATGAAGTATCCAACTTAAACTAACTTAAACTTTCTTTGCCTTCACCAACATTAGAGGCATTTCACCATATTTGTCATTCGGTGACTTGCAGAGAGCTAAACCCTGTGTATTTGTCCTCTCCTGCAGAGATTCTTGCAGTTCCTGGCATCAAGAAACACCTTGTTCAACCTCAGCAACTTCCTGGACAAAACAGGCTCCCACGGTGAGGGACATTTCTTTCCTTCCTATCTTTGACTAAACGAGCCCTCCATTATTTTTACCCTGAGTCATCCCTGTATTTCTGATTCTTTTGCCCCTTTATTCTTGTGTTTAACTGTCCTTCTAGCGCTTAGATTGAAATCATGTGTTCTTGGTTTGGTTTTTTTGTTACAACCAACATGGCCATTCTTCATTCCATCCTTTCCCTAATCCCTGCTCCCCTTAATTAAACCCATCTCCATGGAAATTAATGCCGTCTCCCATGGTGATAAACACTGGGTTCACAGTCTGTCATGGACATTTTGTCTACAAGGGTGACCGGAATATCTGCAGAGTTCAGAAAGCCAGATCGTATCCTTTTAGGGATTTTAAAGCCCACATAATCAGAATTACATTTAACACATCAGAAATAATGCTGAGAAAATAAAAGTCTTTTGTAAAGTCCACTTTGTTATCAAAGAATAGTTTGACTTTGTAGGAGGCAAAGCTCGTTCGCTTTCTTGCCAAGAGTTGTATGAGAAGATCAGTACCACCTGTAAAGCTTTATATAATTTTGCCTCTGTCTCCCCCTGCTTCCAGTCGTTCATGTCTCCAGCTTCATATTAGCATGCATGTGGTTCAAGTTGGTAGAGCGGGACATTCACTGATCACAGGGTTAGTGGCTTGATCCCAACTTGGGCAAACCACTGAACCCAAAATTGCTATGGAGGGTCAGCCCAGCACCCTGTGTGATAGCTCGCTGGTATATCTGTGTGTGCTTGTTTGTATATAACAGTGAATGAGCGGCAACAACTTTGTAAAGTGTAAAGTATTGCAGAAATCTTGCCATTGATCATTCAGAGGAGACAGTTCCCTGTTTCCTGTCATCATTTTTACTGTCACTATCCAACGAAGGCAAAAAATGCCAAAAAGTAATATGAAAAGAAATAAGACATAACACTAGGTGCAATTTTTATCCTTGGACATAGTCAGGCCACCTGTTTACCCCTGCTTCCAGTCTTTATGCAAAGCTTATCAGCTCCTGGCTTTAGCTTCATACTTAGCATACAGACATGAGGCTGGTTTAAATCTTCTCTTATAACTTTCACACAGAAAGTAAATTATCATATTTTACAAAATGTTGAGCTCTTCTTTAGAAGACCGTGGTGTAATGTGCAAAGACTCCACTCACAGGTATTTTAGACATTTTTAAAGTTTGTTGTATCTTTTCGTATTTTTTCATATTTTTTGGAAGCCTTTGGAAGCCTATGAATGCCTCATACTGAGTTGACATTGGAGACTGTGCATGTGTTTACGTATGAGTGTGTCTTCCTCAGGCTACGACATGTCGACGTTCATCAGGCGCTACAGCCGCTATCTGAACGAGAAGGCCTTCGCCTACAGACAGATGGCTTTCGACTTTGGCCGAGTGAAGAAAGGGTACCGTTTTCTCATGCCTCACAACACCATCCTGCTGCACGAGTATTTTAGGATTATTATCAACCACAACATGCCCCCATCTTACTTGCCTTGCATGTCCATCAGAATAAAACACATCCCACTGGGGTCCTATTAGTGCGTGGGATGGACTCAGCTACCTCCAGCCAAATGCATGGCTTAACTGTGTGCACTGAGAGCATAGATGAATACAGAGTGGGTTATTACTCATGCTCACAGAGTGGACAGCTCTGTTTAGCTGGCAGACACAAGGTCCCTCTGGCCACGTAAGCTGGCACTGTAAATTCAGACTATATAGAGATCAGAGACATCGGTGGATATGACGGGTACAGAGAGGTGCACCTCTGTTCTGTGTGTTGGCAGATGGAAAGTATCCGAGTCTTTTTGTCCTAGAACCAATGCGTAATTCTCACACTTTATGTTTCTTCCTCCATCGCAGAGCTGAGGGAGTGATGAGGACCATGTCAGTAGAGAAGCTGTTGAAAGGAATGCCCACCCTACAGAGCCAGATCGACGCACTGCTGGATTTTGATGTGAGTGACACTCACTAATAGGGAACAAAGTCACTGTGCAAGGTATCTGAATTTGCTCAGGGATAAACATAGGTGGGAAGAAAGCAGCCAATTGGGTTTAACAAAGCCTAGTGCTGTCGGAGCATCTTCGAAGACTTGTCAATTACAGCCCTTATAACATGCAGGACCATTCTCAGAGGGCTGAGTTTAATCCTTCCTTCTATAACTAGAATAAAGACTGTATGTTAGTGGTGTAGATTTCATATTTCTTATCCCTCAGTGTGTAGTACGAAATATCTCTAATTGGTGTATCTTCATTCGCAGGGCTAAAAGAACCTACTACTGAGACTACACAGACTAACTCCTCTTATATATTACATCAGTATTTCCCTGTGACATTATCTTTTTCAGCTAATACTTCCTGTAAATTTGTCATTTAAAAGCTGCTTTGTATCCTATCTGCACCTCTTGTCTGTAGGTGCATCCACAGGAGCTGAACAACGGCGTGATAAACGCCTGCTTTCTCCTACTTTTCAAGGATCTGATCAAGTTGTATGCCTGCTACAATGACGGCATAATTAACCTGCTAGGTAAAGAATCACTGCTTTGCTTTATATATACATATATTTATACATTTGTTTGTCTCTTAATACTTTCCAATTTCCCTACCCTGTCTCATGCTCTCAGCCCAGAATGGTTTGTTGCTACAGTACTGATGAAGGAAAAAAGTGGGTCACAAATACATAGTTCTATTTTAAGAGAAGTTATTTTCTAAAGCAGCTGAGCACTGTACTTTTAGTAAAAGTTACTCAAATGGGAGTAAATGATGCATTTGTGGGGGACTATTTTTAAGCTGCAGATTTGTGTGGGATCAGTTCAAAATAAACTACAGTGCCGAGGTTCATGGCAATGACGGATATATCAGGCTTTAGAAAAAGAGGCACTACTTGTCAAGTCATCAATAAGGATCAATTCATTGTTGTTTTTGGCCTTTTCATGGAACACGATGACAAAAAGGAAAACAGAGAATATCTTAACTGGGATGAAGATTCACATTTCACAACCTGTTGTGTTGTGTTGCTCAGAAAAATTTTTCCAGATGAAGAGAAGTCAGTGTAAAGACGGGCTGGAGATCTACAAGAGATTCCTGACACGGATGACTCGGGTTTCAGAATTCTTCAAAATCGCTGAGGTAGCGCCAGAGCACATTGTATGACTGAATAACAGCAAAATCTCCTTCTTGTTGGTGGTAAGTGTGACATTTAAATGCCTGTCATCTTTTACAGCAAGTGGGAATAGACAAAAATGACATACCAGAACTCACTCAGGTAAGACTGACTAAGGCTTTTCTTTACCTTTATTTGTTTTCAATGAATTGTTATTGTTGGACCTGTGAGGTTGTTGTAGGCTACATACTAACAGAGCATGTCAGTATTGTGTTTTTTTCTAACTGTACTGCATGCCCTGTGAATGTCTACAGCTCCCACCTATTTTTTCTTCTGCTGTTGACCATAATTGCTCCTCTTCAATAATAATGATCATTCACAGAAAGCCACATTATGATGTAAAAAGGAGGCAAATCTCACTGTACCCCTTGTGCACTCCTCCGTGCAGCCAATGAGCTGCGGCTCTTCGGCGACTGACAGCCCCTGTGGCCCTCCCCTCTCTTTTCACTTTCAGAGATGCAGATTGATCATTCAGGCTGAGAGTGTGAGTAGTAAGCACAGAGCTAGCTTTGGGGAGCAAACAGCTTAGGCAAGGTCGACATTTGAACTCTCTTTGAGCGCACTGAATTGAAGCGCGCTGCACAGCGAGTGCACACCCAGCAGACAGACGTCAGACGCTGTGATGAAGTGGGATGATGAGATTGGAGGAGCCGATTGGATAAGCTGTGATATGCTGAGCGATGCTGCTGACCAGGCGGCTGTTTTCTGCTGCTGGAACTCTGAGCTAAACATAGTGTTAGTTCAACAACCGTATAAATGCATAGCAGATTGTGTTCTTCAGAGTTGTGCTACAGAGTCTCCATAACAGCTATAGAGTCACTTTAAGGATTTTTTTGCCTTTTTTGATTGCTGATTTTTTGGGTCACTGACCAATATAAGTGACTCCCAGGGTGAGAAACCTGATTTCTACTGTCGGATCCTGAATTAGATCCAGGCTTCTAAACTGTTGTGTTGTGGAAACTCTCTCAGACATGGCAGTATGGATGACTTGCATGAAAAGCATGCTGTAATGCTGTCTGACAAAACTCAATCGTGACAGGCCATTAGGAGCTAATGGTAGAAAACAGGTCCACATCATGCTGAATCAAACATACTGTAATGTATGGCTCTTTTATTATAGCGTATTTGAACTGGAGATGGGGTTTTAGACCTCCAGAACCAAATTCATTCATTCATGTCGAGGGATTTTGTCAAAGTCTGTGCAAGGAGAGTTAAATCTAACCACATAATTAACATGTTATATGTCATTGGTTTAATCTGTACAACAACTAAATGTGAAAACAAGTATTTGTGGTTTTGTGGGAAGTTGTGTGCTGGACGACTTCTCAGCTGGTCCACTTAGTTTCAGTCTTAATGCTAAGCTAAGCTAATCGGCTGATAGCACCAGCTTCATATATACCGGACAGATATGAGAGTGGTGATGATCGTCTCATCCAACTCTCAGTGAAAATGCTCAAAATGCTGAAGTGTTGTTTCATAGTTATTTGAGTCTTAATTTTTACATATGTCCATTTTCTTTCAAGCCATAATGTGTTTTCAGTCCCTTCTTCAACAGTGTTCTTGAAAGCAAGCGAACAACAGATACTGCAACCCCCAAAGATTATTTAACCTGGTTGCATTCAGTTGTTTTTATTTATTTCAACAGAGGTTTGCTAACCTGATAAAATGAAACATACACGGTAAATAAACAGAAGGTCAGAGACCCTATTTGAAAGATGTCACCATTTTTCTTAGTATCATCAGTGTGCACCAGATTTTAAAGCAATACTCTGCCATTAATCATCAGGATAACATCATTAATCTTCACAGCCTAACCTGCATATCTTTGAGGCCTCTGTCTTTAAAAATGAGATACTGCAAGGCTGATAAAATTCAATGAATGTATCCAGGAGAGTAAACTATATCAATCTTGCAGATCCCTAAAACTAACGTGGATTAATCTCAGTCAGCAATTTTGTGAATTATATCAACACAAACAAGACAGAATAATATTACCATCTGACTGTCTTTGAAAATGTGTCATTATGTAATCACTCATGCACACTTGTGGCTATTTTTTAGAGCAGTGAGTAGATGTAGGGAGTACTCTGACAGTCAGTCATGGCTGATCATATTCCAAACATATGCCTGGAGGCCTGTTGCTCTCACATCCATTGGAGGATGGTTCAGCAGCTTTTATGCTGGCTTCCTCAGATGAGAACCACTGCTGGATGTGTGTAAACACTTCAGCATTTCAATATTTCAGTATTTCAGTAATGGAGCTGTTATGTTGGTCCTTTGTTTGCAGAACAACCTTCCTTGTTCTTGGGTGTGAGGACAGACACTTTAAAGTCTGCGGATGATAAATGGTCCACCTGTCGCTCTCACTGCCAGGCAAAAAACGAGCCTCTGCCTGGTTGTTCTCTCAAAGTTTTAGGGATAATAGACTAGACAGATTTAAACAGACGGATCCAGGAAATGGGAATTAAGGGAATTAAGGAAAGTGAATTAGTGACTTATTTCACTGACTGAATTAGCTTTGGCCCCTCTTAATACCACTAGATACTGTACTGTCCTCTTTACTGCATGTCGGGAGGTGATAAAGTCCCATTTAGCCTGGTTGAGCATGCAGCTCTGCATTGTGGCCAGCTGGAACATCGTCCTCTCTGTGAGCATGAAGATTAAACCTTTCTGTTATGTTGTTTTTTTTTGTTTTTGCTTTTGTTTTTTTGTTTTATCCTGCTCTCGTTGTTCCATTTTCTGAAACAGGTAGAAAATAGTAACAAATATATAACTTTCAATAAGGTATAATTAATTGATTGAAGTGTTGGCAAATGTTTTATAACTACTGTATTTGCTCTTTTATGCCTAAATACTATATATTTTAGTTCTTGATCATTTTGGGAAGTTGATGCTTTGGACACATTTAGAAAATTCAGAAAATATTGATATCCCGCAGCTCTAGTTTGGGCTTCTGATGATGAATGATTACTTGAATAGAGTGAAGTGTTGTGAGAGTCGTTGCTGTCAAGTCAAATGTTGATTAGATTATTGTAAAAAAGGAGAAGAACACACCCTGTAAAGTGGCAAAATAAGGGCACCCACCTCAGTTGAGTGACATCTATTATCTTTGAGGATGTGCCATTGTAAAATCAACCTGAGCAGACGTCACATGCGATGTCTGTGTGGTAACATGTGGTTAATATACAAACTCTTATCCTACCAGGATGTATAGTCTAAGAAACAGACATTCAACTCAGTTATAATGGGTAGAAGTAACCCAGCTTTTCTGCATTTCTATTTGACTTTGTTCTATCGTGGAGTATCATCAGCACTGTCAGCCTCTCTGACCATAGCCATTGCCTTTATAATGTGTTCATCCTTGTTGCATCACCCTGTCTTTATTATTCTACAGGCCCCAGAAAGTCTTCTGGAGTCCCTGGAGACCCACCTGAACACACTGGAGGGGAAGAAACCGTAAGTAGTTAAATATAACCGCAGCCTGTTTCGCTTTTAAATGGTTTACCAGCAGTAATTCAGAGCCGATATTTCTTCAATAATCAATTAAAGTGACCATTTAATGGCTCTAGTGATTTTAACTGCTCTAATGTCATTTCTTCTGTCTTTACTCAACACAGAGAGGATAAGTAAGTAATCTCTCTAAGTGAGAATATGATTTTACCATCATTTGTAGTGATGAATAAACTAATTAGGTTTTCAGTGATTCTGTAGAAATGACATCTGAACAAGCAGCTGACATTTGTGTAGTCGTGTGCTGGAATTTTGTTCAAGATGCAGCTCTATAGAACACACAGTTTATTACTTGACATAATTTACATCGTCGTTGTCATGAACATAATCTATGACACTATGACACATGCCTTTTAGCTTCAGTACTAACGCATCCGCCTTTGTTGTCATCCCATCAGCCCCAGCTCTTACAAAGCTTTGGACGCATGCCATTCAGAAACATTCAGCTCTTCTTCTGTGTCTGTAATGTTGAACAGCAAAGCTTTGTTGAGGAGGAGCCTCAGCAGTGCAGCGTGGCTCCATTAATTGCAGATGTTTACTACATGGTCTGCCTGAACACATCAAAGTGATACTTAAGCTGTCACTTTGCCTCCCATGTCAGTGTCAACCATTATGTTTCAGCATGTACATCATTAAACTCTTTAACTCATGTGCTATCGTTGTTTTTGCAGGTCGCCCACCAAGGTAAGCCACGTTTCATGATAATCATAATGTAGTGGTGGTAATGATAGTCTTTATTTATATACAGTGCAGTAATTGAGATTTTTACAGAGCTGAGTATGACCAAGTAAAACCTGTAAACGCTTAATTCAAGTTTTAACTTCACCCTTAGCAGTTCCTACTACAGAGAGGCAGTGATTCATTGTGAATTGATGTGTTAAAAAGCTGTTGAATCACATCAGCTTACATAACCGTGTTGGTCACCATGCTAACGAGGGTCTTTCTCTGCGGCAGGATGCGACAGCCAACAACAGCTCGCCGGCTGCCGCTGCTACTGCTGCACCGGCCAAGCCAACGCCCGTGCCCCCTGCTCGCCCCGGGCCGCCTGCCAAACCTCCTCCACCCTCTGTCACCCCCACTGCACCGGCCCCCGCCACAGCCACCTCCACTCCCAGCAAGTAAGAGTCACTGAGCAATATTACAAAATGTTTGAAGTGAGCTGCATCAATATTACATTAGAAATGGATTCCCCATGTCAACTCTCTCTTTCTGTCTTTGTGTTTAGTGCTCTCGATGATGGGTTCCTGTTGGATCTAGACCCCATGTCCTCCTCGGCAGCAGGGGGCGCTGCGGCAACTTCCTCCATGACCGGATGGGGAGGTGAGACCTTAGTTACTGTCGCTACGCCTATTGCTCTTCCTGTTCAGCACGTGTGCAGTTTATAGTGGTAACAGTGGCAGATTTACTGCTTGAAATTATTATTAGTTTTTAACAATGAGTTGATTTAAGACAGAGGGAGATAAATGTAGCTTCTCATTTTTAGCCAGCGACCGTCAGTAAATGATGGAGCGCATTTAATAGACTTAAGTTCCACCAAATTCAAATGGACCATGCTGACGTTTGCAAGTGTCACCCCATTAACTACAAACCTTTTTACTTTACATTATTGTGAACCATTTTCTAAAGCATACAGTCGAGGTCCCTGCAGAGTGATTTTAATAACATAGTAAAATTAATGGAAAACAATCTCTGATTAGAAGAGGTAGGAATTAGGAAATCAGTTTAAAACCTGTGATATGCTTTGGAAAGTTGTTGGCAGTTATATATAAGTATAATGTCCATTCAGACTGACTCCCTATAGTATGATAAAGAAGTAGTACCCTGTTTGATGTTTTCTAATGGACAATGTGATTTAAAGTACAGTGCATTTCCATTATAAATCTGCTGCGGCTCTTTGGCATGCCCTCTGTTTATCTCCACTGGTACCCTGAACTTGGCCGGAGTCCAACTGTAGCCTTTCAAAGCCTAAATAACATTAAGGAGCTATTAGCTCTATTGTGCATTACCATTGGCTCATGTCTGTTCTTTCTGGCTTGTTCTCTATGAGGTTGGCAGCTTGCAAATAAAAGATGCCTAAATTTCATCAGATCATCTCCATAGTTAAAAATCCTCTGCTCACGCTGTTATTCACTCTCTCCCACCTGTGTCTTTCTCTGTCTGTCTGGTGTGCAGATCTCTTGGCTGAGGGTGAGTGTTCTGTTGACAGCACTCTTTTACAAATTGAATGCGAGAAATTCCTGCAGGCACTTGATTTCTCCTTAGGCAACTTGGCTTTCTACCTGAAGTTCTCATTTGTCTTTGTATCAAGCCAGTTTCACCTTTACCGCCCAAATATTTCCTGCTAAGCCTATCTTTTTTCATTTTTCAGTCTCTTTGATACTGCCGTCTTCCTCCTATTTTCTTTTTTCTCCTATCTCTGTCTTTTGGGGGTTGTGACTGGGTTGTGGTGTTTGGATTATGGGGTTTATCCGCGTAGCATCTCCGGCTGCCCCTGAAGAGGCCTCTGAAGCTCTCCTGTCGGAGGGAGAGTCTGCTGATGCAGATGCAGATGCAGATGCTGATGCTGCCCCTGCAGCTTCTGTGCCCACAATCGCTGCTGCTACCACCGCCGCTGCAGCCGCACCGGCACCCGCCTCGCTGCCCGTCTCAGCTCCCGTCACCGCCTCAGCCGCAGATATCGACCTTTTCGGAGGTCAGTCTGGTCTGAGGATAGGATGTAGAGCAGGATACACAGCATGGCAGCCTGCCTGCTTGTCTGCAATGAGCCCTCTCATCTTGATATAGTAATTTACTGACAGGTTCCCGTATCCATAAAGTTGGCATATAGAAGATTGAGATTTGATTGTCACTCCCTAAGCTTTGTGTTGCAACTATTAATATATTCACGAGTATAACTACAGAAAGTCTACGGGCTTTTGTTCCATCAGATTACACATTTATGTGACATATGTATTTAAAGGTCGATGCAACTTAAGTTCTAAGTAGAAACCTGCTAGAAATAAGTATGTAAATATACATTATAACACTTGAGTGAGCAGAATGTATTACCGTTACATTCGAATCACAGAGCTAAACATCCGATTTTCTGAAAAATGATTATAATGATTGTTAAATGTGTTTTTCAAAGCTTGCCAGCTATTTATCGTATCTATAGAAAATCACGTGCTTAGTGCTGTGACTTAAATGTAGCAGTTTCCTATCCTCACATTTTTCTAGTGTTTTTACATCCTGCTGTTGTTGTTGCAACCATGTACACTAACATGCAGACATAATGTCAAGCTTTCACACACTCTGTTTTGCATTGAGCACAGAGCAAAACGGTTATCATTTGTGGCACATCCCAAAAATATGACTCAGTATAGTGGATCTCTTGCTTTTCTATGGGTTTATTCAAAGCTTTGCAATTTCAACAAAACCCTAATGAGTTTTGACACTAATGTGTTTTAAACATTCATCTTTTTGTCATAATCATGTGTGCCTCAATAAACCCACTGCAATGTAATTAATCTGCCATTATGACTTGTATTTTGGGGATTTGCTTTTTTCTATTTTTGTTCGTCACCCTTAATGATTTTCTCCCCAATCGCTTACTAACAATTTCACAAACATGTCAAGATGATGAGTAGCTTGATTTTATTAAAAGCTAGTTTGGTTTTTTAGTATTAACCTCAGCCCTACTGTTGGAGAAGCGTCTGCTGAAAAGAGCCAATTGAGTTTCTTCGTCAAAGAGAGACTTTGCCTCGTCCATCCCTGAACTTGACATTTTTCCCTCTTGTCACAGAGTACAAGTAACTTGTGACAACTTGCCTCATTTCACAAACCTGCACAAGTAGTGCACTCACTGAATGCAGCATTATGCAGCCCTTCCAAACTCACCATGTGACTGCAGTCAGATCATTCACTGCAGTAACCGGGCTGCATATTTCTTGTATTCTCTGCTTTTTCCTGATGCTGACCTCTCATTTTTGTTTCCTGTCCATTCCATGTTTACTCATCTTTTGTTCTTTACATCCATGTGTCTGTCGGTGTGTTGGCCCGGGTGTTATGTTTTGCGTTTGCGTTCCGGCTGTTTTCGTCTGCAATACCCTAGATGCGTTTGCACCTTCCCCAGGAGACGGTCCTGCCGCCGTGGCCGCGGGTCCCGCTGCTGATGCATTTGGTGGATCTGGTGGGTGACAAACCAGCTTTTTGTGCAAGTGTGTGTGTGTGTGTGTGTGTGTGTGTGTACGAATGTGTGTGTGAGTTGCTTTTATTAAATTACAGCAGCTTCTGCTTCCACAGGAGACAGTAGAGCAAACGTGCCCTCAGGGCCTACTGTCTCGCCCCAAATCCTGCTCTAATGCCCCAGTCATGGATCCTCTCCTCCCTCATCTCGACTGTTCTTCTCCTCATAATATTCACAGAGTGAATACTACAGTAAAAAGCGCAGTCCTGCTATTAACCATACTGTAGTCAAAGAATGAATGGTATGAATACTATACCACCACCCTAACAGTGATTCAGCCTGATGACGACGATGATGATGATGATGATACTGGTCATTGTCGTCCTTTTTTCTTTTTCTCTTGTTTTTAAAAGAACTCAATGTAGTTTATTTCTTTGGCCTTGTATATGCAGCAGGACACTAATTGGAGCAATCCATGTGCCAAAATTAGTTTTTTGAAATATGGTGACATCTAATTTGTGCATTCAGTTGCATACCAACCACAGCAATAAGAGAAACAGTTGCAGTTCATTTAACATGCTTCAGCATTAACTTTATTCTGCGCCCACACTTCACCTCCTGTATTGATCGGTGTAAAAAGGACAAACCAGGTTTTGAAATCTTTTCCCAGTGGTCAGTTAGCTGTTCAGTGATGAGACTAAATGTGGGCTCTTAAATGATCCATGTGTCCCCTACATCTCTGCCGAGGAGGAAGCTTATCTCTGCCAAACACATTTGTAAAGACATTCATTGTCACCAGAGGATGAATCCCACTGACTTTAGTGAGTCCCTGACTCCTCATGCATAAACATCACCAGATGAAAATTTCAATTTGTCCAATTATTTGTTTTGTGATGAAATATTTACATAAGTAATAGCATTTCCATCAGCCTCAGGTATACTTTGTGTTTTGTGATAAGTAGCTTATGTTAGCATGCTAATATGTGTAAACTAAAACCTTGTAAACATCAACTTCACAGTCTTGTCTCCAAGTATTCACTCAATGCAGGTAGAGATTTGGCTTTTGATAAGTCATTTTAGTAGACTGAATAAGAAACAGGGTCTTCATAGATTGTCAAACTGGGTATTTCATCACTTTTATTATGTGGAGAATCCTCACTCTTAATAGCATATCATAGTTTTCTCCATTTTATACAAGGCTAGCAGCGTAACGTCACTAAACCTCTCGTGTGCAAACATCATCACTTGACCAACAGCGTACCAGGGACACATGGATGATTTGGGTGTTTTCACAAGTTAAAAGACTAATTGACCACTTGGCCACTCAACCAAAAGCTATTCTACACCAGTCGTTAGTTACTGTCTGCTGTAGTTTGTGGATGCAGTTCTGAAGTTAATGAGTGACCGTGTGCTTGGTTTACTTCCTTTGTAACTAACCCTGATTTGGAGCTTCAGAGGCGTCTTGCCTCTCAAATATGCTTTTTACAGTGTTTGTTGCTTTAACAAACCCCCGATCCCTCCTTCCCCTTCCCTCATCCACCTACCAACCCCTTCCCTTCTTCTCTAATCATAACCTCCCCTAACCCCTCAACACCACCCCCCCTGCTGCTCTTCCTGAAGACCCCTTCGCTACGACGGAAGGGAGTGCGGACATTGCTCCAGAGCTGGACCTGTTTGCTATGAGGCCCACCGACACGGGGGCCACCGCCATCACCCCTCCCACCTCTAGTGAGGCGCCGACCATCGTCGCCCCCATCGCTGTCCCTGCTGCCCCCACCCCTTCTTCCACAACCACCACCACAACCACCACCGACACCACCACCACAGAGTCTGCAGCCGCCCCTACTCTAGATATCTTTGGTGGTAAAGTCCTCTCGCTCTCATTATGCCTCTCACTGCATTGCCCTGCATTATGACGATGATGATGATAATGTAGGTTTTGATAATGACGATGACTGTGTTGCTCTTGCTAGTGATGATGATGATGATGATGATGATGATGACAGTAGTGGCAATGATAATAATCTGCCCAGTCCCTACATTTCAGATTTTTTTCTATTTTCCATGATGCCTTTCCCTCAGATACAGATCATTTAATCAAGTTAATCAAGCATCTTGACCTCCTCTGCAAAATTTTAATATTTAAAAAAAATCCACATTGAAGCCAACTGTGTATGCTAGTCTATAAATAAATCCATTAACTATGTATTGTTTGGGGACCAAAATCAGAGTTAATTTGATCTCTATGTCTCATAAATGGACAGTTATCTTGTTATGTTCCCAGAGGTGGTTCAACTTGTGTTGATGATTAACCTATTACTAACAGACTGCCCAAACTTAGAGGGAAGAAATGGGTTTTCTTCTCATGCTTGTGACTGATGTTTAGATACTGACAGCTGAGAATGCTTTATTGTAGCTTATGCACTTAAGTTAAAAGGGAATATTGCTCATTGTCAGAATTTATATATGCTATGGGTTTCCCTCCTGTTTGCCCCCACAGTCTAAACGACACGCAGTTGAGGTACATTGGTGACTCCAAATTGTCTATAAGAAACTGCGCATGATAAAAAAAAAAAAAGTGTGCATAGAGCTTAACTTGTGGTGGCTACGCAAGTGGTGTGGCTCTAGAGATTGTAACGGAGGGATTGCCATGAAATTTATACAGACAACCGTCATTCCCACAGGATTAATCCTACTTACTGTAGTGATCCACTGACTCCACATTCTTGTGCCAACAGCAGGTCAAAATCTTCCCTCATTCAGTCAAATAGCTTGATTTCTACAAGAGTGATCAGCACAAAATTTTGAACAGATGTTCGTGGTTTCCAAATGATGTATCCTGCTGACTGTGCTGATCCCCCGATTTTTCATCTAGCCCCACCATGTCCTCGTTGACATCTTTGATTCAACATGAAATGTCTGCACAACTATTTGATGTATTGCCAGAAAATTTGTACGGACATTCATGTTCCCCACAGATTGACTCCTCTGACTTTTCACCGTTCCCCCCTCATTAGGTCAAAATTTCAATTTGTCCAGTACTTTTTTGTGTGCCCAAATATCTGTAGAACTAACGGCATTCCCATCAGCCCCATCTGTAGTTTGTGTTAGTGGTAATAAGCACATGTTACCATGCTAACAGGCTAAACTAAAATGGGCCTGGTGAATATTACTCAATAAATATCATTATGTTAGCTCAGTCACTGTGAGCATGCTGGCACGTATCACCGGACAAGTCTACAGTCATTTCTGGTCGTATAATCATAATAATCTGATGCAAACAGGGAAATCGTCATTCTGACATTTGGCAATGTACCCTTTAACTTTTGCACTGTTTCATTTTGCATTGCACTGAGCAGATACACAGCAGCTTAAATAATCTAAATGTCTGCTCTCTCTGCTTTCCCTCATCTCTCTTCTTAACTCATCATTCTGTATGCACTGGACTTGAAATCTGAATGTACATATGATTGTGTGTCCTTGTTCTTAGATATGTTTGATTCTATGCCTGAGCAAAGCCCTACCACAGAATCCAAAGCTGCTACCACTCCTAGCGTAGACCTTTTTGGTTCAGGTACAGGAGTTGATATCCATTTCTCTGTGTGTGGAACCTCTTCATCTCTTCTGGTTTCCATGCGTTCACTTCTCTGTCAACTGTGTTTCTTTTGCCCACACGTCTTGGTTTGTCCCCCATAGTGGTATGAGAACTGTGCATGTAACCCACTCCTCAAGTCTTGGATTGTCCCTGTGGCTGCTTTCTATCTACGCTGTGTCTTTCTACCTGCCACGCTAATTCTTTTCTTTGCTTTCCTGGCCTCCACGGTTTTCTTCTTTCTCGTATTCTGCCACTCGCTTGCGTTGGTAAATTAGACCTTCCTGCTGTTTCACGCGGGCCCTCTCCTTTGCCCGAGCCTGCTCCAGCTGGAGACATCGTGACCGGTGAGTTAAGCTGCAATATCTCTACGGCATCGCTGTTTTCCCTTCCTTCTTTCATGAAGAGTGCAGCCTCAACGTATCAGATTTTTGCATGCTGCCGGTGTCTGCATGCACATGCACACCAGCCATGTACTTCAAATTGGTGCACACTTCAAGGATGTGGATACACAGTTAAGATGCAGGGATGCCTGCTTCCTCCTCCTGCTTCCTCTCTGCATGTCCGCTAGCTGTTAGAGGAAGGCATAATAGCAGTGGATGAACAAAGCATTCTCCCCTTGGTAACGCAGCTGTCACTGATAAGTGTAGTCACTTTGAATTGAGAGTAATTTAATCCCATCCTGCCCCTGTCTCTGCCCGTCTCTCTGTTCAGACTCATTTGCATCTCCAGCTCCTGCTGCTGCTGCTCCTGTCGCTGCTCCCGAGGCAGCTCCCGTCTCAGAGGCCTCCTCTCCACCCAAAGCAGAGCCGGCACCTGTCATTGACCTTCTGGGTACTGTGCCTCAGAACACACACACACCTCTTTTTACAGCGACATATGCTGCATGTAAATTTTAACTGTTCTCTGTGTGTTCTATAATTATACATTTCTTTCTTCTGGGTGTCTTTATCATCCTCATTTCTGTTCGTATCAATGATTGTCTAGAAATACTTGTAGGTTGTAGGTGCATTACTAATTATAATAGTGTCTGGATCAGACTGTGGATACTTCATAGCTACAGAAAAGACAGTAGTAGCCACCATTTAATTTCCATAAATAATTATCACACTGTGTGTTTGTATGTCTCTGTTTATACTGTTTTATACTTTTAATTTTCAATTATAGTTTAAAAGTCAGTTTTATGCCGTGCTGAATACTTCTCCCACCTTCTGTGGTAAAAACAAAAGGTGTTAATCTTTTCTTGCGGTTTTCAGCAATGGTACAGCAACGTCTGTCTGTCTCTCGGTCAGTCGGTCCACCTCTTTGGTCCAGACCAAAATAACTCAACATGAACTAGATGGATGGCAAACTTGGTCCAGACATTCATGGATCCCGGGGGATGAATCCTTAAATCCATCATGAGGATGGCTTTGTTGGCCTTTAGTGCAATATCTTGACAACCACTGGATCACAGTGACATTTGCTACAGATATTCAATCCCGCAGCTCCCTGCACAGGCATTTATCTTGCCTTGTTTTTAATTCATTGATTTGCATTCACTCCTCATGACTTTATATTGGAATTATGTGCAGAAATACTGCTGATATTTCTATATCATTTCAGTGAGATTGTTGGATGGAATTCAGCAATAGATTGATAAATATTCTCTATTGCTATTTCTTTTTCACCTGAAACTTTTTGATCTGTATGCCACATCATATTCTTTGGATGTGATTTTCCTACTAAACCAGTTTACGGATGTAATGCGTTTGTAATCAAGCCATTAAAACCACAGCATTACAGTTATGAACATCATAAACATTATACCTGCTAAACATCAGCATGCTAGCATTGTCATAGTAAGTATATTAGCAAGCTGGCAGCTTCATAAAGCTGCTAGTGGCTGTAGACTCTTAGCTACGTACTCCAGGGCAAATAAAGGAATGTGTAGGAATGAAATGTTTTTTTGCAGTTATTATACTGTTCAATATAAATAGATCTGAGCATATAATATGTCTCCAGGTAAGTAGGTAGGTTCCTAAAAAGGCTTCAACATGATATGACCTTTCTTTTTGTCTTTGTTTAATTTGGCGATTGTTCACGTTCTATCTTCATGTCAGTTATAGTTTTGCTTTATGAAGATAATCTTGTCTCCTACCCCTCGCTGTGTGGTCCAGGGCTGACCTCTCACCCCTTTCTGCCCTCCATGCTGCATTGTGGATAACTGGACGGCCATGCAGACTCCTTCAGCAGTTCCGTGGAGGAGCCGCAGAGCTCTGCTCCTGGAGGGCCTGGAGATGACCTTCTGGGAGGTGAGACTCCTCTGACCGTATCTTTTTGTGATTACCCTCAATAATTTTTATTGAAATTCCAGTCAAATTGGAAAAGCTGAAGTGACAGGATTATCTTTGATAAGACATCTGCAGTCTTCCAAAAAAATTATACTGGCAAAAGGCTGATGGAAATGTTTTATGCTGATTAAGAAATTATGCAGTAAGCAATGATGGAGATGCATTTGTCAAATGAGTAATGACACAGAGTTGGCAGGACTGGCTTAATGTTATTACAGCAGTTCTAAAATGGCTTTGGACTCATTTGGAAATGTCTGTAAAATGTCTGTAAGCCGCAACCTCCTGGCGCCAATTTAATTTCTGTTTCTGTTGTGTGGCCAATAGTTCATGAATAAGGATATCACAGTTTTTAACTCACACAACACACTCATGCATGCAGCTTAGATGCTATAATGCATATCATATACGTCACATATTCTACTTCTCAGTGCTGAGTACTGCCACCAGCTGCTGCAGTGATCCACCTTTCCTACACAGAAAAACAAAATTTCATTTTTCTCTTAAGATGTCTCATGTGCTGTCTGTTGTGTCGGTTATTATATTAAATGTCTGATCATACAACATATGAAATTGCAGTTACAGTCCTCTGTAATCCTCCCCCAGGCCTGATGTCCCCCACCCTGGCTCCCACTGCTGCCCCAACTCTGGCTCCAGCCTTGGCTCCAGCTCTGGCCTCAGCTCCAGTGCAGAACGACCTGCTGGAGTCAGGCTTTGACGCGCTGGGTTCCCTTACTTCTCCAACACCACCTGTACCTGCAGCAGTCGCAGCAGCACCAATAGTACCAGCTACAGGAGCAGCAGGACCAGAAAGTGCAACTACCACAGCGACGCCCTCTGGTGGCTTCGATGCTTCAAGTAAGTGGCTCATAATATGTTGCAGAAGATTTATTTTACAGTTTTGGTTGCGTTTTAGTTGTTTGCCTCATTGTTATGCTTCGTTCAATGTGAAATATTAGAGAATTTTAAAAAAAAGTTCATATTTGCACAGGTCTTCTGCTTGTTGTGCATTAATCTGCTCTGGTTCATTACAACTGAACTATCTATCTGAGTTATCTCTTCCTGCTGAGAGCTTAACTAGTGCATGAACGACACACTGACATGTGCTGCTGTCACTGTCCTCCTTATTTCTGCTGCGTCTCTCGCAATGATTTTCTTTTTCTCAGATCTCCTCTCTTGTACTTCTCACACTTTCACAAATGCTGTGCTTTCTCCACCTCCTCCACCCCCTATGTGCAAACTTTCTTTCTTTCTTTCTTTCTTTCCACCACACTTTCTCCTCTGCTCCATTTTAATGCCCCTTATATACACCCCCTCTACTCTGCTGGGTCATTGCTTGCTTCTTCTAATCTGTAATTGGTGAGTTCCACCTCGCAGTGCAACGCAGCATGTGCAGTTTGGACAAATCTCCCCTTCTGCCTCTTTGCATGTTACAATATGACCCCTGATTGTCTCCTGCATGAGACAAGACCTACTATATTATTGTTTATGTTTGTGTCTTAATTTGCCCTTAGTCTGCATCAGAGTCTGCAGGTTTTCATTCCAATCCTTGAGCACTACAACAGCACCTTTTAAATGACATATTTTTCCACGTGGCCCATTAAATAGCATCACATTGTGCTGAAAACTCGTATTCTTTTGTTACTGCCGAGTTCTCAACCATAAATGATTTACCTTAAATGTGTTTACAGATAGTTAAAGCATGAAACCTGTACATATTTCTACATGTTACACTGTCTGAGGCTTGCTAATTAGGCTCTGTAAAGATCCTCAAAGAACTGATCACATTGGTAAATTATCCATAATCCTATGGCAGTTTTGGAGTTTTGGATACATGATTAAAATAGTTAGTTCAAAATAATGTATTTATGAAAAATGATTGAAATGTCCAGCTTCTGCCAATCCCAGGGGTTGTATAGTGTAATTAATAGTGTTGAATATCATCCAGTTTAAAATCAATTCAAGTTAACACATTTGAAACATGACAAGAGGCATAATGAATGATTATTGATCTTATATTGATCTTATTTGAGGCTGTGAGGATCATCATAAAAAGGTTAGGTTAGGTTAGGTTAGGGGCCAATGCCTTAGTGAAAACACCCTCCGCCAACTCTCAGCAACACAATGCTTCTGTGGTAGTTAGTTGGAATGAAAACCTGTAAACTCTTTGGCCTTGATGGCACCTGGCTCAGTGCTTTAGTCCAAAATCAGCCAGTGCTGAAGTCCCTGAGATATAACTTGCAGAGCTACTAGCCAAGCAAGTGCATTTGCTGTACCTATATCCTTTTGAATGCTCCAATGTATTTACAGTCCAGTCCTACATCGTGCATGTGACGCACAGCTGACTACTGATGCTGTCGCTGCTGGATTGTCCCCTCCACAGTACCGTCCTGTCTCACATCTGCCCTCTGTCCATGTTACAGCCAGATTAGGGATTTGCAGGTTTGTAATCTGTGTTGTTTCTCTGATGTCCCGCCATTCCCACCTTCTCCCCAAGTGTTTGATGGATTAGGCGACTTGCTGATGCCAGCAGTAACGCCCCAGAGCACTGGGGGCAGCACTACTGGAAGCACAGCAGGAAGCATGGGAACTCCCGCCGCAGGCATGGCAGCGGCCACCCCGCCTCCCACCAAAACCATCGGAGGAGACCTGGACTCATCACTGGCCAACCTGATTGGAGGTAGACTGCAGCTTTTTAGTCTGGAGCTCAGTCATTTCTGCTTGTGATAAACACTTAAACAGAGATTTAACTTGTTCTTTTTCCTTCTGCTCAGATCTTGGAGTAAAGAAAAAGTAAGTATGTGTTTCCTAGGAATGCATGATGCTTCTGTAGGCCTGAACATGTTTGCATAGTTCCAAAGGAGCTGGAATGAAAAAGTAAATGAGATCTGAGGAGTTTCTGATATAAAAAAAAATTTAATCATACAATAGAGATAACTTCCTGCAGATGCCACTCCAGGCATTGGCAGTACAATGTCACAAATTGCACAGTAGAGCCTGGGGTTTATCCTGTGTTTGGTCTCCTTCAGGGACCCACAGAGTGAGAAGAAGCTGACAGGAGGTGCCAACTGGATGCCAAAGGTAGCTCCCACAAGCTGGGGTACACCAGGAGCCCCCATGGTGAGGAAACCACTAAAGTACACCCCCCATGAGATCACACAATTTGGCTGAAGACAGCATATAAACATAACAATAGCAAAAATTCCATGTTTTAGGATTTCCACATTTTTCTGATTTTACTGCTTCTTCTCGTCTCTCTAGGCCGGTGCTGCACCTGGAGCTCCTGGGGCACCAGGAGCTGCTCCACCTGGTGCAGCCATGGTGCCACCAATGGCTGCACAGCCTGGCTTTGGCATGGTGAGTTTTATTTAATTCACCGTGAATTTATTTATAGTTTTGCTGTGAATCGTCATGAGCTTTTTAATCAGCAGCTCAGAAAAACGGCATGTATGTAGATTACAAATCTACAATGTCCAGATTATTTCAAAGGCAGATTCTGATTAATCTGCATAGCCTTCAGAAATCCCACTCTGCTGAGTTGACCCTGTCTTTTAAGCCTCCTGCAGGAGGGCCCGGAGCGCCCATGATGCAACCCATGATGGGGCAGCCTATGATGGGACAGCCCATGATGAGACCCACCTTCACTGGGGCAGGTGGAGCTGCACCCGGAGCTGCTGCACCAGGAGCACCGGTAACAAGCCACACATAGAAAAGCCTTCAGTGGCCTATAAGGCCGTTTGCCCATACACTCAGTAAAGCCATTATAGTTTCATTCATCAATATATAATCCATGCCATCCTAAAAAGATTTAGATATGTTTGTCTAATTCCTAATATCTGGTCAACATATGAAGTTCTGTTTTCCCTATTTTCTCAGCTTTCTCCAGGACCTGCAAGCCAGAGCCCCAAGAAGCCCAAGGACCCTTTGGCAGAACTCGACCTCAAGGACTTCTTATAATGCCGCAGGTGGGAGCTGTCGCTGCTTTCTGCAGTTGCGAAATTTATACCATCTGTGCTTGTCTTTCAAATAACTTAAAATAGTGAATAAATGTGAGCTTCCTACTTCTGTATGTAGCTTCTTTTTCAATAGCACAAAAAATATGTTCAGTGATTTTGAGGTAATGATAAAATAAAACAATAGTTTTAGTAACAAGTGCACCTCAGTACACACTCATTACAGTCTCATTTTGGTGGTTCATTAGTTACTCATCAGTGGTATTTAAAGGACTGTTTGGGGTGTGTATAGAGTGGTTGAACCTCTTATTTATCAAAATCATCACTTTGCAATCAAGTGGTCACATTGTTTAAACACAGCATCAGCATTCATGGAAAAAAGGACAAAAACGAAATCACTGTCTTAACTGAGACCTTTTGTATAGTTTTAATCAAGATCCACAAGAACCATGTGAGTCTTATGTTAAACTGCTTTCCGTTTCCTGCCTTCCAGCTGCTTTCTTCTCTGGAGCAGGGCCCTCTCACCTTTTACCTGGTGTCTGTCAACATCTCAGGATGCCAGCGATGTTCAGCTACTCCAACTTATAAGAGCCTTGTTTCTCCACCCCGCCCATCAACATCCCATCCTTCTCCTGTGTGATGTCGTAGCACAAACTGTGAAAGTGAAGCATAGCGGATTCTACATATATATATGAGAAAAAAAAAAAATACAAGCGTGTGCTTATGTAGGTGTACTAATCTTTTGTCTAAACAAAATCACTTTAAAACCCTGACAAAAAAAAAGTCCACAAAACTAAGTGAGAGAAAGTGAAGGCGTATGTGTTTAGATTTATTTCTAGTGTTGAGTTGAATGATGGATGTGCTTTGGTGTCCTAAGCTCCACCCACCCCCATTTGTCCCCGCCTCCTTATAAAGGGGGAGGAGCTCTTCTTTGTCCCTCTCCGATCGGATGGGAGTAAATGGAGCCCCAGTAGATTTTCAGAGAAACATGTTGTGTGTTGTTTACAGAAGGGTCTTCTTTGATGTACATAGATTTCTCTGGCGAAGATTTTGTCTCTTTTCTGTATGTCTGTTGAAGAGAAATATAAATGTGAATCTGACATGAAATTGTAAGAAGTTGTGTGAGTATCCTTCTATTTCCCGTCATCTTTTGAAAGTATTTGGAAACAAATATGAATACCGCTATATGATTACTATACTGTATATTAAGAAAGAACTTCAGTGGGCGTCTGAATAATACCAGACCAGGAAGTGATCCTTTCTGTTTGTATGTTTCTTTTTTTTACTTGTGGATTATTTTTCTATGTTCACTTTTTTGTCTTTTTTTCCAATGTTGTTTACATGTTCTGTTTCTTTAGAATAATCCTCCAGTCTGCTGATGATATTTGCTGGCATTGCTGTTGAAGAACATATCTTGCAACTAACATCCTGAGAAAATGCTTTAGTAATTTGCGACAGAGGTAAACTCAAACCTCCCCTCAATATAACTGTGTAGTGTCTTCCTGTGGTTTTGACACTACCCATGTGTATGTCTGTTGCCTGTGCTTTCATTATAACTATGACCAGGTCAGTATGGTTATTTTTGTATTTAAAGTAAGATGTTCCATTGCCATACAAAACTCAGCAGGAAGGACTGAAGTACTTTAGCTGTCACTAGAAAAATCCCATCACAAAAGTCAGAATCAGGAGCATAATTAAAGACGCCCTGTCAGGTACAATACACCGTTTACATTCACTGTTTCTCACCAAATAAGCTTTGTGTGTATCCTTGAGGCCCAGCAAATGTGTTGATTGCATTTACTTCATAAAACATTCGGAAAGCTGATTTATTTTGAAAACTTTAAAACCTAAATTGTTTACAAACTAAACTTGGGCCCGCTCATCAAAACATTGCTTAATAGTGATGCTAGCTATTTCTAGTCTAAAGCTCAACAGGGTACCTTTAAGTTCCTCGATACTAACCTGCTGCAACCTGCACTGGCTGTTAGACCAAATGCAAGCACTCTTGCTTTGACAAGGTTATTACGATCATTTATTACAGCAAATTAATGAAGGTCATCTGGAAGTGCGGAAACACTGAGATCTGACAGAAAAAAAATCACGTTTGATTGCTGTCTGAATATGAATTTTGTTCAAATTATTCATTCAGTCATTGCTGACCTGTGGCACGTTGTCAGTCGAACTGCACATATTTATTTGTTTATAGTGTGGAAATCCACAGAAGGCTGCTGTCCATGTAGCCAGGATTTTGTTCCCCAAAAGCGTCTTAACACAAAGCTCCTCTAATGCCGCAGACTTACAATGGAATCAATGTGTTGATATGCGTTTGGACAGCTGTTTGTGCCAGAGGCCCCAGTCCTGTGTTGTAAACCAAACTAATGCAAAGCTTACTCTGTGTGTTGTCATTTCAGTGGACTGAATAAGCAATCGGTTGTGAGAATCTGATGTGATTCAGAAAAAATAATGGGAGATTATTAACATTTTTCATGACTGAATTATTAAAATTGTATTTTTGTTTAGTTGTAAATTTCTTTTATTTTTCGATGACCCTCCCCAGTGCATGTAAGCCCTTTGAGGTGCAATAAATTCAATGATGGATTGAACTGCCCATGCGGAATTTGCTTTTCTTCAGAAATGTCAGTTTGAAGGACTATTTGATAAATTAATGTCATACCACATCAATATTATGTTGTTAAAGTGGGCAAATTTCCTGAGAGCCAAACCTTCAGGGGCTACAGAAGCCCCAGGTTCATTGTGTGTCATTTGGTTTTTGCTTATTTTATCAATCAATCAATGCATTTGTTAGGGAATTTGCACCACTACATTACAATATAGACTAATGGAAATTCTGCATGTTTATCTATAGCAGAGCCCTCTTTCAAAATCTGTTCTAACACTTAATTTTACACATGAATAATTCTTGGTTATTAATTCATTGGTAAATAGTCCTTAACACAGTTGTGTTAAATTCAAATTCTCCACTATGTTCACCAGCTAGCTGCTAACTTTGTTACTACTCAGCTTTTTCACTGAAAATGACGTGACACAAACTAAATGAAAATGATGCTGATGAGAATAGAGAAACTCAACCAATGCAGTGAAGATGTGGGCCAGAAAACCAAAACAAGTGCTATAAATCTCCATAGAACTGAGGGGGAACTGCAGAGTTGGGAGATAATTCACTGTGATTCCATATCCATTCCAAATCCATAGTCATTTAATCGATTGTTAATATAGAAATATATTGATAAGTGCAGCTTTAATGGTAATATGGAGGCAAGAGGGTATATACACAACGCACAGCGGTTGGTAGTCAAAAGACAAAAAAACAAAATTTTGCTCTGGGACCACTGAGCAAAATAATCCTGCCATACTGCTCAGAGTTTTGACTTGTGGTGCATTAGTTATGATTGAGATAGTACTTTAAACAACTGATTAAATAGTACAGTAACTGTTACTGGTAGTCGTCTCACAACAATTGTTATCCACAAATCCACGAGTCTTTTCTTTTCAGGATTCTCATCACAAACACACACACACAAGTAGTAATCTTGGTTTAATGGTTGGTAGTCTTCAATCTGCATCATTAATTTCAGGTATTTGGTATTCAAAAAGACACTATTTTTGGAACATAAACAACATGAAAAGTAAAAAATATTGCATCCCAGATTTAAATTCGTTATTATATAACAAATTGCGTTTGTAATCTCATTTAATCCTTAGAATTAGAGAAATCTCAAAAGCTCAAGTAATTTGCTAAATGGTTCAGTCCCATCTTAACAAAACCCAAATATGTAGCCTCTCATTAAATACATAGTTACAGTACTAGGCTATCAAAATATATTCTGAGAAGTACATACCCCCCCCCCAAAAAAAAGTTTACAATTCCATAAATTAGCACCACGTCTTCTGGATAAGCAATGATATGATTATGTGCACAACAATGAAACCATATTTCACTGCGTTGCAAGAACAGAGAAAAGATGGTGAGACAAATCAGAAAAATCTTCTATCCAGGGTCCATAAGGAGCCTTTCTCTATTTAGACAGAAAAATAGTCTTTTTTAAAAGGTAGTTGTAAAAAACAAACTCAAAGTTCTAGATTTACACAATGCAAAACACCTGAACATTCAATTAAAATGCTTATAAAAACAGTTATCTCTATATAGTTCATTTGTAAAACAAAACTTACATTAATTTCTCCTGATTCTTTTGTCAAAGCCAATGCACGCACTCTTCTTTACAGTGGTGGAAAACATTTGAAAAGTCTCTCCATACAAAACCCAATTGGAATATAAGATGAATGTACCAGCGCTTTGCTCACAAGCATCTAAATATACACGCTTTCCAACAATGTATTCAAAAAGACCGAATCTTAAAAAAGAAAAGAGTAAAAATAGAAATCAGAACTTTAGATCTGAATGATCTGTAAATACATACAATACAATTTTTTTTCTCAGTTGTTTTTTTTAACAAATAAATTAGAAAAGCCGAAGAGCCACAGTTCTCTTGATGCGCTGACGAGTTCCTGTTGTTGTCAACACTGAGTATGTATGGCATGTTGTTGTTGTGTGTGTGTGTGTGTGTATGTGTGTGTGTGTGTAGATCAGTGTAGCAGAAGCCACTGGGAGGCACAGGAGGTAACAGGGAAGCAAGAGGAGGAGAGGCAGTCGTCGGGCCCCTGGTTGGTGATGACAGGTGGGGGTGACAGTAGGTAGGGTGTCCCTTGTGTAGAGGTGGCAAAGGGGTGATGGTTGTGTTGTCTTAGGCTACCTGGCACTCACTGGAGTCTCCGTGGACCCAGTAGCAGATCTGGGCATACTTAAGAGGTGTTATCCTCACCGCCACGTTGTAATCCTGCTGCGTCCCGTCCCCGTTTACATCCACCCACTGGTGACCGGAGAAAACCCCAATGATCTTCCTCTTCCACTTCTTCTTGCCAGGCTCTTTAAGGCGGATGTAGATCCCAGAGCCGCTGGAGCCAGGTTTTGCATCGCAGTATTGGTACAACAAATCATTGGACTCCTCAGAGATGGAGCAGAATCGGTAAACCAGGTTGCCAGGGCGGTCGTCATCAAAGCCAGAGAAGTGGATCCTTCCGGCAGGGAGCTTCTTGAGTGAGGGGATGACACCCAGATCCATGTGCTTGACCTTTGGGGCCTTCTTCAATTCCAGAACGGCGTAGTCATAATCCGCAGCCAGTCCATCAGATACACCCTTGAACCAGCCCTTAGGCACCTGGGTCTGCTTGACCCTGGTCCACCTAAATGAAGGCTTCTCCGATTCTGCACTTCGCCGACTCCGGCTCTTTCTACCTTTCCCTTTTCCCTTACGGTCCACTTTCCCACCATTCTCTTCCTTTTCCTCCACTTCCTCTTTACCCTTGTCTCCCTTTCTCCTTTTCCCCTTTCCTCGCCCTCCTTTCCCTTTGCCTCCTCTCCCTCGCCTGGACTTCTCCTTCAGAATACCAACACGCAGCTTCTGCACCCCATCTAGATATTCCTTCCCATCATGGATACAGTGAGCAGCAGTCAGCACATGTTTAGGTGACACGAGAACGCCAGAGCATCCTGTGGAGATCTTCACAGAGGTGGAGAAGGGATATTTGGTAGAGAACTGCTTATCAGAGATGGTGAAGCGGGTATCTGTGCCGTACACCTCTCGTTTGTGGCGGGAGCTAGATGAGATGTTTGCGGACCAGGCAGTCACCTCATTGAGGCCCTGCACAGAAACTGAGGTATACGTACGTGTGCCATTCTCATAAACCGTCTCATAGGACAGGAATTGCTCCAGGTCGTCTAGGGAAGTTGCGGGGAGGCGACGCTGACACTCAATCCCACAGGTCCCACTCAGCTCTGTCTGAGCACGAGCTGAGAAGTCTGGAGTGCTGAGAGGCACAGTGCGTCTTTTCCTTACCAGAGGCACCTTCCACTGTGGCCAGGTATACTCGTCGCCGCCTGCATTCTCCTCAGCAGCTACAGCCACCACCACAGCCAGCACCGTCACCGGGAGAAGGACACACAGGGGTATGGGGCCCATTGTTAAGTTGGGCCTGGCTCTGAAATGTAAAGAGGAAAGAGGAAGACTTACAGACACTTGCAACAACTATTGGATGGATTGCCATTGTACATTCATATTCTCCAGACAATAAATCCTACTAGTTTTCTTATCCCCTGACTTCTCCCTTTAACACCTACATGAGGTTTACATTTTTCCTTCTTTAGTGAGATGTCTGGACAACTATTGAATGGACTGCGATAACATTTGGTACGGACATCCATGGTGTCTAGAGGATGCATCTTATTGTCTTAACCCCTGACTTTCTATCTAGCACCTCCAGTCAAAGTCAAAGTTTTCACTTATCCAGTGAAATATCTCCAAATCTACTGCATGGATTGCCACAAAAATTTGGTACAAAACATGCATGGTTCCCAGAAGATGAACCCTAATAACTTTGGTAATCCTCTGACATTTCCTAAAATGCCAACATGAGGCTGGCATTTGTACAAATAAAATTTCAGTCTGTCCAATGCTTTGGTTTACGACCAAATACCTGCAAAACTAATGCGTCAGCTGTACTTTGAGTTTTGTGCTCATTAGCAAATGTTATGCAAATGAGCAACATTATACTTGTTAAACATCTGCATGTCAGCATTGCTATTGTAAGAATGTTAAGTCGATGACATTACTGAGCAATCACATCACCATTCAAACAGTTTTCATAACATATCATTGTAATATTCTGACGCTGCTTCAGGCTGTTTTCACTTCAGTCTTTGCTTGTTTAAACTCTTTCCTTCTGTTCAGTAAAAGGTTATTAATTCAGCAACCACCTAGATTTTTCATCATTATAACACAGAAAAGCTATTGATTTGGTTTGTGACACTGATGAACATGTGGGACAACACAGATTCCCCAAAACTGAGAGGGTCTTGTGTTGAGGCCAACCGGTCCAGAAAAAAAAAACACAGATCCATTCACAGCCACTGAGAGGCAGTGTAGCCCACAACATCAGACATCCAACTGTTACAGAGCTTTAGAGTATCTCAAGGGGAGCTTAGCAGTCTGTGGCAGTACATCACACTCAGGAAAGTTAATTTAAAAAAAAAACCCAGTTCCTCAAAATGCTTTGCTTGCAGAGGTTTGCAGAAATCGATTGGTGCTATTATGTGTATGAAGAAACAGCACTCAGTATGAAATAGTTTTGAAATATTTTCTTTAGAGTTGATACATTAGCTCTGTGGTTCAGACAAGATTTATGTCCTTTGAGTTGTGCTGGAGGCTGCGGGCAGCGAGCAGCAGAGGATGAACCCTGATCCTCTGAATGGGCTGAGACAGTGGCTTGGAGGTTTGCCACAATGGTTAACCTTCTCCTCCAGTAATGACCATATCTGGTTTCCTTAGCTCCACTCCACTCCTTGTCCATGCATACAGATGACATCAAACACGCAGACTACGCAGGCTGCAGACAGTCTGCTGGTTCATGCTTCTACTGTATGAGCGTGATGTTGCCAATAATCCTGATAACTTTATAAAGAAAATTACAATTTGGGTACATTTTAATAGATTCAGCAGACCATCACTTAACTACGTGGTGGGAGAGCTTCATTTTGTCAGCATGGCTGTGGTGATGAGGTCACACAAGCCAGTCCAAGCACAAGGAGAGAAAATCATTTGGATGCCATTGACTGAGGAGCATTGCAGCATGAGTGCAAATCCAACAGTTAATTTCAAACAGAAGTCCTGAGTGAAAAGCCACAGTGATTGCATTCATTCTGGCTGTTTGAGGGGTGTAAATGGTGTGTGACAGACATGCTGAAATCTGAGGTATACAGCTGGAGGACAGCCTTTTAGGGGAACAGTGTAGATTGGCCAGGGGGCCCATAGACACACATTCCCTTTCAATTAGATGTTAGTGCAGCATGAAAATTAGACGTAGTTTGGCAAAGCTCCCAGGAGACTCAGCTGAGAGGGAGAATGTACAGCATCGCCTGTGGATCATGTCAGTGCTTCATCATCCACTGCAGCCCAAATCCTCCTCCTTTTTTTTAAAGTTGAAACTGCAAAGAATCCCCTTGTCTTTCCAGGTTTGTCAGTAAGTGCATTGTCATCCAACTGCAAAGGAGACTGTTTGGCTTAAGTTAACTACACAGTGTCCAATAAAACATACCCAGTGGCCAACATCTAACCAGCCCCAAACAGACTGTAATAAAATACAAGCCCGCAAGAGCTGTTAAACAGTCTAAATAAATGAGAATACAAAAATGACCCTAAGTTTCTGCTCAACCTCACACTCCCACCACCAGACTCAGACATAACACAAATTCAGAAGAAAGCCTGCAATTATTCAGCATAGAGTGGAAACTGATACGCTGCCATGATGGCTCTTGGTCGTAGAAGGCACTCATTTGAACTATTTTCCACTGCAGTCAGCTGAACAAGGAGCTGTGCCCTCTCCATCCCTCAGTGGTGGGAGTCACTGGGGCTGCTAGAGGCCCCCAGGAGACAAAGTGACCAAAGGATGGCGCTATGGCGCAGCTGTCCAGAGAGCCTCCCTCCACCTATTGTCTGGTTCAACACCAAGTTTTATTAAAGGGGGTGATTTCATTCATTTTGACCTATTTTCACAACTTCACACACACACAACAGTGTTACACAGAACAAACAGACAAATATACACTAACAATGACAAAATGTCTTATTTAGGTCCACTTCAAATGCTTTACTAAAAGTCTAAACAGTGTCTATTTTCTCAATCAAAAATAACAAATAACTGTTCCTGTAGTATTGTAATGCAAAGAAACACCCATTTGAATTAAATATTCAATGAAATGTAAAGCACATCTGTAATTCCACATCTGTTACAGCATAGCGACTGTATGTGGAGAGAAGAGAGACAATGTGCGTATTTATTCTAAAACAAACTATGAAAGTGTCTAAAAATATTTCCGATGTAACGTCATTGTAATAATACAAAAGTAATAATAGTCACAGTGCGTTATGATATAGAAAGAATGAGGAATATTGTGCAAAACTCTACAAAATCCGATTAAATCCATTAGGAAAAAAAAAAAACGCACCCACAATGGACAGAAGAAACAATCGAAACATAAAGAAATCGATTACAAAATGAAAACATGAATATATGAAATGAACTATTCAAAAAACAAACAAAGAAAGAACATATTAGCGCCCTGGTCCCATCAAGAGGTCCCAATAACTTTGCGAAATGCCAAAGGCTTCCTACCTGCTTGCATCCGATTGATGGATATGCCAAATCCGCAATGTATTGTTTGTTTTCCCGAGAAATACACAAATATGATCCCACTAGAAAACAAGCGGAGTGTTACTGCATCCCAACGCGTCCTGGTATCAGCAGGGCGACGGATCCCTTCTCCTCATTGCTTCTTCAAAGAGGCTGAGAGAAAGTCGCAGCCGGGACGCTGCGCTCAGGCTGCACTTGATGCTGAGGAGGGAGGAAGGGAGGGAGGGAGAGAGAGGAGAGAGAGGAGAGGGAGGGAGGGAGGGAGAAAAAGTCCTTTTTTTCCACTTGTGACAAAAGCTGTTCACATATGGGCGGGACCAGACCAAGCGATCTAACTAAAGGCTGAATTGGGTGAAGTCAGGGGTCTATTCAGCAGCGGAGCAGTCGGGAGGTGTGCTGGTGTGCAGCAGGCTGCAGCCCGGCCTCACTCAATGGGACTCTATGCGCTCTGTGAAGGAATTAGTTCCGCTGCTCTCTACAATAGTGTTTTATGCGTTTCCATTTGGAGCCATGCGAGGATCAACATCTGCAGCACCTTTATTCTCCAAGTCCAGTGAAGTGGGAACACTGGGGATGTAGCTGCACTCACATGTGGAGTAAATGCACTCAAATTCAATCAATCCTGCCACATGGCGATTATAATGCTTCTGTTCAACAAAACGTCCTCTTTACAGATGTGCAGTAAACACACTGCAGTGTATTGGAACCTCCAAAGTGGGGGCTGATCAGATGTGGGTCAAACAGGATGTGGGTCTGTTCTTTAGTTTCTTTACACTTCAAGAAGTATTCAGATCAAACAATTGGAGAAGTTTAAGGGGGAAATCAGTGTTGGCTGCAGTGGTGCATCATTTATCCTTCACTCAAAAGTACTGACACCACACTATAACAATACACAGTTATATGTGCAGATCTTGCGTTGTAATTTTGCTGAAAAGAGCACTCCAGCAGTATAGTTGGAGATATTGAAGAGATATTGTCTCTTGTCAAAACCTGGTGCCTCCATTACCCACAATACAACATGATAACAGACAGTTTGCTCAGAGATTTGGGTGTGTTATGCTAGCTGCTGCTAATGTAACCCTCACTTCTTACTAACATGACACCATCAGATTTTTTCAGTTTCATTTGTAATCTTCAGCCCCAACCAACGGCTGACTCAAGTGACATCACTTAAGGCTTAATTTATCAGATTTTGGAGATACAACAGCAGCACAGCTCCCAGACACCTGTGAACAGACTGGGATGAATTCTTTTGTAAGGGAAATTATTACCTGCAAAATATACTTAAAGTATTAAAAGTGAAAGTACTCATATGCAGAATGACCCCTTACAGAGTGTGTTATTATCATAAACATTACTAAGCCCAGCTACTGAATAAATGTCATGGAGTAACAAGTACAAACTTTCCCTATGAAATGTAGTTTAACATTAAGTATTAAATTACATAACAGAAAATAGAATTACTGAAGTCAAGCACAAGTACATCAGAAGTGTTTTCTATTTAGGTGCAACGCTTTGTTTCCTGAGAGACTGGCTAAAATCATTTTTGTTTCTAGTCTTTGCATTATGCAAGTTCAAGACCAAAGGGAAGAAAGCAGTGCCTCCGGCCGACAGAGGCAGAATGCCGTGGTGACGATTTGAAGTCTCAATGAGCCAAGAAAAGACATGGAAAATATGTGTGTAATGAGGGAGAGAAAGAGGGAGAAAGGGGAGGGCGTGTGATGATACACATCTGGCTCACTGGGGAATAAGGAGTGCAGGTCCTGTGCAGTCAGTAGGATGTGAAACTAATGATTTCTGTCAGTTTTTGACTTGCAGCAGGCTTCACACCAGATCTACTGATTTCAGCAAACTGGTTATAAAATTACACCTGTTCCCGAGTATGTGTGTGTGTGTGTGTGTGTGTGTGTGAGAGAGAGAGAGAGAGAGAGAGAGAGAGGGAAGACCTGGGTGGCCTGCACACCTGACCAGCATGTTAAGCATCATGATGGATGCTCCTCCATGTGGGTGGTGATCACACACATGCCTTCACTGCACACACAATTACAAAGCTTGATGTTTTCTAAGCAGTACGGGTGAGAGTGACGGCTACTCTTTCTCTCCCCCTCCTGCTCTCTCTGGATGTGGTCCTGGTTCTTTCTTCAGGCTCAGCATGTTAATGAAATATGCCTACATTTTGGAAGATTGGCCCACTGGCCAATGAAAACATATTGTAGAGACATAAAAAGACACTGAGGGAGCAGAGGTGGGATGAGTACTTTGCAGCCACCATAGTTGAGTATGATGAACCATTTTGAATTGAGTAAACACGCCCCCATTGAGACCCTAAGATTTTGTTGAACAAAATCATTTCTTTCCTGATGTCCTCTTGGGGCCAACATTTAGTGTCCATTAGAGAAACTGCAGCTTCAGACACTTAAAGGTATCCTGGGGAGTTTTTTAATCTTTAGTAGGGCTGTTGAGCGATTTGTTGGGTGAGTGGGTGAGTGATGATGCGGGTACCCATATCTCGTGCAGGCACATGAGGACACACATGCATGTGTGCACATGCACCCTGGTGACAAGATACACATTCCTACCAATGCTGACACGCTATTAAAATTACCTGCTAGTGTCTGTAGTGTGCTAAGAAATGCAGCAATGTGCCTGCAACGGCGGTGAAGAGGAAGAGTAGTGTAGCTAGTCAGGGAAGGACACTAGAACTCTCAATATACACTGAGCTTTTGTTTGCCTACGCAACAGGACATCTTTAAGATGAATGGACATAACATCAAGCATATTTATTGATCTTGTATGTTGTGTTTATGCTAATTGAGTGTTCACACTGAAGATGAACTGATCTGCTCAAATTCGAAAATTAGTCTTGGGTGACCAATCCGGGATTCAAATCAGACTCAATCTGTCTGCTGGGCCTTTTGCATTTGGGGTCATGTTGCACAGTTGGCCATGGAGTCTTTCTCTTTCTAGGCCACCAGCAATGTCTAACAGTGAGAAATTGAGAACTTGTAGCAGCTATAGAGCTAAATAGCAAGTTGAATAACAAATAACTGGCCTCAGTTTTGTCGAGGAGGTCAGTACATTTTATTACAAGCATTAGATTTAGACTTTTTCTGCATCAATACAAAGTAAAGGTGGCGGATTGTGGCAGACTGAATGATCGTCTGTGGATACAGGAGTGATTTTGTTGGTCACATTGGCTAATAAAAAGATTTTACAGAACATCATGCTGTATTATTATTATTGTGTCCTTGGCAACCTGCTCCCCTCCTCAGAGGCCACTCAACATCCCAAAACCGAAACAAACTGTGAGCACTGCTATCGCAACCTTCACAGACACAGACAAAGAAACACAGTAAATGTTCCTGTTTTCAGTTAAGTTCAGGGTCAAAGGTCACAGAAGAAGAGTGAAACAGCAGAGAGAGACAGAGAGAGAGAGAGAGTTGCCTGTGCTCCCAGCCCCGTGGCTTCCAAATAGAAAAGCAGTGAGTGATATTTCTGGTCAGGGTCGGGGCTGTGAGGAGTGGATAGAGGGGCTTTTGTGCCGGGCGTCACACCCTCACGGGAAGTGCTCCCTTTGCGCTCTGCTGTGGTAGATGGATGCTTATTGGTGGGAGCTCAGTTTCAGGAATTTCATTAGTTATGTTTGGGTGTACTGGATGAGACCTTGCCCACCTTCACGGCAATAAACCGGCAAATGGGTGCAGCTCTTAAAAGAGTACCCAAAAGTTTGGAGGGCACTAGCCTTTGGCTTGACTCTGAGTGGCCATCTGCCCTGACTCAGTGTTTCAAAATGCTACTAGTGAGTTGCTATCCTGGACTCATCCATGTGATTTATCAGTGATTTTTTTTGCATTAGGACAAATTTAAGAGAGCACAAAGCTTTTTTCCCATTGAAGTTCTATCTCAGAGGACCTCATTGCCCTTTTTGCAGTGTAAAGCAGCATACATTAAAGGCTGCCTGCTCCTCTGCACAGACCACACTAATAAACCAACTCGGAGGGCTGCAGTGACCCACGGTTCACTTCCACAGGCTTTATTTTGACAACTGAATGGTCTCTTAGCTGTGCTCCACGCTAAACAGACCACCATTGATATGATAGGACTCTCTACCTCGCTGCCTCTCTTTCACATACACAAACATTAATACAGTATATATAGTAAATATATATATATATATATATATATAAACAGTAATGGGACAGTTAGTAAAAAGTCTCGCTTAGATCCGCATACAGTTTATAACCTTTTTAATAGTAAATATTTGGGTAAATGGTTTGCATGCCAGCTTTCAGAGACGAGACTGTATGTGATGAAAGGCTGACTGAAGTCACACGTGTGCCTTTGAATCTCATGTGCAAATGAACAGGCAACCACAGTCCTGCTGCAAAGACAGACTTGTGACTGCAGGTTATAGTGCTGTCATCTGTTTAAAACCTTCAAGAAATGATTTTTTCTGGAAAAAAACATTCCTTTTCATATTGTTGTCCCACAAGAAATCAAAGTTATGCTGGATCGCTCCCTTCAGGGTTGGACATGAGCCACTGCCTCAAGTGAAGGATTCCCTTGGGGTCTTGTTCATGAGAAAGGGTAAGATGAAGCATGAGGGTGAGCAGCATTAGCCGTGATGTGGATGATGTACTGGATAGTCATGTTGAGGAGGGAGCTGAGCCTGAAGATAAAGGTGTGTCAGTCAATCTACATTCCAACCCTCACCTATGGTCATGAGCTTTGGCCTGGTAACCTCCTCAGAAACCCTTAGGAAAAGCTGAAGGACGCAGCTAGGGAGAAGGATGTACAGGCAACCCTGACTGTCCAGATATGTACTGGAAAACTGATGGAATAAAAATAATAAATGCTCAATGTTAAAAGGATTTCTTCACCTAGAAAATATCTGCCTGTGGCCTGTGAAGTCAACAGACACACCAGCAGCTACATGAAGCTAAATGATCATTGTAAAGAGAGCACAATAGATGAAAAGTCCAGATGACCAAAATTCACAAAAAACACCAAATTGCTAAGATGATCCATATAACAGCTGTTAGATGATTTCACTATAAACCCAAAGGTTAGCCTGCTGGTGGTGCCAAGGGGAAGGTCTGGTCCTCACCTAGTTATTAGGAGTCATCCTGTGGGGACCATGGGTGTCTGTATCAAATGTCATGTCAATCCATCATATAGTTGTTGACATATTTTAGTCTGGACCAACCAACAGGCTGATATTACTGTCCCTGAGCCATACTGCTAGCATGGCTAATATTTGCTGTGTTTTAAAAAGTAATTGTTTAAAGCTAGAAATCAAACATCCTGCAACAACTACAACAACGGCAACATCACTTAGCTGTATATCTCTGCACTAAATTTCATGGCAACCTTGTCATAGATTCTAAGCTGACAAGCATGGAAATAAAACCTCCTTGGTTTAGGTAATTATGCAGCTCTTTGATATGCAGATTAGCATGTGAGACTGACCCTGTTGCATTAAAGAGACCTACATGCTCTCCTCTATCATCTATAACTCTCTCTCTCTCTGTGTGTGTGGTCTTACGTTTACACAGAATGTCCATAATCCCTTCCTGCAATGAAAGCATAAAAATATCATTCCACATCACACGCCTGCATGCACCTGAAACACCCACCAAAGATGTAGTTAATCTCCTCTCCACAGGAAAAAAAACAACTACCTTACAGGTAAGATACAGAGTGCCTGTTGCTTTTTCATGGCTGGAGATTGTATTTATATTTGGACACTTGAGGTTTTCAGCCATGATTGATGATCTTGTAATTTGTGCTCCAGTACAGTAATGGTTAGTTCAGAAGAAGCAAAAGTGTATGAAGGAAATGGCATTTAGGAGTTGAGCCTCTTTTCAAAAGGTGAACTAAATATAGGAGGCTCCCTCAGTGCTCTTTCACTGACCTCTCTGTCACATATAGAGATCTTAAAGAGCTTTGAATTTATATTGTGGTTTAACACAGCCAAGAAATACTGGCTTGAAGAAGAGGAAACAAAACAAACATCTCAAAATCCACCTCTTATCGTGATAATAATGTTTGCACACAAGGAAGGGCAATGTTTTAAACAAAAGTTTGCACAAGATGTAGGCTGACATGGAATCAGTTCCTCCACTTTGCAGTAACTTCAACATTGCACACCAAACATATATTTTGCAGATTATACAGTAGATGTACTATCACTGAGGCTCATTTGGCAACAAGGAGGAAAGTGGAACCAACAATTCAGGCCTGTTATTGAACTGAGGGGTAAAAGATCTGCAGTGTGTCCACACTGAGATGAAACTGTTTAGACACGCTGAGACAAACACGGTGAAACGTGACATTTATCCCTGACAGTGCTCTTGTTTATAGTGAGGATTTGGACAGAGGAGGTGTTTTCATTTCACGATGTGCTGCCAGGACTTGAGACATGTGAGAGGAGGGAGAATGCAGGGAGGAAAGGTATTTGTTGAGCTCGGGTGTTGTAGAAATTGGTTGGAGAAACTAACGGATGTGATCAAAGAAAAACCATAGCACGCATTCAAGTGCAAATACAGATCGTGCTGCACAAGACTCCCTTACAAGAAGCAAAATCTGATTTCATCACATGAAAACATATAAGGAATAATAACTCACATATAGGCACATTTGGTTTGTAGGCATTTTTGTCATATGAGGTTTTCAACATCTCACATGATTAATCTGGGGCCTTTCTGATATGAAAACGTATCTGGGGAGGAAACACGCAAACACATATGCAAACAAATGCTCAAAAGTTTGGAATGATTTCATACAATAAGAATGAAGCGAAAGAAGGAAAGTCGAAAAGCCTCTGTGTGTTTGCATGTTGAAAGACAGAGAGACTCACATATTCTGCAGGGTCAAAAAGGTTACATAAACACACTGTGAGACTAGGTTAACACACTAATCTCTGTCCTCTTTCCTGGAGAAGAAAGGGGGTTTTGTTGAAGTGCAATGATGACGCCTCTCTGGCTCATTCTGCCAAATGCCATTTAGTAGTTTGACTGGAGAAGCTCCGCTGTCTCTCTGGCCGAATCTTCTGCTGCCTGAAGTTCAATGCCTCGTTCAGCTCTGTTTGGCAAATGCTGACCTGCCTGCAGCACAGCTGTTTTCAGTCTGCAGTCATACCGAGTTCAGTGGCACACCTTGTTTTGTGGGTACAGTCATCATGAAAAAGGCCAAAACACACCCACATGTTCATGCACGCAAGTACAAACACACACATAGCCTCTCTCTGCCAGAAAAGATTTCTTGTCCAACACTATTGTCAAAAGGTTTCTTTAAAAATATCTATTTCTTTGATTTCTTACCTTAAAATTTGAGCTGCTTTGAAGTTATACTGTATTTGTATGACAGGTTTCAAGGTCAAGTTTCAGGTCTGTGGGTGAGTGTTTCCCATGGTAGCGTTTGACTGACTTTTGAGAGCATTTCAACAAGATGTGGTGTCAGTTTCCAGGCACTATTGACTGCAACATAGCCCTGTATACTCATATCATAGTATTTTGTACCATTCATCACTTTAAACCATATGTCGCTTTACAAACTTCAACATTTGGGAAACTCGCAAGCAAGGTTAACTAGCTTTGAGTGTTTGTCCTTTATTATGGGAAGCAGAGTAGTCAAGTGGTGGCGGTCTCTCTTTCAAAGGTCCAGTTGTGTTGATGGCAAATTACGAGACTGTCAAAACTCACAGTGGGAAGGCTGTAACCTCTGCACTGTATACATTACCCACTGATTCGAATCACAGATGAGCTAACCTTTTCGGTGCTCTGGCTGTTGAATTTAAGAGATATTGCAAACTATTTTTTATGCCCACATACACACAAATAAGTACACAAGTGAAAACAAGCATCAAAAAATATATTGGTCCATTTTTTTCTTTATTTTGTGTTCTTAAGAGGTCACCTGCACAAGCGTATGGCTTCTTGACCGTCCTGTCACATCTGTTTTATTTCAGTCATCTGGGTTTTTCTTCTGTATCGGCTATGTGCAAATATATAAACTAATTTCTTAACTGAAATGTATTTTAACTTAAGTTTGTCTATAAAAATGTAACTTGTTATATTTAAAAAAGTGGACTTTTACTTTCTTTCTTTACTTACAGAGATGAGTAGAACACAAAAGACAAAAATAGAGTAAAAGAGATACAATAAAAAAATAAATAAAAAACTGAAAGAAACACAGTACCTCTATGTGATCAACTATAAATAGAAGAACGTCTGAACGTATGACCACACTTGACACATTCATATGGCTTGTTAATGCAAAGGCTCAGCGGTACCTTCCTCAGGATATGTTCAGGGCTTCCTTGACTCAGCCTGGCCTATTATGATCAAGCTCCTTCTTGCTGTACACTCATGTCAACTCAGCTTTCTCTAATAATGCAAGACAGAAAAGCTGCAGCTTAAAGCTCTCTCTTTTTCCACCTCCCCAAATATCCGTTGGCTCAAACAGTGGGTCATTATGAAGAGTGATCTGTGAAAGGGCCCATTGATTTGGGGGGCTGGGGGAAGGTCATGTATGGACTCATAAGAGAGAGAGAGGGGGAGAGAGAGAGAGAGAGAGAGAGAGAGAGAGAGAGAAGGCAAAGGAGCGAGGGCAGTCATGTATGTTTGCATGTATGGTAGCAGGTTTGGAAGTGCAGCGTCCCTCAGGAACCCCTCCAAAACATCCACCCATTTCCTCCGCTGGTGCTGAGGGTGCTCAGCAGGCCTCTCAGCTGAGTTCTGTTCAGGGTCCAAACAACAACATTTACAGCTTCATACCTAAAGGGAGGAAATGTGGTTCTTATTCTGATTTTCCTGTGCCAACAACATAAATGTATGTGTTGCCAGTTCTTAAAGGTGGGATGGTTAACTATGGGAGTGGTTGTTCAGTACATCCGTGAACCCACTGTGGAAACAAAGCACCCAGAGCTCTTTGTAGGTAGAGTTTTGGTTCAAGGTAGTGATAATTAAAGAAGCTGAAAGGTTGTAACTGTTCAGTTCAATTCAAATCATTTTCTGTGTCCCTCAAAGGTTAATTAGACACAAACAGGTCTAATAATAACCAACAGCACATAATAACCAATTATTTAACATTTAAAAATATACATTATGATAATCTAAAGATTAAAAGAAAAAGCTGAAATGTTTAGGTTGCTTAGGCTTTACTTCATGGCTTTACTTAGAGGTGTAAAACATTGTAAATAGTGATGATCTAAACAGAAAGAAACAAAAGAAAACCTTACCTGAGTTCTTGGTTGTTTTAAATGTTCATGTACAGAGTTGAAAATAAATAATTTGAAGTTTTATTTTCTTCATCTGCTGTACTTCAGGTGTGGCAGCTCCCTTATCTCCCTGCTCACTCACTATATCACCCTGCAAAAACCCACAAAGCTTAATATGAACTCTCTTCCCTACAGTTTATGCGGGCAGATGTCAATACAATCAGGAGGTATGGTTTCCCCACTGCATAGAGTCTGTCTGTAATTACATTTAACGACCACGTTTGTGAATCCTTTACCATCAGCTACGGTGCAGGAAGCATGGCCAGGTGTTGCTGTCAGTATGCAGCAGTGTAAATGGAGGTGAGAGAGAAAACCATGTGTTTGTGGGTGATTTGATTCTCAGTAATTGTATTTATCTTTGTCTGCTGCCTCCTCCTCTTCCTGACCAGAAAAGCCCCACAGGGATAAACAAGAGTCAAAACACAGACAAGAAAAAACAGGGCTATTGTATGATGCAGACTGCATGGATTGGGACACGTGTGTGTTAAGGTAATGTGTGTGTGTGTGTGTGTGTGTGTGTGTGTATTTATGTGTCAGGACCATGCTTATTATTAAAATGCAATGACAGGGGATTATGTCTAGAAAGCATCTGGTTCAACCGGGTCACTAAGAGTTGATTAGGAGGGCTGATCAGATTAAATCAAAGGCAGACTTTGTGTGTAACCTCACTGGTTAGCACATTTATTACTCGCTCTGTTAATTATACAACTGGGTATGGGTTATTACATCACCAGCAATTGTAGTAGGTTTTATGCTCTGTTTTATCTGCAGAGCCTATGAGGTTGCAGCAGGTCAGCTTGACAGTGATCCTTGTCCCTCTGTGTCAGATCATGGCCTTGACTGTTTCCTCCACTGAGAGTTTCCATCATTACTCATTCAAGCTTCATTACTGTGATACTTATACTGTTTATTTAGATTTTAAAAAAATCTTTTGATCTCTTTTGATGATTTTTAGCCATGCTAGTGGTGTGGCTCCATGGATAACAACATCTGGTCACTCAACCCACCACTCTTCTTTAGTCTGAAAAACCTCGACTATTGGATGCCATTAAATTTGATACAGACATACAAGTTCCACTCAGGATGAATCATAATGATTTTAGTGATCTTATTTTTCTTCTTGTGTCATCATCAAGTCCAGTGCTTTTGGTTTATGACCAAATACCTACAAAAATCTCCAACAGAGTGATTTTTGTTAGGTGCACATTTGCATATGTTAACATCCTTACATGCAATATTAGTCTGTTTATCTTTTCTTTGTCAAACTGTCCTGAGTGTCAGCAGCCACCCAGGCAGGTTTCATAGATTTGTTAGCTGAGAGGACAATAAAGTAGTGAGTGATCGTACAATCATACAAAGGCTTGTGCTGGCACATCTCCAAGGTGGATTTTTGCCTGTCGTGTTGTATTTTGCAAAATGGGGCCAATATGTACCTGGTTCATGAAAGCCTTTAATATATACTTGGCTTTCCAAGCACCTGTTGTATGATAGTGCTGTTCTGGTGCACAGGAAGTCAGGCTATTACAACACCAGTGGCTGTATTTTAACTGAAATGAACAGAGGAGGAACTGGGCACCAACACTGATAGCTGTGATGTATTAACAAGTCTTCAAATGCATCACAAACAGAAACGAACCGTTTAATTGAAATATGGTGTGTGGGTATTGTAGCGTTAGCCAATTTTTGCTGTTGGCTAATAAAACATTTTAGGAGCTGAATTTGAATTTTCTCTCCCCATCTGTACGCCACACAAGCATTATCATCAGGTGAACGACAACACCCAGCTGTTCCACCACTGCGATCACCTTCAGTGGGATAATGGAGCTTCCCAAACGCTCCCTGCATTCCTTGTGCCCGCCAACTGGCATCCTGCCTGAACCTCAAAAATAACTTCCTGCTCCTAATACAGGAACAGATGGCGGATGTTTGTCGTCCAGATTATTCATTCAAACAGAGAACGAAAGCCTGATAAACATGGTGATCAGGAGGGGCTCGGTTTTGCTCTGTTAGATAAGGAACTGCTCCAGCTGGAGACACTGATCAATATCAAACATTGACGTCCACAATGCAGCTGCTCCTAGTTTGAGTCCGTCAACATTCCTACAGCTGCTTTTAAACCTTTGGAATCAGCCACTGGTACCATTTTCCATCTTACCAGTCTGCTGAAAACTACATGCTTTTAGGTTTGGCTGATTTTATGTTTATAATGTGGAAGATGACATGGAAAGATCCTTTGTGGGTTAAGCTCTGTCACCAAGCGTTAAAGAAGTATTTGGAAGGACAATGCATGACTGACTGGAGAATTATGGTTAGCGGTCGATTATATACTTTCAGCCTAATCAGTTAATTAAAAGAGTAAATTTCTGCTGGAGGGCGACCCATTGCTCCCATACACAACTTCTTTCTTTTGATATTTCCGACCTCTTGAAGGCCCTGAAAACCTGTTTTCTCAGCCAGCTTGTTACTATGACTGATGCTGTGCTATAACCACACTTAGTTTGCATAGTTTTGCATAGTTTTGGTTATTTCATGTGTTTATGGTGGCGCTGTCTTCTCTGCGCTGCTGTCACTGGGTTAAAGTGGGCGAGGCTAAACTGGGAAAAGATTACATCAGTACAGCCATGAACCAATCAGAATTTAGCAACATTTTAATCAAAATGTGTTGACAGCTGGTGGGTTGTTTGCTTCTGGTGATGTTCCACTTACAATGAAATGTGATCAAACCACACCAACACAGCACAGAGGAAGCAGAGAAGTTCAGTTTTCTGAGTGTTTAATTCCTAAAGGATCGTCCTTTCCAATTTTCAATATGTCTTTGATTTGAAATATTACTGAGAAACACTTAAGATTTGAAACAATGTTTTCAGGGCCATTTTTCAGAATTAGGTGGTTCATATCTGCGGTATCATATATGCAGTGTTTGGCATTATATCTTGATCAGTAGCTGCTGATCTCACAGAGCTCAGACGTGTCTGTCCGTTTGGCAGCAGCAGCAGCCTGATGTTGACTCTGAGCCTTGAGGACAAAGTAGTCGGCCGCTGCTGCCAGAGGGAATCAGCACAAACCCATGTAACCCCATGTGACCTCATGTGAACCTGTTGGTGCCTTTCTCCAGAGCCCAAACCCACTGTACATAATATTGTATTTTCAGAGCTGCTGGACTTAAGTTTAATAACAAAAAAGTTTTTAATAATCCAAAACAGCAGCAGTTCAGCAGTACATGGATAAGTCTGTTGGAGAAGAAACAGAAATATAAATCTCTCCATTAATATTACTTTGACAGGAACAAAGTGAAATACAGCCACGGTGTGGCATGATTTATGGGAGAACATGATCCCTGAATCCAGCAAGTTCAGACAGTGTCAGAAAGCTGACTGAGTTATTAGGTAAAGTTGACAAATAGGTAATTTTATGTGCATGATATCCACAAGACCGATACACTGTAACACTGAATTTCCCTCTCAGAGAGTAAGATTATTATACAGTATATGTTATATTATAAATCTTAAAAACAGCATTTTAATGTTACAGTCGGAGGAGGTGAAGCTCATTTGAACTATTTTATATACTGTTTGATAGTTGTTGGATAGCACAGTTTTATAAACTGACCATATGTTTTGTTTGTAAAATCTAAATCTGAAAAGTATTCAGAAACTAAAGCTGTCGGATAAGAGTACTGAAGTTAAAAAAGTAGAATATTTCCCTCTGAAATGTAATGGAGTAGAAGTATGAAGAAACAGAAAATTGAACTACTCAAGCAAAACGACCTGAAAATTTTACCTAAATAAAGTATTTGAGTAATTGTAGGCTACTTAATTAATGCGCATAATTGTTTGTTCTGCAAACACGGTTCAGATGACTTTATCAGTGTGAACATCTTTACACACTTGGCACGAGCTCAACCTTGACATGAAGTCTGTCCTCTGACTCAGGGTTCAACCTCCCTTTATCTCTGCAGCACACAATGACAGGAGGTCCTTGGTATTGTAGACGATAATCTGAAGAAGTAAATGCTGCAACTGGTATGTCTGTGTGGATGCATGCAATTCTGCAGGGACAACAATGTGCTTGATCTGGCTGCAGTAGTTTGTAATTTTAACATAATTTGACAAATCAGCTGGTTCTGAAGCGAGACTGCAGTGAATTTAGCGCAGTCATCTCGTCAATATTAGGCATAAGCACTAAGGGTTCAATAACCTTTCTCCCATTCCCAGAATACCAGGGTATTCCTGACTGTCAAACTCTCTGCTGCCTCATGTTGCATAACTTTCCTGCTGAAACTGTGTGAAGGCTGAGGGCTGACCTTGGCTTCAGATATCCTCACGGCTGTCTCAGACGCGCCATGACGTAAAATGATCTCATTTTACATGTTTGTGACAAATGTCAAAAACTAGGGGGAAACCTAAATCATGCATGGTAAAATGTGTGAACTGACCGAACAAATCTACTCTTATTCCTGGGAAGGGTGCTCATTCACTGCAACATAGCTACTGCAATAGAAATATTGTTATTACTATTATTATTGTTGTTCTTATCACAGTTAGGTTACTTCTACTCATAGCCTACTGCTAACAATACCGCATATATAATTAAGCTCTGGTTAAAAACTGTTTTCCTCATATAATAATCCTATATGAGTGAATTTACATTGATTTAAACCTTCCATATACATTATTGCTTTATTAACTATGCCAAAGGATTCACTTGAAGGCAGACGGTGGTATTGACCTTCACTAATTGGATTTTGTGGATAGATATAATGGATATGTTGACACCAACATCCCTGCAGCCTGATCAATAAACTTCTTAATACAGTACAGCTCTCATGAATTAGCCAAATAAAAAAACCTAACAACAACCCAAGTGTGTTTAATGAATGTTCAGTGAGTGGAAAGGGAAGACAAAGGGAAATATTGTGCATGTTGGTTTTAGTTGCACATCCGGTAACTAGGATACAACACACCTGTTGCAAGGTGATACCACACGGAAGAGACTTTGCATGGTATCAAAAGCGTCAGAGGCTTATTGGAAACAATAAGAGAGCCCGATTGATAAGGACACTCGGCTTCTCCTGTGTTCATCACACACATACACAGAGAGAGAGAGACCGGAGCTCAGCGGCTGGACCTGCGCATCCACTTGTTGAGTTCACAACAGTTCACCGCGGCTCTATTTAAAGAGGCAACAACATGGCACACGGACTGGCCAGACGGGAGTCGGTGGAAACGGAGATGCACAAGTCCGGAGACCAAAGAAAAACCTCCGTTTACACCAAGAAGAGGGGCTACGATGTCACCCGGAACCCCCACCTGAACAAGGTGAGTGTGGAGTGAAGGTTGAGTGAGTTTTCACTTTGTTTCTATGGGCAAGGTTGACAAGCTAGCTGCTGCCTTCACGGTCTGTGGGAAACAGTATGACTTGTAATAGGGCGGAAGCGCTTGCCCCACAAGTGTCAACAATACCCGGGGAAAGATGTGAGTGCTCAGTGTAATCACAATTTATGAGGTTTAGCTAACTTTTCCGAGGTGGAGGTTCTCAACCAGTGATGGGTTATAGGCTTACAACAACGTTTTGCTAACTGTGACTGTATGCTAATGTTGAAGTAGTTAACACCGAGCGTTAGCTTACTAAGCGATTACATTTTCTAAATAATCACTGACGTTCCTCTTTTACTCACTACAATGAGCAGTAACCATAAAAAAAAAAATGTGACAGGAGCAATGTATCAAATAGTTTTAATACTCTCATAAGTTTCCACTTTTTGCCTCTGGGCCTCCCAGTTGGAGCCCTTGAGGAGGACGTGAACGCCACATTAGCCAGGAGGTTTAGGTATCAGCTTTAGACGCGGTTATATTTAGATTTAAAGAGACCAGGCGCTGCTGGGACACAGAGAGGGGCTCATGTTGATATCGCCCTGTCACGTATTGCTTTAAAGAGACTGTAGCAGTGTGGCAGAAGTGCTTTATTAGCGTAATGAATGGCAACTCAGGCCCCTCTTCTTCCAGTAAGCATGCAAACACAGCACACTGTGCCAAGCTGCTAGGAGCTCACTGTGCAAATTGATGATGCCAAATTAGAAAAGTCACCACTACTCTTAAGGCTACAGCTTGTTTTCACTGTCTCATTATATTACAGTAAAATGAGGAACAGTGTTGGAAGTTCCTCAGTTTTGCAACAAATACTGCTGAGCTGTTTCCTCATAGATCAGGAGACACGGGAATGACTCTGCAATGATCGTACAGAGAGAAGAAACCTGTTATTGTAGTCTCCTGAGATTTGTAACAAAACCCCTACGATTGCTGTTGAATTAGCTCGGCCCCAGGAGTGGCCCCTATGCTTTAAATGCATCCTTAACAAAAGAGCCCCTGGCAGCCATTGAGCCTTTCCAGTGTTTTCTCTTGGTTTGTGTGGTGGGACGGGCCCCCGGAGGTCAGGCTGTGGTGCCATGGTCTCTGTCCATGGTGCTGAATGACCATCAAAACAGCTTGGTTGAAATCAGGACCACTCTTATGTCAAGTGTGGTCTGACTGCTCTTTGTCAAAGTCCGACTAATTTAAGAACACTTGAGCGTGTTTCTGCACGCTCACCGGCCAAATGTGCCTCCTTCTTGGAAGCCACAGGAAAGCATTAAAAACTGTAGGCTTATCAAAGCCGAGTCTTTTTACGCTGTTCTCGTTTATTTCACTGTGAATTCTCAGATATAACAGTCCTGTAAGTCTTTAGTACAAAGGCTGTTCCAGCCAGATTAGGGTTGCAGTTGGTTGGAGCAGCTGCCAGCCTGGGTGGTGTCAACAGCGAGCTGATAAGTGAGGTTAAAACAGGCCAGTGTCTGTGGAGTGAGGGGTGGTGAGCTGCTGGCTGCACAGAGACCTGTTTGTTAAGTTAATGACTCCACTCCTGAGAGCGTCACATGCTGCACATCAACCCTTTGGGTTTGTTTTCATGGGTGTGTGTGTGTGTGTGTGTGTGCATAGTGAGGCAAGGGGAGGCGAGATGTGTGCAAAGATGCATTATGACGTATAAGAACAAACTGGGGTACCCTTGGCATTAAAGAGTGCATTCGCTACTGGAATACTTTTACTAAAACAAACTAGACTGTCACTGAGACTGTCACTGTCCTCTACTTTATGTCATGTTACACTAAGAAGGATGCTGGTTCAAAACAGCAGGAGGTTCTGTTCTTGTAGCATAAATGAAGCAATATCCTCTTTGTTGCTTTAAGTAATATAGTTTATGTGAAATATCCAGTGAGACCTGAATTGTAGCGGGATATCATTTTTTGTGGACATCCATTTGTGAGGGTCAGTTGAGTTTGTCGTCTATCTAATTTTGGAGGCCAGACAGTGACATGAATTCTCCTGAATTCATCATACTTTTTGTGATTATACATTTTCTGAATGCATCATAAAATAAGTACCAATGTTCATGCTAATACTGGCGCCATTTGACCCGTTGAGGACGAGGCTTCGGGTCAGAAATCTTGCTGTGGCTTGATGGCAGAGCTCTGTTGATACCAGCCACTCTTTAAGTCGCTAATTTGAAAACCCCCTTTGATATTTGTGTTGATGTAGTCTGAATTTGTCTTTTTCAATATTTGCCTAACTGATCTGATTTCAAATGCAGCGGAAACCGCTTCGAGTGATCATGTCAGGGGAATTACGCGACCGAGCATTATCAATCCACTTGACGAGGGTGTCTTTGAACACAGCTTTTTTTCTCCATGACTAGCAGCCATGAATGTTTCTTGTTGTTTGAGAGAACTACACAAGGTAGCCCGAGGAGGCTTCACTCCTGCATCTCATTGGCTTCTTTTTGGCATTTGTCATAAGCCTCGAGTACACTACATTTTTCATTGAGAGAAAATGACTTTCTTTTTCCCGTCATGATGTCAGTGCGCACACAGCACCAGCCTCTGATAGCCAGCCAGAGGCAGACAGGCTGCAGTGAGGCAAAGTCTCATGGGAGTTAAGTTAAAAAAAAGAATTGCCATAGTTTTAAAATGGTTTGCCATATATTGTCATGTATGAAAAGATCCAACATGGACACTGAAAGCAGAATTCTTAATTACTAAAGCAAATTATTTAAACAGCATTTGTATAGACCGATATAAAAGTGGCTGATCACTATAACTGTGATGACTAGAAGGGGTCTCCACTGTACTAACCCTTTTTATGATCTCTTGACTGAGATGATAGCTGTTTATAATAGAGGTCAATCTAGGACCTATTCTTCAGCGCTTAAAGCCTGGCCAGTAAACTGTATGTTTACGTCTCAATTTACACCTCGGGGCCTTAAATGGACCCAGTGTACAACAGTGCTCTTAAACAGGGCTAGATAGGTTGACCTAAATTCATGTGAAAGCATGACTGGTTTAAGACTTTGGATGTTCCACTATGTTTTGTCTGTTTTAATGAAAGTCTGCTGCGAGCTTGGCCTGAGGAATTCAAATCTGGAGCCTTTAATAGGAGGTTGAAGATATGTTTAAATCATAAGGTGTCACAGAGACACAGAAATATCATTTTATTCACACTTTTAAGACAAACACCCTCTTTCTTGCTCTTTTCCCTTTCTCCATTTCCTTACTTTTTCTTTGGAGTAATGTTAAGAGTGAAGGTTACGAGAGCAGCACTTCTTTGTTCTTCAGTTTACAAGGAGGCTTTTCTTCTCCCTTTAAAGTTTGCTTGCCTAAATGAGCTCACAATTTGTGTTGTTACACTGTTTTGGAAAAAAAAAGTAAAGTTTAATAAGATTAATTGCACGAGTACAAAAACTGGGCTTAAAACATTCATCAACAAAGATGTGAGATGTGCTCTGACAGTTTGTACTCAGCACAGTAGTTTGTTCAGTTAGGCCACGAAGAAAAACAAGGGGGAATTTCTAAAACCACGTCTCATTTTCATTTTATTTATTTTGACAAGTAGAAGTCTAGCTTATGTCATCATTTTACATTGTCATAAAATTGCCTATTTAGACTAGAAAAGTCACTTAAGCACATATTGCAATACCGTGTTACACTGCAGAACAGGCATTTAGCTAATCTTGCTCGGTGGTTGTATTTGATCAACACGGCCCTCTCATCAGTCGGCTAAAGTGACCCAAAACACAGGCTCCCTCAAGCACACACAGGTCAGAGTCATAGCAGAAAAAAAGGTTTCTTATGCAGCCAGGTGAACCATCCACTGTCAGCCCCGTACATGAACCAGGGCGAGGAAATTGGAGGAGAAGGTAGGAAATGACTGCTAAAGCATGTTAGAGGCCAGGCACAGGCAGGCTTCTGTGGCCCAGGCAGTGGCACATTGTTGCCCTCCCTCTGATTTCAGCGAGCCCTGGGGATGTGGACTGTTTACCTCCCTCAGCTGGCCCACCTCACCTCTAACAGGAGCTGGTCACAGCACAACCTGCTAATTGATGCTGAGGGACGCAGCGCTGAAAGCAGCCTGTCCTCACATCGACAGACTTCGATTTCCTTTTAATCTCTCCGCTCTCGCACTTATACATGCAGAGCTGATGCATGTGCGTAACACGCATACACAGCTTCGCCTCACCCTTTGGTTAACACTCCCTCCTCCCTCTCCAGAGGTGGAACAGGATATTATAGGTGTGTTTTGTGTGTGCTCACTGTGCAATAAAGAGATGAAGTGGGGTGCGAGGTGTAGAAAGGGTTCTCTGTGGCGAGGAAGAGAGCGCTGGCCACGCTCCACAGACGTCCTCTGTCTCTCTGCTTCATCACACATTAATGAGGCATCTGTGTGAATCTCAGCCCTCAGTGCGTCCCTCTGACGCTGGTTCCGCCTGCCACGGCTTTGAAAAACAACAACAACAACAACAACCTCCTTAAAAATGCTCTTAGCACCCAATCAGGGATGTTGTTTCACCTCAAACACTGAACTGAACTGTCGGTGTATCAGCGGGCAACAGATGCCCATTCACTGGCTCTGTACTGTAGGTGAGGGTGACTGTAACAAGTGCAGGCAGTCAGAAAGGTTGGAGAGAATGAGGGCTGCAGCTCCTGTCTGTTTGTTGACCTGTTTTACAGTTTCACAGCAACTGTCTGGCAGGCACGTTTGACTTGTTTGCATAAAAACGTCAAACCTGACAATAATGAATAGTAGACCGACAAAGACTTGCTTTCTAATACAGTCGGCCACTGGGTGAGAAATGGTGCTGTCATTCATGCTTTAACGCCAAATCCCGAGAAAACTCACATTGATCCCCTTGATTAAACAGTAAAGTTCTGTTTATTGAGGTTTTAAAAATCCCTAACATTATGCATCATTAGGGCCCACGAATGCTGAATAAAATGGAGAGCCCATGCCCAGACAGTGCTGCAATTGGATGCCCCATTTGGAACCACAGGCTCCACACATGACATTGCAAAATGGCCCGTCAGATGCAAGACTAGAATTAACAATCTTTGTCCTCGGCGAGTGGTGAACAACAGTGTATCTGATTGGGCATTGAGGACGTGCTGGTATGCCAAATGGCAACGGTCCTGATAACTCTCTGTAGCAACTGGAAGTCATTAGGCTCTCATGTAAGATTTACTCTGGTTTGGCTGCTACTCTCATCGACTTTTGCTCCCAGAGAAGATTTTTTTTTTGTGTCCTCACCAGGTTTGCATTTTCCTTTAACTGAGACCAACATGAATAAATTTAGCAACAAACAAACAAATGGCAACAAATATGCCGAGCTTTTAACTCAGAAATGGAAATGTTCTGTTTCTGTGTGGCTATCCTTTGGGTATGTGTCATGTTTTGGTGGTTGCTGCACAGCGACTGAACTGCTGAGTTTTCCATTTGAAACATAATGCACTCCAGCCGGTCTGTGTCTCTAGCAAGGCCTGATAAGGTTTTTATAACTGTGCATGCACTCTAATACAATTATGTCACAATTGGTAAAAGGTGTCTTGCCAGTGGGAAAACAGTTTGATGGCCTGGCGCTGACTTTAGCCAATGCAGTCTGGAACCATGATTCCCACTGAGTCACCATGTCAGCATGACACGAAGACAGAGTTTGTTTTCTGCACAGTCAAGACTTTTAAAAGCTTTGTGTTGCCAGTTTGTTGCATTAGTGAAGCATTACAGCAATGCTTTGTTTGTGCTACTAGCCAAGATTCCCATGGACCTTGGTGTTCTTTCTAAATTTGTCAGTCTCTTGCCTCTCTGGCCTCCATCCATCTCATAATCAACACTTCATATTCTAGGGAAAACCCACTGCTGGATATATGTGATGATAGGTTGGTGGTTTTAAAGTAAATAATTTCACAAATATTTCTTGACTTGATAAGATAAGGAGTGCACAATTATGCTAATTCTCTAATGTAATGCTAATGCGTTTTTCAAGGACCATTGCACAAGGGAGTCTGATATCGCTGCACTGTCTCTGGGCGGAGTAGAAATCATGAGAAAATGCCAGTATGTGTGTGTGTGTATTACAGGCTGTTAAGTGGTGGATGACAGTGGTTATGTGAGGTTGAACTCGATGATGTTGGCAGTCAGATTACAAGCTTTCGTTTAACTGAGCGCTGAAAATGGGACAAACCTTTCTCTGTTCAGACTCTATGCAGAGCAGCTGCACTTGTCAATCCTTCTCACTAGGTGGACCGCAGAGCACCATTGATATGTGTATAAAAGGTATGGGTGTGTGAGTGTGTGTGTGGGTAGTCCCCAGGTGTGGCCAGGTGTTTCAGGTTGACCGCACGCATTGCTGGTGACCAGACATTCCTCTGATGGACTGGAGTGGATCGGCCAGACAGAAAGGAGAAAGTGCACCCTCGTTCCCCTCCAGTAACCAACCCCTACTTGAGCTTTATACACACACACACACACACACACGTGCACACACAGCCACAAATACATACTCTGACATTTCATAAACCAGGTTAATAGGTTGTTAACCTGCAGCCCCATAAGTGCTTTTTTCTGTGTTTTCTTCAGACATACCTCAAATAAACCGAGTGTAATATGATCAGAATTCAACGTAACCAACCCAAACTTCAGTTTAACACACACACATGTGCACAGACACAAACACACACTCTTGGGATGCTCTGTTTATTCAACAGTAGGTCCCTCTTAATAGCCCTTCCTCCTCAGCCCAGTCTTGTGTTTTTTGTAAGATGGTCTACATTCATGTGAGGACAACGGAGAAGCCATTAGCTTGTTTCAGACAAAGAGGGGGAGACAGTCTGAACCTCATCACCTTCCTATGAAGCTCATCTCAAGCATCCGACCTCTATCAGCCCCTCTGGTGTTTTCCCCCTCCTCTTCTCTTCAATGCTGCTTTTGTCTGCTCTGTTCGAGTGGTCGAAGTCTTGCCATGTCTTAACAAAGGAACAGCAGGGAGAATTTAAAAGTAGTATTTTGTTTCAGCATTCTGCAAAACAGCGGATGCATAACCATTATGCACAAATAGTTTTCTCAGGTCAGAGAGATGGCTATCGCTGAGAGTGATCCTGCGTTGATTGACAGGTGTTTTTGTGTGGTTACAACCCCATAAAAACGACGAGGACATTACTATTAGTGGAATGGATCTGGTCACACCTGCATTTAAAGTCAATTAATTCCAATGGGAATGCTATAATTTCTGGGTTTGATTGTGGCTGCAAAGCAAATCAAACTCAGCTTTTGTGAACTTGACTGTGCTGTTGACCAACAACAACCTGTCTTGACAGTGCTGACCTTTGAGGGAACTGAAAGCTGTAGAGTCTGAAATGGAGGAAGCTAATGTAGCTTATTAGCTGCATGGCACCGTCTAACTCCATTTAAAAGAGGAATGGTTCGCAGACAGTTATGAGATAGGAGTTGATGATAAGAATATGTCTTTTGAATGAATTGTGAATTTATAGTCCCGTTAACCAGCTTGTAACCAGCGTGTTGACAATTAGTAGCTATATTCTATAGTAAATCTAAAGAATCTCTGACAGGTATTGTGACTGACTCACACTTTACAGGCCGGCTAGCAATAGTTTTACAAACCAGCCATGCGAGTTGTCTACATGTTACCAAGTTTCTACATCCAAATATTTTGCAAGGAGGTGACTGAATTTTGCAGTGCTCTCTCTGAAGTCGGCCTTTTACAGCCGACCATGAGCTACAGCGTCACTCACAGCAGTGTTATGGCCTTTTTCCTGTGTTTTCACAGCAGTTATGTTCGCTGTGGGAAGAGACAAGTTCTTTCCTTTCACATTGTTACTGTCTGGAAGAATTTAGAGAACCAGCTACCATGTAAATGGACGTTTGGACAGAAGACATTTTTGTTGTCACAGAAACTAGCAGTGACAGGAACAGGAAAACACATTTCTGTAGGTCCGTCACAATAGCTCATCATGTTCACTTCTGAAGACTGACTCTTAGCAAAGTCACAGTAATCAATTAGCATTTAATTAGTAATCAATTCAATTAGTAATTCACTAAAATATCCTCGTTAATATCCTTGTATGACTGCAGAATTAGATTGTTATTTTGAGGTGGCCTCTAAAATTGGATTGGTTCACAAGGAGATTAATTGGAGATTTCCTGTGGTATTAAGTCGGGTCAGCCTGCGGACACTTAAGTTAAGACATCTGTCATATGCAGCTTTGTTTGGTCGTTGTTTATGTACTGATGCAAGTCACAAGACCTTTGCTTCATGTTGTGTGTTGTTTTGTTTTTCACTGATGGCCTCTCTCCAATATGACTCAGATACAAAGTATTCCTTGTCGTTCCTCCAGAAAGAGGACGTGTTTGGGAAGTGCAGTGTGTGTTAGGAGAGAGTCGCTAACACCTGTAAAATCAGACACGGCTTGTCGAGGCCCATACTGTCGCCTCAACATGGCCAGTGAATGCTGAAGCACGACTAGCCAAAAGTGAATATTTGGACCCAACTCACAGAGCTGCCGATGTCTTTGGAGGTTTGGATACTTTCCTTGCAACACTCAGGCTCCTAAGGGACCTGGACTGTGGAGCATGAAAAGGCTGCCTCAGGGGGATTGGCCGCGTTTGAAGAACCCTACATGTCCGCTACCTCCACCCACTCAAGGCTGCCCTCCCTAAGTCAACAGCAGCTCGGTTTTCAAGGCTGTTTGACCAACAAGCGTGTCTGTACATTCACAAGTTGACACCTCCTGATTTAAGGAGCCCTGCGCTTGCATATTTGCTCAGGATGAGGAATTTAAGACGCTCCTTTTGGTCAGTCTCAGAGCTCAGCGTTGCTAGGTGGGGATCATGACTCATGAAAGTGAGGACTAAATTAGAGACTGAATTGCTGTCTGCTCTCTAATGGCAGATTTGGACGAGATATGTGCTGGTGAAGTACATCTTAGAAGCTTTGTAATGGATGTGAGTGAAGCCAGGGGAATTGACACATACGATGCTGTTTCTGGGATCTTTATTTTTTTCTATGCCTAGTGGATCAATGGAGTTATAGTTCAAATAAATCTAAAATTAAAGTCAAATGTTTAAAATATGATTGTAATACATTCAACATGTGGTGAAATATGGCAAAAATAGACAAAAACATGGCATACAGCAGTGCCAAGTGCACTGTACAAAATAAAGGGAACAGAGAAAATACAAAACAGTGCCTTTAGCATACGGATCTGACACAGTACCTGTAGTAACTGACTTCACTTAGTTCAGACAAAGAAGCATCTCCCTACTGCTTTGTACAGTTTGTTACTATACATATGCAAAAGAAATTAACATTACTACTAAACACAGTTTTCTACTAAACTTTAATGTCAACAAGTCTCTGTGACCTATATGGGAAGATTTCTCTCTATCTGTCTTGTCAGGCCTACAGTATTTTACACAACTATTCATCTCTACACCACTATTTATCCAATTTTCTCTTTGTCAGCTACCTTTTTTCCTTTGGCAGTTTCTTGTTGCTTCCCGAACTTTAGGTAACCACACAGCAAGACTGCAGAACAAGAAATGCATCTGCTTTTTTCTGTGACCTGTTGGTTGCAGTAATTTAAGTCCCTGGAAGTAACTGCTAATCGCTGCTACAGCTCATCATGTGGTGTTAAGGCCTGCGTTAGCCAAAAAGCCAATCTTGTATACACGGAGGCAACAGCACTTAGCTGATATATTTCGAGGCAAATTTAGCTCTTAGCCAGCACACAGAGCACTATTTCTGCCTTGATTGCCCCTCATTTGTTTTGATGCTCATTCTCAGTGCTCCTACCTAACATTTATTAGCACGGTGAATACATGTTGATAGAAAAAACACTAGTTATCTTGCTGATTAATGTGTTTGGCCCCCTGAACAAAGCTCGAGTGCTGCAGTCCTCGGCCTGCTAATGACTACATTTGTTTAGGAATGAGAGTGCACATGCAGGTCTTACACGGCACATTTGTTGGGAGGCATTCATTGGGAAAAGCTTGGTGAGGCAGTAAGATCCTGAGAAGACACGGATTGGAGCTGATGCATGCTCTTTCTCTTTCTCCAGGGAGGAAGGGATGGATTTAAAGGGCTTTATTCACAGGGCAATCCTCTTGAACTCTGTTATGGCTGCCATTATAGCAGGAAACAGGTGGGGGTCATCTGGCCTTTTGCTGAGAAAATATATTTTGACACAATAGGGCAGTCCTTACATCCTACGTGGGCATACAGTTGACAGTGACTGTCATCAAGCTTCAAATTCAATCCTAATAAGTCAGAATTAGGTAAATAATTTTACTACAAAAACACCTTTATCTTATTTTTAAATACAAGAGCTAATAACAAGTTACATTCCAATGTATTTTATTTCATCTGTAATTGTTGTAGACCTTCAGTGGCATGTGACCTTTTGTTGAACTTTTATCTTATCTTCAGAAGTAGACTGAGATTAGCCATTGTGAGATATTTACTGTAAAATAAAAAAAAGTCTTTTCAGTAATAACTGGGAAAAATAATTACACTAACTTGAAGACAAATATTTGTGGAACCCATTGGCCCGTTTTCTAAAGCTTTGTACAATCTGTGCCATGAGACGCTTTTCTGTTCTGCTCTACAAATGATTAACAGTCTCTTTGTGTGTTTCATGTGACATCCGTGCCCTATACATTCTTGCACCTTTTGCTGTTCCTTTTATGAAAGATGGACAAATAGCAACTGTAAAGATTAGACATGGGCTATAAATTCTAACCTTCCTGTAGCAAAACAAATCGGAACAGCTAACAGGCTCAAATCGTATACATATGATTTATTGTAGATGTATTGGAAGTTTTTTAAAAACAGTCCCCATTTTAACAGTTATAGATCTTGATTGTGATGCACAGTACCATGCATTTAATTTTGGAAAATGTCATACTTAATATAACTTAATTTCATTATAGTTTACTTTCGCTGTACACTGTCAGACGTCACTTGGGTTTTTCTCTGGTGATGATCAGCCTTAACGCTGTTGTCTCACATTTTGCACTGAATGACCCATTTGTCTGGTACATAATACAGGTGGTCTGGTGTGTTTCTCCCTCTGGCAGGTTTATTGGGCTCAGTGTGCAGTCCTGTCTGTCACAGCGCTCTGATGGTCTACTAACACGAGGAGGAGAAGGACTGGAGATAATGAGCTATTTTTGATTGCCTCTATAAGCCACCACAGGATACTGGCCACTACGCTACGTCATTAGAGATGGAAAAACAAGATCTAGAGTTGTATAGAAGCAATGCTGAAGTTATGGATAAAAGCCCCAATCATAGTACATGTCATTTTATATCACCATATCTATATATCTCATTATGTAGACCATCTTCTGGAAAAGAGAATGAGAAGCGTTGAGAAACGTTTTATGGATGAAATTATAGAACAAAATAGGAATTTCTGTTTTGGCTAACCTAGCAAACTAAGTACTTGAGAAATCAAGATTAATCAAATGATGCAAAAATTATAACGCAAGATTAAGAGTCGACAGCCATGCCAGCAGGCGTAAGAGGCTGTACTTTACACGGTGGTGTTTTAAGCTAAATGCTATGATGCTCATAATCCAGCATGCTGATGTTCAGCAGGTATAATGCTGACTTTATTAGCCTTCTTAAGCTGTTCATGGTCCAAGCGCAATTACTGACCTTTATAGGCTCAAAGTGCTTTCACTTTCTACAAACGCACTAATTTTGTAACCTCTGTAATTGAATTACAAATACAAATTTAATATTAATATAATTTAAAATACAAACATCTCTCTTTAAAATTCCCCTTTTATTCAAATGAGATATTTTGCTCTTCTTTTGCCGTTGTGATTTTATTTACTTTGTTTCAAGGGAGTCAAAGGTGGGAGTAATGGGAATAACCAGAACAATTTGTTATGAGTGAGATACTGTTACTCAACACACAATAGCTAATCTGATAGTTACCAAAGAATTTTACTGAAAGATTCTAAGAGACACAAACTTTCTTTTTGTTATTAATTCATTATTCAAACAGGTCATGTCATTGAGATCTCTGCACTTGATTGCAGACATGTTTCACCGTGTCATGGAGACCATTATCTTTGTTGTGGAATATTGGTGGAAATGCTGAAGAACAATTGGTAAATGCTAGATTAACTATCTGGGCTCGTCCGGGATTTGAACCCGGGACCTCTCGCACCCGAAGCGAGAATCATACCCCTAGACCAACGAGCCCCACATCAACTCACCCAGTGGGCTTTGTCAACAGCAACTAAACTGGAGCAGATTTTGCTGCACTGTTACACTTACTGACTATTGATGGGAATACCATTAGTCTTGCAGGTATTTGGTGTTGGACAAATTAATGTTTTTACCTGGTGCTAGATAAAAAGATAAGTGATGACCAGTGTTCTTACAAATCATCCTGAGGAGAACATGAAGGTCCATGGAGCAGATCCACGCTCTGATCTCTGGATATCTGAGCTCCTTAAACCATCCTCTCTGTAAGGGTGAGCCCTGCACCCCTAGGGGGAAACTTCTTTCAGCCTGTATCCATGATTTCATTCTTTTGGTCACTACCAGAGGCTCATGACCATAGGTGAGGGTTGGAATGTGGAAAGACTAATTGAAAGCTTTGCCTGGCAGATCAGCTCCCTCTTGACATGACAGGGACCCATGTATGCTTTCTCTACAGCAAGTAAACTCGAAATTTGAAACGTTATTGACTTCAATGTCGACGAAATGTATCTTTCTTGTGGAGGCTGTGCTCTTTTTTCCAGGGCAGATTTTGCTGCACTGTTACACCTACTAAATATTGATGGGAATGCCCTTAGTTTTGCAGTAACGTGGTCATAAAACAAAGTGTTGGACCACATTTTTACATGGTGATGGTACAAGATAAAAAGTCAATTCATCACCAAAGTTCTTACAAATTGTTCTAAGGAGGACATGACTGTCCTACCAAAATTTCATGGCAATCCGTCCAACAAATTCTAACCTCAGGGTGGCGCTAGAGGAAAAGTCAGGGAATCGCCAAAGTCATTAGGATACAACTGTGAATTTGCCATAAATCTGTCAATCCTTCTATTTGATATTGATTTAAGAGATTTCATTGGGAAACTGAAAACGTGGACCTGCTGGTAGTGCTCATCAGGGAAACATGAATATTTGTACACAGCAATACATCCAGCAGCTGTTGAGCTATACAGCTATTCTGGACCAAAGTGGTAGACCAAACACCTGACAGATACATCGACAAAATCCTATCTTAAACCACACTTTGAGAGTGGCTAAAAATCCAACGTTGCCATAAAGTAGTACTGAGTTATTAATTTTATTGTCCTTTTATGATCCTGTTCATTTCGGTCTGGTCTGTTGCAAGGGATATTACTGTAAATGTATATGTTATATGTATAAACAGTATTGCAATACTTAAATTTTGACCTCAAAGACCTTATGGTATATACTGTACTAAATCCTGTTAGTGTAGTGATTGTCCCATATGTCGCATCATGATGAAATAATGGCTGAGTGAACATGTCTTTTTGAGGGGTCTGCTTTTGGGTCAGCTATTTGCTATAGACTATAGCTCCACACAAAAAACTTTTCCACCATTAGCAGAATGATAATTTTAACTTCTCATGCAGGCCTGCGGTTGAAAAGTAATACTTTATTAAATCACTATGTCTGTTCATTGACGTTCACATAGGTCATATTGGTTAAAATGTGAAATGAGTAGCAGAAATGTGGTGACTTTTATGGCATTTAAGCAAACGCTTGTGTGACTGTGAAGTCTTTACTGGAGATTCACTATATTTATAGTGGAATTTCCACTAAAGAGGGAACTTCCCCTTTAACAGAGAGTCGACCAACCTCATGGTCACTCTGGGGTGTCTCAAGGTTCCCCTCAGAACGCCAAATGGTTACACACTCTTGCTCAATTTCTCTGACACACATGCAATTAGGTGCACTTGCAGTCATGCATGCAAGCATGCACATGCAAACTAATGTACACCAGGCCGAGCCGGGTTTTCCATTCTTCTGTGCTACACCTGCAGGCAGAAGGCAGAGACCATAAATAAACCTCTTTTTCAATGTCTGTGTACAATTAGGGTGATTTAAGAAAACCTTCCCTCTTACTTTCCAGTAAAAACACCATAAAGGCCCTCATATTAGCTTTTATATAATGGAGGGGTGTCAAAGAAATGGTTTTTAGGGAAACTCTGCTGCACCTGTCATGTGTTGAACAGAAAACCAGTCATATGTGTTGGAGGGCAGAGGTCAGCTAGCGTATGATTCTCTGGCATGCATGGAGATCTAAAATAAAGCAGTCTGTCCGCACGAAAAGGTAATTTGCCAGCCTTCTTGTTTGCTTTCAGGATGTGCATCAGTACTTCACCTTCTTGAGAAATGAGCACAGGCATCTCTGACCGTCTCTTACTGTCCTGTGGATGTTGAGACTACCACTTGGTTCTGGTTTGCTTGGACTGAAATGTATTAAAGCAAATATCTAATCCAATGGACTTTTCAGACTCTTTTGACATGTTGTTTATATTTGTGAAATTTACAAGCGTTATGGTAGCCATGTGCTCACATTTGTTTTTGACTCATTCTGACAGACTTCCAGTGAACATGTGCTAACCGTGTGTCAGCCTAACTGATCCGCCTATTCCACTAAATAATCTTACATGCTTTCCTGGCTCTAGTTTCAGAAGAATCCCTGATTGAGTTATTTTCAAAGCAAAGCCACACGGACAACTGTGTTTCTCATGCTTGTGCCCCTCTTAACCATAAGCAGATATAAGAAGCCAGTGGGTATAGCTTTAAAGCTGGTTGACAACACTACGATGAAAATAGTGACAAGTACATGGGCAGCAGAAGTGGTTAGTGAGGTCCCAGCTGAGGGGGCGCAGGTTACTGTTCCGCTAAAGTAACTAACTAGGAGATTACTTAACCTCTATGGGATTTGTCGACGATATATGGAATTGGAACAAAAATATAGAATAATGACATACTTATCCTTTAAAAATGAATAATGACATGGTTTATATCCTCTACTCCTGTATGTGATGATGAAAAAGTCATCTGTAGAGCCATTTTGTACCTATATTGTCAAAGTCTGGTTAGAATGAGCATGTGGTTTGTTATTAGGACGCTGCATAGGTCACATCTCTGTGAGGCCACATGTGAGCGGCTCTGCAGCCACAGCAGGACGACTCTGTTTCAGGATAGATGGCCTTCTTATGTTGCTACTGTTTCCACTTGATTGCTGATGCCTATAGAATTTATATAGTGTAGGATGACTGCTATGGCCATTTGGAACAATGAGCGCAGTGATGCCATTAGACTTGCTTCCTCAAAATCAGGAAATGCATTCCTGTGAAGCGTGGGCTCAATATGTAGCTCTTTAAAAAGATGAGGTTTAAGTTTACCATGAAACCTGCAGAATTTGCCGTTTTGAAACCCAAGAACATCTGTGGAACGACTCCATATGGGTGTACAATTTAAATGATTGACACCGACACTGATCCTGGGACCCCCCGTAGTATGAGAGATATCACATCATTCAGTGCAAAATGATTGACGGCAGCCATGCTCTCAAGCGTGCACACATAAAAACACACACACACACACACACACACCCCTCTCTGCCTTTGTAAGTGGTTCCTAGAAAAGAGAGAGGAGATGGATGATGGGCCAGAGATCATTTATAAGTGAGGAGGACAAATATTTTTATATAGGAGTTAAAGGGGGTTGTATTTGTGTTTGACAAGAACCAGTCCAGTGCTCACCTCCATTCAGATTCACGACTGCTGTGTGTTTTGCAGATCAAACAAAGAGAGTGAGCATGAACACACACACATGCATGCTCATACAGGCATAAATGAATGAATGCATTCATTTCTCCTTTACTGCCGCCTTTCTCTCTTTCTTTCCTTTTATCACTCCTCCAACACACACTTACCCACTTATTCTAATGTAAAATACAAGAGAACACATGAGAACACATCATACGTCACTGAAGGGGGTTTGTCGACTGCCCCTGCTGTGCACCGGAAACCACTAAAGACCGCACTATAGAGGTTTAACACCTGCTTTCTTTCTCTCTCTTTCCATCTCCCCAAGAGTTTGACCAGAAAGGCTTCTGAGGGCCAAGAGCAATATTTTGCTGCTATATTCAGTTCCTATGAACATTTTCGTGTAAGACAGAAAAAGAATTAGAGGGATTCAAAGGTCCACAGCTAGAATCAAACTAGGTGATGTTGCATTCATAGTGCCCCAAACAGGGGAATGTGTCTCAAGTTGACAGGAAGTACACTGAAAGATTGTGAAGTCCAACTTGGACACATTAGGTTGTGACTGAATGTGTTAAAAGCTAGTTAGCAAGCTAGCAGAGACATCTAAACTGATTATAAATGATTGTAAAGATAATGCATGGTTAAAACAGATCATCCAAAAATAACAGATAAACAGCTGGAATAGTCAGTCACATGACTGAATGGTTGGAATAGTTGGCTATTAGTAGTAGATAAGTAGTTGAAATGTTAATAGTGTTAAATAACTTCCATTTAAAACCAATGGTACACATTTTGAATATCACAGATGGTGCTGATAAAGGGACAGTTCATCTGACGGGCTGTGGCAGTACGCCTGAAGAAGAAGATCTGTATGACATGCTTCTTAACCACTGCGTCACCACGGCACTCACAAAGCTTTGTAGTCAACGTCTCTTTAAAATTAAGGTCTCCTGTCTTCATTTTTCCTTCCTCTCTCTTCGAAATTCTTCCACTTTAGCCTTTCCTCACACACTCTTTCACACCCACGCCCCCGCTCAGTCACCTCTCACCTCACCTGCTATGAAGGAAACTGAAAAATGATCGGATCATGTGGAGGGGCTGTCCAAACCCTCCTGCTGTGGCTGGATGAAAAGAGCGATGCAGCAGCCCAAAGCTGGCAGTTCTGATAGAAACTCACTTCTGAGGAGGGCGTCACTCCCACAGCCAGAGAAATTATAGTGGAATCTGGTTGGTGTCATGCCTCCAGCTAAACTCTCCTGGGCCTTTTCACTGCACAGTCATCTATGAAGTACTGCTTCCAGTGAAATCTCTGGCCATTGTCTAGAAACCCTTACATTTTTGTACATGGACAACTGACATAAACCAGAAACTTTCAAACACACTTTCTTCTTTGTACCTTAAATCAAGCTTTATTGCTTTATGTGAATTAATTCCATCTCCTGCTCCCTGTTGTCTGTTGGCTATTTTTCTACGTTTTATGCCTAACTGTAATGCAATTTGGGACAATATCAAATTCTAAACACATTGTGGTATTATCAACACAGGTCCTTCAGTCTGGACAAGTTCAGGGTGGTTGATGTTGTGTTTAGGTTTGAAGGTGTCAGTGTCTGTCCTTCCCTCTTTTGTTGTTCCATAATGATCAGCTCAGGGTCACCCAGTTCACTCTCTCTGGGGGCTCTTCTGGGAAAAAAGGGGGCTGAAGTATTCCCTGTCATACAGACGCTATATTCACAGAGAGAAACTTGTGAGAAGACTGAGGAAGGCTGAACAACTGGCAAAGATAGACGTTAAATCGGGATGTGATATGGCCGTGACTGAACGAGCTGAGGATAAACGCCATTTTAAGATGGCCGATAGTTCTTTGTTGCCTGACAAGCAGACTGAATCAACATTTTTTCCAGTTTCTTCAGTTGGCCTTTCGCTGTGTTTTTGTTTTAGCCAATTTCTTGCTGAATACCTTGTTTTGCTTTTGCCTAATCAATCAGTAGCGAGTCACATGTTCATCCCTCCAATGTCATTTTCAAGTTGACAGCTTGGCGTTGATCTCATTTGTGGACATTTTTCTGTCACTATATTTCATGAATATAGCTAGGTAGCTTGTTAGCCTTGTAATAAGAGGATGCTGCCTATTTTCAGTCCTGGCTACTGTGCACTGATTGCTAATGTAAACAGCTGTTTGTGGGAACAACACTTGACCCATTTAAATCAGATATGTTGGTGGCAATTCAGAGATCTATAACAACTTCCTTAATCAGACATTGACATGAATACCTGATTAAATTAACGTGCAGCTTCTCTGGTGCATCAGCGTTTCAAATGAAATGGCTGCAAAGCATTCTAAAATACCAGTTTCTGAGTAAATTTGAGACACAGAATAGGCGTTAGTGTGACGCTGCCTCATTGTCCACAGCACCAAAATCTAGCTGTAAATGAGGTGTAGGAATCTGGAAAATGTTCCTCATAAAGTAGCTCACTGATTGGGCTGACTCATACCTAACTAGACTAAACCAGGTGTGTGTCTGTACACTTACTGAAGACATTCAGCCGTTTGTTTTTTGTGTACCTTCCTGTGAATTGAGTCCTCATTGTGCTTTGGTTCATCGCTTCCTGTGTTCTGGAAAGATTCCCTACTTCTGATCTCACTCTGTGTATTTGGAATGTGCTCGGATGCTTTACTTTGTTTGACTCTCAGTCTTTGACTACTAAAACACGTGTAATTGTACCAAACAATCTTGGCCAGTGCAGCTTTAAATGGTTCCTCTGCTTCCAGCTCAACCCACATATGAGCCTCTGATAGACTCTCCAGTGCTGCATCTTTCTTTCTGTCTCTACGTGGCAGCACCAGAGAGAGGCTGAGTGTGGTGGTGGTGGTGGTGGTGGTGAGTGGTCTGGTGGTTTTGCTGTTATATAACGAGCCTGGTTGCCTGGCTGATCACAGCCCAAAAGAGCTGTGAATACTGGCCTGGTCTGAGTGCTCTGTTACATCCAGTCACCCCACCAGCCAGACGCTGGCAACCTGATCAGTTTGTCTTTGGCGTCATAAAAACGTTCTTTCTTTCTTTCTTTCCCGCTCTTTTCTTTGTTTTTGTCATTCCTCACCCCACTGATTCTCTCACCTTTGGATTCTATCCTCTAATCCCACTTATGATAACTATGGGATGAATCTGTCATTCCACTGGGCTATCCACTCTCTTACCCCCACCAGCTGTTTTTACAGCGTCTAGACACACATGCCGCTACTGATAAAACATGAGGACGCCACAGTGTGCTGCTGGACAATGAGGACGTCGTGGAGTGTGGGTCTTCTCCTGCGGTAGGATTAAATAGACTCACTGCTCATCTGTTTGTGTCGTGAATCTGGGTTTAGGGAGGCTTTATGTATGATTATATCACTGACTTACTAACCCCTTGCATGCCCAAAGGCAGACTGAGATCCTCGGGCAGAGCTCTGTTAGTAATTCCAAAGTCAAGGCTAAAAACCAGAGTAGACCAAGCCTTTGGAGTCACGCCCCCACGACTCTGGAACGACCTGCGGGAGGAGATCAACCGGGCTGGCTTTGTTTCCTCTTTCAAATCTCCCTTTAAAAATGTATTTTTTCAGAATTGCTTTATCCTGAATTGTTTTTTTCCCCTTTTTTACTTTACTTGAGTTTACTGTATTTTAGTAATTCATACCTTGCTTGTCATTGTTACTGTATCAGTTATACTTTTATTTATTATTTATCTAGTAATTCCTCTTTTCTTTTCTTTTTGTAAAGCACTTTGCAGCTTGTTGGTGAAAAATGTTATATAAAAAGTGTGTGGCGGTGTGCGTCTGTGAACACTTGAATTAAATCTGCATTAATATCACTCTTTGTGTGCGCACTGCGTGCATACATGCACGTGTATGTATGTATGTATGCGTGTCTGTTTATAAACAGTGGAGCGGGGATGGAGACAGGGAGGCGTATGACTCAGTCTTTCCTCCAGCTGTTGGCCAGAGTCTCCCACAGTGTGGGTCACCGCCAGCCAAACCAGTGAACTCATCAGGAGGCTTCCTGTGATAGCAAGTTTCTAATTCAGTTTCTGCTGACTCTCAATATTTACTGGTCTACTGCATGAGCCTTGGTTTTGAAATGGGCTTACTTCGCATGTCTGGAACACATATTGTATTCAGGGTTAAGAATAAAGTTGTTTACGTGGGCATGTCTGGACCCTCAAGGCAAAGACATTTCTTTGTTTTCAAGCCAAATCCAAATCCCCATCTTATTACTGTTTGTTTCATCACCTTGCATATATTCCATTCTTCTCTGCTGAGTGCATCAGTTGAAATGATCAAGTGAGATGCGACTGTATGCTGCACATCCTACTGTGACAAGCAGTCTTTTGCTGGAGTCCTGGTGCGGTGTGGGGAGAACACGTGGCGTAATAGGCGGGTAGAGATGATGCTAATGACCATGTTTATGGGAACAACCTCAGCAGTCCTCTGTTCCCTGTTTGGTCAGCTGCAGAAAGGTTGCTGCTGGTCGGAGGAGCTCTGACATCATCAGCAGAAGTGAATCCAGATGCACTGGTCTATGGTGAAACAACAGTGTGGGTGAATTTAACCACTGTAGATGATTTTCTCACAGTTCTGTTGAATGTTGCGCAAATGTTAGCCCCCCCACAGTTTCAGGTTAATTCAAAATCAGTTATTATACTGGCAACCTCAAAAGAAGTCTTATATTTTACAGCCAGCACAGAGGGTTTCCACTCTCCACCCTTCAAGTGAAGTGAAATTATACAGATTCAGTTAGACACAAAATTTATAAAAGCTGTTTGATGCTTAGGATGTTTTTTGAACATCTGTGTCCTTAAAACACCCGCAGCATGATTTGGATTTGGATCTTTGCTTTGGATCTTTTCTTTTACACGAACTTACGTCAAACTAAAAGTGATTCTGTAGTATTATTGTGGACTTGGGTCACATGACTTACACAACATGACTTGATTTTTCAAGGCATAAAGATTTGCAGCACAAATTTAACTTGGATTTGTGCTTTCTTTTGGGATTCAGGCTTTTGACTTTGAAGTACATGATATACTCCCAAAGACCAAAGATTAAAAATTATATTATTAAAAAAAAAAAAGGTGCAGAGAATCAACTGTGGTTTTTTTCCTGACAACAGAGCTTTGCAGAAGCGAGTGAGAAATGTATGCTTGGCAGTGCAGACCGACAGTTAGACAGTATATAATACTAAAGATTATTACACATGAATGTAAGGACTGCCAGGATGTCCTGCTGTGTTTTATAGTGGAGGCCTGCTGCCTCACCTGAAATAAAGAGCTGACTTTAGAATTTATGAATATATTATGAAATATAGTAGGTTTATAAAGCTGCAGGGAAAACCATCACAGAGCAAAGGCCACATATTTAATGAGTGAGGCGATTGTTTGAACTGTCATCTAATAACTACAGTCATAACGAGATCAGCTGGTTCAGAATCTGTCCGATTTAGTCCAGCGAGAGAATGACTGAATAATCACATTGTATGTTCGCAGTAATTAATCAGAGCAGCAAGTCACGATGTCGGGGGGGAAAAAAGAAAACCTAATGAAGTTTCACAAATTGGGGAAAGAGCGATAGAGACAAACAGCCCAATGCCACCCCCTTTGGCACAACATCTGAAAGAAACGGGTTTTCGCTTAGTACTGAAAAATGTGTGTGGGGGTGCGTTTACCACAGTTGCTCACTAATTTTGCACGTTAAAACCTGACAATGCTGAGGTCAACAAAAAGTGTCATCATGCAAAATGTTCATCTTAGAAGTTATTTATGATTGTAATTGTATGACAGCAATTCACACCTGATCAGTTGGTTTTAAAATGATGTGAAGTTTTTACTGTTACTCTAAATATCTAAATATACAATGGCTGTAATTTTGTTGTCTGGCACGGAATCATTTGTTTAAGATCCAAAACATAAAATTTAAGACTTGGACTTGACTTAGGACCCAAACGTAGGCTATCAGCCTAGCAATAACAATTTCCTGCATGTTCATTACAGTCTTGAGTTAACACCTTTTAAAAGCTCTTTATTGCTTTTTAATGTGACTGATGCGGTTTACCTGGTCTTACTGTAATGTGCCTGAACATTTATGTTTTCTTTGTTCTGTTGTAAACTGGCAAAACACTCTGGAACACTTTGTATTTAGAGGCCTCATAAATGTTGTTCACTTGACCTGAATCAAGTTCAACTTTTGGAAAAAACAAACAAAACAAACAAAAAAAAAAAAAAAAAGATGTGTTGGCACTAATGCAATGTGAATACAAGCGGGGTTAAGATGGCTATCACTACACATCACTTTCAGCAAGTGGTTTTACTGATAAACAAGTCATACAAGAAGGCCATCTCTTGTAGTGCTCTGCCTCTTCTGAAAAGAAAGCACTCCCTCTCCCACAGAGCAGTGAATAGAGAAGTGCTCTGTGGCCACACACATCTCTGCCAGGCCGTCTCTCAGTGCCAAACATTTGAGTGGTCTCCCTGTTGAAGGCCTGCGGGCTTTTGTCTCCGTGTCTGATGTGCGACTGTGTTTGAGAGAGGCTCAATAGGGAAAGGCCTCCCTATCGTGTTAGGCTCAGGTCTCTCCCAATAGGGGTTGTTTCTCCCGGAGCAGAGGGCATCTCCATTGAAGCTGCAGCTCAGAGAGCAAACACACAAGAAAAGAAAAGGAGGGGAGTGAGGCAGCATCCAACAGATTTTTATTTAAAGGTGGGATTTGTGTGCTGGAGGGTGGACGGCTGTGAGCAGGAAGGTCCCCTCCCTCACGTCTTATCTGGGAATCTCTCAAGCTGAATTAATCATGGCTTTGTGTGGAATTGCATCATTTTAAAATTTTCCCAGAGAGCAGAGTTTTTCTCTTTCTTTGTCAGCACATTGACAAAATTGTCCATCTAAACCAGTTATTTAGTCTCACTGTGAGTCATAAACCCAGAGTAGAGTCGCTGCTAAAGTGTAAAAATTCAATTTAAGGAATGCCCTTTGATCTTAAATTGTCCTTAAGTTGCAGTAAAAATCTCAAAATTGCATTAATTGGATGATTTGTACCGTGAGATGCTGCTGCACTATAACCAACGTGGCTACTGCTCTTATATGCATAAGCTACTTCAAAGGAGAACAGTGTGTGAGAACAGTGTGAGAACAGGGTTAATATTGTGATAAGGAGCCTTCTCCTTTGGGTGAACTAACCAAACAGTGGCATTAAGGAAAAGTCTTAACCGTAATGAAGGGAGTGGCTCTGCTGTGAGCCTTCAGCCTGCTGTTACACAGAGCTCTGTGTGGTTGTGGCAGACGGAAATTAAAAGGTTGAAGTAGCAGAATGTTTAAATTTCTAAATCTTTACGCTGAAAATGTTGCAACAAACCCACCCTTTGAACTCCCTGTGCAGCGCCGAGGCAGAGAGGACATTTTATCAGTTTCAAAGAATTTGTACTTTCATCTTTCTTGTTTGGCCTGCTGGTGAACTAATTAGCTGTTTCCTCTCTGCTGAATGTTTTAGGGTGGGCATGGCAGCGGTCCGAGGTTATGGGGTGGCACTGGCCAATGGGCAGATTACAGGTTTGGGTTGTTACCACGGCTTCTGGAACATGGAGCTGCGGGCATCACATGTGTTGGCACAGGGTGCGGGCACTTCAGATGTGGTCAAGGACATGTGGAAGCTTTCTAGGGTTTGTCCTGCCCAGCCCAGTTTTGGGCTCCAGAGAGGAGAGAGAGCAGGCATTACAGCAGTCAGACGCTGAAAACCTGTATTCAGACAAACAAACATAGGGATACTTTGTGTGTGTACATGAATGTGTGTGTATGTGTGTGTGTGTGTGTGTGTGTGTGTGTGTGTGTGTGTGCATTTTTACTAGCTTTTGGGTTTTGGATGTGCGGGTGTGTATGTTTGTCACTAGTATTTTGAAGAGCATTAACCAAAAAAATACAGTCAAGGAAGATGTTGACGACTGATAAGTATCTGAATCATCCGTTTGCATGTTTGGCTCATTTAGGTTCACACTTCCTTATTACAAGCAGACCAGGGAGTGTTAGCAGAATTAATAAAGAGTGAGAAGTATGTATAGAAGTGGCAGGTTAGGAGTTTTTGTTTCAAGAGGAGCAGAACTGCTAGATTGAATTTTGAAGATCAAGTGCAGTTCCTCAGATATTCATGGTGCGAAGTCGTCTTAACTTTTCAACAGTGAGATCCATTTAAGATCACCATTCTTGCAGTGGTTTTTCCTGGCCAATGTTATGACAGTGTCTTTCCTCGATACCTAAGAAGGCTGACTGATGGACACTGAAAAAATCCAATAGACGGGACCTTGGAATTGAAAAGACTGGCAGCTCTATTTACACGGTGAGGACAAAGGTGTCACAAAGCCAACATTCAAGTCAGAAGTCAAAGAGATGTCAAAACTGGCGTTAACAGTTCCCACGCTTTTCCAGCCAAAGTCTACGAACCATGCACTGCTAATCTCTCTCTCCCCACCCCTGCTCTTTTCTCCCTCCATCACCAGTGCCCAGCCCTGACCCAACCAGCCGTATCTTCAATCATAAAGTCACTCTGCAAGCCAGGGTTTCCCCCTCTGGATGGCCAAGCTGCCTGCTCCTTTGAGGGGGATGTTAATTGGTCATTTTGGGCCCAACTCCATGGATGGTATCTATTTCACATGTGACACTGGCAGCCTTTGAGGGCCCATAGAGCTGCGTGGGTAATTATTCTTAATGAGGCATAGTATGCTTTCATGGGCCTATTCATTCATAGTGACTGGCTGTGATATACAGTTAAATTAATATCTTATGTTTTCTTCTTCTGTGTCTTTATGCCTCTGTGCCGGCGACAGCTGTGGCCAAACGGCAGACATATGGATGGACAGACAAACCGAAAACATAAGGCCTCAGGTCATAGCTGTCACCATCCGTACGTGCATCTGTCCGTCAATTCGCTCGTCCCATTCTTGTGAACGGGATATCTCGGGAATGCCTTGAGGGAATTTCTTCAAATTTGTAACAAATGTCCATTTAAACTCAAGGATGAACTCGTTCAATGTTGGTGCTCAAAGGTCAATGTGGCCTCACGTCCGTCCCATTCTCATGAACGCAATATCGCAGGAACGTCTTGAGTGTCTTCAAATTTGTGAACAATACTGTCGGTGTCTACTGATCATAGACTAGTGCACGTCTGTTTGTGTGATACATGTGTGGTACCGTATGTGTGGGTTTTTTCAGCATTTCAGTGTCAGCCAATTCTCCAACAGCCAATTCTCTCACAGAAAGAGTGCAAGAGGAGGATGCAAGAATCCCGTAAGTGCTACTCTGAATGTACCTCAGCTAACGAAAGAGCAGCATGAGTCCACGTGAAAAGACAAATCTCACTTTACAGCCTCATATTAAACTCAGTTTGCCTCATGTATTTTAAGACTCTTCTCTTCCGTATTTCCCTCATGGTCAGCTGTGGCAGAAAGCAGACCAAGCGGAGCAGCGGGCCAGCTGCTGTTCCAAGCACACACACAGATGGTTCACTCAAGCAAACAGCTGGCTCTCTGAAAAATAGAAAATCTTTTTTGATAATTGGGGAAGGTTGTAATTCAGAGCTGCTTCTGTCTATTTGAGGTCCGTTAAGTACAGACTGCATCAGGCCTCTGTGAACGTTGGACGGATTGGGACTCGTACTTTGGTGTCTGAAATAACCGATGCCCCTTTTTGAGTCATGCTCAGATGATTTAGCACTGTCAACTGAATAACTTACATGGTCTGATCTGATGTTTACGTGTCGCTCTCTGTTAACATATGTAATGACATACAGTGATCTCTGATAGTTTGTAGAGAGTAAACACACATAAAACCCATTTCTTTAGATGTGCTGCCAAAAAGGAAATGGCGTGTTTTAGCTTGTTTCCTTCTCCCCGTTCCCTCCTTGTTAACACCATTACTCTCCAGAATTGAGATAAAATCTAAAATCAACAGTTTGCAAGCAGTCTGCTTTTTTATTTAACAAAATGTAAGACTAATAAGATTTGGAAGTGCGCTTGTGGTCAGCACTGATGGTTCCTCTGACGTCGAGACCGCCAGATTTTATTCCAAATGCCTTACTCTGTGTCGTATGCTTCTCTACTTCTCTCTAACAGTGCGTCTCGTGTGATCAAGCACATTTTTTTACAACCTCAGAACTGTTTTAACACAACCAGATACACAGAAAGTGCCGGTGGCTTGGAAAGGCTGTAAATGGTGGCTGGCCGGGCCAAGCATCCGTGGATGTGATCCAAATCAGAGACGTTTACAGCGCAAAACAGCTTCTGTCTCAGCAGTCTGCAACAGTAGCTGGCATGTTGAGGCTGAGGTTTCACCGGGTCGCTGCTCTTTTATGGATGGAGAAAAAATAAAAATGGCCACCATACTGGACCATGCCTCACTTGCAGAGAATAGTGGAGAATGCTGTTCCCATTTTAGATATGTAGGTTACTCAATGTTAGTTCTGGATGATTTGAGGACAAATCTTTCGCTTTTAGATCAAAGGAGCTGTAGCTGAAATACCTCAATCTCACACTGTCACCACAGCATCAGATGACGCCTCTCCTGAGTGGGATCTTTGTCTCCTATGTGGAATAAACCCACAGGTCAGAGGTCAGACTCTTCAGGGTTACAACCTTGACACTGAACGTGAGCAGGTTTTTCAATATTCCTGTCCAGAGGTCAGGGGTGAGTAAGATGAAAGCCAAAGTAAAGGTCAAAGTGAAGCTGTTTGTTAGTCTTGGCTTTGTTGTGTGTGTGTGTTTTTTAAGAATGTGCAACGGTGAAAGCGGACATCACGCCAGAATGTGAAATAGCAGTGGCCTCTCTGAACACGGATTTGCTGGGAAGAAGCCCCCCTGAGAGCAAACACCTCGGCTGAACAGAGGACAAGCTTAACATGCCACTTCTCTCACCAGTCAGGAATGTTTGAACAGAAAAGATTGCTGAATATTTTCCTAAATATTCATTTGTTCAAAGCTCAGAGTTTTCAGAGCATAACTGTGCTGGGCGGGGAGGGTGGCCAACAGCACTGCAACTGAAAACCCCTGCGAGAGATCCGTGATGAACTCTAAATAAAGTCAATTATCAATATTTATTTTATGAATTTTTAATCAATGAGGGGCTTATGTTTGTAAAACTTTCCCAGAGCCTCGAATTTTTTTTCTTTTTTCTTTTTTTAGATAACATCATCCGATTGTTAAGTCAATGGGTAGAGTAAAGCACATGTGCAGTGGGCCACACATCACAGACACAAACCAGGAGTGATCAAGATGCAATTTCCATTTAAATAAAAGGACGCCATCATGGTATGCTGTGGAGTCTCTGCACTTGGCAGTTGGCCACAGAACTTGTTGTTTTAATCAGCACTTTTGTACACAGGAAACAAACACTGGAAACAAACATATTAGTTTATGAGGTTTAGAGGTGCTGGTAAGTGGATTTTTGCTACCATAATCACTGCCGATTTGGAGTCTTTATGTCCTGTGTCTCCAGGCAGTAACTTTAAATTGGCCAGACATATAAAAGTGGCATTGATTGTCTCATCTAAATTACAGCAAGAAAGTAACTAAGCCTATTTGCCAAATGTTGAAATATTCCTTAATTGCCATATTAATGTGGTTGACAGGACTTAACGACAGTGGGCTTATTTACTTTAAAATAAAATAAAAGACCTCAAGACACAACATGACCAGACTGAGGACTAAACACATTCTGATAGCATTAAGTGACATCAGTCAAACTAGAGATGTGTCATGCACCATCACGGGGGTGCATACCAAAACTGTTAGAACTGATCTTGGTCTTGGCCCAGTTTTGCTGTCGCTGTATATGTTGGGATTCTGGATTATAATGGAGTTGGTTTGTGTGTTCGTAGGGCATGGCTTTCTCCCTGGAGGAGCGTCTCCAGCTGGGGACCCACGGCCTGTTGCCTCCCTGCTTCATCAGCCAGGATGTCCAGGTGCTTCAAGTGCTCAAGAACTACGACATGAAGAAGGACGACCTGGACAGGTGAGGCTGACACAAAAACATCATATCTTTTTTTTTTTTATCTTATATCAGCATCAAATCAGTAGAATTGCCCAAATCCCAAGAGGATTCCCCTGCCTCTGTGCACGCTGAGAGAACCTACATCTGGAAGCCCTCAAAACAAGAGAGGCAGATTAGTGATCAGCCCTCGGAGATCTATATCCATCTCGTGACGCCACATATTTTACTGAACAAATCTCCACACTCTTCTCTCCTCTTTTCCCCCCATTTCTCCATCTCCTCCCTTTTGTCCTTCACAAGTGTTTTTATAACCTCCGCAGCGACCAAATGAAAACTCCAGCTCAGTTTTGCATGCTTCATTAGTGGCTTAGGAGCCGTGGCTGTTAGCATTATGTAATGAATCTGTCTCATGCTAAAATTTCAGTCGGGGCCCTTTGATCAACAAGATCAGGCCGCAAAACTGAAGTCTGTTTTACTGTTTTGAATTATACACCGAGTGCTGAATGTTATCTATCTGTGAAATTGCCTCTTATTCTAGTCGTCAACTCTCAGTCAACCGTTCCATCAGCTGCCATTCCTAATGTCAAGGATGAGTGAGCTGCTTGCGAGACGGGCTTTAGGGTCAACAGGAACTAGACAGCTTCTTAAAAGCTGCCTCATTTTCCACCATAGCAACATCACAACATCAACATCTAAAAACAGTCATTATGAGCTTGTCATTGCCATTCCCATGCCCTATCAATGTCACTGACAATCTGTCTCTGGGCCTCGAGTGTGTTCCAGCTTTGGGCTTTTCCCTTATGAATCAAGGACTGCTATTTTCCTGCCATAGCTCAAGTCGGCTGTGTTTACTCTTCCCCAACTCCATATCCTTCTTTGGTATTTACTGCTGGATGCTGTCATTTACTTTTTTTTATGACCATAACTCCATACTTTCCCTAGCTCTCATTCCATTTTTATCACAAATCTAGACTGCCATTATTTTTCTTTCAGCGGAATTTGTTGTGTCTTTGAATTATTGTGACAAATAACGGCAAAGAGAGCAGCACTGCAAGCACATGCATTTATGATCTGAGATGATGGAGTGACTCAAGTACCTGCTGTGACTGTGTTTTCAACAGAGGAAATGGATGTTCAAAGGCTTTGCCAACTGAAATACTGCAGTATATAAAATGCTACAGCTAAAGGAAAACCTCCTGTCCAGTGAGGTTGTTAGAAAGCAGTAACAAGATTAAAAAGCAGCGGTTGATCACTCACGCTAAAATAGTTTAAGACAGAGATAGATTATGTCCTGGCTGCCTCAGCGGGTCGACTTTAAAGGAAACACTGCGCTCAGTAAGTCAGCATGGACCCTGCATTATAAAGTAGGGTGTACTGTAAATATTCCTGTTTCCTGGGTGTGGGTAGTGCTCACGCCTTTTATGGTTAAGAATGGAGAAAGAAAACCTTCCTTAATGTTTGCCAGCATCAAATCAAACAATAACACCCTGCAGTAATATGTTAGGCTGTGATGTGGACATAATTCTAATTATAGTATTGTTTGATGAGTCAGAGCAACTGATTGACAGTGAGGAGGGAAGTCATCAGTGAAAGCAGTTGTATATGGTCTTGAGCGGAGCTTTCTAAAGTCGGACAAACTCAGAGCTATCTTGATGTGTACTAGGATCTAAAAGTCAAGATGTCTTATCTAGAGCCGCAACTAAAGAATAGTATTATCATCAATTAATCTGACAATCATTTTCTCAAATAACTGATTCATTGTTTGTGAATAAAAAGTCAAAGGATAATGAAAAAGTCCCTAAATTTCAGGAGCACCCCTTTAATATTAAATACAAAACTGGATCATGTGTCCTTGCTTTCCCCTCTATATTGTTTACAGGATTGAGTACCATTGTCATTTGCATAGATATGTATAGACTATGAGTTGTCTATGAAAGTGATGTTCCATTAATGCCCATAATGTCAGTTTCATAGAAAGTGCTTCACTTCAGTTTTGGTTGAAGCAGTTGTTGCAGTCAGACTTCGACCATCAAGTGTTTGTCTTGAATCACTGTGCTGGAAACTTGTTAAACCTTTGAATGTTGTATTTCACGTGGAAGTGACGAACTGAATGGACCCACAGCAAAAAATACCAAAGTTTTCCACAGCAGATGACGCCTGCTCAGTTTCTATTTATCTATCTCTGTCTGTCTCTCTATCTCTATCTATCTAGTATATTTAAAAAAAAAAAAAACCTTTTGTCTCAATGGAAAAATTCAGATGTGTTAACAGGAACAAGAACACATCTACTTGGGTCAACGACCAATAATCAATCTATGGCAAAATTGATTCAGCTCCACGCTGTAATACAGATACTTGCATACAGAAACCCTTCATGTGATAAATTGCATGTGGCAGAAGCTAATTTGGTTCACCAATATAAAAACAGTTCGCTTCAAGAGAAACTGTCACCACCGTGTATTGTGCAGCTGCTGTGGCCTAACCTATAGCAGGGAGGGCCTGCATGCTTTTTATCCCCTCAACAAGAGGCACCTTGTGCTCTTGGCTTTATGGAAACTTCTCTGATTAGGAATAGAGCCCTTTCTGGCGTGCTCTGCTTAATTTGGGTCATATGCAACCCCTCAGCTCCCGGTCAATCTACAGTCAGAACAAAGAGCTTGTGTAGGCTATCTGAGGGGCTGATTTTTATTCTGCGTATTTTTCCAATCATTTAGAACATAAGTAAAACAAATCTTTACAAGAATTTACTGTATATGTGAGCAGAGTTCTTTTCTTCTCCTTCTGTCTTTGTAACTTCACTGCTTTGTTCATAAGATCCATGTAATATAGCATCCATACGAACACAATCTCATACTTCAAATCTTTTCCTTTTCCCTTTCAAATGTTTCCTTGCAGTTCCTCCAATCTTGCCACATGCATCCCACTCCCAAACACACAGGATTTAACATCTGACTTCAATAAGCCCCTCCTCACTACAGCAGGTATGAGTCCTCAAGATGTTAAAGATTAACATGCTGTGTTTTCCTCCCTGCTTCTCCCTGTCACTCTCAGATATGTGTTTCTGATGGGGCTCCAGGACCGCAACGAGAAGCTCTTCTACCGGGTGCTACAGTCAGACATCGAGAGGTTTATGCCCATCATTTACACCCCCATTGTGGGCCTGGCCTGCCAGCAGTATGGCCTGATATTTAGAAGACCGAGGTGAGATACACTTACAACATTTAACTATTTGAGTTATAAAAAAGTACATTTCCAGGCTGCAGTTTAAAAAATAAACCCAATTTGCATTAAGATTTTTTCAGGTTATTTCCCACTGCTGTGAACAGGCAGTAGGCCAAGAGGAAGCGGTTCCCACCCACTCTGTCTTCCACCACTCAATTATTAGGTGTTTCATGGCATTGGCAGATTCATTGTTTTTGTTTCAGCACTTATTATCAGCCAGTATTTTCTCCTGATGCTGGCTGTGTCGTACCAATATTCCACTGCTTCAGGCTGCCTTTACTCACATATAGTCGACCAGAACTGCGTAGTCTCAAGTTTGCAAAACTCACAGCCCACTGATTCATATATAAACATTTAGCGGCTGATGAAATCAAACGAATGCGAGTCGAGGGTGGAAGTAAACAAGACACCATTACTGTGGTGGCATCTCACGGTTAAACCCACGCAACAACACTGAGTGTGCGTCCACCTGTTTTTATGCACAAGTTTAATTTGCACATAAAACTCCTGAGTGGAAAAAGCATAAAATTTGAAAGAAAAAATCCCCCAACCTTTTCTTTATATTATTGCCTGAGGTGGAAAAGTTGGTGCATCGATGAAAGCAAAATATTACGCTAAATACTTCTGCTCCCCTGAAGAGACCAGAAATAGTTGAAAACGTCAGATCTGTATCGACCAGTGAGGAGACTGTAGGTCTATTTTCAATGCACAGTCAGGAATTTTCTGAACGTTTTGGGACAATATTTTGCCTGAGGCTGCTTTAAATTGGCTTAAAAAACATAGAAACATATCCACGGAAGCTACAACAAATTGTCAAATGATTTGATGTATTGCAATGAAACCAGAAGCTCAAGGTCTCTTAAAGCATGTGCAAGTCCGAATTGGTCTTTGATGTTATAAAACCTCAACCAAATTTGGAGGTTGCGGTAGCTCTTTCAGCTAGAGTTTGGTTAGACAACTCAGCTTGAGGCTAACCGCTGTATGGTGTTAAAATCAGCTCAGGGTTCACCTTGAGTGGATCTGGCTCTGCTCCGAGGAGACAGACGTTCACTGGTTTCCTCTCCTTGTCTACTGTAAACACACTTTCACTCTCTGTATTGCGCGCGCACACACACACACACACACACACACACACACACACACACACACACACACACACACACACACACACACAGACACGCACGCCTTACTGCTCATATCTGTTTTCTCTCAAATAGGTTCATCAGGTCCAAATCTCTCACTCTTTGGCAGCAACACTCCCTTTGCAGTTAGATAGATATAATATTGAGCTGATAGGGCTTTCATTCGCTGTGCTGCATTCAGGGCCACACTCTGTTTTACTTGGCACCGTCTCCCTGCATTTCACCGTACTCAGGTGGTTACAAGTGTTGGGTTTGTGCTTACTCTAATCAGACTGATAGGAGAAAGACCACCCTAGTCAACTGTCCTTCACAGGCTCTTAAGCTCACTTACTGCTGGTATCTATGATCACTGACACCTGCAAGGATCTAAAAGACTACATATAACCCACATGGTAAACTACAGTTGGTAGCAAGTATGGTTTGCCACCAAGAATTTCACTAAAAATGGCTGAAATTTTAACAAACAAGCTACATGTCAGCTAGCGGGATATACAGTATATGTCAGTTAGAAATATGTCATTCCCAGTATTTTCCTCTGTCGTGCAGCTGCTCTTCATTAGTGCCAGAACACATTATTCAATTATTCATTATTCAGTGATGGCTTCAATGATATTATGGCCATGACTGTTTCTGAGTAGCTGTGTAACCTTTTCCTAGTTTTGTCTAAGCAGTTTTATAATAAATACTTACTTTGGGCACTTTTAAAATACTTGGAAACCCAGGTTCTCCCATGCACATAACTTTGTTACCCAACAGCTCCCTGGTTTCCCCATCCCTGCAGAACTATGTGGAAAATATTCCTAGCATGCTTCCCTTCCTCTCACACTGAGCTGGCTGGAGGAGTCAATTTATACACTCCCCCAGTCTCACAGCACAGTGGGCTAGGATCTGCTGCCAGAGCCCCAGGGGTTGGGAGTTGGGCCTCTAATAAATGTACATCAGTGGATCAGTTAGCAGAATACATCGGGGAGAAAGCCCACTGTCTGTGACAGATTTTCAACAAGGCTTTTTTCACTGCTGACCCTGAAAAACGGGAACACACTGAGATCATGATACATATGACTCTACATTTATTCCATCTTTACATTATCTCTATGTTTTTAGCTATGCCAGTGAGGCAGTTTTAGTGATGCCAGTCTACTTCTTTGGTCCAGACTGAAATATCTCAACAACTGTTGGAAGGATTGCCATAAAATGTATAAACATTCATGGTTCCCAACGAAGGAAGCACACTAACTTTGGTGATCCACTGACTTTTCCTCAAGTGCCCCCAAAGTTTTCATTTATCCAGTGAGATATTTGATGACACTCATGGTCCCATTAGGATGAATTGTAGAAGCTTTGGTGATCCTTCTGATGATCTTAACTTTTTGTCTAGCATCAAATCACAATTTCAATTCATCTAATACTTTGGTTTATGACCAAATACCTGTCAAACAAATAAAATTCACATCAGCCACAGCTGTACTTTGTGTTTAGTGTTAGTTAGCAAATGCTCGCAACATAATACCTGCTAAACATCAGCATGTAAGGATTGTCACTGTGAGTATGTTAGCACGCTGACATTACCATTAAGCTAACTACTGTGCCACAAGTACAACCTCACAGAGCTGCTCGCATGACTGCAGACTTGTCTTATAAGATCTTAAGGGATCAGCTCACATCTCTGTTCTCTGCTGAGTGTGTCTGAAATGTAAAGTATTGTTCTGTTTCTATTTAAATCTGCATTTCTATTTAATGCAAAGGGCATTTTATTCACCAGCATTCTCTAGAAAGGCCTGCAATGGATTACTGATGCCACTATGTGTGCTATGTGTGCGCACATGCATGTCCTCCATCCAGACCACCATAGCAGCAGATTAGGTCTCTAATCACTGGCTCTCAGGTATAAAGACTTTCTGTGTGGAAGCAGCAGCCTGTCCTTGTCTTGCCTGACTTTACCCGCTAATCTGCCTCTTGGAGACTAAACACTCCAACACCAGACTCTGTACCAGAGGCCAAAGGTCAAGCGCCATTAAGTGTCAAAACACGGCTGATTCACTGATCTTTAGATGGGGCAGAGGCAAGAAGGAGAGGTGGAAAAAGGAACACATTCACATCATTAAAAGATTAGTGGACATGCACACTTGTATTGGTAGGTAAGCTCATGAGCGGACACAGTGTTTAGCAGAGAAAGTTGGTCTGTCTTCATCACACAAGGTTTATTTCTGTTTTCACCGTAAATGTGGGTTGTGTACTTTGTTTGACAGCTCAAAGTACTCAGTTGTGATAAATGATAATGTTTTGTAGCAGAAAAATGATCCCAAGAATTGCATGAAAGTAATTAGGTGTACTTCAATCATGTCCAGTGTCACTGTGGCCTCTGTGGTTCACTACTACGTAGTGTCCAAATAAACTTGTAATAAGCTCTTTTAAAATAGTCTGACTGCTCAAGGGGCGCTGTGGGTAAGTGACAGGAACCAATCCATCTTGCTGATGTAGATAGATGATCGTTGGAAGCCCATTCATGGATTCCTGGTTAAGGGTCAAGGGTCAGTGACTCGGCTACTTCAGATGTTTGTAAGGAGCTGGAAAGCAAGACCTTCTTAATGTCCCTAGAGCTAGGGTAGGGTAAAGACCAGATGCTGTCTTTTTCTTCTGGCATTTCTATTGTATATGGCCATGGATCTTACAGTCTGTAAAACTGAAGATAAAATATATCTATTTGGTGTCATCTTGTCAATAGTTATAGGTATAATCAGGAAGATGTTTACTTAACATTCACAAAATCTCACTACACAACAAATCTAAGAGGCATCCAATGAAAAGAGCTTAGTGTACACAAGGTAGTTCAGTGCTTATTGAGTCTTGCCAGACCACAAAGACTGAAGCCTAATATGTGGACTGGCTGTGTAAGGTGATTTATTTTGGCTAATAGCACAAATTTACCTCATTGTTATCTGTTTTCTTTATCATCATAATTACATAAGTATTTATGGTGTATGAGATATCAGTAGTAGATCTGTGTGAAAGTATATAAAGTATAAAACCACACAGAAGTTAAGTGCTATTTTATTCATTGTCAGCTACATAAAAGCTGCACAGTAATATAACCTGAGCGCAGCCATGATTAGGTCGTGTTAGGCTGGTCTTTGACTAAAGCAGAGGGTGAGCTGCGGAGGTTATAAAGGCCTAATGAAAGGCATCAGCTGAAGCTGCCTCGGCCACCTCTGGAGCGGCACATGCTGGATGATGAAGCGTTCCAACCTTGCAGATTAGAGGCTTTTGAGCTGTGATCTCACCCCGTTCAGGCCCACACACGGTGTTACACTGCGAGTGTGTTACACTGCGAGTGAGTGCGAGAAATTATTTCATTTGGATTGATGAGCATCCAGAAAAGCAGAAAATAGCCTTGCCTTCTGGATCATTATTCCACACACGATTATTGAACTGTGATGACCTGCTTAAAACCATGAATAAGAAACAATCACTCATTCCACATAACTTGAGTCCAGAGAGAATTTGTTCTCTGATTATGACTGATTGCACGACTTTTGCTGATGTGTTTGTTTACCACATTTTTACTCGTTGGTAGACCATGAGAGAAGCTCACAATATGCCTGTGTTGAGTCGGGGAAGCATTGGAGAAATGAGGAGGAGAGAAATGGTTTGGAATTACACTGACCTCATGAGGAACGTGGCAAACATTTGGGATTAATTCCACCCTGGATTTTGAGGACTTTTTATACCAATATAGAGCTCATGTCCTAGGACGTTTTAGAGCCAGTAAAAGCAAGAAACTTAAAGGCACAGTAGACTGTAACTACAGTTTTCCTGCAGTACCACTTAGTATAATAAATGAATGTATCAGCTAATGCTCAACATAAATCCACAACAGCGTAAAGGTTTACTGTGTAAATATGGAAAGTAATCAAACTAAATATATGCTTTGAATAACTGTCTACTCCTCTAAGACTACCTGGCTGAATCGTCTGTGAACTGCACTACCAGGGACCATTGCTAATTCAAACTGCCATAACTTTCCATGACTTTGAGCATGGCTGGAGAGCAAGGTGGTCGGATTTGGCTCTATAGGAGAAAATCCAGCCTGTTCCATTGTGTCTCTAAGAAACAACCATGAAATAATTTCAAACATATTTATTTAGGTTTTTGGTTGGGCTGAAGGCTAAAAGCCTGCCTGGCAGCTTCTGCCACTGGCTCACTTCACCTGTTGTTGGCTTCAGTCAGATTTCCCAGTCAGGGTCTGAGAACACTGCGTTTGTCAAGATCCGACTTCATCAATTTACCTGCAGTCACTGAAGTTCAAGACAGCAGCCCCCTACACAACACAAGAACCACAGACTACATCAGCTTTTCTGCTGACTGCAACCAAGGACAGGTCTTATTATACCAAACGAACCTCCGCTGCGAAAAACTGCCCTGCTAACATCAGCTGAAGCACATTAAACATCCTCAAAACTTAAAACATGTCTTTTGCTGCGCGACTGACCCACCCATTAAAGAATTGGAGAAAAAATTCCAAACTGTGATGCTGTTGGAAGGTAACTTAGAGCCTGAATGGATCGTAAAATATGTTTTTTCAAAATATGATGAACTTGTTTGCATTAAGATTCATCATCAGGTCTTTAGTTTAGTTCTCTCATTGTCATTTTTGCATTGTTCAAATCACAATTTGCCAAAACTAACAAGCAGACAAGCTAGCAAGGCTACCAAAACGTATCCTACTGATGCCTGAGGGTGTCTCCGTCAGTGAGTCGTTATGTGATGATGCCTTATAGGTCATAGTAGGCCGGGGCTCGGCCTGCCAGCTTGTGGTCAATCTAACCTTCACATTGACATGCCTCTCCAGAATATGACACAAAAAGGAACATTTTTAATATTTCCCCCAAAGACCTTTTTTTCTCTTCCTTTTTATAATGTGATTTCAGTTTGACTTTACTGGATTTGCTGAATGATGCATTGAAACGAGACTCGCCATCGCCACAAAGGACAAAATTATAGAGCACAGTTCTGTTTGGCTGCTGTCCCCACACCATCTCCACTGATCAAACTTTGGTGCACAGAAGTAATATTTCACCAGCCCACACTGGAAAATACGACTTGCTGATGGTCCCATGAAGCTCGTCTGATTCTCTGAGTGAATCACACTCAGCCTGGTTTGCAGTTTTAAAGCAAACCCAAAGGTGTCTCAGCAGCACGCAGCAGAAAATTCATTCAGCATATGTCCCATAAGTTGGCAGCAAGGCTAGATCCTCTCTGATGGCTTTAATGACAATTTGAAAGTGCATTAGAAATAAGAGGGAAACAGAAGAATTTTGAACATAAGAATATTCATCTTCACTGAGACAACTGCCAAAGCTTCCACTACACTAACTTCATGTACTTAGTGTAAATTTGGGCTTAACTATAAAACCTAGAAGCGGGAGATGTTGGTCAGTTAAATGGTGCCTTACGGAATAACCGTATGTTTTCACATGTTGGCCACTTCCACTGCTTTGTACTTATGTGCTCTGTATGTTTTAACAATGTTATCTTTTCTCCGCAATTACTGCTGCAGGGGCCCTATAAATCGACAAGGAGGCTGTAAATTGAAATAAAGCTATATCATTTCTTTATTACACCTGTCAAGGCTGAAATGTGTGCGTATGGTTGGGTGCCAAAGCACATGTTGGAGGTGGCTTTTCGAAAGCTAGTGTAGGAGGGTTGCCAGCGCCTCGGCAGTCATTTCATGCTGCTGGCCTCATTCCTGTGTGACCACGGGCCAGTGGTCACATGTGGTGTAAGATGGTTATATGTGATATAATACAGTGCATGTATGTAATGCATATGTATGTATGGGCCATGGCCATGTGTGGGCAGGTAAGCTGAATTAACAACAGTGTCACTGTCATTTCCCTTATCGACAGGCCTCCCAGTAGCCTCTGCTATTCACAGATACACTGTGAGGAAAGCGGTGGTGCAACTTTGCACTAACTGCTTTCCTGCAACAACAGTTCCAAAATCCACAGCTCTGTACATGAAAAAAAAACCCAGAGGGATTCCCTCACACTAGGATTTTTATCACAGGAATATTATGCATGAAAGATAAAGAGTTAAAGGATATAGAGTTCACATATAAGTGTTAAATGTGGACAGATCAGTGTTGCATGTCAGATCTGCTGAATTGTACACATACAAACCAATACCACCCTGCATGGAAAAGTGCCTCAGTAATTTGTTGAATCCAGCTTTGTTTCCCCTGGGTTGAGTGGAAACTCTAAAGCAAAATTTCCCCGAGTCACAGTCCAACCTCTCTGGCATGTTGTAATCTACAATCTCTGGCGTTCTCTTTCCCTTTCAAAGTTGTGTGTAAAACTCACTCTATGGTATAACGGAATGATGCAAAGATCACAAATGCAACACTAAACACCAAAACAGATCTAACCCATACAAATCTGCTTCCTCCACTTCCTGGTACTCTGATGAGGCTCGGTTACGGCCTGAGGAAGCTGTTTGGACCGTGCGTGTTAGTGAAGAAGATGCAGCTTGACAGTTTTTGGTCACTGAGTCCAACTAATCATCTGATTTACTATAGTGCTTGTTTTTCCAGGTGTGGCACTTCATGCTTCAGTTACAGATGCAATTTTGTTTTTGTTTTTTGGCAACCAAAAATTAGCAGAAGTGAGGGGGCTGTACGGGGAGACTTCACATTTAACATCACCCTAAGGAGTCTTCTAATATTTTGGTAAATGAGAGTATGGGTGAACTTTGACCTCTCATTGGTGATCATCATAAAGCAAACAGGGAAATCTTTACCTTCTACCTGTTTCCCTGTACTTCCACTTTTTGTGCTAAGCTAAGCTAATCACCTCCTGGCTCCAGGTCAGTGCTTAGTGGACAGACATGACCGTGCTATCGATCTTCTCATCTGGTAACCTGGCAAGAAAATACATTACAAATGTATTTCCCAAAAATATTCCTCAACTCTTTACCATATATATCTCTCATTTGAACCTTAAAAACAAAGGTTCACTTACCTTTAACAAATAGGATTTTTAAACTTAAAATCACAGTCTTTTCTTAAATCCCAACCAAATTGTATTTTGCCTAAATCTGGTCAAACTAAATTTTGACAGATTAGGAAATTCGAAATTCACAAACGGTGTATTCCGTTAATTAGTTTAGAGGTTTTTTGTCTTTTTGGGAAATTCAAAAGAAATTCGTTTAAAAAGCCATTAAATCAGTACACATTTATATGGAGGCAAGATGGTTTACAGTCTAGACCAGCAAAAACTGGGTCTGAAACTGGGTCAGCCTCATGTTGACATGAGACACTCCTCACTGATGATAAGAGTTAAGTCAACAGATCACACATTAATCACCGTCCAACTGCACCACTTATATATCTGCACTTAGATAAGACTGTAAATTATATGAGGCCTACAGTATCTGACACTAATATCTCTTAGCGGCTCGGCTTTTTATTTGCCAGTTCAGAACTACCCCAATGGATGTGGTAAGAGAGCACTAAAAGTTAATTTCTCTTTGTTTTGACAGCTCCATCAGCTCTCAGCTCAGCTTTGGCTGTGAACACTTGTAGTCCTGTCAGGCATTTGGCCCGAGGTTAGACAGTGAAAACTTGAAGAGCTCCATCTGCACTTATGGGCTGTGTGCGAAGGCTCCCAAACTGTAAACATTTTCATCATCATTTCATTCACTCACACACACATAATTTCAGAGCTATTTAAGACAGGGAGACACGTGCCGGCCTGTGACATTGATTTGAACACTGAAATAATGCACCTTATCTGACGTGCATGATAGAACAGTACACTCAAAATCATTGTTATGTATTTGACTTGCTTTTTGCTTTGCCATTCTTCACCACAGCATAAAGAAGCGACGCATGTGCCTGTTAAACCCTTTTGTGTTTGAAAAGTTAAAGTTGCCGAATATTAACTGCTAATCCATTATGATATCTATAGGCTTTGTAATAAATCACCGTGAGTAATCAAAATCCACTGTGCAGTGAGACTAAAACACACAATAGGCTGTTTGGCACGACTTCAGAAGTTAAGACGTGCTTATATTTCAGTGTTTAGCACATTTGGTGCTCCAGCGAATCTGCTGCATAGTTTGTTCCATCTGCAAATTGAAACCTGTTCAAACAATAACAATACGAAAACCTATTTGATCCCAGCCTATGTATTGTTATAACATTACATATAAATATGCATGACAAATGTGATTTATGTAGAGCATAAGAGGTTTGGCAGAGCACACTGAGATTTTAAGACGTCTGAAACCTTCCTGCTGTTTTACAGTGTTCATATTGTACGAGGCACAGAGAGTATGCAGGGTTTCAGTGTCACTTTGCAGGAAATGTGACCATTAATGAACACAATAGTTCTTTGGGTAAATTGACCCTCTGGTTATTGTGGGTGATCTCACCTTGGGAGGACTGGTTTTGGTGCTGACGTAGACTAACTCTCCAGCACTCTGTCTGACCTCTGACCACTCTACGGGAATGGGACTTGACCCCCGGTGACTTTCCTTTTTCACTCTGTTAGATCATTTATTACGTGAGACTTGCCCCTGGCCCCCTGAACATTCACTTTGGTTTAGGCCTCAGCATGACATCACTGAGAGCTGCATCTCCAGTTTCCTTGTTAGTGGAAAAATGTCACCATAATGCAACTGACATGTAAATAAAAAGAATGAAAAATGAATGACAGATGGTAAAACTAAAAAAAAAAACTGTATTCTAAATACTAGATACTTGTAGAATTAATTAATCTTTTTCAAGTGAATAACTGTTAATGAATAATAATGAACCTTGTAATGATCACATTATTTTTAATGGAAAGGGACTAATTATAATGTAAGTGTAGTATACTGTGTGGATGTAAAAGCTCATCACTCCCCATAAGGAAGCTCGAAACTCAGCTCAGAAAAGGATGGGGAGGAATGATATTTTTCTAGATTAATTATTTCCTCATCTCACCTGCTGTACCAAATACCAAAACCTGCTCTAGGTTTGGGTATGACAAGACCTTTTTCCATATTTATTACATGGCTGTGTTGAATACTGGATTCTGATTCGTCAATTACTGCATTCTACGGCGGTCTGTTATTTCTGTGCAGCAGACTGTTGCCATGTATAACAGACAGTTTCTGTAGGTGCAGTTTTTATAGCAAAACGAGGCATTTATCCAGGTTAATGGATTACTTGAGTATCCCAGATAATTACAAAATATTAATACAAATATGAAGGTCTGCTGGACAGTAAGAAGGCTGCAAGATGCTCCAGCAAGACTTCACATTTGTATTGATAATAAATTAGTAAAAACTAAATTACAATTGATTTTACGGACTGCCTGTGTTTAGCCTCTCACTAGTGTCATATAGATATGAATGATCTCCACAGCTATAAGTCATGAAGAATTGGAAACTTAAAGCATTTCTGCATCTGTTTTACAGTGGACAGTAGTAGCTTGTCTGCCATCACCCAGTGCATGCTTAAAATTGAGTCCACATTTTTCTGTGAATGTCAAAAGGAATACAATGGGCCATAAATCATTGTCATCCATACAGTGCTCATTGATTTTACAGTATTCTCTTAACCTGTCTCCAATTGTCAGTTATCTTTATGTCTGTTTTTCATGACAGGATGACCTATATAAAGGCATATAAAGCCGCTGTTACTAACTCAAAGCAGCATTTGCACATAAGCATGCTACAACAGCTTCTTGTGTCACTGCTGGCCGAGACGGAACCAATTTCTTTTGACTGTGACTTTGCAGGCCACATGAAACGTCATTGGCATGTCCCAAATGTCAGGATGTGTGTGAAAAGGCGTATGAATGGAAAACGTGGTTGCAGAGGGCTGAAGCTCCTCTAATAGCCAGCTGGGTTCATCCGGTCTGTGCCTCTGATTCCTTTAGCAGGACCTTTGTGCTGGACCGGGCCTTTCCCTGCTGTTACTTGCCCCCTGAGTTATGTAAGGCTGGCTGAGAGAGAAGCTGGACATCCAGCTGTCTGGACACTCGACTGCCTCTCCTTCACCCGCACAGCTACAGTAGAAGACAGGGTTTGAAAGCCCAGAAACTCACACTGTCTGGTTGCTATTTTCATCACCTCCAGGTTGGCCTGTGTCAGAGATTCCGTGCTTTCCTATGTTTTGTCTCAGCGTGTCACCCTGAAGTGATGAAAGGCCGATCAGATTGGCTAAAGTGTGTTCATTTTGGCCTAAAATTCTCTAGAGTTTCCCCTCTTCTCCAAGTCTGGAAAAGCTTCACAAAGGAAGATTAGTTGTTTAGTGGAGGCCGGGCTGATTTCAGTGGGCTGCAGTGGAATGAGGTGGGGGTGGTTCACGGTTTTCCAAGGCCAGGAACTGGAACTGGTTCTTGCTTGTGTAAAAAGAGGGGGTGATTCAGGCAATGTGTTGAATACTTGTAATGTAATGGCATCCTGTCAAAGTCTGAGCATGCCATGGAGGGTGGGAGGCAGAAGAAGAAGAGTGCATTGTCTTGGGAGAGTCATACTGTATGGAGAGAGCAGGGTGTGAAGGGAAAGGAAAGAGAGGGGACTGGAAAGAGAATACCTGCCCGTCACGTTTCATTTCCAAGCGATGAGAGCTGTGTGTTGAACAGAGATTACTGGGTACAGTTGCTTCTTGCTGCTAAGACAAATTCCTGGAAGAAATAGACAAAAAAACTGATGGAACAAACACAGGGGACTGAAGGCTTACATGTGCTTAGATAGAGACTGAGAGGTGGATTATGGGCTGGGTAATTGTGTTTGTTGGGCTAAATTATTCATCCACTATCCGGATCCTTTGTCGTTACTATTTATTTCTTTTTGTGTGTGTTTACTGAGCACTTTTTCCTTTTCCCAGATGTCTGTTGCATATTTAGTTTCTTTGACGATCATCTTTTCCATTGCAATTAGTTATTTTTAAAATGGGCAAAGTTTGCGTCAGCTCAGACTGCAGCATGAACATGGTTATTGATTGGCGCTGCCAGACCCCCTGTTCTCACCGAGTTTTCTTCTTCTCCTCTATTGGTTTAGTCAGTTGCTTGGCTGCTTCATGTGCTGCAGAATAAGTACGTTATTTGTGATGCCAACAGCTTCTCTCCTTTGGCTACTCATACTTAATCGCTTTGGAAATGATCAGTATGAAGAAAACCAAGTACAACCTAAGTATTAAAACTGACTTGCTCTCCTGTCATATGGACACTTATAGATAATTTACAGTTTGTGCATAAACTGAAACTCTTTCCATGGAAATCCATTAACATATTAAATACCACTCAGGAAAGGAAGCAAGAAAGTTGAAACCAGCGTTCTCATTTCTTAAATATTGTGCTGTCAGTCCTTTTCTTCAGCTTGTGGTCAGATACCACATCCAGTCATAGAAATTATTCTGTCTCCGTATGAGTGTACTGTATGTCTGTGTGCATGTGTTAGTGTGCTCAGCTGTCTCATTTGATACCAGTCCTCAGAGGACGCTCTGCTCAGTTGATACGATGACAGACAGATGTATGTTAGGCCCAGACCAGTGTCGTTCCAAAGTACTGATAAATTGCCTATTGGCATTCATTACAAATGAAAACATTGAACCAAAACCAAGATACTGGTTATGTCCACGTCATGAAAGATGAAATGTCTGGTTTACCTTGACAGAGATGCAACCAGGACTCCATTCTTGCCAGTAATAAGCTTAACTTTCACATCCCTTTGTGTTTCTGTTTGTCCCTGCTGTGGCTGCTGGGAAACCGAGGTGGAATGAAAGTGTTGGTGATTGTTCTGAATGGTATGAAGGACGTATGCCCAGTGTTGGGGAAGCTACTTTGAAACCGTAGCCCTCATTGGAAGTCATTAGGGCTAGATTTGTGTAAATGGTAGCAAACTACATTACAAGCTACTTAGAAAAAACTCATTATTTTGTGGTGTAATTCATCACATTACAAAATATAAAGGGGTTCTAATACTGGTTCCAGTCTGCAAATACACTGATAAGTGCACTTGAATGTACTAATAAATGAGCACAGAATTACCAAACAGAGTTAGATTATGGTACATGTATTTTTATAGATATTCACCCACTGATGGCAACATCACACCACTCGACATATGTATTCTACATGATCGGGCTGTGTCCTGCTTTAATAATATTCCACACAGTAACAGTGTATTCTATCATTCCCTTTGTGAAACAGCACAACTGAGGGTTACGACATATTTATGTAACTGGCGTTACATCCAAGTAACTTCTATTTCACTGTGTCTCAATACTAAAAAACTAATCTCAGATCTCATTTTTGTCTGAAACTGCACTAAAAGCAGACAGGTTGTTCTGCTGAATTGTAGTAAAGTATCTTCCATCAGTTTCTTTTAATTAATGGAAATGTCTCTTCACATCACAGAATTAGCACAATATATTCATCGGACTTTTTTTTACAATTATACGTCTTGTTTGATGAATTGTAGTTCTGGGCTGATAACGACTGAAACAGCACTACTCGTTTTTTAAAACACAGTTTAAAAATGCAGACACGACTAATTTTTGGAAACAAAAGTTGGCCTATCAAAATCTGTGATTTATTATTGTGGTTTTAACTCTGTCTCTGTTGTTTGAACCCTGAACAAGTGGCGAGTAGATGAGTCCATTATAATGAAATTCTTAATATGAATCTCTTGCAATTGGCAACTGTATGTTTATGTTTCTGTGAAGGCCTGTTGAACTTCCTAGCTTTAATAAAATGATACCTCTAATATTCCAGCAGCTGGTCTGGCCGAAGGATCCAGTGTGTTAATTTTGGAGTGATGTTCTTGTTTGAACCTGTTTTGAAAAGCAATAGATCTCCATGAGGGAGTTCACCCACTGAATAGATGTGTTTTCCCTGTCTATCAAAGGCAGAATGCATCTTCGGTATATCCCTGCTTTTACAAACCACATGTTATAATGTTACTGTTAATGAATTTTGCAGTTTCTGTTTGCAGAGGTGCATCATTTTAAATGCATGTGCAAAGCGTTCTATAGAGGATCTCAGTGCTCTACATGTCATTACTAATTGGGTGTAACACCACTATGACTGACATGGGATTACATCACTGACAGAGCTAAATGTGTCTCACTATCTCTTGTGTGTGAGAGACTGTTGGTGTACAGTTACTGTCATACCCCCATCTGAGAGGCACGCAGCTTCTCATGGCTTGCGTAACCTTTCTTGTTGCGTAACTTTTAAAATACAGCGTGTCAAACAGCTCTCGGTGAATGAAAAAGTAATTAGTAACAGTTTTCTGGGGCCCAGTGACGGCTCCAGCTGGCTGATGGCTCGAACAGGTACAGAGATGGATGATTTGTATCTCTTAGCGCTATTCTGCAGGCAACATCTCTGAACAGTTCATTTTAATGTCTGGTAATACTGTAATTCTGGGCTGAATGTGAACTAAACACTTTCAGTTATTAGATTATGCACACATTGGACAGTTTGGCCTATTATGCATTTACTTAAAAATCTAACAAGAACAGTAAATAAATACTGTAATAGTTTTACTCTGTAGCCTGTTGACAGTTAAATAATTCCATCTGGTAATTACACATTTTCCAGAATACAAAGAAAAAAGCTTCACTATCTGATTAACTTTATATGTTTTGAATAGTATAGAACTGCAAGTTAGTGATCTTAATCTTATAATACGCTTGTTTAGATCTCAAGGGGTAACAAGGTGATTGAACAGAAAATGCAAAAGCTAATTTCTTTGTACATTTCTCCATTCTTCTTTATTCATTGTTTTTTTTCCCCTCTTTCCCTCTAACTTATTTCATCTGTGTCACTACATCATATATCATGCTCTGGATCATGAACAGGAGAATATTACGGAAGAGCAGAAGATTTGCAGTTGAAATGGCTTCGCTAGATGTGTGTTACTGAAAGGAGATGATAACTGAGCATTTCATCAACTTTTCTTAACGCTGTCTGCACCAGCAAAAACATAGGAGAAAACTCAGCAAGGCCAAACTGTCCTCCTTCCTTAGGTATAGTTACTTTTTTGAGAAAGTGCTCATGAGCTGCAGCTGAGCCTAATGCATTGCTACAGTGTCTGTGTGCCTAAGCTCCATAGCTATTACGTAGATTTTTAATGCACAATAAATGCACCTTAATGTCATACACTGTGTTGAAGGGTTACAACTAGATATTGCTTTATGCCAAAAGAGTTGGGAACCACTGGTGCAGCACATGTACTGGACCTGAGACATGATTTTGGTTCCCATAATGCATTTGGTAAGGTGACAAATGGGACGGATGCCTAGAAATGTTTCATATCTAGAAATCTGTTAATACCCTTTGAATAATGTTTTGTTTTCTCAACCATGGAAGCATACTATAAATTCTGGCATGGGGACATGTACTAGGTTTTATATAACCCATTGTTTGCAACTTTGGCTTTACCTCGTGACAATTACATCACACTGTCAATGTGACATTTCAGAAGCTTTTACAAACTCTTATTCAACAGTTTTTCTTTAAGTGAAAAAGTTACTGTACAAAAATAAGATTTGTCTACTTCACTTAGTTGACTTTGCAGAGTCACACTACAAGTTGTTGGCTCCATTCAGCTCCAATTAGACCCTTGAAAACAAATTTAGAAAATCAAGTGGAAAATCCCTTTGTCATATTTTTCTCAGGGGACGCAGACTAACCAAAAAAACCTGTCTGTTATGGCAGATTTGGAACTTAATTAGTTGGAGAAATCTCATAGTGCGTGACTGTGACCTTTAACACTATTTTCACAGTCTTTTCTCAGTGATTTGTGTCCACTGTGTCAGTTGAACCTTATGTGTCTTACTAAGTGAGGGCTTAAGTGAGGGCATCTAGCACAGGGAAGATTAAGGTTATGTAGTAGGGGTGAAGAATGGTCACTGGTAGTGTTTTGTGTGGACACGGGTCAACGATCGGAGCCCAGCTTCCTCATGTGGCTCTTAGAGTGTTTTCGGGTCATAGTGTGGAAAGCAGCTTTTCCTCCTGCCAACCCCCGCAGCCTTCCACAGTCCCTGGGGTATGTTTTGTGTCAGGCTTCAGGTCATCGGTGGTGCTGTTTCAGGCCATCAGGTTGTTTTCTTTACCCTCTCTGTTCTCGCCACACTCTCTTACAGGAGGAGCCAGACATGGCAGCTTCAGTGCATTGCGGCCCTCCTCTCACCTAGAAAAAGAGGCGACTGCTGTTCATCGTGGTTAAATCAGCAGCAGCAGTCAGACACACACATGCATTCACACAAACACAGACACTTTAACTCCATAAGCATCAATATTAAGAAATGAGTGATATGGGATTCCCCAACAGAGGCTTGAGGGAACGTGGAAAGATACTGAACTAATTTAAAACAGAAAAAGATTTGAATAAATAAAAGTATCCAGACATAATAACTCAAAATAATGGATAAAAGGATGAAATAGTTAGATAAAAGTGGATGAATGGTTAAGATTGCCCCCAAAAGTATGGATAAACACTTCAAATAGTTAGAAATAATAAACAATAATGGCTAAAATGGATAACCTAGCTAAAAGTTATGGATTGTCATTGAAATAGTTAACTAAAAATAATGGAAAAAGAGTTGCAATAGTTTAAATCATGTTTAAAATAGCTGAGTGAAGTAATGGTTTGGCTGTGTCCTTAAAGGGCTCTTCTGACAGAGTACCTCTTCTTGTACTTGTGACAAAAAAGGTTTGGAACTGACGTTGTTGGAGATGAAGAAATATCAATTTTTCCCCAAAAAGCAGTCTTTATAGGCTAAATGATGCAGGACATGTTCTGGTTTAGCTTTTATTAGAAATTTTCCTTTAACCCTCTTCCCAGATCCTAACCCTAAACTAGCAGTAACCCCTTCATGCCAAAATGACTTCATTTCATAAAAATGTTCTAACGCCAAATATGTTAAACACATCTCTCTCTTCTTTTCTCTTTTTTGTCTCCCTCTCTGTCAAACACACACACATACACACACACACACACACACACACACACAGCTTTCATATCATGCACATTCACATGACAGCAGCTGTATATTGTCAATGATCCATTCAACAGTTTTTTTTTCATAATTTCAAAATGAAAAGATCATCATTATCTTAACAGACAGTGATGATGGATTTAAAACAGCATGACTCCTGATGTCTTCAGATACTGTAGATTAGCTCCGTACTCCTCTGGTTGCTGTAGATGCCTCATGTGATTTCTTAGAGAGGTCGATTCGTGTGTGTTTGTGTGTGTTATTTCTGACTGTTAAGAGGTGTCAGAGGCACTCCTGCAGCTGTACATCAATGTACTTGCCAGGGTCAAAGGTCATGACCTCTTAAAGTGCAGAGTGGCAGAAAATAAAAATTAGAGGAGGAATAATGTCAAGCGGAACCTGAAATGTTTTTGGTAACCTTCAGGTTGACAGAGATTAGTCATTACTGCCAGCCTGCCTGTCTGCTTTGATCCATCTCATAAAGTTGTTTTCCAACAATCATAATGTGGGGTCGACCTCTCAGCCTCACTGACACTCTTTCCCCAAAATTCCTAATATTGCTGTAGCTGGCAGTGGCTCATGTCTTCTCCTGGTTCAGGTAAACACACACAGCAGGCTGCATGCTCTCCCCTGGTTCCCCTCTCTCACACACATCCAGTGGGTAAAGACAGTCCAGGTCCATACACTCCCTGTGCACACACTTTCTTAAATTCTTTAAATTAGCTACCTATGGTGCTTTACATTTTCATGCAAATATGTGTAAATGTGCAGATGCATGTCATTATATTGCTTAGAAAAGTTGAAAGTTGTTGATGCCAGATGTCTCTGGCCTAGAGACCCTCGTGTGACCTGCAGAGCTCTTTGTACTGGGAGAAATGTGGGTCTTTTTAGAGCTCCAGTCAATCTCTTTAAACCAGTCACGCTCTCTTTCCTCCAGCTTTTTTCTCTTTTTTTTAGGGCTGCAACTAATGAGTATTTTCATTCATCATTTAATCTGGTATTTTTTCAGTCATTCAATTAATCTGACAGTTGATTAAATCTTTGAAAAAAGTGGAAGGTCACATCTTCAAATGTGTTTTTTTTGTTGGACCAGTAAGAATGACATTTAATAGAGAAAAGCAGGAAGTCCACAGAGAATGACGGGAGGATTTGATAACATCAACAACAATAATAAGCATCTATTAAAGAAAGAATTGTGGTGAGCTCATACAGGTAATACCAATATCAATATAAATACCAAACTTCAATTGTTGCAGATGATCTTTCGATGTATTTAACTTGTGGAAAAATCCAGACAACCTCTGCTCAAAATTTTGTTGGAATATTAAGTGGTTTGAGATTATGAAATGAATATAGGGAAAAAACCAATATAGGGGGTAATAAACCTAGAGAACAAAGATTTAATAGGAAAACATTATCTAAATGATCAGTCAGTGAAAATGTCATTCATTTTCAGGGACTTATTGGCAATTGTTAGATTAATTTCTCCTCTGAAGGTTTTCAGGAGGCATGTTTCTTGTTGTCGTGCCAAAATGTCGTCACTCTTATTAGTCTTATAGATATGTTTTGGCCTGTTTCAAGGGGTAGTTTCACTGTTATGCAGTAAATAGTGCAGCCGAAGCTACAAGTTGTTCAGACTCTAACCCTCAGTATACTGTAGTGTCTCTAAATGTCAAAGTAGCTAAAAAGTCACAATCAAGTTCAAAATAGGACCTACAGTGTTTGAACTCAGCCTAATTGATTAAAGATTAGAGGAGACACAGTGTTTACCTTTGGAGAGCAAACACGCAGTGCCCTGGGGCCTCTGATGGCAGTTGCCATGTGTGAGCGCCTCTGGCATTTAACAAGAGTCATGTAGCCATAGCTTTGGCCATGTGTCCATAAGCTGCACACAAATACCTCTACTCACAAAGGTTTTTGTTCCCCAAAAGTGAGGATTTCTTTGTGAAAAACAAATTGTTTGAGTGTGCCTAAGTTGTTTAAAGCTATGTTGTGTTTCTTATTCTTCAAATTTTCAGATTCAGCTGCTGAAATTGAACGTCTCCTAAAAGTGTATTTAAGACGCTGCCTGATGTGTAGCCTACATGTGGGATTTCCACTTTCCATTTTGGCTCTACGCATGGTGATATCAGTCATCTTTAGTCCAAACTGAACTACCTCAACACCTATTTGATGGATTGCCATGAAGGTTTGCAGACATTTATGGTGCCCAGATGATGAAGGCTGACTTTTGTGACCTCCGGACTTTTGCTCTGGTGTCACCATGAGGTTGACGTTTGCAATTTTGACCGAAAAAGAGCAAGAACTACTGGATGGATTGCCATGAAATTTGGTAGCGATATTCGTGTCACCCTCAGAATAAACTGGCATGACTTTGGTGGATCGCTCACTTTTCATCTAGCGACATCATCAAGTCAAAACTGTATTTTCTCCACAGCTAGTTTATGAAAAACTAATGACACTCCCATCAGCTGAACTTATGCTTAGTAGAAGTTATTTAGCAAATTCTAACATGGTATTAAGCTAAAGTAAGATGGCTAAGACAGCAAACATTACTTGTTAAACATCAGCATGTTATCATTGTCACTATAAGCATGTTAGCATACTGAAGCTAGCATTGAGCCCAGAACACAACTCGAAGTACAGCTTCACAGAGACACTAGCATGACTGTAGACTGCTGTCATTACTCGATTTAAGTGGAAACCCATGCTTTAAGTGCCCCCCACCTCATCCCTGAGACTTTTTATATGACACTTTTATGTATTTCTTTTCCTCACGCTACATTTTATGCTTACTTTTGATGTGTCATACTGTCTGAGTTTGACATCTCTCCACTGTTTTCTTCCCCAATCATTGACCTGAGGGGTGTTTTTACTCTATGAGAAGATTCTTACATAAAGGGATGTTTTCACTGTCACTGGCACATGGAGGAGGTGTTGCCCCTTTACTATAACCAGATGGCTGTGTTGGGTAGGAAAGGCCCTACAGATGGACCCCACGCATAGAGATGATCTCCTTGTCCTGGAGGGAAGAACCTTGATGCCAGGGAGTGAGGAGAAGAAAGAGGAAGGGTTGTAGAAGGGGGTGATACTAAGATGAATTAATATTTAGGGAGCCTCAAGGGTCCTAAGCAAACTCCCTGCAGAGGCCCTGGGCTCAACATCAAAATCCCAGGTGCCATCAGTGTTCAATGAAGCCTTGGTCAGACGAAAGAAAGGCAGAAAATAAATAGCAGCTTAACTTCAAACAGCCTCTGAGGCACTTAAGAACTTCTCATCTAAGATTTGTAGGGAAAACAGTTTTAAGTACAAAGTGCTCATGAGTTATTTGAGTTCATGTTTTGCCATTTTTATTGCCAATGTTATTTTAGTGACATTTTGCCATACATCCTGACACGAAACTTTGGGATTGAGAAATTGGAAGACAGTTGACCACAGTGCCCTGTAATGCCTTCTGAATATGTAAAAAATGTGGTCTGATTCTTAATCTATTGTTGTATTTGTTGTTCTCTGTTCTAGGGGGCTGTTCATCACTATTCATGACCATGGCCACATTTCTACACTGCTCCAGAACTGGCCAGAAAAGGATGTCAGGGTAAGTAATTTCATTCAAAAAGTGGCATGAACTCTTTGATAATACTCGTGTTGTTCTAGCGCCTCCATGTTACAGACCCCTTGGAAACTACTGGAAACTGTTCTGGATAGTAAAGCAGAACATAATTTATGTGTGCAAACATGCAAACAGATTTTTGGTTCTCATTGTCAGTAAATCCAAAGACAAGACCAAAACCAACTGATATAAACCAGTGTAGCACAAAAGTATCCTAGTAAACCAACCCAAAGTAATTTTTTGCAGAAGGAAATAGCAAAAAAGAACTGTACAATACAATGGAGTTACACTCCCAGAAGAGATTGTCTGAACTAGGTTCAGAACTTTATTGTAAGTTAAGTTAAGTAAAAGCAGATTGTTGTGTATTATCATAACAGTGAGATGGGAAATGGGAATTTACTGTAATATAATCCTAAATAGACACAATAAAAGAGTTGCATTGTTGTTTGGTTATTTTTTATTTAAGTTTTGTTTGAAATATGATCAACATTTAAAACCTTTGAAGATTCTTTTTGAACTATCAGGGATGACTTTACCTGTTACATTGTGAAATGATGGTGGTGGAAAGTTGGACTTTTATATCATTATTATAAAAAAGCAATCTTTCTATTACTTAAAGGTCACGCATCTCATACCAGGCTGTCACAAAATAGTTAATGTGGTAAATCCAGTGAATAATTAGGGATCTGTGGATGATTTTGGTATTTGTTCTCTTGACCTGCTGTACTGGCCAATTTCCCAAAAACCTGAAATATTCCTTTAATCTTCTGTCTAGTGCAACTATGTGCAAGTCATAATCTAGACATACTTAGAATGACGAAACCAGTAGGCATTCTTGGCATGTCAAATATACCTGCAGCCTCAGCCACCTGCTCACAGCTGTCAACAGCATGGCATTTACCTCGGCGCTGACATGCCGCCTCTCATTGTCAGGGTGGTCTTATCATAAACTCACCTAATATGTCCTACTGTTAACATTTCCATAGAGAGAGAGCAAACAGTCATTAAAAAAGTTAAACATTCAGTGCACTTTTTATTATCTTTCCAACATAAATACGTGTGAAGAAACACTTAAACAATGAGAAAAGACAAGCTCTCTCTTGTCATTCTGCTCCATCTTTAAGTAAATGAGTGTGAAAACACTCTTGGCCCCTTCCGTGATTTAAGAAGTGGGGCTTTTGAACATGTCACCTCCTTGAGCTCGCTGACAGACCTGCCCACTGGCTGTCCGCAATCCTCGTTATGTCGCTAACACTGGCTACGGTAAAACTAAGATGTCAAAACTACGAGCAAGCATGCTTTATGTTGTTTTGCTATTTATTTGGCAGGCTAGCCTGTTTAACTTGGCGTTAACGTGTTGTGCAGCTCATGTGGACGGTGCCTGCTCAGGCTTGTGGAAACTGACCAATCAGAGCAGACTGTACTTTTCTGAGGCTTTAAGGAGACAAGAGCTAAAACAGAGCGCTTGGAAAGAGATTGATATGAAAATGAGCATAATATGTCTCCTTTAAACCTGTTAGATTGTGGGAGGAATAAGGCTATAAAAAGTTTTAATGCCAGAGTTATCTGCGTCACACCAATGGTGGAAAAAGAAAAACGCTCAGAATTAGGAACATTTCAAATTAAACACTTCTGTTGGTGATATTAAGTGTTACACAATTGATTTGTTTCATGCTGTGGAATCAGCCCAGAGGAACGTATTTATTGCTTAATAAGTAAAGTGACTGGTGAGTGGAAGGCCAGGAGGGTGTAGGAGGAGCTGGCTTACACTGAGGAAAAAAACATGTTTCTGTTCAGCAGGGTGGACTTTGGTTTTGGTAAAGTAAGTTTGTGCTCATGAGACATGTAGGCAGAACTTATTTTCTCATCAAATTCTGTATTAACATTATACAAAATCAAATTTAGGAATAGTCTACATGTAGCAGCATCATAGACAGATTTAAACGCATGAGGTGGTTGATGTGAATGCTGCCATTTATGACTGACAGTTGTGTTAATTGACAGGCGGTGTGTGTGACGGATGGAGAGAGGATCCTGGGGCTGGGAGACCTGGGCTGCAATGGCATGGGCATCCCAGTGGGCAAGCTGGCCCTCTACACAGCCTGTGGAGGTGTGCCACCACAGCAGTGCCTGCCTGTCATGCTGGATGTGGGCACGGACAATGAGGTAAGAGCTGAGGTCTTAATATAAGTGATAGACGTTTACAGAACTGTAAGCAACTTGGTTTGTTATTTCTACATGATTCCCCTCAGAGTTAGAAAGTAAAATTTACTCATGAACTGTATTTCAGCATACATTTCATGCATCTATATGTACTTTACATTTTAAGAAACTATGTTTTTAAGGTACATAATCGCTTTGCAAAGAACATTTTATGTCACTCCAGTTTTTAAAGATTACAGATAATAGTTTTAGACATAACAAATGCTCACAATAATTTGGTACAGAATGAATAACCTTTGGACAGAGCCAGGCTAGCTATTTCCCCCCTGTTTATAAGAAGCTAAGCTAAGCAGCTCAGAGAAGTACTAACTTTTAATCATTTAGGAACAGATGCTGAGGAATAATAGTTTCCTTTACTTTTTTCTTACTCACCTTTCACACAGAGGAAATCAGGAATGAAACTCAAATCATTCCTGTGGGGATATTAGGCTCATTATAGCCCCAAGTAGTAATGATCAACTGTGTTTGGTCTTCTTGCTCACCTCTCGACCTCACTGCCCCAGACCCTTAAACTCAAAATATTGCTTCAACAATTGGACATGCCATGAATACATGATACTGTGTGCCAATAAGGAAATGCTGTGTATCCACCGTAGCCAGGTAGGCCTAGCCTTAGAAATCAGCCAAGAAAAAGAAAACAAATCTCATACTTTACAACCAGGAAACACCCTTTTCATAAGTGAGGTAAGCAGCTCCGTTGATGGATGCCAGCTGGGAAAGTACCTCTCCCCTCTGCCAGTCTGAGAGTAGCGGCCAACAGAGCTGCAGTTACTCACCTATGGTCCTTGTTCTCTATTGCAGGGTCTCTGAAAGATGAGTCAAACTCTGGGTAGGGTAGCACGTGGGTCTGTAGCCCTAAACAGACTAAGAATAGCCTGTGTGCTCTTCTATATATACACAGCTCCTGGTCTCAGCCAAGGGTGTGGCAGCCTCAGATGCCTGTGTGCCCAACACAGCTGAGCTCAGCCTGTCAGAAGCTGTCCTTCATTTTCTAAGTCAGTCTTCACATGACTCAGTCCCAGGACTTCAGTTTCAATCCAAGGAAATGTCTCAAGTGGATTAAAGTTGAGGGATGCTGCTGGGGATAGAAAATAGAATTAAGCAAGAAATAACTAGCAGAAAGAATATGGAAGAGTTGTTTGGCTGGACAGAGACCAAGGATATCCCTGATTTCATGCAGGTGATAGTGTCATTGATGGACTGAGGTCCCTCTGTGACAGCACTTACCCGATACACACTTCATCAGAGTTCTCCAGGTCACAGCAGAAATCCCTTGCATTACACAGAGTCTTCCCAGAAAGCCCATAAAAGATATTACATTACTGCATTAACGTTTTTGTGCTATTTGAACTGGATTTAGAGAAAAAATCTCTCATTCTGCCAAGTCCTCCTCCTCAATTGTCTATCTGTATGAAGCTCTACCTTTTGACCTCTCATCACTATCATTCCAAGTTTCCATACTAAGTCTACTACTGTGTTTGAATTATTCTGGTTTAAGGTGATAATACCATCTGCAGACAAGATTCTTGCATGGCAACATTTATGGGGATCACAACATGACTTTAACAAGCTGTCTGATGATCTTTGATCCATACATGCCTCAATCTGCCTTATACTTCCTGCCAATACAATGGATACAATAGCTGTGTGTATGTCTGAGATGTGGAGTAGGATGTAGAGCTCACAGTTGATCAGGTTGTTGCAGTACACAAATACGCAGACATTTTGTAGGAATACTTAAGCATACACTTAATTAGCTTTCTTTCCAAGAGCTAAATGAGAAGACTGATACTAATCTCAGGTCTGTGGCACTAGTGTAGCCTAGTGTAGCTTAAAGACTGGGAGCAAGACCAGCATGGTTCCAGTCCAACTATAGTTCCTAGTACCTCTAAAGCTCATTGATTGATGAAAGTAACGAAGATTATAGAAATGTGATGTGATGTGAAAAGTGATGTAATGAGCAATGTAATCAATTAACTTCAGTTTCAAAACTTCCATTAATTGCACTGGACATAAAACTTACTGCATATTGATCTTCTTAACTCTGAGAAAGACAATAAGCTTGTTTTTATTTTAGATAAAGACACTAACTAGAGGAATCATATACATACACTTGGAGAAGTAGTATTGCTGCTTATGCTTTAAGAAATAGATAAAAAGAGATTTTACTGTAGTCTGCATGGCCATGGCCTACTTTTCCATTTCTCTATTATTCTAAAGAGATGACAGGCTAAATGAGTTGTAATGGGATAAATGGTGTGTGTGTGTGTGTGTGACTGGCTTCATGGGAGGCAGACTAGCTTGCTGACTCTTGGTACCTCACCTCACTCTGCAGCCCTGCCTGTGAAGGCAGGGTGGGAGCAGATGGAGGTGGGAGGCTATGAGGTAGTGGTAGCTCTAGCTAATTATTAAAATGACTGTTATTATGGGATTATATTTGTCCTTGAGTGGATGTGAGGGTAGAGCGAGAGAGAGAGAGAGGCCAGTAGGCAGGCATCAAAACAGTCAAGCAGACAGACCCTCTGACAAAGACATATTTGTTTGTTTTGTTTTCTTAAAGAGTGGTAACAATCTTACAGTATATCCCAGTGTGAAGCTGGTTGTCAGGAGTTCTGACAAATATCTGTCCAACACTAACATGTACCGGTTTGCAAGATTCACTACTAAATGGTTGGTTTATGGGCGTCACTATTTTGGTTTCATGGTCGTCACCATCTTGTTTTTTTGGAGCCAGAAGTGACGTTCATTCCATTTACTAAATGAACACCACGCTGTGTTGAAGAAGACTTGGAAATAGAGACTGACACCATAAACTCATTAGGAAAAAGTTTACTTGGGTAATAAATCAAGGGGAACTGTACTAAAAGTGTTCCCAAAATGTCAAACTATTCCTTTAATCTTTTATCAGATCATGGGGAGGCTTAGTGCCAATAAAATGTCTGTCTGGCTGCTGTGTAGTTGTTATTTTTTCTGCAGAGGAATGTGGTAGCTGTGTAATCTCGTGTTAGACCGAGCAATAAACTCTCCCTACCTGGACAGCTCGTATCACTTTCTCTCATACAGAGACCATACAAGACCTACTGACTTGCAGTATCTGCTGGGAAAGAGGCTCAGAAACACACACACACACAGCATGAAGAAAAATAACCAAGCTCCTACTGCATCATCCTGTTATCTTCCTGGACTGTGCACTATCTGTCTGTGTATCCCTGGGCCTGATGTCACCTGGAATAACCTCAGCACACACATTCATGCTGAAATCAGTCAATGATGTCATCCAGGACAATATGCTGTTTGTGTGTCTGTACTGGGTGGGCTTTCTCGTATTCAATGGCGGGTGTCCTTTACCTGGTCCAGGATATTCTTGATCTCGGGCCTAATTCCACTGCTTCTTTAAATGTAATTCTTCATAAATGCTGCAGTCACATTTTAAACACTAACAGCTACATGTTTAACTACATAAAGTCTCTCATCAAAAGTCCAGTGCAACAAAGCAATCAAGTAATCAAGTATAACTTGATATTATTTCCCTGGTGTCCAACACTCATCAGTTTGGAAACAGGGAAAATGGAGCTTCTGTGTTTCTAGCGAGCATGAACTGTAAAGCCATACACAAGGACTAATCCCTCCTGAGAGAAAAGGGGCTGTACTACACAGAGGACAGTTTTGCCAGTCAACAGAGGATAATCTTGGACAGAAAGACAACTCATGTCAACAGTTCAGCGCAGTGTCATCGAGGTCATCCCACTTAAAACTCACTCCTGATTGTCTGAGTCACCTACAGTGCAGCCAGACAATAGAAGACACATGAGCTGCAAGTGAAAATCCACTGCAGAGGTGGACGACGGTAAAATAACATCTTTCTTCTTGCATGCTGTTGCATCATCTTGTGAAATTACCACCCAAAGTTCTCTCTGATATCAAACCACTTCTCTGTGGGATCACATGAAAATGTTTTGCTTGTTTTGGTTACAGTTGAACTTGGCCACCTCCAGCCCATTACTGCCCATTAAAAGCCTGCCAGGAAATGAGTTGTCAACTTCAAATAAATATTGCCTTAAATAAACCTTTTGAGCTGTTCTTGGACATGGCGTCTTTTGACCCTGCCATGGAAAGGTGGCCGCTGCCGTCTCCAAGCCACGCTCATCTTAGTGACACCCTCTAATTATCCATCTCCAGAAGTAAAGGTCGCCTGTCCCAACGAGGCATGACAACGCTTTTGGTACAGTTCACTACCCTCTGGGATCGACATTCCCTCCAAGTCTAAGTTTACAGGGTGTAGCATGTTTAGATCATAATCTTCTAAAATCTGCCTAGGTTGGAATCTACAGAGTGTTGTGTGTTGAGAGACAGCCATGGTATGTCAGGTAGGTGTAGCATGTCAAAGATCTGGTGAAATATGTGTAGATTCTCCAAAACAAAGTCTGTAAGCAATCTTTCACTGCTGGGTGGCATTTACTTCCACCTAATTCATCACAGTCTCACTCTGTCTTTCATTCTGTGTCTCTGTCTGTCTCAGGGTCACACACACACGCAGCTCCCCATCAGCTTCTGCTCTTAATTTTCTCACTTCCACGCTTTATCCCTCTCATTCTTCAAAATACTATGGTGCAGAGGTCAAAGCTTACTGCTGCTGCTCTTTCATGTCCTTCACACAAGTAGTTTGCCTTTGAAGGACTGGAAAAAAAAAAAAGAAAGAAAACAATGCCCCAGCCAGTTTCGTATTTTTGTTTATTCTTACTTAAGCAAATATTAACCTGCAAACACATTAAACTGAAATTATACATATTTTGAAATTATAGCTGCTTAACATCAGCATGTTAGCAGTGTCATTGTGAGCACTTTAGCATGCTGACATTAGCACAAACCACCCCAAACGTCTGAAGCAAATAATGACTGAAATACTGGAGAATTTGGATGCATATAACTTGAGTGAAGCTGGAAAATTTACAAAGAAAAATGCAATATTATAGAATGATTGTTCATTACCAGAGATACAGTAATTCGCTCATTCAGTGTAACAGTGACATCTCTGCTAAAACCATGTGAAAGTGACTCATATTACAATAAAAATGACAACATTTACAGCTGGGTTTAGGGTTTGCTGTAAGTGGAGGAGTATTTGCAGACTTTATGTTAACTGACATGACAGGAGGTCTTTCTCAGTGCTTCAGGATCACACACATGGTTTACATCTTAGCAAAGGTCTAAGGTCTACAGAGACTCAGGTGTGTGTAAGTGTGAGAATGTGCTCACACACTGCATACTGTATATCTCTCCTCTCTCTTTAATTTTCACATCCAGCAAATGTCAAGAGCAGACAGAAATCACTCACACAGACTCCTCAGTCATACATTCCCTGAGTTCTTCTGTTGCTCCTTGTACAGAGGGGTTCATACTCTGCATGAGCATGCACAAGAAGTACAAGCACATGCATACACCCATATATATTTGTATTTGTAGTTAAGGCATAGAAATGCACAGTTCTACTTTTCCCCATTAAAAAGTTCAAAGTTGCTGAAGCATGTGTGATACATGTGAGGACAGACGTGGATGAATCTAAAGGACAGAGTGACTGAACTCTAAATCAGATTACTGAGATTTCAAAATAAAGATGAGAAAAAATGTACCAAGCTAAGATTATTTAAGGAAAGACCCTATGAAATTGCATTATGGGAAGTGTATGATTCAGTGTGTTTAGAGCTTGATCCATGCCATGGAATAAAAATCAGGCTGTTTTTACTTCTGCTACACATATCTTAATTAGTTGAACAAAAGTCTCCCAACTTTATAGAGTGCGGTCTAATCTACAGTCATGTTGGTAACACTTCATTTTACATGTCTTTCATTTCCTCAGAATTCTTTTAGGCAATTTGGTATGAACTGTAAGGAAAATAAAATTGTCTTTAATGGACTATTTAAATAACTGTTCCAATTAGTAACTTAGTAAATATTCATGTTAGTAGGCTAAATATATGTAAGTGCTCGTACTTTGGTAAGTGAGTGTAGTGTTTGTAAGTTTCTTGCATCAATTTACAAACTTGGAAATCGAGATTTTAAAGAGGAACTCCTCCACATTTTAAACATCCAGGTCTGCTTAGCCCGCTCTTCATCTCTGCTAGAGGCTAGAAGCTTAAGGCTACATTAGCCACTATTAGCATAACACATTCCAATCACTAACCAAACTGTCAGCTGTCAAGTTGCATTGTGGGTAATGTAGGCATCAATTTTTAACAAGAAAGGAAAATACATGGAATAAAAACAAAACAACATCTCTGCTGCAACGATTCTGATTTTATTTCAACTGTCCACTGTGAACCCAACAATGTTTTAGGAGTGTGTTACTAACTGGCACAGTTTTCTAGTGCAGCTTTAAAGACAAAAATATTAAGTTGAGATGCAACATTAAAAACAAATTCTCCTGCGTCTGCATCTCCTTCAATCTTCCTCTTAGGTTCATATTCTCTCCTCTCACCTCCATGTGTTTCTGCAGGCGCTGCTGAAGGACCCTTTCTACATTGGGCTGAGACATAAGAGAGTGAGAGGCCAGGCCTATGATGACCTGCTGGATGAATTTATGAAGGCTGTGTCAGACAGGTATGATCATTTTGGCCCTCAGTTCATCTTTTGCCCATTCCCTTTATGCTGCCTGATATTGTCATTCTAATACAGACAGCACATGGAGCTGTTAAAAGAAATATGTTAAGCAGTTTAGCATGGTCAGTGCATGCAGTGTGACGTAGGATATGGAGGTCTGGAACTTCAGTCACCGATGATTTGGTTTTGCCCTCTTCGAAATAAGTTTTGGTTGCTAAGCAATGTCAATCAAAACTCTGCTTACTGGCTAAATGGCAATGTGCACTTATTGAAAAGTGATCAGAGAGCCTTGGTAACCATCACTGCTTTTGATTTCATTGATACTCGCACGATTCTTTTCAGGCGGTTTGCTGAGATCACAGCTAAACAGAAATTCACCAGACGGTTGATCTGTCAACAGCTGAACATTTGTGCATTTTTGACTCTTATCATCTAGTCTGAACTCATCCGCAATGATCGGACTAGTCTATCGGTCTAAAGTGTGACAGAAGAGCTTCTTTATTTTTTGTAAACAGGATATGTAGAAATGTATGAACTTGAGCTTCTTGGTTTCGGAACCAGAGGTGATGCTCGTGCCATGAAGACCCTCACGTCTGATTGGTTAGGTTTATGCACGACCTGCCTCTGATTGATTAGTCATAAGGTAGTCCCACCCTAAGGCATGCCCTGCTTCATCATCTATTTTACTCTAAATGGGACCATAATTTACTAAATGAGCTGTATTATAGAACTCTTTAAACTTGCGATCAAGACTCATTAGGTTACTCGTGTGGTTTTCATGCACAGATTTAGTCTCTTCCCTCTTCTGTTGATGAAGTGAGTTGAAATTAGTTGAGTCATATTTCCTCCCTTTGGGGCTTGTACCTCATGTGTTTACTGCAGTCCTGACCAGACTTTTGCATACCTTTGAATTACATACATGCCAACACGTCTATATCTTTGTATCATAGTGTGCTGTGGAGTCGTCACAGCCACACACACATGGTTAACACTCATCCTAACCCGGAGAGACCATAGTCCAGTAGAAGCCTGGGTCTGGGCCCCCTCCAGCTGGCAACAGGAAGCCATGACTCTAATAACTGGGTGGCTTCTCAACTACAGGGAACAGCGAAGCTTTTTCCCCAAAGGAGCCAGATTGGCGGAAAATGAGTAATTATGGGCTCAGAGATTGAATGAATGATTACAGCTCTGCAGTCTTTCAAGTAATATTCGTGTTTAGTTTTCTAGGAAACTAAACATGAGCTAAAATACTTCAGATTGACTCATCATCAATAAGCAGCAGAGGTCTGGGGGGGACATTTAATCCACCATTTAAAAATACTTCTTAGTTTAAGTTTAACCGAGTGTTTGATTTCAGGCCAGACTCCACTGCTCCCGCTGAATAATCAGCAGGTGTTGTCTGCTGCTTTTGTCTTCAGGCAGAAATGAATAATTCTTTAATCTCCTGCACACACCCACAACACTTTAAAGAGGATGAATGGAGGCTCAGGAAAGGTTTTAAAACTTTGAACTCTGTATTTTCTGTCCGGGAAACACTCACCATTTTGTCACATTACATCCCACTTAATCCTTAATGTGCTGTTCTTGGTATGTGCTGATTTCTTTTCAGGAATCCCACTGCATAAAGGTAATGAGATAAAACTGGAGGGATGTGTTTAAACAGAAAACTCATTAAAAGAGAAAAAATGCTTGCAGTCACACAGCAATAACACGTTCTAAATGCCCCTTTATCGGTATCTAATATGGTGTGATGCCATGGGAGCTTTCAGGAGTATTCAGTAGAGCCTGACCAATATCAATTTCTCTATTTGAGGGCTTAAAAAAATCTGATTATGATATATTGACTGATGTTATAAAAAACACAAAGTTAGTCTGTCACACAGCCCTGTTAAAACCACAACTTATAACACTTTAATTAGTGATTAGAGTTGATTAGCTTTAGAGGTCTGCTAGGTGGATTTTGTTCCCTTTGGAGCGAGCCAGGCAGTTTCCCCCTTTGTGCTAAGCTAAGCTTCATATTTACTTCTTTAGATCATATTTACTTCTTTAAATCATATTTACTTCATCTAATTCCTTGCAAGAAAGTAAATAAGCATATTTTCCAAAATATCAAACTTTTCCTCTAACACAAAAGTACTTTAACTGTTTGTGCACTGACATCAAATGAGGGTAGATACATTTCATTAAAAGTATATTTTTGGGTAGCCGTATACTGTATATTTACCGTTTGCCAAGTATTGGAAACAGTAACAGTATTTGACAGAACCGGCTTTAGGGTGTTCTCCATACACCTCTGAGTAGCATGCAAAGACTACAGGAATGACATCAACTATTTTAAACTCTTGGCACTGAGACTAGAAGCAGAAGGAGCAGAGACAGACCAGACGACAGACCAACGGATGGATAGATGAATGGACGGATGGATGGATGAAAGCTGCAACAGAGGAGAGGAGAAAGAATGCAGAATGCGTCTTTGTTTTTAATGACGGCTCGGGGATTTGAGAAATAATGTGTGCTGAGAGATGCTGGCTCTCAGGAGAGCGAGAGGGGGCTGGGGATTTATTAAGGCTTCAGCCACGAAGCTATGAAGCCCCGTAGGGACGGCGCTAACAGACAGCCTGTGTGTGTACACAAACACACATATGTGCACACAGGTTGGACAGCTGTGTTTGGACAGAGCACCCTTGTCTGTGACCTTCCTTGCAGAGGTCCTCCCTGGCTCTGTATGCAGTCCACCTAAAAGAATCACTGCTTTTTAGTCTCTTCCTCAGTATTGGAAGTATATATGACATCCACCTACTTCCTGTTAGCTGGAGATTCAAACTTCATCAAGTCTCAGATGAATCCTGATTGTGTTTCCTGTAGGAGCCGGGTCCCTCACTAACTCCCTCGTCCTACAGGCGTAACACTAATATCTGAGTGATTCGCCACATGGGAAGGCGTCTTATGTCTCACACTCTTTTTCATACTATTAACATTAATAGCTTTGTCACAAGCATTACTGCTCAGTATACTGCACTGGTTTGGCAGTAAGTATCAAGAAACTCAGAAAGTACCATTCCAGAAAACAATGAGTCTAGGTATTTGTCTTTCATTCTACTACCCATATTATTGTGGCAAGTCATAAATCACAGCAAAATAAAAGTTTGTAGCACAAAGGAGCTCTGTGTTTCCCAGATGGCTTCAACAGCTCCATGGCAGGAAAGGCTATTGTCTCCTCTGCAGGTGTCTTGTCTGGCTGTGTAGTTGTTTCAAGAAGTCTGCAACGTGAAACTCATTAAAATCAAAACACCATTCTTCATAATGTGATTTATATCGTGTGAGTGGATCGAGGTCATTGGCTTGCAGACAAAGTTTGCAGTATTATGAAGTATTACATTTAAATTTTCACAGTCAGCTATTTACGATAAGTGATGTGGTCTTTTCTGCCAAAGTTAGAACAGTTGTAGTTATTTTAGGGAGATTTCCGTCTGTGCTCTTTTCACTGGTTTGAAGGGGGCAGGGCTCCGGTGGAAAACAGTGATGTCACATACTGCTGGCAATATTTAAGTCTAAAGATATTGATAGTGGTGGGGTTGTTTACTTATTTTGTCAGGTAACCGTCAGTCCTGATGAAGCAAAGGAGCTCAGATCCTGAGTTTTTGGTTGATGCATGTTTAATTAATAATACTTATAGTAATACAGGGGTTTTTCAAGCTTGAACCTGCAGTCATTGATTTGTCAACCACTTGTTGTCAGTGGAAACAGGGTGTAAAAACAACACTGGCATATTAGCATCTTTTAAGTTTATATGTCAAACTTGTTTTGAAACAATTACCTATTTACATATTTAGCAAATAGGGACAACATTACCTATTTATGTCCAACCAATGGATGTCCAAAATCCAATATTTACTCTCCTTTTAGCTCTGCTTTGACCCCCACCAGCAAATATCTGGCTTTTTTCTGTAGCTGCTCCACTATGGCCATCAGCTAGTTGCTTACTTTGTCTGTTGGCTGCTTGGTGATGAGCACTTGTGCAGTGGGTTTTTAGAGATTTATCACTGTAAAAGACTGACTGCTGTGGCTAAAAACGACTGTGTTAGAGCATCAGTCATCAGTCATGTGATCTATTGTAACTATCGTCATTCATTTCTACCATTTCTGTCAGCTATCACACAAGGACACACAGGTCAAAGCTGACACAAGGCCACATTTGGCAACTTTTTGTAGGAGTCATTGTTAAGAGAAGAATTACAGGACATATTTCTGCACACACTTGGAAACCTGAGCAGCCATATCAGAATCATGAGTTTTCACTGTCACTGTTTTACATCCTTAAGCAGGTGTAGGCAGGACTTTTGTTGCCAGTTCTCATATCCAAGTGACAGATTTGAGTGTTTTCCCACCAGACCCTTTTGGTGTCAGTGCTCACTGAACAGACTCTGCTGTTGACAAAGCACTGGACAAAGAAATGGAAAGCGATCTCACTGCTTAATTTGAACAGCAGGGAAAGATCGTCTCTTTCTTTTTTCAACAGTCATGAGAGGTGGAATAAAGTCACTGTTTTCATGGATGTTTGTTTTAAGTTCCAACTCATGATGTGCTCATCACCAAATTAAATACTAATTTAGATATGTAAGAACAAAAGCATTTTAATAGTAACAAGTTAAAGTATTAATTACTTCAGTTTAGTTTGTTTCCAAATTAAAGTCGTATATAATAGCTTATGTAAGTACTTACTTATTAAACGTACATATTTTATTGTTTAGCTGTAAAGGTATCAGGGACCCAGTGTTTCCTTCCCCAGCAAAAATGACCATGTACACCATAATAATAGGTTATTCATATTAAAAATGTTTTACAATCTATTTACCCATTGTAACAAAATTATAATTGTATAGTACAGCACCTTTTTTTTCCACTTTCCTGTGTACCAGTAAGGATAATACCATACTCTGTAATTAATAAATAGGTACTTAGTAAAAAAACAGTCTTCATATGAAGTCTTCATAGTCTTCTAGTCTATATTCTTTTACCCAGCAAGTGTATTTTATTGATACTAAACAATGACTCTGTAATTTGCAGGCTGTATTTTTTACCCTCTGCCCATCCAAAACAGGGGATCCTACATCTGTTCATTGCAAATATGGTACTTTTTGTGCGAGGACAGTCTCTCTCCCAATCCCTCTGTCTTTCTCCTCTACTGCTCAGGGATGAATGGATTTCTCTCAGCACAGTCAGGAATATGGTCTGTGTTTTTCATCTTTTGGGTGTGCCCTGTCATGCTTAGGTTACTGCCCTTGATATTTCAGCTTAGATACAAAAGCAAATCCGGCTGTCTTTGTCCGGGGTATTTTTTTATTCGGCTGGCAAAGAGGCGCATTGTCAGATTTTGGCGTTCCATTCAGAGGGTCGTCAAGGAAAGACAACAGACTTTCAGGCAGAATGGGGACGACAAACACAAATGGCCTCCAAGAGAAGCTTTGTTCTAGGCAAAGCTTGCACACACACATTTTCAAAAACACCCCCCTATCTTTATAGACTAAAGTGCTTTCTTCACTGGGAAGATGTTCCTTTCTTTCTGCAGTACCACAACCACAGATCGTCACTCTATAGTTTACGGTCAGTGGATGCCCATAAATATGCATGTGTTCACAGCTCAGTCACTCAGATCTTTGTCAGCAGTCTTTCTGGGCTGTCATTTTAAAATAAAATGATGAATTCAATATCCAATATTGTTTCTCGCTCTCATTTAAAGCCTTAAATCCTAATCCTCTGTCTTTCCTGAGAATACTTGCAGGATGTGAGCACGGCTCTCAGCTTCAGCAAAGGACTACACTCCCAAATCCACCTCTTTGGACTCTCTGCATGAGCAGATTGGTTCTGTGTGAACTGGTGTGACCTCTCCAGTAAGGAGCTGCACCAAACCATACCAGAGGGCGCTGCACTGGCAATGGGGCAAGGCCACATCTATCCTCGCCTGTCGCCTGTCTCCGTCTCATACAGCCCCAACACAATGAAAAGTTTATAGTTCCATTCTTGGCCTCATTATTCATCCTTTTCACACAGCCGCTCAGTGCTTTAGTACTGCTCACTGCTTGATAGAAAACACATTTCTCTCCTCAACGCTACTGCCGTGTTGGCAGTAAGTCAGCCGGGCTGTCAGTCTTTGTATCAGGAGTCTGAGTCTTGCAGTGTGGCAGAGCGAAGGATAAACAGTGACCCAGCGATGGCACTCTCTCATCAGGACATTAAGTTTTATTACAGTTGAACTGGGGTCGCTCCTCATCCTGCATTTCTTTCTTGTCTTGCTTTCTCTCAGCTTTATGCTCGTCCTGCTGGAAGTTTAAGCAGTTTCGCAGCCACTGTAACAAGTGGGAAACAGCTTTAGTGAACTGTACAATAACAGTGCAAGCAAGGCACAAAGTGGTTTTATGAAAAGACTGAAAAAGTAACAGAGAAAGTTAAAATACATTGAAGAAAAGGACAAAAGACAACAAATAACCTTGACTGTGAAAAACAAATGACAAGGAAGGATTTCACTTCCCGCTGCTGTTCAGTTCTTTGACAGGGCTGCAGGTGGCGGAGGATGGGGGGGGGGGGCTGTTCGAAGCGTCTCGGCCTGTTTTCTTGACACGTCCCCAATTTCCTCCCTCATTCACTCACTGAAACATGATCTTTACTGTTTTTAATACAGGTTACAGACAGCCTCACCCGTTCCACCCAGATGACTAAGACAATCAGTGTTAAAATCTCCATTTATGTGCTGTACTTTCCCTGCATCTATCTGCCATTAGCTTTTCACACAGAGTGTTATCCTGCACACCTTCACCAGGTCCCTCTTTCCTTTTCCTGCCACTGAAAAGCTGTCTTTCATCTTGAGGATAAAGCAGCAGCAGTTGCTCTGCAAACATCCAGTAAATTCCTGAAGAAACGTTCCATGTGTTGAAAGCCATGGGGACTTGGGATTCCTCTCTGTCACTGCTAAATCTAATTTACAGACTCATAACATTGGCCTTAGGGCTTATTTTTGTTGTATGATGTTTTTGTGGGCGCTTGTTGGCACAGGCCTCTGTGCTGCTGTATTGACTGTATGTGATAGGTGGTCTGAGCAGCATCTTGTAAAACAGAGCACTGCTGGTTTACTGGGAGACTGGGTGGGCTCTGTGTTCTTTTCCTTCAGATTTGGTGTTTTTGTAATTGTCCTCCTTTGTGAAGGTTTGACCTCTGTCGCTGATGCTCATTGTGAGGCGCTCTCGTAAAGCTGAGCAAAACAGGTGTCAGCTTGTCAAATGTCTATTAAACAAAACCGTGCACAAAGTTGCTTGCTTCAATTTCCACTTTACACATTATGTCTAAGAAAAGAGACTGTTACTCTCTATCTATTCAATGATCACGTATAGCTGTGCATACTCAGAGAAACTGAAGTCAACGTTTTTATAACTTTGGCCACTAACAATCCAGCATCTTAATTTCTTGCCCTGTGCTGTGTAATGCAGTGGGAGAGCGCCCCCCTCAGGACTGAAATAAAGTTGATAGATTACTCTCTTGATGTGTTTTTGTGTGTGTGTGTGCAAAGGTTAATCAAATGACCCTTTATGATAACTAACATTTGCTTTGTCATCTCCTTTATTTCTTTTTTTTCTGTCTTCAAGTTCTCTGTTGGTCCAGCGTGATTAAATGCAGCTGCTCTGTGTGCAGGTACGGGATGGACTGTCTGATTCAGTTTGAGGACTTTGCAAATGTCAATGCTTTCCGCCTGCTGAGCAAATATCGCAACAAATACTGCACATTCAACGATGACATCCAAGGTATGTCAGCGACACACACACACACACACAAATCTTCTCTGTCCATCTAAAAACCATTAATTCATTTATTCATTCATTTGTCTTTCAGAAGACTAAGTGATCAGTGAAATTCAGAAAAATTTATTTATGCATTTGTTCTTTTGTTAGACCATATTTTCACTGAACCATCAAAAAACGGAAGTGATAAATGAAAGTATATGAAATAAATAAAATGAATAAACAGTCTTGCCATATTCTTATAAGGTTAATATAAATCTATTTAAATACAGGAAATACCATTTACATAGATTTAGTTTCATGTTTTTGTTTTACTCAGTCATTTTGGTTGGATTGGCCCTGACTTGATTTTCATGCTCATCATCTGCAAGAAAACATCTGATTCCTTCATTTCTGTCTGGCAGGTCTTTCATCCCTCATTTCATCCTCACCTCCTCCTCCTCACTCTCCACTATTAGTATCACAATAGAGCAAGTTTTCCTATTATCCTCAAGGTGTCTTGGATGTGCAGCAGTAACATAAATCATAAATCCTATCCTATGCTAAATCCTGTGAAGAATATCACCAAGAGTAGATTAAACCTAATGAAACTGTAATTCTCCTTAGGTACTGCTGCGGTGGCAGTAGCTGGACTCCTGGCCGCTCTCCGCATCACCAAGAGCAAAATGTGCGACCACACCATCGTGTTCCAAGGTGCAGGGGAGGTAGGTGCAGCTCTCTGAAAGTGAGGCTAACTATGTACGTTTGGCTAAACGGCGGCTACTGTGGCCACAAGAGGTAATTAGAAGAGAATGACGTCTGCCGCACTCATGAAAGGCGGCAAGCTATGATTGGTCAGGGACCAATGTGTGGTCTGTCATCTCAGTCGAGTCACAGCAAGAATGTATGATTCTATTAATGGATAATCTGACATTATGACCATCTTAACAGCCAAAGATATTGAGTAGTCTGCACCCAGCATTAAAGTCCTGGTGGTGTCGGTGGTATTTAAGATGCTTTAAGATGATTCCATTCCATTGAGAGCTGACTTTCAATTAAAAAAACCTCTTTATTACGGAAGTTGAAATTGGACCACAAGCAGGTCTGAACACAGTGAAGTGCAGTGTGTTTCATTTTTGAGACAAACCATTGAGAGGTTTAACTGTGGCGCACTAAAATGTAGCCTAACTTGTAGCAAAAGTCATGAAGTCAGCAAACTGTCTCAGTAATTTCACTTAAACAGCAACATCTAACTAAAGTTTACTAATTATAGCTCACTAAGATTAAGCCTCTCAACATCCCAGACCACGAATGTAAAACGTCAGAGTGTAAGGGTGTGTTTTCTTGCTTGTAAAGTCCTTTTTTATTTGTTTTTTTCTTCTTCTGTCAAAGTTACATGTTCTCACTTTAAACAAGGGACTCAGACATTTTGCCCTGATTTGTATGCAGAGGAAGGATTTCCATTTTAAAAAAACAATTGCTTTTAACATCACCAATCAGAACACAATCAATCAATCTCTCAATCAGTGAGCTGTGTGGATTTTCAAATGAAAAGACTGTGTTGTGATTTCAGCTCAGATAGACTTTGAGATTTGAGATTGACCCGTTCTTTTTGTCTTGCTCCCAGGCAGCGATGGGGATTGCTGAGCTGATCAGCATGGCCATGGAGAAGGAGGGGCTCTCCAAGGAAGAGTCACTGAAAAAGATCTGGATGGTTGATTCCAAGGGTCTTATTGTCAAGGTGACTTAATAAAATACCACAAACAAACACACGCAGGCATAAATACCCTAATCCTACAAAATCTGACCACTACAACTGAAGCTTCAAACACAAATGGCAGGAAGTTGATAAGATAAGTCAAAAATCCTCAATAAAACAAATGCTACAATGCACAAAACATCAGTTTTGAGTTCTCACAGGTTAAGAGTCTCTAAGGGTGGATTTAAGCTGTTTGACATCAGTCATCTCCACAATCAAGTAAAAAAACATCTCCAATGGTTCATTAATTTATATGACAGCAGTCTTTCCTTGGAATTACAGCAAAAGGCTCTCCAGGAGATGAACATTAACATCTGTCATACATCTGTTTTGTCGACAATATTCATATTATTCATCCCTCATTCCTCCTCCTTCTCATTCCTCCTCCTCCTCCTCCTCCTCCTCCTCCTCCTCCTCCTCCTCCTCCTCACTGTCCTCAATTCTTCTAAAGAATTGCAAAAATTGCTTCTAAAGAAATTGAACAGCAATCTTCCCTCTCCTCTTCATATTGATCTCTTTTCTGTTTCTTTTTTCTTGTTTTCCCAATTGGTGATCCTCCAGTCCAGAGGAATACTTAAAAGGCATCCTTGTTAACGGTGGCTCCAAGTATTAAACTGTTTCCACAGATGGTTTTGGTCTTTAATGACCTCCTCCTCACTCATCCTCTTCACATCCCTAGGGCCGGGACCACTTGACTCATGAGAAGGAGAGGTTTGCTCATGAGCACGCACAGATGAAGAAACTGGAGGATGTGGTTCAGGAACTGAAACCCACGGCCATCATTGGTAAAACAACAAGCATTTCATATTTCCATAAAACATTCTTTGTGTTAGACAGATGACACTGCTGGATTTGATGCAAAGGATGGTTGGCAGACAGGACTGATACATTTGCAAACTTTAATGAGACTTTAAGGTCACATGAGTTCTTAAGAGTTGAAAGAAGTCTGAAATGGACTATAATGCACAGGGATGGCTTTCTGTCTCAGGTGTGGCGGCTGTTGCCGGAGCCTTTTCCGAGCAGATCATCAGGGACATGGCTTCCTTCAATAAACACCCAATCGTCTTTGCCCTCAGCAACCCGACCAGCAAAGCCGAGTGCACCGCTGAGCAGTGCTACAGACTCACAGAGGTGGTGTCACTTCATAGCAGCTGTACTCCCATTGTGTGGCTGTGAATGATTTTATTGCTCATCTGTAATGAGAAATGGGAACAGAAAGGTATACATGTATATGTTACTGTAACACATTGTGCTGCAGGGGCGAGGGATCTTTGCCAGTGGCAGCCCATTTGACCCGGTCACCCTGTCTGACGGGAGGAAGTTCTTCCCTGGGCAGGGAAACAATGCCTACATCTTCCCCGGTGTGGGCCTGGGTGTCATCGCCTGTGCTGTCCGACACATTACTGAGGAGATCTTCCTCACTGCAGCAGAGGTAACACACTGACATGTAAAATTAAAAATATTATTATTTATTAAATGAAGGCATGGTCAGTTATGTTATCAATGAGTCGTGTTGTCACTGAACCTCTACTGGCTCTCCTGAAGTCTCCTGAAGTCTCCTGAAGTAAGGTCACATCTTGAAAATCTAATGAAGTGCATAAGTGATATTAGCAAAAAGTACTTTAATGTTGTAGTTGGTTGAGGTAAACCTGATATTAGCCACTTGGGTTGTTTAGCTTGTAACTATGCTTCATATTTTAAAGGCTCATCTTATGTATTGCATATAAAATATGAATTTGTAACTATAGCACCTATGAGTTAGAAGTCCCTCTGAAATTTAGTGGAATAGTTGCTTAAAATAAATGGCAGAAAAATAGAAATATATAAGTACAGTAGTTGAGTAAATGTACTTATTACGTTCTACCACTAATTACTTGTTGCTGTATAAATTTGTATAAAAGTACCGAAAAGCAACGAATTTACCCAAAATCTGGCACATGAAAGCATTCGTCACATTACTCAGACAGCCTGATCAAAGGCTACCCTGTTCTTAAGATCATCAGGAAGAAAGTGTACAATTCTAGAAATAATGATGATAAAACTAATACTTCCTGTGTAATTGAGCAGAGGTATTTACTTGGCTTTGTGAAGGACACAGAGAGAACTTGATAAAATGTAATAGAAAACTAATTCCTCTGTGAGGCTGATACCTGAGATCACATTTAAAACTTGTTCCACTGTAAGACTTTTCCCCCGTGTCATGTTTTAACATCCATATTTCCTTCTTCCTTTTTCACAGTCAAAACGTGATTAGAAACCGATCGCTGTCTCTTTCCGTATATGTCCCAACCTTAGAATAATATTACTCGTGTCATTTCATTTTCTTCTCGACCGTAACATGTTTGCTGTTTAACAGGCTCTTGCTCACCTGGTGACAGAGAAGGACCTGGCGGAGGGAAGGCTGTATCCTCCTCTCACTTCTATCAGGGAGGTTTCTCTCAAACTGGCTGTCAAGGTGAGAGCTGAGGAAAGACACAATAAAGAGCAGCTGTACCTCACCAGTCCTCAGTTGTATAGACACTTTAACTTCCACAAACCTGTGCATTACAGATCGTGGAGTACGCCTATGAGCACAACATGGCGACCCTTCACCCGGAGCCATCCGACAAAGACGCATATGTGCGCTCCCTCACCTATAGCACCAACTATGATGAGTTAGTTCTGGACTCGTACCGCTGGCCAGAGGAGACTATGACTGTGCAGTCATGCAAACTTTAATGCACTGGACAGAGAGTCCAGCAGGGGCATGGTCACTACTGACAAGATGCTGTTGGGATATGAAAGAGGCTGTGTGTAGTATTTTCTCACTAATATATTTTGGCGAAATTTAAAAAATTTACCAACAAAATGTGAAACAGAAGGTTGCAGAACTTATGATATATTGCACTGATAGTTATATTATACATATTATATATAGTCATAATACATTTTACGATGATATATTTGGGGAAAGTCCTACACAGGTTACTTTTAGTTGTACTGTAATAACTTTAAAAAAAAAAAAAATGATGACTGTTTCAGCTATAATCCAAAAACTCTTTGTTTTCCAAATCTGATTAGTACATTTATACTGAAAAAAACAACAAAGATGCAACGTGGGTTTGACTTGGATATAAAAGGGACTTGTGATGAGGATATAAGAATGAAAGCAGCCTCCTTTTTCACACAGACCCTGTACTCCCAGTGATACCACTTGCCTTGATAAACCTCTGACTTCATCTCTTGTTTGCTTTACTGTGAGTGATTGACTTGAAAATGCTCTGCAAGGTGTTTCTAATGGTGCTCTTGCTCCCTCCACAGGCCAACTTGTGTTATTGTACTACAGTCAGCAGCTTATCTTACGGCTTCATTTCCAGCTCACTGTGCAAATTTGTGTTTGTTATTATGTTTTTTAAAGTTGATTTTATGATCAGATTTTAACAGTAACTATGTTATCAATATAATCATTAAGTTGATTTACATCATGTGGTGTGTATACATGCAAGCCACAATAAAAGCAGCAGGTGAATCAAACTGGTTTATGGCCCTGCAGTGTGTTTTGTGTCTGTCCGGTGATGCCTGATTTAAATTGAGGATGATTTTACATTAACTAATCAGTCGCTGGCCAGACAGTCAGTCAGTACCAGAGGCCTTGGCTGGCCTGCTTGCCCATCCCAGTCTGAAATCAATAGAGAAGCAACCGGACCAGTCAGCGTTCAGTGTTGAGCGTCTCGCCCCAGGCACGCTTTCGAGAGACAAACATTTGTTTCCCTCACTTTCCTTGCTTCGCCCTCTCTCTAAATTCAGCTGTGGGCGACCACCACTCTGACATGGTGATCAATATGTCTCAATGTCAACACCATCCAGCTGCCAGCTGTCTACAGCATAAATGGTTTATCGGTATTCCAGCACATACATGGCTTTCCCTCAGCTGTCTATGCATACATCAGGATAAATAGTTAACATATTATTTCATATATAATTTATCACAACATATAGATTTTCCTTACATTTAGTAACATTTTGCACTGTTTGAACCTTCAGCTAACTATTTCAATGATTTATCCCTTTTTAGATATTTAGACTTCTCTGCTAGCTTTCTAACTAGTTTTCACATAACTTCCCAACTCTCAATTCAAGTATGTGACCTTTAGGTGTTATAACTGACTCAAACTGTGGATATATATCTTTTTTTTTTAAATCTAAATTTGTTTTTCATCAAATTAGTTGAGTTGCTGAACAATCTTTCAATGTAATGAACCCCCGGGGGAAACAGCTCGCTGCTGTTTGGGAGTCCTGCAGCATGTAGCTCCTCTTTTGCTAAAGCTGACTTCAGTCTTTGAGGCCTCAGCCCGCAGCCCTCTGTGGCACCTTGCTGGTCACAGACAGGCCTGGTGACTGGCAGCTGTAACCGGACGACATTATGACCTTGTTTACGGTCTCACATTAAATGGCACCTTGCTGAGACCTTGTGATCAGTGCCAATCAGTAAAGCCCCTGAGGGAATGTCGCCTGTGTGAGTCTGTCTACCCATCCTCCCTTTCGCCTGTCTGGCATTAAGCCCCAAAACCCTCTGCAGTCTGCCCAGCCACCACCACGCTCTCAGCTCGCCCTGCTTCCATTTGTGTGTAACCGCGGCATCAACTCCTCCCAGGACCCATAATTTACCTCTTTATTTAATGTACTATCACAACTTCTGATTTATTTATGTGATCTGACAATATTGCAGATATACTAATTTATGTCCTCTGACCATTCACTTCACACACACTTGTGGTTCAAAGGCTGTGAGGAAGAGCAGCGTCCTCTACAGACCAGCAGAGGGCGCTCTGATATATTGTTTGAGCACAGACCAGTAAACTGCATTAAAAGGCTTTATGGTGCAACATTCTGGACAATAATGATTTAAATGCACACATCGGGCTATTATCATCTCTCTTCGCCATCACAGCCTCTTCTATGGTTACCGTTTCCTGTCAGTCTACTGAATTCATATAATGACACAAAGTGACTACTATGAATGCAGCAATAGCCCCACACTCCAAATCACTGCATTTACTCTCAGCTAATTTCACCAACAGCATCTTCATATAACTATAGTAGTTCAGACTTCTGTATTGTTCCTGCCCTTTATATGACCAGGCTAGTGAATGGGCATTATAGCCTTGCATTATAGCTGAGATGATGATGGAACAAAACCTATGTGGATATTATAATAAAGCAATAAGCCCGCTGGGGCTGTGGTTTATAGTGACCTGAGAGCAGCTAAAGGGGGATGTCAGGCACGGCGTCATTTTATAATTGTACATAATTGTCCAAATTGAATATGTTACATTATGATAACACATTACCTACTGCTGGTCTGTTCACGACTAAAAAGAGCCATTTCGGGTTAATACATGCAGTTGTAGGAGTACTAGGGTAACATTTGGTAATGCAGCCAATATATTTGTCATTGCATTATTTTTAGATATATTTAATATAGTTTAAAAGCCAAATGATGGTATATATTGTTCACACACGACTAAATATTTAATTAACGACCATTGTTTGTGATATATGTTTGAATTACACCTAATCTAAACTACGTAGGCTGAAAAAAATATTCCTGTTTAAAAAACCTTGTGTGTCGGTAAAGCTGTGTAAAAACTTGGTAAACTGTTTGGAAGAAGTGCTTTTAAAAACTTGTTTGTTTTGGCGGTCTATCGTCTGCTCCTTGAGTTGTAAAGCAGCGTTGTAGTGGGAACAGTTTACGCCTCAAGGATTTATACACAGCACAGCCATAAACTGATCTTTGTTCTCACTCAGAGAAAGCAACATGAATCTGCGCTGAAGGTGGCTGCAGTGACGAGTTGAAGCGTACTGACTGAAGAATACAGTACAACCAGTAAACTGAATAGAATGCAACCAACATAAAACTTTTTCTATGCTCAACACTGTACTCTGGAGAAAAAGGATCATAATACAAAAGCTCCCTGAAAGAATAAACTACAGCTTGCTTGCACTTGTCATGCATTCGCTTTAATTTTGATTTTGTCTGCTGAATAGATACAAATCACAAGAAAGTATAATCACATAATCGCACAGGTCTTGTGCTATTGTCAATGTATATTTCTTATGTCTGCTCTGAGGGGAGCTGAAGTAGTCTTATACATCACTGTGCGTAGGTTGTGACACAGATCACACCACCTTTCTGTGCAGCCAGTCTCAGAGCATCTGCAGTAATGTTTCTGTGCTTTGGTAGTGAATAGTTTCAGAATGAAGTGTTTACTACTGATGCTGGAGATAACAAAGATGGTTGACTATCAGTGTATTCACGAAGGTGAATCTTGAAATAAAAAAAAAAAAGAACATCTGTTGCATTAAAAATAACCAAGCTATTTTGAGATTTACATAAATGTCTTGGTTTTCTGTCAACCAGATAGTGTTTGTAAGACTCTTATCTTTCTAAGTCATCACTACAGTGTCAGTGCAGAGAACAACATGCATCAGATGCTACTTGCATTCTGCCTCCAGCGGAGACTGTGCTGAACCTCAGTGTACATACTTTGTGCTTTTCTTTAAAGAACATTTACATGCAAAGGTCTTCACTGTGGCTCAAAAAACCTGTGGTCATTTCAGGCAGCATTGAAGTGTGTCTGAGCAGCACATTATCAGCTTTAACCCTGACCTCTGACCTCCCTATGGAAACCAGTCAGTAACCAAGAGGCAGTTAACTCTGCACGATCGATAACACCGACAACATAAATAGTGGAATTTCGTTTAATTATTTTTCTCTCCACTTTATGCAGCATATTACCTGCTGTGTGTAGACTACCCAAAGGTGAGCATTGTTACTGTTTGTGGTGTAAGATAACACAAGTTGATGCACCAAATGACCTTTATTTTCTCAGTTAATTCAGCGCCCCGCCTGGCTGGTGGTGGACTGAATGAGGACAGTGATCAAAAAACACCTCTGTTCAGCAGCTTTATACTTTTCTGCTATTCCCATGAATGACTGTGTGAGTAATTTAAAGAGACGCCTCTGTTTCGCAGACAGTTCGTGAGGCCTGCACGTCGCACAGGTTTTAGCCTGAGAGGCAGTGGTGGGCGCAGGTTTCCAACAGCCTGTTGTTTCTTGGACGGGTACCACGCGCAGATACCAAGCGGGAGCGCCAACGCCTTGACAACTTTTCCATAATTAGACGAAGCCTCGCACTCAGCGTGGGGATTCTTGCACTGAAATCTAACGTGACATGTGTGATCACGACCCAAAGTCGTGCTTAATTAATTTTTGTTGCAACACAGCATGCGCAGACATCGTTCCCTGCAGCTGTCATCACTGAAAAAAAACAATGTACAACTAAAATAGGCCACTTTGTAGCATTTATGAGCAAATACATGTAGGTTTTCTAAAGCTAAAGCTTTATTTTAGGCAAAATTCAACAAGTGACAGGTCCAGATATTTGTTTTTAAGGACAAGAATACTGTTCACTTATAAAAGTAGGGGAATTTAACATGTTTTAGCCTAGTTTAGTTAAGCTACACAGCACGTTGCCTTTAGCTGTTGAGCATGTCTTTGCCGCCTTTTGAATGTCGGCACATGCTAGCCAGACTTGTGCTTATTATTCTGCTGCGAGCTCCAGATGGATCAACACATGCTGAAAATATTACAAGCAGGGCAATTTGCATGTGACCTAAATCCCTCACTTCTGCTCCACCATGCAAACTAGTCAGTCTAAAGCCATTATTGAATGACCCTTGAATGGAACATTTGCACCGCACAATGTGTTTTCCCATACTTGGCAACAATAAATGAGCAGAGTTTGGTTGATCAGTTCCAAAGACATGTAATATATACACTCAAACAAGAAGCATTCGGCTATTTAAATACTTTTAAGATATCTTCAACATCAAGCCACCTGTGATGATCAGTACGGTTTTAAGTCTTAGTTGTTAGTATTATTGTATGTGTAACAGTTTTATAGTGCTACTCACATGTTCGTCAGCCTAAATGTACCCTCATGTCAGGCAGCAATAAGAAATAAAGTACAAGGTAGACAGTATTAGGACTATCGTTAATGTGTTGTTTAGTTGTATTATTTTATGTAGTGTACATAAGTTTAAATTTTATCTCCAACAACCACAGACTATACTCCAAAATTAACTGAATTGATTTAGTGACATAGAAAGGTAAGCCCACCATTACACTTGAGGCACTCAAGACCAGTAAAGAGAACACTGATAATAAGCCTGAATACACTTTGAGGCACACTATTGTTGAAATCACATTTAACATGCATGTGTTCCAACATATTAACATGCATGAATTTGCAACAATAGCCGTGGTTATTGTTTTCTGGATCTTCATTAATTCTGTAATTGTTTGCTGCCAGTGATTTACTGCCAAGTTTTGAGAACATCAAAGCATTTCCTGTTTTTTTCTGAAACCAGACATAACCCATTAAGTTAACATGCATATTGCTTCTTGAGCTCAATAAGTTGCTTAATTAACTGTGTGAGGCAACAACAGATCCTGGTTGTTAAGGGTATAGAAGGTAGTTTGTGCCTTTAGCTTGTGTGCTTATGGTGCGTGTCCTTCCTGCCATACGTATGGTCGGTGTGTGTGTGTGTGTGTGTGTTGCTGATTATAAATGAGGACAGCGAGGTGTATGTGATGGTAATGCAGCCTCCAGTGCTCTCCTTGCCCATTAATAACCAGGTTCCCTTTGATGTGGTCATGATGAGCGAGGTGGCCCCTTTTTTTTGCATCAGTTGCGGTATGTAAATCCGCCTCCTGTGTTATCTCCTTAACTGCTCAAGGGTCCACCTGAGTTTGTCCACCTGACAGATAAATTAAAGAACCTACAAAGGCTGCATTTTTTCTTCTTGATCAATATTATTGTTATTGCCACAGTGCCCTGTACCATGTCAACATCACACACTGCTCTGGCAATCCAGTGTGAAGGCTGCAAAGAATGAACCCTGAAAACACTTTCCATTTCAATTGATACTGACGGCCTGTTTGTGGCCTGTTTCTCTTGGCTGCTGGATGACTATTTGCTGCATGTTGTGGGTACCATTAAACCCACACAATTATTACCCCGTGAAGTTCCTCTCAGTTCTAAAATGCATTGCAGCGGGCAGCTGATACGAAAAACCTAGACCCCTTTTTAACTTCCTGACCAGCACCAAACTGAACATGTCCCTCAGGAGCCAGCCAGGACTGTAGGGACAGTAAATGATGGGCAGAAACATGGATCCAAATGTTTCATTCGCTGCATCAGCTCAGCAAAAGGTGATAAAATGTTCCTGCTGCCCCCAAGTAGCCAGAAAGGATTGATAAAGGTTTAAGTTATAATTCATACTGCTTTTGAGTTTAGATGAGAGCTAAAGACTGGACAGTTTAAAAACAACCAGACAGACAAACTATTTGTGATTTCTCTACAATAAACTTATATATCTGCAATAAGCACTATAAACGGCAAGCATACAGTCTGAGGTAACCATTTCTACACTTCTTCTTCTTCATGAAAAAATATTCATCCGTTGTGCTAGTCATTCAGCGTCTCACAAGCATCTGATCGGGCTCTTGACCTTGTCTAGAATGCTCCCTGTGCTTACATCCACTCCAAACCCAAATTTCCACACAAACAGAATAGATCAATCGATGATAACTGAGGATGACACTGGCTGTGTGCTCATGTCCCTGTCTTGGCAAAATCATACTTTGTGTGTGTATAAGTGTGTCCATCTTCTGCTGCTGCATATGGGTGCATAGCTCATTATCTATTGTCGGCAGGCACAATGGCCTGGAGGCCAGGCTGCGCTGGCCAAACAGCCCCCAGCACAATACCTGTAAACAGCAACCTAATTGAAAACACGGTCTAGCATCACCATGCTGTCCCACAATGACAAAGCTGATGAATAGGGAGGTGGGTTTTTAAAAAGAAAACCTTTATCTGCTGAAAGGTGGGAGTGTGTTCCAAATGAAGGGTTATAGCAGTGACAGTATCGAGTGTGACCTCAAACATGCTGTCTGTTTTTTTTTGTTGTTTTTTTTAAACTGGTTCTCAAACTGCAGGTGCTCTTAACAATACTGTTTTTAAAGTGGATTATGTTTGGATGCACTAAAATGAAAAAATATCGACACCACTATCTGTAGATAACTGCTCTTTCACGATTAGATATGCTGGGCGAATCAGATGGCGCACAGCATTGATTTGCTAGCTTTTAAAATGCTATGCATCGGCTCACTAATGCATTCAACCCTCATGTTGATTGGTACCAATGTGCCCCTCCTATGAGCCTCCAGGCACTGAAATCAGAGATATAATCATCCTGTATGTTTCAAATGAGGCCTATACGTCCTTTAAATGGCGTACACGCGTGTGGAAATGTCCTCCATATAGGTCAGTGAGTCTACATCCATCCATCACCTCCACCCACCAGGATCCCAAACAAAACGAGAGAGAGAGAGAGAGAGGGAGTGAATCTAAAAAAAGAGCTTTGCGTTGCTCACGCTTGGCTGCATGTGGTCTAAGTAACAGTAATCCAATCAGATAAAAGACTAGTCAACATACAAGTTTTGCTGGATATCTCAGCCGCTGCGTGCCCACCACAAATTCACTAGTTCCCTGTCAACTTGTTGGCTTCCATTACGCTGAGCTCTGACATTATGGACCTAATTCTTTTGACGCTGTTCTTTAAGTGGGTTTTGCGATCAGGCGCAGATTTCTGCCTCTGCTTCCTCTCATGCGCAATAAAGAGCATCAGCCATGTCTCCTTCTCTGTCTCCATATATCCTTTGTCTCTCTCTCCAAGTGGCTGCTATGCTTGTTCTGATTTGTCCTTGTTTGTACAAGTCTGCATTCAAAGCCATAAGCTGGTTATTGTAGTGGGGTAGTGTCTCTCAGATGCTGTTGCTTGGCTGGTGTGCTTCATAGACAGGTTGTCTTGAAGGTCAGTGGAAGGGACAACAGACTTTCATATAAAACACTGGTGGAACAAAGATGAAAATAAGCAGGTTCGTCGTATCTATCCAACTACCTAATTTTGGTTCTATAGAGTGCACAGTCTGCATGCCTGCTGACATAAAGAAAACTGGTGTATATCCACACATGCTGCACACACTGCGTTTTAAAATTTGAAACATCGGCTACATGTTTACATTAAGGGGGCACTCCTCCGAAGATTAGTTTATTCATCACAGTGGGGCAGACAGCCTGTGGAAACAGTTGTATAATGTGAGATGTTTCTAAAAAAGAGCTCTGGTGATATCATCAAGGTTATCTCAGCTCAGGAGTTTGAAAGACATGGGCGTGCACTTCATTAGCATGCGTTCATCTCCAATTCTTTTGGAGATTAACCCATACTAAAGGTCAGGATATTGACGCCACTGATCTCAGCCATTCTTTTCTTAATCTAGTTTTTTATTGTGTAATGCAGTGTCATGTGTCATCTGCCACCATTGTTATTTCAAAATGTATGTGGTGTGCCAGAGTGCAGGCGCTGGAACAGTAACAAAGCAGGATGGAGTTTAGCAAATGGTCCTTTGATATAATAAATCTTGAAGATTCTTTTAAAGGCCAGAGTTTTCCAAATGAGTAGAAAAAGTTAAGTTTGACAGCAACTAAATTTGGAACATAGTCGAGAATAAGATGTCTCTCTCTGTCCATGTCTGTCCCCTTATCTGTCATTCCTTCCACTGACCAGCCCCACTTCAGCCAAAGACATGCCTCTTGCTGCTTGCGGCGATGCCCTCCAGATGTTCTTTGAACCAAACCTTTGTCCACAGAAAACGGGGAGGGGTCATCATGTGTCTGACCATGCTGGTATTTCTGGGTCGGTCAGCCATTCTCCTCCTCTCCGCTGCTGCTGTTTCAGTTCCCTGAGGGCATCAAGGCTGGTCAGTGAAGCCACATGACCCGAGGCTATGGGTAAATTCAGGCAGGTCTTGGGCCCAGAGGTGCCGCCTCAGATTTGTAGTTAGTTGGTGTGAAGGGCCTCTGTGATGGGCCTGGATGTGATCGGATCCGAGTAGCACTAATCCACTGGGCTGGTTGAGGCGGGTTGGGACTCTGGTGTCCCATTAAGTTTGGCCTGGAGGATCATAAGGTTACAATTTCGAGAGTCTGGACTGGCCTTGGGTAATGTGATCCGAAGGTCCTCAGCGTAGAGATACTCGTAAGACTACCAAGGAAGAGAAGAGCTATCAGACTATCAGAGTGACAGACAGAGAGAGAGGGAGAGAGAAAGAGAGAGGTGGGAGGGTAGGAGATGAGAAGACTACACTGATCACTGACTGGAACATTAAAGCGAAAGACCGCTCAACATGTATGGTAATGCATGTGCAAGGTTTTAGGTAATGCATTATGTTAATATACAAAATAAGAAGGTCCTGGGTTTGACTCTGTCCACTGGGGGTGTAGTTTGAATGTGCTTCCTTTTGTTTGTCAGTGGTGGAGGAAGTATTGATATGCTTCACTTTACCACTAAAAATACTCAGTTACAAGCAGAAGTCCTACATCCTCACTTGAGTGAAAATATTATTTGCAAATTATAACAGATGTATGGCCCCTGTGACTGTTTAACTATATTTTGCTGTTTTAAATGTAAAAATGTCCATAATGAGACTTCTGCAACAAATACAATGGCGGAGAATGAAAGGTTGAAGCAAACATGGGCTTTTGGGCAAGTCCTGCAGCATTTCTCAGCATAGTCCACAGATGACAGAGCTGGATGTCCCAAACCACTGCCAAATAAGTCTTAATACAGATGGTAGTAAGCTGGAAAGCATATTTCTTTTTGTGATTTGAGTAATTCAGTGTACCTCAGTTTTTAGAATGTTTCATTGGTTCAAACAGCATTTGTTTGTTAATGGGTCAAATCAATGAGATTTCTAACACTCACATAACAGGTGAGTAATTTAGGATCAGAGGACGTTGCATGATTTAAGGCTTTTCTTGTTCCAACGTGCATACCTTCAAGACAAACTCATACCCCGCAGGCACCATTGGTCAAATTAAAGCTGATGTAATCAGATTCAATTATGTCCTGAGGAAATGCCCCCGTTAGTTTCCCATTTTTATTTTCTGTTTGAGGGTTCAGCTCATGATATTAATTGGATCCTATCCCAGCCCACTTCATTGAACATGACACTTCAAACAAGCCCTGTCTTTATATCTAACAATATGGAGGAAAGTGGAAGACTGGCATGAGAAAAAAAAAAACCTGAATGATTAAAATTAAATTACCGACCAGTTAATTTGGCAATTATGGTCAATTAGCCAGCGCGTGGGGAGTGTGAAAATTATAGCGGGCCCTGATCCTCAAATGAGCATTTACACACTGTGACCTGTTTTAGCCTTCAGGGGGGGAAATGGATGTTTAGGAGCGGCGCATGGTGAGGGACTTCTCACAATAAACATACATACACAGAGTGATAATTCAAAGCACCTTGAACTCTTTAACACCTGCATTCAACAACAGACATGAATATTACAAAACTAATCTTCATGATGGCATTTTTCCTGACTGGAAAGTCTCAAATTTCAAATCTAAGTTGACGTGATGAATATAACAGAGGAAGTGGACCAGACTGACAGCGCTTTAAAAGAAGATTGCTTCTTTTAAACTTGAAAAACAACTTAAAATGTCCACATGGTATGAAAAAAGTGTTTTGTCAAATGTTACATTAAAGGGGAGCTGTTCATTTGTGATAAACATTGTAAAAGCCTGGGAATTGTGGGAAATCTAATAAATAACCTCAAGTGATGCGGCTTGAGTCAGCATCAGTGTTAGAAAGAAGCGAGGTTGCCAGACCTCTGTAACCCAGCTGCTCATATATGTTTGAGGCTACATTAGCCACTACTAGCATCACGCTGTTGAATCTCCAACCAAACTGACGGTTGCATTGTGGGTATTGTAGGTGTTCGTTTTTGAGAATAAGAATAAGAATAAGAATAAGACCGACTTTATTTATCCCGGAGGAAATTGTTGTGCCCGAGTGCGGTACAGAGGTCGTCACAACAATACAAAATATTAAAATACAAAATTGAACAGAAACTTAGACACAATAAAATACAATTAAATTAAATAGTCTGTCCCTTTTTAAAACAAAAAGTACAGAATTTACTAGAAAATAACAAATTTGTGAGAAGTGTCACAGTGTGTGAGGTGAAGTGTGCAAAGTAAGTGAAACTATACAGAATAGACTTTAACAATTAAATCTGATATAGAAAGAGTAAAAACCACAATAACTTTGTGTTCTGCTGCATCAATTTTCGATCGACTTTGTTCCAGATTAAAACGTCTCAACAACAATAAAGTCCTACTGATTATTCATCTGCCACCAAGTCAAGTCTGTCACACACATTTGGAGAATGAAATGTTAACTGTTGAAATTACATGTGAAATTGATTGGGGTCTGTGTTAGTAGTTATGTCGTCTTGCATTACCACAGGGCATAAATCAAATGCTTTAAAACGATGTATTGAGGGCTGGAAAAACCATGTAAGGATTTGTCCATGTGAAGTGTAATGTGAAGTAATGTAGTGGTTGGAATTATGACTGTATATCTAAAGCACCTCACTCCACCTTCCTCATTTAGTAAGGTTGAAATCACTCAGGTCATTTCAAATCAACATGTTGGAACCAGTAATCCAAATTTCTTGCAGTTGTTCCTGGCTAGTTTCATATCGCACACAGAGAAGATAATTATTCTCATCAAAATAAAAGCCATAACGCTGATAAACTAGCAGTAGTTTTTAGCTTCAAAATACAAGTCAATCTATCTATTCCTGCTGGAGAAGCCTGGAAAAGACAACCTGCCGTGAGAGAGCATAGTGGCACTCGTGCTGTGCTCTGTTCCAAACATAACAGCTTTCGTATGGCTCAGAGGTTATTGAAGGGATGAACGTTAAATGCTTCAGTTCCCCACAGTAATAAGCAATGTTAAATAGTCACTGACAAGCCGATGATCCAAATGAAAGTCTGTGTCAAAAAAGGCAGCGTATTAATTCCTGCTGGTGATTTTGGTCTTTTGTTCTGAGGTTCCTTTGCCTGTATGTTCATTTCTCACATGTCAGCTGAACAGGCAGATAGATGAAGTGCTGTGTTTCCTTATCACTTTTAAAGAGAATGAATTCTGTCTTCTTCTTCCGCCTTGATGAGAAGACCTGAGAGGAATGAAGTCAACCATAACCGTACGTCTTGTTAGGGCACAGCCAGCGTTATCTCTTCTGCAGAGATCTGAGGGAGCAGGGACATTCAGTATGACACCAGCAACGCAGAGAAGAAGAAAAATCCTTCTTTCTCTGCTGCAGCCTTTTGTTTCTCTATTTACACCAGTGTACCAGGTTCCTCCTTCTTTCAAATTCAAAGGTTTGGGGATGCACAGTATATCAAGTGAAGAGCTTGTTCTGTCCCCCAAGGGGATGTTGGGAGTTCAGGTCTAAATATTTGGAGAGAAGGGTGATTTGGCGTGGCAGAGAGGCCATTAGCAGAGCTAAATGGCCAAGAAGAATCCCAGTGGCTAAGACAGCATCCTCCAAACCTCTCACAACCACCACATACACGTTTACGCAGGTTCACACTCCACTTCTGTCACCTCTCACCTTCATGACACCTACAAACTAAATTGATTGGAAATGCTACCAGGTTAACAAGTAAGGCCTTTACCTGTAGTCAAACGTATCTCAATATGTCATTGTTGTGGTTTTCTCCTTTAGAAATTTTGTTGTGGCACAAACCTTGAAGCAATGGTGAGCTTTATTTGCAGTTAGATAAAGGGAGACTTGTATCCCAAGACCACAGTGTGACCTCTTTCATCGCTCATGAATTGATTTTATTCAGAAGTGGAGAACTGGCAAGGCCAGTATCAATTGTTGGAAAAGTTTTTTGAGAGAGCAGAAAAATAATCAAAGTAGCCCATCTGCCTTGCAATTTCTTAATTCTTAAGGAAATGTGTCCATACGACTATACCATGCCCTCCGCTGTATGGTACGCTTCAATAGGGATGAATGTGTTTACATGATTTTGACTGCTCCTGAGGTCATTTGCATTACTTGGTGCCAATCCTTTCAGTTTCCAGTTCACTAAGATTCAGTATTTCCTTTGACAAGTCATTTGATATTCCCGTAGTGGAGTGACTTCTAATGATGAGCCGTCAGGTTCTTCCTTATACGAGGTGCGAATGAGAGAGAGTACGCACTGACGGACAGCCCTCACGTGGCCTCAAAGTCTTGACCTTTGTGACTTCTGCGCCATTCATTACCCCTGAGGTCCCGGAGCCCCCGAGGCAGTACACAACCTCCACTAACACATGGCTCCTGACAGAGACCCAAAACACAGCAGCTCATTAATAGCAGGATTTTATTCAAATATTATTTGTTACTTTTTGATAGTACTCAAATTTAGTACTAGTGTATCAATAATAAGAAGATAAGGGTGATGTTTAATGATTAAATAAACCAAACCAAAATTTCAAATCACTCATATTTTGAAGGTTTTTGTGTGAATGTGTAATTTTCAAAACGTCTGCTATTTGGTGCACATGTGTAAAAATATGGCTCATATTTATAAAATTACAGCACAATGTGCTATATAAAAATTGTGATTTGTCAGCAAATTATACGTTTTTGAGGTTTTCAGAATCTTGTATAATGAATTTTATTGCAGCAATCAGTGTAAATATGATTAATATAAATAGCTGAACTTAAAAAGCACTAAAACATAATAATACATTTGTATGTGGGGAAAAAATACATTTAAATATTTGCAATCCCCAAAGACTCTGTGAAACTGCTTCTGAACTGAAATGTCAAGCTCTTTTATTTGGGATGATGATTAAATTCTGTAAGGCATAAGAATTCATTAATTTGGAGCCTGTGCCAATAGGATGGACGGTCACGGTTTATCATTGGGGTCGTCCAGTCAGAGCGACTGAGGAGCCAATTAGAGTGACGAGACACAGGTTGTAAAGCTGGTTAGAGTTAGTTTGAATCGTGAAGCACTGTCGTGTTTTAAAACTCCTGCAAGGGAAAAGACTGGGGAACCAATTATGATAACAAGAATACTTCCTCAGGAAGGCAATGGAAATAATGAAAGAGAGGCTTTCCATAGTATTATTCTGCTTGATTTGGTTGTTTGCTGAGGCCAAGATATTCGAAAACAGCACTTATAGCCTTGAGCAGGATTATTAATTCGTAATAAAAGAGACAGAGAAAGAAAGAGAGAGAGAGAGAGAACGCAGGATGCATAGCAATACGAAGATGTTTCCCTGATCATGCACTTGAATCCAGTCCGATGCGCTTTTGCACAACACAGTATGCCTGTCTGAATTCACAAGCCGATCCTCCCTCCAGGTTTGAACACTGCACTGGCCTCTCACAGACCCCAGGGCAAGGCATTCATATGGCGGGCGAGCCGCATATTAGACACATATGGTGCCGAAACAGATTTAAGAAATAAGCTGTCATCAAATAATCAGATCATTCATGTTTCAGAGAGCAATAATGGAGGTATGTGAGCAGATATGTCCAGGACCTTTCCTAGTGGGATGCCTTTGTGTGTGCTTGGTGTGCCTGTGGACAAAGGCTTGTTACTGTCTCCTCTCCACCTCATGGCCGCACACAAACACACGCAAACCAGAGATCTTCCAAAAATTACAGCAAACAAGCTCGATTCTGACAAGTAAGCCAACTGTCTAACTGACAGCAATTAGATACATACTGTACGTACAACTCATCAGGGAACGACTTCTTTATCTCTATTAACTTTTATCTTTATTCTCTTCACTGTTTTTATATCCTTTTTGTGTTTTCTGTATTGTTTCTCTCTTTCATTTTGAAGCACTTTATGACATCATAATCAGAAAGGGGCTATTTAGATAAACTTTATTTTACTTTACTACAGTTGACACTCAGCAGATCTTAAATGTTGTCTTTAGTAAAATACCCAGCAAGTGTTCAACAGTTCTGAATTTCTTTTCCCAAACTATGTTAAAAAAAATTGTACTGCTTTTCATTTAATCTATTTTTCCTCTTTTGAATATATTACAATATCTTACAGACAGCTTTTTCAAACCAAAAACAAGGCGTGACGTGTGTATAAAGCAAAAATATAGCAGCTGCAATCATGGAAAACTACAAGTGTTGGGTAAATCTGTGCTTGTCTTCCAGTCAAAAGAAGTCGCTAACACTTTTCTCACTGATAAGATGACTACTGATCAATTCCCACTGGTCCAGATACGCACTTAAATTAATTAATTAGAACCTTAGCCAAGCACTGGCTGGATATGATGCACACTATGCAAGCACTAGAAAAGACAAGCCAGTGCTTCCTGTACCCTGTCTGCACTCATCCCATCAACGTCAGCAGATCGCAGCGTCCTCGCTGAGAAAACAAGCCAGCACAGAGGAAAAGGGGGGAAAGAACATGCACCACTCCGCCCACCAAACCCCAGGCTCTGCTTTTTTAAACCCGCGTCTCCGCTTCAGCCAGCTCGCCTGCTACCCCCCCACCCCCACCCCTCCAACCCCCCACCCTCCACTTGCAACCCTAGGCCATGCGTCCAGGCTGTGCATGACAGCTCGCAACATCCCCTGCCACAAATGTTTTCCCAAAGCATCCACTTCCGTGACCCTATCAGCAGATAAAACCTCCCCACAACCCCTGATGGAGTGTGCCTCTCACTTTTCTGAATGTGTCAACAATTTCTGGCTGGCTGGCCAGACACTGCGTCCTGGCGATGTTTGCTGCATGCGTGTGCGTACATGTGTATCCATGTATGTGTGTGTGTGTGTGTTTGTACTTGCTTATGTACGTTTCGATATAATCTTTGTGTTTTTTTTCTACATAAAACAGGAAAAAAGGGCCATGTCATTCTTCCACAACTTAATCAGGAGCTACACACAGGAGAGGGCTGCAGCAGCATGGACCTCCCTGATCATGTTAATGAGGTCCCCTGGCTATGCAGTCATTGAAGTATAATTGACTTGTTCGTCTCTTATCTTCCTAATAGACACTCTGACCCAGAGCACGTTTATTTCGCTATGAGAAATGTCAAGAAGGATTGGAAGTTTTCTCAGTGTGCCCATTAAAACTGAAGGCATGCCACCCTGTCTCCGGCCAGCCAGGGCTGCCATTGGCTCCCTGCCTCATTATGCAGATGCCAAACGTAAATAAATGATTTGCAGATCACTGCTGCCCCCACCATTGTCCCCCCGCCCTCGCCCTCTTCCCAAACTGTGGTCTCTCCTCACCCAGGACTGGAAAGGAGGACATGAAGGAGGGAGGAAGGGAGGGAAGAGAGGAAAACACAAAACCGTCTAGGGAGCACCATGGCGATTTGTCTCTCTAGAGCAAAATAAATAATACATAGGTAGTAATTATAACAAGACATGTCCCTGACTTGAAAACCTGGCGAAGCGCATTGATGTTGTTACAGCCACGTATGTCTCCTGGCTTTCAGGACCCATCAGAATCAAACAGGGCCATGTGCAATGTGGAGAGAACAAGAGGCAAGCTGCGTAAGCGGGCGCCAGGCGAGGGCGAACCAGTGACTGTGGTCACACGCTTGTGGATATGAGGGGGAACATCTGTGCATATCAGCCGCCTATATCCTCCCTGCACTTCCACCATGTCTTCTCGGCCCAGTCGCACAGTCACAAAGAAATTGCTTTCGGTCGCAGAGCGTCGTCTTCCTTGGAGAATCCTGGTTTCTGCACGTTACTTCCTTCCTTTATCTTCAGTCTCTTGAAATTCCTCTTCCTACACTCTTTAAGCAACACTTGTTTTAAGAGGATGCTTAATAAATGCTTATGTAGAGCAACAGCGTATTGCTAAATGACAGCAATGGCATGGACAAGCCCACACAGTTACAGCAAACAGATTAATAATAACCAATTGATTACATTTTGGCACTTGGTAGGGAAGCGTTCGTCTGCCAATCAAAGAAAGAGGCACACAGACATTGATATACCTCTGATATAGAAACATGAGCTACATTTATAAAGTGAGAAGTGGCAGCTCTATCAGCCTCTGACTAACAGCTACAGTATTTAGCCTCATTTCACAAGCTGTGTGTTTCTAGATAAAGATACATACCTGACATTCAGCCGATATCTGACACATTAGAGCATAATTCATGCACGTATCTGTCCCCCATATATTATCATGCACATTCTGTTTTAAAAGCTTCTCTACACTGCCATGAATACATTTCTGGTGGGGAATAAAGTAAAATGTTCATTTATCTATTTTCGTTTACACAAAATGTAGTTAAATGTCAGATCTAAAAATATTAGAATCAAATAAATCCAACCATGTACCTGTTTAAGTGCACAACAGCTCCAGATTTGCAAACACTGAAATTTACAGAAAAAAAAAAAGACAGTAGGACCTCACTGTCCAGAAGAAAATTTAGACGATAAAGTCTAAATCCACCAAAAGTCTAATTTTTCAAGTTTTATTAATTCATTTAACTTTGTAATAATACACGCTGTTATTTTTTTCAATAAGACAAATATGACACACACTGCAAGCTTTGCGACACCCGTAGAAAATACTAAAAACATGGGCTCAGAAAATCATACACGCACGTCACTGTCACATGAAAACTCTTTAAATCAACCCAGAACAAATACAGAAAACAGGACCTCAATGCCCAATGTACAAATAAACAGTAATTACGTTCATCAGTCACACAAGTGATTGTATTTGTAGAAAATGTTTCTTATTTACAACCTAAAAACTTCAAGATCATTCACATGAATAAAATAATAACATAGCTGTCTCTGTCACTTCATATGTGTGAAGCCAAGACAGATCCTTCTGTCATTTCTCCTCATTTAGCGTGCATTAATGAGATGACTGTAGCTGCCTTATGTGCCCCCTGAAATTTTTATTTTCTGATCAGCTTCTGTGTGATCGCGGCACTGGCTGTGCCTTGACTTGGAGACATCATTATAGTAATTACCACAAGCTCTAGTAGTTGCAGGCAAATAATTCTGCCGGGTACATCCCCCCCCCCCCCCTTTGCTGCAGCTCCACAGAGGAGGGGAAATTACGTTTTTCACCAAGCCTTTCTGTTGTCTGTATTGTGACAGCGGTCATACTCCATCACATAGCCCCTCTCTCGGCTATGAGTATCCCACAATCGGAGTAATGGTGAAAAAAGAAAAAAAAAAATCAGAGCACAGGAAACAGCCTATTTATGGCACAGTTCCATACCACCTCTGGCTTGTCAATAGAAGAATAGGTTTAGTTCAGTGACTACCTTTCATTTGCATTTGTCTCCGTGGTGGCTCAAAGATAATTTTTTTAATTAAATTGGACTGAGGGATTACAATTAATCTTTTCACACTCTTTCTCCCAATTCATCCTTACATGATTCAAATTCTGTATCTTTTTATATGAGGATTCACAACATACATTATTCTCTGCTGAAAATTCTATGTAACAAAAATTTCAGCAGAGATGTTAGAACAACAATGATATAATAGTTATTATTATTGGTGTGAATGCTGGGAGCAAACAGACCTTGACACAACCTAAAAAACCTGATATTTTGCCTTTAAACAAACTTAACTTCACTGAACTTATCAAAACTGCTATATTTTTAGACATGTGAAGCATACTTTGAAGACTGTCTTGAAAGGGCAGGATTGACTGGTTTAAAATTTGAATTTAAACTTGACTTTAAACTACTCGTCTGTCTAGAAGCACTCAAATCTGCATAATACAAGTTTTGACCTATGGTGCTTGAAATTTGTAATAATGTCTGTACAACCAGCTCAGACTTAGTGAACTTTCAAAGTCACAACCATGCGAGGTTACCGGTGATCATACCCAAGAACGGGAAGCTGCACCGGCAGAGGTTTGCTAAGTCTCAACACAACACTCAACACCAGCTGAACAGGCAGCGAGTTCTCATCATCCTCATCGTAATACAGGAAAAAAACAGGTACATTTTACATATGTGATGGCATCCCGCAGTCAGAGAAATAATAGCTAGCTTTTCTGCACGAGTTACACCCCCTCCTGAGGGCCGACCTGGGTCATGTTTTAGATAGAGGCCCTGCAGTGTATGCAATCTGTTGAGTGCTGATGGGCACTCAAATACCTAAATACAGGAGAAATCCCTGAGACTGTGTGTTTGGCACCAGACAGCTGCACATAACATCAATGTGCGTTTACTGCTTTGACCAAAAGGAATCTCACAAACAGACTTCAGTGCTTGTCATCAGGGGTGGTTGGTTGGTTGATACTATGCATCAATGTTTTCTGAAACTATTAAAGAAGGTGTGGATTGTTTGACCCACACTCTAATTGACCCAATGGCCGACTCCCTGGCCCAAGCTGGTGAAGATTGTTGCGCGTTATGTTGGAACAGTCTGCAATAAACATTTCTACATATGTGTGAATGTTTTTCATGGTTTAAAGGTCCCTGCGCTGGGATTTCCTGATGCAGATTTGCTGATAAAGCTTCTCTAAAAATGTATAAAGGACCAATCAACTGGTTTTTCTGTCAATTTACCGCCACATAATGTATCACACAGCAGCTTTAAGGCTATAAAGCAAATCCTTATTCTAGCAAAAACTTTGGAAACCTCAGCTCACTTTTAAGTGGTCATTTAAGTCCTTCCTCTAAATCTCCAATTTACCTTCATTACTCACTTTATACTTTGCATCTTTCATCCCATTCCTACTTTTCCAAATATTCATACTCCTGCAGCTGATTTGTCATTATCTACTGTTTCATATTCCATGAAAACCTTGAAATGTTCTTTCATGTGATAGTTATTCAACTTTGAGGAAATACTTTATACAAATATTTAAAGCAGCTGATTGATATTTCCTAATTAGACCCCCTTTCTCTATCTCATTCATTCACATTTCTTCAGGTGCCTTTTTAAATAAACTCAAGCCAACAATCCAGTTTCTTCAGATTCAGTTATCATTTATTTTAGAAGATTTCCCTCTTTAGTTTGTATTTGATACTGCAAAGAAAGCTTCAAGCAGCCAGACATTTGCATTGAATGAGAAAAAGCCTTCAGTAGCACAATGTGGAATGTTCTGGAAGAAGTCCTTTAAACAAAAAACACACAAAACAGAGTAGAGTCACTTTTCTGTTACTTGCTCTGACCTGCACAGAAAACCTGGTTGAAGCATCTCTGCATCTGCAGACCTCTTGACCTTCGGAGGTGAGATGCTCGGGGGATGCATGGTTTGAGGTGCCGCAGGTTGAAGTTTAAGAAATTAAAACTGGAGAACAAAAAATACCCCAACTGCAATCACTGCAACCTTCTATGGAGAATTTAAATGTAGATTTTTACTTCTTACTTCTCATCATTATTATTATTATTATTACTATTATCACTCTGTTATTCTATTATTCTATTTCTATTATCAGTGACGAGCATGTGAAACCAATTGTTTAGGATGTAATAACAAACATAATCAGCATATCTTTTATCTTTAAAATGATTTTTGACTAAGCACAAAAAAATTGCACTTTGTCGCTGTGCTGGAGTGGGTTTGAGTGTTAGCTTGTGTGGAACATTTCTGAAGTGCCATTGTTGTTCCTCACTTGTTGTGCACCATACTAACTCACTAATTAACAGATGAACAATTAAGCGAGATGCAATTAATGCAAAATAGATAAAGAAGAACTGGTGAAAAGAAAGGAATAAAGAAAAACACAACAATAGTGGGATAATATTGGCTGGAAAACACATTTTATGGGCCTGAATATCAGCAACCACTTCACACACACACACACACACACACACGGGTACATGAGCTCAGGAGGGACTGGCATGTGTGCTTTATATCAGCAGCATAAAATATACAAATTAAGACTGCCCCCTGGGATGGTCAAGGTAAGAGTCTGTGTTTGTTAAAGCTGACTGTAATTCTGGAGAGCGAGCTGGATAATCTTTCCACTCTGTAATTAGGTATTCAAGCCAAGGCCGAGCTGGTCGCTCTCTACAGCCTCTGTTCTAATTAGCCCAAATTGAACAATTTGTTTCTCCTTTCAAACCCCAAATCAGGCCCTAGTCTAATTGTCATTTACATTCAGAAGAGTGACAGAAAGTGACACTGATAAACCTCCTACTGCAGCTCTTCATAACATAAGCACATCACAACTGTGCTCCTGACAACTGGCAATTACAATTATTTTTATGGGCAACTACATTTCCCATAAAACTGTTACTTTATGTACAATTCATCTCGTCTCTTACACTCTGGCTAGTCTGCATACTGAGATCCTGTAATTTTGCCAGTGTAAATGTGCTACCTAATGATTGGCATGTAGTTTTTTTACAGTTTTATCTTAAAAACAACATCAATAACATGAAATACATAAAATGGATCATACATAAAATGAATGGAAACGCATCTGTGATGTGTAACAATTACAAAACAACTTGTCTGTGGCTATAAAATGTAGGTAGAGCTGAGTTTTCAACAGCCCAATGACTCTCATGATGAGAGATGACAATCACCCACACTGAAGCCACTGGAGGTTTTGCTGCAAGAGCACAATTAATTACAAAACAGAAGAAGACAAGAAATGTCTTACGTGATCCAAAAACGTTTTTATTCCTGCTACTCTGCTATTGGAAATGTACCGCAGGAATTAAGTTATGTGGTATTGTAAACCTTCTGTTTTGTGTCAAACATAATAAGTTTAAGCAGAGTTATAAACATGTTTCTTGTTCTATTTGCCTCACTGGTTTTAAACGACAAAAGGCCAGAGAGTCCAAAGCAAAGAAATGTTAGGCCATGACAAACACAGATGAAGTGTAACAAAGACAAAGTTGTCCATTATCTTTCTTTCCAAACACGATAGTTGGAGTTCTATGATTTACTTTTTGCCAGCATTACAGTTTTAGATATTGGGGCTATTTGCAGAGACAATGTCAGCCTGAGGTGATTTATTGTCAATGGCTACACTGGTAGAGTAACCTTGGCTACTGCCTTTAATAGGTTTTATCTTTTTAAGGAACTATCCAAATATCCCACCTTCTCTCGCTCTCTCTTGGAGCAACAGCGGTTTACCTCTAATACAGAAAACTGTAATGATGAAGCTACTATTTGAAATAGAAATGAATACTGCGTCCTACCATGACCCATTCAAAGGGATTAACGTTACTGGAGGATGTGCAGTATTCACTGTGCTCAACTGTAATTTAATTCATGTCATGGAGACAATATTTTAACCATTAGGAAATTATAGAATATAGACATGGACATTCAACACGATGACAAAAGCCTCCCCAGGCAGGTGCATTACAGTTGAAAGGGAAGCAAAGATGCTGTGTGAGGTGAATTTCTCAAAAATTGTAAAAAAAATAAAAATAAAAATAAAAATAGAAAAAAGAAGAAGATTCAAAATCTTCTCAATTTTTCTTCTTGGCTAAAACACAGTTCAAAAAACATCAGTTAAATATCAGTACCTACCTGTAGCTGCCAACCCAACAGCCCATTTGATATATAGGGTCCTGAAGGCTTTAATTCTTATGTCATACTGGTTCCCCTATAGGGCTATATGTTGGTGTTTGTATATTTCCATCTGTTAGATTATCAAAAACTATTGTGACATTCTTAATTTCACATTGAAAACGTTGAAGCTCAATTACAGGACGACCAGCAAGTTGACAGAGCTGTAATATTACTGGACATGAGGTGAAAATGACCCACATACATACTACGAACAAAATTAAAATCACTTCCAAGCAAAGACTGTGTTAAAATCGCAGCACCTGAATATAAATTCAGTCTGAATCGAGCCAAGTCTCAGTTTGTGCAGGCAGAGAGAACCAAAATTAGAGCTGTAGGCTACAGGTCATTGTGACTTAAACCTGCATTACTTATGTGACCAGACTGTGACCATAAATAGCCATTGTATTACATGGGATTTATCCAAAAAAAAAAAAAAAGACACAGACATGCATGTGAGACAGTGACCTTTGCCCTTTCACTGATGACTACCACTGGTGTTGCTTATCATTGCTCAAACCCTCTGCAAGTGTCTCTATGCTAGGAGTGTGTTTGTTTCTTTTTGTGCATCTGTGTTAGTGTGTTTTCATTTGTGTATGAATAGATTATGACTGTGGGGGTGCACGTGTCCTTGAGTGGGTGTGCATGCGTGTGTGCCCGTGTGTGAGCGGCAGCGTGTGTTGAACATGTGCTGGCGTTCTCAGAGGAACAGCAGGGCTCTAATAAGGACTAGTCCTGGATGGCAGCTGGTAAACTCTGTCCTCAGAATAGGTGTCCTTTATTCATACACAAAGGAATGCAAATTAGTCCCAGTGGCGAGTGGATACTGAGAACGGATCCACATGGCACACACTCTCACTTTCAAACGCGTATTGAGTGTTGCACTGCAATGCAACTTCCCTCAATCAAAAGAAAAACAAGCAGGACTAATGACAAGGCCCACCCGCACAGCTGTTTTGTTTGTTTGTGTGAGAGTGTGTGCATCTGTGTGTGTGTGTGTGTGTGTGTGTGTGTGCGTGTGTGTGAGTTTAAGCACGTGCGGTCACCAAGGGTCATTTTCTACTATGACAACAAAAAGTCTGATAGAAGTCTCAAGAACTCAAACCACACACACAAGACATATAGTCAAAGCATCTCATTTTCACCGCACCAGAGAGCTAAGTATGGATTACCTACTGGTGACCTAATCATTCCATCTTTGGCAGGCTTTTTTTTTTTTTTTTCAAATGCCTCTCGTGCTTTTTTCACGGCAGCAGCGCAAAAATGGCTGACAAATATCTTTCACTGATTCAAACAATTCAGCCTTAGCCCTTCAGCTTGATTTTCAAGTTCGTATAAATATCAAGTGTGCGACTTTCCGAGTGGGTCGGATTACACTTCTCTTCATACGGTATTCAAAATGTTCCAATTTATCTTATTAGAATTTTGATTTAATAATTGTGTTCATGGCTCATGGTATGTTAAGAACTGGAGGCCTTGAAAACAAGCTGATGGGTTGAGGGAGAAATCATAGATGTGTGTTCCCAAGAGAGAAATGAGTTCTTGATAATAATTACCGTATGTATATACTGTCTCTAGTATCTAATCTATCTATCTATCCTGTGCAACACCAAACAGCAGTAGACAAATTTAGCAACTAGCTGGTGAACATAATGGAGCTTTTAGCCGCTAAAGAACCAGATGTTTACCCTCAGGAGTTGTTGGAGACCAATAATAGAGGTAAAAGGACAGTTAATATTGGACTTGGAGCCGAGCAAGAAAGATTAAAAGTGAGTGCTCAGCTTCAAACTGTTAACGTTAAAATCCACACACCAAGACATCTTGGTGTAGACGTGGACTCACAGTTATGAAGTCAGTCGATTATCACCTAAATAATACATCATTAAAGGATTTATCTCTCAGGATTTGGAAAAACTTGTCCAAGCATTTATCTCCAGCAGGCTCGACTACTGTAATGGTGTCTTTGCAGGCCTCAGAGAGCTACCATTAATTCAGAACGCTGCTGCTCGAGACCAAGGGAGTAGCACATATTACCCCAGTTCTCAGATCTTTACACTTGCAACACATATCTGGAACAAACTCCCAGAAAACTGCAGGTCTGCTGTAACTCTCAGTTCCTTTAAATCAAGGCTGAAGACCTCTCTGTTCTGTTCTGCTTTTCATCCAATCAAATATTTTAAACATTTCTTGTAACTTTTGCTATTTTATCCATGTCTTATTGTATTTTAGATGTTTTATTTTCTAGCATCTCTGCTTTTTATTGTATTTCTGTTGAGTTGCACTTGTTTATTTAATTCCTTTTATAATGTCTTTCTTTTGCACTTCGTCACAATGCATTTAATATTTTATGTGAGACACTCTATACAAATGCTATACAAATGAACTTGCTTTGACTTACCTTGCCTTACATTCATCAGGTGGTCTGAAATGTGGCTTTGAATGAATGTCAAGAGAAGTTTTTCAGATGAAAAAATGTGGGTTTTGTATTTACAGCTTATTACAGCCTCCAAGTGGCCAAAAAAGTCCAGCAATAACTCAGAGTGTAACTTGCATCTTACTTGCATCCTGCTGATAATAATTACATGGTGACACAACAGAAATAAATCCGATGGCAGAAATGAGCAGTCAGAGGATCAGACAGGTTTAAAACATACAACTTCCATGTTAGCTAAATATATTTGGAATTATAGTACGTATCAGTCACAGTTTATAACAGACATTGTTTGGGAGCGACTGGTTTATTCAGGCTGAATCTTATTGTGTAGCTGCTTTTTCTTGCCATGTCGGACATCATTGCAATGGTGCGTATTATCAAAAGTGATGTAAATTATCACCGCGGCCACAAAAATAAGTTGGAATAAACTGGAATGATCCTACAGATAAACAAATAGAGCTGGCAAAGCAGAGATGATTTGGGTGGATTATTACCCAGTAGAAATATTCTGTGGATCTTTTTGGCAGATACAGAAATACGTGTTCAATGGACCAAACTGTCAAAGCATATCTGTAATTTTGGACTTTAGGTGAGAGCTATCAATTTTTAGGTGTCAGATAGCAGTGCAAGAAGCCCATGATAGGTATTTGTAGCATGGTGCCATATAGAAAAATGATTTCAATGTCCTGAGAATAGCATGAATAGATACCCTGTCAGATGCAGCTGAGAAGGTGACCCAGTACTAGGCCAGTCAGACATCAAAGAGTGCCAGCTGTTTTCTCAAACTGAGGAGGGGTGGAGGAGAGGAACGAGTAGGGTTGAAGAGGAAGATTGAGATGACGCGTCGGATCTCCAGGAGTGTCACTTTGTGTAATAGGTGAGTGGCGGGTATTCATCTCCTTCGAGAGAGGGAGAGAGAAGCAGAATACTCTACCGGGACTTCAATGAGACTTCAGTAATTACTTATTACTGCACATATGGATGAGATGGGCGATGAGAGGACTTGAGGCGTGCGCGGCTCTTCCTCCATCTGAAAACCACCTCCAGGGTGACTTCAAGAACAGCCCTGTAATGCTCCAAGACAAAAGTCTCATTACAGGTAATTATGGACTGCCTATATATCACACCCCCCCACCACCCCCACCCTCCCTCCCCTTTCTCCAAAAGCCCTCTGCCTCACCCTCACTACACTTTTATCCCCTCATTCAACAGAATGGGAGAGGAAAGCAGGGATGGAGCCGGGGGGAGGGGATGCGGCTATTACCTGGGAGCAGACGGTGATCATGGCCGCTGACGCTTTACTGCCCTTCTATTCATGTGGAGTGGCTCACTTGTGGGCAGCAATTACCGACCAAATGATCCAAACTGGGCCTTGTGATGAAGTAGCTGGACTGACTGAGTGACTAGCTGCACTATTCTTCTTTGCTTGTGTGCACATAATTGTCCTATATGCTTTTAAACAGAGTAGCTGCTGGGTGAGTGCATGGCCTTGTTCATACCTGGTATTAACATGCATCTTGGACAATCAGATCTGGGCACTCTCTAGGTACGTCAGTTCACACCTGGCATTAGAATGCATGTCCACATGCGTCGCAATAAAAGTATGGCGTACGGCCTGCAACTTTATTCCACTGTGCAATAGAGAGTTACATGTTAGAGAGGAGTTGTGTGGCTGTTTTTGTAAGAAATGTTTCATCAAAAGGCAGAAATGTTGAGTATTTCCTTCCACTTGACAGGTATGGTAGGTCATCTGGCCTTAAAAAGCTGCTCACCCTCAAATAATTTGATTAGCCAGCGGAAAGTTGTAGCATACCTTGATGCTGTTTGTTAAATGTCTCCGTACTAACAATGAAAAAAAGGCAGCAGGTAATCACTGAAATTCCAGTATTTCACACCAGAACGAAACACTGACAGCAGACTCATACCAAATGTCCTTGTACTGGTTTTTCCCTTCATATCGGTCAAACCCTGGCATGTCGTACACGTCCCTGCACGCACGCCCTGCTCCCCTCTCACCATGAGCTCGCCAGAGTGGAGCTGGTGCAACAGGCAGGGCTGTCATCGACAGATCAGAGGCAACAATGGCGCCTTCCTCGGCCGCCTTTGAATATGTCACTGTGGGAACAGCATAATCAATCCCATGTCACCACCAGCTGCTCCATCCGGACCACATTAGAATAAACAACAAGCAAGGAAGAAACAGAGGTATAAAGAGAGGAGATGAGTGGGTAGGAAAGAAAGCAATACACTCGTCGTGTCTGCCACCAATGGGAAGATGATATTGTTGTGGGTTATTTGGCCCAGTGTCAACACTGTGCTCCATCTGTGGCCGCTGGTGAATGAGGAGGCATGAAGCACAACTTGTGCCAGTAACTGAAGAGGACAAACAACCCTCGTCTGATTGCCTTTAAAAAGCTAAAGCCTATGGAACCTTATGTTAGTGCAGGTTTTCCCTCACAAAGCTGCCCACACGTTACGATGAGTTTTTTTTCATGCACATAAATGTGTGCAAACAGTTTGGTTAATGCAGTGGCAGAGATTTACCAGTATGTCCCCAGACTGAAGATAATGGAGAAGGCAAGAGAATAGACAACCGAAGTAGTCCGAGCACCGTGCCCACTAGCCGCCATTGTTCTTTATTATGAAAGATTTCAGGCAGCGATATGTTTCATGACAATGGGGTGTCCTTGGAAAACTCTGACGGACGGTGAATGGAGGTTTTGTCATCATCTTCGACAAAGGACCAGCACAACCTGTACAGAGAACGGTATGCTTCCAATTTCCTCCAAGGTTAAACACAGGTCATCCAAACAGGCCAAAGCGTAACATTTTAAAATAGGCGTGACTCCAAAACCCCCCAAAACTGTGTTGAAGTCACCTTGAATAAACATTGAGGGAGTAAAATATCTCACTGCCATTTCCCCTATGCAGTAAATTACATTAAATATAGGTTGTGTAATGCATATACTACTACCTATTCATGCTGTCTGAAGTGCCCTCTCACTAGCCAAGATCTCTTCTCATCTCCAGTACCTGTGAATTATACAAAATGATGCGTTCGCCATTGATTTTATCAGTCCACTGTAGTCGCTAGTAATCCCATTATAACATGTCTGTTAGTACAATAGCTAGATATGGCCTGAATAAAGGAAGCCTTTCTTTGCCTTGTAAAAGGTAGGCTGTCTTCCAAATTACTTCTTCAGAAGTTAAAAGGCCCACTGCCTAATCAGTCTATTATACCAGACTAATAGATGACCAGTAATTGCAACTAATAACTTATTAGTCATCTACACAAATATTCTAATAGCTTGTATTTAGAAGCCAATTTTTTCAATGGACATAGTAAGAAGGAGGGGGGTCCTATTCACAAGCCAGACAGACAGCAACACAAAGAAATACTCCCACAAAGGAAGCTGAGAAAGCAACCTGTAGCATGTTTTTTCTTCTCTTAGCTGGATTAATATCTAACCTTATTCATGGGGATGTGAAACCTCAGCTTCGTCTTCATGTGCAGAGCTGTCTAGCAGCAGGGCTTTATTTGTTGCCTGGGCCCCTTTTGAGAGAGAGAGAGAGAGAGATGGCGCAGGGAATTATAGATAATGTTCTCTATCCTCTCCCCCTGCTATCCTGCGAGGCCTCAGACACAGAGCTCAGTGGGGACCAGAGAGGTGGACACACTGTACATGATTTGAGCTACAGCAGCCATTGTAGTCCCGACAGGGCTCACAGGTGGAAATGTATTCAGTCACAGCCAGGAAGCGAGGAATTACCTATGTGACAAAATAATGAAGCCTAGTGTGCAGTGCATGATGCACACATTTGTTTTGTCACGGTATCTGTTGTGCTGGGGACAATGTTCATTATTTATCATGTATAAAAATATCATAATGTGGCATGTTATGCAATATTTTAATAATGATACGATTACTTCAGCACACACACTGAGAACCAGGGGTGTTATGCAAGCGAAAAAAGTCAGCAAGTCACATTATTTCACTCATTACTCAAAAGCAAAATAATAAGATACATTAGGCTACGGTGCAACACTGTGCTACCTTTTCCATTACATTTGTGTTACATGCTTTCTCTTTAGCTTCTCACATGTCCATGTGCCAAACTAACATGTACACGACCCTGATATCAACCTTCCATCAAACTCTAGGTCACAGTGAACAAGCTGACCCCCAAACTGTTGAAGCAACTATACATCACTATACATTGCTTTGACAGAAACATAAACTAGTGAATCTCACATTGCAATGCTCTGCACTCAAAAATTCCTGTAACATGTTACAGAGTGATACGTAACAATGCAACACTGAGCATAAGTTCCTGATCTACTAAAAGTTGCATGTGTAACTAACACATTATGGTCCATAGTATGTAAACATACTGTGGACTGAATCTACACTTGGGAGGAAGCATCATTAACAAATATGTTTATTGACCACAGTGCATTGAGGATTGAATGGGCAAAGTACAATAGCGGTAGTTAAAGGGGCAGGACACACAAAAACCCACTGGGAGTATACAGCCCCTGCAGATCAATGACCTCATCCAGAGTCAGTTTCTCTTTCAAAGGCGGCGAGACCAAAGAGCAGTGAGGCCTTTTCAGCACTGCAGATAACAAACCAACACCAGACATCCAATAAAGAGACTTCCACTTCATTTAAAAGCAATTAATATTCTTGGCCGGCCGGCGTGATCCCTTTGGTGTGGCAGGTCTGTACACGCCCCCTGCACTGTAATGGAGTTGACTGGTTAACTTTGAGTCTGTGGCCACAGTGTTGGCTGCCTGGGTGAGAGCACTGATGCACAGTGGGACACAGTGTTTAGATCAGAGTGAATGGACCTGTCTTACAGCCCACTGCACCCCAAAAGAGCCTCCTCTTCTCCATCTCTTTCTCTATACGTGTCTCGCTCTTTCCGTCTCTCCCTCTCTCTGTCTTTCCCGTCCTCTTTCTCTCCTCCATGCTCTCTCAGAGACCATCTCGGCTTTTGTTTCCTTTTTTGTCCTTCCTTTCTTTCTTTTTTAAGTTCTCTTCTTCAGTCGGTATGAATTGGCTTTCAATAGGAGCAAGGGTTTAAATAGTTAGCCTTTGTAATGTTTGGTAATGATTGTCCCTTGAGGATGTGAAAGACAGGCTAAAGGGAAAAATATTTTGTTTCTTTGAGCACATACTCTGTTACCCAGAAAACAAGGTTATTTCACATTTATTAATATGTGTATTTTACATGAAATAAATGTACTCAGTGATTATACATTTACATCTGTTACATTTTAATATAAATCAGAAATATAATAAAGCAATTAATTAGACACCCGTAGAACTTTTGATTGTTCACATCAAAAATATTTGTCTAACAAATGCCTTCATTTTGACTTTTTGCTCCCAGCTGCTGTTTGTATGTGAAAAGCTGGACCTCTCTTAAGCAGACGAGAAATAGATCATTTAGACCAGGGGTGTCCAAACTACGGGCCACCTGCGGCCCGTGGTCCAATTTTCATTGGCCCGCAGGAAATTCTAAAAATGTATTGTAATACGGCCCACACACATGGAACCTGCGCTGGACTGTGTTGTACTTCTTAGTCTCACCACTAGGTGAGGAGGATGTTTTTGAAGCTGTGCCAGCTGTAGTTGGCATGATCGGAGTTAAATGGGACGAGCTGTGTGGAGGTACGATGGATGGGGCTCCAGCTGGGACAGGCAAGCGAAAAGGAATGGCCTCTACGGTGTCCACCAAGGGGCAAGAAAGTGGAGGTAAGGCTGTTGATTCAAGCACCAGGGCTCTAGCACAGGCTATTTCAAGCTTCCCTCTCTGATGCTGATGCTGGGGGGGTGGGCTGCTCTACCATCCTTGTGCGCTGGCTAAGTCGTGGCTCTGTGCTGCAGCGGTTTTATTCCCTGAGATCAGAAATGGACCAGTTTAGAAGACAGACGGACCTCTTCATGAGCTCAGTGACCCTCTCTGGTTGGCATTTTTAGTGGATCTCACTGATCACCTGATCACCTGAACAAGAGCCTACAAGGCAAAGAATAAATGAAAGCCCACTAATGGAAAGGCTGTTTTTTTTTCTTGAATCATATTCAGTTATCAAGCAGAATTTACCTACATTTGATTGATTTTGCCAACTTTAATCCACTAGAGGTGAGGCGATATACATCACCTCTAGTGGATTAAAGTTAGCAATATAGCTCACTTCTAGTGAGAGGCCCAGCCCTTTGTATGTTTTACTGTATGTGGCCCTCAGTGAAAAAAGTTTGGACACCCCCGATTTAGACTGACATGGCAATGACACCTCGAGTGACTGTCACAAAACGTTGAAAAACACTTGAAAGGAAATAAAAGATGAATAAAATTTAATTCACTGTAGTTGAAAAGACAGAAGCCTCATCAGTTCTGATGTCCGCAATCAAAGTAGATTGTGATTATTTCTGTACAGCTTAACCTCGTCATAATCACACTCTATCCCGGCATGCATTTTCTCTAACACTCGACTATTAAACACAGACACACACTCATTTACACTACTAGTTTTCAATCACTTTAACCTGCATGTCTTTTGGTTTTTAAGAACAAAAAGGACTAAGAATTAAGAATGTCTGTGCCAAATTTCAAGACGTTCCATTCAATAGTCGTTGAGATATTTCACTAAAATGCCAAAATGTCTGCCTCGTGGTGGTGCTGTAGAAGAAGTCTGATTCATCCTCTGGGAACATGAATGTCTGTAGAAACATTTCTCCATCTTTGCACCATTAAAACTGAATAAAATAAAGAAAGACGCTATTGAAGTGTTTGGTTTGAATAAAAGTGCTGTGATTTCTATGTCTTAATGTAAATGTAGCACATGTACGGTATACAATAACACAAAAGTGAATGTCCTTGGAGACTGTGCCTTCAGAGAAAAGTTTGCCTTCAGAGACCTTTTCCAGCATGTTGAATGGTAATGACTAGTGCATTAGCAGTCGCCTGGTTGTTCAGTAGGCTGAGGGTAATGAGAAAATCAATGGGCCACATTCAACACATCTTTATTCCCAAACAGCACTGAATGATAAAGAGCTTTTCCAGCAGGAGAGTTCATTCATCCTCAGTTCTGATGACATCTTTTTAACAGTCACACACCACACACACGACACAGAATAACTCAAGTCTGAATGCCTGACTGAGTTACGCAGCAATGTCAACAAGAGTGCTAAGTTGACCAGTTAACTCTCACTCCCTTATAGACTGGCATAAGCAGCCTGCCAATAGTAGCTTGTAGCAGCCTGTGGGCTTCAATTAAATCCAACTTTTAACCCGCCAGCCAGTCGATGAGAGCCAGACCTGCTACTTTTAACGCCTCACACTTGTTTCTCTCACTCTGCTCCACATCCATACAGCACTCCATCTTTCTACTGAACAACCAGTGCCTCTAAAGCTCAATAGTTAATGAGTTAGTTAATAGCTCTTGTATATCGGGTTGCCTGGCCACCTCGGGAAGACAAGATTCCAGTAAGACAGGAAGACATTCGGTGAAGAAATAGTCTGACACATAAAACCACTTACTGTTTTAACATTTCACTTTTTGCACAAATTAAACAAACTAGACATGGCATGTTAATTAGTAAGCTTTGGAGGTGCTGGGAGAGAGCTTTTGTTTCTGTCTTGGGACAGAACCAAGTAAGCTTTTTTCACCCCTTTTTGCTAGTCTTAATGCTAAACTAACCTGGCTCCAGCTTAATATGTCATTATTCATTATAATTATCATATTCATCAATCTTCTCTCTGCCAGAAAGTGAAGCACATTTCCTATAATGTCAGACTTTTAATTAACATCTTTGCCATACAATTGGTTACAGGGTTTATCATTTGTTTTTGTGACCTTCATGTTTGCTGTTATGTGTTTCTGGTATGTCTGCCCACAGGCAAGGCACCACTTCACGTCCACTTTGTCTGATGTCCATCATTGCCAGGAGGTCCACATGTCTACCTCTACCTTCACATACTGAGATACTGAATGTCCCAATCCTTAGAAAGTCACTGTTTTTTTGTTTGACTCAGTAGCTGTGTGCTGTCTGATATCAGAGTACTAATTTTACAAAATCTGTTAACGTGTGGGTTTGAATTGTATGTGTTTGTAACTTAGATATGAATAGACTGCAGAGCTTGCGGACCTGACTGCTTGATGTGAGGGACCTGAACAATAGGCGTTATAGTTTTCAGAAACCTGCGCAAATGAAAATTCATCCTCATTATTCATGACATCAAACGGGGCTGGGGCCCAAAGCAGGCTCATTTGCAGCTGAATGTGGGAGGCAGTGGAGACAGTGGCCTGTTTAGCATGTGTTTGTGTTGCAGAGGTGGTGGAGGGACGGAGGAGGAGAGGGCACCAGTGGGCCACAGCTGGTGTGCCACAGTCTCAACCTTCTACCTGCTGCTATCACAACTGACAGGCTGGGCCACGACCGGGGACTAATAGTCTCCCTCTGACTGAAGTTGAGGCTGTGGACTCTACCCACTAACCAACCTCATTACCCTCACGTCTGCCTCTTTATCCGTCTGAGCAAAGTCAGCTCGTTTCTCCTGCTGCTGTCTTTCATGTCAGCCTGTCTGCCTCGACAAGTGAGAAGGACGAATAATGCCACTACATCATGCTCCCTAGCATAATGCCGGGTACTGTCTTCCTTAATCTTCCCCTTAAATAAAACCAGTTCGTCTTACCTTTACGCTGTGGGCAAAGATGTTCAGCTGTCCATCTTTCTGATTACAACTTGTGTCCTTCCCTATACTTCCCTACAGTTACGTGGATGCATGCCAACATGTATTACAGTGTCTTTTCGTGCTCCTTTATGCTTTTTTCCCTTGTATGTGTGTGTTTCATCTTCCTCTGCAACTCTGTGAAACCAGCTGTGTGTGTTTACTCTACCTGGTTTACCTGCTCCAGGAGAGCTGGCTGCCAGCAGCAGCCGCGTCACTTCACATCCACTCTGTCAGACCCACATCATTGCTGCGAGGGCTGCACATCTACCTCAAGATTTGTGTACACGGAGTCTACAGCCAGGTCACTTTAAGTTGGTGCGTATGGGTTCGTGTGCTTGTGGAGCCATTTGTGCAATCTCTTTCAAACTCTATCTGACCAGTTGTGCGTGACTCTACCTGTGTTCATGTCCTGGTCTACCAGCTCCAGGAGAGCAGGCTGCCAGCAGTGGAGCAGTCACTCGACATCAGCTCCGCCAGACCTAAAACAGGCCCAGAAACTGAGACAAGCACTCGCTGCCTCTCTGTCAAAGACAAGTTATTTTACAAACCACGCTTCATCAGAAAATGGAGTCAACTGAAATACTAAGCCGTGTAGCAAATCTTGTGCTGCTTAGTGTAAGAAAAAAAAAAAAAAAAAAGAGATACAGCAGTGTTTATTTTCCTGTCCAGGTTGGTGAACAAAGAACTTAGACTGTGGCCTTGAAGTAAGAATACAGTAGCATCACACTATGTTTACTTGTTCTTTCTTTACCTTTGTCTGTGCTTCATTGTGAAAAAAGCAGGTGCTGTGGCAGAAAGGCTTGTGATGCTGAACACGGACTATTTCCAAGCTGTTTTCTATATACTTCCTATAGTACATTGTGGGCAACCAATGGGAGAACCACAACTCTTTCAGTTATAATCCTAAAGATTTTCATCATATCAAACCCAGATTTTGATGTTACAGTTACACTCATTAGTTACCTGTTTACATAGTAGTTTGCATTGTCACTGGCAGAGTCTGCCATAACTGCATTGAATGATATGCAAATACTTTAAAGAAATTTATTTTATTGTGTTTAAGATATCAGCCCCTAAATTTTCTGCTTTCACTCCCAAACTATGAAGCGGAATAGAACTGAATTAGTGAGACTTACATTTTTTTTTTTTAAATGCCATTAAAAAAAACAAATCAGTAGCAGTTTGTCTTCCCAGTGACAATTCCTTTGTTATCTGCCTCTGAAATGGGACCATTTATTCAAATAAAAGATCAATACGCCCAAATTGGTCACAGCAAGGTCTCCAGATCATCCAAAGTTCCAGGGACACAGATTCTGTGAGGGCATGCTGCTTTTAAGGTTATTTTTTTCCATTTTCATTCAACTAAGCACATTCAACAGCAGGGATAAAGGCCTGACACATACTTTAGAGCACATTAAATTGTGTCCACATAGGCCAATTGATCCTTGTGTGTCAGGTGGGAAGTGAGACAGAAAGTTACTGCACCTGTCAAATGATGAAATGAAGAAAAAATATTCCATTGGCCTTCACTATTCTAAAGGAAATAAGAAAGCCTTGAGATTTTAAGCTATATCTTCATTTTGTTGGTACTGACAGAGGACTAAGTACTTGCTACTAGTACTAGCGATCTGAACCTGTTAAGTGCCATCATTTTACATGAGGTAAAAAAAAAAAACAACTTGTTTTATTTCTTTATTTCTTGATTACTGTGTGAGGAACCTGACAGAGAATGTGTATATATTCTGTCAAATAGGTACATGTATTTATTTATTTTTTAATTAATATTGTCATGTAGGTTTTCTTTGTGACCGGTACAGCAGTAAGAACATGAAAGTGGCATGGTCTCAATGGGAGGAAGAATGACGTGGTAATTGTAATAAAGTTGTTTGCAAGTAATACAGTGCAAAACATAGTGTCTAGGAGCTTTCTCTTCACTTGATTAATGTTAAGCTTGTGAACCTCTTCATAATATGGTGGTTTTAATCAAATCTGTGTTTTTAATACATTTTCCTGTCCCTTCTCCCCTTTATCACTGAAGATCTTGCTCTCTCTCTCTCTAAATGGAGTTTGCATAATCTGTTACTCACCAGTGCTACTAGTATCAAGAAGAAGATCAAAGTGTCAATGGGCATGCACAGTGTGAAGGTTTTGTGCCACGTAAGCCCTTCTTAACCCCATCAGGGTCTGTCCATGGCTCTCATCGGACAGGGCATTATTAAATTATCTCCTAAACACACACACACACATCGTCACAGTACTACACAGCAATACACAAGTGTGTATCTGTTTTTGTATAATTGTCCAATATATACAGTCAGACTGGTTTAACATGAATCATTCAGTATTAAAACTATAGTTTTGATTTAGTTGCCATGTTTCAATGAGGATTTTATTCAGAACCTCAACTCTTCATCTTGTTCAGTTGAACAAATTCTTACATGAAATATTCACATATCCTTTTCAGCTTGACTGCATCCTGCCTTTACAGTGAATTGGGTACTTTACTAGTTCAAAACCTCAACATCAGTCTGAAATATTTGTCATCATTTCCATGATAAGAAAAGGGTTCCTGTGATCAAAGATACCCACATCAGGCTTTAGACGAGGCTGAATTGTAGCCTAGAAACGAGTCGGCCTGCTGGTGAAGTCTGGTTTTGGATCAAATTCTAGGCTGGGAGTCAAACTCTCTCAATCAAACTCTTTTTTCCCAATGTTCCCACTAATGAACGGCACTAATTGATTGAAAACGCTGGTGGGAGGGGATGAGCGAGCAGGGTGTTAAAGTGTGAGAGACTGAAGGGGGTTTGAACACAAACAGTGCCTGGATTGGGTCCAGACTGATGTGGGGGCCCAGAGTGGAGAGCTCTGAGTATTGTACATAGAGCAGAGGAGATAATACTGGGTACACTGAGCGCAGGGGAGCGGACGCATAAAGGGACTGACAGCTCCAGTCCTCTGAAGCCATTGCCCTGCTGAGAGTGAAAACACTTTAGAGTTAATTACAATAAGTCCTGTGGATTTATGGCCAATTACAATGAGAAGACATGTTGGTATACATTGTAGATTTTATGTACATCATAACTGGTTTTTCTTCTTTTTGTCTTAAACTGACTGTATGCAAATAAATTTGAGCCACCAAGAAAGTGAAGGCATCACAAGACATGCAACTGCAAACAAACATTTCTTTTTTTCCCCAGATAATTCCTTGCAACCAAGCTAGCTTGGGTATACAATCACTGAGCTCTTCCTTTAAAAAGACTGAGGTCACCATCCCTCTGGAAAAATGTAATTTGACCACTTGTATCTGCAATCGCATTCTTCCATCACTATCCAAAGCTTGTGACCAGTAGGTGAACAAGGATCAACCAGCAAATCAAAAGCTTTGCTTTGTTGTTCAATTCTATCTTCACCATCACAGGAACCTGACTCACACTCAACCCCCACCATTCACCATGCCCTCACTAATAGAAGAACCTCAAGATATCTGCACTGCTCCACTTTGGGTTAGCTGTTGTCTGGAAGGTAAAGGCCAAATTTTTCAGGAACTGAATCAAAGCTTCCACTCAAGTCCACTGAGGGCTTGAGTGGAGGAATGGAGTAGCAGCACAGTATGTTTCAGACCAACTTGTTACTCAGCACCACCACTTTCTAATTAATATACAAAGGGTATTATTGTTTTAAAAAAAAAGACCTATTTCTTGCTCAAACAAGCCAATAGAGTCAGCAAAAATGTGCAGCTGTGTGAGGCACAAAATGTTGTGTGATCTCAGCAGGTAACAGGTGAAAAGATATTGGTAAATTGTGCGCATTCTTAATGACCCTCGGCGTTTGTCCAGTAATGCATTACTTCATACAGAAATGTGATGATTTTTTCCACTAACAAAAAGTAAGGGCGTTGGGAGTGTTGGATCTAAACAGCAAGCTCACAGGCCCGTTGTATTCTACGTGCTATATACAGAGATGGGTGTGGAGGCTTTCATGCTGCGCTGAGTGATAAAATTAATGTTAGTACCTTTTTAATCTATGCCATCAGGGACACTCATACTTGAATGAATGGCCACAATCGTGCCCCAGTATCTTCCCTCTCCCTCTGTTGTTCCACAGCTATGTCTCCAGATGTGGCAACTTAACTTTGTTACTTAGATCCCCTGCTCTCGTTCCTCCTTCAGACTCAGCAGACAGCCATCGGCTTGACAAGGGTTTTTCTGCTTCTTTTTTTGTTTTCGTGTTTTGAAGGGAGACAACGTTAACCCTTCACCTCATCTCGTTCCTCCTTAGCCTTAGCGAGCCCCCTCTGCTAGCGTCCAGCCAACTAGCCTCCACTCTGCGTTCCTGCCAGCGAGCAACAAACCTGATTCCCAGCCTGCACCTCAGTCGGCCAGCCTCCAGCCTGGCAGCCCTCTGCCTCCAATCGGTACGGGATCGTTGTTTCAGCTTCAACCTTTCTAGTGTGGTGCATTACTCTTCATGTTTCCAGGCCGTCACTAACTGTCTTCCCTTGTGCAACAGGGTCATCTTCGATCTGCCTGCAAGCCTGCTTACCCTAATGCACCTCCTTCCTGCTCATGACATCCACCCTCACTCCTCTTGCCTACGCCAGCCCTCGTACCTCTTCTCTCCACCTTGTCACTGCAAGTCATTCAACAAACGTTCTTGACCTCACAATAGCTCCCATGAGTGCATCATGCGCTTGGGTCTGTCCTGTAACAATGTAACATACAGAATGTTCCCTGTCGGTCAATCGATGATGGACCGGTTGTGTGACGTGTCACACAGAGACACATAGAGCATGAACACCATGAAAGGAAAAGGGAAAAAAAAAATTATATGTATATATATATGTATATGTATATGTATATGCGAGTATGTGTGGTTCCTACTGTATGTAGTATGTAAGTATGTTTCCAGTGACACCATCATGACAATACAGTGAAGACTAAATGGATTCAGTAAGCCGTGTCAAGGTCACAACTATCTTTACTGCCTTTACATCTTGCATGAAGGAGATGTCATTCACCAGCAGCTAATTTAAAGTATTAAATTGCCAGCAACCATCACTGTGGGATGTCTACTCTTTATTTTCGCTGTGCATTTATTCTACATTGACACACCACAGCCAAGCCAATTGTGTGCAAAACAAAGTACAAATATCAGGTAATCGTAGCGTGGAAGGAACTCATATTTTTCTGCAAGAGACTATCACAATGGAGACACAAAAAATGAAGTGAAATCTTAGCAGCAACAGAAATGCAGTCAACAGAGGCGAAGTCTGTCATACTGTGGCCTATACTGTTCTAGATATTACTGAGCAAGATTATAAGTAAGTGTACCACATCGCAGATTAATCGAGGATGTCTCAAAAATGGCCATAGCCGTTTTCTCTCTGTTCTGCGTGTGAAATGGAAGGTGTTTGACTGGTCAGTGGAGTAGAAGTGTGTGGAAAGCAGCCGCTGAAGTGATGGCATACCAAGCCTGCCGCCACATTCAAGTTGTAGGTGGCAGCTTTTGTTTTCACCAATAAAAAAAAAAAAAAAGCCTTAAGTATAATAATTAAACACAGCTGCAAAGGCTTGCACGAATGTAGATGAAGAAACATGAAATGCAAATAGCTTCTCAGTAGATATGAGTTCTTCCTGTAGATATGAGTTCTTATAGGATTGTATGCAAACCTCCACATCTTATTCTGTTGCCTCTTGATTCTTCATTATTAATGGACTTTTTTTGGACAGGTTGCATTAAATCAGCACTGCAAAAGATTATCAGTGTCTCCTTCAGGAACATTCACATTTGAATGAAATTTCAGCATTTTTACAAGACAGAGGACATGTATACTGAAAGTCGTGGCATAACAATACTGAAACTTCTGCTTTGATTATTCTTTACTCAATGTTACACTTCATCTTGTTAAATAACTTTTCAGCTTTTTTTTTTATTTTCCCATTTCAAAACTCAAGACAGTAATTTTTTTTTTAAAAACTGCAAAGGCTTGTAGGAATGCAGATGAAGAAACATGAAATGCAAGCATTTAAAAAGGCATTAAGTCCTTGGAGCACACTAGATACTTCAATATTTCATATTTTATATCATGTGCAAATCACTGCTCCAGAACTTTCCCTTAGATATGAGTTCTTTGCAAATCAAACCTTCTTCAAATCTTCTTTTGTGATCCATTGATCTACCTATTTGGACAAGTTGCCGTAAATTTGCACAGGAAAAGATTTTATCTTTCTATTTTGTCAAAGAAACTGCTGTGTTGTTGAGGTTTATATAGACTGTGGATGTGATGCATTTAGTTTTGATTCAGCTCTTAAAAGAGAGAAAAAAGAGTGTCCTCTGTAGCGTTCCTATTTAGGGCAATGACCAACTCTCAAACTTGTGGTTCATGAAGGTCTTATTTTCCTTAAAAAGAAAATGCAGTAGTCTCGAACACCCCGTAAGTAGAACAGCAAAGAATAAAACTGCACATTTCTATACTCACAGAAAATCTACAACATTTATGAAGCATTTAAACAAAGTTTTACAATAAGTACAAGGTTTTCAACAGTAAAGCACAATACATTAAACATTTTCCCCCATGCTTGAAGACACCAGTCCAGTTCTTATCCGTTAAACCATGCCATACACACTTTTGCCATTATTTTCTTACTTGATGAAATGATGCAAGCAGTCAGTGCCAGAAAAAGTATGCAGCCCCTGCTAAAATTTACACACACTTACAAATACAACACAATAACCCACACCAGCCCACTCCCACTCAAGAGCTGCAAGCACTACAGGCCTCAGAGATGAACAGCTAAGCTAAGCTAGTAGTGGAAATGTTGTCAGCGCTAGCACAGGTGTTACAAGCCTCAGAACGACGGGGCTAGGCTAACCTAGCGGCAGACAGGCGATCAACATTAGCACAATTTCCTCATAACATACACAGCAGCAAATGTACACCTGTTTTGACAACCAGCATTTCTCACAATAAACAAAACTCGTACCTTGATCACCTTCCAGGTGGGTGTTATGGCGTTCTCGCGATGAATCACGAGATCACATCATATCCGGGTTTTAAAAACGAGTAACCTGTCCTTCAAAATAAGACCCCATATTGACGTCCCCACATGATAATGAATGGAAAAATACAAAATAATTCAATTCAAAGTTAAACGCTGCAATATTATAATCACTTTAAAGGGTCACTTAAATCCTCCAATGAACTTTTACAATAAATTGGGACAGTGCTGAAAGCACTGGTGCAATGTATTTGATTTACTCAAGTACTCAAGATTAAACTACCTAACAGCATATAAAACGGTTAAAAACAGTGTTTTGCATTGAGTATTTTGACTTTTGATACTGTAAGTGCTATTTTCTACTACTTGTTCTAAAGTTCAATAAATGCAGTAGTTTTACATAACAATATTGCTTTTAAAGGATCCGAATACTGTTTGATTTAATATTTTATTATTATTATCATTATTATTATTATTATTGTTATTGTTATTATTATTATTATTATTACTGGAAGGAAAAGAAGAAGAAGAAATACAGATAAAGATATATTTCTCCCGCCTCATCAGCTTCGCATTAATGTTTTTTTTGGATGGCGACAGGCCATACAGACTGATGCGGATTTATCACTGCGCCATAACAGCCATAACATAAACACTGTGCGGAGAAATCCTTCAGACTGCCAAAACGCACTCGTTCATGTGCATATTGTTTGTCTGCTCTGCTGAATTCTTAAAACCAACTGTGTGACACGAAACAGAAGACCAAACTTAACGAACATTGGAGACAATCGTGGAGTACAACTTTAATAAGAAAACCTCAAACACCTTTTTGATATTTTAAATTAAATTTATTCAAAAACCAACGACTTAATGGACAGGAGTAAAATATTGTGCTCATAGACAATATCACTTATAAACAAATGTATACAACACTTCTCCACTGAAATGTGAAATATCATACTTTACACGTCTTTACATAGGCTTTAACTGCAATCAATACAAATTTTCTCTCTAGAAATAATTCCTTAAATAAACTGGGCGCTGCTGCCGGCTGCTTCTTTAAGAACAGCGCGCCCCGGCGAGAAAGTGCAAATTTAAGTACAGATCTTTACTGAAGTCATGGAAATAAGAGGGATTGTAAGAAACATGTTGCAACTGTTTTGGTGAAATGAAATGCCCATTGCTGTTTTTAAAGTGCAACTGACAGTTTTGGAAGGGGATGTGGAAACACTGCGAATTAGTTGCCCAATTTTATTCACAATTAAAACAAAATTTAAAAAAAAAAAAAAAGAATCATATTCTTTTGCAGCTCATAATTTCACAGAATGTGTCAGTATCCAGTCTGGTGGGATGTAGTGCTTTTTTGCTTATTTTTTTCTGGATGAGGCCTCTAGTTAAGTAGCAAACCCATAGATCCTTTCTCAGGGGGGACACATATTACAAAAGACAGCACTGTTACCTTTTTACACCGCGAAAAATACATAGTCATTTAGCCTCATATTGACCTGTGTTCTTAAAACGACTGATAATGTGCGTAAGTGATGCTGGATCCTTGCTCCTGTTTTCACGGTGTTGTGTAAGTGTCAGTATTTTTGAAACGCCGCAGATAAATACAGTTTTTTTTTTCTCAACTCAGGTAAACAAATATGAAAGCAATTATGGTGATTTCCGTTTGAAGCAAACGAAAAATGCCTGGAACATCACTGGCGCACTCTGCTTCAGCAAGGTTAAGAAAGCCTGCCAAAAAATTCAAAGGCCACACATTCTTTTTTTTTTTTTTTTTTTCTGAAGCAGAGAAATATTGTTGAAGTGTCCTTGAGCAAGACACTGAGCATTTTACCTGTCAGATTACTGTGACTAACAGATAAATATGCGCTCCCCTCGAAATCGAAATCAAAAAAACAAATATTTCAACTGTGGATTATCATTGTGTTTGGGGCATGTGGTGTCCTGTGGTTCAGACGCCTTTGAGTCAAAGTCTAAAATGTGAAAATTCAACATTCAGTACAAGACTAAATGACATGTTCTGTTGTGTACACAACTGGAGTCTCTCTGTGGGCCACGAAAGCGTCTCAGTCATTATTTTTGCTCGACTCTTGGTCGCTCTGGTCGTCGGTGAAGCACACGTCCACCTCACTGTCGTTGTCGCTCTTGTGCTCTGCGTCCTCGAACAGGCCGTCCGGTTTCTCGTCCAGCTTCTTGACCGTCTGCCCGGGATGCCTGGACTTGACGTGCCTCTCCAGGTCCCGCCTCCGCACCAGCACCTTGCCGCAGAAGTCGCACCTGTAGGGCGTGTTCCCCTCCGCGTGGAGCCGGATGTGTTTGTTCAGGTTGCTGGGGTCTCCGAACGGCCTGAAGCACACTTTGCACTTGAGCGGCTTGTAACCTGTGTGAGTCCTCATGTGGATTTTCAGCCCGTATTTCCTGGAGTACAGCTTGCCGCAGTACAGACACAGGTGTCCCTTTTTCGGTTTGCCGGACCCGACGTTGCTCGCGTTCCCGGTGGGCATCGTGTCCAGCCTCGTCCTGTTCTTCTCCGCAGCTATTTCAGACAGCTGTTGCGTGTGCATGGCGATCTCCCGGTCGATGTTGGCGATCGAGCCCATGTCTTGGTTCAGTGAGGGCGCGCCAAAGTAGGACATTGACTCCGGGTACTTGAGGAGGTTGCCGAAGTGGAATTTCAGCGGATAGTAAGGTGAGCTGTACAGAAGCTCCCCGTTATAGACCGTGAAGGGCATGAGAGGGATGTTACAGTCTCCGCCGTAAGTCTTGACCCCATCGAAGTGAGGGAGAGAGAACCTCTCAAAATGGAGTCCAGGGGGCATCTGGGTGTAACGGGACGGGGAGAGGCCGGAGTGCATCCTACTGTCCACGTGCTTAAAAGCTGAGGTCTCCTCCACGTGAGGCAGCAACGGGAAACCTCGAATAGCGTTTGTGCATGGCACCATTGGAGAGGCAGAGTCCATAATTGCAGGAGCGCACTTTGGAGGGTGGTTCCCTCCTCCGTTTAGAGTCTCGCCTGCATTGCGGATTGGCTTCATGTTTCCAATGAGTTTGCTGAACCCCAGACCACTCAGCTTCCCATTTGCTTCCTCTCTGGAGGTGTCCGGGCCCTGGACTTTGGAGACGCCGGTCGGTTTGAAGGCAGAGCGCACACCCGGATGGAAGCCCATGCTGCTCAGCACCGAGGATGTGGCGCCAAGGCCGAGGAGGTGGCCTTGATTTCTGGCTGAGGTAACGCTCATGTCGAGGGCCCTGTCCTGCTCCTCTGAGCTGCTTTTCTTTGACAGTCCCATTTTGTTTAGAAACGGTGAGGAGGACACTGCCCGCCTGCCAGAGTCTGACATGGAGGAGTTACTGTGACCGCTCCTCGGAGAGGTGGAGGTATTGGGGATGTCTCCAGACTTTGGTGACCTGCTGAAGGTTTCCGTGCCTCTGACCTGCTCGCTGCTCACAAACCCCCGGCCGTTGCTCAGGGCGCAGTGGAAGTGGACGTGGGCCTTGAGTGTGTTGGGGTATTTGAATATTCTCCAGCAGTACCAGCAGATGTAACGCTCCTCACCTGTAAAGACAAGAGCAAACATGATGATCAGATGGATGCGGATCGTTAAGTCACTCAACACAGCGTGAAGCCAGATAGCACAGATGACATGAGCCAGTGCGTAAAATACCAGGTCCATGTAGAGAAAAGACCCTCTTCTTCCCCTAATATCACCCTGACCACACACAGCACGTGCATATAAAAGCAAATAGATGATGTGATGAGATCGAAAATACTCAGTTTGCAGAGCACTGGTTTCCAAATCGAGGCATGTTAAAACATTGCATGTCGATGTCCCCTTAAAGAGCATCAGTCACCTGAAATTTAAATGTAGTCTTACTGGCTATGCTTGCAGCCACTTTGGTCTGATGCCAAATGGTAACAGACACAGGGGGGCATCTTAATGACCCCCAGACCAGCACTCAGAGGTTAATATAGATGTAATGATTTTGTAATCCTCATACGGGCCCATTGTGTGTATGATCGCCATCAAAAGAGCAAACGCCCTGCCCAATCTGGCGCTCAGAAACGATGCATTGAATGCGGGACTTTCCCTCTCTGTGCTCTTTCCCGTGGAAGTGACAGCAGCTGTTGCTTGAAATCGCAAGTCTTCAGAAACAATGGCGGCGGCCCATCTGTTGACGCCTAATAATGGGAGAGAGCTTATGTCCAGGAGCGCACACGGTGTGCTGGGCAGGAGAATCAGGGCAATATACACCCCACATAAAAGTTAGCATTCATTAGGCCACAATACCTTGACGCACCCACCTAATTTACCGTGAAGCACTTGTTTTTGAATTTATTTGCTTTTGAATACATGAATATTAATGACGTGATGACATTTGTTAACCTCCGTCTCGCCAGAGAAATTGCTTTTTTTTTTATTCCGCGTTTCAAGCACCGTAATTACTTTATCACAATTATTTGTTTCTCCCAACGCAAGTTTGATATCATTTCACGATTCGCCATTTCGCCTTTACGTGTATTCAATTAGTTAAGAGGCCCCTCCACCTCCAAATAAAACATGTAATCCAAAAGCGTCGTCAATTGGTGGAATTCCCTGCAAAGTATCTGCTGTTAATAATCTTTTCTGCTAAAGAATATAACCGGATTAGTTCCTGCTGAGCTGGTGTTTTGACGAGATTAGGGAATAATCCCCAAACGCAAGCGCCAAATTGTTATTACGAGCCCAAACAACAAGATTAAAAATTCAAACACAGGCTGGGGACAAAGCAGATATCCTGAAAGAGATTATTACTGCACCAAATAATTACAGGCTACACCTTCATCTGCCCAAATGTCATTACTGCTGCAGGCCTGAAATAATTTATCTCTTAAATTAAAACGAATATTCCAGAAAAAAAACAGGGTTTCAAATTTTTCCCTTTTTATTTAACGAATTTTATTTACTTTTCTAGATTCTACGTTAAATAAATGAATGAATGACAAAATAAACAGGCCGCCTGAGGAAAAAACAACATCCAATCGATTTCCATCTCTGAGCGATAAAGGAGGGACATCATGGGTATTGGCAGTCATTTAACTGTGCAGTGATGGACCCTCAACATGTCGATGATGTGTCAGTATTATTATCATTATTATTATTATTATTATTATTACACATCCTCAGTGCTCACAATTTCCCTGTAATTTATTTCTGTGTGATTAAATCTATTAAGCAGTCTGATTTACCTTTTTCGTCGTGCGTGGGAGTGGCCGTGGTGGGTATGTCGTACCACTGGGCCAGAGCGTTGGAGTACCAGACACTGAGCTCCTCTCCTGCGGGGATTTCTCTCAGCACGCGGTAGAAAATCTTAAAGACAGAACATTTAAGAGGAGGAGGAAGTTAACTGGAGCGTCCAAAAAAAAAAATCTGGCACCGGCCTCAAAGTGTGATGTGATGAAAATTATTCACCTGTCCGCCAGGTAAGTCCGATACAGCCTCCAGGTTTTGCTCTTGGCTGTTCCTGGCGGCGCGGATGAATCCGATCCAGTCTGGCACTGGACAGCCAGACTCGTCCACGAACTCCCCCCGTACCAAGCGGATCTAAAAGCAGCAAACAAGCGGCCAGAGTGAGCATGGGACTGAAAACTGACAGTGTACAGTGTGGTGGGAATAAAGGGAACACCAAGGCCCTTAAACGCGTCACGAACCTAAAGAATGAATATTCAGGCTACATTAGTCAGAAACACATTTGGCCTATTTTTTTTTTTTTAAAAAGCAACTTTTTCTTCCCTAGCTTTTTCTATTAATCCTGCATGTATTATTTCTATTAATTTATTTGTTTATCTATATTTTATTGAACGAATTTTGTCACCAACACTGACGCCCGTGACTGTCTGCTTCATTACCTGGAGGTTCTGCGGCCACGCATGACCACAACGCGCTTAATGCGTCTTTATCCGCTCTGCTGATAATTTACTAAAGAGACTGACACACGGGCCTAATTGAGTTGATATGGGAAACGAATTTGAGGAGTGTCAGAGCGTTTCTAAACTGTTCAAGGACATTAAAGATCGAAGCGCGACATTTGACACAGAGATTGCACCTGATGATCGCCGGCAGCCCGGGGCCAAGCATTTAGACGCATCAATCACAGCCGCTGACAGCTTCAACAATAACGGGTGTAGATGCTCTCATGGCCGCAAATTGTTCATTTCTCTGAGTGGAAAAATAACTGCTCACAAGTTGGATTGTTTTTAAAACTTTCTTAGCCTATATTTTAATGGACCTTTTTTTTTTTTTTAAATGTCTGAACACCTTTATTTTCTATTTCTATTTGCTCCTCGGGGTTTAAGAAATATTCTTCACCACCACCCTGCTGTTAATCTAAATAATTCCAGTCCAATAACGTGAATGCAGTTTGTTTAATTACATTTTTATCAGTTATTATTATTATTATCATTCCTCCCAGCCCCAGGCTGTGGGCCCCGGCCTCAGTGGCATCTTTCTGTGGCCGCATTACATTAAAATTAAACGGCTCATCGGGATAACAGGCCCGCCAGGCAGTGAAATGTGAGGCTGCTGAGGGCATGAAATCCCGCACAGCGGACCCAGGTCGCCCATTAGGCCGGTTAAGTAGAAGCACAGACTGACAAGTCGGCCACTAATGGAGCTCAATTATTTCCAACTTGACAGGCCAAACCAATTAATAACCGAAGGCCCGATGGAGTTTGACAGTGCAGCTTTAAAATCCAAATCCAGTCCGTTGGTTTTTAATATTATACTCGCTTCACTTTAGAGGAAATTAAACATGGTGTGTTTACACATTAACAGGGTTATTTTTATTTTTTTCTAATCAGCTTCGCATTAAAATGTAAAAAAAAAAAAAAAAGTTTAAAAAAAAGTTTTAATGGAATTTTGGAATACGTAAATTGTAAAGAAACAAATACATAAAAGTTGATTTTAGAATATAGCAATTAATCCTTTATTCAAATCTGTCCAGTGCACCTGATTAACACGCATCACCTCAATATATTTCAAAATAAAATATTTTTTTTGGCTGCATAGTCAAGATAACATCAAATCAAAGCTTGAACGTGGAGACAAAATGTTTAAAAAGTGTTTTAAACTGACCTTCTTCTTGGGTCCAACTTCCTTGCGGTCTGACACGTACTTCCCGAGTTTGAAGACGCCCGGTACCGGTCCTATCCGGAGCCCGGCCGGGATGCTGCAGTCCGCAAACACACTGACGGTGGTGGACGCCCGGGTGGCTTGCATGGCGTGGGGTGAGATCAGAACCATGAAGACTGATGGAGACCGAGTGTGAGAGCGCAGGGAAGGAGGAAGAGGAGGAGGAGGAGGAGAGGATGAGGACCGGCCGATATCCGCCCTCAAAGTGACGCGGTGGCGTTATGCTCTCCGGCTTTTCTAGGGATGGTGCAGGCAAGGTAGCCCCCCCTCCCTCCCTCCCTCCCTCCCTCCCTCCACCCCTCCCGGCCTCTCCAGCTCAGGATGCAAGTGTGTGTGTCTGTGGGAAGGGGGTGGGGGGTGTGCAGAGAGGTGATGCTGTGCTATAAGGTAGTTTAAAGGGGAGAGAAGAGGGGGGAGCGGTCCTGACTTTGCAGCAGCAGCGAGTAGGACTGTGTGTGTGTGTGTGTGTGTGTGTTTGTGTTTGTGTGTGTGTGTGAGTGAGTGTGAGAGAGTTGGGCTCTCCCAGCAGCTGTGAGGAGAGGGAAAACGGGCCGGCCTGGTCACATGGAGACTTTCCCTCACCCCGCCGCATAATGAATTGCTCCAAAACGGTCAAGAGACACAAAGGGCCAGGCGACCTTCCCATCCCCAAAATCCAATTTGTCAAGGGCAGAGAAAAGAGGGAGCAGAATCAAAGGTCCAGAGCGACCATTAATCCTCAGCATGTGGCTTTGTCCTCCAGACAGTTCCGATATTTTAACTGACAAATCCACTGTATAATTTCTCCATAAATCCTCACCCTTTTCCATTCTTCCCTTTCAAGCCAGGTTTTGGAAATCAGTGGCTACTTTAAATCTACTTGGCTGGCATTCTTTGGGTTTTATACACTTCAAAGCGCTTTCTTCTGCCTCCTCCTTTGTGTCCTTAGTGTAACAAAAGGAGCAGGAAAGTTTAGAGGACTTGTTAACTTCTATTGACTCTCGGCGTGTGCCGGGTTGAGATCAGGCAGGTACTGAAAAGGGAGAACCACCAGCAGGAAGAGAGAGAGAGGGGAAGAAACCTAGAAAATAACCATCAACATCTTCTCAACGCCAGCACACACACACACACACACACACACACACACACACACACACTCTTGTCATCCTCTTTCAACACAGGTGTATTCTGCTGTATTAATGAGCAAAAGGCAAGATCAAAAATACATTTAATTAATTGTTATAGCAACTGTAATTAATTGTAAGAGATTTTTGGTAATAATGACGTTATTTATTATTAGTGTGGCTAAATTCAGGCGTCTATTTCAGTGAAGAAATATTAATTTTTTTAAAGTTGCTCCACTATGAGATTAACGACAAAAAATGAGTTACACAAAAATAGGATTCATAACCTCACATAGAGCACAAGTCTTTACAGAAACATGGTGTTAATATATTAGGAGAATATTATCAGAAATGTTAGGATAATAAAATATTTCAATATTCTGTTTAATATATTCATTTAGATATTCATAAGTTATTATAGGATTGTGATGGAAATTCTTGTGGGTGAATGATAGATCATTTGACTTTTGTGTCATCATCGGTCGATTGATTGATTTTGCAATGTGAAAAAAAACAAAATGCTTAACACTGATGTCCCGTGAAAACCACACATGAGCTCAGAGGAGCAGCATTATTCTGCTGCATGGCCGCTTTTTTTCACAGTCAGTTGGTTTGTATGTAATTCAAAATAAGATTTTTTTTTTTTCAGAAGCATTGTTTAATTCTTCGGGTTGTCTGGAAAATTCAAAATCTGACTAATTATGGAGATACGTGTTTTCACTGTACAGCTTAGATAAGCAAAATAATAAAAGCTAAACGCAACACTAGACTCAAAGAGAGAGCTTTGATGGTCCTGTGGTGCTATCAGACCAGCTGTGGACAAATTCAGATGATCTCTCACACATTCTGTAGGCGACATTATTTCAGACAAGGCGACCCTTTCATTAATAACAAACAATCATCGGAGAGCAGGAGGGAAAGGAGCCTCCAACTTGTGGCTCCGCGCAGCTGCCTGTTTAAAGTTGTTGGATCCTTTTGATGCAGTGGTGATGAGTCTGACCAGAGGAGAAGAACAAGGAGCTTTAGGTCATCAATTCAGACCATGAACATGTTGACCTCTGACCTGTCCACTGTGGACTCTGAATCATTCTGGAAAAGTTTGATACCTGCCTGCACTACTTGATATTTGCTTTTTATAGGATGAATCAAATAAAGGATAAATTAGCCAAAGCAGAACAATAATAATTAAAAAAAAAAACATCCAAACAACAGAGATATAAAAACGCTGTAGATAAACTCATTTATCTCTCTCTCTGCGCCCCTCCACAGTCACTCAAAGAGCCTGAACGACACGCGAACAATCTCATCAATAGGCGCAATGTTTGCGCCTGGCTGTGCGGAGGGGTTATTTATTAACGCCTCGCCATTTGCGGCTGGTTCCCATCCACCCCTGCGCTGCTTTAAAGCCCCGCACTTCTCCACAGCGAAATGAATTATTCTCCGAGGAAGAGGGAGGGAGAGGGAGGGAGAGAGAGGGGAGGGGGGGGGGCGAAGCCGTTTCCTTTCTGTTTGCGGAGGAGTCGCTGCGGTGAATCCACAGAGGAGCTGTCCACAGTGCGCTCTGAAGTTGTGAGGAGCAGTCAAAAGGCTCGGTGTCAGAGCAAAAAACACTGTTGGGAGCAAATGGGATGGAAAATTAAATGAAATTACATGGCTCGACCGACGGCATTGTTCCTCCTCCTTTTTTAAAAGAAAAAGACACATTAATTACACGGTCGGATCTTTATTCTCGGACAATATTGCAGAGTCAGTCAACAGCATTCCGCAAGTGCGCTTCTCTCATATGAACTCTTTAATAAACTTAAATAACGACCTGAGAAGAATCGGAGCTGGGGGAGAGGAGGGAGACGTTTTTATGGGCGGCTCTGCCTGGCTCTTGCCAGCCTTTTTTGGATTTCAACTGTCTAAACGGTGGGGCTCTGATTTAACTGGTTGGCCATTAATGAGCCATGAATATAGAGGAACAACCTGTCTGCAAAGCAACGCGGTAAATACAGAGAGCAATGCCCCACCAGGGATCTCCATTCATGCTCCTTGACTATACTTCAGGGGTGCCAAGGGTTCACCACCACCTCTCCTGGACTGGTTTCAATGGCCTGCCATTTAAGACCCCTCGGAGCTCAGAAGAGAACACATTTTTTATGTCGACCCATAAACTTTGTTTGGGTCTATTCAGGAGAGCCCAATCATTGTCCCACTTAGCAATGTGGCCTATTTCTCACAGATTCCCACGTCTTAGAAATGACTTTGTGTTTGTCTAAATCCATTTATTTCTCCACATGTAAGCCCACACCTTCGGCACCTCTCACATTTATTTGGTCACAGTTCCTTTTAATTAAAAAAAAGGAGGAAAGTTAAATCCCTCTGCTTTTGGTTTTCAGGACAGGCTGAGCTCTTGTCCAGCTAAAGAATCAGAACTTCTTATTATTCCTTTCAGATGTGAGCCAGGGAGAAAAGCTTTGGACAGGCCTGTTTATCTTATCCCTCGCCTTTCTTTTCCTTTATTTCCAAAGCACTCACGGCCATATTTAAGGTGTTGTCCTTCCTGAGAAACCTGGGGAAAGATGCAAGCTGCACCGAGGGCAGACCAGCTGCTTTGATGCGGGTGGGACATTAGCGACGCGTTTGAATAGTAATTATGCTTGTATGGGACTCCCACCAGATGACATGATTGGGTTTTAACCCAGACTAATATTCAAAATCGCATTAGAGAGGAGCCGAATAAACGGCACCTGATTCAACGCTGTTCATGCGTGATTTCATTCAGAATGCCTTCTTCTTCTTCTTCTTCTTCTTCTTCTTCTCTGTGGCCCCGAAGTGGGCTGCACCGTTTCGGTATTCAAAGTCTCTACAAAGTTTTTGCGCCGGGCTTTTTCAAACCACATTTCCCTGACTTAAACTCACTTTGTCTCGCATGAGGAGACGCGGATAAAAGCGTGTGAAGTTGCGTGAATTGATATGTTTCGGTGTACCTTATAAATTCATACCTTTTCTCACTCGAGCGCCTCAGAAAGAGCGTGTCACTCAGGCCGATTCTCTCTGCTGTCCAACGCATTTAGCAGGAGATCTATTTGAGAAGTTCATTCCTAGGCAAATGTATGCAGGCAGGGCTCCGCATGAATAGGGCAGCGTGTCAGCCGACCCTAATTGGGATTTAGCCACCCAATGCATATGCAAAAAGTGACAGAAAATCACTGGTTTCAAAGAAAGTCACAACTTTTGCCCTTCTTGGTGAATGTGGGGAGCTCTTTCCCTCAGCTCAGAGTAAAACTGCATTTTCCCTATAGGATGAAGGTTAGTGACCCATTTGGCTTTAGCGCTTCCTGCAAACTAAAAGTGCGAGCAAAACAACTCTAATGGCTAAAGAGCTTGTTTAAAGACATTTAACCTTGACTGGCCTGCATGTTTGAACAGGACCTGATATTTTACCCGAAGTCACGGTCATTATCTGAACAAACATCTGAAGCTTTTTGTAGATTTTAAAAAAAATTATTTTTCATTCCATCTTTACAAAGTCTAAATTTCTTAAATTTAGTGTTTGCCACAAACGTTTCTGCATAAATCAACCATATAATGATAATAAAAATGATAATTGTGATAATAATTTCTAATAATATCTAATATCTATAATTTGTTCATTTTATTTATTTATTTGAATGATGACTACTACATTCGTCGTGCACAGTGCTTCAGTGTTTCCACTCTGCAGACGAAGCACCATGGAGAGCTCCGCATCCCTCACACACGCACCCACACAGACACACATACTCCCCGGTCTGTTAATTATATTGATAATAAATCCAATCCCATCATATTGATGAGAAGTGCGTTTATCTCCTTGAACTTAGCTCTAAATATATAGGCTGATTTCTATACCTCTTTCGGGTTGGATGCACAGTAATAATAATTCGCTGTAACTAAATGTAATCTAATGATATGACCGTCTCGCGGCTCCTCATTATATCTCCGACTGACAGTTCTGTGTTCACACTAATTGTCTCCTGCGTGTTCGGGTGGGATGAGCTTGTGGAAATGATGTCATGTTGAAATATTGATTATTTCAACATGAAGTCTGTGCATAACCATCATAGAGATGATTTACTGAGCAATGCAAGAGGTTGGTCTAATTGATGTGCATTGGCTCCAACAACGACAGTGATGTTTTTAATTCTTTATTGTGCCATTACTTGGATTATAAATTTGACTATATAAAACGTGACTAAATCAATTTTTATTGTTTTGTTGCAAAAATGAACACCTCAGTTTTTCAGATATATTGCAGATTTTCTATGGATGTTATTGCATTTCAAGATTTCAGGAAAGTAGTGTTAATCCAACATATCCAGTCCAAAATGTTGTCTAATCACATTTAAGGCTTTTTTGCATTTATTTGCATTTTATTCTGTTACTCTTATAATTCCCAAATTCCCATCTTCAGCTAAATCAAAAGATTACAGGATCCCACTATGTGTAATGTAGAAGAATTCCACTGTGAAAGAATATTCATCTTTAGTTGACTTTGGTCAGAGGTGTCTCATTATAATAATATCGGTACAGTAATGTTGTTGCTGCCATAATAACACTGGTCCTGTTCCTATCTTTTGTTGCAGTCTCTGTCAGAGGATTGGTGTGTTGCATGTCTCTGCTCTCAGCCCCTGAGCAGGACACTGAGTGTGTTTGGCATCTGCTGGCCAGATCCAATCGCTCCCAATCAGCAGCGGGAGGAAAAGGTGTGGATGTGGATGGAATGAGGACAGGAAACGGCTGTGTGCCGTCACTCCGCTGCAGGATAAAATTTGACTGACTGATTCCTCAGCCCTCCAGGATGTGTCAGGGCGACTGCCTCGACCCTCAGGTGACTCTATCTTTCTCTCTGTTTTACATTTCCCTCACTACTTCCTTTCCCTTTTTCATTTTCACTCTTAATCCCTCAAGCCAAAGCTATGAAAATAAGCACCATCTCTCTAAGCCGAGCAAAAACATACATACATACATACACAACCACTGACAAAGACATCAAATGAAAATAGACAAGGTAATTGAATGCTAATAGCTTTATTTGCTGTAAATAGAAACAAGGGGGAGTGTAAGGCACACAGAAGTGTAGAGACCATGTTAAGTGGTGGAGCACATTCAAATCCTATGAGGGTAAGGTTTCACTCTGTAGCAAAGGGTCATTCATGGTCCGTCTTGTCCGGGGCAAAGGGCGAAGGTCAGTGTCCAGACATGGGTTTTGGTCAGTGCAAAGCTCAGAGGGGCGTGGAGATTTAAGGGCGAGAGGAGGTCACTTGGGAATTCGTGCTGCTCAGTCGTCATCAGAGTCATCGGCTGCACCAGAGATGGTGTAGGTTTGTTCCTGGTGGTCCATCTCTAGCACGTCATCCTCATTTTTGACTGTTCTGTGGGAGAGGGAAAAAAATGGAAAGGGATGAAATAACTAAAGGAAGCTTGTTACAACTGTTAAAAGGGCTGGACCTCTAAGCAGCTATGCTTGCCTTTTCATAAAATAAATTAACATACTTTAAGTCATTCTTTCTTAGTCAAGGGCATGTCTGATTTTAGTTTCTGAGTTTTTGTGCCATAATAAAAGAAACTATGTTTAAAAGAAATAGAAAAGTTGGTACCTTTACCTGATGAGTACTGTCCTTCTCTCTGTCAGCTCGACAGCCTGCTCTGCGTAGGCGTCATTGTTGACATCATATCCATCAGATCCATATCTCATCCCGGCACCACCGGTGTCACCCGTTCCTCCACCAATCTTCTCCATTCCACCAACGCCTGATAGTGCGACACCTGCATCACCTCCTCCCACACCCTCAGTTCTTCCACTGCCAATTCCGCCACTCATTCCAGCAGGACCCATTCCACCATTTTTACCTCCATCTGCTATGCCTCCAGCAATTCCATTACCCATCCCTCCACCAATGCCGCCATTTCCTCCACTGAGCCCCATGCCAGTGCTGCCCATGCCACCTGAACCCACGGTGCCACCGCCTGCACCCATTCCAACACCACCCACACCTCCAGCACCGGTACCCAAACCTCCGGCATCCACACCTCCGGCACCAGTGCCCAAACCTCCAGCACCCACACCTCCAGCACCAGTGCCCAAACCTCCAGCACCCACACCTCCAGCACCGGTACCCAAACCTGCGGCACCCACACCCCCAGCACCAGTTCCCAAACCTCCAGCCCCAGTACCCAAACCTCCGGCACCAGTGCCAGCATCAGCACCAACGCCTCCAACACCCAGCCCACCAGCACCAGCTCCTACATCCCCAGCTCCCAATCCATGACCATGCATGTCTACCCCACCTGCCCTACCAGCAGGACCCATTTTTTCACCCATGCCTCCAGCACCACTGCCTGGACCAGATCCCATGCCGCCTCCTGCACCCATGCCCCCACCCATTCCCACTCCACTCCCTAAGCCTCCAACACCTCCACTACTACCTCCAATCATCCCACCCCCCGTTCCACCAACACCACCCATGCCTCCTCCACTGAAGCTCATCCCAGCACCAATGGCGCTCATGCTACAGCTGGCAAGAGACAGGGTTTGCACCATTCCAGAGAGCCTCAGGTCCTCTCCTTCAATAAGTTTTCTGTGAGAAAAAGCAAAGATTTAAAAGGGTCATAACTTCAGTTTAAATTTATTTAAACATATATCATGACACTAAATCCATTTGTAAAGTATGTCTCCTTCACCTGTATGTTGTAATCTCAATCTCCAGAGACATCTTGATATTCAGGAGGTCCTGGTATTCGCGCAGGTGCAGCGCAATTTTCTCCTTGGTGGATTTCAGCTCAAGCTGCAGGGTCTCAATCCGAGCCTATTAGGTTAATGAATGTGTGAATGAATTATTGTGGTGGTTTTGTGTCTGCATCCATGAAAGTAAGTGTGTATGTTCACAGTTGACCAGGTGTGTCCACTGGGACAACATGAGCCTATCTTTACCTGCAAGTCTTCCAGCTCCTTCTTGTACTTTTCTTGCATCTCTCGGATCTGAGCCTCAAGGCCCTCATTCCTGGTCCTCAGGGCATCCAAGTCACGTTCTTTGCTTTGAATCTGGAGAAATTTATCCATGATTATAGTCACTTAATATAAACTGTCAATCTATTCTCATTCATTATTGTCACGTTTGATACTCACATCCTTTTTGGCACCTGCTATTTCTTCTCTAACGCTTCGAATTTTATCCACATGCCTCGATGTCTTACTGGTTATATCTTCAAACTTGTTTTTATACCACGAATCCATCTCCTAAAAATAAGGCATAGAAATTTTCCATAAATTTAATTTGTAACTCAGAGGATTTGACTGCAGACTGTGCTGATGTGTGATTATTTTACCTGGAGATTCTTTGCTGCGATGTCGTCATACTGGGTTTGGATTTGTTTCAAAGCAGCAGCCAGGTCTGGTAGGGTGAACGCACTCTGGGCTGTGGCGTGAGCTGCGTAGATCTGTTTCATGAGCTCCTCAATTTCCTAGAAGAAAATAAATATTTAGTAATCACGAAAATGAAAAGCAACTTAAAAATGTGAAGCTCATATGAAGCTATGCTATCCACCTGTTGATGGACCCGTTTTAGGAATTCAATTTCAACTTCCAGCTGCTCCATCCTCTTCTCCAAGGCAATGCGTGAGGAGGTGGCTTTGTCAACATCCTGAAGAGCACACATCATTGGTATCATGATGGTTTGGGACTGTAAATTAATTTGATGATGAAGATACTGGCTAGTTAAAGGTAACCTACTGGACGGAAGATTTCAATGTCTAACTCAGCTTTCTTCCTCAGCTCCACTGCCTCCTCATACTTGATTTTGATTGCCTCCAGTTGAGCAGCTGTGGACTCCTTAGCCGCCAAGGAGATGTCCTGAAAACCAAGATGCCAGAAGTAATACTGTCGTCTATTACATTTAGAGGTGTGTGCAAGGGTGTGTGCAAAATCAGCCTCTTTTGCATTTTATATTTTACCTTCATTCGTGTGTGTGTGTGCGTGCGTGCGTGCATGTCTGCGAATGCATAATCAAGTCATGTCATCTGTGCATAAATCATAACTGAAGACAGCTGTACTCCATGACACCTTAACACGCTCAGGCACCTCTCCATTTGCCTGCCAGAAATAAGCCTGTTACCAGGTAAGGAACCTTGAAAACACCAAGTTGACGTCTTGTATCGTTGCTTGGATGGATCCCCTACAGCTCAGTGAGGTGTAAACCTCGCCGGAAACAAGGATTTCTATATTTATGGTCTATTGAGCGTCTGAAATGTAAAAAAAGACACAGAAGGGATGTGCAGCTTGGAAAATTCTGTCTCACCCGCTGAACTCTCATCTGGTCAGCGATCTTTTTCAGCTCCTTCAGCTGTTCCTCATATAAGAGCCGCAGACCCGTTGGCTTCTCAAAGCGGTTCTGGTAGGCCTCGATCTCTGCTTCCAATAGCTTATTCTGCTGCTCAAGTAATCGAACCTGTAAGCACACAAAAAACACTGTGATGTAAAGTGAGCCCAAAGCAGACACCACAACATGTTTCCCGTCCACGTGCTCACAAAGATGAGAGCAATATGCTCCCATTTTTCAATGAAAGGCATTTTTAGCCAGGCCTGCCAAATCTGTTTATCGCCACTGATTGAGACATGAAATGCGGCTAGTTAGAACGCTGTTTTACCTTGTCAATGTACACAGCCAGTCTGTCATTGAGGACGACCATTTCTTGTCTTTCACTGGTTCGGGTGTTCAGGAACTCTTGGTTCTGTGCTGCAGCCACATCCAGATCTATAGCCGGTTCTCCACTCGGCCCAACACATACCATGGCTCCTGCACTCACACTGAAAATTCAGTTGAGTCACAATCAGTAACTTTGATGGAGGAGTCGAGAGCATATCATGAGAAAATGTGAAATTTACAACCCCATCACTTAATGGTCTAACTGTATAGCTCTACATCTGCCCATATATAGGCACTGTAACTGACAGAGCTCACCCTCCTCCAATCATGCGAGTCCTGCGTGCAGCTGAGACGGTTCTTCGTCCCACTGACTCCACACGCATGCTGCCGGCCCCTGGTCTGCAGGAGTAGCCAGCGGAGACATGACGGGCATCTCTCCTGGTGGGGGATGGGCTGGACACCCTGACCTGGTAGGACGAGCTGCTGCTGTCCTCAAAGTGACGGCGGTAGGATGAGATCCTCTCCGGGCTGCGGCTCATGGTGGCGGCAGCGAATGTGTTTCTTCTGGTTCTCTGAAGAGAAATGAAAGAAAAACAGGGCCTGTCTGTGGTTAACTGCACTTCACGGCTGTTCCACCTTCTTCGCACTCCCTGATTGTCAACCCAGTCTCAGGTTTTATACTTCTCATTGCCAGACATGCCCTCAGCTCTCAAAGACAGCCCCGTTCATGAGCCAACACCTGTGGAATCTTGAACCTCTGCACCAACTCAGGCTTGACCTGCTGCTCAGATATCTGTCAGCAGCTTGTGAGGAGCAGAGCTGGGCTGGGGTAGTGGCTGACAGCACGAGTGGAGTGATCACTCATTCTCTGCAAAATACAGAGTGATCATGTATCAGTCTCCCTTTTATCAGAACCATAAAGGGTTTGCCAGAATAATGGTACATCCACCACCTTATTGTCCACTACAGCACTGAGCAGGCAGGCAGGCAGGCAGGCAGGCAGGCAGGCAGGCAGGCAGGCAGGCAGGGTCCGGTCAGTCTGAGCAGCCAGTAGGTGCAGCTCTGACGTGATCTGCTCTGATGGGACAAGGGAGTTTAATTGAATGCTGAGCAGAAGCTGGAGGGTGACCTGATGAGGCTGCAGAGGAACAAAGGGCAAGACTTGACATAAATTAGTACTTATTAGTCTGGTCTGTTTTCAACATATTAAAACCGGAGTATGTAGAAAAAAAAGAAAATGGAATTAAGTGCTTCTGAGGGAGAATAAGGAGGGAGATGAAAAGGAGGAGGGGGGGTAGTCTGGAGTTTACGGTTGACAGGGCACACTGATATGAGGGGAGAAAACAGTGTTCAGGTCTGTTCGTGGATTCTGCATCGTCACCTACAGGGTCACTTGATCAGGGGTCAGTAAACACTGCATTATCCTTAAAACTGAATGTAAAAATTAACTGACAGCAAAGTTAAACCTCGTAGAAAACCTAACACCACAGTTTCTCACACACACACACACATCCACAAACTCCAAAATGACCAAAACATAGATTATAACGTGTCCACATTTAAAATGTGAAAATCCATTTCTTTAATTCATTGTCCATGTGAAATCCTGTCTTGGTGGATTAAACAAGCATCTATTCCTTTCCATTGACCTCAGATACTGCAGCAGGGTGGGACTTCTGGGAAGAGGTGGAATCAGTCATGAGAACAATTTATCTCCACTAACCAGCTCTTGGCTCTTCATGTTGCAACCAAATAACATCACTCATCAGTGTGGTATTTTATATTACTGTATCTATGAAACATCATTTCAAATGCCAACACGTCCCTACCTCCCTCTTGCTTCCTTCCAGTCATTTATTGCATTTTTAATGTTTTGTCACGCACCTGATTTCACAGTTAAATATGAATGAATTAAAACTATTAACAAGTCTGATTAAAATGTATTCATGGATCTGGAAAGTCACTCCGAGGTCAGTTTCCTATTCAGTGAGGATGATACAGTGTCAACAAGCTCCTTCTAAGTTTAGTGAGGCACTTGAATCCTTTATTATTGACTAAACTGATCACAAGAATCAAATGTGTGTGTTATGTTTGGACTTTCAGCTTACCCTGTAAACGGGGAAGTTAACAGGGAACAAGGTCCACGGCTGTGGTTGGTTTGCTGTAGTAGAGGCCTTCTCTGAAAACAAATGCATTCATTATCACGGATGAAGAAGGAATCTGTTAATATTCCCTTGAGAGTAGGTGGCAAATTCATACTGAGACACGGTGGACATTAGACATGGCCCTTCAATGCAGTAGATCATCTTAGCCCCAGCGGCTGTCACCTCAACGAGCCACCCTGTGCCTATTTATATCACAGATTATCCAAACAAACAAGTCAAAACACATACTCAATATCACTATTAATCAAAACTATACTTTTATTTATTGAATGATGTTGGCAACACTTTACTGAGTTGCCTCTACAAGCAAACAGCAATTTAATATTTACAGTACATCAACTTGAAATGCTGAATCGCTCATATTATGCAATGGCAGACTTCATTTAAACTCACAATCATACACAGTTATGTTGTCATTTGCATAGATAGTCTGGAAACAAAAACTGAAGCACTCTCACTTCATTATCTATCAACACTTGCGGTACGGTTTAGTCACTGGTTATATGTGTATGCATGACAGTGTGGTTTCCCAGCTGCAACCAAGCAAACCAAAATGCTGTTCAGAGGACAGTAAACACAGCACAGGGATATCATTGGAGGTCTCACGATGCCTGTGGTGGGCTCACAACATTATTAAAGATCCGTCCCACCCCAGCCACCACCTGTTCAACCTGTCGTCTGGAAGGAGATAAAGGAATATGGCCGCACAGACTTCCAGGAGGAAGAAAGCTTCTCTCCCAGGGCTGTGATACAGTTAAACAATGCTGTTTTTACCCCTCTCCTCTCACTCCTCCTCAATATCTGGAGCCCAAACCCAGTCATTTTACATACTTTTTAACTGACTACATGCATTTTACTGCTGGATCTACAAAAAACGTATCCACAACTAGATAACAGTAAGACTGATCATGCTGCTTTAATTGCTTGCATCTTTATTAAGAGTTATATGCAGAAGCAAATTCACAAGCACCTTCAAGTGATATTGCAGTAGTTTTGAAACATTTCAACAGCAGACACTTGATGGCTGAAGTGTGCTTAGCCCTCTGGTTTCACTCTTTGGGTTTCACAGATGAGGAGAACAACTCTAATCACTGACTCTTGAAACAACAGAAAAGTGAATCAACTTTTTAAACACCCTTTACAAGATTCCTTGTCACACACTCTCACTTTCCAGTCTGCTCTCAAGTAATTGTTTCTTAAAAAAAGAGATTTTTTTCCCCCCTGGATCAGCTATGTTGTTCATTTTTCACCCAGTCTTGCCATCCACCCGGGTAATGCTGAACACTGAAATGGAGAGAAAAATAGGAAGTGAACGAACTGTTGCATAGACAGAGGTGTTAACACATAGTGATACACTGCATTCAATAATTTCACTGTTAGCCTCTTAAGCTAAATAGCTTTTTCTGTATTTTTTAATTAAATACTGGAGATGTGGTATGTAGCAGCTCACTGCATGATAGGTCGGCATTATGATACAACAGGTCAGTAACCTCAAGTAGGTGAAACTGAAACAAACTAATGTCTCATGATGACCTATGCATAATAACGATAAGATTCAGCCACATTCAGCCATAAAGATATACTTGTACACTAGATAAGAAAAAGGGTAAACTTTAACAGGAAACAGCAAGAACTACAATTACAATAGTTGGAATAATCTGTGGCCTTAATGAGGTAAGAGCTAATGATTCTGACAGACACAGGACAGGACAGAGGAAACATATCTCACTCATTGTATCCCAGTGAGGCGGCTGTGTCGAGTGCAGTCTTGCTCCTGATCCCTGCCAGACAGGTGAACACAATGTTATCTGTCTGCTGGGGCATTTCACCACCATACTTTTCTTTGAACTCTTCCGGAAGCAGCTGGAGGGCGGTGTTCACCTGTCCCACTGCAAAGTCAAACACACAGGAGCAGAACTTCAACAAAACGTCATTGTTTCCGGGAACTGGTGTGAACTGTGTCAAAGCACTGTACCTAGATGAAGATCATAATTATCTGAGGAGTGTTAACCATTAGGAGGTATGTCTCCTCCCTCACACAGTCTACCGTCCACGTTGAATTCAAGATCTTTGCATTTAACAGAGAATGCAATAAAATTCAATGAACTTTCTACAATAAAGGCCTGAGATTCACTGAGACCAAGAAGCTACAACAGACCCCTGGAGGTTGTCTAATGCACTTTAAGTGACAGACTTTATTGGAGCTGCAGATGACTCAAACTATTGCCGTGTTGATGTCTGGTGTTTCATCACTGCTAGCCTGTGTGTAATTTTCAGTGTATTTTAGACAGAATAACACTCACAGGGAACATTAACGGAGCCGGGGATGAAGCCGTACTCCCGGAGCTCCCAGGGCTCTCTGACATCTATAACCACAGACTTCCGGCCAGCCAGGAGCTGCTTCAGCTGGTCATAACTCACATCTGTGCTCGGCGGCCCTGAAGTGAACCTGCGGAGCAGCAACTCTGCAGCTGAAAGCAAAACAAGCACGAAATATATGAACAAACATGACAGAGAGTCACGAGCTGACACCCACGTGTGCTGCAACTCAACTAAGACGCTGGATGTAAAACTCACTTTTGCAACCAGGGCGAGTCAAGCTGTCAAGGCTGGACTCAAGGCTTCGTCCTCCGGGGAGGGAAGCCCCAAGCAGGACGGTCCTGCTCCATATCAGCCGCGGGACAACCCCCGAAAACCTCCAACACCTTCTGAGAGCCATTTGTAATCAGTTACACCCTCTATCAACACTTTAAACTCTTACTTGCGCAGTATTATTGCGTCCGTCGGCTATTTCTATTATCACTGATCACGTTGACCCTGCCGACAATGACTCGCGCATGCGCAGAGGTACGGATAACCTAAAGGACAAAAATAATCTTTCCTTTAACTTCTTGTTTAAGTTAAAGTTAAATTGTTGACTTAATGCTTTAAAAAGTCAAACCAATCTCGATATAAATAACATCACCAAAGTGCCCTAAGTAGCCCAAACGATTTAACTACGGAGTTATCAAGGTTATAATGTGGTAACGTAACATAAATAATGATGCATTCACGGTCATGGGAAAGGCGGTAATGTGACAACCACACGTATGTCACCATCTGACTACTGGTGTATGAAGAGCTTTCATGATACATAATACATAAATCAGAGGCATCGATTTTCCTCTTCATCATTCAGATCTGTAAACAACAAAAATCACCCTAAGGTGTATTCATAACATCAACTGCTATAATCGTGACTGAGTCATATCTGTTTGTAGTCACAAAGACATCACAAACTACACCATCTCAATTCATGATTAGCCTTATGACCATAATAATTGAACTTGATAATTTTGTGTGGTGATGACACTCATGATTTCACATTAAATAAGCAGAATGCTGTGAGGCAGCATCACATGCAATAATAGTAAAGTTTACAGTCATAGTAGGACACGTTTACTTGATTTTCACCAGCATTCAAGATTGAAGAAGACGGTCTCTGTAGATAATATATGACAGGAAATGGATCACTCACAAGTTGCACTTATATTACAAAATTGAAAAAGATTTGAATGCCTCTGAACCTGAGACGCTCTGCCTCTTTTCGTGGGGTTTCCCATTGTAATTGAATGCAGCATTAGGCCTAACTGAGCCGCCGTAGTGCGTCACATGTTGACTGGATTTGCTAGTTGTTGCTACCGAAAGCCCTGACAAAATTTAAAAAGTCAAAGGCAAAATCGAATAATTATTTAGGGAACTGTTGTGTCGTTGTCGGCGCTCTGTATTTTGCTTTGAAATGGCGGAATATCTCCGTGTGTTGTTAGATAAAACACACACCTGTTAATGTTATATTCAGCCTAACATGCTAATGTAGCTAGCTTGTTTGCTAGCCAGGAAGAGTTAACATCCCACTGTTGTCTTCAGGTTAGTTAACATAGTCAACATAGGAGCTTAAATAAAGAGGTGAGTTCATACTGCTTTTTCCACCGAATATAAATATGGAAGAGCTCCTCATCTATTGTGTACATTTAAACGACTTGGTAAAGGCCCTCTGAACGGTCGGGGCCAATTTCAGCTTCATAACCGTGTCGTTATTATGTACTTAACCTTAATGTGATATTTTCCCCTCAATGAGCTTTCTCTTGTTTTTGCTTCGTTCTCATGTACACTGGTGTAGGCATGTCTGTCTAAGAATATGTGACTTTAAGCTGTAAGGATGCTTGAGGGTGGTGGGCTCATGTAAAATGGGTGAACAGTGTAGGCATTGCTTCAAACACGACCCACCAGTTTTATTCAAACCTATGAGCTAACATGTAATGAAGGTGTAAAGTTCAGGCCTAACATCACCAGGGAAGATACCAGGTATGTAAATATGCCTGTAAGAAGTAGACTTCAGGCAGCCATCAACTGCATGGGATTTCTAAGTAGATTTAAATCCAGTTTATGTCAATTTCAATTGAAACACAACACAAATTGAAAATACAGCTTAAACAAGGCACTGTAAACTCACAGTCAGTGATTCATTTTAAATCCACTGTGCTCAAGTACAGAGGCAACACAACAATAAAAGTGTTATTGTACGAATACTTCCTGACTGCACAAGTGTTTGTTTTCAAAATACTCTGTGCTACAGTATGTAAATTGATCAGTCAATTGCCAGTGCAAGGTTTGCTACATTCAGGCATCTTTGGTGTAACAGTTATATTGAGATAATTTGTGCAATAACACCTATGTTTGTCCTCCATCTTCCCACCCAGAGCTCCAGATGCGGCTAAAAGACCCCTTCTCTTTGAAAGCCGCCGACATGACTAAGCGGACTAATAAACCGAGGAAACCGCGAGATGAGGAGTCATCAGATGAAGTCAGTGGTAAGTCACTGAAGCAGTACATGGGCACCAAACACACTGAAGGCTGCGAGTTTTGATATGGTCCTAGTACAGTGGACAGTGAATGGGATTAATAGTTATGCTATTGACAAGTAAGGTACGTATTTATGACACACCATTATACCTTTTAAAAAATGTTCACCAAGTTCATCAAGAAATTTACAGAGTACATTCAATGGGATTTTGGGATGTTGGGATCAAGGGGGTTTTATAAATTTGACCTAGACAAGGGCATTAACCTGTACTAGTTAAGAGGAATATTCATAACTGGCAAGTTATCTTGTAGTGAATAGTATATATACCTCTTTTTTGTGAGGATGTCTCACCTTGAATAATGTGTTGTAGATGCTGTGCACATTGCCCCTCAAAAAAAAACCCCAAACCACCCAGATTCCAAAGTTGCACCTTAAAAGTGTTATTATTATAACATATTTTGTGTTTAATCAGGTTTGACTTGTCAGCATGTGAGTAAGGCAGTGGAACTGAGCTCAGTGAAGAAATCAGTGCTCTCCAGTGTGTGGTTGGTGTGCTGTGAGTGCTTAAAGGAGAGGACCATGATTGATGGAGAGCCAGCAGCATCCCATGACATCCTGGTCTGCTTAAAGTGTGGTTTCCAGGTAATAATTTCAACATTTAACACTGCAAACACAATATATAGTACACAAGAGAGAGAGGATAATGATATGGAACAAATGCATTTTGAATATAAATGTTTAAATTTATTTTGTCTAATTACTATTATTATTTGTTTAATTATTATTATCTATTATGATCATTAAGTACTTCACAATGTAACGAAAGAATGTTTGTGCTGATCTGTTAAAAAGTAATCGCATTTATTCAAGGCATTTACATTTACACAAATGTTCAGTTCAAGAGATAAATACATAAATATGGACAGAGAAATAGATTGAGAAATTGTATGTCGCCAAAGTGCTTAATATTAAGATATTATTTGTTACCCATATAGCTCTAGCTCTATCATATGAAAATTTGGCTTGAGTTGGGAATGAGCCATGGTCTTTAAACGCGGACGTTTCCCTTACAGGGCTGTAACCACTCAGGGATCCAGCACGCTGTCAAGCACCACCAAGCTTTCCGTCCAGAGTCTCACTGCATCACCATTAGCTTGAGCACGTGGAAGGCCTGGTGAGAAACCTCAGAACTGCATTCATTCTACACTGGCACACACCGCCAGTGTCTGTCAACTTGTGATAACATGCAGCAAGATGCCTCCAGTGTGTAGGCTTAGGTGTGGTGTATAAACCACATAGGTGTATTGTCAGGGAGTCTGCTTGATTTTGGCTAGCTCAATTGTCAGGACAGTTTCAGTTTGCAATAATATAATATTTTGCATCATTTTAAATAAGATAAGATAAGATAAACCTTTATTCGTCCCACATTGGGGAAATTTGCAGCAGCAAAGAACGAGAACAACAGTGCAAAGATAAGTTAAACAACAGGTGCCTATATAAGTAGGTGTATGAATATTAAATCTTTATCAGTAAACTTATATGAAATGCTTTTTGCTTTGTTGTTTATAAATGGCATTCCATTTTATCTTAGTAATTGTGTTTTCAAATACTGGTTCATTTCAACATTAGTTTCCTGGAGGTGTTTCACTTCCACAGTAACTTCAAGCCTTTCTTTATTTGTCTATGACCCCTTCTCATTGTAACAGGTGTTTTGAATGTAACGAGGAGCTCTCTACTCACTGCAACAAGAAAGCTTTGGCTCAGACCCTGGACTTTTTACAAAAGCACTCTGTCAAGGCAACATCAGGTAAGGTGTTTGGCAACATCCAGGAGATCTGATCCCCTACTGATACTGAAAAAAAAGCTTTTATTAGACATGAACACCCTCGCTGCAGTTTCACCAAGGCTGAAATCAATTCAGTTGGAGTTTCGTACAAACATTCCATTAGATTAGCAACCTTGTCTTCAGCAAAAGTTCACAGTGATTGGCCTTGAACACAGACAACTTGTAATGATAATGAGATATTAAGGTTACGTGGTAATATGTAATGTGTAATAATGCTAATGAGATGTTAATGGTACATAGTACTGTGCTATAATGTCTAGTAATGATAATCAGATATTATTGGTACATAGTAACATGTAATAATGTGCACTTATGAACCTCAAACAAGCTTAGTGTCTTGGACTCGTACGCCTCTCCACGTCTGTCTAACAGCACAATAACACCATGACTATATACAAGACTATTACAGGCTGTCTTGTTTCTAGATCCTCGACTGTTTAACAAAGTGACCTGTAACACAGGTTCAGATTTGTTGTTGCCAGTCTCACGCCTACTTACAGGAGTTGACTGCAGTACACCTGCTCCCCCTGGTGGCAGTGGTGATCTGAATCCCAATCATTCTCAGTGTAGATGCAGCCTGCATGGGTGTGTGATGCATGAGAACACTCTGTGTTACAGGCAGGACAACTACTTCTTGCTTAGGGCTCACACAGCCTGTTTTTCATGCCTACAAATAGTCATAAATTAATAGTACGTCCTCTTGGACACTAAAGAACAGTATAACTAAAAGTTAAAATATACCATATTACTTATAGACACTCCGTTGTTAGCTTATTAGGTACACTTAACTGAGCTAATGTATTTTAATGTAACAGGCCTGCAATAAGCCCTCCCTTCATGAAGGTTATAATGTTCAGTTTTTGTTCAAACTGTTTGAGGGAGGTGTAGATTAAACTGTATTCATCATCTTGGAGGATGTAGTTTGTGGTGCTGCTGAACTGTTCTGTGTTTTGTTGGCAGGTGTTTCTGTTATTTTGTCAACCCAGTTCACATGACTGAGGATAGGCTAAATAACAGAAACATCTCTCTGTATAATGCCAAACAGTTCAGATGCACCACAAACTACGTCCTCCACAAAGAGCCTGCAGTGGTGCTATGCCACTCTAGCACAGGTTGACTCAAAACTGAACATCATGACCTTCATGAGTGGAGGATTTATTGCGGAGCTATTGTAGACTTTAGACTTTTCTTTATTTGATCCCCCATAGGGGGAAATTCTCATGTTACAGCAGCAACAATAGTACAGGGAGAGTGAAAAGAAGCAATAGTAAAAGAAAAAATAGCAATAATTGTACTACAATACATTAGTTTTATCTTGGTATAATAAATATATTGCATATTACTAACATAAAGAATGTGAGTTTGAAGAGAATTTGAGTTGTGTTGCAGCAGGTTGTGTTAATACTGATACATCCTGACTGCCTACTTTCAGTCTTACATCCTCTCACCTCAGTCAGGCCACCTGAGCCCTCCTCAGGGCCGGTCAACCATATAGATATTGCCCCCCCACCACCTCCTCTCCATACTTATGCACTCATACACCTTCTGTTCCTGCCTCCCCGTACCTCCCCCTACTTTGTGCTGGCATGCTGAGAGGCCTCTTAACAGTCTGTAGCTGATCAGGGTGGTGGGCATCACCACTTTCGGTCTCACAGGCAGCGTCAGCTTAGCCCAGTTGCGAGTGGCCAGAGGCCAGCCGCCCAGGCCCAGTCAGACTGGTCCCCCATCAGTCTCTTAGCTACAACTTCAGAGTTACGGGATTGATGCTACAGCAGTCCCCCACCCTCACCCCCACCCTGCGCAACGCATGACTGCACACATTAGAGGAATTAGGCGCTTGAGCGATGCTTCCCGGCTGGGTTCCCTGAAGAACAAGAGCAGCTGCGTGGGGTTCAGCCACTGCTCTGTCGTTCTTTGTCTTTCCATCGCTATCTGTTTCTGTCCCTTGCCTCCTCTGTCGAGCTGATGTATGTCTCACCACCTCTGGGCCTGTGTGCTGCACTAGTGGGAGCCAGGGTCCTCAACAAGTCAGAGTGACTGGATCCTAACAGCTGGAGTGCACTAACTCTCAGTGGACACACTCACAGATACAAATACACAGAATATAGACAGTCATGATCAACTCAAGCAAATAGGCTATTTTCTTTCAATCTGTATTATATGTTTCCTGGCCATTATACAAGGTTTTATGTTTCAGTAATACATTGAGCTTAATCTCCATTACACAATGTATTTGTTACAAGGGAGAGCACAAGCTCTCCCCAGAGCAGAATCTGACTTTTATTTGCCAAGTACATTACATACCTGAAGAATTCTTCAAGTAAAATGTGTTTTTCTATATAGTTTTATTACTCAGCTAAACCTCGCACACAGAGCTTTAGGGACAAACAGGATCTGACAGAGTCCCAGAAATGAACAGAATGATTTAGAAATCTAGATACTGAGTTAGTTGATAAATGTACAGACCTTCAGGTAACAATGTCTATCTTTATCATACTGATCTTAGTGAACATGTTCCTTCAATATTAATTTCATGGTCACTGTTCCTTCAGACACATGGTTCCTTCAGTGTTTCTTCATCAAAATATGTAGTTTTCAAAGAGAAACTCATCCCTACCAGTTCCATGAGCCAGTTAAGCAAAGAAGACTGTGGATGGGCAATTTGTGTGTCTTTTATATGTCCATATATCTGTGGAGCTGCCCTTTAGTGGACGTGGAGTCATCCAGAGGTCCACGTTGGTGGGAAAAGATCAGCTGAACTGGACAGTCGCTGCCTACAGCTTTCCCCTTCGCCTCTTTAAATTACCTGTCACCTTTCCTGCCACATAATTGTTCCACACCGGTCGGCCAAAAGGGTATAGAAGCGGGCAGCCATTGTTGCAGCAAAATAGATGGTTGTTGTCTGTTGAGGGGCTTGTGAAATTGCATTTCAGTATGAAGGCCATGTTTTCAGAGGAAGCTGCTGTTTTTCCTATACACACTAAGCACAAAAGATCCCCAGCAAGGATTTTTTTTCAGAATCTATAATAATTTTGTACAACAGGAGCTCAGGGTAGAAAGAAAGTCGATTAACTGTGCTCTCTCACCATCAAGGCCTTCAGCTCAAGTACCAGAGTCCCAGTAAAAAGCGAATTGACCTCAGGGAGCTAGACTCCAGCTTGTAACACAGCTGCGGAGTCTTTGTGGAGCAAATTAAAATGTTGGTTCTGAATAGGCATCAGAGCTTGTTCCTCATTAGAATCTGTCAATTCTTTCTTGTTTCATGTAGTGATCACTATCAATTGCAAATTCACTATCATTATAAAGTGGTACAATACAGTGCACTTTAATTTTTGCATTTTTTATTTTGCATTATTTAATTCTTTAACTTGATCATATAGTTCTATTTTTAATTGTACTTCTGTGTCTTTACTACATTTAGACATAGTTTATCAAAACATTTTAATAAATTTAATTTCAGGGATTCCTGACATTGTTTTGATCAGGCAGAACATTTTGAAACAAATGCCATATCTGTTGTAAATGGGGTATGTCCTATCTTTCAAATCAGTTTGAAGGATATTGATAATAAACCAATACATTAATTCTTATACATTAATAAGAAAGTCCTAAATGTATATATTGAAATGTTTATGGATGTTCTCCAAAGCAGTTTTACATAGGGATTAGGTTTTTTCTGAGCCAAAAATTAATTTAGATGAGACCAGACCTGTACAGCCATCATGAAACATTATTAGGATCATTAGGTATGTTTTTCTGTCTACATCCCGCTGAGAACAAGCCAGAATTATATTAAATCAGGTCCTGACAAAATGGCTGCGTGGCATTGCAAAGCCCTATTAAAATCAAAATAATATTGGAAAACATCAAACTAAGCTATCAGTCACATCATTGAGCACATTTGCTCTCAAACTTCCCAAAAGGCATTACTTCAAAATCAAGTCTCAAACATTTGGCAAAGGTGCGCCATTCCTACGGGTCTGTGTCTCTACACACATGCACAAACACAATCACACACAACTAGCAAAGAGTCACAACAGCACATGAAAGTTGCATCAGCTGGATGATTTTCCATGTTGTTGGAAAAAATTATATTAGAATAGATATGTACTTATTTTTCATTTCACCTTTTATTGCTGTGCTTATATGACTAAACGTGTGATACTACTCACTTTTGTGGGTCAGCACCTTATAGTAATGCTGGTGTTGGTCATACTTACATTAAATGTCTTGATGTCCGCAGTATACTTCATAAAATATAAAATAAACTTCCATATAAGTTTTTTTTCTTTTGTTTTTTTTTTAGTTGAAATGACTGTGAGTGTTTCAGATTTTTAAGCTCACTAAACTTGAAATGTGTATTTCTACAGCCCACTGTACTGAAATGAGTGTTGTCATGGTGGGAATGTTATCATATGCTTAAATGAGGGATAAAACTTGTATCTAACAGAGAGTAATTTGTAAGTCATGTGTCCAGGCAAAATTTTCTGTGATTGACATCTCCATTGGATGATATGGTGTTGTCTGATTACTGCACCCTTCTTCACCTGTCTCCTGGCTCTGGTCATTGATTTTGGAAAACATATTCAGTGTAGTTTACTGTCAGTTTAGCTCAGCAGAGTCAGTAGCCAGTAAGATGCTTGTCCCCTGGTGGTGCTTTCATGGAGGTAATGAAGGGTGATTCTGTCTTTATTCCCACCACCGCACATGAAAGTAGGCCAGATAGTTGGTAGCAAAAGCTGTGTGTATATATATGTGTGTGTGTGTGTGTGCGTGTGTGTGTGTGTCTGTCTGTCTGTAAGTAACATGGCACTGGGTTCTCTTGGCCTCAGATGGCAAGGAAACAGGCTTTTCATGCCCTGCAGTCACAACAAATTAGCAAATTAATAAGACATTTGGTGTTGCCTGGCCTTCCTCCTGACTGCCTGCTCTGCATGAAGGGAGCTGGCCTCGACCCTCCACACTGCTGCACTGCAAGTGAACATGGCGGCATGAAGCCCACTGGCCATACAATTTGAAGGTCTCTCAGCCCAACTGTGAACCAGATTAGGAATGCTATGAAAAAGCCACTCAAAAAAGCTTTTTGTGGAAAATATAGTTTTCATGCTCTTGCTTTTGGCTTTATTATAATTATTATTATTATTTCAGAAAGGGACTATGAGGCTAAAAATGTCATTTTGTTAGTTATGATAAATTTGTAAATTTAAGAGAACAACAAACTTGAAAAGAATGTGTTCTGTTTATGATATTGTTTCATGGACTTGAGTTTTCATTAATGGAGTGGTGTAAGTCTTGCTTCAGCTTGCCAAAATGTCTAAACAATGCAAACACAAGCGACACAGAACATAATAAGGTTTCAGTTTCGCTTCTGTGTTTTTTTCTTTTACAAGTACTCTAGTACTGTTCTCTGCAAGTCCCATGTTTCTTTGTGTATCTCTTGTGTGAAAAAGAGCAGGGAGTGCAGGAGGTGTTGGTGTACATGCGTGCATGTGGACGATCCTGAGCACTGTGATGCTTTCTTCTACCCTGGGGAAAGGCTCCACAGTGTCACTGCTGCCCATATTCGGTGGCTGAGCAAGGAGGGCCAGGTGGTGGTGCCGAGTGCAGCACAGTCAAGCGTGGATGCAGCGCATGCTGACATTTGCCTTCGCTGACTGCTGCAGGGAGAGGAAAAATCTGCTTTTCCATATGCTTGTGCTCGTTGCAACCGTTCCCTCCACCCACTGCCTCCCCTGCCCTCTTCTGCCCCCCTCTCCCCAGTCTCAACCAGATGGCTCCCTGAACATTGTTTACCTTGGGTGACGGTCCCAGATGCAGAGTGTGTCCATCGGCATCCCCATTCCGCCCAGTTAGCTTCCTCGTTCCTCTGCTCCCTCTTAGCTGAAGTGCCAGTTGAAGCTCTCAAGTTGCATTAAATCTGTTGATTTTGTCTCCGATCACAAACACACTCATTTACACATTCTTTCTTTCTCTCTCTCTCTCAATTACTTTCTCTTTTGCTCAGTTGTTCACACTTGCATGAACACATCTCTTCACACCTTCTCAGTGTCACACCAAATCCAAAAATACAGTTTGTTTTCCTGATCGGGGCTGCAGTCTTTCCCCATCCCCACTTGTTTTCCATGCATTGTGTGTGTTGACATATGGGAGCTCCCTTATGGCTGCATATTGAAAACAGAAATAGGACTCCAGATGTTGCCAGCAAAGAGGGCCAGATGCAGTTAGCACCACTGGGTGGAGCGCCATGAAAGCACGTCGTCCAGACAAGCTGAACCTCGCCCCTTCTGGTCCCAAAGCTAAAAGACAAGCCTAGAAATGTTCCATGCCTTAAGATAAGATAAGATAAGATCAACTTTATTGATCCCGAAGGAAATTACTTTGCCAGAGTACAGTACAAAGTTGACGCAACAATACAAACATTAAATAGTACAAAGTGTAAAGGGTCCAAAGTGTGTAAAGTGTCTTAAGTGAAAAGCAGAGAAATAGTGCCTAACAAATTAAACAAAATAAGTACAGAATGTAAACAAGAAGCGGATAAAAGCAGTGTTGAACAGTTTTCACTCAAAGCAATGTAAATTCAAAGTGATATAGTGCAGCCAAGAAAAATAGAATAATTCAACAGACCTGAAAGAGACTATGTGCTGTATGTGTGTGTGCGTGGGTTCAAGTAAATGTGGTTTTTCTTCTCAAATCTGTTGAACAGAAAAGTTGTCCTTTAACCTCCATTCATTTGAGTGGAATTTGATTAAGTATAAAATGCAAATTGCCAGGCCACAAGTAAAAAGCCTGCAATTCACATTCCAGCAACTGTGACCAGGGCACTTCCACTGATGTCCTTGGCCTTAAGGAGGAAAAGCTTCCTCTGTAGCAGCCAGAAACCGGCTTACCCCCGCTGTAGGTTGAATAGCTTCAATTCACTGTTGTGCACAAGGAGTGGTAGTATAAATTAAATATGTGCTGAGACAGGGCCATTTGCGTCTTGAGGAGAAGAACCGTCAGTTAACAGTGTATGATGTTGTGATAATTATGATGGTCTGCGGTGCAAATGACTTTCCTTAGTTTGGACATAAGCAGGTTGAGGCCAGTGTCCACGCTGCCGGCCTGCTCTCTTGACTGGCTCATGTGGGTGAAGTGCTCATGGACCAAACTCTTTCTGTGTTTACCAGTGTTCAGTTGGTTTCTCTACAGCCTGTAGGCCTTAAGGCACTGCCATCATTCCCTGTAACAATTTGCTGTTAAGCGTTGGTGTATCTTATGTCGGCTTACAGCAAAGGACCTGTAGTTTCATTTACTGTACATTTTAAGGAAATTACAGCATTTTTATCAGTAAATATAATTACACTGCAATAATCTACTAATCAACATGAAAATATTCTTATTCCTTTGACTTGTAACGTTCTGTGGGCCATTTGAATTTTTTTTTCATCATGTCATGTGGCTGTTCATTTGCGATGGAGCAACTATTGCTGTACAAGCATTTCTTGTAGGTGTATACAAGGATGCTCCTACATCTGAGAGAATATTCTGTTTGCAATCTAAACATGGATTTCATTCAAAGTATAGAATGGCAAAAGTTTGCCCACATCAATATCAGTCACACCAACAAAACAAAAATGTCTTTGAGCATTAATGCGGCACAAGTTATGTAAAATGTGTAATTTAAGCATGAAGGAGAGAAAATCACGTCTCTACTCTGTATAGCTTCAGTGATCATTTTAAGGAGTTCATTGTTTATTTCTTGTGTCTTAAAGTCTTTTTGCATACCAATTCTCCCCATATATGCTAGAAACTATTCAGTACTTGTGGCTGGCTGGCTAGTCACTTATCATATAACACATGAAACACTGAACGAAGTTAAAATCCTGGGGATTATCTGGAAGGAGTAAACACCTCTCTGCCCTAATTTGCACCTTCTGGAGAAACGTGTTTTCCATTCATTGCTTCAATCTTCCTCCCTTGATTTTAAATCCTTCTGCACCGCCACCATTTTTCTTTGTTCTCCCTGAACATAGTGCTTTTGTGTTTTCACACAGAAATTTGCAGCTTCCAATTTTACATAGAAAGCATTTGAGAAACGTATTTATAATTTGATATTTGTTGATTATGGTTCTTAAAATGGGAGACTTCACAAGTGCAATAGTCTTTAGATTAATGTTACCTTTGTGAAACCTTTTAATGACCTATATTTGACATTTGTAGTAGTGTTAGCGGATTCCATGACACTGAAATTGCATTTTGCATATTCTACATTATTATATTATATATATTACTGGCGATTGTTTTTCTAACTTAATCACATTTTAGGTGTTCTCTGTAGATTTTCAGACTATACTGTAGAGACTATAGACTGATATTATGGAAGACAATGGGGATATTAGAACAGGAGTGTCTATCAGCAGATACTCTTTATTTAATTACTCTACGTAGGCTTAATGCATCCATAACTTGTTGCACATAAACCAACTGATACTGTAACTTTTTATCCTCTCCTGACCATAATGACAAGTGAGTAACAATTCAAAGTTTAGGAATCTTTTGGAGAAGCAAAAAAATGAGCAAATCAGTACTAACATGTGTCTGTAACATGTTGATGGTATTGAGCCATAATGGTGTTGGCTTTGTTGTTAGGTGCTGGCACGCCATCACCTCGCACAGCTACACTACCTACTCTAGTCTGTCCCCAGCAGGCTATCTGTATGTTACTGTTAGATTCTGACCATCTGTGCCCGAGTGTCTGTTTAAGGTTAGTTTTCAGTGGTGATCAGGAGTAACAGCTGGCTGTGGAGAGCCATCTCTCTGACTCCATCCCCCACCCCTCCCTCACTAACCAGCGGAAACTTCTACAGCTGTCATCTGCTTTCCCAAATGACCCAGCTTTCCTTCCAGCTGCCATCCCAGCACCCTGCTCCCAGCCCCAGTTTTGCTTCAAGGCTAAGCCCAATATTTTCTGTATCCTGCCGCAATCCCAATTTAAGGGAGGCTGAATTTCTCCAGCTGCGAGGCTGACTTCCACCATCAATCTCAACCAAGTTGCCAACTCAGCCACCCTCTCTACTGCTTCTTTAAGCTTGGCTGCCAAGTCTCAGTACCAAAAATAACCTCAAAGTAAAAGTCAAATTAGGATTTAGAAATCTTTTGTCAGAGACCACCCACACCCAGTATCCCCAACATGTATCTGCTCTTCTAGGCGTGCACTTGAATCATTTAACATATACACATTGTTTTTGACGTTCTACTACTGTGCATTACTGAGCTGTTTTCTGTTTCTGTGCTCCAGCAGGATCACCCAAGATCAGCAAGCTGCAAGAGGAATCATCCGAGTATACTGACCCGCCCAAAGGCAAGAGTCCAGCCATCAACAGCACCTTGGTCCCTGTTAAAGGCATAAATAACCTTGGTAACACCTGCTTCTTCAATGCTGTTATGCAGGTTTGTATGAGTATTCTTCAAGCATAGATATTTTTTGTGTATGTGTGTGTGTACTGTTAAGGCAGAAACCAAGCTATTAGATAAAGGTGACAGAAAACAGGCTCAACATTTATGGTTTTTGGTTTTATGGTTTCTGTCATTCATTGTGAAATATGGTGCTGCAATAGTACATTGTTTAGTCAAATAAATTCCTTTGGAAATAACAGAAGTAGATTTGATTACAGGTATCCCGAAGTGCTGCCTCTTAAGATTCTGGCCCATTGTGAACCAGATTATGGTGTTAAATGACTGTGAATGTAAACAGGCAAGGTCTTTAAGTCGTTTTGAAGTATATTCAATGCAGCAGACGCAGTGCCGCTTGGACGCTTTCACCTGCCCATACACGAGTGGCGCTCAGTGCAGAACATGTTCACTATACAACATAGCCATACAGCCTCCCCAGTCTTTCTCCGCTCGTGTCATGGTGACTGCAAACTGACATGCCTCTTCAACAATGAAGCTGTTTTTTTTCCGCCATTTTGTTAATCACCCTCAGGGCCTTCCCTGTTGATTGAAATTTGAGTGAGCGCGCTTTACATGCTCTTCCCTCCCTCTCCCTGTCTGTTGGTATTGTCTCCTTGAAAATTGCAATCTTTCTGGCAAAAACACATAATTGTCAGAGGATGAGCTGTGTGTGTATTCACAATGCCAGCTCCATTGTGTGTTTTCCATAGCAACTGTCTTCTTTGCCAGGATGTGACAAAACAAATATCTCTTGAAAGGAAACGAAAAGATGTTTCTCTAACATGAAGGGACAATGACGGCTTCAGGCTATCTCCTCACCAAGGATCTCCTCCACATTTCAAACTCACAGATCATAGATATATTTGATAGCCTCTTTCAGAATAATGAACTCACCACAAGTTTCCTAAATCCCACTAAAATTGAGATAACATTTCACAAGGGGACATTGGCCACATTTAGTTTGCCACAAGTTAAGTGTAGACACAGTTTCATATCTTTGAAGGATTATAACTTTTCTTGTGGTTGTATTTTCTTGTCCACAGAATTGTTGTTGGGTCTTTCATTCGATTAATAGTAAAATCAGGGCGCATGATCATGTTGAGGATCCACTGATTTTGCAAATAGTATTCACCAGCTTTTTGTGGATCTTATGTCATACCTGACAATACTTTTACCCATTGCCATTCAATGCTGGGATACAATAAAATGGCTAAATGGACACAGTCTTAAAGTAATTCTCTTGTTCCCACAGAACCTGTCTCAGACTCATATGCTCATCGACCTCATCCAGGAAGTGAAGGAGAAAGGGTACAAACTGAAGATCTGCCCCTCTGAGACAAATCTGGTATAGTCCGCTGTCCATCTCTTGTAAAAGAAATAGAATGAACAAATACAAATTATTTTACATTGAAATTATCGTCTTAACGCTGTACATATCTGTATATGTCTGACTCATTGCTCCCTGTTCTACCTGTTGGATTCATCAGTTGTAATTAATTAATTGAAAATTGATTATACATAAATGTTGGTCCTGGTGTTTTTCAGCCGAACTGTAAATCTCTAATTGTATTAGGAAGTAATTTTATAACTTTTTTAATTAATATTTGAGAAAAGTTCAAAGAGAATTAATTTTCTTCTCATTGTACATTGGATCTTATTTAGTAAATTACATACTAATTAATCCCTTAACCCTTAAAGTAAATGAATAAAATCAACTCTGAGTCGAGCTTAACTGTCAAAATATACATAAAACTTGTATTGGCAGACAAACGTGTAGCTGCCTGGATCCTATTTGTCTGAATGTCTTTTGAAACTTGGAAATAAATGTGTTATTTTTCTTTGGTGTCTTTATATTCCAGAATCCACTAACGGTAACGCTCCACAGTCCTGAACCCCTGACTGCGGCCATGTTTCTTTTCCTCCAGAGCATGAAAGAACCAGGGAAAAGTCCGCTCAATCCCAAGGTCCTCTTCAACCAGCTCTGCCAGAAGTAAGGCGCTATTCCTCATATCACTTGCCATAAAATCACCCATGATGACACATTAGCTTGAGACTCTATGCCTATGCTTCTGACTGTATACAAATATTTTATCCCAGGGTCAGTGAATTTATCAGACTGTGCCCTAATTGTTAGTGTTGCAGTTCTCCATCATCACAGCAGCAGTTTACAACACAACAGCCACAGCTTTCAGCTGTGTTCATTCCCTCATTGTGGTGGGGACCACTTTAACCAGCCAGACCCAGGTAGCACCTGGTCCCAGCTGAATGCCTTTCACACACTCAAAGCTCAACATACACAACACACACCAAATGCACTGTACCTTTGTTAAATGTGTAGCAGCAGCTAGTTATTTGTAGCTCTTTCTGCTACTTGCCACACTGCTGTGCCACCTGTGTCATATTTGATCCAGAGCAAGGTCCATCAGCCCTACATTTGTGAACTGAACAGTTCTTTTGTTCTCTTTCATGAACAGTGTGAATGTTTGGTTGGCTGGGTTCTTGTTTGAGCATAGTACACTGCTGGTTGGGTCCACCCTGTACGTGTGTATGTGATTGGGGGGGTCTCATGCTGTTTAGCAGTGCAGGTGGGTGACTAGGGCATTTGATGCAGGATGACTGGATACATCTCTGGTGTGGCTTTGACAGTTATTCTGGTGCCTAGCTTTCATCAGAAAGGCCTCCGTGTGTTTGTGTGTGTGTATGTGGGCTGCCACCTCACCTGGTACCACCTCAGCCTGCAACATACATGCAGGCAATTGTGCATTCAGACAGCAAGCATTGCACACACCTTCATGCACTCATATGTGTCTAATTTCAAGTAGGGCTAATCTGTTCCACTGACATGCATTTGAATAGAGAGATATCACTTTAAGCCTCAGCACCCATTACCCATATGGTAGACTTATACCACAAGTGAACTTTTATTAAGGCCAGTATGTAATTGTTTTGTACATCCATGCAATAAATACAATACAATACAAATATGCATCCACTTGCATTGGTTTCAACCCCACAAAAGAGAAGGAAACAACAAAAATGTGTGTAAGATTTAAAGATTTCAAACTTAAAAGTACAGCCCTCTCAAAAAATCTGGAGCAGTTCCTATTAAAACATAGTTAACGTATATATTGACAAAGAAATCAGCAACAATTCTGATAAGAACAAATACAGTGACGGAGCCAAAAAGTTGCAAGTTTCTAAGCATAAATCTGGGTGATAAAATTCTCTGAGGATCTTTTGCCAGGACTGCAAAAGCAGTGGCTTTTCTTCTGTGTGACCTTGTAGAATTTCCTCCTGATTCCAAGTAGTGGTACCGAGTGCCAAGAATGAAAAGATACCAGCAGGTAACAAATTCACCAAACTTGCTGCATACCACAAAGTCTACATCAGGGATTTGGGGATTTCTTGGCTCTCTGGCAGAGTTTCTGGTTTAGAAGAACTTTTTCAAATTTGCTGTATGCAAATACCATCCCAGTTTCCCGAATGTAAAGATTTGCTGCTTTTCTCTGATTTATGTTATCATCTTTTTGTCTGGCAATACATCATTTTAGGCTCTGCATACTTCTGATTCTTCACAACTTTCTTACATGTTATACACTACATATTTAATCAGTTAATGGTGTCATATAGGTATTATATTTATAGATATTTGTGTACTTGCTAACACAAATGCTTACCCAGACGAAGAAACAAGAGAAAAGCGTCTTCTCCTGCGTGATTTCGCTTCATCTCCACCAGCCTGTGAAGCGCAGATACAGTACAGTAGCAGAGATGCTGAAGCTTGTTGTAGAGGTTAGAGAGTTAGGGAACATTAGCTTGCAGTTTACTACATATAGCCGGTGGCTGGACTGAATGTACGATGTGGAAGTTACACTGGAATTTGTCATTTTTTAATGTGCCAGATTTCACAAAACTGGAGTGACAATTGTGATGGAAGTTTCTGGAGCTTCAGAGCTCAGACTTCTCCCCTGTAGTTTGGGATCATTGAAAAGTCACTAAAGTTCATTAATATATGAATGATATGAAAACATGCTGATTTGTTTTTCTGCATGAATAATTGTTTTAAAAAAGACCATTTGTTTAAGGTATTACACATGACCTGATAATCCAATCTGAGCATCAACCCCACCGACACGCTTAAACAATGCATGACAGTGACAGGGGACCACCTTGTGGGTGATGGACAGACACAAACCAGCTGCAGTTGCTGATGAGGCTACACTTGTGCTGGTTCCAGCAGCTGCTTATCTTAGCGCAAAGACTGGAAACAGGGGGAAACAGCTAGCCTGGCTCTATATAAAGCTGCAATGACTTCCTGTAGGCTCCACTGGTTTCTTAGAAAGTTGATGGTAATGATACCTGGTCTGATTGACAGGCTCTTTTCATTTTGTCTGACTGCTCAGCTGTTCCTTAGAGGATATCTGGCCATGAATGGCGTCAAACTACCAGCAGTACAGTAGTGAAATTCTGTATCACATTGTGCGTGGATTCAGCTGCCTGTCCTGTTTCCTTAAACAAACTAGCTGCAGTTTGTCTATTCTGGTGCTTAAAAACCAAGATGGCGAGGGCCATGAAAACAATATGGCGACGCCTGTACAGCAGGACTCAAGGCCTCAAAGTGGCGGTCCACAAACCAAGCCCTGAGTCCAGATAAAAATTCATACTTGAAATGTAAATACGAAGATGGAATGATGCAGGCGGCACACAAACAGAGGCGGCGCTACGGAAACGAGTCAAGCTTGGCTTCCCCTATACCCGATCTTGCACGCCGAGTGAATCTGACAGCGGGGGGAACACCCTGCAGAAACTCGGCGGCTCAACTCGAGGCCTCTGTTGGTGAGGGACACCCGCTGCATCATCCCATCTAAGGGAGGGGGGTCGACTCCAACTCAGTGGGTTTGATCTTTTCAAGGTCTATATACAAACTTCCGTATGACAACTGGTGACATCATCTGTGACATCATCTGTGAGGTCACTATTCCAACCAACTGTGAGGTCACTATTCCAACTGTCATTAGAATCAGAATTGGAATCAGAATCAGAATTCCATTAATAATCCTCAGGGGGGGATTGCTTTTTGTTACACACAGCTCCAAAAGAATAAGAATAAACTTCAAACACACACAAAAAAAATCACCTGTGAAGTAACAGAAGAGGCTAAAGCCTTAACACAACAACAGACTAGGGCTGTACTGGAAATGGCCTACTAGACTGGCAGTTTGTATTGAATAGGACAAAATGTAGTTTGTCTTATACAGTTTGCAAACAAAAGCAAACTCTGGGACCAGTCTACTAAGCCATGTAAGGTTTGACTTACTTCTCCTGAGCAGTCCACTTAAAGCTGTTACTGAGGGAATTTCAGGCCAGAAATCTGTGGTTCAGCTGCAGGACATTCACTTCTGTCAGATTTACAAGGACAATTTAAGTGCTTGTTCCCACTTTGGTCGACCTGCTTTCTTGGCCGCTAGCCTGTTAGCTTACCAGTGGAATTTCCCATAAAAAGATGCTGTAAAATCATGGCTAAATCTTACTAGTGATTTAACAGTTCTGAGGACGCTATGGTTTATCAAATGGTCATAATTTCAGGTGCTTTTTCATTGTCCAGGGTTTGGATTGACGTGGGAGAGCTGGGGATTCATAGCGCTTTCAAGGCCTTATTCACTTAAATGCTCTTCCCTCTAGCATTCACAGTGTACATGATTGCAGTAGCCTTCTGAATTAGCCAGAGTGCTAACTTCCTTCTCTAGTAGACTCCTCCACACAGCAACTCATCTACATTCAGTTAGGTCCAAAGCTTTAAGCTGAAAGGACAGGGTCAAGAACTTCTCCTGTTTACTGGGACATTTTTCTCCATTTTAATGACCTTTTTGATGGCTGTGCTCTCTGAATACAGCCTGTCATCCTCACCTGTCACTGCAAGCTCTTGTCAGTCAAAGAGGTTTGGGTCTGCCCTTGGCCTGTGTGGACTGAGAGCGCTTTTCCATTTCTTTTCTCATGTGTTTGTGTTGGCAGGCAGGTTAATAAGGCTATCTGGCTAAGATCAGGGCCAGTTTGAGTGTTTACATGCAATAATGGAGCCCTATTGAGCCCAGTTGTGTGTGTGTGTGTGTGTGTGTGTGTGTGTGTTTCCACACATGTGTGCACATATACATTTGACCTCAACCAGCTGAGCGCTCCACAGCCGGCCTCTTCCTCCTCCTCCTGTCTGGTCTAGGCTTGGACCAGAGCCAAGCTGTGTGGGTTGGATGGTCAGCACCACTCTCTATCTGGTGCCTGCTAGTACTCAAACCTTGTCTGACTACAAAGCTAGTCAGTGGTGGCACGGCAGAGGAAAATAACATAAAATTAAAGACTCCTGGAGTTTAAGGTCACTCAGGGACAGTGTTTTTTTCATACCGTCTGTCTTCTGATATTGTCAATCTAAAGCATTATAAAGTACTATTTACTGAGAATGTTACTAGTTATTATTTTTATTGGACTTTGGGATGTACTCTTTATACATGTCTAATGCATAAGCCTCACAGAGGCATTTGTCTGCACCTGCTTCTTTCAAGGACTGATTAAATTTTCAGGACAGCCACTGGAAACTTTCTTGTAACGTAGAAATGAAAAGGATGCTGGCTCTCTTCTCTATCCATGTGCTGTGTATAAATGTCTACATACCCACATCTTTCAAATGCTGTTCATAAGCCTTTATGAGAGATGCCTTACATCGCTGATAGAAATAGCAGTGGACAACAATGGATTCCATCTAGTGTTGCGGCATCCAGGACTTACACACACACACACACACATATCTACATTTATACACAGAGGCAGAACTCGCATACAGATCTGCTCAGACCTCTTTCAGGTTGAAGAAAAGAAACAGATAGCTGGTTAAAGAAATAAGGCTTGTGTACATATGCTATGCCGAGAACCGCAGGGATTCTAACTTTACCATCTGCTAATTAAAGTCCATCCCAATCTTGGTCTATCTATGAATGTTAGGAAATCTGCATAAAGGATGTTGATGCCTCCTTTATTCTCAAAATAGGAAAAATAAAACCTGTGCAAGTGAACACAGGTTGAAAACAAATTGTTTTCAAAGAAGCTGACCATGAAGCATTGCTTAAGGCTGGTATTGAGTGGTCTGCTATTCGTAACACTGCTAGTGTTGTCTAGTAAATAATGTGCATAAAAAAAAAAATTCATATTGATTTTGTGTCTCAGTCTTTCAAAAGCCCATCTTATGATGTTGTAATTAGAGGAGAACACAGGAAAATGTGTACAAAAATATCCACAGTAAAACATAAAAGCCTAATGAAAAGATTTTGACGTGGATGTATGAAAGACATAGATCCCCTACTAATAAGATGAAAACATTATTATTTTTGTTGCACAGTATGGCGATATGTCAGTGATCTGCTGTCTGTATGCAGACCATACATTTTGATAATCAAAATCAGTGTGTATTTATATATGACTGGCTTACAGACATTTGAATATACCCATTTCTCATGATATAACATGCATATGCATTTTTTAAAATCCCTTTTGTATTTGTAATCTACCAATATATTAATCTATATTTTCTTGATGAACACAGTGTCATTGTCATCTACTGGCTTTGAATTTCTGCTAGAGCCTCCAGTTGTAATTTAACCTGCATTTTCACTCTGCATTCACAAAAACCTTGGTAGTCTGGGTGAGAGGTAGGAGTTTTTTATTGTTTTATTGTTGGTAAAGATAAATGGCACATTCAACCAAATCAGTGCAAGACATGTAGGTGGCACCAAAACAAAAGTCAGGTGTGTATATTGCTTTTATTTTGTTCAGCCCACAATATTTGTGCAATTTTTTTATGATCATATTGTATTTTATTGACTCATTTCTATTCTTCATGGCTGTGTGTGAGTAAATGCTGGATGAGTGCATTGTGTTGCGCAAACATGTGTGTGTTTGGGGGGGGGGGGGGGGCTTGTGTGGCCTTGTGTCTGGTACTAACTCATCCGGCTATTAATTGTGTTAGCACCGCAGCTGTTTGCATTGGCCAGATTGAGAGCAGCGCTACAGGGCCCTTCTGCTTCTCTCCACTGGGATGAGCTTCCAGACCTCCTCATTCCCACTGATCCCAACCAAGCTTTTCATTTTTTTTCTCCATACTGCTCTGCGTCTGTCTCTCACTCTTTTTCTGTCTCACGCATTTCCTTCTCAGTTTTGCTTCATGTTTCTCTCCCTGTGTCTCTCTCTTGGGAGCTTGACATATACTAGTCAGTGGAACAAGAGTGGGACATTCCTTCACATGCTGTTGTTTTTAGGGCTGGAGAGTAAATGACATATGTGCTCTTTACCATCCTCACCCCTCCACCCACCCTTCCCTGTGCGTTTGCACAAAAAGGGTATAAGAGGCAGAGATTGTGTCTGTGAATAAGGGGGGGGGGTGACTTTAGGCTCCTCCAGACCTCCTGGCTATGACCTGTGTTGAGGGCAGGTGGTTGGCCATCTCTCCCCCAACCAAGGACATCCATTCTCGGGCCACATGTTAGCCTGTCTCAGAGGGATGATTCATTTTGTGAATTTTTCCATAAGCAGGATTGTGAATGGAATTAAGGATTGAATAAAAAACACTGCGGCCAGATTGTGTCCACACTAGAATAATAAAACACACAAATAGCTGTGAATAGTATTATTATTATTACTGTTTATACGTATCAATAAATCATTATCAGATTGCTACCAGCCATCTGATTTGTCAAAGAATTGTTGGCAGTAATTCTCTTTTAAAATACCAGGAGAATACAACACTGGTCTCTGTTAATACTACACCTTAAGGATCTGAAGATCTCTTGTGTAAACCATTAAGTACCAGTAAAAGGCCTCTACAGTACTATTAAAGGAGTTCCTCTGCCACCTCACCTCCCCACCCTCCAAACATCCTCAACATTTGACTGATGGCTTCTCAAACCAGTGACGTGGCCTCTCGGTGTGTGTTGCCCCTGTCAGACCAACCTGTCCTGTAGTTATGTGGCTGGCTCGGCCCAACAGGTTGCAGTGGATCCAGCCTTGGCTGCCCATCTGCCCCTGGCATCTGTCCTCACATCTGCTTCACCGTGAACGGCCAGGGGACGAACCCAAGGAGAGGCTCCCCTCTATCCGCTGTAGCATTAACGTCCAGGATGGACTTACCAACAAAATGCTCAGCAAAATGTCAAGCTGATAAATTCACTGCCAGCACTGTAGGGCTGTGGTTTGACTACCCAATTTCTTTATTATCGTTGCACTGTACAGAGCACTTTGACCTTGTAACAGACCTCTGTATTCTCCAGGGCTAATCCAATAGAACAAGATCGTGGCTATTCATCCAAATTGGCTCCCTGCCAACATGAATAGTGACGTAAAAACTATGGAATGATTTGAAATTACAGAACTGTATTAGGACAGGATTTAATGTATAAATTGAATGATTAAAAAAATGTGAAGTCATAATATGCTTAATTATCTTCTCTTATATTTCATGCCGTCATGCATATTTATGAAAATAACAGACTGGCCAGCACATATGAATGATTGTAGTTAGACTGTTACGAGATCTGTAGTGTAATTTTTTTTCAGTGTTCTAAGCTGATTACATTTCATCACAAGCCACATGAATGATTTTTTTTTGTTTTGTTTGTTTCTCCTGCTAACGCTCCATCAGAAATCCCAGAATACAAGGCTAAAAGATTGAATGTCTGGAAAGCAAGTTTCAACTCTGAAGACACAGATTTGTAGCATTAAAAACATTATACTGAAAATGCGAACATTGTAAGACATTATTTCAGATATCCATATCTTATTTTGAAATGTTTGGTTTTGCAACTTAAAAATGGGATTCAAAGTTTAAGCTTTCAAAACTTTGGCTTTTCAAATCACAGTTTTAATGTTTTCATATGTGCCAGTAATATAACCTCATACAATGGCAGCAAGGATTTTACAGATACAATAGTGAAAAGGCCTTGAAAAGGGGTAATAATAGTTTTCACCTTTTTGTTTTTTTTTTCTCTCAGTAGATTTTCAGTAAAGTGTTTTTCTTCTTCTTGACTTGGTAATGTGTGGGTTTGATTCTGTGTACACAGGGTTGACTGAAAGTCTTCAAAGTTTGGAAAATGCTTAAGTTTAACCGTAATGTTTTCAAGGTTAAGAATATGCTTGAATTCGATGGTACTCCTTGAAAAATGCTTGATATACAACATAATCCGGTGTTTCAACTCACTCATGTAATCCAAAAATAATAATATTTGAAATGAACCAATGCCATCAACCTATTTGTTTGTTGTCTCCTGGCATCTCTTACCAGATAATGTTCATGGTCAAAGCATATAATCAAAGTTGGTATGAACCGGTGGTAAAATAAACAAAGTGACACATTGATTGCTGTGGGTGTAAAGGAATTCTGTAAACTTTATTTTTTGCAATTGCTTTTCGAGGAACAGTTTAAATGTGAAGATAAAGGCTTCGAGAGTCCCTTGAAAGTGCTTGAGAAGTGCTTTAATTTTACTCTAAAAAAGCTGCACGAATCCTCTGTACAAGCAATTGAGCTTTTTTTCTTTGAGTTTGATTCACTCCTACCTTAGTGTTGTGGGTCTATATTGTACAAATTTTGTTAAATGAATGTAAGGCTAACATTTCTTAGATTCTGTGTCAATTGATCACAGTCCTTTTTCAACCAAATCCTGTCTCTCACCTTCTTTTCATACGATTCTGCCTCTCTGTTGTTCTTGACTTTCATCTGTATTTTTTTCATTTTTCATTTTTCAGGGCTCCGCGCTTCAAGGGCTACCAGCAACAAGACAGTCAGGAGCTTCTGCACTACCTACTGGACTCCATACGAGTAGAAGAAACTAAAGTGAGCTGACACTACATATATATATTTATATATATGTCTATGTCTACATACTTTTTCCAAGATCAGATATATTTGTTGGAGAGCGTCTACCATGATCTTTTGTCAGATTTGCTCAAGTTAAACTTTTAATGACTGAAAGATCCTTCAAGTCTGCATAAAGTACTCCTTGTGCCTCTGAGGCTTGTTTAAAATGGATTTTGAATATTTGGTAGAAGAAAATGTCCAAAGTTGAGGACATGTGCTTAGTTAGGTTATAACAACATACATATATTACTGTAAAATACAATACACTACTTTAGCATGCTAGTGTGCTAAACTAGCGTGGTGAACACGATTAACATTTTGCCTGCTAAATATTATCATGTTTGCATTATCACTGTGAACATTTTAGCATGCTTACATTAGCATTTAGCTCAAAGCACTGCTGTGCCAAAGTAGCTTGCATGGCTGAAGACTCTAATTTTTATATTTTTAAATGTTTACTTTGATTGCAGTACGGTCCATTTCAACAAAAATGAATTAAGCAGTTACGTTGGTAGGTCGCTTATAGATTCAATGCTAATATCTGGAGAAAGAAAATCAGTAAGTTGGTAGCTTCTCCAACACACCTAATTCAAATGATCAGCTTGTCACCAAGCTGGGAAACATCTAAAAGATGCAGGGCAGTGTCCCTCCAGGACCAGATATGAGAGACCCTGTTGTTTATGTGTGGCTGTGTGTACTCATAACCCATCTTCTTGCTTGGCTAGCCATTTTTTGTGTTTTAACCTTGTGGTGCCATGTTTTTGGCAAGTCTGGAGAACCCCCAACCCCTACTCCTTTGCAGGGCAATTAGGAGACCCCACAGCCGCCCTTTGCAGGGCTGAGCTGCCCCCCGTTGCCCTACCAGTGGCTACATGAACCAAGGAGGAGAAGTCGACGGGTGTGTTTAGTGGTCAGCCGCAGGCTGGGCTCTCCTGCTTTCATTCAAACTTGTGAACACTGACAGTTGTGCCACTTAGGGGACTTGCAAGTGGCACGGCCGGCATCATTGTGTGATCTTGGGAAACCCACAGCTGCTGAATGCGCTCCAGGGCCGTCCCATTGTGCTTTAGGGTCACCCATGGCCCCCTCCTACACACACAGACACACTCATCAGCCCATCTTCCAATCCAATCAAGGATGTAAAGAGGGAGGGGGTACAGCCCCCTCTATTCATTCACTCAAAAAATTCATTTATACAGCCAAGCCCTCTGAGATACAGTGGCTTTGCAGTCTAGAGTACTGAATATCTTTTAAATGAATGCAAACATTAAATCAGTTACTAACTAGTCTGATAAAGATGAAATGCTTTTATTGTCGGTTTAGTTCCTTCAAACTCAGTGCAAACATGAGACAAACATTTTCCTCCCATTCATCTTTACCTAATGAGCCCGATTAAACCCATTTATTCTGAACTCATAAGTATTTATGAGTAACTTATAAATACTGGACAAATAATATACACACTCTGTCCTCTGTGTGTGTGTGTGTGTGTGCACGTGTGTGTATGAGAGGGAAACTGGTATTTTTGCAGTGGGTGTCACTGCCTCTCAACCTTTTAGAGGCCCTAAGTGTTTGTGTTGATTGGCCATTAGTATCAGAGATCTAAATATGCTAATTTGGCCCCAGTCAATTATCACCAATTAGCTGAGACAGTAGGTATTACCCTCTCAGGGCATGGACTGTCCTTCTTCACCCTGTCTTCATTTTAGTTTCCACCCCTACACCCTTGTACCAGCAACCCTATCCACCCCACACTAACCCCCCCCCCCACTCACAGCCCATCCTGTGTGGGACAGCGTGCACTATTACATTGCGCAGAGAGAGAGGGAGGGTGGGGGTTGCTGGTAATTAATTAGTAGGAGAGCTCCAGCCTGGTTTGACTGTGCTGACTGAGTGGGGTGCAGCCTGGACATGCTGGGATTAACAGGACTTTTTGACCTAAATAGCCAGTCCAGTGTGTGGGTCCCAGGACAATGGGGGCTGACTGGTCTCGACTGCAGACACGGACCATGGCCAATTATCTATTGATTGGTGCTTTACTGTGGCTGTGCCTCTTCACAGCTCTCTCACCAACACACTCACTGACCATGTCACCTTCAATAAGAGGGCTCCGTGAAGAACTTATACACACACACAAACACGCACAGTTAATTAAGAGATTTACATGGTAACGTTTTTAGACAAGCACAATAATTATTTTACACTAATGATGCTTATAATAGATATACCTGTCAAACTGAGCTGTAGGCTAGATTTTGATATTTCACTAATGGATGAGATGGAGAGAATTCAAGAAAAAAATCCCAGAGTGAATTTTATTTTAATTTACGGGTTTATTTTGCATCTAGGAATATCACTTTAAATCTGCATTGCCGTATATTTTGTGTTTGCCGTTTTCAGAGGGTGAAAGCGGGAATTCTGAGGGCTTTCAACAATCCCACAGAGAAGACAGCGGATGAGGACACCAAACGTCAAGTCAAAGGTTCGCTGCAGTAGATAGATGGCCTGGATCAATAGTCCCATCTTGTGGCTCTTAATGGAAATGCAGCTCAGTTACTAATCAGGCAAAGAGAAGTTTGGTGGAAGACGGAGACCATATAGTCGTAGTTCATTAAATATACCTTTACTGTTAACTGCTAATTTTTTTTAATTCATATTATCAGCAAAATCAGCGGTATATGTTCTAATTAATACAATTAATTAATACAATTAGTTTTTATCTTTTAGTGGAGATATAACAGCGACCAGAATGATTTAGTGGTGTAAACTGCCAGATTATTCATTACATGACTGACCTGTGTAATCAATTAAAAATTATGTCTCTCTTTCCCACCAGCATACGGGAAGGAAGGTGTGAAGATGAACTTTGTTGACCGCATCTTTGTAGGCGAGCTGACCAACACAATTATGTGTGAAGAGTGTGAGCATGTAAGTGTATGTGGGTGAATTATAGCAATGCCAGTCAGGCATAGCTTAATGTGTTGCCTTCAGTGTAACACATATGAAGCACAACAGCATCGACAAATTCACACTTTCCTCACCCAAACCTTGTATTTAGTCAGCAGTTGCATCTGAATAAATTTGCAACCCTGTTAGACTTTGTTGTAAAATCTTTCCCACCTTTTGTAATATTTAATTTATGCTACTGCTTTAAACAGTTGCTGCAGGAAGCACAATAGATTGCCAGGCAATTTCTTACAACACTTACATTCTCCTTCAGTCCTTAATTAGCAGATATTTGTCTCTGGCCTGAAGCAAAGCTAACCAACATTAAGCTGCCTTTGCTTTTCTAGCTGTTACATTCAGAGATGATTTTTCTCTTTGATACCTACAACCAAAGCAGGATGATGTACTGAAAAAATAATTCATCAGAAACGGATATCGACAAGACAAAAAAAAACAAAAACAAAAAAGCCCTTCAAGGACCAGCTCAAACACAAAGAGCAGGCATTTACAATAAAGAGTAGGAGCTCAGAGATGTTAACAAAGACGGTGGCACTATGAAAAATAAAGGATAACATCTCTGAGCTTTGGCGGTAGAAAGCACCAGGTGTGAAGCTGAAGAGGAAAGTATGGAGGAAAAAGTCAGACTTCCCTCTCCCTTCCCTTCTTCTCCTCTCAAATCTGCAGCAGACATTTATTGTAAACAACGGGCTATGATTTTGATTATTAACGAAGGTGATGAAAATATATGCTGACACTGGCTTGCGTGCGATTTCTGTTTTAGATATCCACAGTGAAGGAGGCTTTCATAGACATCTCTTTACCCATCATAGAGGAGAGGGTGAGCTGCTAACAATTGTTTATACAAAAATGTGATTGGTGGCGTTACCACGCTATGCTGTTTATAGTCCCACTTAGAATTGATGATGCTTTATTTATTGTGCTCAGATATCAAAACCATCCAACCCTGGTAGGCTGGGGAAGGGCAGCCGGGAGCAGGACACCCATGTGTCTCACAATGAGCAGGTTCTTTCTGCAGCTCACTCCGTCAACCGAAACACCAGAAAGCTGAGCGGACAGGTAGGAGTGTGCATCTAAGCTATCTGATGGTTAAGAAGTTGCTTGTGAGTCCTGCATGTTTGAAATGTGCTTCTCTTTATTGGTAATATTCACGCTTCTCATAAAGTATTTGTCAGGTTTGTTCATTTCTGTATTACGCCAGTGTGTTTTTCCCTTAAGTGTGTGCAAGCGATGCACACACACATTTTTGTAATGCCTCTGGCAAATGTTTCCAAATATCTTTTTTTTTCTCCTCTTGTGTGTGATTTTGAAAGAAGACTGAGCCTGACCCTGATTCTACAAAGGGAAATTGTCTTTTTAACTCCACCAATAGGAATACAAACCAATTAAACACCACCAAACATGGTGTAATGGTGGATAAACTAACAGCTGATCCTTTCCAAATGGGTAAATATCACTACATATTCAAGAGATTTGCTTCTCGCCATCTAAAGTATATCACATTCATTTCACTCCCTGTTTCCATGTTGACTCTCTTCAATTTACATTTTACATTTTACAAATTTACCGACACAATATTTGGCATCTGGCACACCAGATGAAGCAACACAGGATATTTATATGATTTAGAAGTTGGAAGATTATTGACTGGAATGAATCCCCAAGCTGTCTTGCTGTAACTTTGAGTTGTATGAGAAGTTTACCCATTTCAGTAACATTTTCCAGCCATCCTTACAACAGCAGTCAAATGAACTGTTTTAATATAATCTCTTTAATCAAGACACCGCGTTTAAAACATCCCTCCTAGTCTTTTGTGAAAATGTCAAACCTACGAATGCTGGAATAAGAATTTCGTATATTCACATTTGAGCTGTGCAAAAAGTAATTACAGGACTCTGGATGTTGGCAGTTAGCCAGAGCAACTGTTATGGAAATATTAATTAAGATCCTTTTTAACTATGACAGCAACATGTGCAATAAGCAGAGTCTGCTTCTCTGAGAGGGGCTCATGTATCTGTTCTTCTTTGCCCAAGAAGCAGCAGATTAGGAGGTCTTCAAGCTCTGTGGAGGAGAAGGGAGCAGGCTGCAGTGTGGAGCGGCCAGAAGAGGAGGGGGTAGCTGGTGGATCAGCCCGTGGTGTCTCAGTTTGCAAGATGGCCGCTGCCGGCAGCCTATCAGATGGCAGTGAAAGAGACTCGGGTGCGCAGGACAGCAGTAATGACGCAGACAGTGAGGCCTCAGAGAGCGAGTGGGCCCCACGCACCTCCTCCTCCAGCCACAGCCACGGGCACATGTCCACCCCATCGTCCACCTCCACCCTCACTCCATCTCCTACGCCTATCTCTGCCTCCTCCCCCTCGTCGTCATCTTCCGCGAGGCAGGGTGGCGCTGTAGAGCAGCTAGTTAGTGCAGTGTCCAAAGTCAACCTCGGGTTCACGACTGGGGACTGCTCTCCATCTACACACTGTTCTCCAGAGGAGCAGGGAGACACGCAGTCACGAGATAACCTGCACCACCAACACCATCAGGGGGCCTTCCAGGCTCTGTCCCACAGTTACATACCCAGCTCCAAGGAGTGCTCCATCCAGTCCTGCCTCCATCAGTTCACCTCTGTGGAGCTGCTGATGGGCAACAACAAGCTGCTGTGTGAGAGCTGCACTGAGCGGAGGCAGAAACAGCTGCGCAAGAGCAGCTCATCAGGTAAGACAAAACATCTGGAACGACAAAGTGCTCTGAGGTTGAGCACTCAGTCTGCATCTTACCTACCTGCAAATAATTGATATGGTGCCGTTTAATTACAGAATTATTCTGAATTATTGCCAGATTACCGTACATCTGATCATTACATCACCCTTGAAGTGATTCTCCACCCAGATCCATCTTTTGACTATGGAACTGTCGTCCCATTTAGGCCTGAGTGTTGGCTTTAAAAAGTTTTGTAGTTTCCTCTTTCATGGAGTATTCTTGAAATCTATCAATGATGTCAAGCTTCTTAATCCAGCCCTGCTGGGTAATTCACATCAATGCAGTGTGCTCACAATGTATCAAACACATACATTCATTTCTGCCATTATATATTCATGGATACAAAAGTGCTCCTCTCAATCCTTGACTCTGACACCTGACCCCGTTCTTCTGATTCATCAGTAGCAGCGAGTGCTTGCAGGCATCAAATCAAGTAGTAATTCTTACTAGTGTCAAAGTGAAGGGCTACAATCTCACTTTTTTTGCTGTAGTTATGCTTCAGATGTTCCTTGATCCTGTAATGAAATCTACAATTTTTTCTGTTTGTCTTACTCGCTCAAAGCTTTTTAAAGGGATTTAAGGTTTTTGCTTGTTTTGAATAAAACAAAATGGATGTTTTGACAGTCAGACCTGACATATCTGTGTGTTTTTTGTTGTTGGCATAGATAAGAAGATGGAGAAGATTTACACCAGCGCTAGGAAGCAAATGCTGATATCCTTACTGCCTCCTGTTATCACACTGCATCTTAAACGCTTCCATCAGGTGAGCATCCACGCGTTGCCTTTTCTTCCTCCTCATTTTATCATGCACATAGTCAAATGTTGTATTTGATGCAGCAGTGTGTCTTTTACATCATTACAAGTGCTATGTAACTGTAACTCCATGTGGTGCTTGTGTTGTGGTCTATGGGCTAAATGCCAATGTTCTGTTTTTTGCATTTCAAGGCAGGGATGAATTTACGAAAAGTGAACCGCCATGTAGACTTTCCCACGATCTTGGATCTTGCTCCATTCTGCTCGGCTTCCTGCAAGGTATTAAGCTACTTATCCAAAGGAAAAAAATATTTAATATATTTTGAAATTGAGCGAATCTGTCCTACTTCAGACCTGGTATAGCAGTGTTTTGAAATTCTTACATTTACGACTACTAAAGGTTTCTGTTATTCATTTGTTTTGTGTTTCACTTCTTAATGAATGTCCTTGGTTGGTACTATTCTTCTGTCTCTTTCCCTTTTCTTTTTACTAATTTTCTTTCTCATTATTTGCTAGAACCTGGCAGCCGGAGAGCGCGTCCTCTACAGCCTTTATGGGATTGTAGAGCATAGCGGCTCAATGCGGGGGGGACACTACACTGCATATGTAAAAGTGCGCGCACCTCAGAGGAAAACGGAACAGCACCACAAAAACCTGTCAGGTCAGGGTTCAGCTCTCTTGAGCTCATTCAATAGCTTTTATCAATTCTGTGTTGGCACTGTTCATGAAAAGGGTCAGTGTTTGGCAGCAAAGGCCTCATTGCATGTAACCTTGAAGACACCCTCTACAAAGAGCAGGTCTTTGTCCTCTATACATCAAAGTTGTTTTCACATATTCTCATAGAGCGTGACTAAATTTACAGAGCAGCGCTCTAATGTAGTAACTCAAGGAAGCACTCGTCCTTGCTGCTAACAAGCTAATGTACAACTTGGCATATTGTAACTGGAGCCATTGGTTGGTGATGACATAAGGATCAGTCCTGTCATAATGACTGTAGACAGACTCATGGGGTGTACAGTATCTGTCTGTGACAACAGCATCATCACAGCTCTGTTTCCCCTGCTTCTTTTTTGTTTAAAAATTCTTCACCTCAGTTCACTTAAACACTGCCCTTACAGTGCTTTAGTTGAAAATATTAAGTTGACTACATGCAGTCTTCTCAGTTTAAATGAGTCTTTGCTGAGGGAGATGAGGGAACAACTGCAGTCTGTCTAGTGCACCATCTTCAACAAAGTAGTAAGGTTTGCATCATTACTGTTTTATTACAATATCAAAATCAACATATATTATATACATATATTAAGATCAACATCTAGAAATTATATAAGCATGTTAGCTACTTGGTAAGTTATCCTAATGACTTTTCAGGTATTTGGTGTCTGAGAAGTCCCATTGCTGTCTGTATTTTCTAACAAACATGTCAAAAGACAAATCAGCGCCATTATAGATGACTGATACACAGAGACACCTGTGAATCAAGCAGACTTCTCCCAAATAGACTTTTCTACAGACCATTGTTATAACCCAATGATCGGGATGAGAGGTGCAACATAAAACAAGGAGTTCCCTCTCTAGTTCCCAAATCAGGCCCAGTTAAGACATTTATTATGCAATTTATCTTAAATTGCATTACTGCAACCTTTTATATTCAGGATAAACCTCCATCAAAATAACAAAAAAACTGTCTGTGTTTCTTAATCTTCTATATCAATCTCCCAAAAGAATTAAACATATCAAAAACAAACAGTTAACCCTGCCAGGATACAGCAGACAGCCCAAATAAATACCGCAACATAACAACCTACAATTTAGGCTTTAGAGAAGGTGAAATTAGATACTGAGATCCTGAATTTTTGAAAGAAAAAATACTTTTTTTTTTTTTTTTTTTGTATACTGATTTTCTATGTGCCACCATAGAGCAGCCGACAGTTCTGAACTCTCTTCACTATTCAGATACGATTGTTGGAGCTTGATCGATGGGGGGAGCACAGAGCAACTGTTGGTCCCCCTTGTGACGTTGAGACTTATACAAATGCTTCCTGCTAGTTGACTAGGTCCATCTTCTTCATTGGATAGTATTATTTTAGCTTTGTTGTTGCCTGTCCACGTATCAGCTGAACAAGAGTGGTACTGGACTTTTATCACACTTATCAGGACTTAACAAGAGACTGCCATCAAAGGATGAGGGCACCGCACCATGTAGCTACTTAATGACGCTCTTTGCCCGATGATAGTGACACTTTGTGTGTGTGTGTGTGTGTGTGTGTGTTTCAGGTGCGAGGGATGCCAGCAGCAGCTCCCAGGGCCAGTGGGTGTACATCAGTGATACCACCGTTCAGATGGTACCAGAGTCACGGGTACTCAACTCTCAGGCATACCTGCTCTTCTATGAGGAACTGCTGTAATGTGACTAGCAAAAGTATTTTTCCCTGGATCTCTGGTTTGCTTTGTATTGTTTTTGGTACATGCCTGTGCTGCTCCTCTTACTGTATCTGTGAGTAGGGTGGAGGGAAGAAAAGGGAAAGTTTTCACGCACACTCACTTGTCTTACATGAGAGGAATTGCCGTTGTGTCTTTTGTATACAGATTCTCACTTAAAATCGGCATGTCTAAACATCTTAGGTATCTAAAAGATAACATCACATGTTATTATTATTTTCTGCTTTGATATTGGACAGATTTTCATTCATGTTTCCTGTTTTAAAAACCCTACCCTTTAAATAGAGGCCGGGAGAAAAGAGTTACTGGACCTGAGCTGTTCTAAGTTTATCGTCTGTCTCTGTCACGACCATGTGCCTGAGATATTAACTGCATGGAGTTTGCTACAGTAACTAACAGGAAATGAGCAGAATGATCGCATGCTAAACTGCGCCCAGCACTGACAAGCTGATGTCAATTTTGTGTGTGTGTATGCAAATACACACATGTATGAGTGTAACGAGTGAGTGAGAGACAGGAGAATGTAAAATTAAGGTGCTATTTGTATCACTAGCACATCAGTAAACCATTGCCATGGTAAATTTGAGTTAGTACTATAGTACTATAGTGTAATTAACGTAACCTTGGCTTTTCAGATTTGTTGAGAAGCGCACTTGATTGTTTCTGGCAGACGGTAGATGGTAAGAAAAGCCAAGAGAAAAATGAATTCAGACATGTTTGTCCTTTTCAGTAAAGACAAAGGATGCATGAGGACAAGTAGCAATATCGTTGGTGACAGAGTCTATGAGAAATATGGTTGCACATTTGAGAAACTCAAGTAGTAATAATACCTAATAATTGCCCTATTTATTTATGATAAAAATAATAACCGTGCTGTCACAGCTTATAGTGGTTTACATTGACATACTGGTTTAAATTGCTACACATAGCACCTTTAGGGAGTAGCACAACACTTATTTTACAGCCTACTTTGAATTGATTGTTCTTTTTTTACATCAGAATGTATAAATGTAAGACTATCAGTGAATTACATTTGCCAAAGACGAGTTTTGCAACTGCAAATCAGAGCAGAAAATCATAACCAAACTCACAACCAGTTATCATACAGTTTCTTCAACATTTGTTCTCTCAAGGTCATTGTTTGGTTCTCAAGTGTTGTTGCACAAACAAATGTGGTCAATGCTTATCAAACCAACAAAGCACCTTGTCTGCCTTGATTGTATTTCAGCTCTACTGTAACTGTGTAGACGTGCACACAAACCCATTGATATGTTCAACAAATAGTCAGAGCTCTCACAGACTGATTCTTAAATCCCTAATACTATCGGCAAGGTTGAGCAAAAAATATTTGTATTTAAAAAAGAAAAACAACAAAAAAAACAAGTATCTTTGCTGTAATGTGCATGGGTTAATGTTCCAATGAATGTATTGCCTATTCTTGAAATGTCTTTGTCAAATGAGCTGTTCATCTTTTTCTATGAAAACATTTTAGATGAAAACATTTTATTTGCTTGTTGGACATTTGCCAAAACAGTAGAAGGGGAAAGGGTCGAAGACATGCATCAGAATCTTGAGGTTTATTATTTTTCTTTTGAAACACGGAAAGATTTAGTGCCTGTGCTTCAGGTTTAAAAAGCCTGTGCATGGTCAGAAGAAAAAAACATATGCATAGTCAAATGCAAAGAGCGATATGTGCGACATATTTATGTACAGTAAAACCTACTGTAAGCAAAAGGCAAAAGGGTATATGTAATTGTACATACTAGAAACAATACAAAACCATGGTGCTTCAGGTGTGCAGGGTTTTTCCTCAAGTTATAATTGTTTCCAGAAAATTCTTTAATTTCAGTCATGAACATTTGGAATGAGTATAACTCCATATTATATCAAAATAAATCTAATTTATGAACTGAATATTCTAAGAGGCTCATCTTTCCCTTTGTGTGTTTAGCCCCTCTTGTGCTGCAGCACTAGCAGAAGAGAGATCACAAGAGAGAAGGTTTTGTTGTTCCTGCTTTGGACTTGATGTCATCCTGTTTTTAGTCTGAGCGAGATGTTGTTCACTCTCCGCTGTCACTGCGGATCCCATGGTGCCATACTCAACCCATCCTCACCGGTGATCGGGCCTGACGGGTGCAAAGCAGCACTGCTTCAGAACATGTCGCGAGCTGGTGAAGAGGAGGTGGGTGTGGAATCAGGAAAAGGGCAACGTCCAAAAACATCGCCTTAGACGTCCTCTCCTTCCCACACGCTGTGACATCCGAGTCATGCTGCCGGAACATTAAAACAGGTTGTCAAGCCGCCACCAATAAAAAGAGCAAATCCCCTCTGAAATGTATTTGTCTATTTTTAAAGCGCGAGGGGAGGGGGGGGGTGTGGGGGGTGTGGGGTGGCTTTTTGCTTGGGGACATGCTGCTGAACCATTAGATGTGATTTAATCTCACTTAATGAAAGACGCCCCTCCCCCTGTGTGAGACAGTTGTAAGAAACTAATGCTGGAACGCTCATTACCATCTACCTGTCTACCAGCAGTGGAGGTTAAATTTTACCGCTCTCACCATGCACGCCCTTGTCACTGTCAGTCTCACCTAGGTCGACACCACACAGGCCCTGCTTCAATACACAGCACGGTCAACACATTTCGTCGTGCAAACAGCCGCACACTTAGGCTGCACGTGCCTCGGGCTCTGCTCCTCACAGTGCGTAGACATCACCTCTGCTTATTAACACCAACGTGACACGTGACAGCACTGGACGACACCTGCACAGAACCCTCTCCTAAAACAGAATATGTATGAAATATGTTTCACACATGTTTTAGGAAAATGGTGCTACCCAGCGAGAGCCGCAGAGCAACTGGACATCAGGCTCTTGGTCTCACATTGTAGGCAGAGTCTTTTTCCTGGACTGTCACTGACTGCAATGTAGATTTCATTCTTGGCTTTAAAACATTTTGCTGTGTTAAACGTTGCCATTGAAATATAACCAGGAAAGACACCAACGAATGCTGCCCTCTACCGGTATGTGCTGTCAGAAGTGCAGACACATGGTAGGTTAAGTGGTTAAGTGGCTGAGTTACCAGGTGGAAGCCGTTGACGGGACAGATCGGTGGAGACCCAGACCTCAAAGGCTTTCGTGGCTCCAACAGCCATTTTGATCGAGCTGCTGGGAGGGCATGTTGCTGTGTTTGGAGGAGGAAAACAGAAGCTGTACGGGAGCTGCTGGCTGCAGGCCGTAGTCACTCAAAGTCGCTTTTAAAAACATTTCAGAACACCACGTCACAATCTCTGTGCTTTAACTGATAAATAAATGTGTGTCAAATGTGGCTCACTGAACCCAAGGAGGGACGACCTCTGGTGACCTCTACTGAGCAGCCCTCTGGCTTCCAACTCAACATCCTCCATCTTCATGCTGGTGCTCCCCTCTCACACCTGACACAAGAAGTGAGATATGATGAGCAGATTTGATGTATTTACAGAATAAATCAAGTGTGATGTAACAGTTAACTCCAAAGCCTCACCAAAGTCATGTAATTCAATCTCCCAGAGCCTCCAAACAAAAAAAACAAAAGCTGCATCTTTGCTGTTTCTCTCCTCCTCATTACTGACTGTAGTGCAGGACTGTGTGCTTGTGTCAGTAACTTTCTGCCCTCCGTGCATGTTTTCTCTCCACCAGCACCTTAATCATGTCTTTAGAAGCCCCCTCAGATGTGAGCTCTTTTTTCAGTTCAGCCACCAGTGTGATCTAAACATTATAGAAGAGATCTTATTATTAAATACAAGATACAATGTATAAGACTAACCTGCTATTTTATTTCGGATCTTTCCTGAGACTAAAAACAGCTGATGAGCCAGCAGATCTGCATATGAGTATATGGATGTGTGAAACAACACCGGTGAAGGAAAGAAGATAATATTCAGAGATTTAACTCTCATCTGTAAATGTTTGAAAATAGTACTGCAACATGCTTTAAAGTACTGTTTACAATTACTTACTATTTATTAGTAATCAGATGATGAACATCTATGAACCTGTTGCCAAAATCTGTTTTCTAAGTAGAAGTAGCAGCAGTAATACATTTAATACGTTTGATATATCAGGGCGCTATAACACTAGATCACAAAATCAGGGCTGGTATAGATTAATTAAGTTTACTTTTATTAGTCTGTGTTGTTTGTTTATTGATCAAAGAGGTATAAGCAGACATGCAACTTGTATTGAACACACCATTCTCATCATTGACTTTAATTCCAGCAATTAAAGCGAATTTAACACACTTTTTCTGTTCTAATCATAATTGCTCGGCATCTTTGTGCTTTTTCGTCTCACCAGCATCTGAACCTCTTTTATTGCTGCCTTTAAGTGCTGCTCGTAAGTTCCCACTTCACAATGAAGACAGAAATAAAGTTGGTGTCGTTGGTGAAGAATCTGCCGACAAATACGTAACTGATGTTTTAATTAATTCACCACGAAATCAACCAAGATTAGCTTCGAGAATGGGAAAATAAACTAAATCTAATAGATGTACCTTTTTTGTAGAGGAAAAGGATGCGTAAATTGATTGATAACAACACTAGTCAAATTAAATTAACTGAGTGATTCATATGTATAGTATAGTTATAGTTACTATGGTTATAGTTATATAGTATATATATATACTATATATATAGTCTAGAAGAAAAATTAACTTTTGTTGACAGGTTTGTGTGTGATGAGGTGAAACTGTTAACATTGTCAGAGATTCACATATGAGAAAAATATGAGTAGCTTAAATGGAAACTACAAATGTAGCATTTAAAAAACAAGCAAAAGTAAGTGATCCTAGTCTGAAACAGGTCGGTGGTTTATATATTTTAGACTAAAAGGCTCTCTAGTTGGAGAACCTCTGCACCTCTCTCAGAAGTGAGATATTTCCGGCAGCCCGTGAAGGCAGCCTGGGCTCACACTTCCTCTCAGTGGTTCACTCTTACAGCCATTTTGATTTGGAACCGCAGCGGTGGAGAGAAGCGGTGTGGAAAAGGTGGGGAATATGTTACTCAAAGCACAACGCTGATGTTAGTCTCTCTCACACTTTCCCATTTGTACGGAATTTAATCTAAATGTAAAGCCACCTGTGCTCTTCCGGTAAGATACTGGCGCTGCTATCTGTTAGCTTTCATCTTTAGCTCAGCTAGCTAATGCTAGCTAGCTAGCGTTAGCCTGGGTGAGCTTCCTGACCTCACAAACGCATGACCGGAGGTAGCTTTAGCTAGAGATTGGTATTTCCCCGGTCCCATTTTTATATCAACATCACGCGTCACTAATGGGCCGAGGCTCTGTACTGTTCAGCGTTTCTTTCTATTATAAACCGGTTTTGGTTTCCGGCTAACTGGAGTTGCTAACCAGCAGCTAGCCGGTCAGCCTGAGGTAACGTTAGCACTGAAATCGAAGATAACGCTCGCTCCTTTCTGACCATTAGACGAGACTAGAGAGTAACGTCATTGCACACAAACTGCAGCAGCTCCTGTCATGTCAGCAAAACAGCCACCGATGATGCAAATGAAATTCTAAATGTAGCCGGCCTGGATATTTCAGGTTTGAATCCAGGCGAGAGAGATGTGGGACCAGGGAGGACAGCCCTGGCCGCAGTGGCCTCTGAGCCAGCAGCAGTGGATGCAGTCTTTCCAGCACCAGCAAGATCCAGGTTAGTGAGTGATGCACATGCACCATTAAAGCATTTCCCCCTAAAAGTAATGTGCATTTGCAGGGTTGCTTTGCACATCTTCCCACCACCCAAACAACCTTGTTAACTAGAGATTTGTCAGAGCTGCAATACTTTCTGTACGAAGGAGTTTTTATTAAATATGTGGGTGTTTTTTTCCGGGCTATGTGAAGGTCAAGTGGACTGGGCCGCCCTGGCTCAGGCATGGATAGCCCAGAAGGAGTCGACAGGAGCAGAGCAGCAGAACATTCAGCCCAATGGGCAGGACATCCCAGGCCTTGACACTGTCGCACAGGGCAACCATGGCACCTTCCAGGGTGACCCAGCATTTGGCAGAATGTGGCAGCCAGGTACAAGTTTAACCCACGACCCATAGCACGTTTCTCAATGTATTTGTTTTTTTTCTCCACCATTCTTTTTTTTCATTACTGTAAATGGTGCTTGAAGAAGTTGGTGCATTCTGTATTGATTTGCTGTCTTTTATCAGACTGAGAGAATTGTTTCGAGATACGACACAATTTTGTGATCTTGTGCATGCTGTCATGAACTGTAACTGGTGGACACCAAGTGCCTCTTGAACAAATGTTGAGAGGAAGAAATAGTAGAAATTCCTTTTGTTGGTTAGACCTAGATGATCATATCGCCTTGGGTTTTGTTGATTAATTATGTTGTCATTGACAGAATGGGGAATGCACGGCCAGCCCCCTCCTCCTCCACCCCCTGAGCAGGCCTGGATCCCTCCAGGATCAGGACCAATGGATGTGGTGAACCCCAGTGAGGACAGCAACAGCCAGGACAGTGTGGAGTTCAACTCTGAAGCCCACCACGGGGTTTACCCCCAGAACAGCCATGGGTATGGGGCACAGCCCGACAGCTACGCCATGGCCCCCATGGCCATGAACCAGTTTGATTATCAGGTATGCAGATGCTACAGTAGAAACTGTTGAAGCGTTTGGGTTTTAGTGTGGCAACCAAGTAACACAAGAAGGAGCAATCCATAGAAACTGTGCCGGGTCCCAGCATCTAGGTGTATCAGTCATTGCTTTCTTGATGCGGTGCAGAGGAAAGTGTTGGCTTGTTGAGGATCCAGCATGGTTTGGTATTTCTTTACTAGCTGACTTTTTTTTCCTATTTAAAAACGAGCATACTTTCTAGCACAGTCAGGAGTGATGGATGAATGTTTGCTAACCTAATCAGGGGCAAGACGACAACAACCCCACGCTCAGGAAATGCCACATGATGGGAACTAAGAGAGGACCTTCTGTACTTTGAGCTGCCTTTAATTTTCAGTTTGTGCCGTGTCTTTACAGCATGGCGCTGCCTCGTCCTTCGCCCCAGCACCCACTGGCTTCCACTCACCATACTGGCAAGGTCCTCCTCAGAACAGACGAGATACCAGACCACCCGGGTTCAGAGACAGGCCCAGATCCCCTATCCAGCTCCCTGTTAAACAGGAGGCCCCAGCAACGCTAGGTAAGTGTTTTGTGTTGACTATTAGATAAACTGACTTGCAACCAGACCAAATAAAAAGTGCTTTATAAGAACTGTTTTTATTATTAAGTCCCATTTGGTTTTTTTGCATTTATGTATCAGTTACCATCCCAGTCAGCTTTTTAGCTGTGATGATTTACTGTTTTTCGGAATATCTTTGTTTCGGGATATTTCGAACAAGCAATTACAGCTCAAGCTTTGGGGAACTGATACTCTGTTAAACCAAATGAGTAATCAAGAAAATTGTGAGCAGATTAACCGATAATGAAAATAGATGGAACACTGTATAATGGCACAAATCTCAGTTCAGCTCAGGAAACTGTTGGGTCATTTTAAAAGTTGTCGTAAACAAGAATGCAAGGATTTGCATGAGTTTGTGCATCTTATGGCCTGGCAGTATTTGGAAAATTCATTTTGACCTTGGATTTCACCTTCAGATGCTGTAAAAAGACGCACCCTACCTGCATGGATCCGAGAGGGCCTTGAAAAGATGGACAGAGAGAAGCAGAAGAAGCTAGAGCGAGAACGAATGGAGAAGGAGCGTGCAAAAATGGCAAAAGACGATGGCAAAGAGCATGATGCAGACGAAGAGGGAGATGGGCCACGCGTGCCCCGCAGGAGTAAATTTGTAAGCAGCCCATTTCTGGCCTTGACAAGAAAAATGGTTGACAGTCAAAATGGTTTTCACTTTGTTAGTGATGACAGTACATCGAAGGTCATGACCTCAGCACTGTAGCATTGATTGCCTTTCCAAATGATGCACACATTGCTGTTTTTGTTGGTTGAATTTTAGTCTTTGTGTTTTGTTTACATCAGGACAGTGATGATGAGGGGAATGATGACAATGGTGATGAAGAAAAGACCTCCATAAAGAAAGAGTTTTCTGGCCGAAGCCCATCCCCTCCTGCAGAGGACAGTGAACCTGAAATGACCGAGGAGGAAAAGGAATTCCAGTTGGTCAGTTTGACTCTTCAGATTATTCCTTCTGCTGTTAATGTGACTATTTATTTGAAATATGTCCAACAATAAGTTTTTTTCCCGTCTTTAGATGATCATCACAAAAACACTTCTGACAGAGATCCTTCTTGAGGTCACTAATGAGGAGATCTCGCATGTGGCCAAAGACGCTCACCGGAAAGCCACTCGAGGTCTGTTCTTATCTTCTCCAGTTTATGCATCATCTGTGCTTGTTACCAAGACATTATGTTTAAATCTGAAGAGAATCCATAATGTGCATAATGATCTCCTTCAATTAAACTCAATTATGCCCTGTAAGCTAGGGCGATTGAGTTGCAAACATGGGAGTATGTCTGATATACATTTTCAACCATTCTCTGCTAATGCATCAGAAGAGAGCAGAGCCATGTTTCTGGTACATGGAATTGAAGGTCCTGCTGAAAGACTGTAGATATGACCTGAATAAAGTCTCAGCACTGACTCTGACCAGCATCCACCAATACAAACCAATACAAGTGACTACCTTGAAGTGACTGTGCATTAGTACAGATTGGTTCTTTCCCTCCTGTGCGTCTGTTTGACTTGGATTGTATGGCAGAATTTGTTTGTTAACCCTCTCTCTTTTCTCCATTTTTTTTCTTTTTGTTTTTTTTCCTCTTGTTACCACTGGCAGCTCTTGTGAATAGTGCTTTATCTGTGACTCCCCTCTCTAGCGACTCTCTTGCCTTTGAGAAAATGGCAGTATGTGTTTTAACATGTTGTTCCTGTTGTTGATGTGAATCAAAGCTCCTGCAAAACAGCTGGCACAGTCAAGTGCACTGGCTTCTCTGACTGGTCTCAGTGAGTATCCCTTTTTCTGTCACCGGGGGGAGGGAAGGAAATTATTTATATATGGCGGGGTGTTAGGAACGTCTGAAAAACTCTCCACCCAAATGAATGAATTAATTTAAAAAGAAGCATCTCAGTGACTAGTTTGGGTTTAGTTCTGTAATTTGATGAACAGCATGCTCTTGAATACAAAGTAATTCTATTAGTTTAGTTCTATTAGGGCTCTCTGTTTTAGTTTTTTTTAGGGGGTACATGAGTGTGAAATATAAGGTTATGCAGGATTAAGTGCCTTCCACTGGGACCATGGGTTGGGATTGAGGGCTTTCAATAGTGAAACCTGATTGTGAGAATGAATCTTAATGCTTTCCAACACTCAACCTCCTGGGGGCTCTGTTGTGGCAGGTGGGCTTGGTGACTATGGTTCAGATGAGAGTGAGGATGAGGACGATCGCAGCGTGCGTGGGTCTGAGTCTTCCGACACAGATGAGGAGGAGTTGCGGCATCGTATCCGGGAGAAGCAGGACGCCTTCCGCCGCAAAGAGCGGGAGATGCTCCAGCTCCAAGAGAAACAAGCACAAGAGGCTCTGCTTGCACGCGGTAAGACATGATGTGTTTTTGCTCATTTAGACTTTGAATACACGACACTGCTTGACTCCAATGCCTTAAAGTGTTCAAAGAACCGACTTTATTAGGTTTTTCTGCTTCCTTTCACATTTGAGTTAAAGTCCAATAACAAAGGAAGGTGTTGTCTGGAATTAAATTGCAAATATATTTAAATCTATGCAAATTCTCACAGCTTGATCAGAGGTTAAAAGATCAAAACTGGCTCTGACTTGATCTCCTCTTGATCATTGAAAATTACAACCCCAATTAGTGTGAAATTTGTGTAGTGTGTTCCTAGTTTGTACAGCACCTCATTTTTAACGTTGTTGTTTGTTTCCACAGAAGAGATGGTGAAGGAGAGATTGAGCAGAGAAAAGGGGGAATATAATGAGGGCCAGCCAGAGAACCCACACAAACAGGAAGTAAAAGACAGGGAGGCGGAGCCCATGGTAGAGAGGCGTAGGTCCCGTAGTGAGAAGGAGGGTAGTGAGAGCAAACACTCAGGCAGAGGGAAGGAGCGATCAGGGCGAGGTGGCAGCGATTCTCCTGCAGACTGTCACAGCAGCAGCTCTCGCTCCTCCTCCAGCCACAGCAGCCGCCGTTCTTCGTCCTCCTCCTCTTCCTCCTCAGCATCTTCCCGCAGTTCATCCCGATCCTCCTCCCCACAAAGGAAGAGGAGGCGTAGCCGGTCCTCCTCCCACAAGGCTCGCCAGCGCAGCCGCAGCCACAGTTCACACAGGCATCGCAGTGAGCGTAGTGACAAGGGCAGGGACAGGAGGAGGAGCAGCGCAGAGAGATCAGGTCGCCACAAGAAAGACCGTAGCGACTCCAGGGAGCGCAGGAGCCGCAGGAGTAGATCCAGATCCAGAGAGAGAGACAGGGGCAGAGCCAGGGCCAGAGACAGCCGCAGTCGCAGCAGAGACAGAGAAAAGGAGAAAGAAAGGGATAAGGAGAGGAAAAGGAGCCGGGATGGCAGAGACGGCAGTCATAGTCGCAGCAGCAAATACAAGCAGAGGGCCTCCAGCAAAGACCGAGAGAGGAGGAGGGAAAGGAGTCACAGCCATGAGAAAGACAAGAAAAAGAAGGATAAGGATAGGGAGAAAGAGTCAGATAAAAAGAAAGAAAAGCCAAAGGCCAAAGAGAAAGAAAGGGATAAAGAAAAAGGAAGCTCTGTAGTTACAGAAGAGAACGGTAAATCAAAGAAAAGGAAAGAGAGTGACTCATTCACGGACTCTCAGAGTGACAAGCACTCTCGGCAGGACAGCAAAGCCAGCAAGAAGGGCTCCGCCAAAGGTAGCAAGAAGCGCTCAGACTCTGACTCAAGTAGATCCCCTACCCCTGAAGTTAGCAAAGAAAAGAAATCTAAAAAATCCAAACGTAGTCGCTCAAGGTCGACGGAAAAATCTCACAAGTCTGGTAAGAAGGCAAGCCGCAAACACAAGTCTAAGTCGCGATCAAGGTAGTATTCGTTTTTTTCTCTTTTTTTTTCCTACTGAATGTTTTCATTGTATGTCTCATTGTGATTTCTCTGGAGTCCTTTTTAATCAATAGATTTTAAATAACTTTAAACAGGAATATTATGAAAACTGTTGACCGAATGTTGTGAAAATGTACTGTCAACTCACTCACCTGCTTAACTGTGTACGGTCAACTCAATAAAAAGTTTTAATACTTGATGGTTTTGTCTATCAGATACAAAATTACCATTTCTGAATTCCTAACAATAGTCGCATGAAGTTTCAGTAGTTCCTCCTGTTACCTCAGTAGAATCCAGACCTCTGTTCTAGCTGAAATGTGAAACCCAGACTAAAGGGACTTAAAAGGCCTTACTCTGCACTGCAGGGTAGATTTGCTTCTCTGCAGAAAATTAGTTGTACAGTACAGTGTGTGTGGTTGCAGGGGGCTGTTTGTGCATGTTTGTATTTTATAGTCTGAGTGGGTAGGTGCCATTGGTGCAGTATTAATGTTATGTCCACGCCTCTCTTTCAGGTCAACATCCCCCTCCCGTCGTAGCAGACGCTGAGGAGCACAGTTAACCTCCTGATCTGTGCACGATACCATTTTAAATTCCATGAGTTGAACAGGCTTGTCTCATTATAGAGGCAGTTGTGTAGGTGAACCCCCTCATACATTTCTTTCATCTTTGTAAATATGTTGTTATTTTTAAAGTGTGACTGAAGAACAAGACTTTTTGAATGGTAGGAGTTTTCACTTGTATCATCACACAAAACTTAATAAGACTCTGTGGACACTAAAAATTCAAGTTGTATCATTTTAAAACATAACAGGATTAACTTTTTTCCTCCACACAATGTATGATGTCCAATAAAACAGTTTGTTCCTTGTCTTGCCTCACTGTCTCTGACTTTAGTGCGACTTTTCGTAGCAAACATCAGTATTTAACACATCCCAAAGATTCAAAATGTTATATTTCTAAGTAACGACAGAATCACGTCTGACAGAGCTGCTACTGCTCTCTGTGGGTTCACGGTGGTTCGTGACTTCAGTTCTGAGGACTGCAGTCAAAAACAAAACATGGAGGTGGAAATGACATCCCACACACACCAGTGCAGCTCAAGGCTTTTGTGCTTAAAAAAAAAAAAACCTGTGGTGCTGATTTGGCCTATAAAATTCTGGAAACCGCATTTTAAATTTTAAAAGAGGACATGGTACACTTTTAGGAAGAGGACATTATCACACAAACCTGCTTACAGTGAACACACAGGGTGTTAATGAACCTTGGAGGGGCACAGTTGGCCAAACTGCATGAACACTTCACACAAATCTGCCGCTAGTTCAGCAACAATGACTGAATATGGGGATGATGTTTATCCAGATCATAGTCAGTGACAGAACCCAAACATTAAAACAGTCATCGTGAATGTTTTTTACACCGTAATATCAATAAATACAATATCTGTCCCAGCTTTAAGTCCGGTGTTTCCCGTCGGGACCAGCAACTTTCAAACAGGAACTAGGAGTGCTTGTTGTTTCTACCCGGACAGAAAAGAGTAGAGTACCGTCAGGTCAAACAGACTACCGTGCTGTGGTGGAGAGGTTTACAGTGACTCTCTGCTGCCCTGGCATGACAGCATGTACTCCAATAAGTTTTGCCGCCTCATGTTAGGCTTGTACAGCCGTAAACCGTCGTCGGTCCTCGGTGTGGCGCAGAGCCAGAGCGGCTGCAGCTGGAGCGCGGTGCGCAAACAGCGGACACTGTGGCTGCAGAGGAGCGGCCGTCCGGAGAGCCTGACACCCAGCGCGCCCTGTCACATCAGGTACAACAGCTACAGGGAACAGTTGAGGCTCTGGACCTGCTGGTGAGGCGACACAGCTTAAATCTACAATCTGTGGAAGCTGCCGGATCACAACAAGGTCACATTAAGTCACTCAAACAGCTGTTAGCACGAGTTTGGTCTGTAAGTGCAGCACCGTGACTGTTATCTGCTCAGAGGCTTCAGTTGTCGATTTCATTATCGATTAACACGCAGATTCAATTTTCGGTGAATTGATTGCTATATAAAATGTCAGATCAGTTCGCCAGAGCTGTTTGGTTTGCTTTATCCAACCAACAGAGCAGAACCTCCTAATTTTTAATTTGAAGTGACATAAAATGGACAAAATAACATTTTAAGAAACCAGAAAATGTTTTTTTGTTGTTGCTTGAAACATGACTGAAAGGGTTAATGGGTTATCAAACTGTTCTTTCTTCTCCCAGTCGACTGGTTAATTCAACACCAACTGGAAGATTTAGTAGCATATTAAGATGCATCTTTGTATACTTCACTTCTTTAAATGTCAGTTTTTGCCTTCATTTAACTTTCAGTTATTCTGCTTTTATTTAAATCTCGAGGAATCCTTGAGGTTATGTTGAAAATGTCATTAAAGCAGAGTGAAAGCACACGAAAATACAGAATGAGAAAGAAAACAACACAACTACAATAGCTGCATTCAAAAACAGAATAGTTTGTAATCCTGACCTCTGACCTATAAGTGGGACTGTGTCACCTTTTAATGTGTGTTTGAGAATATTCCAGGAGTGTGCAGCACTAAAACTAAAAGCAGTTTTCTCATATCTAGTAATTGTACGCAGGACTTCAGTCATCAGACGATCATTTGAACATGTGAAAAAATGACCATGGGGCCAATTTCAGGAGGGGACGTATGATGACAAGTTGCCATGAAGGGTTTTTATGAATAAAGAGGAACCAGTGCCTGTTGTGTCCTGCTGTTAGAGACACCCTGTGGTGCAGATTTGGCCTTTAAAATGCTGGAAACAGCTCTGTAAATGGTCCGTTTCACATCAGAGGACGTGGTACATTTCCAGGAAGATGCCATTATCACACAAACATGCTTAAAGTGACCCCTTAGAACACTATGGATCATCAAACTGTTCTTTCTTCTCCCAGTGGACTGGTTATTTCAACACCAACTGGAAGGTTTAGTAGCATATTAAGACATTTTTTCCCGCATGTTTGTATACTGCACACTTTAAATTTAAATGTCAGGTTTTGCCTCAGGCTAATTATTCAGCTTTTATTTAAATCTCGAGGAATCCTTGAGGTTATGTTGAAAATATCATTAAAGCAGAATGAAAGCACACAAAAATACAGAATAACACAACTAGAATAGTTCAAGAACAGAATAGTTTGTAATCCTGACCTCTGACCTGTGACTGGGAAGTCTCTCTGTTAGAGATACCCACCCAAACTGCTACAGCGCTGATGTGCTCCTGTCTATTTTGCCACGCAGTGCTCGGCCTGCCTCTCAAACCACAGTGGACCCCGACGAGGTGAGGAGGTTCCAGTCACTGGCCAGCAAGTGGTGGGACGAACAGGGAGAGTTTGCAGCTCTTCATGCCATGAATGACCTGAGGGTGCCTTTTATACGGTGTGTGTTTGGACACAATACGCACTCAATTATACATTCTTTTATTGAAATGCCAAAGATGTCAGGCCTGAGTCAGAGTGGCCACGGGGAGGTGACTGGCAGAGGCGTCAAGCAACCGTGTCAAAACATGACCTGGAGGAGCTGCAGCCTTGTGGTGTTTTAGGGCCGAGAACACATCAGGGATGCACTGAAGTAACAGAAACCCGAAGCGACAGGATTCCTCCACACATCAGCACATTTTCAGCCAATAACGTTTCAGCTGCCCCTACGTGCATGTGTTTGGGTCTGGCTGCGGCTGTTTTGATTGATAAGATCTGCTGCAGGGGCCCCACTAGATAACCATTACATTACCCATCCAGCCAAGAGCCCGTTCCTGCTCTCCCTCCCCCTCCCCCCCGTGCTCCTGTTGTGGTGATGATGATGTGTGTTTGTGGTGACAGTATGACAGATCCAGTGCCAGTGTATGAGTGTGGCTGATTTGTTGTGTGTTTCTGCCCTCGGGGTGTGTCTAAATGAGACGCAGCACCATCGCTGCTGTTGCTGCTGTACCTTTTAGACTCTGACAGTCTTACCACGATACAGCCAATCCTCACTTTGAAGAACGTTTTTTTTTTTTTCTAGATATTTAAATATATCTTTAAATATAGATAAACTCAGACACTCCTGCAAACCGTACATTATTAATAGTTCATCCTGCAGAGGTGGTGCGACATCCCACTCACACTATGGCTAAGTAGCTTCTGTCCTCGTCTTTCCGCACGGTGGTGGGGTTTTACAGCTAGTTAGGTGGACGTCTGCCAACACCTAATCTTCAGTCCTTCACAGTTTGCACGAACGCTCCTGCACCCCAGCAGAGCTTTAATGAGGACGATGCATACCCAGATCCCGGCCTGTTCTGCATGTTTAATGCCTGAGGCAGGCACACGTCAGACAGTGCGTGAGGGAAGCAGGGAAGGTAGGCAGGCTGCAGGAACACGGGAGCGACGTGGGGATGAATTTGTAGCCAGAGGACATGTGGTTGTTAGCTGGCTCACTCTGTAGCTCGCGGTGTAGCGGGGGTGGATGGGGTAAAGAAAATGTAGATGTCCTCTTGGTCTGCAGGCTCCTGTACAGCTCCTTATGATAAGCAGCATTATGTAGGATGGGGATGTTTTCCTTTCACTTTAGATAAGACTCTCTGGGATGGTAACATGATGTGTGTGTGTGTGTGTGTTGTAGAGTAAGAGGAGAACAAGTGTGGTCATGGGAGAAATCTTTTAATTGGAGGTTTAACTCATTGCTCATTTACCTGTTCAGGGATAATCTGCTGAATGTGCACAGAGCGCGTCATCCTGGGAAACCGCTCGCAGGACTCCGAATACTGGATGTGGGCTGTGGGGGAGGCCTGCTCACCGAGGTAAATGTGTGCGTGAGAAACATGCAGACAAAAACATCTTCCCCCTATACTTTCTCTGTCCATTCCCAATAGTTTCAATTGCTGCCCTTCACATCAAATGGAGTCCTTTCTTTCCAGATCTGTTGCATTATAAGATCCTGCTTTCAGTGCATTATAGCGCCCGTCCTTTCACATACATACCAGTGCCCCGAAAAACATTTAAACGTCAGCCTAATTCCCGTTCCCTTGTGATCTGACTGGTCTCAGTTTGGTGGAAGGGACAGTTGGTCGTTTACAGTTGTTTATCTGTTTGTTAGTGGTGATATCTGGGCAGCCAAGACAGGCCCTCTGTCTCTGCCTTCATTTGAACCGAGGACATACCAGCTGCGTTGTGTGATTTGAGAAGACAAAATCAGGTCCTGTATTTATACGGCGCTGTCACACAGGCTGTCGTGTTCAGACACAGACGCAGACACACACACAAAAAAAAAAAAAAAAAAAGCCCAAAAAGTGTCTGTTAAGATTGCAGCTGTGTTTGTGTCTCAGGGTGTCTTGTCACTTCGACCCTTCCCATCAGAAGGGATCAGCTGTGGGAGGATGGAGATCGCCCCCCTGGGCAAGCAAGTGCACCTCACCACAAGAGGCTGTGGGTTAAACTTTGTCCAGAAGAGGGCATTAGAGCGCACATCCAACTGCTTATCACCAGTTCACAAGTGCTTTTACATGTGTTTTTCTATACTGAGTTGACTTTTCCGGGTCTCTTCACACAGTCAGCACAACAGCAGCCAACGTGGACTGAACTGAGGATCACTTTTCATTATTTTGGGGAGAAAAAAAAGCATTCAGTGACCACATCTTTGAAATTTCATGAATTTAAAAACAAGACATATCTGAGATGCAAGCTTTGACAATCTCTGGATCCTCTGTTGAAACTGCATGTAGTTTTAAATATCTTTTTAGCTGTGATTGATGGCCATGTTAAAATACTGACTACATTTATAAGAAAGCCACACATAGATTGTTTCTACTTTGAAAGTCAGATAATGAATGAATGAATGAAGTGTAATGAGCAAAGCTTTTCCAGATTGTAAGTGTAAGTGATCCCTCCAACACTTTGCACCTGCTTTTTAGATTTCTTTGTCTTCAGCAGCTACGTAAGATCTATTCAAATGTGCACAGTCAGTCTTTCTTTCCAAATGCAATTAGTGAGCTGAATGTGTAGCCGACTTGTAATTTATCTAGTGTCTTCCTGTCTTCCTTTTTATTTTCACAGCACTTTTTTTTTTTTTTTTTTTGATACTGTTTGTCCTCATCATTTATCATCTTTAATTATTTAAGCCGAAGACAGTTCTCCATAATATAGAATAAAGTTGCCAAGTTTTGCTTTATCGAGCCATTTTAAAACACTTGTCATTTCCCCTCAACCCTCCTCGTCCTTCACAAGCCTCTGGGCCGCCTGGGAGCCGGTGTGCTGGGTATAGATCCAGTAGAAGACAGCATCGGCACAGCCCAGCTGCATTCGTCCTATGACCCCGACCTTCGTGACCGAGTCTGTTACCGGGCCTGCACTCTGGAGGAGCTCTCAGCTGAGGAGGAGGGGGGAGGAGGAGGAGGAGGAGGAGAGGAGGGGCAGGGGCCGGGCCAGTTCGATGCCGTCGTAGCATCTGAGGTGGTGGAACATCTGGCCGACCTGGAAACATTCGCCCTCTGCTGCAGCCTCGTGCTGAAGGTGTGTCCCGGGATTTTGTGTGTGTGTTCCTCCAGCTGTTAGCTCATGTCAGATATTTCTGCATCAATACAGTATGTGTCTGTGTGTTCAGCTGAGCGTGTGCTGATGTGCATATGGTGATTTTGTTGTCTTTTTCATCCGCCATGCGTCACAGGGAATAGGTTAGCATGTGTTTTTATGTGCACGGGTTTCCATCGAGCATCAGTGAAAGCTGTACGTCAGTACGCAGACCAGATGATGGTAATCTCATAGGTCCATGGGCCAGAGGAGTTAAGAGGGGAAAAAAAGACTCCTCTTCATTCAATGCCTCTGCATTTGGTTTAGACTCAACTTTCTCTTTTTCTCACCCAAATCTCTGCTTCTGCTCTTTTACAAAAAAAAACCCTTTAAATGTGTCTTGCTTCAGGGCACCTAAGGGACGCTTTAATGTGACTTCTTGTACTGTGTTTGTTCATTTTAAAGAAGAACTGCACTCTTGCACTCTAGCTCTTTTATTTTCCACCTCTTTCACTCTCTGGCCTCGTCCTCTCTCCTTCTACCTCCCCGCCTGTTCATTTTGTTAATCTTGACCGAGGTTGAACCTTGAGGTTTGGCACGGGTGCTTTCTGATCTGCACTGAAAGCTCTAAATCCATCCTATAAATACCCTCATTACTCAGGTAGTGCCTCGCTTGTGCACATAGGAACAGTGGGGATGTTTTATCATTGTAAAATCTAAAGCAATATTAGCAGTAATAACTGAAAATCTTTAATATTTCTTAAACTAAAGCTGTTCTTTTTTTGCTATGTGCAGCCAGGCGGCTCGCTCTTCATCACTACTATTAATAAAACCAACCTGTCATACGCACTGGGGATTGTTGTAGCCGAGGAGTTGCTGCGCATTGTTCCCAGCGGGACGCACGACTGGGAAAAGTTCATCAGCCCAGTGGAGCTGGAGCGCCTCCTGGAGTCTAGTAAGTCCCTCTGATTTCCACACAGTGGTTCCCCCTGTTAACACTACACAGCACATTATGAAGTGCTCAGTAAGAATAGAAATGAATCATGGAAACACCTCAATTAGAGACTGGCTCAGTCTGTAAGCTTAATTAATTTTTATTTTTTCTGCAATAGCAAGCACTGATTGGCTCATCCTGAGGGTTTTGGTTTAAATCATGAATAAATATGTTGAGTAAAGCAATATTTCACTGCCCTCTTACCTGAGCCGGATAAATTGAGGGTTATTATTTTTCCTTACTGACAGTTCAGTTAAAGTGCACTAAAATGTTTTAAAATAATAAGAAATAAGTCTCCACATCACTTTCATCCTCTGTCAGATGGCTTCTCGGTGCAGTCTGTCCAAGGAATGCTGTACAACCCCGTATCAGGAGCCTGGAGCTGGACCAACAGCACCGCCATCAACTACGCCCTCCACGCTGTCAAAGTGAGAGACGATCCCCAGCCGGACCGGGCCGAGGAGAGCAGCCCCCACCCAGAGCACCACGCTGCAGCCACGCACAGCTGAGCCGGACGAATGGAGAACACGTCGGAAGATAGAAAACAATAAAGTGTGGAGTCCGAACGTCCTGGTCAAAGACTGAGGTTGATGAAGGAAGGGGGCGGACAGCTGTGAGATCCAGTTAGAGATGTACTGTAGTTGCAGATTTCTGCTAAATAACATTTCATTAAGCTGTTGGGTTTCTGTCAGCTGTGTGTTTTTACAGTGAACCTTTAGTGTTTGATGATCTGAACAAGGCAACTGTACATCGTCTGATTGTGCCATTCAGTTTCATATTGTAGCTGGAACATTTAGTGATTTGCCACATCCTCTGTTATCCTCTGCAGTTCAGAAGAGTGAAAGTGCGACAGTGAGAGGTCTGGTTTGTTTGGCCGCCAAGAATAAATATGATTTCATGTTGATTTTGGCTGCGTTTTTAAGATGCTAAAGCCTTTTTAGAAGACGCGTCCACACAAGAGGATGGGACAGTCACATCCTCTGGGATTATAATGGGTCTCGTGTGGAAGTATTATATAATACAAATCAAGCCTGTGGGAGAATAAGTCACGCTTGCATGATGTTCTTAAAGAGACTAATAACCAGGCTGGAAGTGCGCGCAGAGATGATATGTTTCTCTGATGCAGCAGCGGACAAAAAAGGACTCTGAGGACTGCAGGGGCTCTTGAGGTGCATCAGAGGTCACAGCGAACCAGTGAACCAACGAATGCCCCCTGTGTTACTTCACTGCAGGAGTTATCACACTGACCTGACTGTAGGATTGATGGTTAATGATTGTGTGGGATTAAAGGACACGGGGAAAACCTATTTAACATTTCCCAGCAACAATAGTGCCTGCAGTGGACTAGTATTCCCACACCAGTTCAGCTCTATAATAACAAACACCCCTGCTCTAATGCGCGCTCCATAAAGCCGCGGGAGCGCGCCCTTAACTTGCAGTAGCCATGTCTGCAGTGAGGACTTTAGAGCCCAGCACCGGGACATAGATTAAATACAGATCATCAGTTCATCCCGTCATCCTGCTTAAATACACCAGCTCTCATCGGCCTGGACAGACTGTCACCTGTTGAGGAGGAGACTTGCAGGATTTGATTGGCGATTTGACAGGAGAGGAGAGAAGGGACGGGGTGGGGGGAGCACCTATGTTGATGTGAGCTACGGGATCTTTCCTGAAATCCGTTCTTCTCCAAGTGGTCCACGTCCTCCTCTCGGCATGCTCGACAAACAGCTCCCAAACAGTGGATTTCAAGATGAACGTCCTCCTGCACTTCCGAAGTTGCTCCAGAGTGAGTAGACATGTCACCCCTGCATGTGTGTCCCCCCCTGTCCCCATCCTGTCAGTGTGAGCTCAGGTCATCTGGGACCTGCTCTCAACCAGCGACGTTTAGGGTGTTTTAAAAAAAAAAAAATCTATTTATTTTGGTTTTAATCTCGCAGAGCTGAACAAATAAGCGCCACGTCCTGTGGATGAGAGACAGTTTGATGTCCTGCAGACTTGTGGTTGTTTGAGCGCTGCTCACCAGTGGACAGGGTGTTCATCACACTGAGCCACTGCTTTCACTGGGATGCAGGGGCTCGTCAGGGCGGGGTGACCCCCCCCACACACAGGAGCAGACAATAGGCCAACTGCGTCAAGAGAGCACAGTTAGCACCGGATGTGTCCCAAGCTCACTGTAAAAATAAAAGCATTGAGCTATTGCACAGCACTGCCCTGATAATGAGGCTGTTATTAACAATGAATGTAAATGTGGTGAAATAATCTTAATAGGAAAAGCAGCTTAACTCAAGCTCTTTGCAGATTTTTCACCACGTGTTCTTGGATATTAAACCAAAGCCGTTTAAAGACCTGCAGAAAACCTGCCGTACTAAATCAAGGCAAAACGTATGAAGTGCACGTGGTTTAAACCCTGTAGGTTATTTTGGAGAAGGTGAAATAATGTAACACTGAACGTCATTCTATGAGTCTGTGAGAATGAATAAACAGCTTTGGTAGATAAAGAAACAGTGGGAACAATGTGGGCAGAGACAGACGGCAACAACTTTAAACATTATTAACATCTAGAGGTGAAACCATTAAACTGCCAAACTAACGGTTCAAATGTGATGATCTGCTCTTCTTCTTTCTCTTCTATGATACTAAACTCAGTGTGTTTGAGTTTAGGATTGCTGGTCAGACAAAACAAGCCGTTTGAATGTGTCACGTTTGGCTCTGGAGCATTATGATGTTTGTGACGTCTTGTGTTGTATAGACAAATGTGGAAAATGATTAACAGATGAATTGATCATGAAAATAATAGTTATATGCAGCCATGGTAATATTAAGATTAAAGTCACAGTTGCAGTTAATGATTAGCTAATGAAGGAAGGAGTTTTTGATGGGAAATTTAAATTCCTGAGTTATGGTCAGTTGATGCAGTCGTTAGTTATAAGTAATATCACATATTATTGTTATATATAAGTACTTATTATAGTTATGTAATTATTATTGTTGTTGTTAATATATGTGCCATTGTTATTAGTGTTGTTATTTGCAGAACATTGTATCAGTCATGAAAATAACACATCCCAAACAGAGGCTTTTATTTTTGAAACTTGGAGCCGGAAATCCAGCTGCTGTGTTTCCGATCAGCTTGACAATAATCTCTAAAAACCTGCAAAGGAAAGCGAGCTGGGTGCCGCTGAGCATCGTCCCGGGGAGGGGGAACCGAGATGTTTACTGTTTTCCTGGAGGACTACCATCCACACCGCCGCCATGCCGTAGACTCCCCGCCGGGCGTGTAGATGAAGCCTAACGGGGACCGCAGCAGGGAGGAAGCGGGGTGGCTGTAACCGAGGGAGGGACGATGTACTGGGCTGCTGGCTTCGCCTCTTCCCGGCCGTGTGTGGTTGAACTCGGGCGGAATCACAGCCTGCCGCTCGGGCTGTGCGGCTCCGAGCAGCAGCAGTCTTTGTATGGCTATATCATCGCCTTCCCTTTGCAGGACTACGGAGGCATGATGTCGGTTCTGGGCTCGGACTCCTGGTGGAAGAAGACCCTGTACATCACCGGGGGGGCCCTGCTGGCTGCTGCAGCCTACCTACTGCACGAACTGCTCGCCATCAGGTAGGAGCCCACTGCATCTGTTTCTCATCACTTGGTTTTATTTAGTGCGCCTGCTGTGGCACTGACTGGTGGCTGGTGCTGCACTTGCACAGTGATAAAACCGTGACTCGGACGGTGGGAGCCTGCATGTGCAGATCTCGCGGTGGTTGCTGGGGTTTCAGTCCTTGTTTTCCTCCTCCCAAGGACATGAGAATACATTGAGAGAGAGAAAAAAATCAAATAAATAAAAAAGACGAGTCACGCGTGCGCTCATGTGCCAACTCGGCACCTGAGCGCGTCTAACCGAGGCGCTGCAGAGTCACACCGACCTTTTCATGGAGTGATACACAGCTGCTGACTAGAAACACCCCCAAAAAAACCACACCCACGCCTACAGCCATACCTTCTAATAATGAGATGTGAAAGTGATTAGGCCTAACTCGGGACTAATGCCTGCCTGTGAATTAGGGGATTATTTTTGGGGCGGGCCAGCGCCGGAGAGTAAGTACATCCTGTAACAGTGGCCTGCTAGTTTCTTTCCCTCCCCTCCCTCCTCCCTTCCTGTCATAATCTGTGCAACCTTGCATTTCGTGCAGAAACGCTGCTGCCGAATCACGTGCAGGCTACAGAGGCTGGACCCGCAGCCTGCCGGCATCATCTGTTCATGCCATGTGATGTGTACGTTGGCAGCAGCAGCTCTGCCACAGTGGTCCCCTCTGTGAGCCACCCTTAATGTGTGGAGAGCTCTTTAAGTGGCCCTTTCAGCACCACATTTGGATAGACAGAGTCAGAAGAGAAGGGCAGGGTGCACAGAGGATGCTTTCTGCAGACCTCATGGACATCTGGGACTGTTTCAGCACCACATGAGCGCAGACAGCGTTACCTTACACACTGTAGACCCACTCAGTATGTATTCACTTTATTAGACACACTCATCTAAAACTAACACAGTCCAATGCAAACAGTCCTGTAATAAATCCTCCATTTGAGTGTATATGAACTGTATATATTGTGCTGCTGTAGTAGAGGGGTACTACCCTACTGCCCCACCCTCACTACAGCCTCAGCTGTAAACACACAAACACTAAAATAGACCCATTCACTATAGCAGAGCTCACTGCTGTGTGTGTCAAAATAACAGTGCTAATTTCAAAATCAACCATTTTTGACCCAATATAGGTAGGTAAATATATCTAATCATGTAAATATTGAATGTTTTACATGTATATGTGCCGTGTATAAACTAATAATTGTTCATTTTGTTGGACAAAGACATATACTGTATGTATAGTGTCGTTACTGTTTGATTAAATTAGACCACAGAAAGAATCCCTGTTAGACTTCCTATGGATAAAATGTTGTTAAACACAAATAACAGAAATTCCTATAGAATAATTTGGGATTTGGAAGTGTTGTGCTGGGTAGAAGGTTCATCTTATGTCACTGACTCAATATTAGAAATACGTGTAAACCTCTAAAACAGCTTGAACAAAAATTGAACCTTTAAAAAAAAAAAAAAAGCAGGTTTTATTGCAGGGCTGCTGTTCATGAAATAATAAATAAATAATAATAATACATTATTCAGACTTGAAGAGCAGATGATAAAAAGAGATACTAAACAGAACAAACTGGACCTGTCTGTCTGCCTGCCTGTCTGTCTGCAAGATGATGCACAGCGACCCACAGGTTTAACATCAGGGATCAAAACTGAATTTGGTCTTAATTCTGTTTAGCTCCTTATTAGTGTTGCTATCATCACCATGGTAATGGTAATAAATATATGAATGAAGTTTCCATGTTGTAATCAGGAAAACAGTGTAGTGTCTTTAAATCCTGGATTTCTTCTCCGTTGGTTTTGTACATGCACTTTTTTCCGTTGCAGTAAAAAGGAGCTACAAAGACACGGTTGCTAAGAATAGTGTCTAATTGTTTGTGTTGGGACAGCAGGTGTATAGTAACGCTGTAATGGGAAATGTCCAACACTGGAGCAGTGTGATGACTCATTAAGTCCATTTTAATTCTCACAGAAGCTCTTAATGCCACTCTGCTCGGTGGTGCTTTCCAGATATACAAACAGTATCTACTCAGATTCAACTCTAAGGAAACTCAGCGTTTCTAATTTCAAAGGACAATCTGCTCTGTACTACTAACTATGTAGTGTTCATTTGATATGTTTGGTTTCTGGGCTCATTTTATTCACATAAACTTAACTAAACACAAACAAGTAGACACAGGAATTAATTTACATATAACAAAATAGACCAGATGAGGGATTAAGTTGCAATATTGACTGAAATCATACCTAACCTGTGATTCACTGAGCCTTGCAGATCAACAGAATGGATTTTTTTTTTCTTCATTGGGTTCAACCAGGACAGCAAAATGTAGGTCTGCACAGAGCTCTTGTTTGAACGTTAATGAAGTGAGGCCACCACAGTTGCTCAAAATAAAAATGTCCATGTTAGTGTGTGGTTGAGGTTTTTTTTTTTTTTTTTTTTTTTTAAAAACAGAGCTCTGGGACACAGGGACTTTCTGTGGTGTCACTGAGCTATAATAAACTGCAGGTGTGACCTTTCCCTCCCAGGAAGGTTTGTTAGAGCCTGAAACTGAACAGCCAGCATTGTTTTAGATGCTGAGTCCTGTTTGGTTTTTATCTCACAGCTCCGGCTGACCTAGAAACCAGGTAGTAACACTGGAATCAGAAGTTACATTGCTGTCTTTTCAGTTTGAGTCAGTGCTGTGTTTAGTATTGTTCCTGTTGGTGGTTTATATTCTTCCCTAAAGAATCAGCTGTTTGCTGCTGTTTATTTCTAAAAAGCATAAAACATCCGCAGAGTGAGGAAATCCATCATAGCAAACACAAAGCTTTGGAGTTGACTGCTTTTTCATTCTTCTTATTGTCAATCAAATACTTCCTCAAAAGCAAATATTATTCTCACATAATGTATTGTAATTTACAGTACCAATGCAATGCATAGATTTAAAATTCAAATATACAGTATATAGAAAACATTAGTCAGTAGACTAGTCCAAACAACACTATTAATCCACTAAAGTTTTCTCCGTCTGTGCTCTCTGTGCAGGAAGGAGCAGGAGTTGGACTCTAAAGACGCCATCATCCTCCATCAGTTCTCCAGGCCAAAGAATGGCGTGCCCAGCCTCTCACCCTTCTGCCTCAAAATAGAGACGTACCTGCGAATGGTGGACCTGCCCTACCAGGTGATACTCAGCAGACTGAAGAGACGCAACAACCTTCAGCCAGCGTCTGTTTTTTTTTGGTTTTTAGTTGTTTCTGTAGCTGGTAGCTGCTCGTGCTAACAGTCCAGTTCTTCCAGTGTTTATACAGACATCATGCGCTTGATCAATGAAAGACGCATAGATGCTTGTGCTAAGACATAGTCTGCTTCATCACAGTTCATGACTGTTTGAGTTATATGTTCGCTGCAGGCGTGATCTCAGATTTTCAGACATTATAAACAACTAGAAAGATGATTGTTACCAAACTACCAGACTGGTGATTCTCAAGCTTTTTGGCTTTTGACTGCTGAAATGAAGCCATTTCTACTTGCAACCTTTCATCACTACTTAATGTTTTTGTGCTCACATGGTTTTATTTGGTGCCTGAAAAGGTACAATTTTCTTTTCAGTAATTCACAAGAGCAAGGTAAATTGAGGGACTGTCTGGTGATTTTGTAATGCACTTCCACAGAGTTTGGTATCTTGCTAGTGGCAGTTTAACTTTCAAAAGCTTCTCCAGAGCCACGTGATGAGTAAACTGAACTTACTGTGTAAAATCGGTGCAGTGATCCTTGTGGGATCGTAACCCACAGGTTGGGAACCACTGAAATACAGATGATGATGTGGCATAAAACATCTACACAGTTGTATAAAAATGTACACAGAGTCCGACATGTTATCACGTGAAGCTATTTCCCTCTGCAGAACTACTTCGATGGGAAGCTGTCGCCGCAGGGTAAAATGCCCTGGTTAGAGTACAACCACGAGCAGGCTTCAGGCTCCGAGTTCATTGTCGACTTCCTGGAGGAGAAGCTGGGTGTCAACCTCAACCAGAACCTCACCCCACAGGAGAGAGCCGTGTCCCGAGCTGTCACCAAAATGGTCGAGGAACACCTGTACTGGTAGGTGACTCATACGTGGAGTGTAGGTAGCCTCAGTCACCTGTGATTTAAGCTGATTTTGAAGCGGATTACATCGACCGATCTGTAATGTGATGCAACTGCTGTGCTTGACAGCCAGAATTATGCATTTGCCCACTTAAATATGTATTTTTAGTATTTCCATGTTCATATCTAAATACACATTTAACACCTGAGCTCAGTGTTTAATTAACAGTATCATGAGGCAGTTGTGCAGATCTCATTGAATAACAACAATATGAAATTGATTTTGAGAGCTGAAAAACAAAACATGCTTAGTTTTAGATCTTTCATTAACAATTGATGCAGCCTTCCAGACCAGACTGACTCTATCCTCACCATCAGTAATGTGTTATCAGCCATCCTTCGCTGTGGTGAGTCACTCCAGTACCTCTGGGTGAGAAACACTCCGCTGCTAGGAAATCGTTTACCTCTCCTCCCACGCCCAGAGAGGCTCAGTGTTTTCCATTACCTAAAAGCTCCATCCATCTTCTACTACCCCCCCTCTCCCTCTCCCTCTCTCTCTCTCACACACACACACACACACACCCGTCACATCCAGTGTGACGTGGCCTACTCTCCTCTATTTTTTGTGGCACTTGTGGATCTTCATCCTCACATTTTTCTTAAGGTAAAGAGTAAATGAGGATGCGACACATTTAACCTCACTGTTAAATGAACGATAATGATAGAAAATAATAATTCTAGAAATGATGTGATTGGGTAAAATATAGCTGTGAGATTCCATAACATTTCTCAGTGCCTTAGAGGTCATTCATGTAACCCGCATCCTCCCTCCCCCTCTCCCTGTGTCACTTCCTTCCTCTCCTTTCTCTGCTCCTCCACCGTCCCTGTACCATGTTTAGACCCACATATAGACCTATTGATTGAATTATTTATGTCAAGGAAGGGCAGCGTGGCGGCTTGTTGATCTTATGAAGAGCTGCAGAGCTACAGGCCAGCAGCAGTGACGGATCGTTAGGTCATACGCACACTGTTTCTCACCAGCCCTTCTGACTAATGCTGCTGTGAAAATATATAAAAGATGACAAGAAAACCAAGAACTAGCTGCTGTGACAACTGAGCTTCATGCTTTGTCCTCCATTGCCATCTAAGCTGTGACTCGTTTTTTAGAGATAATTGTCAACAAAGGCAAATTAGCCTTTCAAAAATGTATTATATGTTAAATAATTCTTTTAAAGCTGCTCTAATTAACATTTTTATGCTAACAATGAATTAAATGACTCTTTGTAATAGTAAGTGACTAATTCACAAAGAGTTGTTATCTGACTTCAGTTGCATTTTAGCCTGTATTAGCTTCTTTTTTTAGTTTTCCGCCCTGCAAACTCCGCTATGTCATTAACCAGCAGCTTTCAGGTTTATAAGTCATCTTAATTTGATATTCTAATCTACTAAATAGGGGGTTTTTTTGTATCCAAACAGTGTTTTTTCCAAATCTAGAAACAACCGACAGTATATCCTGTGTGCATATCAGATAATATAACAGGAAGTAGCGGGTGGCCCCCGGTCAGTCACCACTCCCAGATGTAATGTAGGCCAGATGCTTTAATTCAATTTCTATTGAGGGACTGGTCATCTAGAGTGATCCAGAAGACTGCCGGCCGGAGACAGAGACAGCTTCACAGCCCTATCACGGCTCATTGGTCAGCCACTACCGGCAGGAGCGCAACATAAGGCTTCCCGGCTTTTAGACGAGCAGGGAGAGAAGCCCTGTCTGTATTTCCAACTAGGTTGTCTGAGAAAGAGCAAGTGCGTTTGGATATAGCAGCCTAATCTTGTTAGTGTCCACATGCACAAGCAGCTTGGCTAACATTAGCAGAGCACTATTCTTTGCATTTCTCTTTTGATTATGCATATTTTAATGAGATAAATGCAGGTAAATCAATAGTGTCTTAATGCTTTCCTTTGTTAAATCTATAATGTTACAAAGGAGGAGCTGCAGATGAATAGAGGCAGAGTTAGAGCAGGATTTGGAGGCTCTGAATGGGGCTTGTTAGCACACTTAGACACAGTGGATTTGTCAGTCTCCTGCTGTGAGACAAACCTCTACCTGACGTCAGGGTGGGTCATGTAGCTGCCGTGTAATTTGAACGCGAGCAAGAGGGAATCTGAGTGACTCAACATAGAGGCAGCAGGTGCAGCCCAGCAGTGAGTGAGTGTTTTTGTTTTTAATCCGACTCTGTCATGGAATGTCTTTTCCCCTCTAACCTATTTCTGCATGAGCGGCAACGTCGGACTCCAGTCAGTTCTTCATGTACGGAAATGCAGGCTGACAGTTTGAAAGGCTGAATATATGGTGTTGCAGCGAGTTGAGGGCCGCTCAGCTGATGAATGGGCAACGGAACGTATGTGGTGGCGCACTTTTATTGATTAGGACGAGGGTTGTTGTCAATAGACATAAAGCTTTGTTGGTAACAGGACGAGGCTGAACCGGAGTAAAAAGCCTGATTGTTGCACTCCACACACACAGCTGTGCACCCTGCATGCTCCATCCATGATGGTTCACATGTATGTAGGATAGCTGCTACTGTTGATGTGCAGCACCTTATGTCACTTCTTCCTGCAGTGTGATCCTCAGACCTGTGAGATCATGTGCATGCTGAGTGTGACACATTTCAGTTTAGAAATAGACGGAGCTTTTACTAGCCTGTTGCTGTGTAAATGCTGTTGTGTTTGCTTATACAAAGTGATTCCTCTCATCAGAAATTTGAATGTGAGTCAATGGCTATTGTTAGTGGCTGGTTACATATTGTTGTTGGACATAAAGGTTAAGATCTTCAGCTGCAAAAATACAATTCATGTTTTTTTTCTTGTCTTTATAGTGTAAGCAGAAACCGTTTGTAGTTTTTGTTCAGGATTAGACCTAAACCTTTTACACTTGATCACTCAACTCCACTCGTAACGCACTGCAAGTGATGTGTCAGACCCATTCCTGCTTTCCGTGTAAAGTTAACATGAAGGCAATAGCAAGTTGTTTATATAGTACATTTCCTATACAGGGATGTATCTATGTGCTTTAGATACATGATAGCAAAAAGGGCCATCCATATGTAAAATAGAATTAAAATACAAATACATAAAATAGAATAAATGCATAGTGGGGGTACAGATTGCATAACATATAATACAAAGTGCACAGGATGGAATAAAAACCTCCAGAATCCAAGTGTCGTAAAAAATAAAGTGCAAGTTCTAGGGCTCAGTCATCAGCACATAAAAAGAGAAGAGTTTTTAACCTGGATTAAAAAATGTCTACGTCTTGGGCACAGCTAATGTCTTCTGGCAGTTTGCTCCAATTGTACGTAGCGTAACAGCAAAATGCTGCTTCTCCGTGTTTAGCTCGCACCCTGGGCTGTACTAGCTGGCCTGGGTCCATGGATCTGAGAGCCCTACTTTTTCTCCATTCTTTAAGCATATCTTGAATGTGTGTGTTTTTTTCAGGACGATAGCCTACTGCCAGTGGGTGGACAACCTGGAGGAAACTCAGAAACTGCTGTCGATGAGCGGCCCTCTGAGTGACACACTGAAGTGGCTGCTGAGCCACCTGAACGGCAGCGTGGTGCGCAGGGAGATGTACGGCCACGGCATCGGACGCTTCTCTAAGGAGGAGGTCTACTCGCTGATGGAGAAGGACATGAGGACGCTGGCCACACTGCTGGGTACGGAGTGGACTGTGTGTGTGTGCAAACATGCCCGAACCTTTAAAATGTTTTCCATTTAGACTGCCACTTACCTCGTCACATTCCTGAGGAGTAACCTGCGTATTTGAGGGATTATCCAAACTCTGTTACATCTTCTGAGCGCAGCGTGTAAATGTGTTTTAATTTCCTTGCAGACAACATATAAAAAATACAGAACATACACTACTCACAAAAAGTTAGGGATATTCTTTCAGGTGAAATTTATGGAAAATGGAAAAAGTTAATGCGACAGTGATATTATATCATGAAAGTAGGGCATTTAAGTAGAAGCATGCAATGGTAATTTCTTCATTTTAAACAATTTATTGAATGAAAATCTAACAACAGTGGTAGGTATACCACAACAAAACATTTCAGTGTCTCAATAAATTGGGATGTGGCCAAAGGACGTCCACTCCTCTCCTTTCTGTGACTCTTCCAGTCTCTGTATCACTGTTCCAACCTCCTGATGACACTCTGTGACCCTCTAAGCTCAGTGAACACCTCCGTCTGAGGACTTCCTGTTTGAAGCCTCCAGTGTTGAGGTGCTGCTGATCAATAGTTAGGTGTCGTCTTGGTCTCATGATGTCAGAATGTGAACAGCTCGATGAGGAGGACTGTTTAAATACCAATTCTAACTGAAGCAGGAAATGTATTGGTGGATTCATGGATCAAACCTGTTGTGAATGTTGCTGTTAAGCTTCTTGTTAGAGAACAGCAACTTGTGCAAAAAGTACTGAAACACTGAACAGTTGGACATGTGCATTCAAAGGTTTAGAGAAGGTCACATTAAGGTCACCTGGAAAGGTTAGAATGCATTTTAGGTTCATCCTGAAATGTGAGTAGTGTATCTGTCGCTGCCTCTGTGTTTATATATACCTAGTGAGGTATAGAAGAGATTAATGAAAACTGGGTGACTCAGCCACCGGGATACAATATCAGTGTTCAGATGGAAACAAAGAGTCAGATGCTGAGAAAAAAAAAAGTGATCTGCATCGATCTGTTTGTGTCATTTCAACTGACGCCCACTTGTTGTAAAATGGAAAGTTATTCCCAGAGCGAAAGCATCAGTACACTCTGCAAACATACTGCTTCTCTCTTAATGTTTTGCTGTTCCAGACTCAACTGCCTGTTTCTAAAATCTGTTGCTGCTGCCAAAAGTGCAGCTCCTCCAGCGTTGAGATAATTTAGTTTATTTTGCGTATTAAGCATATTCTCTGGAGGGACAGGGAAGGAGATTCAGCATACAACATATTCAAGGCCACACATGATTGATTTTTTTTGTTGTTATCACAAATAAAGGGTTTATATTGCCAGTTAACGATCAATGTTTGTTTCTTTATTGTTTCATTATTGTAGAATAATAAAACTGTAAAACTGAATATGTCCCTGCATCAAAGCTTCAAATTGCTGTTTATTCTCTGTCCCGCAGGAGATAAGAAGTACTTTATGGGCTCTAAGATGTCAACATTAGATGCTACGGTGTTTGGGCATCTAGCCCAGGCTATGTGGACCCTGCCAGGGACACGACCAGAGCAGCTCATCAAAGGTCAGTGGATCTGTGAAGCACTTAGACATGAACGGTGAAGCAGAATATTCTCATAATTAACCAGAATAGTTGAATTTAATCAGTGCATATTTACTGTTGCTCTTTTTTGAGCTTTGTTATAACCCTGTTTTTTTCCATACATAAGCATAATTTAATTTTAATGTTATTTACAGGTGTGCTAGTTTGTCATAGATGTATTTGTCCGTTCCAGCCACTAGATGGCAGCGATACTCCACTGCGATGCAGTATCGTTGACACTGGCTTTGGTTGTTGCTTCCACATCTTGCACAGTCGGGAAGACTTGAGTCTCTAACAGAGAACAAAATCAGAGTAATGTCCCACATGAAAAGTCTTGGTTTGTTACATAATTCATGATAAAAGGGTTCAAAATGGAGGGATAAAACAAAATATAGTCTCCCAGATGTATTGTCTTCCTTTGCATCAGTGATGCCTCCTGCAGTGTTTCACTGTGCCTGTAAAAGCGTGTGATTGTGAACCTGCTGTGTCTGATCTCTCTACAGGGGAGCTGATCAACCTGGCCATGTTCTGCGAGCGAATGCGGAGGAAGTTCTGGCCCGAGTGGTTCGTGGAGGTGGAGGATGTTTATTATGACGGAGACAGCGAGAGCAGCGGCGGCTCCCCTACAGGCCTGCTGGACTTTGGCCTCTTCTCCAGGACTGACACTCTGGACGACAGCGACGCCAGCAGCCACTCTGCCGGACACACGCACACACACTCCCCCGTCTCCGACCAGTCGCTCTTTGACTCGGACGTGGGGACGGGATCTGATAATGACATTCAGCTCAAGGAGGAGTTAATGCCCGACTTGGAGGTTTGACCTGAGAATGGCTGTGATTGGCTGACAGATTGAGACTGACAGGAGGTGGGAAAGTTGCGTCGGTAAGCTTAAAAAATCTGGAGAGGGTGCCAGAGAACAGCTCTCACAGCTGAAGAAACTCTTCCAGCTGCTCCACCTGCAATACCCCAAATGATATACCTTCCTGACGGACAGGTGATGGTATTAATATGCAGAGCATACTGACTGAACCTCATAATACACATGCTACTGTATGGTTTGTCCCCTCCTGTAACGTCAAAACTGTCCCTGTGGCAGTTTTCTTTTTGCCTTATTTGTCTCATCCCAAGATACAGAGGCTGGTGTGAAAGCTTGACACAAAGGAAACATCTCATCTCATGAAAATCTCATGAAAAGCACTGAGACGGCAGAAGAGTGTTGTAGACAAGACAGGTGGCACTTCACTTGCTATGAAACGATGCAACTAATCACCACTCTGCCATGGGTCTTAACGCACAAACCCATTCGAACAGGTGGAGACTGATCATGTGGCTAAAAGGAACAGCTGCTGTGTCTCGACTGTTAACCGTCCCCGTGCCGGAGAGGAAACACAGATGACATCGAGTGCCAGTCCTTCCTCTAATTTGATCCTTGAGTCATTTCCTTTATGCTACTGTATGTGGGAAAAATCTGCATCCAAACATGACGTACGTCTCCATCAGACCTCAACCCTAGATGCACCTGCAGTCCTGTGGAATAGAAGTCAGATGGAAAGACAAGCAGATTTGTGCCTGTTTCATTTACGGGTTTTCATCGTTACGTCTCATCGTTTAGTAATTATTTGCACTTTGTTGTTGGTGAATTTGGAGCTTTTGATCCTACATTTGAGCATCTCTTTGGTAGAAGTAAAAGCTGTAATTTGTACATTTGACCACTAGATGGAGTTAGCCGTCAGCCTGATGCCTCCTTTATTCTGTAACATCAAGGTCATCCCACCCTGAGGACCCGCAGTCCATTTAACACAGCAGGTTCGTTGTCCTTCACTCCTAAAGTTTAATATTGTGGTTCCCATTCATAGCTACCCTTTCGGTGTGTGTGCAGGTGTGATGTGCGTATGCATGCATACTTGCATAGTGCAACAAATCAGCCTTAGTTCTCTCAGACTAAAGACATGGGTGGAAATACTTTGCAACAGTTTTTGTTGTGATATGATTTATCATCAGTGCCACTTTGTTATTGTTTCTATATGATCTTATGTGTCAAAAAATCTATATTTTTGCTTGTAGTCTTTGTTTTCTTATTGCTCTCAAAGAGAGACATTATTTTGCACTAAAGGAAATTGATTTTCACCTTATTCTAGTGGGAGCAGTCTGCTATGGTGGTACAGATCAGTATAGACCTAATGAATGGGAAACACAAATGTTTATGTCAGTAGTACAGGACTCTCACTGTTCTGATCATGATTGTGCTTCGAGGGAACTTTGCTGCTTATGTTGGCTGTGTGTGTGTGAATTTTACTGGGTGTGAATGTCGTCAGTGAAGCAGTTGATGAGGAAGTCAGAATACCAAATCAACAAAACTGAACGTCGCCAGTTTCTAATCCCTGGGTATAAAACGGACCAAAATGTCTCGGGGAGTGTTCGCTTTTGTCTGTCATGTTAATCATGGTGGAAGTACTCTCAATGGCAATATGATTGCTGTAAAATGATTGTGGTGCATATAGAGTAGATGTAATTTAAGTTAAAGGGTCAGTTCACCCAAATTGAAAAAAAAAAACAAAAACAACACTTTCTCACTTACATCTGGTGTTATTGAGCGTTATAGATAGTGTGGTTACATTTCTGCAGGAGCTTTCAGCCTCTAATGCAATAAACAGGGATGGAATAACTGTTTTGGTTTTTATAGCCCACAGCTTTACTGTTCTAGTTCAGTTGCAAGGCTTCCATCAGTGTCATATTAATGGCAGCAGGCGCATATTGTCATCAAAAAAGCTCTGAAAACAATCTACACAATCTACCAGCACCAAACGGCAGACAGACAAAGTTAGCCGCTAGCTGGTGAACACAGTGGAGCATTTAGCTGCTAAAGAGACAGATGTCTGATGAAAACTATTTTTGCTCCATGCTCGCTAGATGTGTACAAACAACTCTGTTAATTGAACTTTAAACGTCACAACCAACTAAAGCAACTAAATTCTACTCACCTTCACCGTATTGGAGGAGAGACAGACATCTTAGACACTAATATCTTTGACACTAACATACACACCTGTGTATTAATGTCCTCACACCTGTGAAGATGTGTTTTTTTTTTTTTGCAGTTTGGTGAAGTGACCCTTTAAATGAGAAGCTTAGACTGATAGGTGAGTTAGTGACATTATTCCAGAGCTGGATACAGGGACTCTAGAGACAACCTTCCTCCATCATGTCGTCCTGTGGTTCACACCCCGACCCGCCCCGGCCTGGGCTGTGTGCTTTTCAGCCGCCTCATCCAGGCTGGGCATCGTATACAGTTGGACTGCTTTAATCAAGCCATATTAAAACTAAATGTCTTGTTATTAGACCCATGTCATAGCATTACTGCTGGGGTAATGTAAATATTGTATGTGTGACAATGTGTACCATACTGTATGTAGAGCTGCCTGACTGATCAGACTACCTACGGATGTGCAGTCATAAACTGGAGCGACTGGATGATTTCAATAAAGACTAGCTGTGACAATTTTAAACAGGCTGTTGCTATGATTTTCATTTGCATCCTTATCATGTGACTTGCGTTAATAAAAGAGAGTCATGATGCTGCTTTATAGAGCTCTGCACTGTAGTTTAGTAGTCATAATAGCCCCCAGATTGTGTTATAATGTCACACTAACTGTATTTCACCGTGTGCGGTTGTGTGGTTTCAATCAGGCTAACAAGTCACAATCATTCAGGTGCGGAGGAGGGCTGATTAAGACTCTGCCAGCCGCTGGAGGCGAGACAGGAGGAGAGAGGAGCAGGGACTGGAAGAGGAAAAGTTACGGGGGGTGGGGGGGATAGGAGGAATGAGGGGATAGGAGGAATTTGAGCCAGGGCAAAGAGGCAAAACAAAAGGTGGAAGTAACCAGGAGCGAGAGGAGAAGGAGGGATAAAGAGGAGGAGAGGAGCAGCTGGTGGAGAGGAGAGATGGGGTGAAGAGGCCAGGACTGAGGAGTGAAAGGATAGAGAGAAGTCACCAGGGAGGAGGGAAGAGGAAAGGAGCAGGAGTTTGAAAGACTGTTGATGTAGAGTTGAAGTTTAAAAGGAGACGGATGGAGGCTGCAGAAAAGAAGGGAAGAATGTGGAGAGGAGAGGAGAGGAGAGGAGAGGAGGCGGCTGGGCTAGGGGCTCGGGGAGGAGAAGCGAGGGCCACGGATCAGGAACCAGGCTCCCGGGGGACGGAGCAGGTGCAGGCTGTGAGCGAGGCCTTTGGGCCTGAAGGGGCTGCCAGAGCTTAAAACAATCTGCACTGCTCCTTTTTTAATTTGGCTCTCTTAACAGCCCACCCTCCACACTGACTGTCTCTCCCTCTCTCTGCTTAACAGATCAGCGATCCACAAAGAGGGGTAAACACACACAGAGCAAAATTAAAATCGAAACTCCCCTGGCACGGCAAAACAAATTAGAGCAAACAAATTACAGAGAGTCAACACACAAACAGTGGAGCATCTGTGGCTCTCTGGACTACTGGAGCCGGTGGCTACCTCCCACACCACCACCAACACCACCTATAGCACATGTTCACAATAAACTCTGTGTCAATCCTCCACACTCCTAACATATTCTCTTCCAATCACTGTTTAAAACAGTCCTCTGTATGGTGTTGGTTTGGGCTCAGTTTTCAAGAGCATCTTTCGTCTGCATGTTTAAAATCAGCTTCGGAAGGTTTGAACAGAGAGTTGATGAGAGGTGGATGTATGTTTATGAGCATCTGCATGTTGTACATAAATACATGTGCAGTAGCTCAGTGATCAACACCAACCAAGTGTTTTTAATGTAACACATCTCTATAGTCTTGTAATGGAGTCATTCAACCACGCTATAGGTATTGTGCAGCTTTGCTTTGGACAAAGTATCATGTCAGTCCATCCAAAAATTGTCACCATATTTCAGTCTGGACCAAAGTTTTGGGCGGAATGACCAACTGATTGACTGACATTACCATCCCTATAATCATGTCGCTAGCGTGGTTAAAAATATCATCTGACATCAGTGAGGAACATCAGGATTTGTCTCCAGTGCCAGAAAAATCATAAAGTCCTGCTCATACAGGGTAAAAATAGTTGTGTCTGATGCTGTGACAGTAGCTTGAACAGTAAATTAGGAGTTTGCAGTTTGCTACTTTTTCTATCAAGCACCTTCTTGTCTTGTAGTAGTTTGTGGTAGAGCTCATATGAGGAAAAAAGACACTGATACTAACTGTTTCATAAACTTTAGTTGATAAGTTAGATGCGGCTTGTATGTTGTTGCCATTCTCAGGTCACAAAAGGCATTGTGGGAAATATTTGGACTCACTAGGGAAGCATTTGCTACATCTCGCATCTTATTTTCATCAGTTTGGTCATCATTTCTATCATTTATGTTGATTTTATACTCTTCATAACATAATCTCTTAGATCTGGGATCACAGCAGTATACTTAAAAGAGGTTGAACAGGGCGAGAAACACAAGCACAAGGCGATCAAACAGGCTATCAAAAAGCCAAAGGTTTTGCTGGATGATCTAAACTACTTTATTTGGAGGTGTCTATAATAATCCCTCACTGTGAAGGTTGTTTACGACAAGCAGTTTGGGGTCATAATTTTATCATTAGCTTTCTTTTTCTCTGCCTAATAAGTCTGACTGATGTGGAGGTTTATCTGACTACTCATGTTTTTTACCCTGTCTTTCAGGAAATGTTTCTGTGCTCCCAAATCTCAGCTAATGCTTTGGTGAACACAAGGCTATCATAACCGATATAAATGATGACCAAACCTATTAAAAAAAAAAAAAAAGATCCAGCTTGTAATAATACTAATTGTCCTTTAAGGATTAGTCGACCAACAAAAATGTAAATCACAACATGAATAATGAAATGAACTGTACACACCACAACTGCACAGTTCAATCCCTGTTCTTCTCCTCTGCTGTGAATACCTCTCTGTGTGTATATCCCTCAACATTTTGTAGTTAGAAATGATATATTTAGTATCCAAGGATCAGTATAAACCCTATGATTTTTGGATTTCACATGCATTTTGTTTGTTACTGTGTTTTTGTGTGTGTGTTTTTTCTCTTTTTCTGTGTGTGTGTGAGCTCAGTTGGTCTTGGCTGGCCCTCTCCCTCGGCCCCGTGGCCCCTCTGGCCCTCTGGCATTGGCCGTGGCCTGTCCATCTGCCTCCTACTGTCTGAGTCTGGTGGGACAGGGGCCGTGGAAGACCCCCCACACCCCTCTCAAACCTCCCTCCACCGAACACCCTCACCAGCCCCCAGGCCAGCTGCTCAGGCCCCAGAATCTGCACAGCGCTGCCAGGTGGGCCCCAGGACACGCAGTTGGACCCCTTCATATACACACATGTACACAGAGGAGCACAAACACACACACACACACACACACACACAGACACACTCTCACAATACCAACACATATGCTCAATAAGCCTCTTTACAAATGGAAGCCATACAACACACATGGTTACACGGGTGGCCCACATGAAAAAACTTTGTTCTTCCCTCTCTCTCTCTCTCTCTCTCTCTCTCTCTCTCTTTCACACACACACACATACACACAGACACACACACACACACACACACACACACACACACACACACACACAGACACACAGACACACACACACGTTAAGCATGTGTGCCAGCCCTTTAACACACAGCCTTTGCATGCTCAGGTGTTTCCCACAACGCCCTATAATGGTCTGAGTTCACAGGGCTGGGACACCAACAGGTGGCGCTGTTTTCTTTACTAATTACAGCTTTATTTATTCATTGGCATGTAGGAGCTTCCAGATGACTTTGGCTGGCCTGCTCATTTCCAGGATAAAAGCCAATGTGTGTGTGTGCATGTGTGAGTGAGTGAGTGTAGGCTTACCCCAATGCTTTCTTCTCTCCCATGGGACACAAGCCATCACCTGCCTTTTAGTACTCATACCTTGCAGTACTTTTTTTTTTGCAGTTTTACATCTATGTCTGATGTTCTTTCTGTGAGTTTTTTTACAGGAACAAAATGAATGAATTATGTTTGATGAGACACTGGGTCACCCATAACTGTATCTACCGGTGCCAACAGTACCAACAGGATGCTTATAATGAATTAATAAACTTGAAGGCAAACAGGAGGAGTCATATCTGAGTGTGCAGAACCACAACTGTATCTCTCTGTTCTGAGCCCAAACATGGAGTTCCACAGGGATCAGTATTTAGACCACTTTTGTTCAGTGTGCACAGGCTGCCACTTGGTCACATCTTCAAAAAACTAAACATAAAATGTATCGCAATGCTGACGACAACAGTCAATGACCCCCTCCTAGCTTTAGAAAGCAGAGAAGTGAATGTCTAACAATTTCTAGCATTTGATTGGTCCAGTTTTGATGGATGCTTCCATAAATCTTGATGTCTGACATAATATGTCAGACCCATACAGTCAAGAATTTGATCTCCCTCTTACTTTTGATCCACATGTCAAGAATGTCACAAAATTTGCCTTTTTCATATACATGATATAACCAAGATACATCTTATTTTATCCAATTTACACTGAATTCCTCTGAAAAAATGCTTTTATAACATCCTGAGTTGATTATTGAAATGAGATTTTCTCTAGCCTAGTGATTTCAAACTCTGACGTACAAGGCTCCATCAAAATCCATCAAATTAGATAAGCCATATTATTATTTCTCCATGGTCCCTTCTGGTTTCACTGTCTGGGTAAAGTGATTCGACTGATTTCCGTTTGTGGGTTCATCGTTATGAGAATACAAAATAACTTATTCTTAACCTAAATCCTGTGAATATTAACATCCAGCTGTATGTTTAAGATTCTGTCTGTGTGTATATTTGTACATGTGAGGACTTATAGATGTGCTTGATGTTTCCATTTTAACCTGTAAATTGTGAAATATTGATGTGTTAACCTCTGTTCTCCTTCGCTCTGTCTGATTTCTGTTGATCCAAGAACTGTCCAACATTCAAAACTTTTCCTCGTCAAGTTTCATTCACTTTTCAAGATCCTTGGAGACAGAGTGAGTGTGTGGGTCTCCTGATACTGTGGTGTGTTATAGCAGGGAGACAGAGACTCCGCCATGGACCAGACCCTATCAAAGCTCCCCTTCTGTCGACCCATTATCTTTCTCCCCCACGCTCCTCTTCCCTTCTTCCCTCTTCTCCCCTTTCCCTCCCCTCGCCTTCCTCTGGATGTTATCTCCAGCCGCTTATGCCCTAATACCCCAATTGTTGTACTCTAAAAACAATAATTAGCAATCCCAAACGAGACTGAGGGGCGAATTTAACAGCTTTCTTCTGATGTGTTTTTTCCCCTCTTTTTTTCTCTTTATCTCCCCCTCCTTTTTTCATAAGAGCAAAGAGAGGTGGAGGGGGGGTTCGGGGAGGTATTGGCAAAGCCTCTTTAAACTCTCTGGTATTATGGAGGATTATTTTGTGCCGAGATCCTGGCTTGTGTGTCTGTTTTTTTCCCTCTCCTTTTCTCTTCCTGGTTGTGGCAGACACGCTAGGTAAACAGTTTGTGTCACACTTGATTGCGTTTGAGAAATTAAAAAACAGGAATGACAATAGGCCAGGGTTGGGGATGAGGACTGGGGGGACATTGACACCATAAGACCCTGGCTCTTCGGGGACCCCTGGTACGCCGTGTGACAGAGCGGCCCTCGCAGCCACAACAATACAAGACCTCGTCCTTCAGAGAACACTCCTCGCTCCCAGTCTCTGAGTCTATCTGCACTGGGCCATCTGGTCTCCTCTCTCGTCTTCCTCCTCCTCCTCCTCCTCCTCCTCTACCTCCTCCTCCTCCTCCTCCATGTCTCTCCATTTGGAGAGTCGGTGTGTTTGATTCTGGCTCAGTTATTCGAGTGTTTACAAGCACAAGCACTCTGCCAGGTTGGAGGTGTGTATGTGTGTGAATATGTTTTCTAGACATATTCCCATACAGTCTGTGTATGTGTAGTCTGTGTATATATGCAGAGACAGCAACATCTGTGCCTGTCACTGAAATCAGTGCAAAAGTTGTAATAAAGCAAGACATTTACAGTTTACACTGAATGAAGCTCAGTAGATGAGGATGTTGCTAAAAAGGTACTCAGCTAAATGTTATTCTCTCCGTGTTGAAATATAGATCAGTGGGGTGTTGTGAAAACAGCTTGGGAGGGTATATCACTGAAATACACGTCTCTGTGTTGCAGATCTATGCAGAGCAGTTAGGATCCTTCCCTGTAGAGGGCAGTGTGATACTACAAAAGAAAGCTGATCTAAGCGTCGTGTTTTCAAAGCCAGCATCAAGCAGTGGAGCCACAGAGAGGTGTAACTAACAGTGGTCAGTGTGGCCAGCCAATTTGTGCAGCTTTAAGCAGGTCCAATCACAAGCAGCAAATCAAAGGTGGTTACATGTCCAGTTAAACAGATTACAGATTCAAGTTCAAGGTCAGAAATTTTGCTCTGATACATCCTTATTCTTCGTGTTATCTTTTTGTCTTTTGCACACTTAAGATGTGCTGTATTTCTGTGCAATGTTACTTGTTCTATGAGTGTTTTATTATATGGGCATATACAGTTTCAGCCAAATCAAGTTATGCTCCAATCCAGTCTACGCAGTCTACAAAGGCAAAACTAAAGTCAATTACAATGTGATTTTATATTAAATTAGAGATCTGAATGCCTAATTTGACATAACACAAAGCTGCAGCTTAAGCTAAAATCTTGCTGCATCTAGACTGTCAACCTTTAACTTAAAGCTGAACTTCAATTAAAGCTAAAATTCAAGCTCAATGTAACATCAACTGTAAAGCTAAAACATAACTAACAGCTACAGGTAAATCTATAAAGACAAAGCTTAATAAACATTTAAATCTAAAACTAAATCAGAAACATGTATACAAACCTAACACTAAACATGATGCTGAAGCTAAAAATAAAGTGGAAGAGATCCAAAAGTTGAAGTCAACTTCCAGCTTTAGACAGAGGGCAAAAACCCGGTCACCTGGAATCTTGTGAGATGAGCGCTCTGTCTTGTGCTTCGCATGTAAAAACTGTAAATTACTGTGTGTCTCTGCCACACAAAAGGATTGAATGAGGTTAGACTTTGTACAAAAAGGCAGCCATGTGACACTGCTGCTATGGTGAGCTGAAGTGTCAGGGTGGAGGAGAGGTGAATACTGTTCGGCCCCGAGGACACATATTCACGTTACACTGTGGAAAACATTTTGTCATTATTACAGCAAATTATTACCACTGGACTGAAAGCATTAGCTTGCCTGCTTTAATGTAACACACATCACATTATCATTTTCACATCAAAACAGTTGAAATCAGTCGTGCTGCTACAGGAATCTTCTCGTTAATCATGTATTATCTGTGTAATCTGCTAGTTCATCCACATTTCACACAGCTTAAAAACTGTGATGACTGTTGCAGGAGGCTAAAGTTTGTGTCAGACTCAGAGACCCAAGCCCTGTTTCATTTCCTTTAGTCTTTATTTTATGCAGAAGCATTTACTAGTGGCCGGCCAGAGCCACAGACATTAGCTTAAAGCCAAACACGGGCACTAACCCATTTATCACCCTGGGCTTTCTCCTTCTGTTTGTGTTCTCCATGTGTTACAATCAATCATGTTTAATTCAATAGGTCTCACTTTGCTAATTCAAATCCGGAGTTTTGGATGCAAGTTTGTGTTTATTCGTGCAGCACATTTGCTTATGATTATTTGCATTTGACAATTTAGCAGGAGTAAACCTGAGACAGGTTCCACCCAAACTGTCACACGTCGCGCCTCTGTCGAGGGACCAACCTGCACCGGCCTGCCTGCAGCTTGCAGGCCTCCCCTAATATATAATCTGTTGTTAGACTGTCACCGCAAGGAGCACAACCATCCCCGCAGAGACGCCACCGAAATTCATTAATCTAATTAAATATGTCGGATTGCCCAAATGAGACGCTGGTATGGCTTTGCTGCAGGATAAGAGCAAAGTAAGGCTGGGTCCCACAAGAGTAGCAGACAGCCGACGTGCGCTAACGCTACTGTGCTTCATTACACTCTTAATTACCTATTGTTTCTAACTAGTTGGTGGCGTTTTAATGAGAATCTACAGGCAGTTAAATGTAATCTAAATTTTCTAATCTACTGGTCCATTACCAAGGAGTCAAAATGTTATTGGTTTTGTGAGTAATCAGACTTTTAAATGGTGCTGATATCACTCCCGGAGGGCAAGGAGTGGGTTTCGACTGTGTAATTGAATTCTGTTTTTCCCCCCCCTCCTTCTTCTTTCTCTTCTTTTTCGGGGAGCTGAGAGGAAGATTTTTCTGTTGCGGCTGGTCGCTCAGGTCGAGAAGCATGTCTTCGGTTCCGGTCGGATCACAAGGTTTTTCCGCTCATGGGTCACCATGGCGACCCCTTCAAGAAAATGTGCGTGTGTGTCTGCAGAATGTGTGTGTTATGTGTTTATGTGGAGTGTGAATATGTGTGTGTGTGTGCATTTTTGTGTGTGTTTCAGTGTTTGTGCCCCAGTCAGCCTGAGTGCTCTGCTGTGCTGTCACCTGCAGCCAGATAAGCCAAAGGATTTATCACCCAGTGAATTGCCTTTGAGTGGTGGATAAAATGGCTCCAATACATTCTCATATGAAAACGCTGCGAGGTTAATGAGAGCCAAATTCACAGAGGGCTAAATCTATTAGGTTTTCATGGATGGAATCAATCAACATGCACCACACCGGCTGATTTGTCATATTGAAGCATTGCCCGTTTGAATTCCAAAACACAATCCTCCTCACGGAATGATTCACTTTGATTTTGATTGCCTCTTCATCAAGAAGATGACAGCTATGAACTAATTTTCTGTTCTATCATGTTACACACTTATTAGCTCCGGCTGTCCTTGGCAGATGACTGATTCTTCCCTTTCATAGAGCTACAGTTGGATTTTCCTCAGGTCTCTTCAAACAGTCTCAATGTTCCTTTATTCTTTTTAAAATCAAATTATTTAGTTTTCAGGATTTTCATTTGCATAAAGGATAAGCTCTTGACGGGCCTAATTAAATTATTTTAGACATGTGCTCGCAGATGAATTTGTCTGATACAGAGAATTATTGCTTATAGTGCTAGTGCTACACCCCTAATGGTACAGCATTTAAACACTGACATTTTGGGACATTTGCTTATTAGCTTTGTTGCAGAGAGAGAGATCGATATCATGTTGGTACGGTAAACATGAAGCTCAGCGGCAGGTTTGCTTAGCTTAGCATAAAGGTCTGTCCATTGTGGTTTTCAGGGTTGTTATTTCTTGGTGTAGTTCCAGGAGTCTCCACTAATTGTGTCACGTGATGATGTTCATTAGTGAGTTGTGAGGACTGTTATCTGCGGAGACAAGTTTGAAAGCAATTTGACGTAGTGGCCAAACCATGTAATTACAACAACAGCATCTGTCATGTGATGCCATCAAGCCTAAAAAATACTTTTTCCCATAGACTTACATTGTGAAAGGGATGTCTGTAAAACCGTGGATAGCAATTATTGAGCATTACAATCGATGCGAAATTATTTGTTTCAACAGAATTTGATCTATTTGGTCCAATAAGATTTGGAAAGTCTAGAAGCTCCACACGATTAAATAATTTCATCCCCATTCAAGTTAGTCGCACAGACGCCCATAGAGGATGTGCAGTACCTTTCATCTGGGTTCTGTACAGCTGGGCGTTTTGGCTTCACGTGTCTATGAGCAACTTCTATAGGCACGAATGGAGCACACTTCCAACACTGTACGTAGTTCTCTTTATGCATTCGTACTTCGGACAGAGCCAGGCTAGCTATTTTTCCGTTTTCATGTGAAGCTAAGCTAACTGGCTGCTGGTGGTAGCTTCATAGTCAATGTACTCACGAGAGTGGTATTGTTCTTCTTATCTAACTCTCAGGCAGCAAAAGAATAAGCATATTTTCCCAAAATGTTGAACTGTTCCTTTAACAGAATAAACAAAGCCTATCAGACAGATTGAGAGCCCAGTATCTTGCGTGCCAAATTGAACCGATGAGTGCTTTTGTTTCTGGTTCATTATTGTTTAGTGTGCTGATACTGGAGTTGATAAAGGATTTCCAGCAGCTCAAGTCTCCACTGGGTTTTCAGATTTTTCTTCAATAGATGGCACCATGTACAGTGTGAGAGAGCTGGCATCGCTTTATTCTCTGTGTGGATGCTGTGATGCTCCACAAGAGGGAATGTCTAATCATTGCAGAGGAAATAAAAACAGAAAGACGCATTTGTCTTGGGCAGCTCGTACCTTTCTCTCAGTACGGTGATGGATGACAACCTTGGTGTTGAGTGTGTGTGTTTGTCTATCGCAGCGGTGCAAAGTGACCAGGGACAGGCGCCAACAGAAAAAGGCCCTGTCCCCCAACTAATGAGCAGCATTATTCAAATGGAGTCTTTGTTGTCAGTGCACTGCGTTGTAGCCTGCACACTGCTGTCACAGGCAGCATCGTCGGATGCACCACTTCCTCATTTTGATGCTCTATCAGTTTTCCTGTGGAAAAGCATGTGGGAAAATAAGACACCTTGAAACTGTTGGTAGCTCAGATTTTACCACTGCACTGTGTCAATATTATCCTGCAGGTGATCACACTGTCCAAGACTGATCATTTAATTAATATTCTCTTCTTCTCAAAACACTAAGATGAGTCATTTTCTTGTACTGTAGCCTCAAAGGATTCAGATGAAAGATGCTTCATAGGAGGATTACCCTCTGTGCTGCCATACATGATGTCAGTACAGGATCAAACAGTAGGTGGGCACTGGGCAAAAGGCACAAAAAAGATAGCAAACACAAAATGTCAACAAATAGAGGAATATCACCCAGTTTGTCTATCACACTGTGAAGTCACATGGAAAAAAAACCAGAGGAGCTTTCAAGGCCTTCGCCAGCTGACAGGAGGAGCAGCGGTGAATAAAGGAGGAGGAAAAAAAGATGGGAGTCGAAAGAGAAAAATCGGCCTTTCTACAAAGACGGACGGGGGGAAAAAAGAAGGCAGGGTGTTGGAGGAAGCTCCTCCGACCGAGCCCATCTCCAGCTGTCACAAATCATTTCTGCTCGGGAAGTGAGGGGAGGCGAAATGTCAAAATATTTGAATAAATTCCACAGAAGCCTGTTGAGAGTGGGGCGGTGCGGTGAGAGGGGTATTGTTGGCGCAAATGGGGTGGAGAGGGGATGAGAAGGTTTGGGAATAAAAAGGTGGGGTTGGGGGGCAGTAGCAGAGGGGGTTTGCATGTGAAATAACCTTCACAGGCCCGAGAAGGAACACAAACTAAATGGAAATGAAAGGTTTGGCCACTGCAGCGAAATTTTGGCTCATTTTGAGCAATTTCCTCTGTTGGCTCAGATTACTGATTATGACACGTACAAATATAAAGTAGCCTATAGTTCCTGATTTTTGGACAAGTGGAGTTGCCGTGCCCCCATATCACAGTCTGTACATGTTATTTGCTCCTGTGAAATGGATGATGGATGCCGATAAGGTGTATGTCTCTGCAGCACATATTACTGCGTGTCTGTCCATCTGTGAACTTGTTGATTTGAATAAACCACAAACCGTTATTTTGATATTCTGTGGCAGAGATCTGCAAACATTTTACTCACAGTTTAGTCCAGATTGTATATATTCTATATGTTTGATATGTGTTGATAAATGCATTTTTTTGTCTTTTCAGATGCGGATGAGACTTTCGGGTTCAATGTGTGTCATCTGTTAAGTATTTTTCTGTCTGTCTCTTTCTGTCTAAGTAACAAGCAACCACTCGCAGGGGAAGTCAAAAAAGATGCATTAAGTTGCATTATGGGACATGTAGGATGCAGCAGTTTTGACGTTTGCCTTATAGTGGATACTAAAAGGTTTCTGCTGCTACAATTGTGACCGTCTTGCAAGCCTAACAGCTTTGTCAGAGTGCAGTACAGTAGCACTTGGTTACTCATTTCACACATTTATTCTAAAAACAAAAAAAGTGGTATTGATTACTGAAAAAAGCAATCATAATGCCTGAGTTTACCAGAACTTGTAGCATTATAACCGTCAGTGACAAGAGGGTTCTCCAGACTATCACTATTCTATGAGAACGTTTATTATGGATCAAACATTAGCATTTTGTAAAAGAACATCAGCACTCTCATTTGAACTGTTTCATCAGAAGAAGAACCTTCAGAAGAAGGTTCAGCTAAACCTATGGATCATTTACATTGTAGCTCACATGGTGTTGGGCATATGGTGTATTGTGACAATGGACTAGTGCTTATACAGTAATATTGAGTGATTGCCATGCTGGGCTTTTTACCCTGCAGGCCTGAACTGAAGCCAATATCACCTCGAGTTAATGTTTAGTTTTTCTTAGTTTCTCCCTGCCCTCCTATTAATATTTATTATGCGAGGCGAAGAGTGAATTAAGGACAGGTTCTGGTGATAAAGGTCTGATGATGCTTGTTTGTTCAAAGTCTCTGAATGCATGTACTCTATCAGCCTGTGTGCATCTACTCTCTTTGTTCAGATGATCCCCAGGGTGCATTAGAAGTCACAGGGTCAGTGTCTCCTCTGTTTGCCTCTGAACTCACTAACACTGTATTTAATTAGGCCCCTAATCAGCCACTAAACACACAATAAAATGAGACAATCTGTATCTGTTTACCTCCCTCTCAACTCTCTAACACACACACACGCACGCACTCTGCATATTTGCATGTATAGTTGGTAAAAAAAAAAAAAAAGAAATCACTTATCAGGGAGAAAGATCAAGGTCATGACTCCTCTTCACACCCGATTCCCTGAAACCAATTAAACTGTCGGTCGGTGAAGTTCAGTTGGAGGACACGGACTGGAAAACAATAGCAGATGACAGCTTCTCTCCGCTATCTCTAGCTGGGTTTTCTTGCAGCAGTAATTATATTTGCAGATTCTGTCATTAAGACTAAAAAGCCGGAGAAGTTTCACAATCAGTCGGATATATTCAAAACGTTCGGTTAATAGGCATTATCAGCATTTGGAGTCAGACGTCAAAGATTGTGATTGGGAGGTCAGACCTGAGTGAAGACTCAAATGATGAAGAGATGTGATCTGCAATGTTAAATCAGTCATGTGGGCTTTATGAAATGCAAAAGTTGGTAAACAAACATGAAGCATCCTTGGCTGTATAAACATGTAATGAATGATTGATATCACAGCTGTTGCTGTAGATGTTTGAATATATAATCAGTCAAATCCTTACAGTGTGTTGTAAAGCAGTTATTACGTGTTTATTCCAACATGTCCTCTACTGAAAAGACAGAAGAGGTCAGTTTCCATCGATTCCCAGCACAACACATATGACAAGTATATACGTTTCAGTGTCCTCTATAGGACGGATGGGGACAGGCAAGCAAATTACTTATGTTATGTTATGTACATAAGTTAACATTGTGAAACGGCCACGGTTTGGTTGGGTTTTGAACAAAATTATAGGATATATCGCTCCCAGACGATCCCAAGTACACCCTCACAGAGCTCCTAGCATCGCTGTAGACTCTTAATCTTGTCAGAATAGATATTACCAATTGATGCATTTTCCTTATTGACACTGGCATGCTGTAAACCTTTACAACAAAAGTGAAACACGCATCTTTATTTCCATGCTTTGCTTACTCACCCTTATGGTTTTAAATTTGCACTCAGCCCTGTCATCTCTACTGACTGATTAACAGCAAAGTAAATCTCCATCTAAGAACAGCTGCACTGCCAAATCCACGCTCTGTTGTCAATCATATGCAACCCTCTCAGCTTCAGGTACTCCACACTGCCCATACAGGGTTTGCACTGCTGACATGCTTAAATGCATAAAACATGTTGGACTCTCAGATATATTTAAATGTGTGTGAATAATAAATGTCCTGCCACCTGGAAGTCATGTTTATAATGGAACTGACCACAGACCTGTCTGAAGTAAATTATGCTGTACTATAACTTATGAAGATCCATTTATAAATCACAAGCTTCCGCTGCTCCACAGTGTAGGCAAAGTCCCACAGTGCATAAACTAGGACAATACATATGATGCATTGCCACATAGCTTGTGTTTTCTTTCCTGGGAAGTGTATTAAAATAGTAAGTTAGCTACAGTGCAAGGCTGCCTATCACTGCCTCAATCTAAACCAAGACGGGCAGGCATGCCTGGATATTCTCAGAGCCTCCTGAGACATTTCCCCATGTGGGCTGACCGTGCTGCAGCTGGGAAAAAAGCACACATATACTGTCCTATACAAGCAATAACCAGCTCCTCAGCCTCTATGCAAAAAGGAAGGAGAACAGCAGACTCGTTATTTAACTGGCTTTTGACAGCTGGGGCATAGCAGAGGGACAGAAAGTGTGTGAGTGCATGGATGTGTGTGTGAGTGACACGGAAAGAAAAGGAGAGAGTGTGCATGTGCTTATGTGTGTGTCCATCCTCATTTGCATTTGTGTGTGCTCGGCCATGTGCATATGTATGTGTGGCACAGTGGACCAGAACAGAGCTCTGACAGTAGCAGGACTGCTGCTCGCTGATGCCTGCCTGGAGGAGCTGACAGCGGCCTGGCCTGTCAATCACTGAGCATGCCCACTAGCCCTCTATTCACATCATCCTATCTTGTTAACTCTAAATCTGGTTGGGTACTGTTTATATACTCTGAGTGAGTTTGTGTGTGTGTGTGCGTGTGTGTTTGTGTGTGTGTGTGAAAAGAGAGAGAGGGGTGGTGCATCCTTCTCTCTGATGTGTTTCAGTGTTACGGTCTTAGCTGCATGGGTCTGTTTCAGACAGAAATCAGTCAAGACAAAGTGACGAAAAACTGGTACAAGGATTGTAAAGAAACATGTCATCCTGTGAGCGTTAATCCTTTCTTGTAAGAACAAGCCAAGCAGTTTATTTAATGCATTGATGTCAAAGTGTAACTGATTATTCAAGATATTCAAGAACTATAAAGTATTACAAATGAAGCACCTAGCAAGTCATTGACATGCCTCCTATCAAAAAAGTGACCAGTTTAGCCACTCTGGGTCTAAATTTATCTCCAAAGAGGTCCACTGTCTCTATGATAGGCCAAGCATGGTTGCCACTGGGAGAAAGAGAGCAAGAGCCCTTGTAGTCAAAGGTAATTATCTCCTCTTGTCACCCACAATGGATGTCTGCTAATGAGAGCTGAACTCATGATTGGTTGCCCGCGGGTCTGTGGAGAAGCTCCGCTCTTTTGGTTTTGACAATAGAGCCTCGGTGCACCGCAGAGACAGAGTGACTGGACAAGTCATTCATCGATGCAAATGCCAGCCAAAATGTGACCACCGCCATACACAACATCCATTAGGCTCATATTTATCAGCCCTACAGGGTGAGGTGTGTGTGTGTGTGTGTGTATGCGTGTGTGTGTGTGTGTGTTAAAAAAGAAAGAAAGAAAGAAAGAAAAGGCACAACATGAGCACTGAATACTCAAGTCTATTTCGTTAAAGCTGTATCACACCAGTAATCATGAGAACTACACACTGTTAGATTTAATCTATTTGTTTCTGCCTTGAGGCCTAAAATTAAACCCAATTAAATCTAGGTCTTATTTTATTTTGATTTTAGGAATCAGAAAAAAGGAGATACAAGAGCCTCTCATTCCTATTGCCAGACTAGAAAATAAAGCTAAATATTGTGTATTTTTAATGACTGTATTTCTAAAAAGACCATGCCAGATTGTTTTCATAATTATATTGAGGCAGAGCCAAATTTTCACCCTGGTATTAACAAAATTTCTGAATAATCCATGTAAATTATACCAGCTGTGGGGTAATGCTGCACAGATCTTTAAACACAAATCTAAACTACATTACAGTTTTTCTCAGCTGTTTCTCGGACTACTTGTTCTGCCTTCATATCATCTCGTCACATTTTTCATTCTCTTGAACAAATGCTTAGACACATTAATTCAAATGGTTATGCACAATTGTTAAATTGTAAAAATGACTACATTATCAGCTACCTTTGTCATTTTGATCAAAATGTATTATACTGGTTCTCTGTTGAAAAGTCTTGTCCCCCCAGAACATCTAGTTCATTGCATAAGTCATTACACGCAAAATGGTTGAACCACTTGTCCTAATCTGTCAAGTATATTTTCTGTACATTTCTATTTGTAAATGTGTCCTGAATTGATGGATTTTTGCCAAGTGAATCTTGGCTTTCACCAATAGAGGGGAAGGTGTGAAGCTTTAGACTGACCAATGATCAACCAGTTCTCTAAAATAGCTGTACAGTTGTGCCTCAGGGCAGGTTCCTATGGTAACACTTCTAATTTGTATGTTTTTCCCACGTACCACAGTCTGGTCTTTTTCTTCTGTATTGCAATGACATGAACTGTCGAAATATTACAGCACAAAGAGTAAAAGCAAACATTTGAATTCTGTCCAATCACAATCAATCTCCCACATACAGTTCTGTGTTATTTGTGCTTGTGTTGAAAGTGGTAAATGCTACGCAGAAAAAGTGCAGCCTTGGACATTGTCAATCTTTGTCATCCAAACCTGAGCCATAGTTTACATCAGACAATACTAAGGAAGCACATTGTTTAATGACAGCATGGCTAAACATTTTGACTACCTTGTTCGTTTGATTAATGTTATTTTAGTGTCACAAAGATGGCTCTCTGGCTAGATTGAGAAATGTACCAAAGTGACAGAAAATCTTGCCTCAAAGCACAAAGGTTCCAGGTGCAAATACGCTGGCTGACATGTTTGTGGTTTGATCCTTGAACCTTGTGATTGTGAATAGTTGTCTGTCTGGTGATTGGCTGGTGATCGGTCCAGGGTGTACCCCATCTTTGGCTCAAAGTCAGCTGGGATTGGCTCTGACGGATAAAGGGTATAGACAATGGATGAATGGATGGAAGTCAATTACCATTGATTTACTGACAACTGATAAGTGACACATTCAGTTTTTAAAGGGAAGGACGCCCGCTCTGGTGATTGGCAATACAAAATGTGTATTTGTTGTGTTTATATGAATAGTCTATTCATCTTATTGGGGTTGGGGCTGAACCATTAAAGCTGGTATCTGTAATGAATTTGGATTAATAACTCATTAAAACCATTGTTCATCAATGTAGTGGGTTATTGCAAAACACACACATCACCCTCGCCATATTTTAGCTTACTGTTATGTCTCGTCGTATCTGTTAAGTTTGTCTAGTTCACTTGTGTCTAGTCTTGTCTCTCACCTCCTGTCTTATTGTGAAATCTAACTCTCCTCTCGTTTCAGGCTGTTTGACTTCCTGCCCTTGTGTGTTTCCCGCCTGCCCCGCCCTGATTGTTTCCACCTGTTTCCCATTACCTCTCATATAAATAGTCTGCGTCTCCCTTTGTCCTGTGCCAGATTGTCTTGTCTTGTCCAAGCGTTCATGTTGCTGTTAATTCAAGTCCAAGTCATTGAAAGTATGGTTTGCCATTGTCCACGTCATTGTAAGTATGGTTTTCCATTTGTGTAATTAAAGTGTTCACCTGTCAAGAAGCATTCTGATGTTGTGCTTTTGAGTCCTTCCTGGTTCTGTGTCAAGGCGTAATACTTATTACCTCTTGATGGTGTTCAAACAAGGACATTTTCTTGCCTTCCAGATGTCTCCATTATCTTGTTTTCTGTGAAGTCCTTCTGAAGAATCTCAGGAGCATAGGACAAGGTGTTCTGATGGTCCCTTCTACACATGTAATGTTAAAAGAAACACCAGTGGTGTCTCCAAATCCAGCGAATGATCCACAGCAGAATGAATTTAGTCAACGAGCTGGCTGAGGTTTAAGACTTATGAAAGCCCAGATCTATGTGCTTTGTGAAACATCATATGACAAAGGACGTTACCTTTCTAATCCAGTTTGCTCCCAAGAAAACAAAATACTTCTCAAACCACCAATAACTCATCACAAATTGCTTTAACCTTTGCAGGACACAGCTGTGACTTTGGCTGCTTGTATTTATGGACATTGGAGAGCTTCCCAGACAGTGAAGACATCGCCACCTCCTCTCTGGAGAACAAAGCTTCTATCAGCTCACACACTATCTTCTGTACATATACATATTTTTTTTTTTTTTTTGGTGACATGTTTTCCTCTACTGGTGGATTTTTGGGTGGGATGGAGTCACAGTGGAGGTTAGAGGCTTCTGTCCTGCAGACAGCACTTGGAAAACCTTCACTTTGACATTTGGCTTCAAAACAAACACAGATTTTCTCAAAATCTGTGAAAATGTTAACGATCACATCCATTAAAGTTAATGTATCAGCGTGCACATTCAGACTACATTAGCATTATTTGTTGATTCAACTGTATCTGCATTTTAAACTATTTGTTAAAAAACAGAGTGGCATCACGAAAGGAAGCAGAGCACAGATAAAACTGGCAAAAATATTTGATGGTTTATTTGGCAAATAAGAAATGCTTTGCTTTATTTTGCAGATAATTGTGCAATGTATACCTGTATACATTTGACTGCTGGTTCAGACATATACATCATTTTTTAATTATTTAAATTTCACATTATATCTACGGAACAGTGGGGTTGATTACAATGGCCGAGGTATGATTCAGTATAGCAGCCAGAAAATGTCCCTCTGTTATTACAATAACAATCAGGAACTATTCTCCATGATCATTTTTATATAGCAGTTAGTGCCGCCAGCACTGTGTGTGAACTATGGTCCTTTTCTGAAATAAGCTCACCTCAGGGTCAACCAAACCAATATTATTAAAAGCTAAATTAATCTGTTAACTGAATATATTCTGTGCATGTATTGCACATGCCAGGGAATGGAGGCTGTTGGCATGATTGACAAATAAAACAAAGCATTTGTGCCGAGTTAAACTAATGTTTAATTTGATTGTTTTCTGGGACAGCCTTCATTTGACAAAAAGTGATATTCAGATGTTTGTTTAATAAGAATATCTGATGACTGTTCACCTTCAATAAGAGACTCTGTGTGTGTTCTTTGTCCTCTCCTGAGCGCTCTCACCGTACAGTTTGTGTTCTGTAGAGTTTAACAAGGAGTTCTAATTTGTGGATGAAACACAGAAAATAGATCAGGTTACTTCTGTCCAGCAAGAATGTGTGTTCATTGATATTTGTGCTTAAAAAGGACACATATTTGGTTGTGCTTTCTGTCAGAATCCATTTTGAAATAAATGCTAATTACATGCTAGGCTTTACATGGCCAGCGTTAACAGTGGTGCCTTCAGAAACTTCTCATGGGGTGACCAGATGGGTCCACTGAGGATCTCAGGGTGGCACAACAAAACAATTTAAAGCAATTCATATTTTTGTTTTAAATTCATTTAATTTCATTTTATTCTATTTTGATTGATTGATTTATTTTTTTGTTGTATTTTTGAAACGGAGAACTTCGATGAATCTCTAAAAAACTCAACAGAAGATCGGAGTTAACTGAACTGTTACGTGACACTTGATTTGTCCTGTAAATATGTCAGACCTGCTCATCATATCTCATTTCTTGTTTCAGGTGTGGGAGGTGAACTCCAGCATGAAGATGGGGGATGTTGAGTCTGAAGCCTGAGGGCTGCTCAGGCCATCCCTCCTCACTTTCAGTGAGTCATATTTGACAAACATTTATCATCAGATGGTTGTGATGTCTCTGTGCTTTTCTAAAGTGAAGTTAGTTTTAAACTAACTTAATGATTACATCCCACGAAGTCAGAAGTACATCAGGAGCCTGACAGAGCAGCAGCAGGAGGCCAGTAGCTCCAAACTGCTTGGCCCACTGCAGGTGCTGATGGAGATGGCTCTAAAGTCCTGCAGGGAAAATTTATTTTCTGATATACGTAAGATCTTTTGGAGGAGATTTGAACTGAACATTAAAGGCAACCATGCTTTGTAAACTATAAATACAGAGCACTCAGCCTGATGCCTCCATGGCACAGGTCGCAGCGACCAACCACCCAACAGCAAGAGTCAGAAAAGCACCCTAATATTACACTAATAATTAGAATAATTGTTCAATCAAAATAAAAATGCTCAATGTAACTACCGCAATTAGAAGAGACTGGTCTGATTGGAAGTAATTTTCAATCGGGATAAGAGTGGTGGTGTAAACCAACCATTTCTCTCTGGTTGGAATAAGTTGGGTCTGCACATGTTTACCCTACATGGGGGTAAGTGAAGTCCTCTCTTCTCTTCTTTTTAAACACTTTACACATGTAAAAAAAAAGTTCTATTCACATACACATCTTGGGGCATGCAAACACTCCTTCACGTAAACATTTAAGTCGGATTGATTTCAGTCGGAATGAAGAAATATTGTTCATGTGATTGCAGCTATTGAGAGCACACGCTTCTGTACAGGTCAGAGCTAAAGAAAGCACTCTGTGAAGATTTTCCTTTCTTAAAATTGAGTTGAAAGAGGTTAGGTCTGAAATTGTAAACAACAAAGCGGCTATTTGCTCTGAAATGGATAATATAAAGGCCACTATCAGGGACACAGAAGAAGGCTTATCAACACGGTCGGGTAGGATCACTGAGCTACCACCCCCCTCTCCTCATCCCAACATTACCAACACTGCCATCAGCCAACTTCACTCTGAAGCAGGCTCTGCATTTGTTACCGCTCCTCCACCTCCTGTGACTCCCGCTGATGAGTCTGCTGCCTGTAGTGTTATCACAACAGCGCAGGATGAGCTGATCATCACAGAGCAGCCAGTCAAGGTGGATGAATCCTTCAACATCTTCACAGATAGGACTTATTATTCAAGTTGACCTGTGTCTGAGCCATCAGGTCCATTCACACTGTGGTTATTTGTTACTTGGGATGAGTTCAGGCACTGACTGTCTGACTTTGCATATTTAGCGGGTAAGACAGAGATGAGTGGATTCAGCTGCTTCTTCAATTGGCTGCAAGAAAAGATATCTGCTGCTGCTTCCTGCCTGACGACGACCATTTCAGTCAAGATCATTTCAGTTGTCAATTGTCTGTTTAACTTGTTTCATTTTCCGTGATTTTATAAAACTGTATCAATATTAACACATAAAACAAGAGTTCTGTGTTGCGTATACTATAAATATTATACACAAGCAGTGTATGCTTGGTTTTGTACAAAATGAAAAATAAGAACATCTAATTTTGGAGTCCAAAGAGTCCAAAATGCAGCAGACACAATGACTGGATGTTACACATTACCCAAAGTAGAATTAATAGTAAAATGACAGTGACTCATATCTGATTTTAAACCAGAAGACTTAATATCTGCAGGTCTATCTAGCTGGAACTATCAAATGAGTCTGTTATATGAAACTACAGTCCCCAGAATGCTTTGCTTCACATAATGCTGACCGGATGTTGATCATTTGTTGTCCGGAACTGATGCTACTTTTAACGTTGATAAGTAGCTGTTAAAATCGACCTACTCGGTAGCTCATTTGAGACCAAATTGACAAAATGGACATATTATAGTTTCACTTTCGCAGTGGTTTAGAAAATAGGGCGATATTAGGCTGCTTCGTGTGGCAGCGGTACAATGAGGAGGATAAAATAGCAGTTCCGCGGAATCTGTTTTCGCTTTTATCCTCAATTGATGACATGATCTTTGCGGAAATGCAGTTTGTTTACTGAAAATAATGCCTCAAAACTCGGTACCACACAAAGCTACGATGTTTTCAGCAGTATTTTCCAGATAATATGGTTGGTTATAATGTGCACTCAAAGGGTATGTGCATTGTCCGACTGTTCGGGAAGGCATCACAAGGTAAATGGCAGGAATGTTGTTTGGTGATTGAAATAACCCAAAGGGAAGCAGAGGACTGCTCCCCATGAATGAACGCGTCGATCTACGATTACCGTAAATTTAAACCATGTCCCATCCTCTTTGGTCGCTCAATTTTGCAACGCTAGCTACGGAAGCTAACAGCTCTGTTTTGACAGCTCAGCTTGTCTGTAGGCTAGCTAGCTAACGGTGGCTAACTAACACCAGCTATTTGACAGCAACACAAACAACACAAGCTGGAAGAAGCAGCTCACCTCTTCGGGCTAATGTTTACCATCTCACTGACAGTCGTCTCAGTGCTTTACAGAATTACGGCCCTCAGAAAAAACAGCTCTGTCATCGTTGTAGCTAGTTAGCTTAACCGCTAAGTGTATACATGTCAATATACTGTAACGTAAATGTGAAATCGGAAACTGGAAAGTAACTGATAAAGTGTCCTCGGCACTTTCAGAGAAAAACAGAGAAAAGATGACATTTTACAAGACACACTTGATGCTTAATACAATATTTCTCAGTAGCGTTGAAGCGAAGTTATTACTGACTAGTTTAGTGTGCTGTTTTTCTCCCATGTGTAACATTAGAGCCCATGTTTTATGTCAGCGCTTATAAAAGCTCCCACGCCAAAGCTTTGCCAGCATTTGTAAACATTAACAACCTTGATGTAAGTATTTAAAAGCCCTGTCAGTCATTTTGAGACCAGCGGTTCCAGTTTTGAATGTTGCTGTTCATTTGTTTACATTACGGGCTGCTCCTTTAAGGTTTTTTTTTTTTTTTTGCAAATGTGCATCGCTTACTGCAGCCTACAGCTGAGTAGCTGCTTAATTTGAAGAGGAAATAAGTGGTGCTCTTCTTACAATGCACTGTTTGTTTAATCTGAAGAAATACCCAGACTTGGTGTTAATATGCATTCAAGATGTTCCAGTCTGACCTGGCAAACTCGCTCCCTTAAGCATAACTCGTTGCTAGCATGTTGAGCTGCTCCTTAATACAAATGTGTGTGTGTTTTGGGTCATGCACAAGCAGTGGTGCTACTAGCAGCAACTGTAGATGGGCAATGTCACCATGTATCAGATTAATGAGAGCTGCTTTCTAAGCAGTTAGGTAGTCCATCTGTGGTAGGTTGATATTTTCCTTTCAACAAGCTTTAAAAGCCTCATCTGTGATCAGTAAGCTCATTCTCACTCTCCATGAGCTTTTGTCCCCTGGAAGCTCAAAGGAGGCAACAATCTGTTGACTGACATTCTTTTTAGATGGGAACAGGTTTCTATATTTTGGAAAGCTTTCATTATGTTCAGTTAAACATCTAGTTGACACACATTCCTCTCCTTTAACCTGTTTTGTGAAGCAGATGGGTGTTCTGTGTGTGTGTGTGTGTGTGTGTGTGTGTGTGTGTGTGTGTGTGTGTGTGTGTGTGTGTGTGTGTGTGTGTGTGTGTGTGTGTGTGTGTGTGTGTGTGTGTGTGTGTGTGTGTGTGTGTGTGTGTACTCTCAGACTGGCTGTGTTGCTGTTCTCACTCATGTTTGTGTTTGTCTCTGCCTAACCTACAGGTCATGCATGCAGCCGGACCTCTAGCCTTTGCTTTGTACACCCCATCCCGTGAGCCAGTGTGCGTCCAGTAGGTGGAGGCTCTTCCTCCCTATTGCCTCTGTTTATCCCAACTGACCCCATCAGCCCCAGAGTTCCCTATGTTAACCATCCTGAGCATGTTTTACTATATCTGTCTGCGGCGACGCTCCAGGAGTGGGACTCGAGGGGAGGCTTTGACCAGTCGGCGTGCCGTGGAGTCTGGCCAGCGGGCGGTGTTGCCAGTCAGTGTGGAAGTGGAGCAGTATGCCAAGGAAGTTCTGGACTTCAGCTCCCACTATGGCAGCGAGAATAGCATGTCCTACACTATGTGGAACCTGGCTGGGGTGCCCAACGTCTACCCCAGTTCAGGGGACTTCACTCAGACGGCTGTATGCAGAGCGTATGGGACATGGTGGGAACAATGCGCCAGTGCTCCACCACCTTTCCATCGCACCCCTAAAGGCTTCTACAGCCAGGATTACATTGAGCTGGGCTTTGAGGAGCCTGTCTACCCTACAGGAGTGGATGTGCTTGAGACTTATTACCCTGGAGCCATCGTCCAGATTCTGGCCTGCTCTCACAACCCCTTCTCCCAGAACCCACCCACTGATGTCAGGTAAAGACAATCATCTGTCTTGGAAAACTGCCATTCGCAGTGCTCTACTAGAGTGTGTAAATAGTTAACATGATTAAGAAAACAAAGTAACTTCATATAAATTTTTTAATGTAATAGTTTATTTACAATTTTCAATGTTACGACAAAATATATTTAAAGGACATGTAAAACAATACAAAGAAGACATCAATTGGAAAATAAAAGGATGCTTGACGGTTTATGTGATTACATAAATACTCATTTAAAAATGTTATCACAGTAGTGATATCTCCAATGAATGGAGTTAAACACCATACCCATACGTGTAGCCAAGCAGGTCAGAGTCCCAATGGATGCAGGGGATTTGCCAAGAGAAGTCCCCATATTCTGTCAAATCTATTCTGTGTATTGGGTTTGTGCAACATCTTCTTGAGCCAATGCACAAAGCAAGGTGGAGTGGTAGACTTCCAGGTCAGGAGAACAAGTTTCCCAGCAATGGCCACCCCCTAGGTGCAGAGCAGTTTGCATGTAGTACGTCTCTGCAGAGCATCCAAAGAGGGCCAGGTCATGGCTGGGCTGAGAGTCACTCAAAAAAATGTTAGTCCCGAAGCTGTATAATGTGGGGGAAAAACCAGGAAAGTGCTAGTGATCCTTCAGCAGAGCCACACTTCACCACATTCAGGAGATATTACAGACAATTTTGAAGTAGAAGTCAGTCCTCTAGTTATTGGAATGAGCCCTGGAGACATTACAGGCAGTATTTGAACTATTCTGTTTTTATTATTTGTATTATTATGCTTATTATGCTCTAAATTGATTTCTGGCATTTTTATTTTTTATCAAATTGTCTTTCCTTTATTGTTTTCTCTTTGTTTGTAAAACACGTCATTAAATATGTGCTGTATAGATAATGTGTATATTAAAAAATTGTTGATTGAGCAGCACTCAATTTAAAAAGAATTCATTGGAATGTGTATACAAGCTACTTACTTTTGTATGAACCAGAAGTTAAGTTCAGAAGTAAACAGGGTTAACTTGTATTACTCTGGCAGAGCCGCACTGTGCAACAGGTCTTGAGATGAACTGAAATGACACTGAGAGCCAAATCTCAGTTTGTGTGCATTAGTGATTGTTGGAGGGTCGTTTAATCAGAGTGAACAAGTGTTCCTTGTGTGGTTTAGAAAAAGAAAGATGAAAAATCTTAACTGTATTTTTGATAGATTGCTTCTGTCAGCCTTGTTTGCCCAGCACCATAACAGCCTGTATATTGGGCACCGAGTTGAAATACAAGGTCATCATCCTACAGAGAAATTAAATTTCAGATATAATTGGCTGGCCAGCAGAGAGAGAGCCTCCTCTGACTAAGCTTCATCGTTGGACTCTGCATGTCTTGAATAAATATATAGCTCCTTAACAATACCAAAAGAGTATGGATTTGTAATTTCCTATTTTCAGGGGGGGAAAGTGTGGTTCCTCCTTGTTGTGTTTTTACAGTACGATTTTACCAAACACTTTGTTTTGTCCAGGTGGGAGGTGCTGTGGTCAGGGGAGCCCACCAAGGTGCTGACACCCCAGGCACGCCAGTTTTCCCCTAACATCAAACATATCAACTTCCCCACCAACCTGCTGCGTCTGGAAGTCAACAGCTCTCTGCTGGACTACTACACTGAGCTGGACGCTGTTATCCTGCGCGGGGTAAAGGAGAGGCCCATGCTGGCCCTCTATAAGATGCCGGTCATTGACATTAGTGATCTGAGCGACAGCGAGGAGGAGCTGTCTGATGTGGGAGGTCCATTCAGACAAGGAGACGGGAAGCATCAGAGGACGGGCAATGGCTACTTTGACAAACTGCCGTATGAGGTGATTACAGACCTTAACGACGTGTACACTCAATCACTGAGGCCTGGGTGAAAGAATGGGTACACACCAAGACAGCACAATTCTATTCTGGTACTCAGAAGTGATTCTGTAACTCCTGGAATGGTTTCTGCAAATACTCATTTTCTAAATGTTGGATTAAGGCGTCCCTCTAATTAGCATTTTGCTGTATTCTGACAAGTATGGAGGCCCTACCATCCCACTGACACCATCCTAGTTCTAGTGGATGCCATTAAAGACACCCTGTGGAGTTTTCTTGGAAAATGACAAAAGTTATGTTTACATTCAGTGTTACTCACCAAAACTCATTGTGTGTATCCTTGAGCTCTAACAAACATGTTGAATACTTCTTCTTCCTCATAAATCATTTACAAAGCTGATGTTTTTAAGTGTTTGCATCCATTTCCATGTTTACTAGCTTGCCGTCTTTTTCTTCTTTGTCTTTGTTGGTGCATTGCGCCGTTTCTTGGCACATGACGGCCACCTGTAGATCAGCGGAAAAGTTTGAAACCACGGGCAGGAATCTGTCTCATGTTACACTCATCCACATGCATGTGCACGAGACAAACAAAACAGGGGCTCACTCAGAAAAACAATGCTCCACAGTGCTACTAGAGGTCAAAAACTCCACAGGGTCCCTTTAAACAGTGCAAGTAGATCTCAGAACAGGTGTGTAGGTACTTTTTGGATTAAAGCATGAAAAGAAAGACTTGAATTAAATTGCTTAATGCTGATGTGCTGATGTACAAATGTGTGTCAGTAAACTACACAAACTTCCAGTCATAGGTTTTCCAGGTGCTTGTGCTTGAATCTGATACGTTTTCATACAATTTGCTTGTTAACATGCTATTCTGGTGCACTGTAGACCTGAAGCTAACAATTGTTTTTAATTATCGAATAATCTGTTGACTATTTTTGCAATGTTTTAGTCTGTATGATTTCATGAAGTAATGAAAAATGGCCGTTACATTAGAGCCCAAAGTGGCGGCTTTAAATGGCTTGTTTTTTAAAACCAAACATGGCTAATTTACAATTACATAAAATGGAGACAAGCATCAAATGCTCACATTTAAGAAGCAGGAGCCAGAGAATGTTTGCTTTGCTTGATATTTGATTGTAAAAGTTGTTGTTAGCTAATCGATTCATTGTTTCAGCATTAGAGGGCTGTAGCACGGTAGCTGTTAATTTGCCTGACATAGAGAAATGGAAATAGAAAAATCAGTGTTGCCTCAATTTGTCTCCTTACCCCCTAAAAATAATCCATACAATCATCTGTCACAATATTGTTTATATTCTCAGAATCATTTGGGTAAATTGACTGCTGATGATGATCATAACTTACCATAAGCTCCAAGGTCATTAGCAGCTAGCCCTGAAATAATGAGTGGATCTGTACACTGTATTTACCAGTATTCCACACAAACACATGAACATTGTGGCTTGGACCCCTTTTGACACTTGATCTTTTATGCACTCACGGACACAGAGTCATTTTCATGCCATACAGACGTATCATGTTGTCTGAGGCGAGCTTCAAAACACCGGCAGTACTCTTGATATTCGTTCTCTTATCTCCTCTCCAAACCGCTGCCATTAACAGCAGTCTTCACAACCGCCGTGTGTTTGTTTCAGAAACACAATATAGCTATTATCTGTCAGCTGATACCCGCTTGAACACCGTGTATTGTTAATTCACTGCAACACACACTCGCAGGAGCACAGTCATTCTTTCTCTTTGAGAGGCACACGAACACAGAGCAAAACAAGCCGGCTCACCTCGCCACTGATCCTCCTATCACTGCTTTGTGTCCCAGATAACCACTATTTAGATCTGTCTGACAGAAGGGACGCAATTAACATTCTCCACTCTACTCTATTATTCTCTGTTCTTTACTTGATTTTACTACTCTTTAGCACTCATCTAGTGTGCTTTGCTTTCTGCTATGTGCTCCTTCCAGATCTAACAGTCCTTTTTTGTTGTCTTTTCCCCCCTCCCCCCCTTTTCTTACCCTTTCCTTTCTCCTCTCCTCTCCTAACCCCTCACCCCATCGTCCATCCGTAGCTCATCCAGCTGATTCTGAGCCACCTGACCCTGCCAGACCTCTGCCGTCTGGCCCAGAGCTGTAAGCTGCTGCACCAGCACTGCTGCGACCCGCTGCAGTACACCCAGCTGAGCCTGCAGCCCTACTGGGCCCGGCTGAGTGACGCCTCCTTGGGACACCTGCAGAGCCGCTGCACCCTCCTTCAGAGGCTCAACCTGTCCTGGACCGGCAACCGCGGAGCTATCACCCTGACCGGCTTCAGCAGGTCAGACTGTCAGCAAACAAGTGCTAGAAAACAGGAAGATGACCTTGGAAAGCTAGCAAATACTCACAAGCACAGGCGTTTGTTTTGAGGGAGCGACACACTGAAACAAAGAAAAAGAATTGAAACTTTTGCTGTAATTCATGTCTATAAGAAGATGAGAGATCATGTAGGAGGGCTAAAATGGAGACGGATAATCCTGACAGATTTCCTGATGTGGGATGAATTTACTCCTTTGTACTTCCACTAATGTCTCTCCCTCTCCACCTATTCCCCTCAGCTTCATGAAGGCCTGTGGTCTCAGCCTGGTCTGCCTGGAGCTGTCGTGCTGCCACTTCCTGAATGAGGCCTGTCTGGAGGTCATCTCTCAGACTTGTCCCGAGCTGCAGCAGCTCAACCTGTCCTCCTGTGACCGTCTCAACCCACAGGCCTTCACCCACATCTCCAAACTAACACGCCTACGCAGGCTGGTGCTCTACCGGACCAAGATAGAGGTAGGCACGATCAGCAGAGTATCTAGGAAACCACAATCAAAATGACATTTTCACTTGTATACGTCTGTCCTGTTCAAATACAGCTTTTGCTTCGTCGGTGATGTTTATGTCCCAAATGGTTGGTCCTCCTGTTTCAGGTTTCAGGTTTCTTACTTACCTTTTGGACATGCAAGGCTGCAATTCTCCAGTCATTGGCCAGTATTACATAATATGGAGGAGGTATTGTGATTAGAAGTTAAAGTAGGGGTCTGCAAATTTTAGAATTTCCACTAGTGACTAAATTGTTAGAAAAAGCAAGGAATTTGATCAATTTTCTGGAACTTGGAGGATATTAGGAGGTCAGTTGACATATACATGCAGTTTACTCTGTTGTCATGGTGGACGTTTTTCTGAGAATTTGCAGGAAATCTCGTCCACGTTGGCTTAAACCGCGAGCTTCATCATTCCTTAGATGACAATGAAGTTTTCATGACAATAAGCAGACTTCATGGGCTGAAGAAGACTATAAGTTATATGGTTGGAAGCAACAAGTTGGAAATTGAGATTGTTTTGGCAACAGTTTTCATAGTGGTCTTAAAACGTTTCTTGAGCATTCCTTTTACTTTCGTGTTATCTGCTGTAGTCATTAATCTACCCAGTTGGTGTTATGGTTGAGTGCAAGTGTCAGTCCTGAGTAATACACAACTGAATTTTGGCACTGTAGTCGTATTTTATTTGCTGTGTAACTTCATTGTGGATTTCATTCGCTTTTCAGTACATTTCTCATGCACTATAACTCTACCATGATGTAGGCTGGTCAAGAGCACAAAAACTCATCATCATTCAGCACTAAAGATTAGATGCTAGGTTAATTAGCTTACAGACAGATAAATCACACCTGTATAATAATTACAAAGGAGAAAAAAGGCTTATTAAAAAGGTGAATATTCGCACTACTGATAGTGAAAAGACTGACATGCCTGGGCGTCAGTGTGTCTGTGACAATAACATTAACTCTTACTGTAGCTTTGCAGCCAAACCGTAGCAGTTTTATGATCAGTCCTCATTTTCTGCAGCTTCATTTTTTATCCTCCACAGTTCAGTTCAGTTCCTATTATCACTTTTGTTTTGCTTCATTGGTAACCATTTTCTCTATTGCTAGCAGACTTTCTTCATTAAGTATTAGAAGAGATGACTGTGTCTTCATCTGTGACTTTTTGGAACAAAAGAATATATACTTTGACTGTTTCTGCTTGGTAGCTTGCATGATTTCTGGTGTACTAAGAAACTACAGTATGGCTATAGTGAAATACAGTAAGCCTTGTCTCACCAGACCACCTGAAGCTTTAGCCTAATGGTTTCCAACCTTTGACCTCCTTTAACACTGAAGTCATACCTACTCACAGCACCTCGCCACAGGTTGCATACAGTAGATCTATGAGCAAAGAGTTACGTTCCCTTTTCAGATTTTTTCATTGATAGTTTTAAGAGTCCTGAAGAGGTTTAACTCTCCAGCATTTTGCAAGAAAGAAAACGAGATTTTGTGAAAATATCATTATGAGAAGCAGAAATATTTTTTTGTAAACCAGCTGCTTATTTGAAGTTGCATGTGTTGTGCTATGCATAGCCCATTGGATGTTGTTGTTGTCTTTAAGATGAACTGAGTCAACTCTGAGCCGAGGGGCCCTTAAAGATAGCATGCATTCAGGTTCAGGCCTGCCTGACGTGTAAAACCACTGCCTTGTGTTTTGGTGTTGCTCCTCAGTGTTTCTCCAGTGTTTGTCATGTTTCAGAGCGGCGTTGTGGGCAGGAGGCCGTGTAGAGTTTCTGCGGTGGAGCCAGGCAGCGTGCTGCAGGTTGTTTATACCCAGGCAGACAGAGCGAGCTGTGTGTCTGTTTGAGGCCCCGACATCTCAGCTGTCATTACCCTGTCATTGCTCTAATTAAGTGGCTAGCTCGCCGGAGAGAGGCGTTTATAAAGATGCCAGCAACAGACTCGAGCGCACACACCAAACGCACACACACAAAAGGCTTTCACTTTCATGTCTGACACTTTCTCCTGCCACTGAGGTACATGTGTTGGCAGTTGCCGTGTTGAATTCCCATATCTCTATCCAAGCTGCAGTGCCACTGGAGAGGGCTCTGTCCTCACTGTGCTTGACTGTGTGAGGAGACGTAAAAACTATCTGTTGTGCCATATTAAATTCCCTTAAATACAATACAAAAGTGTTACCTGAGTGTGTCAGGCAACAGACAGGAAATCACTTAGGAGGAACTTTGGAGGACCTGATAGGACATGTCACTGTTATGTTAACATATATTGTCATTTTAGTATATACCATTTTAGATTTACAGATTTAGATATGTTGTTGAACCTCTGATTGCAAGCTGTAGGTTCACATATTACCAGTGCACCAAACCGTATTGGATAGTATACTGTAAAAATATCATATGGGTACCACAACACGACATCATCTTGTCTTTCTCCTTGTTTTCACTGCAGCAAACAGCTATTCTGAGCATTCTGACTTTCTGCATAGAGCTGAGACACCTCAACCTTGGGAGCTGTGTGAGGGTGAGAATACACACACACACACACACACACACACACACAGAGGAAGAAGTCCAAATAAAGCACTCTGTTAACTACACAACCCTCCACATGTCCTTGTTGAATAGCAGCTTGTTCAAAAGATGGCAGAGACATCAGTAGTGTAGCAGTAATTGAGCTGCTAACAATAAACTGGTTGGGTGTAAAATAGACGAAACAGTGATAATGGCACTGAACACAATTTAAGTGAATACTTTTTTGTTCATCTATGGCTCAAAATCTGTCTTCAGTCTCACTTCACAACACTGTTAAAACATTAGTGAACTAGACAGACATGCTGTAATATAAAAGCAGTCCAAACACACACCAGAAAAGGACAAACACATTGGATTTTTGGCTTTACGGCAAATAATAAGGCTGATAGGCTCTTCAGTTCTTAATAAGCAAATACGCTGCATGTGTTTTTACATATGCTCAAAGAAATAGCTTGACATTTATGGAAATATGCTTTTTGATTTCTGGCAGAGAATTAGATGAGAAGATCAAACGGCTCGCCTGGCTCTGTCCAAAGGTAGCACAGTCTGCCTACTAGCACATGTAAAGCTCACTAAGTAACACATTATATCTTGTTTATTTACACTGCCCGTAAACTGAATGAAACAAACAGCACATTTTTATTTTTTTACTTTTTTGTAAAGATAAAAACAAACCGGGTGTAGCGAGGTAATTAGTGAGCCTTAGGGGTGCTGGCAGGTGGATTTTGTTGCTGTTGTAGAAAGCTAGGCTAGCCGATTCCTTTCTTATGCTAAGCTAAGATAATCAGGTGGTGGCTGCAGCCTTATGTCTAACAGATGAGTATGAATATGTGAGTGGAACTGATTTTTCTCATCTGACTCTCTGACAGAAAATGAATGCGAAAGCGAAAATTCCCAAAAATGTCTAACTATTCCTTTAATGATGTTCTGCTCTGTGAATATGACCACCATGGTGCATGGTATGCAGTATGTGGCATGTATGGACAGACATGCTGGCAATAAAATGCAGCATTTTTTTGTATTGTATATTGATTAGATTAACGAATGAGAAATGTTAGTAAATGTTTAATGTGTTATGGTGATAATGTTTGAGCAGAACTAATGCATCTATATTTTTCTTAAAATAATTCAAAAAGAAAGAAAAAAAATCATCACAGACATATTTTGCTCATTTAGTGACTGTTAAATGTGCAAACTCACCTGATCTCTGACTGACTAAGTGATTTCAATAATACAACCACCTTATCATTAGCTGACTTTCCATTCAATTGATAGGTATTTGATACAAATTATGATGTAGTAAGCGAGGAGAAGTGGAAGGAAATTCACAATGTGGTCTTCCCTAAGGCATATGTGTCATCATAGTTAATGAAGCTATGGAACACTTTGCAACGGAAATACATAATGACAGCAACTCTTTCAGCCAAAGTTTTTAATATCCATCCACTGCTAACTCAGAGAAATGTTCTGCGTGCTGTTACTTCTATGGGTGAGGTGCCCGCACTGGCTGTTTAAATTGCATTTCTTTTCTTTCATCTTTGGATGAAAGGATGAAATATGGCCAACATTACCTGACACCAAAGAACAATAACAGCTTCGCAAACTCAAATCAGTTCTTGAAAGACTATTTCATTTATTTTTCTGGTGTAGGTGTTCAGTATTAGTGCTTTGTTCTCTCTTTTATTATCGCTACATTTCAAAAGTTTGCTCAAAGACAGTACTAACTCACTCATTACTTCTCAAAGCATCATTTTCTCAGTCCTGTGTGAAATCCCAAAGGCAGACTATTGCATTCTGTGACTGTATGACATGCTGTGGACTTTATGGTATTTACAATATCTGAAGCAAAGATCACAGAATCTCTGCCTCAGTGATGGTGTCTCTTACAACAGCCACACAGGCATAGTAGCCATGTAAAAAACATGTCCTCTGAATCCATTGCAACATTTGAGCAGGCACCTGCAGAGTTGCTTATTTGAGTCATTTTTAAACTGATGTGCACCTCCATGAAGCCTCAAACAGACTGTTGCCCTGCAAATGCTGCAGAGAGTGTAAATAGATATGAACGGCTGCCTGCCTCTCCTGCAGATTGAGGACTATGACGTTGTGGCCAGTATGCTGGCTGCCCGCTGTCGCTCTCTCTGCTCATTGGACCTGTGGCGCTGCAGAAACCTGACTGACCGAGGCTTGGCCGAGCTTGTCTCTGGGTGCAGGTGGGCAATACCAATGCATTCAGTGCTTTTAAAATGCCCTCAATGAGGAGAAACCAATTTTTTGTTAGCAATGTCCTCTGTCTTTGTGCTGTAAAGCAATCTAGCAGATGACGTGTCTCACTTCACAATGTGAATATAGTGTACAAATAAAGGCTACCAATATTCTCAGTGATTACCTTTAGATTTCTTAAATCCTTACTACGTTTTAGAAGGTAACACATAAACATAAAGTCCCATGTATTTAGATTGTAGACCACAGGGCCAAAGCAGAGTGTATGTGTTTTCAGTGAATGTCCTTCATGGTCTGTGGTTGCTCAGGATGCTGGAGGAGTTGGACCTGGGCTGGTGTCCGACCTTGCAGAGCAGCACCGGGTGTTTCCAGCACCTCGCGCGCAATCTGCCCCGCTTACGTAAACTCTTCCTCACTGCCAACCGCACTGTCTGCGACCCAGACATAGAGGAGCTGGCCGCCAGCTGCCCCTCACTGCAGCACCTCGACATACTGGGTAAGCTCCTACCTCACACAAATATGAACATCCTTTCACAAACATGTCATATTTTAATAATTTATTAATGATGGTCATGACCTTTTTTATGTAACTATATCTGTCAATATGATTTTCATATAAACTTCACACATAGCAGAACATTACTGAGTGTTGGATGTGGTTGGATGTGATTGTAAACTGCCACGGAATCAAAGCCACACAATTATGCAAACATTGCCATAACAATAATGGCGTCATGTCAACAACATTTCCCTGTTCTCTTGTTCCATCATCACGTCATAGATGAAGGGACTGTGTGTGTTTTTGCTTGGCCACACGTGCATTTCATGCATACATGTCCCTGGAAAATGCATTCAGTCTTTCTGTTGATGTCATTTTCAGTTATTAATGTATTATATGTTATTGTTTTTCATTATCAATAGACAGTTAGTTAATGAGTCGTATGACTGAGAACTGCTCATAGCAACATTTACTATTTGGACATTAATGTGGGAGTTTCTGTGGTAAATGAACACATTTTCTAAAATTTGTGATTTCACATGGTTATCATTGAATCATACATTGGACATTTCTGTGGCAAGCCAAAGTTTGTATTTGAGAATTTCTAAAAAAAAAAAAAACAACTCCCAAATTAACTGCAAACAGAAGCCCAAATAATCTGCTTAATATTGATATGAATAAAATATTGCTCACTTGGCAGAGTTGCAACAGCACGCCACAGTAGTGCTGCGCACAAACACTTTAGTTCCAGTTGCATAAGGTGATGGGTTTGACAAGTGCTAATCAGCCTTGGCTGTGCTGACGTGACAGCTCTGTGGCTATTACAGGTGTGCTACAGCGCATGCTGTTGGTCTGTATGCTTGAGAGTAAATCACGTGATGCAAGTACTGAACCTGGAGCTCTGTATTTGGGTCTGTAATATGTATCTATTGTAAATGTACATGGCAAGTGATATATTAACAAGTAATTTTTATTTGATTTATTCACAAATTTGCAGATGCAGTTTATTTTTCAGATTTACTCACACTTAGAGATATAATAAATAGTCTTGTCTTTTTTTTTGTTTTTGTTTTCGCAGCACATTTTTACATTGTCTACTTATCCCTGTTGTTCTTGTCAAATTGACAGGTACACGGTTGGTGAGTGCTGCCTCACTGAAGAAACTCCTCCAGTCCTGTCCAAAACTTCTCCTCCTGGACGTCTCCTTCTGCTCACAGATAGACATGCGGGTCGTCCAAGAGCTCTCAGGCGTCTTTCCCAACGTGGCCATCAAGAAGAGCTTCACCCAGTGACACTGCCTGGTGTCGTCTCATTTTCCACCGTCTGGAGGAAGCCAGAGGAGGGAAGCGCTTGCCAGCAGACACTGCCCTAAAGTGAATATGAGGCAGGTCAGATGCTGTAGGAGATTGTTGACCTGTCTGCGTCTGTATCACAGACAAGATCTTCTTTTAGCAATCAGTATAAAAAAAAAAAAAGCAGTTGCACTGGGTTAGGAGTGTCTTTGGATTAACTGTCTGAACACAAAAAACTACAGACTACTAGTCACAGGATTATAGAATGGGATACTTTTTAGTTGTTGTTTTTTTGACATTTGAAATCAGGGTTGTTGCAGTAAAGCTGCTACATCTTCCCAGAATATGAATCACCACTTATGTATTGCCAAGCAACACAAGGCTAGGAAATATGCCTTGATACTGGATGCAAAACACAAAACAAGGCAACATTTGTGAGCAGTCCTCTCCCTTGAACATCTTGTTAGGACAACAAAAATGGACAAAAAAAAAAAAACTTGTATGTACTCGCATATTTCCTGTATTGGAAACTACGAGGAAAACTATGGTAAGATTTGGTAACATACCCATATTAGCTGGTGACATAATTAATGATCAGGGCCTTGGTCAGTGCCTTGTCAGAATGTGCAACAATCACAGGTTGTTTTAATGCACAAGGGTCATCCTGAAGGCATCTGTCAACATCAAGCCACTTTGATTTAGTCATAAGAAATTATTTTTGATGCTGTTGTGTTTCGAAAGAGAGAGCACAGCCTTATTTCATACAGTGTCAGGTCAAACCTTAATGCAAGTGTCACAAGCCCATTTGTGCTACTGCAAACAGAGTCCAAAATCATAAACAAGAGTCTCACATTGAAAGGATTCACCGTCAGCTGTCCCAAAATTCACCGATGATCAAAAAAACACACTTGTGAATGAGCAGACAGGGACAACGTTTGTGTTAATTTACACATGAGAAGTAACACTGTTCAACAGTCGAGAACCTAAAGATACACAGTGTACAGTGATAAACCACAAAAAACAGCAAACTCTTACATTGGACAAGCTGAAACAAGTGGCTGTTTGACATTGTGCTTGGAAAAAGTGACTGAAACAATTAGTGAATTGTTATGATTGTTATTAAGTTCGCGGTTTATTTTTGTTGTAATTTCAACATTTTTGACGGCATGATATGGAGAAATCACACTAAATGTACTGTGGTGTTTAAGTTTCAATCCATTTACCGTACAGAGGGACATGACCGAGATATTTACATTTGGAAAGAGCTTTAATTGAGATTGCGGCATGGTAGGTGCCTTCTTAGTCGAATATGAGACTTTTGCTGGATTAGATCTGTAGGGAAAAACACCAGATCTAACGTGCCTGATCAATTTCTGTTTAAATCTGCACTGTTTAGTTACGTTTTTGGTCAGGGGAGAGACTTAGTCTGGCCAAGTAAGGCAAAAGGTCAGGTTTCTATGTCAGCCAGGCCAATGTTAATGGTAATAAGGTTCGATAATTGTGATTAGGTTATTGACTGACTTTTGTCACCAAAGCTAAGTGATAAAGTTTGAAAGACAGCGATTCCACTCTCATGATGTTGCATGCTTTTCCTGTTGTCATTCACACTGAGCTCCCTGTCACTGCTGTCCGACCACAGCCAACTAATTACTTAAAAAAAGTTCCACTGATGGGAAGGAGTACTGTGTACTATGGAGGACAGCGGGTTAAACGACACAGTGTAAATACTCCATGTGACCTCAGTTTTTGTCCTGTAACTCAGGGGTTTTAATATTTCATCTGGTTTTAATTTTCATTTATTACATATATTTTCCTCCAGAAACCAGCACAGCAGACATCTTTACAGACAGTAACAGCAGACTGAGTCAGCTTTGAGGTTACCTTCTGTCAGTGTTGCTCTTAAACAACAAACACACGTGACACAGATGATCACTCAGCACCGATGTAACCGAGACAGAGAGAAAATGACAGCTTATTGTGTGTGGAATGTTACAGTAACTGTATGATTGTGAAAAATATATCGCTGTTTCCTCAATATTTAATTTTTGTAATATATGAAGCCACAGTTTGAATGTGGCAGAAGTGCTTGAAAAGCATATCTTTTTTGAAAAAAACTTGAAGTTTTCTTTGAAGCACATGCTATTAGTCAATATTTGTGCCTTATACTCCTGTTTGAATGTGGTGTGATGTCCATGTGGTATAGATTGTAGTGAAGTGCTTTGCTTTTATGCCATTCAACCAAAGTTATACGCAGAACCTGGTCTTCAATCCTACAGCTATATTTGACCAGTTTGTATGCCGTGGACCAGCCATGGTAATTAATATGCAAAATATTTATTTATACTTCCCTGTATGATAAAAATGTTATTTAAACTCATTATATACCTGAATAGTAACACACATTTTGGAGAATACAGTGTTTTTTTTTTGTTTTTTTTACCCAAATGAGAGTCAGATGATATTGATTTAATCTCATTGCATTCAGTACATACTTTATCTAGCTTGGCAGGCCACAAAGACTGATATTATGATTGACAGTACATCTTTAGCCTAGCTTAGCACAAACAGTGGCAGAAGGGAGAAACTGTTAAAACTGTCAACTACAGAAAAGAATCTGCTGGCCCACAAGTCCAAAGTTGTCTTATATCTTGTTTAATAAATCACATGCATAAAAAATGCAAAAACAAGACGCTGTGTGAGAAATAGCTGGCTTTTATTTCAGAGCATGCTGTGCAGTGACCACATCAGCATCACAGTTCTGTTCTTAATACTGGGTTTGCCAGACAGGTTGTGAACACAGAACTTTGCTGTAAAGAAAACTCTCTCTGACGTGTTGGTGATGAGTAAATAAGTTTGTTTCGAAGCTGTTGGAGGCACATCTGTTGTCACTTTTAACCACTGAGGACACTTAAGGTCATCTCCCACTATTTTGTCTTATGTTCAATGAATAATGTATAATTACACACAGATTTTTTTTTAAGCCTGACTCTGTTATTCTGTAGAGTTAATATCTTTAGATGTCTGTTTTCTAGGCAAAAAATATAGTGCATGGTAATTCAATCTGTCTCACCATAACTGATAATGGAGGAAAATATACACAAAATATAACTGAACAGTTAAATGAACACAGATTTATTCAATAATTAGATTTCTTTGACTGATAGGGCATTTGAGGAATTTGAACTCATGAACCTAAAATCTAAAATACTGGTTATGGTCTTTTTGCTGGCAGTTTCCCTGCCTCCAGTCTTTGTGCTAAGCTTTTCATCAGAATTTAAATAGATATCAACCCTCTGATCTGGCTATGGGTTTAATCAAAATCCCCCCAAAATACTGGACTGTCCAATTTTCAATCTGCATCCATGTTGCAATTGATGTTAATTCCCAGCTTATTGTGAGTCTGAGTCGTGTTTTAAACAGAGTGGGTGTGGTAACAGTTTTACACACCAGCCCTCCCATTCAGATGATGCAAATATTACTTCAGTGAGCCGCAAAGCTGGAAGTAGTTTTATTCTAGCTGGTTGACTGGAAGCCAAGACGTGCATACATCACGTTTTCCTGGCCCAAATCCAGGCAGTAATTTGAAGTATATTTTGAGACATTTACTTCTGTAATGAAAACACTGACAATGTATAGTGTGTACAGTAATTATCAGTAACCACAATTATCTGTTGAGGTAGCCTGTTTAAGAATGAGCACCATTCACGGAGGGTCGCCGTCTGACCAATGAAGCAGTTTGGTTCAACACCTTCCAGTATTTGTGTTTTGGCTCCTTACCTTGAGTGACCGGATTGCTTTCCTGTAATTAATATGCATTCTCTCTTCTCCCGCTCCGGATGTGTGATCAACCTCTGTGCCATTGGTAGGACATGCAGTGATGCTCCCTGTGCTGCAGTGTGAAAGCCGCTGTTGTGTGAAAAGATTGTGCCTCTGTCATGATGAAACTGGGTGCTTCACTTTCACCAGATTTTGAATAAACCGAAGGCTGACGGCTGATATGGCGGGCTCTGTGTCTGTGTGGCTCTTTGTAATTCTTACGGCCCTCTGATCCTGCAAGGACATGGTTATTATAAAAAAAAAAAAAATGTGACGGCACAACTTAGTGCCTACGTTGCTCGAGCATTTTCCCTTACAACACCGTCACTGACAAAACAAATGAAAACTGTGTCGTGCTGAGGCCTCATAAGTGGGGTTGTGTAGGTTTGATTGGGAGAAAAGAAGGGTCGTCCACTGAATCCACAACAACTAGCGAGGCCATTAGTCAGGATGACTGACTGGATGGTAGTGGTGGAATGATTCTTTTTGCCTTAACCCTCTGCCATTTTACAGTCTATTAATACCACAGAGAGAAGTGACATTAGTTTGTCTTCTTAACGGTCTTTTAATGAATTGTTTATGCCTGGTTTAATGATGTATATTGTGGCCCTGTAATGTGCCCTAATGACGGAGAACGAGGCGGCCTCGGCTGAAGTATTAATTTGGACTCCCTCCCCAATGATTATTCCTCAGCCAACAACACCACTGCTGCTGCTCTGCGTGCGAGTACGGATACAAATGTGATTCATGGAGGCTTTCCGCTCTGCGCAACGGCTTGATTTCTCGCTGTCACGCTCCTCTATGAGGCTGATATATCCAGGGGGGATCCACAGCAATTAGTTCAGCTTTTTATTTGTCTTTCAAGAGCTTACAGACGTAGCTTGATGAATCTGCACGGGGAATATATGGATGGAAATGTTGTTACTGAATAATAAATCCAGCATCAAAATGTAAACATTGGAAGGGTTAGGAGGCTGGCACAAGGTTGCCCTGTGCCTTCTCTCTGTCTTTCTTTTCCCCTCTATTTACAAACCGCATGAGTGACACCTGAACATACCTTGACAAATATGGCAGCACCCCACCCACCGATGCAGCACTAGTCTTCTCTTCAGTGAGACACATGTCTGCAGAGTGCTGTGGTCTGACTCTTCTGTGCCGTCCTCAGGCTGGGACTCGACAGGCCTCAGACCTGCCTGAGGGAGGCCTCACTTTGATACCCATCATTATGTGGCTTGGTGTTCCTTCTCTAGTTTCCCGGCTTAGACTCCAATAATGAAGACATCCCTGTCAGTCCTCGCACTGCTGTGTCTGAAGCTTATTATTTTTGTTTTGTTTTTAAGGATATTGTGAATGTCAGTGCTGAGTTCCTTAAATCCATCTAAATACTATAATCCATAGGTAGCTTTTTGAAGCAGCAGCGACGGCCATTGTTTGTTTAGTCGAGTCTAAATCCAGGAGGATAACTGTTTTCATTTGTACAAATACGTGTGATCCCCTGGTGTAGTTAAGGTAGTTAAGTAATAAATGACACCACGGAGGAGACAAACCCTGATCTGATGCTGATGCTGCAGATATATGGCTGGTGTTTGTCAAAATTAAGACTGAATGTCCCATAAAACCCAGAGGATCGTAGCTCATCCACTTGAAGACTCATTCCAGTGAATCCTTTCTAGACTAGAGGTTTGCAACTTTTTTAGCTTGTGATCTTTTGTGATCTTTGCAGCTGAACTCATCAACAAGGCCCAGGACCCAAACTGACACAGCCCCATATTCGTTCCATCTAGGAAGACCTCCAGTCTGTGTCCTCGGTCAAGGAAACATGATGGTTAGGAGGCTCCAATGCTCAGTCTGTGTATTATCTGTTCATCTGTGCAATATTGGACTATTGATTGTACGGGCACCTTTTGTGCTTTATCTAGACTCTCTAAACCCCTTTTTTTTACACTCCTGCACATTCTGTAGATGCCTTTAATTTTAAAAACAGATATATTGCCCATATTTTTTCATCTATTTTTCCTCATTCTCTATACTGTAAATTTTATATTTTTTATGTTTCTTGATTATACCTCAATATATATCAAAGGTAAATAAACCAGATAAGCAATTCTGATTCTTATCTTAAAAAAGCAACATCTGCTTCCTTTATTAGAGATTATGGCCTCAATGTTGATGTGTGTTCAACCAAAATATTAAATTTTCCTTCTCAGACTAAACATACTGATTTTTAAGGGCCTGAAAAGATGAAAGTATCCTGTATTTCACAAGAAAATTGCAAATAATTAAATCCCTTTAATCGTATCGTGACCCCACAACTGTATCACACTGCACCTAAATATTGTAATAATGTTTAAATAAAACAATTCTATTTAATCTTATTTACTATACTTAGGTTATTTGTATTCTACTTCACGCTCCCACACATTTAAATATATGCATTTACTTTCTACTGTAAGATTAATAAGATGACAAATGTTTCATGTTTTTATTGTTTCCTAATATGGAAAAAAAACATTAGCATGTCTAATTTTAACTGTGTGATCAGTGTGTGTGTCAAAATAATCTCGACTCAAGGTCCACTTAGTGGTTTTTCCTAAACTGGGCACAGTTTTCATCAGAAAATGGTCCGGCCTTATCAGATGCAGCTGACTCAAATCGAGTCCACTCCAAAAAGCTAGTAAGTGGCCCTTTAATTGAGATTCTTTTTTCATGTGTGTGAAATGTTTGATGAGTTAATGTTTGACTGGAGAAGCATCATTTTGGTGAGTTCTGATGAGGAACACGTGTGCGCTTGAGCGTGGAGCAGCACCTTACCTTTCCTGACCTTCTGGTGATCTTTGGTACTCTCAAACGCCTTTTGTCCATCTAGAGCTTCCTGCTCTCTCAGCAGCCTTAAAATGAGCCATTTAGAGGCTCACGGGTGTTGTCAAAGATGTTCTGGCACAGAAGCTGTGTGAGATGGCCTTGCTGAGAGACGAGCATGTTTCACAAACAGGCCGAGCAATTATAGCCTGAATAATTATGCGCTGAAGGGGAGACATGATTCGCCCCACTGATCAGCAAAGTTCATGTGAAGTTATAATTAAACAATAACTCGTTTACAAATGAACGCACACACGCGTTTGTGTACTTAAGTGTGCAAAGTGTAATTAGCTGTGATGCATCTGAGTGAGATTGAAGAACAACAATGTCAAATGGTGGAATTATGTTCAGCTTGTGAGCTTGTATCACTGTTATCTGTTATCTGAGGAGGAGGGGGAGGAGGAGGAGGAGGAGGGGGTGTGTGCAAAGGGAGGAAGACAGATTGAATGAGTGATTGATAGAGAAGGCTGATTCATCTTCACACGATTCAGAGACGGACGTGGTGTTTGACAGAGAAACTTTCTACAGAGACATTAGATTGAGATCTCTGGGGGGTAAATAAAGTTAGCCACAAAAGCATTCATTTTCAAAATTAATTAGACCGCAGCAAATCATATTGAAACATTATGTTGTTACACACAGTGTTAAATTACATTATGTGATCTGCCTAATATCATGTATTAATGTTGTTCCCTCAGACATACATATCTGTCTGTTGTTCAATTATACTTTTATTTGTCACTTTTCCAACAAGTTATTGAATCTGATAATAGCAAATAAAACGTAGCAGGTTTTTTTTAGCGTGCTGAGTCAGCATTGCTCATAAAACCATGCCCTGGCATAGACGAGCGCACTCTGTATCCTACTCTGTATCCTACTTTGTTACCTACTGCTGCAGGCGCTGGCCACGATTGTCACTGACAAAGTGATGTTGTCTATCAGCGGCAGTAAAATGAAACAGATTCACTCACAGGTGAGGCTTTTTGTAGGCTAGATTTGGAGAAGAGTATACGGTAATCCTGATTACCTGATAAAAAAAATGTGTGTAAAAGACATTTCAAACAGTCTCCTGCTTGCCTACACTGGCTTTACAGGCTGAAATGTCATTTCACATTCAGCATTTGATTCTCACAGGGGCACTTTGCAACAACAAGCACTAATCTGCAAGGCGGAGGAGTGCAGTTTGGTAAAAGGGCTGTAAAACCAGCGTGTGATTATCTCACCAGGACTCTTGCTGCAGCTACATCTTTAGAGCTGAGTTTAGTGCTGCAACTAACAATCATTTTTGTTGCTGATTAGTCCATCGGTTATTTTTGATATAAATTGTTCAGTCTATTAAAATGTCAGGTGTTACTAACAATGATGGTGTTCTGTTCAAGTGTCCCAGTAAGCCATGACTTACACCAACACCTGGACCCTGACACTAAAGCAGCTACATGGAAAGCAACAATGATTTATTTTACTGTTTAAACCTGTGTTTTTCTTGTCAAAGTCTCCTCCATGATTAAGGCCTACTGCTTGTTTTATCTGACCAGTGATCCAACTTCAGTTGTCAAAAAAGAAGCAAATACTGGAAATGTTTGGCATTTTTGTTTGATAGATGACTTAACCCTTTCACCGTTTTCACATTCTGGCTTGTGGTACATTGTGGAAAATGTAGATGTAGTTAATGCAATGTGATTGAGGCATCTCTTGAACTCAGTAAAACACATCTCCAGGGTGCACTGCAGTTTTCAGGTGGAAATAAGCAGCAGAAGAACCTCTAGGCATGTGTCCAAATGGTGGAGTAATCTTTTTTTCTCAAATTTTGGTTGAATTTTAGAGAGTTTACTGAACACAATGATATAAATGAATACCTCCCAAAATGTCTTTATCTAACTTTGTGGTAATTTGATCAGAACAAGCTCCACCAATAAGTTGCTATGTCCATTAACAGTGAAGTTAACATTGCTTATACCAAAACTGAGTTCTGCCATGGAAGATCATCAAACCATCGTACATTTATTTGAAGTTATCATATCAGCAAGTCCTTCTGACATTTACTAAATGCTTTAATTGAAAATGAAGCAGTCATTAGATAAGTTTAAGGTGGTTCTGCCAACTCCTGTAATAATGAGCCATCAAACTTTAAGTAACTGTTGCAGATTTGGACCACAGCAGTGAAACTCCTGCTCAAAGTCTGTGTCCAGATTAAAGTGGATAGAAAATCCATCACCCTAAAAACAGATCTGGTTCTATAAATACTAAACTAGACATTGACTTTTTGTCATTTTTATTAATTTTATTATCAATTTATATCTTGGTTTAGGTCCTACCATTAGGTCTTCTTTTTGTTTTAATCATTAAATATGTTTAATTTCTCTGATTTTACTTTAATTTGCTCTCGTTCATAAAACGAGACACACGTTTGTGTTTGTGTGTCTTTTATTTTGCTAAAATTTAAATTACTTAAATATCTGTAAATGGAAGAATTATATATATATACTTTTTTTTTCAATTTCGCGGGACCTTTAAAAACTAAATGAATGATCAGTTGTGACACCCTTCTGTTTATCGATCCATTGATCAATTGTTTCGGCACTAGTTGAGTCACGAAAAACGATAACTGATATGAAAACATGAGTATTTTTCCCTGTAATATGACGCTGCAGTGGTCCTACAGTGGCTGACGGTGGTGTGAGTCTGTTGTATTAAGTGTGACTGACTTCTACAAAGGCCTGTGATGTCTAATTGTACGCTCATTTCATGGTGTTGTAACATCCTATGATATTACTTTTAACTGACTAAAGCTGCTGAGGGGGCCTCTTCCTCACATTTAGTGCTAAATACCAAATGTTTCTCCATCTCCATCACACAGAAAGCTTCATCGTTGTATTACATATTTCTGTCATAATTTCATGATTTGAATAAATGATTTTTTTTTTTTTTTCTCATCCAGCCCTCACAGACAATAAAATGACATAACAGCTTGGACTCACCCAGGGGTCGTGTCGCTAGATGGCGCTAGAGTACCGACTATCCCCCTCTCGGGCTCTCCACAGCTCAGCACCACCTCAACAGTAAGAGTGTGGGTTTTTTTTTTTTTTTTCTTCACTGGGAGCCTAATGGGAAATTTCAAGTCACCTAAATAAAAAGGAAGGTGTAATTAACGCGACGCGCTATTAATTGCATCTGCTAGAGAGCGGATGGAGGGCGCGAGGGCGCACTTTTTTTTTGATTACTGGGCTCCACAAAAGTCTTCTCCAGAGCTCAGAGAGAGGGGCTTTATTTCCGGGTGTCAGTCCGTGCCAGGCATCCAAAAGGCAGGTCAAACGGCGAGTGGTGATGATGCAGAGAGGAACAGCTTTTATTTCCCCCGCATCTATTCGGCACAACTGCGCGTGGATGAGCGATTACCATACTCACGCGCTGTTTTGTCACCAGTAACGCCTTCTGTGTTATAAAGGGGAGAATATTCACTGCGCTTATTATCCCATGGAGAAGTAGATGAACCATATTAGCGTTGATTAGAAATACAATCAGGTCCAATAAGGTCACTAAAAACCCACTTTTGAATATCCAGACTCGTGCGTATTATGGAAATGTTACGGTTTCACAAAGGGAATGTGATACTTTTATGTCATTATTCTGTCCACAAAAATTATTATTAAGATGGAAATAAATAATGATTATAATAATCTGACTGCAGACGTGGTTGGATAATCACATTTAAAGTCACTACAGGAGCTGATTCTTGTAATAATGATAACACGACGTCTGTTCATGTTCATTGTCTTAATTCAGTGGAAATAGAAGAAAAGAGCGCACTACTTTTTCTTGTCTATGATCAGGTTCATTAGTCAAGCGCCACCAATAACCGATCAGCTATTGATTCCCAATCGATCCACGCCGTTTGCCTGATAATGCTGAGGCGTGTAAATCTCACTTTCACTCCATCCAAACAGGCTCTGCACTGCTGCAAACATCAGAAGTGGCAGCTTGTAGGGTGAGATGGACAGTCCCATAGTAATTAGTATTATTGTGTAATTAATATTTTTAGGGCAACACTTTTTTTTTTTGGTAATTAAGGGAAATAGCAGCTTTGCATTCCGGCTGTCAGCTCCAAAATAAAATGGATTAGAATAAACGTTCATACAAATATCACACCGCAGGTTCCTATGGGAATATTCTGGAGAAATGACACCACAGTGAAAAGGAAAATACCATGAGGGTCACCACTGTCAATATCACTGTCACTATAGGTAAATCCCCACAGAAACATTAGAGTGGATTTTTCTAACATTTATCCATTGATCCGAATTAAATCCTAACATTTACATTTTTTTTTCTGGTGTGTTAAGTTTAAAGGGCTCAATTTTGTCAGATCTGAGATTGATATCCAAAAAAAAACGCCAAAAAACTATTTACAAACTTTTAAACTTAGAACAGAATTTGTGCTTTTTGCATGGACACAGTTAGAAAAAGGCATCTTAGGCCAGGAACAGAGAGATGGTGGTGGATAAAACAACTCTGTGGATTTTAGGGGTTATAATACATTTTAAAATGCTAATAAAAGATTGAAATGGTTCGTTTTTAGTTCACAATACTGTGAGTGTGTGCAGTGAAACCTCATAGATCAAAATAAAATAGCGCTGAAATCAAAACATCACCATGTCGGACCCATTTCAGTCCTCCTAAGGGCCACTATTGGTCCCCGGACCCAGCTTTGGGAACCCCTAATTTAACCTTACATGGAAGCTGTGGTTTCCCCAGCCAAAGCCAGTCCATTTAAAAGCAGCCCGGGGCAGAAACAACACATCACCGGCTCACAATCTTCCATTCATCAGCCCTGATTTTCTCTCAGCCATTAATTCCGCCCAAACCAACGGGCCCAAAGCAAGAAGCATATTTTTTTTTTTTAAACAGCACAGATGTCAGATAGTGAACTCACTGCAGCAGCACTCCAAATGAAAATACATTTAGCCTCAACGTTGGAAAAAAGCTGTTTAATATCAACCCCATTATTTAAAAATGTGCAAGTCCGTTGTTCATGTGTCAAGTGATGAAACACCCACAGGCATTTACCACCTCTGCTTTATCTACCCCAAGTTCATCCAGTGAATATGATGACATAGCCTATATCCCCCAAAAACCAAACGACGGGTTTAACAAGCAATGAAACAAAAACAAAAAAAACAACAAGAAAACAGCGTCGGATTGCTACAGGTCTACATCCCACAACTTGAATTTCCAGTGAATTATAAGTTGGATCGATTCATTAAAGCTACTGAGGAAAGATTTCAATGCCATGGCTGCCTCTGCTTTTTGTTTTCTGCAGGAGAAACACAAATCAGAAGGGTGGTAGGGATGAGAAGCTTTTCCCACATGAGAAGGGGTGGGGGGGAAAAAAAAACAAGTCCCTGGATATCTGTTTTTGCATAAAACGAAAAGCAAGCTACTGTACGGAGAAACGATGTATATACATTTAGCTGTGACGGTCCAGGCTGTGGCAATCCCGCTGAAAAACCAAAAATATGTCTCTCTTCGTCCCTACAAAACAAAAACCTCCTCGGTGTCATTTCATATATATCTCGCACTTTGTGTCATCTATAAAAAGCCATTGTATAATAAATTACAATCTCATTAACGATACTAAAAATAAAATTAAATGTCTAAGAGTAATTTCCCCCATGTAATAAAGCAACATAGACGGAGATGAGCAAAATGGCTGAAATGAAATGCATGGCAACGACCTCACAAACAAATTAAAATAACACCTTGTGAATAATAATAATAATAATAATAATAATAATAATAGTAATAATAATAATAATTTTGATCATATGCTGCAATTTTTGGAAAGTCACTTAAATGTGGTTTGGCCAGAAATTGAAAGGCCTTATTATTAGCCTATTTTCTCTTTTCAAAAACACTAATCATGATAGTTATCTCCGTTTTTATCCTCCAGGTCTGATTCATTGTGGCTAATAGCTCTACAATAGTGTTATCGATTAATCTGAATTCAGTCTTTAAAGCACTATATATGACTGGAAACAATCTAATGTAATTTCAAAAGCGGACATCAAATGGCAAAACAGAACTCCTCAGACAATTGAAACAAATTAAATGAATTTCACATTAATAAAAAAAAAACATTTAGACTGAAAATAAAGTAGGCCACAAAAAATATTAAAACCGTCAACGAACATAATTTCGGCAACAAAATGAACGTTAAATAGCACACAAATACAAGGCAGTAGGTAGGCTATGAACGAGACTGGATTTAAAGAACTCAACCTGTTTGTTTAAAAAAAACAAAAAAAAAACATCAATCCAAAAAAGTGCCCCAGTGAAGAAAGAAAAAAAAAAAAAAACAGGGATGAAGCCATGACTTTTAAAGTTATACAATATTTACAAAAGTGGATCCAAATGTTCTGTGAGAGTTGGTGACATATATTTTTGTAGGTACCTATATATTTATAGCCCATCCTGTGGTGGAAAAGTGCCAGATAATCCAATCAATCGCCATGGAGCCCTTCCTGGAGCTGGGAGACTCTCTGAGGGGGGAGAAATATTATTTAACGCTTGTTTGGTGACAAAAAATAATGGACTTTTTGTTTATCCCGCTGTTTGACTTGTGATAAAGGTCATGTACTTTTTTATTTACCACATCAGTGTACTAAGGCCAGCTACTGGAGGGTTTAGCCAGTGAGCTGCACAAACGTAGTAATAGTAATGACTGCAATAATCTGTGCTCATAACTAAATCCTGACGTGGGTCCTCACAGAATAAATAAGAGCTGAATGGCGTGCAGTTTCCCAGCAGTGTTTTGAATGCACAGCGGCTCTGTGCTGCCTGGCTGACAGATGGGACTCAGGCGATGTTCACCCCTCAGCTGGACTCCACTGGACTGGGGCTGCAGCCTTTACTGGCCTCCAGTTTACTCCATTAACGCAGCTCCTTTGACCCCCCCCCCCCACACCCCCCACACCCCCTCCCCTCCTCTCCGTGCACCACCCACCCATCACTGCTGGACGCACAATTTGGAGCTACAAAACTAAACGCCTTTGCATTTTGATTTCCCTTTTACGCGCAGGAAAAACTGTGTTCTGTGGTTTGATATAAAAGTGGCGAATGGAAACCATTCAGCTATGCTTCTCGTCTAAAACCAGGTATCCCTCCTCCCCTCCCTCTTTTTTTCGTCAAGTATAATTTCAATACACAATAGGGGCTACACCTTGAAACTGCGTCGACTGGAGTCACAGTGCTGGGCATGTAGGGCATGTATCCTCGGAGAACACAACACAGGCTTATGTTCCTTTAGCTCTGGGAGAGGAAAAATATGTCCTGTCCCCCCCTCATTCATGTTCCATTTCTCAGATATTCGCTGCAGATATTGTGTAAGTACTCACTGCAATCTATTATACATAAAACACCCACTATAGCGTTTCATAGTCCAGTGATTTATATATAACCTTGGGGATAAATAAAAAGGATAAACAAGTCCTGGAGGAGCGGTCCAGTAGAGTTCATTGGACCGGGGTCTGGACCCCGTGGTGCGGCGGCGTGTCCCCGTACACATCCTCGCTCCCCGGCAGAGCTCCGGGAGGGGTCATGCGTTTCTCCTTCTGTCTCCTGTTACAAAACCAAACCCTCACCACTTCTTTTTCCAGGTGCAGACTGTCCGCCAGGCCGATTATTTCCGACGCTGCCGGTTTAGGGCACTTCAAAAAATGGCTCTCCAAAGCTCCCTTAACGCTTACCTCGATTGAAGTCCGTTTTTTCCTTTTCCTCCCCTGCGCCGCGATTTTGTCCAGGCTGGTCGGGCTGCCCGAGGTGGAGTCTGCCTCCTCCAACCACTTGTTCAACAGAGGCTTCAGCTTGCACATGTTTTTGAAGCTGAGCTGCAGGGCCTCAAACCTGCATATGGTGGTTTGGGAAAACACATTTCCGTACAGGGTCCCCAGGGCGAGTCCCACGTCCGCCTGCGTGAAGCCCAACTTGATCCTCCGCTGTTTGAACTGCTTGGCGAACTGCTCCAGGTCGTCCGAGGTCGGCGTATCCTCGTCCGAGTGGTCGTGGTGGCTCTGGGGCCGGTGCTGGTGCTGATGCTGGGACGGAGGGTGGCCGTGTTCGCTGAGGTGCGGGCTGTGGTGGTCATCATGACTGTCTCTTAGGTTGTGGTGGTGCATCCCCTGCCCGCTGCCCGGGATCAGCCCGTTGACGCTGAAGCCCGGCTGGGAGTAAATAAGGCTTTGGCCGTTCGTCGTCGCCATGCTCGGAATGTGCGCCGCGGTGGTGGTTCTCCACGCCCGGCCGTCGTGGTGGTTCCCGTGCGTCTGGTGCACCAGATGGGGTGGCCGCGACTGGTGCTGTAGGTTGCTGCTGGAGTTGTGCATCTCGTCCCGGGCGCCCTGCACCGCGGGTTTGATGTCCTGCTCCGCGCCGAGCGGGCTGGAGGACCACGGGGCTCCCTCTCCGTGGGACAGCGCCGTGATCCACTGGTGTGCGTGGCTGAGCGTGTGGCTGTTGCTCTGCAGCGGGTAGTCGCTCTGCAACAGGCTCTGCGCGTCCCGGTACGCCGTGGCTTGCTGCATGCTGCCGGGCTCCGAGTGCACGATAGATGCGCTGGAGGTGAGGATGTTGTAGTGGTTAGACGCTGCGGTCGCCATGACTCTCGGAGCCGGACTGGTCGCTCTTATTAAAGGAACCTCGCATTTGACAGATCCTCTCCTGCCCACAGGCGGCTCCCAGGCGCTCTGCCAAGAGGACGCCGAGGCGCACCTGGACTCCGCCCCGCCCCCGCTGCTCATTGGACGTCAAAGGGTGATGGACGTGGTTACCAAGGGCAACGGCGCGACGATTGGCTGCCGGGAAGTCTCAACAAACACTACTCTCTTTGTTGGAGAGGTGCGACTTGAGGCTCCCGTGGAAGCGGAGAGCCGGAGTGCAGCATGGGGAGACGGAGCACCGGGATCAGCAGTGCAACTGTAAGATACAGTTGATTTACTTTGATAACCATGTTCTATCAAGACTCAGGCTGTAGGCAGATTCAGGAGAGCAGGACTTCCTCTGTTGATACAAAAGCTCTGTTATGCAGGAAAACAAGATGTTTTCTTGAGGTAGACTTTACATTTTGTTGTTAATTATTGACTGTAATTCTGCGCACCTTTATGATATTAAATGCTGTGATGGAAACGTGTGTGTAACACCCTGATGTGTGATTAGGCATGTCAACGTTTTGATTGCAACAAAGAGAGTTAGATTTCACATCACATGCATATCTATATACTCTGCATATTCAGAGACCTATTCGAAAGAAAGTTGAATGTTTTTGGTAGAGCTGCAGTGTTGCATCATTTCTGCTAAGACGTTGTAGGTGTGTGCATATGAATGTGTTTGTGTTCTGTGTGCTATATGTTGTGTGTGCCAAAGAATATACTGATGTGGCTTTTTCTCAAACTCCTGAGAATATTCCTCAGTCTATTACACAACTATTAGTTCAGGTAAAATAAATGAAAGACTGACAGTTTAAACTTTCTCTATCTTATGCTTTGAAATGGACTTTATTCAAACTGGTTTTAAAACAACCTGCAGGCAGAAAAAAGACATACAGACCTATAAAGTTCTCTGTGTGTTTAAGATGTGAAGCATGAGGCAGTGTAGGAGAAATAAATCTGCAATATAACTTGTTTGTTTTCTAAATGGAGACATCTGGTAAAGGAAAAGCTCGTGTGCTTTTAAATCAAATTGATTTTATTAGGGAAGAAATATCCCCTGTAATTAAAAATGAATAAATTATATTGACTTCTTCTCCTATCTGTCTTAACAGCATTCAGGTAAACATTTCACAACAGCTTAACTCAGATGTCTTTTAAAAAAATCTACTTTGACTGCATCAGTGTAAAGTCCATCATGCTCCCTCTGCTTAAAGTTTTCAGAGCGCTGCTTATTAAAGCTTTTACTCCCATAGTCCTGAAATTTTACAAACAATCATCAGTGTTTGTAAAAGTGTAAGTTAGCTCATTTTCTCTTTGTTTCTCAGTAAAGTCTTGTAAATGTAGACATCTTTCATATGTCTTGACTTGAAAACTTTTAACAGCCCATAAAGTAAACAACTCCGCTCCTACCAGTGTCACTGGGTTGGAGCTGAGCTTATAGTTTAAATCACTTAAAAGTGTTTTAAACACTATAATAAGCCACTTATGTTATTCCCTAAATAGCCCTTTAATAAACATAGTTTGGAGCATCCCATGTTCTCCTCAGTGGTTGTTTACAGCACTGTAAGTATGTACATGGGGAGCAGTAGAGAGAGTTGCTACACCATTGAAAGCCTTTTAGGATTCTTTACATCACTAGAAGAGATTTAGAAATTATTTTCAGGCCTTACATACAACTCTTTTAGAGTTAATAGTGTGTGAAAAGCCTCCCTGGCTGCTCATCATCCAGTAAAGTGAAGATAGACACAAGTGAAGAAGAGGATTAAGTCCAGACTCAGGCCTCCAGTCCAGGGCAGAGAGGGCAGGTTTCCATCCCGTCCCAGCTGTCGTCCCCCCGGTGTCAGCTTCAGGGACCAGGACTTTGTCCAGAGAGGGGACATTCCTGGCCGACTGCTGCTGGTTGCCATAGGGAGAGGTAAATGAAACAACAGCAGTCGCGTCACTGCTTTCTCTCCCCCCACCTCTCCCCTGTTCCTGGACTATCTAAAGGCCTCTATTTAGAGAGGCTCTCTGCCGCGGGGACAAAGCCTGCGCAGGGATAAAGGAGGGAGGAGTAAAGAGCACAAGGCCCTGAGAGGGAGAAAGGGCCAGAAAAACTGAAAAAGATGAGAGAGATTATGTCTGTGCTCAAAGCTGCTCCTCACACTGCAGTGACATAAAGCAAACTGGGTGAGAAAAAATACAAAATTTGTGCTTGGCAGAAGTATGTTTCAACTTGGTAACTCCTGAAGCAGCCCCTTAATACTGAATATTAGAAGGCATTAATAATGCCTACTGTATATATGCAATTAAAAAGCACTTTTAGTTAGTCTATGGCCTATAACAATTCAATCCACCAGAAACAGAGTAATACATACTGGCCACAAATTAAACCAATAAATCAGTGGAGACAGTTCTTCAATATCCACAATTTATAACTTCTAAACTATGCAAATGACTAAAACTGTAATTAAACATTTTATTTAATAACTTGGACCGAGCAGTAAAATTAAAAGGCAATAAAAAAGCAATTATCAGAGAAATATTTTCACAAAAAATATTCAAATTGTGCAGTAAAAACAGAAAAGTCTACATACTGAATTTGCATACTCACAAATCATCCTCAGCAAAGTTAATTTATTCGAAAAGTTCACACAAGGACACATGTCATGTGTTTGGACTGAGGTCTGTGAACAATACAGGGGCGCCTAACAAAGGACAAGTGCTAATTACAAAATGTTCTCTAATCCCTGTTTAAGATGACCTGCAGTGTATTTTGATTCCATACACTGACTTAAGTTGTTCTTCAACTTGTCTTTTGTATTTATGCTGCTTTAGAGGCTTTTTAGATGTTTTTAATCTCTGATGTTACTGACACAAACGAACAAAATAAAAAATGTAGTCATCTTAAAATAAAAAAGGGACGTACATTTGTTTATCAAATGCAATATTTGTTGTATTCATGACTTAAAGGCACAACGTGTAACCAAAATGTACCAACATTTTCAACACAATATTAGAAATTTCTATTACTTGTAATTAATATTATTTATAATGATAAACAATAGAGAACAGTGACATTATAAACATCAGATGCTGCTTTCTGATGCTGTAGGTCAGTTGACATAATAATATCTGTAAACAGTGATATAAACCAGGCCGATGATGATCAGCCAAGAAGTGCAAAATGCTCATATTCCATGTACAACTCAAGCTCTTCAATTAAGTATTACTGATTGAGCCTTTAATGGATCTCATTTCATAGGCTAATAATCCTTTATGGATGTGAATCCAGCTGCACTGATAGCACATGAAGCCACCAGGATTTAAGTCATATGAGGAAAAGTTTCCAGGCACGGCTCAGTAATTCATTCTGGTAATATTGAACATTATTGTGGCGTAACATTGAAATCGGCCAAATCAAAAGAACATTGTGGTAATTAGGCTGTAATTCAAGGAATTACCACATCGCCACACAGGCTTAAATAGTCGTGTTGGGAGAAACGCAAAGCACATTATTTTAATGGTGTAATATGCAAACTATGGCTCGTTTCAATTACATGGCTTAACAATGCATAAATGATGCGAGCCTTGTTATTTGGACTGCAGGGTCCTCAGTTATTCAATCACTCAGAGGGGCCAATGTTAGGGGCCATGCTGCCTCCTCTCCTACAGTAAAAACACAGGGCTGAACACAGAGGGCCGCTGCCAAACTACATTTAAGGGAATAAAACTGAACAGCAGAGAATGTAAGCGTTAAATTAACAGTAGGATAATTATACGACCCGTGTGCTGTAAAGATTCAATTTCTAACACTCTAATTAGGCGACTTTCTCCCCATACATCAGCTCACATTCCTCTGCCAATTTCTCAGCAGAAAGCGTTCTGTAAGCGGAAATAATTAGATTTTATTAAGACACGGCTCATGTAATAAAGAAAATCAGAAGAGGAGCTGGTTAAATGTGATATGTTTTTAAAATCATTGATTGTTCCACACGCACACTCCACCGAGTCCCATTCAAAGAACAGTCGAGTCCAAACTGGAGAGAAAGAGGCTGGGATCTGTCTGTATGTCCGACTGTACTAACGCCAATAATGAACTGCCCACTGTCAGCTGTAGCAGGAACATACAGCACCTTGTGCTCCCTGGCAGAAATATAGTCCACGTGTAATAACTTCTGGAAGGATGCTGAACAAAAATCACTGCAAAATTACTGTATGTAAGGCTGCAGCTACTGATTATTTTCACCAACTAACTAGTGAAACTCAAGATGACATAGTTCGAGTCCCCCCCCCTTCTCAAACTGTCTGGTATTGATAGAGTTTTTGGTATTGTTCCTTGACTTGGATGTTTGAGTTTCACTGTGTAGAGCGATGTATGTTCAAAGTTTGACACCTGAAGGCTGTTTTCACATTCATCTGCTGAAGGAGAAAAGTTTCTCTGCGCTCACTTTAAATCTGGATTTAACACATGGACGTACCAGCAGGATTTTCTGACATCACAGTTAGTTCGGACAAAATCGCGGCCCGTTCAGCAACTTTACACGAGTGTGATGTGGAAACCTGAAACCTCCAGTGCACACACACACGCCGAGAACTGACTTTCGAGTGAAGTAGAAGACATTTGTCTCTAATAGTTGAACTCTATTTTGCTTGGTCATAGATTTGTTATTTTTTTCAGTGATGGAGGTTGGATCTAATTTTGAGAATTTCTAATGGGATAATTTAATGTTTTGTTTTTTGTTTGTGGAAAAACCATATGGGACACAAATTATTATTCCAAGCACAGTATTTTTATGTCTTAAAACATGTCTGGAGGGGATCTTGAAATTGCTTTTGTCCAACCAACAGCCCCAAACCAAAAGACATTCAATTTAGTATCAGAGAAGAAACCTCAAAGTTTTCACATTTCAGAGCCTCACATCAGAAAATGACCCTTTTTAATCAAGAAATAACTTCAATATTTAATTAAACACTAAAACAGGTGCAAATAAATACTCTGTCGATCGCCTAATCATTTCATTCTTTAATTCAACTAGGAATAGGTGTGTGACCCTAATGAAACTGTTATGATGTCTGGACTATTATTATTATAGGAAATAAAATCTAATGAGGTACAATAAGCTGTTTAACAACTTGCTATTTAGTGCCACAAAGACACAAAATAGCCCCTGTTGGAGCATTGTTGCTTTATTACAGTCTTACATCTTTAGGGAACAATCACGACTAAACAGATATTTCTTTGTTTTGCCTCTACCACCTGCTACTTTGACTTGTTCAGCTCACTCCAGATCAGATTCACAACCAAAAATCAGAAGAACTTAACCAATATCCTTTGATTTACAAGACTGTCTCCTAGAAATAAAAGATATCCTGAGATACAATAATGTTACTTGCACTGATACAACGTGGAATATATACAGCAAAAGAGAAAACATTCAATGCTTTTTAATCGAACACAGATCCATTGTTGCAAAAGTAATAACAGAGATGTCATGTTGTGGAGGTTTTATTTCAGATTAGCTGTTCAGATATCAATAATTCTCACTAAGGCTTGTTTCAAGTCTTACATAACGAGAGCCGACCCACGCCTTTCATCAGTACTGTAATTGTTGTGTGCATCAAAGAGAGGGAGATTGACAGGCTGTATGGGAGGATTAATACAGTGGGTGAGTCACTACATACTGGGTCGGGAGGGAGGAACAAGAGAGGGAGAGGAGAGAGAGCAAGATACGGGGTGAGAAGGAGGAGAATGAGAGAAAAGTAGAAGAGGACAAAAAGTGGGGAGAGAGTTAACGAGAGGGAGAGCATTAATTGTGTGCATTGTGCCGGGGCTCTTTTGCTGAGTGTGGCTGCCGAGGTGCGGGCGCTAACCCCTCCAGCAGCCCGCCGTGATCTGAGCCAGCTCTCAGACTGCTGTATTCCAATGCAATTAGGCCACTCAAAGGCCTGCTTAAAACTGCACCCCCATCACACACACACACACACACACACACACACACACACACACACACACACACACACACACACAGGCACACTCAGATAGGAACAGCCCCTGTGGGTCCCCTCCATTGTAGCAGGGAGGAGTATTCTGTCCCTCTTTGAGGCCCTGGATGAAGAGACCACCCTGGGGAGCGGAAAAAAGGGAGGATTACCTCTCTTTCTGTCCCTTTCCCTCTGTCTTTCTTTCTCTCTCTGTCTCTTTATCTTTCTCTCTCTTTCTGGTTTAGGAGTTCACCTCTAAATCAGCTCAGGCAAGCACAGAGCTGAGCTTTGGTTAGCTCCTCCAAAGAGACACAACTTGGGAGTTTTTGCAGGGGGAAAACAGAAGAAGAAGAGCAATGACGCCTTTCTGTGATGGATGTCATTGTGGGACTGCTTTAGCAATATCACTTTCCTCTTCCTCTTTCATTATTCATACAGTCATATATTTCAACAAGTGGCGTGAGGCGTGTAGCTCACTAGCTCTTCCCCGTTGGCATCGGCGCTGCAGCCTCAGTCTGTCAGTCCCCTCTGTGTGCTGTATTAAGAGAAAGCTCTTCACGATAGCAGAGTTCTCTTGGCTGGGTTTCAGCGTGTCTCATTCCCCAGAAAGCATTTAAAGCAGATTACCAACCTAACGCTACACCTCCCCAATAAGAGAAGAGAAAAAAAAAAAAAAACTGGCACATTAACACCTGCAATACTACTCAATGGCATCAACAGATTAACGAGGTAATCCACACAATGAGGTCTTTGATTCGTGTGGTTTGGCAGGCAATAACGCCAGGCATAATGCACACTGTTATTTCAGACCGTCCCAGCACGAGAAAACCTGGCACAAGCCGTTCTCTTTTTTGTCTTTCCGTCAGATGAGCTTTTGAAGAATTTTAACTCGTGCATCTGGTGCGTTTGCCTGTTTCCTTGTCAGAGAAATAACCTGCTGGCTGCTCCTGTGGCACATGTGAGGGAGAAGGGGAGGAAGCACAGGCTTTCTGAAGGCTGTTTAAACAGCAGGGCTGAGGAGCTCTCCCTCATCTTTCCCCCCATTTTTCTGCATAAGGACGTGCGTATAGGATAAGCGTGTATGTGTGTGTGTGTGTGTGTGTGTGTGATAGATCTCGCGGTCCCATCGCTCATGTGCAGCTCGATTAGCCCCACGTGCCTCGTTCGTCAGACGTGGAGGCAGAGCAGATGGCAGGAGACGCACCGTGTTACCATGCTGCGGCACTATGTAACGCTGCTCTAATTGAAACATCAATACTGCCCTGTCAATACACTACTGCTACTTTACAAAACACCACTACCTACAGACCTGCACTTGACTGGGAAAAAGCTGCTGTTACTCTGACATCTTTGTTTCACATTCAGATGCACTGGTAAAAAGTTTCCGGCTGATTCCAAAATTGGAAGAAAGTAACTTTTCCCAACATTTTCCGTAACGGTTTCTGGTGCTTTTAATATTCTAATTTCAATTAAACACTTGAGTTGATTTCTGTTTGTATACAGTGTTGTGGTGGTGAAAGAAGCATGCAGAAATAAGAGAGAGAATTTTCTCTGTAGCATCTCCGCTGTGGCACATTTTTAATGAATTGATAAAAAGTTGAGGGAGCTCACATGGCTGTGATCAGTAATTCGACGTTATCGGAAATTCAGTGGAGAACGGAGAGAAATTAGGCGGCTAGAAATTAATTTGCTATTTGTCCAACTCAATGAGGAGTGACACAGCCCCTTTAATGAATGGGTAATCCATTTCTTATTGCACTGAGCTGAATTCACCCTTCAATGAAGTGGAAAAAGACAAACATATCTTCTACTAACCTTTGCAACTTCCGAAAGCAAGCGAGGAGGGGAGATGAGTGCAGAGACCTGCCCCTGAAACTATTTGTTTTTGGGAAAGGATTTATATGTTTGTGTGTCTTTCTGTGGCTGCGAGAGTGATTGAGTTTTAAAGCCAAGCTAGGAGTGCACAATAAATAATCGGTGTCAGCACGGAGACCACACAGTCAAAGTACCGAACATGGAATTGATTCATGATCAATTGGCTTGCTGCACTGTGAAAAATAACAGCCTTTATTTAACCATGGTTCATGTATGTTTTTTTTTCACCTCCCTGCCCACTGCCCCTTCCTTTCTCCTGCCTTCCTGCTCACAGTTTCTCCACCTCCTGAATCTGTTGCACCTCCTTCACACCCGTGACGACATCCCGGTGAGTCTGGTAAGGTGATGGTAAGGACCTGCTGCCCACGTTATCCCTGATGGTCTTTGTCTCATGAAGCTCCTTCACAGCAGAAGGTCTTGACCTCGTGGATGACTTCTGTAGAACATCTACCTGATGTAACTGTTGGATATAATATCAACATGAGTGTAAGACATGAAAAAACTAAATCTAATGGAACTACATGTTCAAGCGTGCAGTGAAATCAACTAGTCTTTTAACTAACAATTACTTTCAACATCAGCTTATCTGTTGAATATTTTCTCAATCCATTGATTAATTGTTCCATCTAAAAAATGTCAGAAAATAATGAAAAATGGCTTTCATAATTTCATAATTTCCTAAAGCCAAACATGATGTCTGGGGTAATGTCAAATTCATTGTTTAGTCCATCATCCGTAGTTAGCTATCACATAAGAAAGACAGCATATCCTCACAATTGAGAGGCTTGAACTAGAGAATGCTTGTCATATGACAGGATGAAAGGATTAATCAATTTATTGATTTATTGCTTCAGATGTAGAAGCAGCCACATGTCCTGTAAGAAAACAAGTGACATTTTGGTGGCCAAATGGGCAGAACTCCATGTGTCTGGCATGAAAACACACATTTATCTCATTAATAAAATAATAATCCCACTGTTTCCTTTTCATCTCTTCCAAATTGTAACCTTCAGTGTCAAGTGTTTCATCAGGCAAAGGATTCCTTACAATGCAAAGAGGCAGTGCAGAAACAATCAGTAAGTGTGTTTCCACTCACCAGTTTTTAACGTACAAAGTCAATTTGCACATAAAATAAAAAGTAGTGGAAACAAGTTTGATTAGTAAAAAAGCTCTAAATATTGAGAAAAAAAATCAGTGTGTTGATAAAAACAAACTTAGTATATATAGTATAATATATCATGATGAGCACGAAACATGTGACTTAATCGTCCACTGGAGAGACAAAAAATGTCTGTGATGTTCCTCAAATTAATGTAACGAAGAGAAATGCTCACCTGGAAAACCATACTAGACATCCGGGGCCTGTTGACGGTCTGGTTACCCAACACTAAGTTTCCAGGAGTAATCTGGGCGACAGAAAAGATATTTAATGTTAAAGACAGATAGATTAATTAAATAATACAATATCAAATGAAAGCTTTGTATCCAGCTTACATTAAGTTTGGAGACTCACAAGAGACAGATTCAGAAAAAAAGAAATAGTCAGAATCAAAGCAGCAGAGGCAGAGATATGCAGACTTTTAGTTTCTAGTAAGAAACAGCACATACTGCATTTCCCATAATGCAACCAATATAATCTTCTCATTCAGCCTTTTTCTCTTGAACGTCCATGCCTTTTGAATTTAAAGCCCCCAATTTGTAACATAGCCTTTCTGTTTAAAATTACAAATCCAAACCCCCAAACCTCATGAACTCATTAGGGTTTGTTTGGCAGAACTGACAAATTTCCTCCAGAGTGACAGAAGGCATTGTACAGCAACATCCACAGGCTTGGTAGTACTCTTTATGACTCGTAAACTGACCTTTATGTGTGAAATTCGGGCCCTTTAATCTGATTTTAATATGCCATGATACATTTATAGTTGCTGTGGTAAATGATTTGATCTTGTTAAGGCTCCTTGAGGTCCTGCGTCTGTTGCACTTCACACCAGCATCACTTGCAGCAGGGGTTGTGACTCCTTTGACATCCATCCATGGATGTCATGAGTAAAAAAAAAAAAAAAAGAGAAAACGCCAGAGGAAACATGATTCAACTCTGTTTTCTCAAGGAAAAAGACAAGGACAAACAGCTGAATTTGAAATCGATCAAAAACTGGCTCTGTCCATGGGAGCGACGTTCAGTCTCTGGTTACGATTTGATCTTGGCTCAAGTTTTCAGTGAGTGTTGACATCTCAGAGTTGTGAGGAATCCCGAGCCGGCAGCTTACAGCGGGGGTTTCACTGATACAGTATTTACAAGGCATGAGGAAGTGGGAGCGCTGCAACAGACGGCACCGTACACGGCGCTTTCAATTATTTCTCACAGCATTCATGAAAATAGAAGCACAGCAGGGAGTACAGTATGAACAGCAAAACTATAAAAAGACATGGAGCGAAAAGAGAACTCCCAAGCTAAAATAAATGGCGTTGTATGCTGTTGCTGGTTAAGAGCTGAGAATAGTGTATGTCTCCAAAACAGCAGCAACAGGGATGGTGTGGTGGAGAGCAGACAGTCTGAGCAGTGATGGAGCAAAAACCTGAGCATAAATAATCTGAGTTAGGGTTGAAGTTTTGATATGATAGCATCTTAAAAATATATCGTGAGACCGAAGTCTGATAATTAATCAGTTAATGATAATAACGACGTCTGAATCATACACAGATCGCCTGCCTCTCTCTGCAGGGGAAACACTTGATTGACTTACATTAAGTTATAATGTCCTGGTCTGAATGAGTTAAGAGTTTAAACATGTTTCCAAAATCAACTTAATAAAAATAAACACATTCCTGTGAAGCTGCACTGTGGCCCGACGGTGCTTTGAGCTAAATGCTAAGATATAACATGTAAACATGCTCACAAAAAAAAAGCGCTGTATTGCACTGCCTTCCTCACTAGCTTTGTTTCCATCAAACCATCAAGTGTAGCTCTCTATATTCATTAGAAGTAAGTAATGCAAAATAGAAAGTAGAAACAGACATTTTAAGTCAGCATCTAAAATCTCCTTGAATCGACAGAGAATAGGTGAAATGTTTGACCTTCTGATGGTGCCAGAGGACAAGTCAGGGGATCGCCAAAAGTTTTAGGATTCATCCTCTGTGGACCATGAATGTCTGTACAAGACTTAATGGCAATCCATAGACTAGTTGTCATTTTGTATATTTCAGATATTTCAGTCTAAATTTTAGTTAGTGTAACATTTATATTCTGTTCCTTGGATCAGAGTGATGTACATTTTGTGTACTGAGAGATTCAACAACCATATTTAATCTTATTTCAGTTTCTCAGATTGCACTGGAATATGTATCTTTCCACGACATCAGTGTCTTTTTGGAGTGCATTCTCTCCTTTACCATCCAGTGTCACGTCCCCCTGACTGTTTCCCATTTTAGTCTCTCATTTAAGTCATTAATTTGCTTGAACAAGAGATTTTTTGGCATCTAACTTAAGATCAAAGAATTCTTTCTTTATTTCCATGCTTCTGTGATGGCACAGCTTTGGCAGCTGCAGACGTGGCCATATTTTTGGGGCTTCTGGTAAGATAACATATTTGTTTGTCTAATTGCTTGCTATTAATGACGTAACCGTGTTCCCAGATCTCACAAATTAATTTAGTAAGTGTGGTTTATTACCAATAGAGTGACGATCAGAACTACAAAAAACATGAAACCCAAGTGGAAATAATGCAGGAATATACTTCAGAATGAAAGCTTCCAATAGATTTAACATATATTCGTGCAGAGCAATGCACACACACACCTACACCATATCCTGTCTGCCCTCTAAGTCATCATCTGAAACAGATGACAACCAGCTTTTCCTGAAGCTGATCTCTCTCTCCTCCCTTAGATGAGAAGCTGTTAGTGAGGGAGAGGGAGAGAGGCAGAGAGAGGCTCACAGACAGAGATGTTTATTTCCCAGCCCTTCCACTGTCTCTGTGGGACAACCCTCCCCACCCACCAACCAAACCCCCCCTCCGCCCCAACCTAGTGGATCAAACAAAGGACATCATTTGTAGGCCAAGTCTTTTTCTGAGCGTCTCTCTCCTCAGCTCTGCATACCAATCCAATACAGCCCAAGGAAAAAAAGCCGTGGTACATGTGTGTGTGGATGTGTGTGTGCCTGAGCCGGGGGTTGGAAGGTCTGTTTGCCTCTCTGCCAAGCATCGATTTATCCTTTTCTCCAATTTATTTCTCCTCCTTGCCTCTACGATCCATTCAGATCTGCCTCTAGGGGAGGAACTCGGGGTAAAGACGTTGTCAGGCCTCGTCGTTGCCTCCTAACACTGGCTCAAAACTCATCTACAGGCCCGGGGACCATGTACCCCTGCAAGGACATGTCAGGCAATAACATGCACACAAACAGAGCTACCTGTCGTCCAGCGGCACACTTTTGTCAGAGCTGTAATTGGCCTCATAATGCAGCGTAAAGGACACACAGAAGGCTTCAATGATGGTGACGGGATAATGCAGTCTTAGGCCGAAAGAGAATTATATTTGTTTCAGTTGAAACACTGTGCTGAAAGATGATTCAGTAGACAACAAAATGTCCTCTAATTTCAAAGGGGAGTTATACCCTTCTCTTCTTTCCGCAGTATCAACTGTTGGAGAAGCCAGAATGATATTTAATTGTTCCTCATAATCTGGCCTAGACTCAGTGTACGGGCAGATATGATCAGAATAACAATATCTCAAGTCCCCATTCAACTGTCTCTGTCTGTATGACTCTGACATTTTCAGATGTTATTACTCAGACTCAAGGATTTGTATCGTAAAGCCTCGGCGGTGACGACACCATTGAACAGAAATGCTGCATGTGCACAAATCCCATCGCCTAACCCCTACACACACACACACACACACACACACACACACACACACACGCACGCACGCACGGCAAAGCTCTGCGAGCCATTCTTCAGTGTCACAGTGAGCGACGCCTGGCACATCCTTACACCTGAAGTTGATCAATGCAGATATGTCCAGGGGGAAATTGAAATCCATAGGAAATTAGGCGGCACCAGTGATTTATTGGAATAGTAAATCACAGTGTGTGTGATGTGTGAAACGTGTGTCTTCCCGTCCTGTGTACAGTTGTGTACCTTGTGTCTGGCTGGGACGGTGATATCAGCAGCCCGTACCTTCCTGTCTCTCTCCATTTGGAAGACCCACTGAATCAGGTCCCTCTGGTACACCCCCCTGTGTGGGACCGGGTGACGCGACCCCATGGACACAATGCTCTGCAGGGGTACCTCTGAACCAAAAAAATAGGAAACATAGAAATATTGTTAAAAGGTACATTTTGTGCAAATGTTTAAAATGTTGCCACAGACTTTATGGAAATTAGGTCTCTAAATACATTTACTGGGCTGAAGTAATTAAAAAAAATAAAAGAGCAGAAACCAGAAGCAGATCTTTCAGGGTCACCACTGCTGACTTTGATTCCTTGAATTTGTTGGTATTTCCTGAGTTTTTACTATTTTTACAGTCCTAAAAGTTACAATTCATGAAAAAAACCCTGTTTTTGATACCATTAATGATTGGCATTTTTGAGCAGTAGCCATTCAGTCCGCCATTCCTCCATAGGATGTAATCCAGCGTTACTGTTTGATATCATCCTCACTGTTGATTCTCCTTCAGTTTTATCAGAGCTGTAAGAAGTCATAGTAAGTATGGTGACTTAATGCAAACAAAGCATTTCCCTCTGCCGCGGTATGGCTTTTATTGTGAAGCCGTCACTATAAAATGTTTAACTTTTTAATTCTATAGCAAACCACTAAATATAAATATCAAACAGGCATCAAAAGATTGTGGTGAACAAATATTTCAGGACGTGTCCAAAAGAAAAAAAATACAGCCACTTGCAAGTCATTCTAAACTTAAATCTTTAATTATCAGATAAACGGCTTTTCAGTTCCAGCAACGTATAATGTCTTTAGCAAAATTAAATAAAGAAAGACACATTTTGCTGGGTGATACTGTAAAGTGTGATAATGTGGATGTTAAAAAAGGAAAAAAATGACACATGAATGACCTTATGTTTTACCTTAACCATTAAGTTTAAACCCTAAAGTAGCCCATTCAGAAACAGCAGCACCAAAATGTCCCCTGTAATGAGGGTTTTCCTCAACTTACTATGTTTGTGAAGAAATCTGATCTTTAAACTGTGAGACAGATACACTTACAGTACAACAGGAAAATCCAAAATATATATCCAACACTGAGTAGTTGCGTGAGTCTCTTAGAGGAGATTACATTCATGCGTGAATGTTCAGATAAAGATGGTGTGTAGTGTGAACCTCTACTGGAGAATTACCACCCCCCATACACATACTCCCACACTCCCTTCCTCCCTTCCCGTTTTTTTTTTCCAGGTACACTGCTTGTGTTCCAGCTTGTTTTTGTCCTGCTTTAATTGCTTTTTTTTTCAGAGAATAAGAAAAGACAACAACAAGGCAGGAAGGGCTGCAGCTAATGGAGAGGCTGTAATTGTGAATGGAGGCATTCATCTGGAGACGTCGTCCGTGAATTGCGCCGCACAATATGCGGCACCGGGCTGCTCAGATCACCAACCAGTCACCAAACACACACAGATACACACATATAGACACACACACTGAACCCCTTAGATCACTGGTGCTCAGAGGAGGAACGTAATCACACCTCCTTAGAGAGCAAGTCACTGAGGAGGGGAGGACAGAAGGAGGAGAGGAGAAATTACACAAGGAGAGAGGAGGAAAGGGGGTGGAGGAGGAGACGGGCTGGTAAAATTTATGTTTCCTACCATTTGATCTGGGCCATAGAGCCCAGGAGGCAGATCAGATAGAGCCACATGCACACAAACACTCACACAAAGATTTTGATATACAGTAAAAGCAAATAAACACAAATGCATATAAGAAAGCCTGTATGAACATACAGACTTTGACAGACAGGTAGACACACAGGCACATACATCTAAAACTATACATCCTTTTAAGCATTGTGTATATAACTTGCCAGTGCTCCATTTTATGAACCCCATGCTTCCCTCTACCTGCTGAAACAGTAAAACCCACACACACCCTTCAGCCAAACAAACACCATTAAGCCAGAACACACACAGAAACGTGGCTAAAAAAGACACAACAAAGCTTACGTGGCGGTATATATAAAAAAAAAAAAGAAACCTCTCATCTAAGCGAGGCGAGACGAGGCACCTGTCATGCGGCGGCTCCTGCTACTACAGAGAAACATCAGGAAACAACAACTCAATTAAACACACCATCCCTGTTCAATTACTGCCACATAATCACAGCAATTTACCTTCACTTGCTGCAGAGCCACCAAACAAACACACACGGGGGCAGGCACACATACAGAGGCGGCAAAACACGCACAAACACACATCGGACAAGGCTGGATCACAAAAGACACCCGGGCTGGAGCTGTAGCTTCATCCCACACATCATGACTGTAAAGCTCACCGTGTGGTATCTGCTGGCTAACTGACATAAAAGGGAGATGGAGGATGTTGGATGTTGGCAGAAAACAATAAAAGTGGACTGCTTATTCACTGTAACTCAAAAACAATTACTGTTACAAACATGTCCACTACAGTGTAAATGACATCCTAAGGATCAGTTTCTATCTTGTAAATACAGTTGGCTACTTTAGGATGCACATAAGCACATGTGTCTGAAAATTGTCTGAAAACTGAATATTATATTTGCAAGTAGGTAAGTGTGATGTAAAGTCGACAATTCTCGATATTTACACCAAAATCATCAATCGGGTTGCCATTATGTAACAGGCCCGAGCGTTATAGCAAGTGTTTAAAGTACAAGGAAGAGTAACATCATTATTTTCAAGTGTTTTTGATACTGATACATAGATAGACATGTAATAAATTCTACTCCAATGAAGGTTATAATGTTCAGATTTTTAGAGAGGTGTTGATCAAACTGTATGATCATCTACAGTTTGTGGTGCTGCTAAACTGTATTGCAAGAGGCGGACAAATGTCCCTCTAACAACAGTTATGTAGCAGTAAATCTTACCATCATAATGGATGGAATCTGCCTTCATGAAGGTCAGATTTATTGCAGGATCTGTTGTATTAGGCTGCATTAATTTTAGCTGGGTGTGCCTAATAAACTGTCAAATGTATTCCCTTTTTTCTCCAATGAACACTCGGACACAGGGATCACAGACAATCAGTATACGTTATTTACTTTGTAATATCTGCTTCCACTGGGATGTGTATGAGGTCTATAATAATCACAAAGTTGACTATGAACAGAACAGAAATCAGGAAAATCACCCCAGTAAAAACTGCAGATGTAACAATATGATAAATATCTCAGATACTCAGATAGACATTTGGATATTCTCAGGCTCCATGCTAAAATGTACAGTGTTCATGTTAAATGGTCATTTGCATCATATGACCTGAGGCTGTTTTTCATGGTTTGTGTTTGACCCCTTGGTTCACATTGAAATTATTAAAAGTTATTCAAAAGTAGGCTTGTTTCAATGTGACAATACCCAAAAACGCACACATCCAATGTCAGACAGGGTTGAAAATCTGCTGGAAAGTCTCATGACCTTTTGGAAACTCTTTAAATGTTATATTTAAGAATTACTTATGGGTACAATGTCTATGTGATATGCTGGGCAAACACATACTTTGTTCAGGTGTCCACATAGTTTTGGTCGGGGAGTGTATGTGTCTACGTCTGGAAATTGGTCAAATCTACAAGGAATATGATCTAAAAATAACACGATGTCCCATATTCACTTTATCGGATAGAGTTAGATGAGTGTGATCTGTGTGGCATGAATCTAGAGCTAGGACACAGTTAGCTTAGCTTAGCATAACAGCTGGCCTAGTTCTATCCAAGGCTAAAGGAAAGCATCTCTAAAGCTCACTTGATTAATATCTTGCTTGCATTTCATACAAAAACTGTGAGTTGCCCCGCTCGAGTTAATACTAAGGTAAGATCATTTCACTCCGGTTCTAGTTACACACATAGGGTACAGCAGTGAGAGGGGTGTTGATCTCCTCATCTAAGTCTCTGAAAAAAGCTAATTTCCCAAAAGTTGACAGCATTATTCCGACATCATAGCATTATATAGCATTAAATTATCATCATAAAGCATTACATCATAATCATAAAGTCATGTGGGTGTGTTGAGCTTGGGTGTGTGTGTGAGGTTCAAAGCTGGCAAAGTACTACAAAATGATGTCATTGGGGAAAAGAGTGAGGAATAGCAACACTGTAAGAAGAACCTATGAATGAGTAATGTGCGTGTGTGTGCGTGTGTGAGCGTGTGTGTGTGTGTGTGTGGACAGCAGATTGACTAACAGCTTGAACTTGGGTTAGATCCAGGAGCACAGAGAGAGATACATGGATGGATGGAGAGAGAGGGAGAGGAGGAGGAGGAGGAGGGGGGCAACCATTGATTTCTCAACAGAGAGATCAGCATCTTGACAGAAAGAGACGAGAGAGCAACAGAGCAAGACACACACACACACACACACACACACACACACACACACACAGAAACAGATAGAGAGGGTTCCCACTGTGGCCCTCAGGTGAAATTCCATGACTTTTCCCACCTTTTCCAGGTTTCCAGAACTGAGCTGGAGTACTTTCATGCCCTTATAACGTCCGTCCTTCCTTCTGGGCTAGATTTCAGGTTTTAATGCAGATAACGAGTGAAAAAGTTGTAAAACAAATCCATCTGCAAATTTCCCTAACTTAAACAGTACATTTGTTAAGGTCCTTGACATAAGTCCACGATATTCCAGGACCTTTTTCACCACTGGGAACCCCCATTGGCACAGATCAACAGGAAAGTCTGGTTCAATGTCTCTCTCCCAGCATGCCTCTGTAATTCTAACAACCCTAAAACCCCCGATAGGAACACGTAGACTGCTGTGGCTTCGTGCCGGTGTAGCTAACGAGGTGTGTGTGTGTGTGTGTGTGTGTGCATGTGTGTGCAGGTCGTGGGCATCGGGGGAGCTGAGGAGGAGGCTTTGGGATTGGGGAGGGGCAGCCAAGGGTCACGCTGTAATTACACATCACAGTCCCTGTGGTCAGTGGCCCAACTGACTTCTTCTGAGTGCACTGCCTCAGCCAAAGAAGCAGGGATGGCAGGTGGAGGCAGGTGGAGGTGGGCGTTGGAGGTTAGGACATTTTTTGGGTTGCTCTTATGGAAAACTAGGAGTGATGAGTACAGTATATTTTGTGATAGTATATTTTATAGTTAAATTACTTATTTTTATTTTTTTCAACTCTGCTTTTTAATTAACTGATGCACTGATTAATTTGGCTCTCAGTGGATGTTGTTTTCCAGGAGTACACTTACAGCATGTGTCAAACCTCTACAGTAACCCTGTCTCCGTCCTTAAATCAGTCTGTATGAGTTCAAAGTAGTGCGAATGGGTGACACTCTGACATACCGTGCGTGGTCCTGTGTGGGCGGTAGGTGCCGTAGAGGATGAGTGTAACACTGAGCAAGGCTCCGGCTGCCTCCTCGTCAGTCGGCCTCATACAGCTCCTCACTGTGCCTTTGTGGTCAGTCACCTGGAAACAAACACATTAGCAAGGTCATTATTTCACAAAAATACCCTGACTCATGTGAAGAAACTTTCTTCCTGCTTCTGACATTCATAAAACTTCCAGATGTACTCGTTTGGACTGAACTCATAGGCAGAAAGTGGAGAAATAACGAAGATGACAAGACGTTATTACTTGGTTAATGTAGTTGATTATTATACATTGTTCAGTGAACTATCCCTGACAGAAATGTGGTGCTGCCTCAGGTCAAAGACTGTTATTGACCCTCCTAACAGGAAAACACAATGTTGTTTCTTTAGGAAAGCATGAGAGCTGTCCTGACCTGTAAAGAGGTTTCAGGAAACTGATGAAGCGGTGAAATGCGTGCACATACCAGAACCAGAGGGATGTGTTGGAAATATCATACAGCAGTTAGAAAACCCCTGAACACTTAACACCAAGATCAGAACACAGCACACTGTAGTCACTGCGTTAGATTAAGGATCATAACCATAAATGAAACTGAACTTGAGATCACTGGTGTAAAAATTGATACCAGTACAAGCTACGGAAGCTCACAGTGACCAAACAGGACAATCATTTAGCCAAATGATCTACAAAAATTAAACCAAAATATTTAGTTCAAATGTGGAGAGGAGAGATCCAGTGGGAACGGATAAAAAACAAAAAACAGTCCCATGCAGGGCTCTATACTGTGACTGTGGCTGCTACAGCAAACATACATACATTTAGACTTATCAGAGACACTATTATAGCTTATCAATAGTTTTATGCATTCCATGATCTTTTCACAACTTCCACAGTTATTGTGGATCAAAATGTATGTTTAATATTTAATTCATGCATTAATGTCTAAATAACCAATGGGTCTGAACTCCTTATATCTGCCAGAGCATCTGCTCAGCCTGCTTGTGTGTGTGTGTGTGTGTGTGAGTGTGTGTATTCTGTATATAGTATGTGTGTGAGAGTGTATGTGTGAGTGCTCCCAGCAGACCAGAGGCCAGGCATGGCGGCCCCCAGCTGAGCGCTACATTGATTTGTTGTTGGTAAACAAACAACTGGATGCTACAGGTGGATCGATACAGCTCGCATGCCTGCCAGCCTCCCAGCATGCCTTTCTACTGGGTCGACAAGGCTCTCCGAGGAGCTGCGACCCCGCCGTCACTTGGAAGCCTCATGAGTCAAATATTTTGAGTTGCCTGATTGTTTTTAATTGAGCTCAAGTTAATTTTTTTTTACCTACATTTTATTCTCTTGACACAAGGACACATTTCTGGATGGCATGATTTTGCAAACTAACCCACTTTGTCATGTTTGTTGATGGCGTCAGGTAAGAAATAAAGCAGCTGGCATACTACTGACACAATAAAAAAATAACTATGTTTAACTAGAGTGGAATAAAATGTGTGAGAGCTACAAGGAGAGACAAAACCAGGGGATAAAGGACAAAAGACAAACAAAGAAAATGGAAAGATTAGCAGAGGCAGTGGAACTGAGGGGAGAGGGGAAGGATTTAAAAGCCAGAGAGAGAAAGTACAGGGAGAAAGAAAAGAGAGGTGGGGGGGATTAGTGACGGTCGAGAGATGGCAGGATATCGAAACGGGTGAGTGTCAGGAAGAGGAAAGTGAGACCCAGCGTTAGGATGAGCCTGAGAGGAGGCAGAAGTTCAGAAAGAGATAGTGATACAGAGGGAGGCAAACAGGAAGGAAAGAGATGGGACAAAGATAATTGGAGCCAATAAGAAGAGAACATAATCAAGAAAGACATTAGCAGTTGTACAGGACACAAACAGACGAAGACTCATAAAAAAAGAAAACTTTAACAAAGGGATATATGGCTTGGCACTTGTTAGGAGGTGAAACTGAGATGACATTGTGATGTTAGAGACAATGCCAATAAAGCTCTTTTGAATCTAAAATATGTCTCTCATATGTCCAAAGTGTCAGAAAAATGGGGCAACTGTCAATGTGAATGAAAATGATAAGAGATGCAAGGTTTAAGCTGAAATTATGTCTCGCTCTGCACATCAACTTTTGTTTATTCTGCCAACATTGTATAATACATCACTTCCTGGGACAGACTCACCTATTTACCTTCATGGCTTTTTACCGAATAGTTTTGAATTTTCTCAACGAATCTTATTCCTTTCAAATTTCTGATCAAATCTATTTAGGTTTAACTTTCTACAGTTTTACATAAGACACATTATAAAGAACTTAATGTAAAAACTTAAACTCAAAGAAGAAAACATGATCATTTTTAATTTTGCTGACATTGTAAAAGATTATTAATTACATCCTTAAACATTCTGAGGTAAATACTTTACATTGTAGTTTATAGAAATTTGACTCCATTTACTACTTATTAGAAATCAGCTGATACGTGTTAACTTGACATCTTGATAACAGCATTTATATCTCTGCAATGCAGCTGTCAATAACTGATATTTTGTTCTGATATTCCATCGATACTTACATGATAAACAACACTGACAAACTTTTTCGTGTTTTCACTAAAATTTCATTATTGTTATTGAGGAAAAGCATATGGACCATCATGGTTTCCAGTGAAACTGCCAGACAAGACAGACACAACACCTATTTATGTTGAAGTCTAAATAAATCAGCATTATTCATTCAGCACCTCAGGCTGCAATTGTACTGGGTGACAATCAGGGGTTAAAATGTGGAAAAAGGAAGTTACTAGAAAAGCGTAGAGTGCAGTTTACTTTAATGGATTAAAAAGAAGCTTCAAAATAAAGCCCTAAAAAGGAACCTGTGAGTGTTGGCTGTGTGGAGTGGGAGGCAGAGTCAGATGGGAGGGGAGGAGGAGTCTTGCTGCGTCTACATATGTAAAGCAGCAGGGAAGCAGCAGTGTGTCAGACTGAGGCTCTGGCCCAACCTGAGCTCCTCGCTACTCCCTCCAACACATCAATCATCCAAAACAGGGCCATCATGGCCACACTGCATGCTGAGAGACACGCATACTCAAGCACGCACACACTACAGCCTGCTTAAACACAAACAACTACTCACACAGTGTTGCATGAACACAGTCGTTTAAATTGTATTCGCACGCATACACACACACACACACACAAATGCACAAAAATGTAGTAAATTGCAAACACATGCATATACACTCACAGGTAAAACTTATAGATGCATACACATAATCTCTGCGCACACACACACACACACACACACACACACACACACAGACGCAATTACAGGACTGAACAATCTGAAACATATACAGTCAAACACATACACAAGAACGCAGTGAATAAGTGCACATTAGTAAATGGCACATACAAACATCTACAGTGCAAACTATACACACACACACACACACACACACACACACGCAGGAGCACACATACACAGAGTCACACTCTTCCTCCCAGTCTCACACAAAGCATGCAGACAAACAGAAATAGGTATCCTGTGCCCACAGGGTGCCCTCGCCCCCGACCATCTGTGACGGGTGCCAACACACAGTGGGTGATATTTACATGGAGACCCACCCCCCTCCACACACACACACACACACACACACACACACACACACACACACACACACACACACACACACACACACACACACACACACACACACACACACACACACACACACACACACACACACACACACACACACACACACACGTGCAAACACACACACAAAGAAAGAAATACCCACAAAGGGCCGCATGGATCGCTTGATCTCCCAAAACTCATTAAACATGCAGATATATGCAAATATATGCACCTCTAGAAATCCACCTTGGGCCAGAGTGAGTGAGTGTGTTTGTGTGTGTGTTTGTGGCTGAAAGTACACATTTGTGAGTGTGTGTTTGTGAGTTTGTTTCCACTGTAGCAACTACCGAGGCTTTGGCAGTGTGTCTGCCAAACCTGATGCTGTGTGTAGTTACTGTATACGCTGTTACAGTAAGTGTGGAGATGTTTTTACTCTTGTTTTTCCAGAGTTGAGCCGTACATTTTCCTTTTTATGAGCAATACATCAAATTATATTATTACTTTTCACAATAATAAAAGTGCCTTTACAAATCCAGACTAACATTCCCATTTAAAATATCATATTAAGGGCTGTGAGATCTGAGTTCCACTTCCATTTTCTTACTTCTAGTTATCTCCATTTCAGCTTGGATTAGAAATAGTGGTCAAAGCTGTGTAAGCTCTACTCCCACTTGCAATTAGTAAATCATAAGTTAGTATATCCGCACTAACACCCACTGCACCTGCACTACAGTACAAGTGTAGAGCATAACAACCAGTTAATGGAATAAATTATGTGTTTACATGGCCTAAAAGAAATAAAACACTGTCTTTTTTCCTGAAAATTAAACTAATTACTATCATTGTAATGGGTCTATTGAGTTCTTATTAGATATTTAGTCATTTGAGTGATTAACTTTATTGTACAGGTACCTTTGAGTCAGTCAAACCTAAATTGTTAAATTGATAATTTAATGATGTTGATACCACTGCATCACAGCTGCCAGTACTGATATTTAATATAGTATCGACAATCAAATAATTAAAACAACCATGACGATCTTTCTGTGCTTTTACTAGATGGTTATTTTTACATTACAGTCTCTTCTGAAACTCAAAATAAGAAATAATCATATTCAGGTGTAAAGAATTAGATATAAATTCAAGTTCATTGTATTCCAACAGAAAATTGGTGTAGTTATGAACATTTCTTCAATGTGTAACAGCACAGACTGTGTTTTATCCATAAAAGGTAGAAGACACTGATTGGCTAATGTCAATATTTTCTACTAGCAGTGATCAAACTCCATAGTTTCTATTTTATCTGCTGGTTATTCCATTATCAGTTTGTCGCTGTGTGTGTTTGGCTCGTGTAATCTGTCAGGAAGATGAGGGGCGGAGCAGAAGTGGCTCCAGAAGAAGCACCGGGGATGATGATGGTGTATATATGATCTGTCAGTCTGGCCAGCAAGGATGGCTGTTTGTTTGTGTGTGTGTGTGTGTGTGTGTGTGTGTGTATAGCCACAGTGCTGCAGGCTAAATAGTGCCATTATATTCCTACAGCAACACTAGTCACAGTCAGCTTGAGTCTCAAAGTCCGCTGGGAATCAGAGATATCTCTGCTCAAAGACCGCTGCCACCCCGCTACGCACGTACACACACACACACACACACACACACACACATACATGCGCGCACACACACACAAACACACACACACACACACACACACACACACTCCCTGCGGGCATGGCAGCATGGAGCCAGGTGGGTTAGAAGCGAGAGTGATGTATATGTGTTTATATGTGTGTTTATATTTTTGTCTATTAGATGATGTTTGCACAGTAATGCAGAAATGCTGCCAGTCATACCAATTAAAATAGTATTCAGTGCATCACACGCACCGACACTGGAAAGACAGAAAGAGAAAACTACAAAAGAGACTTTCTCTTACCTCTAGTGGCATCCAATGATGTAAATATTTTTCATTTCATGTGCCCAAGTTTTGAGATATTTGTCTCTGAGATTTCTGCTGTTACAGTGTTACTCCATTAAAAGCATTACAATGGAGGTTAGTGGAGTTTTGTTTTGGCTGCTCACAGCACCAAAATATGACTAAATTCTAAGCAACATTTTTCACTTTTGTCTACATTTCAACATAAATTAATTCTACTAAAAACTGCTCACAGTGTGCGTGCTCTTAGCCAAAGTAACGGGGCCACTGATTCTGAAAAGAGATGTTTCTGCTGACTTTCTTGAAGGTACATTTTCAATGCTGTTAGCACTACAAACAGAGCTCGTTTTGCCTCCATTCAATTAAGGTGGTGAAAGAGATCTCAGGAAACTCTTTAATAACTAAAAACAAAACTATCTGCATGGATAGGTACCACTGGAAGTGAGTGAGAGAGAGAGAGAGAGAGAGAGGTCTAGGACACACAGGGTCCTGATTACATCTGATATACCTTTTATGTGCTTTTGGAACAATCCTTAATGTTTATCATAGACATTGATCGTATATTATTATATATTTAATCAAAAATCCATATTGTACATTGCTGTTTATTGGCTTATTTAAAATAAACATATTCTCTATTTTGCAATACTGTCTGCAATATTGTCTGTGAAAAACAGTAAAAGCACTGAGCTGAGCTGAGCTGAGCTGAGCTGAGGCACCACAGATGGCGGTAGAGCGAGCCCATGGCAGAGCACATATGAGGAGAGAGAGAGAGAGAGAGAGAGAGAGAGAGAGAGAGTGTATTTCCAGCCCTGCGGTCTCGTCTCCTTCACAGCGCTGGAAGGTCAGCCGAGCCTCGAGCCATAAGACTCACTCCCTTTTCACTTCAGTCCCGCTTTTATTCCCGCAGCACCACAGCACTCTTTGACAATTGTCATCATGACGAATCAATATAGACTCTTCACAGTCCCCCACCCCCCGGCTGCCCTTGAGTTTTTAAACACTGATCCAGCAGATAGTCCAGTTAAAGTCTCTTCCCAGGGCCTACATTTTAGAGTTTATCCTTTTTCGCTACCATCCCTCCTTCTGTCTTCTCTATTAGTCCTGTATGCCCTCTCTCCCTCTCATGTCCTCCTCTGTGTATCCCCACTCATCATTTCAAGACTTAACTGGCATGGCTGTTTGTCAGAGACAGTATTTGCTGCACAGGAAACCGTCCAATAAAACATATGTACAGACATTTTGTCCCGGGACACATGACATGTCAAATTCTTGTTCTTGTTCCTTCGATTAAATGAGTCTTTCTCATAACCTACATTCTTTTATTGGAACAATTAGTAACTTTGGGTGAACCACGACTTTTAATCACCACTACGTGTACAGTTTGGAAACAGGGAGATTTTAAAGCATGTAACTCAAAGGCCAGTTAAGGTGTATCAGACATTGTTGCCAGTTTCTGTTTTAGGTGTTTGTGTCCTTTTTTCTCTCTCTGTTCCTCCTTGTGTTGACATCAAACGTTGCAACACTCCGTCTTATTTTCAGCGCCCTGTATTTGTGATTGTGTGCGTGCATGTTTCTCCCCAATCTGGGGTAAAGTTGACAACCAGCGTAAAACCAATCAGTGTGTGTGTATGCTCTGATTAGCGGAGTGCTAAGGCATGCGGCACGTAAGGCGCGAGCGTTAATTCGTGTTGCGAGCATCGCGTTGACTCGTCTCGGCCCTCCGGTAATGAGCAGCAGCGTCGTTATGTGGCTCTGCTTCACGGTGTTTCCTCCCCGTCTCTGTGACACACTGGGCCTTGGTAATTGGTCACAGAGGGGACAGTAAATCTGCACGAGGACGTGGGAGAGAATCAGAGATGGAGAGAAAGAGAGTGTGTGTGTGTGTGTGTGTGTGCTTGCAGGAAGAGGTAGGTGATAGAGGACAGGGGGTGGGTTTCTTTCATCTTCACAGCTTTTTCTCTATAAACCTCCAACTGTTTACAAGGAGTGATGCCTATATGCATACACAAACACACAGTGAGTGCCCCCCCACCCACCTCTACTGCTACCACCCCCACGTATATACAGTAAATGACCTCAGCGCGCTACAGTCTGTGAGTATGGATTCTAATCAGACGTCGGCAGTATTGTGTCTGTCAAACCTGGCCAAGGTTACTTAACCTTCGAGTCTTAATTTCCCTTCCATTTTAGCTCCTTCCTCCATATCAAACATCAGCACATCTATGAGAGAGAGAGAAAAAAAAGGAAAAGAGTGCGGGGAGGAAAATGAAGATTGCCATGCTTGGCTGAAACTCGGAGATGAAAGTAAAGGATGATTCACATTGCTATGGCAAAATGAACTGAACCAAGCTGAGCTGAGCTGTGCTGTGCTGGGCTATTTTTAAACTTCTATACACTGCAGCTACTGGAAGAGCACAATGTGAAGCGGAGCAAATCATTTCTATATCATGAGAGAAGGTATGTGAAATAAGGTTTCCAGGAGAGTATGAGAAAATTTAGATTTTTTTTGGGGGGGGGGGTATGTTGAGGGCTAGTTGACTTAGTTATCACTTGAGAGATGCAGACGTGTACCGAGAAAAATAGAAATTCTTTACGGGATTCAAAGTCAAATCAAAGGATAAAGAGATGCTTAACAACAACAAGCTGACAATCTTGGACGGCATCTTGACTGATCTACAGGCAAAGCAACAGAACTGAATGACAATATTTAAACCAAAAAGTGTGAAACAGTGAATTAAAAACCAAGACTAAGTAGACTAAGACTCATGCTAACATGGTGATGTTTAAGAGGTATCATTTTTACCATGGTCAGCATCTTAGTTTAGCATTCTAACATTTACTAATTAGCACTAAAACACAAAGAGTTTGTGCAGCATAAGTGTAGCCAGGCTAAAAATTAAAAAAACTACAAATGCAAAAGATGCACAGCAGTGAAAGAGTATTATGTCTGTCACCTGGAGGGCCCAGACGCCTCGCGGCTGCTCCCCCCAGCAGTGCAGCGTCATCAGTGTCCAGTTTTTCAGGCCATCAGTGGAGGCGTCATTTGGCCGGGTGTCCAGGAGCAGTGATATGGTGCCGGCTGGAGACTCCAGGCTTATGGAGAGGTCACCGCGACACACGCTGCTGATGCTCACTCTCACCTAGTGAGAGACAGGTGGCAAGGAATAAAAAAGAAGGGAGGTGTGAGCGAGGAAAAAATAGGGGCAACAAGAGAGACTAAGTGGGTGGACAGATATAAGATCAACATGTAAACATGTTGCTGTCAGTCAGTGAGACAGCACTACCTGGTCTATGTTCTTTTTAACATTCTTTACTCATTGATAAGTTGAATTTTTACATTAAAAGAGTACTTTTTAAATGCAGTTCTTCGCTTTCCTTGTTGAGGGTTTGATGAGAAAATCGATTCAACCTTTAGACTGGAAACAGAGGGAACAGCTAGCCTTAATCTGCTGTGTGTCAGCTGATGACAACACTCAGGGATGTTACTGCAACCGGCCAAGAAACAGTCCTGTGCATACACTCCAACAAATCTTTAGTTTTACACCTTGGTTTCTGTATGATTTAAATAAACAAGAAGTAATGTTACTTAGACAGCTTTAGTAATGCTGATGGGTAGACTTTCTTACTTTTAGAGAGAGTCACGCTGCCTGAAACCAGTCTCTGGTTAAGCTAAGCTAACCGGCTTCAGGCTGTATTCAGTGTATAGACATCAGATTGGCGGGGACTATGTCTATTTCCTAAATATGTTAAATGTGAACAAGGCCTGTTTGCACCAATCAGGACACAGTAAAAAAAATATGGGATTCCTGTGAATCATCATTAACATCTGGGCAAATACATGTGACACATGGATGACTGGGTCAGAGTAATTCTGGGATACTGTAAGGCAACACTAACATACATGGTTTCCCCAAGTTTAAATCAAAAACGGCTGAGGGGAATATTAGCTAAATGATTTGAATAAGCACATGTACCCCGCAAAGCCCCATCCCCCTGATTCCCACCGAGTAAACACTCTCCCTGTTCCTGTTCATCACAAGCAGCACATCTGGTGTGACAATGGCACATCGCAGAGAGTGCCGCCAAGCTGCAAAAAGACTGACAGCCCGCTCCTGTTTACAGCGTGTTACCACGGCAACACGTCCATCAATCACACCTCGCAGCGATGGCCTGACCCACGCTTTCTGCCAGGGAGCAGAGCCGCAAAGATGAAGCCTTTTCAATTTACATGCTGACACACTCCCGCTCTCTCTCTCTCTCTCTCCTCGCTATTTCACAAGTACACACACACACACACACACACACATACACACTCACAAACATGGATAAGTCGCACAAACTGAGATGTGCACGTACACAGACACGTACAGGACGTACGCCTGCTGACACAGTCAAACATAAACACATTTGCATGTATGTGCCTGTACTCAAGAAACACAGTTTTGCCATTTTCTGCAAATGACACAGCCAACACATCCCAGTATATCCTTTTTTATCTCGTCTATTCTCAGACAGAACACACAACACAGAACCCCCCAAAAACTATTTGTAGGAAATGCTCAATTGTTCCCGGTTGCGGGCAGCAATGCACTTCTTGATTTGTATGATGTGAGGGTCAAGAGGAAACATGCAATGGCATTAAGAGCCGACTTACAGCAGAACCACAACACAACAATATCTTATATCTCTAAAAAAATATACCTTTTCATACAGTGTAGTCTGAGTATGTTTTAAAACTGCCGCCTGACCTGAACATGCTCCAGAGAGTTGATCTCATTAGTACTCCAACGGCAGGCCTCTGATTGGATGTTCACGCTGACCACCCCTCCTGGAGAAAGGATCCTAAGGAGTAAAACATCGTTATAGATGTCAGTCAGTAGCCAAACATCTTTCTTGCATGCTTAATAGACACTCACACACGTGCACCCTCACCTACAAATTATACAGACACACAAAGCAGTGACAGTATAGATAAGATAAGATGAAAGACGACTGATTACTGTGGGGGAACCATTTTATTGAAGCAGCAATGTGATACAACAAGGGAAACCTTAAAAAAGAATAAAACAGAATTTGAAACCAAAATTAGAATATATAAGCAACAACAATCAGTTAAATCAATAAAAATAGAACATCAGCAACACTGGAGGTTACATAAATTGTTAAAAAAAGACTCATTTACCTGGTAGGATGGAGGGTGACCTTTTGTGTGCACTTCCTCTGTGAAGCAACAGTGTTGAAGTGTGCAGCCTGCTGCACCATCAGCGCTGCATCCAACAATCCAAAGCCATACCTGGAACAAGAAAGGAACATGCACTCCATTATATACTGCATGTGTCTGTGTGTGTACGAGAGGGACATGCATCCTCATATCCTTATATCCTCACACACATGTGACCTGGAGGCTTTTATGTGGGTGGCTGAATGTGCTGCAGGAGTAGCGAAAGTGCTAATGGCTTCGGCATGAGGAGGCAACAAGTATTTGACGAAGATGATGTTGTCCTCTGACACAATCGCTTCCGCTCTGTCCGGGCTGAGGCTGAGGGCTGCTGTTTGTACCGCCTGTAATTGCCTGGGGGATTGATTCTGGACAATGCGCCATCTCACGGACTGTAATCAAGCCTCATTATTCATTCTTTACCACCCCAATCTGGGTGCTGGAGACACAATGGCCGACCCTTAAGCAGCGTCACTGCCTGGTGACTGTGTGACCACTGCCTGTCTTACTCTCTCTACTCCACTTTACTGCTCCTGCTTCGCCGTCTCTTTACATCTCTTTTGAATTATCCTCTCTCATCTTTCCTCTTTGCCCTGTCTTTTTCACAGAGCAGCCTGCTATTCAGTGTTCTTTTCCTCTCTAAATTCTCCTTCACTCTCCTCCATCAAAACTGAATTTCTTGCATCAGAACTCTCCTCTTGCCACTTCAGTGATGTTGAAATCGCAGCCCTCATAAATCTCTCCTTAATTCTCCCTCAAATCTTTCATTTTCACGCACTTTCTCTCTTCCACTTCCCTCTTGTTAAAATCACAGTCCTCAGACTGACTAACAGGGCCGTAACAACCTTCATTCTCCCCATCCCCTCCTCTTTGAAATCCAGAGGGGGTGACAAAGAGCTAATTTCTGCCATTATTACCATACAGACCTTATGCCGTTAATCTGCAATAAGTGAAATTCATTATCCTGATGACGGGGTCTCTTGGAGCGGCAGAGAGAGAGACAGAGACAGGAGAAAGGAGAGAGCTGATCAATAACTCAATCTGCTGCCCTGCATGGGGCTCCATCTCCTCTGTCTCAGACTGTCAGTGTGTCTGAGGAGGAGAGGCAGGAGCTGCAGCCCACACCGTCCTCGTCCTAACAGCACGCCGTGCGATCAATGGACACAATCTAATCAGCCACTATCACCACCAATGACTTTTAGCATGAGGGCCCAGCATAATAGCATCAGGCAGACGGTTGTGTGGGGTTGAGGTGCACTGCTGAAGTTCAAGGTCATTCGGGAGGTTTGTGAAAGCCGCGAAGAGTTGGAGCAAAACACAGCAGACAAGAGCTGAATGCAGAAGACCAGACTAGTGACTGCTAAGGCAGCTGGATCCTTATAAAGAATAAAGATACTTAACATTATTATTTGGCTCTTCAAGCTCGATATGTGCTTATACTACATGACGGGAGGTAAAAGTGTTTTTATTTAGTAATCAAGTCACCAAAAAAACAAACTGATTACAAGGAACTGTCATCCTTAATGCTCCCTCATACATATTTAAAGGTGCATACAAACTAATTTTGCTGTAATGAGACAAAGTAAAAGATAATCCTGGACCTGAAGATTTTTGGCGCATTTCACTCGACTGTTGACATTGAAAAAAGAAGGAAAATATGTTGTGGGGAGAGAGGAGGATTACTTGCAACAGAGGCTCTAAGCCAGAAATGTACATGTCTAAACCACTAGGTCATAAGGACACCTTAGACTAGCGCTGCATTGACACAGCGTTAGGGGCATGCTGTTTCAGGTAGTGGCGAGACAATGAAACAGGATCCTGGGGGGCTGGTTTGAGTAACACATCCATGAGAAGGCTTATCAGATGTCAAAACACTGCACAGGAGCTTATAATGCTTTGAGACAGGATTTTATGACTATAAAAAGGAATGTGTGTTTTCACGTATTAGCTGATCAACAGTACAGGACCTTGCAGCTAAAGTTAAGCAAGATTTTGCTTTTTTTTTGCTGGGTGAGTCTGAGTCTGCTACTGAAGACACACATCTAAGAAAATAAGTCACAAATATATACTTCCATTTTTACAAAAGGTTCAGTATTTTCCTAAAGCAGCTGGGCATTGAATTTGTTGGCCAACATCACTCCAACAGGAGTAAACAGTGTATTTATAAAGAACTTTTTTCGGCAGCCCTGTCTTTTAAGTGGGCACACACATCTTTTCAGTTTGCCACGGCTAATGATATGAAATTTGGGTCTTAAAGCACTAAGGACTCCTGGTATTTTCAAGAAATTATTCCTCATTATTATAATATTCATGGTTTAGTATCAAGATTAACTCATGTTAGTTCTGGAGTTATTGTCTTTTCATGAAGGTATATACTTGTTCAGGATTTGGCTAAAACTAAAATGGAGACGTACAATAAAAACAACAGAAATGATAATATTTCACCTAAGATATTCCACAGTGGGGGGAAAACTGATACCCTGACATCTCATAAAACAGAAACTGTTGGTGACCGGGGCTTGCCACCCTGCTCCCTTTTAGTGATTAAATATACCCTCCCCACCCCGTACCCCTTAGCGAGAGCTGTGCACCTATTAAATCCTACAGCTCCCACAGATCGATCGGGCCTGCCCCAGCTCCACGGCCATAAAACCCACACAGACATATATCTGATAGAGAAAGCTGCAGGAAACAGGTTTACCCACGATGGAACATGATGAAAATGACAGATTTTATGTCCCCTGGCATGTCAATGAAACACCACTGCTGAGCTGAGCCGCTTCTCGAGGAGACTCTCCGGCCTTTCCAGCTGTCTCATCATCAGTAGCAGGAAGCGAAAAGACTAACACACTGCTACCTTCAGGCAGAGCCTTATGATCTCTCCATATAGAAATGTGTGCATAACAGGATGCATAGATGTTTTGGTCTTTAATAGTAGTTTAGTCGCAGGACTGCAGATTTTGTCTGATGAATGTGAGTGTGAGATTTTTGGAAACACAGCAAAAACGTTGAAGATTAAAATGTCTTTAAGATGAAAATCACATAATGTTATACATATCAAGCAATTAGTCAGAAAACACAGTCATCAAATTTTCAACTTGTTCTTTCTCCACCCCCTGCGTGGTCGGAGGGAGGTTGAGCCAAGCCGACTATAGAGTGACAGCCGATCTTCTGTCCACGCAGCACGAAGCATGTTAAACCCCCGACCCCCGCCTCCACACATATCGAATCTTCAGCCCTCGCATTTTCTCCATCCACTTTCACTCCTCAACGACAAATGCCCTTGCAAACTCTTACTCCCTCCTTCTTTTTATCCATTAGGATGAAGGCCACTCCCCCCCCACCACTCCATGGGGCCTCTTTGTAACTGTCGAGGAACCCTTTTCACTTTTTGTTCTGCGGGCCTTCCCGGGTCCTTTCTCTGTTGATATTCACACCATCTGCCAGCAGCAGAGGAAGGTGCACACAAACCCAACCAGCACTAAGACATCAAGATCTCCAGGGTCGAGGTCTTTGCTTCGTCTTTGCACATGGCATTAAAAACACTGTTTTAACAACTGGTATGCTGCAGCCAAAACAGCATAACTGCAGTTATCCAGGGGCCTAGCTACAGCGGTCTCACCCCTTGTTTGCAATGGTACGTCCTGCTAAGTCCCCTCCAATAGAAGTGGCTGTAAAGAATCACTCAAGCCGCACTAAGCAGCTGCCTGTGAGTTAGGTCATTTTCCCAGGAGCCACAGAGTGGGCATTGGCAGGACCTCAAAAAGAGGGGACACCATCTGTTCAGCGCCTGAAAAGGTTGGTGACACCTTCTGTGGTACCAACAACTTCTAATTAAGTGGCCAGGAATGCAGTAGCAGCTCCAGCACATGATTGGTGGGCTTGCCTTAGTTATCCTGACGACAACACAGCAGACCCCCGGTCAGTTTCACGCACCTCTCCTTCACATCTGGCCATGGGCTAATGAAAAATCAACCAAGAGTGGATCCAATAAACACTTGATGAAGGTGACACATGACTGGACAAACAATAACTATATTTACTTTTGTTTCTCTGATTTTTTTGTCCCCCTTTTGTGGCACTTAATTAATGTTTATCAGGAGCTTAGAAAACTGCATTAGCCCTATGGTCAATCCCAGTGCGGTTTGTTTCTGTTATATCATGATGCCCTAATTTCATTAACACTGGGATTTAAATGAAATAACAAATAGACTTAACATTCTTCTGATTTCCATCGCTCTTACAGCCAAATCTGCCGCTAAGAAATGTTACTAATTAGGCTTATTAAGTAATTAAGAAGAGGTCTTAATTATATCTGCACCACTGGGACCTGAACGGCTATAGCCATGAAATGCTGTGCCGCGCTGCTCATCTTTGTTGGTTTGGATGTTGTACACTTTCATCCATTCAAAGACGTATTTTTTAGGCGGTATTAGGCAAATATCTGTCTGACTTAAAATTACAGAGACAGAAACACTCAGCAGCCGTCACCAGCACAGCCTCAAAATGTCAAGTGAATTACCTTGCAAAGAGTTAAAAGTTTAATGAAATATATTGCAGGGAGGAAAATGAGGGGTTTGGCACAGGCATAGACTTATTCTCAGGAGAATGGGCACCAAACAGCCCTCTCAGTCTCTACAGCCATCAGTCAAAGTGGTAGCCACCCGTCCCCTTCTCTTACACAAGGAGACTTCTCTGGAAGCCACAATGATCTATACCCCATGACCTCACTCTCAGTGTCCAACATATTTTGATTTGTAGCTCGAGTGTTATTCAAACACAAATTCAAAAGAGGATGAAATTCAGTAGAGAGCTTTTGTTGGACGCACACCAAGGTACAGTCCTTTTAGATGTCTCTGCCCTTGTGGGGAAAAGAGAGAGAGGGGGAGAGGACTGAGTAAGCACTGAGCTACAAGCTTGGCATAAGATTCCCTCCCGGGTCCCGAGTGCTTTTCTTTCACTCTGGACAAAGCAAACACTGAACTAGCGGCCTTTGTTTGCCTCTTCAAAGGGACGATGCCATATCACTAAATGTGATAGAGCAAACAGAAATGTAAGGATCAAAAACAAAGTCTGTTTTTGTGATTTTATTGAAAGGTATGACATCTGCTGCATGATTTCTTTATGGGAGCTACATAGAGTTCAACATTCAGTATTCTATGTGCATTATTAAAGAATAAAAGATGATTATGCTTTAGGTTACAGGTGTTGCACATGGAGCTCAAAGACCTCAGTGCATCTAGATCAAATCACATGATAGAAAGCAGACATGCATAAATAGTATATGCAGTATCAATACACATGAATCAATTGGGAAACAATGCTGATATCAGATCTTTCTATAAGATTAATCAGTTAACTCGTGTGGTTTGTCAACACTGGCTTTACTTTCTCATTGTTTGGGTTCCCACATTCCCAACAGTATGTGTGTAAAAATGGTAGCCTAATAAATCTACCAGTGTTCTCCTACACATTTTCTTTTATAAAGGTATATATTCCTTTTGTTTAACAAATGGTATCAATAGGCAAAGAAATTGACATTTTATTATCCTACAGAGTGATGTTACTTATGTTTCAGGTTACAAAACTTCAAGAAGAGGGAATCCTAATTGAGTTATTTGGGATTTGGAAAGAGTAGTTCTGTGAAAAAGTGCTGTCACCACCAAACATAGAGAAATATAGAGCAGCTGGGGCGTTTGACAGCCCAAGCAGAAGTAACACATCATTTTCTGTAGAAGTCATCAGTTCAAAATCATTTTGTAAGTAATCATCATAGAATTGTGACAATTATGAGTTATAGAGGGCCCCGAACACAACATTAGGGTTAACCAAATCAAATATTGTTGGTCATTAGTTAGTGCTATGCTTTGCAGAAACTTTTGTAATTTTTTTTTTTTTTTTGAACGTATTGCTGCAAATGATGATGTGTATGAGAGGTGGAGACTTCTGCTCCACAAACTCCAGAGCAGATTTATGTTACCAACAACTTGCTGTCAGCTAATTGTGGTGGCAACATAATTTAATTCTGAGTGAAAACAAGGGAGCTGAGGAAGACGACTGTGCAGACTGTTATGGAACTTTATTCTGAAATTTCTGCTGCTTTTCTACCCCTCTAGTAAAATATCAAAATTGCTACTTGTACATGAATTATGCATTAGTGGAGGTTTAGAGGAGCACAGGGTCCCTACAACCCCCCACCCGTCTTGTAGCGCAGCAGGGTGGAGTGGAGCGGGGTGGTGTGTTTCTGTGTGTGTGTGTTGGGGTTTGGGCAGAGGGGTGTACAGGCACCCTTCTGTTTGCCTGCTGCACCCCCCTGCCGGGAGACACGGCACCCCCTGCAGGAGGTGCAGCGCTCCACTTCCCCTGTCCCTCAGGGCGAGTCGGTGTATGTCACACACAAACACACACAAGGCTCATTCAGCCCAGTTTATCTGCTGACCCATCAATCAAATGCATATCCACATGCCCACAAACACACACGCACACGAAATTAACATCAACATTTTGTATCTCGGCGTACAACTGGAGTCGCACAACACTTTCAGCTGATCCATGTTCTACTCCAAAAAGTTCAAAGAGAGGAAGTTACGGTAATGAGGAACAAGGACAAGATGTAAAAGATATGCTGTCATGTGATGTGATTGTCTCAACAAACCTGTTCTGTCTAAATAACCAATCAAGATTTCAGGTCAAGAGTCAAAGTCACACCACTGGCCTATCCCTCCCTGACACACCCACACACACTCATGTATGGTCTCAAACATACCGTACACACTCAGATATGGTCACACGCACTGTATTCTCTGCACTGTATGAGATATTCACATACACTCCTCAGATACACACACACACACACACACACACACACACACACACACACACACACACACACACACACACACACACACACACACACACACACACCCATAAAGCCTCCACTTCTTCTCAATTAGCCAACAATTACCCACACATACATCTACTCTCCTTTCACAGGAAACAAAATCATTGCATAGCTACTCTGATATTAACCGATGGTGGGATTGTTAGTCTGTTGATAAGCCAACTGTTATTTCCCTGCACACACACATACACACATATTCTCTCTCTTCTAAAAACACATGTACGTAGACCACAGGCTCAGTCACAGAGTAATTGGCTCGGCAATGAAAAAACAGGTGGTCTGGATAATTAATTAATCTATCTGGCTGCGGCAGAGACACAAGGCCAGTTTTACAACCCCACCAGGGAGACAGGGGAGAGAGAGAGAGAGAGAGAGAGAGAGAGAGAACTGCTGCCCTCAGACGATCTATGGCCTTGCATGAAATGGAAATGGTTTGCCAGAATTCATTAGGTGCGTACAGACTCACATTTCACACAAAGACACACACGCACATATTCCATATCCCTTACACCTGTGCACCCTCACAAAACACACACACACGTGCTCAAAAACAAGCCCGCAAAATGCACACAGACGCTCTCTGAACTGTATATTCATCTAGATTTACAGAGCTGACAGAGTTGTGAGGTTATTGATCTTCAGTCAGTTCACAGACAGACCAAACGGGACCAAACCAGGCTGTTCTCAACACATTTTACAGACAAGATTATACTGTTGTATTTACAGTGATAAACGTGGGAAAATCACAAGAGGAGATAAAATTCTGACACAAGTCAGCTCTCCTTCCCACTGGAAACTTCATCTCTTCATTACTTGATTCCTCTGGAATCACATGTATCTTACAGGTGGGCACTGAATGTTGAGTTTGTAGTTGGTTCTCATTTTTAATGATTAGGACTGGGTATTGAAGGTGAGTTTTTGTTTGGTACTGACTGAAATGTTTACTTACAGCCCATTTCCATTGCAGGAACTTTTTCAGGGCCCCAGAAAAATTTATAAAACTAAGAAAAAAATTGTTTTGACAGGAGGAACCAAGATTTAAATTTAGCTAATTTGCCGTAGCCCCTAATATTCCTTTCTCAAGGGTTGGGACTTTATTATGGACCAGGAATGTTCGGTTCCTAATATGCAGGGCTGAGACTTCTTTCAACATCTGTATGTATCCTTTATGATTCACCACATCCATTCAAATATCAGAGTCATGCAACAATACAAAGGCAGAGTTAACAAGACGTGTCGCTATTTTTAATTTTACAGCTACTGAAGTAATTTGCTACAACTCAGACACAATCGAAAAATAAACAGGAATCCACAAAAGAATTCAGTTCCTGTGCTGGCTTCTTAGTTCGCAGCACTATTTTGTTGAAACAGGGCGTTATTCCTTGATCAGATAGTCTACAGTTTTGCCAATTTTAGGTTGTTTCATTTAGGCAAAGTGCTAGTATGGCTGCTTGTGTTTAATGTTTGAGAATTTTGGTCTCTTTTCTTAAGTGAAAAGAAGTTTTTTTTTTCTTTATATATTTCATTAAGTAAGCCTTTAAAAGCTAGTTTTGTTTATGTATTGGTACCCAATTCAGGTACTGAATCTACACTCTAACTAAAAACTAAAAACGATTCGCAGCCTTACTGGTAACAACTGAGTTTAATGTTATTTTACTCTTGAACACTTTGTGAGGTAGTCTGGGTGAGAGGAGAAGCTCACAAAAATGCCTAATGCAGTGTACAAATATAAATGAGGACGAACCAAACAAATAAGGGAACGTTCTGTAAAAGCAACAGAATATTGTATTGAGAAATGCACTCTGCTTTAGAGAGTGGTGTCAAAATACACTTCTTGACTGCTGGCAGAGGAGTGTGGTGAAGAGAGTAAGGTAAGAGAGGAGTGCAGCTTTTCCACAATCCCAGACAGTTTGTCTGTCAGACTCATGAAGGGATGTGGAACTTGAGAGTATTTTTTCTCTTCTTTTTCTACCACGAATCTGTGTTAGTGGTTGTCAGATCTAACAACAGGATGGGAGAATACAACACACACACACGCACACACCTCAGCTGAGGAGGGAAGTGGCAGGTACATCACGTCTATGGTAATAGAACAGCAGATGGAACTGGCAGGCACACACAGCACCTTACACACATATTCTTGCATGTGTACACACCCACTTGTTCATACATAGTAAAAACACACCGACACAAACATGCAAGAACAAGCTGCTTTTACCTTACGCTGACGAAATATCACGTCTGAAAATAAACACACCGCTATAATCCACACATGCGCTTAGCAAAATGTGAGTCTGACTTTCTCCTGTCAATGTGTTAAACAGTGCAGGTCAGCTACAAATGGCTCCTTCCTCTTAATAAAAAGAAAGAGGTATCACAGCGCTGGTCCTAGAGGGTGTTGTCTGTTTTTGACCTGTCTCTCCAGGGCATCATATGAGCACCGGTGTAGCTACTGGCCTTGATAATCTGAAAGATAAATCATCTTCAGTCGCTCTCTGACAGCCTGACAGACAGACAGGCCTAAGTACCTGGGAGGGTGGCAAAGAGACACTTTAAAATCTCCAGTGATGAGGAGTACTGCTGTGAAGAAAACAGTCAGCCGCCCCGAGCTCCCTCCTATCCCCCAGAGTCTCTGGCTGCCATTTTGGCTGCATCTCAAGGCGCTATTCGGCTCTATCTCATGTCACCGTTCTGGCTGTCGTTCAACTCTCATGTTGGCTTCCGTTCAGCCTCCATTCTGGCTTTCGTTCAAGCTCCACAGTGGCTGTGTTTCGGGGGCTTCATTGTGGCTCTGTTTCAGCAAAGTCCCCCACACCCTCCCCCTTTCAGTTTCAGCACCCCAGGTAGCTGGCCTCCTGCCCGGCATGCAGATCAGTGGGAGATCCAGGCTCAGGCCTTTTGTTTGGGGTGGCATTTTGCCTTTGTTTTCCCATCTCGCCTGTAATCTAAACACCCAAAACATCTCATGCTTGACAAATCGGCCCTGAGACGAGGGAGCAGCGGAAGACAAACGGCTGGAAGCGGTTCAACCCCAGGCAGGACTGATGGTGTCCGACTGGGCCTGACCTCCCAAAGGTTAAAGACACGTTCACTTACAAAGCAATCAATTACCCAGGCTGTGTGGGCGCTTTTAACCAACCTCCCCTCCTGCCTTCCACACAGCCGGTGTTATTGATGAGGGTCCCAGTGTACAGCACACTCCAACCTGGAGTGTGTATTACATTTCACAATTGAAATAAATCTCAGATTCTTAGTGTTACTGCCTACCTGAACCTCTCTCTTGCTTTATATCGTCTTTCTCTCGCTCTCCTCCTGCCCTCCCACCCCTTCCTTCCTGCCTCCCTCCTTCTACTCCCTTCTCTCTGCAGGTTGTTGTAGCAGGTTTATTCTGGTGGTTGGGCTCCGTGGGCCCAGGCAGGCCCCTCAGCTGTTCCGCTGGGTTTGTAATTACCATTTCATTAAGAATGACAGTTTCGGGGGTTGAAGCACCATTTCATCCGGGTCTCGTGGGGAAGGCGCTTGCCAAATTTCCAGTGTGAGTGGCAATTATCTCTCTTCGTGTCTGCAATTCACCATTTTGTACTTAGCGGCTTGACAACGGCTAGGAACATTTTGTTGGAGTAATAATAGGTCTGGGATATTTACACTGTAGCCCATTTAGGCTTAGCTCTTAGCTGAACAGACTGATATGAGCAATCAGACGAGATAGAAACAGAACAACTAAAAGAAACACACAGAGACAGTGCCTTCTATGAGGCGGCACAAAAACTGGGTAGAGAGGTAGTGTATTGATTTGAGGTTCGATTTATTTTTTGTATAAGGTCATTCTGGGTCTGAGTGCTCAAGTAATATATTTTTTGTTTTGGATTCCATCATTGTGTTTTTTTTACTGCAATTTTGCTTCTTGTAATGTTCTCTCTTGGCCAATTGTCAAAAATGACTCTTAATCTCAGTGGGGCTACTTGGTTCAACTTTAAAAGTTAAGCTAAAGCATTACTAAGTGTTTTTCTGCCTTGCAAAGTAGAGCTAAAATATGAGTTACTGTGTGCTCTATGGAAATATACAGTAAGAAATACGTACAGAACCAGAAATTCAACCACTTTACTTGTGAACATCTATCATATGTGACCTCTGCTCTCTCTGAATGCCAACATTTTTTTAATCGCCTTCTCTTTTGTCTTAATGCACTGCTTGTACAGTCACTCATATGTATCTGTATGCAAAGTACTGTACAGTATGTGCATACATCGCTTGTCTGCAGTATTGGAGATGAGACACAATCTACAGTCCTCATTCCATATATACTCATTCCTTATATGTGGCTTCAGCACTTTGTGTTAGACAAATCAAGTTGATATCTTACAAAGTTGCAGTTTTAAGTACAAAATCCTCTCTCTCTCTTTCCCAGTCTGGTAATTCATGGTATGATGACTGAAATTATTATATAATGTAGGTGATACGTGAACCATGAAAAAGAAATGGCTGAAAATAAACAGCAGTCCGTACCACAACTGCACTTAAGCCATCAGAGATGCCAAAGAAAGCTGACAGGAAGCATGAGAATATGTATCCTTTACAATAAAAGGGGTAAGCTTAGTCCACTTGGAAGATGACAGAGCCCCCTGCTTTTGTGTTGTGATTGCTCTGAAAGCACCAGACTGAAGGAGCAAACACAAAGGTTAAACTAGAAAAGAATTGGTTTGTACAATGTGTCTGTAGTAGACATCTCGGCCTCGTCCTCATAGAGAGGAGGAGAGGCAATATTGTTAAAATAGGGGGATAACAGTGCAGATTTTTATACAGTCCATCCTGGAAGACATTCCTCATGTTGCACTCAGTTGGACACACAAAAAGTGAAAGAAATATTTGTGTAACAAATGAAAAAAAGAGAACTAGAGAAAGTCTTGCTACCGTCTCAACTCCATCCACCTGCACTAGTGCAGGAAGTGGGCGAAAATGTCGGATTGTCAGTTAAAGAAACGAAGGAGAGAAGGAACAAAAGAAATTGTCGGACTCAATTCTGGTGTTGGAAAGGTGTGAGGGGGAGAGGTCTCCGAAGCCATTCCACCATCTGACAAGCACTTTTAATGAAGTATACTGGCAGCTTAAGCAGGTGGGGAGTAAACACAGCATGAAAAGCATATAGAAGTGGTAGAGTGATGTCAATAAATATCTAGTTAAGTTGGAAATAACACACTTTAGTGTGAATATATAACAACACTAGCTTCTTTCACAAATTCATGGCATTTATGATGGTTTCAGCCAGCCAAAAAAATTTAATAAATGGAAACTTTTTCCTCTCCACTTCTTTCTTTCCGATGTAGTTGCTCTAGGAAGAGATCACTTCAGGGCCAGTATGGACAGGTCGAATTATTATGGCAAACGATAACTCTTCCAACACACATATAGACATACAAGTATTATATTACGATAAACGTGAAGAAATTTGAATGTTTATGTTTGTGAATGCCCGTGTAAATGAGTGTGCACAGCAAACAGGAGACAGGAAGTGTGTGAGCCTCTTAAGTGTGTGTCTGTCTATGTGTTTACTCCTCCCTCATAACAACAAAAAAAAATGGCAGGCGTCCGCTGTGTTGAGTTATAGTGACATGACTCACACGATCTCTACTGTGAGTGACGGCTGCAGCTCTTTTAATTGCACGTCTGCGCTGAATGATGGGATACTTAATTCCTACACATTCCACACAATTGCTTTTCACACTGGCAGAGGCCTGGGGAGGCAGCGGAGGCTTTCTGTGGCCATATGGAGAGGGAGCCAGAGCCCGAGCTGAGTGATCGGGAGCTTACCGCCTCATCCCTGCACCAGACTGGCTGCTATACTGTACTGGAGCTGCAGACGGGCACGGGAAGCAGCACTGCTAATGAAAGACATTGCACACACACCACAAGGCATACATACAACCGGGATGTGGTGAGATGTGGTAAGATTTAGCTTTTGTCACTTAAACACATTCCCCAATATCTCAACACACTCGTCAGTGGTCTCATACTACATACATATACAAACATAAACCTACATAAAAACAACCAAACACACAAAAAAAACACACACACATTGTCCCTAACGCACAAGCGCAATTTCATACACACCCACACACACTCATGTATGGTCTCAAACATACCGTACACACTCAGATATGGTCACACGCACTGTATTCTCTGCACTGTATGAGATATTCACATACACTCCTCAGATACACACACTCACTCACTCACACACACACAGTCAGCTGTATAAAGTGTGTTGACAGTTCTGTCAGCTCATGGTAGCACCATCAGGCTCCCTGCTGTCCCGTGAATGGGTCACTTCTCCTTCATCTCTCTTATCGTTCAGTCACATCGCCTGTTTTCTGTTGAGTCTGGAGTAAGAGGAGTGCTCCAGTGCTACGGTAGTTAGATAGTGCGGTAACACTCCGACCTCAGCTTTTCTCATACTGGATTCTCGGTGGCTATGAAACCGATGGCTGGATGGTGACGTGGTGAAACGAAATATACAGAACCAGCGGGTCTTTGGCACACATATTCTCTATGTGGATTTTCTTGCTTTTTCAAGTCCACAGCCAGGCTAACCACACCGTGGGACTGTAATTCACATGGTGAAGAAAACTAAACACTTTGAAGATATTTAAGTTTCAGACGAATATAAATTTTGACCTGATGGTGGTGACAGGATAAAAGCCAAACAAAGACCCTGCATGTGGTAATGTCTTTTGACATTTGTTGAGATATTTCACTCTGAACTACAAATGCAAACCTGGGGGTGGCGCTAGTGTAGATGAAACATAAGGGGATCACCAATGTCAGTAGGATTTATCCTCTGGGGACCATAAAATGTCAGGACAATAACATCCAGCAGCTTTTTGTGATATTTGTGTGTGGGACAAAGTTTGGACTAACCAAACAACATTCCCAGTATATTCCATACACACATCATAATATGATCATGCCATTATGTTGTTAACACAGAAACAGGCTTTTCCATTCTGACAGAAACAAAAATATTGCTGCAAAACTGAGACCTTGCAATAGTTTGGCATTAAAAATGGGCTTAAGTTGTAGTCTATCATGTTACTTGTCCTCTGATTCAAACACTTTCACTAGTGTTTCTGCACTTGTCAGTCAAGCTACTGTATCTAGCACTGGCATTTGTAATTGGAAATGTAAAAAAACATCAGTTCTAGTGGGCTAGAGGATTTTTCTGGGAAAGTCTTACCAGACACTTATAGTTCAGAACTGCAAATGTTAAAGCTTGCATGAATTTGATATTCATCAAAAAGAATAGTTCTCTATAAAAATGTTGCTTATTATTACTCGAAACATGCTGAATGTCAGCACAAGTATTAGCTATTGGCAGAATGAATGGAATCATACTGGTATTGGCGTCAGATGTAGCGGTTAAATGTCAGCTCCGAGAACAGCTAGGAGTACTGTTCATTGATGTGACCCTGGAAATACCCTGGCCCTCACAGACCCCAACATGCCCCTGTGCATGCAAAGTAAGGACAGAGAGAGAGAGAGATGTATGGTATATATGGAGAAAGAGAGCCTACTAATGCATTTAGAAACCAGGCCTCGTTTAACGAAAAGCCCTTAATGACTTTAATTGATCTTTATTAGCTTCAATTAGAGAGGGACACTTGGGGGAAAACAAGGTTGTGATTCCTGCAGACAGATCAGAGGTGAGCAGCATCAAGGCAAAATCATGGAGAGAGAGAGAGGGAGAGACGTACAGACTAAAGAAGAAGAAACTAAACAAAAGTCTTTACAGATACCCAATGGTATTTGGCTTATTGTGATTAAAATATATTAATTATATTTTGCATTTAGTCTGAGTTCACGTTGTCCATTACAAATTAAGTGGAATCAGTTAACAGGACTCACGTGACATCACAGCTTCGGTGACCTTTAATCCTGCAACACAAGTCCTGTCATACTTTACAGTATGAGGGAAAAAATGACGTTCAAATGTTTGATGTTTGTGCACACAGTGCTGACAATAAAGATGTGTTCCAACAGACTGCTAGCATACAGCGAATATCTGTACAGTGGGCAGTTATATGGGGTATCAATACAGACTGCACAAAAGGTCCAGTGGACAAATTTGCGTGAATGACGCAAGCACACACACAGGAACAGAAAAAGAGCTTAGGCTGAAATGTATTTATAGCTTGCCGTACTTCCTATAGATAGGTAGCGTAGAGATAAAGTGGCCGTCATCTAGGGATTGATATTTTTTCCTGAACATGAGACACTGAGGAGAAAGGAGACATGAGTGAGGCTGCTGCACTACACTTGTGTTAAGGTTCTGTTAAGGCCAGGCTTGGTTGGCACCGAACAGGACACCATCACACGACACACGTCAGGTCTGCCAGCATGTAACAAAGGGTTCTGAATTCACCATTCAACTGGTAGTCGCGATGGGCAATGTGTGTACATTTAATATAAAGTCCCATAAGGTCAGAACAGAAGAGTATGTGCTTTGAATTCATGGTGCTTTGTACAATTTGTATTAATCACAATAAATGTGTTTCACTGGTGCACCCACACGGAAGCTGCATATGTTTTGAGAAAGTAAACTGTAGGCTACATATTTTCTAAATATATTCCAGTATGTTCTATATGTCTATGATGGGTGTTCTGGAGATTTACGTTTCCTGAATTAAACCCCAATATCATCTTACATTGTGTGTTTATCAGTGAACCACTTCTATTGAAAGTGTAGTGAAACCCATGCTGGAATACATGCAGATGGTGACAATCACTACAAACACCACATTTTTACTGGTTTGTTTGAGATGGACTACTATTGAAAATCTATTTGAACATCTAAATAAACTTATAATCACTAGCTAAAAAATCCAACAGTATAAAATCACACATCATGCATACGGTTTGTGTCTCTGGATCTGCTACTGTAACTGTTCTTCACCACTGACACTAAAGTATTGCTCCATGACTCAGTAACCTGAGTTTCATAAGGCTTAAAGTATGTAGTAAGCCATAAAGATTTATTAACCTAAAACACTGCAAGTAACTCTGTTCCACAAATAAAAAGGTGGATAGCCAGTACTTGAGGGAAAATCTCTGTCTCCACCCCAACCCCAACCTTCCAGCCCCCTCATCCAGCCCACCATCCATCCCTTCCTCTTCCCTGCGCTGTGTTTGTGTTTCTAGGGGGAGCTGGCTGACCCCTGACCCCGGGCTAATGAGAGCGATAACGAGGATTAAAAGGGGGTGACTGGAAGGTGTCTGAGAGTGGGGTTTAAACAATTACACTGGGCTGCCAACATGCCTTTCTTCATGACTCAGGAAATTACAGTCTCCCGCTTGGTCCCCCCCCACTCTTTCAGTCGGCACACAAAAGAAAGGGCTTATGGAAAATAATAAATTATCTCAGGGCCACGTTAACTTGGATGTAAATCGCCGGGCAATTATGTTTTAATAGCCCTTTAAGAGAATGAGTAATTGGGTTGACACTACTGGGGTTGATCAGGCTCACCCGTCTTTCTCCCTTTGTGCCCAGTGGAAGTGAGCTCTGAGTCTGTGTGTTGGTCAGCCTGCAGCATGACTGTATGATAGTTTTAAAACCACTGTAAGAGTATCATCAGGGAATGTGGAATCTGACATAAAATTTGAACTTTACTGTAGTAAACCAAACACCAACCAAGCACCAAGCATCAGGGATTTGATTTCAATTTTCTATTTCCTCTTTTTTTGGTAAAAGGATTCTTTGGATTTTCTCTTCATGAAGTTTTATAGGTGGAGTTCTTTGTTTTGTCTTGTTATCCATTGTGGCTATCTGTGCTCTCATTACTAGCCAGTTCTTTAAGCCAAATAAAAGAAAATAAAAGAAACCCTATCATCATAATTGTCCCCACTAATACACACACACAGTCGAGCAGCACCCTTTGACCTCTGATCTCTCGCCCACACTGTGACCTGTGGATGATCGGCATGTATCTTGATTTGGCCACCATGGGGGGAAATGGAGGCAGGATCGATATAAGGAGGAAAGAGATCACAACAGGCCAAACCTGGTGAGTCGAAAACCGCCAAATGAGACTGGAACAACACAAACAGCAGGGGGAGGAGGAGAGAAAAAAGCAAAAATGAGAACAGAAAAATAAAGATAGACCAAAAGGAGAAAATAGTGAATAGACATCTGAGGCTAGACTGAGACTGACACACTAGAAGGAAATAATCAAAATCCTCGGCAGGTTGTCGGACGTTACCGCAATGAACAAGCAAATGGTGGGATAAACCTATATTTATCTCTTCTTACTTTCATCTCAGGAGGAAGACAAACGGGGTAAGAAATTGATCAGATGAGCATCTGTTAGGCTTGGCAACAGTCACAAGTCTGCAGAGACGGTTTTTAAACCCCATTTTTCAATCTCATCTCCATTACTGTCAACGCTGTACAGGCACTTGAGGAACTGTTCCACAGTAAAAGAAGAAGAGAGCTGTACATGCAAATGCGGGTTACTACACCTCAGTTCTTCTCCCTGTTAGTGTTTCCTTTTAGATAGAGTTTCCCTTATTCCTGCAGCCACAGAAAGTGTTTGAAATAGACGATGTGAAGAATTTCTAGAGGACTAATGAAATAAAAGAAGAAAATGTATTTCACTTTCATAATACCTCTTGTTATTCAAATGTTAAGGATCTTTATCATATTGCTACACAAAACTAACACCTGGGCCACATTGTCTCCCTCTACCTGTGCATGACGGCTACCTCGCTGAACTACTGCGGCTTGCCTGCCTGGCAGCTGAGGTTTGCTTTTGACAATAAAAATAAAAGCCTTCTTAACAAATGAAGATATCATATCATTTTCACTGTCTGTGTTTGCTGTGAAAAGTGTGTGTGTCGCAAAAAAATGAGCGAGAGCCTCAGCCGAGCCACGTGTGAGCCGCACCTGAGCTTTGTGGCTGCTGTAACCTGTTAACATGGGCGCCAAAATAAAAGGCAACAGGTTCTGCGCATGCTAACGTGCTGCTCAGGTATGCAGTGTGTCCGGAGCGTTAGTGTACGTCCTTTACAAAAACATAATAGAGGTTGATTAATGTGTTCTTGAAGGCCCGTAAGAACAACATTTTACATTTTAGCACTGCTGGCATGAGTGTAGGAGACTAAGGATGGGAACATTATTCAGTGAGACCACCTGTTAGTGGCTCAGCAAAGATCGTTTTAGTTAATTAGGGCATCCAATAACAACCAACACAGCCTCTAGGGGGGGGCAGTGAGGTCTTATACTCTACATATGTGTTCAATTAATCATCAGGTCTAGAAAGTGTCAGAAAATAGTAAAAAAAAAAACAACAACAACAAATAAACACCCTATCCCAGAACCCAAAGCCCCAGCTGGAACAGTCAAACATTAAAACTGCTCACAGTGTCCAACCAACAGTCCGAAACCTTCACATCTGAGAAGCTGCACCCAGAAAATGATGGTCAGTTGATCATTTCTGCTTTACACTGGACTGTGTGTATTTATTATTCAATGTGTGTTGTCAGTCTGGCTTCAAAACTTACCAGTTTAATCTGTTATTGTCCTCTGACCCTCAGTGTTTTAACGCAGGTTTGGGATAAGCGGATAAAGCTGTTGTGTTGGTGTGGTCAGGTTGCTACATGTTATGGGGAGAAGATCAAATATGAGCATGAGAAGTCCACCTTGAGTAAAAGATCCATTACTTTTACAGTTTACCAGACAAACTAAAAACACTGGATTGCACGAGACAACATTGTTTTAAACTGTGAAACATTGTCATGACGACCATCAGTGTATCAGGAATCACTCCGCTCTAATAGGAACGTGCGTTTGCACATATTGGATTGCTGGATGACACTGGCCATGGCATGACACAAGAGTTTTGTGGAACGGCGCCTGAAAACTTGCCCTCTAGAAATGACTTTAATACACTACTAATTTCTTTTGTAGGTACATTTTTGAGGGAAATGTAACTTCTGCCAAGATTATGGTCGCATAGTTTTTTTCTTGTCTTAGAGAGGAGATTGAGGTGAAGAAGTGGAGTACAGAGCAAAGGACTGTGTGGACTCCAGAGATAAGGGTTCACAATGCTTTACTTGCTACTAGGATACTGTAAGATATAACAACTGACATACAGTGTCAGTTATCATTTGACATCTTATTACGTTCAGTATTCACATTTTGAGATTTGATTAATTAATGAATTAATCAAAACGTTTACTTTCCATGAAGATAAAAAATGTAATCCAGGCCACATTATGTTTCTTAGAAAACATATTTTCTGTTGCATACTGGTGGTATACAAGCTTCATTTGAAGGAGTCAGGGTTGGCATTTGGTATCATTCATCATTCATGATATCATTGGATTTATGAGGACAAAATAAGATAACACTTCATCAAAAGTCTTTTTTGTTGATGTCAACGTTCTCGAAGAGGAACATTTACCATATCAAAGTGGATCGTCCTGATACTTGATAAAGGTCCTTTATGCACTCACAAAGTGTTCTATATCCTATGCTGTGGAGCACCTGCTGATTTGTGCCTCTAAGTGTGTCTCTGTGTTTCCCTCTTCCTCTACCTCCCATCCTCATTGAGGCTCTTTTATTCCCTCCTGAGCGGCTCCGTCACCCATGTCGCCGGGGGACAAGGAGAACGTGGCGTTTTCCCTGGATCAAAAATTTACGAGCAATTAAAAGTCGGCCGACGCCCGGCATCCATCAGCCCTGCGTGCTGCTGCCAGGCTGGGTGAGGGGGACTCGCAGTAAACCACAGGCTATATACTTTTATATCTGTTTTCCCTCCAAAGAGGGAAGGTTATGACAAAATTATGTTTTACTGTCCCTGGTTTCCAGCACGATGTAGACATCTTTCACAGAACAGGCTCGTTGGAGGTCAGAGCCCCTGGAAGGAAGGCAGGGATCAAGAAATACGGGGGCGTAAAAGTGCGTGTTGTGTTTATGCTGGGTGATTTTTTTTTACCCGGAGACAGAAGCCTTTAATACAATAGGAATAACACAGTATCTGCTCTTCTGGTCAATCACTTACTGAAGAAAGAGTGACCTAATTACTCTGTTGTTTATTACTGCAGAGCTCTGATTTATTTCCCCATGCTGATGTAATTTCAGCACTGACTCTTCCTCCTCAATAAAGGCAGTGAGACACATTTTTTTGTACTGGAACACACACACACACACACACACACACACACACACACACACACACACACACACACACACACACACACATGCACAATGATCCATTGCAACACACCTAATACACAAAAAGGCACGCAAACCCTCATACATCAACACAGTCACTCTTTCACTTTTTCTGGCTCCTCGCGACAGGCCCAGACTCATTTGCATCCTTAATTGTGTTGTAATGTACTTTTAATTTGAAAATGGAGGCAATTAATTATTTTGATATGGAACAAAATGCCGCAAATGTAAACATTCTAATGGCTCTTCGTGAACAGAGTATAATTTTTCAAAAGAGGGATTGAATCTTATCTAATTTTTTAATGCCACACTAGTTTTTTTTTTCTCGTAAGATACCGTTTTACCACTCATGCATTCTCCTTGATATTCACTTTGTCTTTGCGGAGAGGGCAGCGTTTCTTTGATCTATTCTGCCGCTGTTATTTTCTATCTAAATCTCCCACAGGATAATTACTGTAGTTTCACCTATGCTATCAGAAGAGATTAAATGAAATTAAGCCTGTTTGGACATTCTGCTTCTTCTCCGTACGTCATCCCTCCGGTGCAAGCCGCTAACACAGGGCTCTCCACTTTCTATTTCTAGGTCAGAGAGGCTTCAAGTGGAGATGTGAATCGCAGATTAATTTTTTTTTTCCTCCATCGAACATGTGATCAATAGGTGTCAGTGTTCAAAGGATAGCAGGCAATGCCAGAGGAGAGGAGAGGAGAGGAGAGGAGAGGAGAGGAGAGGAGAGGAGAGGAGAGGAGAGGAGAGGAGAGGGAGATCCATTTGTACAAGCCAAAAAAAAAAACTGACACCTTCACTTCTTCAACCTGATAAACTCCCCACAGAGAGGAACAGGATGGATGTGTGTTATTTTTTCCCCCTTTTCACCCATTTCCATCACCCTTTTTCCCTCATTCCCTTTCTCTCTCCTCTCTTACACACACACACAAATTTTCTGTCCTCTTATATCTCTAAACCCCCAACCAACCACCACCCCTCACCCCTATCTCTTTCACTCCCCCCTTTCTGATTCTCCTGAGGGTGCTGTGAGCTCGCTGACATCACAGCCAGCCTGGCAACAGCCTATAAATTATGAGTGACAAGTCTTTGGACCAATAAAAGCGCCACCGTATTTCATGCACAGTAAATCTGATTGCAGATTGCTCTGGCGTGTGGCGGCTGACATGTTTATTGTCGTCATGGTGGCGGGAGCTGGGGGTGAGAAGGGAGGGTCGCTCCCCCAACATCAGAGCGTCTAAGGCTCCCAGTTTATATGGAGGTCAAACAGATGGGGACTCTGGGATGCGGGCAACCCATTCCACCCCTCACCACAACAAGACAAAGCATACGTACACACATCAATTAAAGCTCACCCAACATCTATAACGCAGCTATTTTTCCCATCAAAGACATGAAACTGCTTCTTTCACTGCAACCATCTGCCCTCAAGCTGCAAATGCGACCTGTGCAACTTTTAAAGAGGTTAGACATCTGTATTGATTTTCCTTAAAAACCAGAAGTAGATGGTAGATGTGTTGCTCTATAAGATTACTAAGTCAGTTTCCTGACCTGGTGACACTTCTAATACTGTTAAGTATATTGCACACAAGCCTCCTTGTGGAGCGTTGTGTCTTTGAAAACATCTACTGACAATCAATAGCACACACAAGAAACACCATACAGAGAGGAAGAAGTTGAGATACAGTAGCCGGGATGTGTGGTTCTGGGGAACGACAACAACACAGCTTTCCCTGAGCATTGGTGCCTTTAATTGTCACTTAGGCCACACTGCGCAGTGCCCAAGAGATCCTAATGCACTGCAACTTACAAAGACACATGCAAAAGAAGGAACACATAATGTGACATAATGTAACATTACAAAACGTGCTGCAAATACTGAAGCACAAGCAATTACAGAAATGCTGCACATCAAATGCAGCTGAATTTTCCAAGGGAAGGAACTGGTGAATTTTAGTTTGGATATTCTAATACTGTGATTGTGATATTATCTGGCATAATGGGCACATTACCCAACTTCAGATGTGTAACCTGGCATAGTTACTAGTGTGTTTCATCAATTTTGAACACGTGAACACAGCAGCGTGGTATGTTTTTCTTCCATTTTCACTTGACATTGAAATTTGAATTTGTAGGACGTACCGTCTGTTTTGAAATGCTGGTTATTACTGCTAAATCTAATTATTGTTCGTCTGCCATCTTTTTCAAGCATAACATAATAAACATCACTTTTATTTTGCCTGAGTACTCTTCTAGGGAATAAGACAAGTGCTTTTATAAACTGGCCAACAATCACTAACATCACTAACTTCCTGCTATAACCTGTAAGCATTCAGTGTTATCTTCAATTTTCTTAGACATGGATCCTCTCATTACAGATATCATTTCTAATCTATAATGTATTGTAACAACCACAGTGATGCTAAGTGACCCTGTGCTCATTGCACTGTCTAGTCCATCCGTCCTTGCCCATGCAATAAACCATTCTTCATAATTAGCCTGCAGTATGATCTGGGCATTACAAGTCCTCTGCCTCAGCCCTAAATGGACAGATTTCAACAGACGCCTGCTGGTGTGATCGGCATCATTATATTTTAATTAATCCATTCTTCTCACAGCAACACAGTAATTACAATCTATTTTATGACACGGCATGCTGCGAAAGACAGGATGGAAGAGAGAAATAGGAAGGCAGTGAGAGGGAATAATAGCAAGAAAAATGGAAAAGAAGGGGAGGAGAAGGACGAGAAAATAAACTGCAAAGAGAGATGAGGACAGAGAGTTGGAGCCAGAATGAAGAAAGGAAATTTTAAGGTGAGTGAGACAGAGAGCAGAGGAAAAACATCACAAACGCTATGACTGATTACCGATATGTCATCGCCTGGCTGACATTGTAAAAGCATTGTAAAAGCGTTTATACGATGTCTGGAAGTGCACGGGGCTCACTTTCTCTCTCCCAGTTTCATGCTTCATACAGTCAGAGGGAGAAGCTCCATTTCCTCCAGCCTCTGTCTATATAAATCAGAGCAGGTACGGACACTCAGACACGCTGTGGGTGTGATAATAACATTAGAGGATTACAATGACACTCCTCCCCGGACAAGATCACCTGTCTCAACTGTCATAAAACAGCTGCTTTTTGTGGTTGAAGCGCTTTATACGAGGAGAGTGTGTAGGCGTGTGCGCACTTTAAAGTGGTGTGTGTGCACGCGGCAAGTGCAGTGGCGAACAGGTAGAAGATGACACCGCCTGTGTGATCCATTGTGGACTGCTTAGTTGAGTAAACTTGTAAAAAGTAACACATAAATTGCGTTTGGCTTGACAACTCAATATATTATTTCAAACAAGCAGCTTAACAGTTAAATCAAAGAAACAGCGTGGCCAAACAACCTTTAGGGCACTTTAGGTGGTTTATGTGGGTATAAAGCAATTTTACATCATTTAACTTACCTGAAATTATCCCAGCTAGAGACCATATAGGGATAATTATTGTAATCATACATTTCATAACTACCATTGCACTGCACACAGGTACACTATTCAATCATAAGCCTTCCTATATGGAGAAACATTTTTAGGTGGTGAGTGAAACAGATAAACAGATTAAATATCTTCATCTACAATACATAATGTACCAGACAACACTCGTGTACCATAATCAGAAGCTTTCTATACAATAATTATTATCACTTATAACGTAGCATCTGAATGTGTTGATAGAAAAACTTTACAGCAGTTTTTCTTTATATTCTTTAGACATTATTAAAGATTTGGAAGCTTGTACTTTCCTTTAAACAAACAGAAATATTGAAATGTAAATTGATTGGTGATTTATAGAAATATGAGCATCACCTACAACATGGGCATAATGCTGGCAGAGCACTAGGTTTAAATGTAACCCTAATGATAATACCACATGTTTGGGTTCAAAGATTTTGCATGGATGTGTCACGATACCTATGGTGAACATGGTATCCTGCTGCGTTGACGTTCCATCCAGGCTCTTTGGGATCGGGGATCTTTGCTGTCCTGGCGATCAGATGTTGAACATCCCTCCACGTCAGCTCAGGACTGGGGCAAGAGACATGAAACAGAATATCATCAGATGCATCTTTCCTTTGGCTTGTGTGCTACACCAACTGAGACTACAGAGGAAACACTTCAACTCTATGTGATACTTTGAAAAGAAACCTGCAGGGAGCTCAATATGGAGTCTAGTCATGTGTAGAAAGAGACTGGAGGCCTGTTTTATGAAGGCTCACAACACTTTCTATCTGGTACACATGTCATGCTTATACTGTATTAATGCTAAGGTTTGCTGATACATAAACTGCTGTGATGAGACACTGCCAAACCTTTTACAGCAGGTCCTCTAGACATAAAAGCAGCTGTTTAAGTCAAGCTTACGGTTTTAATAATGGTGTCAGTAAAAAAAACTGTGAATCCAACAAAGAATATTTGAGACTTTAACAAAAGAGCCTAGAGAGTCGAATGTAGAAAAAGTCTTCTTTTTAATCCCAGACAGGGGAATTCTAATAGAGCGGACTCAAGTGTCATGTCAAGCAATATACTAATGGAATCCAATTAAGACCTTTAAACTGCGCCGAGAGCTGGAGGATATTAGCTCAGTTTTCTATAACAAAAGACCAAAGGGTCGTCAACGAGGGCTTTTTCAGGATATAAAAAGCATAAAGGAAATTGGGTTTTTCTGCTTTATCCACTCATTATTGTTCCCTAAGAAAATGAGTTGAATTGAGTATAGGAAAACCGCTTGGCCACCCAATCTGAACAGCCTTTTCTCTATCTGAGAGGAAATGCCTCCACTGTTTGCTTAACATCTGTACGTGGACAGTCATTTCTGCGGTACAGAAGAACAGACTGAAGGTAATTAATGGCGTGCATCACAGTCTGCCTTATTTTTCCCATCAATAATGACATAACTGCAACACGTCATGCACGTCTATTCAGCCATGTTATGGTATATTTTAGAGTACAGGAAATGTCTGCACAAAGATGAGTAGAAAAGCCCTTGAAAAAACTAAATCACAAGTAGCCTCTTCATTATCAGGCTGTTGAGGGTTAGACATCTCAGGAAACATCAGGCACAGATACAAACAGATATATTCCATTCACGTATTGGAAAAAAACGAAGCAGAACAAAAGCGAGGAGAGAAGCTTTCATTAGCAGCATAAAACAAAACCCCGGCAAGCAGCAAGAGCAAGCAGCTAAAACAACATGATAGGAATAATACCAGTAACACTAATAATAGACGGATAGAATGAAACAAAACACAACGCGCAAACAATTATTTTAAGCTTTGATTTCAAAGGGATTGGAGTGTGTGTGTGTGTGTGTGTGCGTGTGTATAGGGGGGAATAGGCTTTGTACTTTTGAACTGTTGCTGCTCACTGCATGCGTCTGTGTGTATGAGTGTGCGTTCTGTATTATATATTAGCGGCAGCAGCATGATTCTGTTGTGTGCACTCCCCCACCTCCATCATCAGCACCACCACCACCATCACCCCTCTGGTGGAATCAGAGAAACCCCCGCGGCCCTGGCTGGTTTGCATAAAGCAAACAAAATTAAATTTGCTTTGCTAAATCAAAGCATGTATGGTATTCCAAGCCGCTCTCTCTGGGACAAATTACTTCAAACGGCCTCCTTTGTATCATAACAGAATAAAAAAAAGAATCAGCCCAATCAGCGGCTCTCCAAAACCCTCGACTCGGGAATTAATTATTGAACCGAGGGCTTTTCTCCCTCCTAGCAGTCCGCGACACAGATCTATTTATTTTGGAAAAGTCGTTTTGCTCTTAAAAACACACTGTTGGCTGAGAACCCAGTTTACTGCTATCTCTCTTAATGTTTTCACTCCTCTTTGCTGCACAGCCCCTGAAGGGACATGTGAATAGGTTTAGGCCACGAAATAAATCTGAAAACCCCATGACCAGCATCCACCATAGTGCTGGTTAAACAGAGGTATTGCTTATGCTGTAATGGACTTAAGATGAACTGAGTTGTTAACTTGTAAGTTTTCTTTCACATAGAGGTGGGACTTCTTTCTCTGCACTAGCTTTGTGCATCCATGTTAAACCATGGGTTTCTCCTCCTGTTGGTTTTGGTTTGGCTGTACAAAAGCACAAAACCACTATATATGTATATGGAATTTGGTATGCAGCTCAAGAAGAAGAGCTAAAGTGACGGATTCTTTAAGAGGGTTAGTTGTTATTTCTAATTAGAAATTACCCAGTAACATGCTATGTGCTATTATATTCAATGTAAACCTTTTTTTCAGTATTTTTAGAATACAAATTATGTGGTACTAAACCTTGCTTGATATAAACTGCTGTTCTTGCATGCAAAGTAGCTTTAAGACCAAAAGATGTACATCACTTTACAGCAAGATAAAGGAGAGTGTTGTTTCACTTTTGGTTATTGTCTTGCATCAAATATATATTAATAACAATATTAACATGATGGACATGATTTAGGGCTTGACTGCACCCCTCCGTACAAAAATGATATATCAATGCTATGCAGTAGTCAGGCATAAAAAAAAAAATCCAGATTCCTGCTTTAGGAAGCGGACACACCAGACAAGAAATACAATACGTTCAATCAAGATATGTATTTGTACCATCAAGTCATGTCTCACTGACTGGAAACCATGCCTCTTTTGTTGAGCAGCTATTCCAGTGGAAGAGGGTCATATGAAGGTGTAACACAGCTAATAAGATAGCTTCTTCTCTTCTGGACTCTACAGTTTTCCATACGGCTTTTTCATGGCGTGTCACAGTAAGGAAAGCAACTGCGCTGAATTTCATTTCGCTATTTCAGTTTTAGGGTCATGGTATTCCATGCTGCCTCACTGTACTGGGACACTTGATTAAACCAGAGCCATTGTTAATGTTTTCCTACTATGACTACTGTTAGCTGTGCGATCGGCCCATTTCCTCAAAGGTCAGCAATGTCTACGGTTTGCTAGTTGTCGATGGTGTGAATTCAAGTTTACCAAATTTGACCACAATTTTAAAAAATTGCTCCTCCCCCTCTGCAACCAAATCACTGAGGACATTCATTCCTTTAACAATAAGTGACTTCCCTTTTAAATGTTGCTGTTTTAAGCGCTATTCTGATTGAAGCTTTAATCAGAAACGTGTCTTGGATTAAAACTGATTTCTTCCTATAGCTGTCAGGTGACTTGCAATTAGCAAAACTGAAAATAATGCAACTGTGACATATGACAAACATTCAACTGTATGATGAAATAACACTAAAACTCTCAATTTTGACAAAACCCAGCGAAGAATCGTGTTTCCTATCATGGATTATCTCACTGTGTGAGAGCAATATTCATCACTGTAAAATTAATTGCAGACTCTGGATTCTTCTGAAGGATACACAGCAACAGGGAGAATAGACATCACCCTTACACAGACAATCAAATTAAAGCGTGTTGTCTAGCACACACATGAACACGATTGGGCTGCAGCTCACTGGAAATTGGGGAGGAGAGAAACATTGCAGCCTCCTCCAGACCCTTACAGCCGTCATCCCCTCACCAAAGCTCACAAAGCAGCACAGCAGCCGTCACAGTGAGCACACAACTGTTTACAAATCCCCAGTTAATAGGATCAGGCCTCATTGACTGAGCCGCTCCGATGTGTCTGATGTAATCTATTAGCTGTATGATAGTCAGTGTCTCAGTCCAATCGATAACCCTGGGCCTCCATATTGCTCCACTGTGGACTGTTACTCCTCTTTAGTGCTGCTTAGAATGCAGACTTAGTGACTATAAAGTGTGTGGGTGTGTGTGTGTGTGTGTATCTGCGCAGAGGCTCGTGTCCATCTCCTCGTCTTTGTGTGTCAGATTGTACACTTGTGTTTTAATGTTCGAGTGTGTGTGTTTGTATGTGTATACAGTGGGGTAACGTTCAGTCATAAATATACATACTGATGCTGATACTCAGGCAGATGTTAATTCTGTAACACTTTAATGCATGAATACATGTGGGGATTGCGTGTGTCTGTGTGTTGTGTAATTATGTTGACATTTGTAATATCCATGCACCTATACACGGGTGTATTACTGTACAATATGTATGTGTGTATTAACGCTGCTTTACAGTACATGGCGTGCCTGGTAGTGCGCGTTCACGCATCTGTGTGTGCGTGCTGTGTTTGTGTGTGTCGGAGTGTGTCTGTAGCTGGTGTAACTGGGTTTCCAATTAAGTTGAACCACAGGCCGGATCAATGCTAGTCCTCTGTGTGCAGGAATGAGCAGCCCTGGGCCCTCAGAGCATGCCCACGAATAATTTATCACTCACACTGGGCCTGGGCAGAGAGGAGGAGGAGGAGGAGGACGAGGATGAGGACGAGGAGGAGGAGACGGAGAGAGTGCAAGGACAAAGTGTCCAGCCCAGGGGAGAGAGAGCACGAAAGATGGGCAATCGAGGGGACAGAAAGATGGAGGGGTGAAGAAAGAGAGAGAGATCGGGACCCAGAGGAAAACACTGTCAGCTCCTGATCATTTAGAAGCATCACACTCTACATTTTTCTTCTGGTAAACAACCATTGAAAATGAAATTCTGCAGGGAGCCCGAGCCACATAATTCTTCTTTACACAATGTACTGTGTGTTTGCAAATGCTGCCAGTAGAAAAAAAAGTAAAGAAAAAAATGAAACATGTATCAATCAGTTTTCCAGTAATTGCTTTTTACGAATCAGATATCAACCATACCATTCTATCTGTCCTAGGTTTACGTAAGGTTCTCTAGATTTGATGAAGTATTTATGCCACTATTCATTAATAATACCTCAAATTGATTATGATGTGATATATGGGATGAATATTGCATCATTTCTTCTTCTCACAATTCTTACACTAAAAATCTGAGATTCCCTGGAGCTTTATATGTAGTGCGAGTACTTAGAAAGAAATGCTAAATATTTATAGGGATCCATCTATTGAATCCAACAAGTCCAAACTAGTCCAACAAGTGACAAACTATGTTATTTGTAACTTCCCTTGAGAACGGTCTCTGATCTCACAGCCCCATCAGCAGGATAGCATTAAACCATTACAAATTTCTGTTGATGTTTGCATGGACCTGTTTAACAAAGCTTAATAATGGGGAACAGCTCGGCTTATTAGCGATGGACTTCTAGCAAAAGGACTTCGAGCACCACTGGAGGAGCAACATTATTTAGCAGTTTGATTGTAGTCAGGTGGGGAAAACGGAGCCATGCACAGGTGAAGGGATGTGATGAAGAGGTAGATGTGATAAAGAGACATAAAGGCGTGTAATTAAGATGACAGAAATTTCTATCTGTTCTTAACATAAATAATCATTCAGCATGAACTGTGTGTGTGTAACACGTATTAGATACATTGAATGTGATGCTGTGTCTGATGTTATGACGTTCATACTGACACAATTTCATAAACCTTCTAAAGAATACGAATAAAATGTGTAAAAGCCTTAAAAAGCATGTTGGCTTACATGTTCAGTTCCACATAGAGAAGTTTACAGTTTTTGCATTTTTAGAAAAAGTGTGTGTGGCAGAATCAGGGTTTCTAATGTTCTGGCTTGAAAAGGTTCAATTTAAACATGAGCAGTAGCTTCCAATATGAGCCATCATCAGCTTCAATTCAAAAATCTGTGATAGCCTTCACTCCTTTGTGTATTACGGGCATATTTGTAGCCAGAAGATGATGCATTTACACCAACCTTAATGCCTGCTTTACTAAAAGCTCAGTGTTTCCAATTTCCTTGTTCTTTTCTATTTATTTGAACGGAAACCAAAGGACATATCACGAACAGACAAGCTTGTTAGTCAGCAGGGCATAATGTGGTGGTACAAGACAAGCAGCAGTTTTAACCCCACTGTCTCATCCCAGGCAGCACATCTTCTGCTTGGACACTTCGCATTTAGATCTTCTGCCAAACCACATTGGCTTTAGTTGAAAGGCAGAGAAACAAACATACATGTAAATATACATTTACAGAGAAGTATAGATACACCCACATTTAGAGAAAAACACACACATCAGAGGTAAAACCACACAACCACACACACACAGAAATGCCCATCTAAATTTACAAACAAGAAGGCAAAGAACACACTGCGTCAAAACTGCAGAAAAACATGTGTAGATGCACACACATGTAGAAAATCATACAAACATTCATACAGACACATAGAACATCAACTACTGCACAGCTACACACACACACACACACACACACACACAGTGTCTCCACCATGTGGACTGTCAGAGTCCAATGTTCTCGCCGTCTCTGTCTGTAGTTTGTCTCTATTAATCTAACAGTAGCGAGGCGTGCACTGGTAAGACGTTCCACATCGCTCTGTAATCTTCTCTTAATGTGCTGCACTCTAAGCCTAAGTGAGCCCATTTGGAGTGACTGTGAGCAGACTGAGATTCCTCCCATGTTATCTGAACAAGTGTTACTAATGGGTTTATCAATTAGGCCAAGTCCAATAACTGCATGCCTGCAACCTCCTTTAAATACACTCCACCGGCGTGGCCCTGATCTCTGTAGTTCACGAGTACATGTGTACACATGAACACCCGTGTGTTTGTGTGATATTAAGACCACGAACAGTTTGGATCTGTATGTCTATATTTCTGTGTGTGTAAAAGTGTGTCTAAGCACAATGTGCTCACAACACACAGATGAGTAAGTTCTTGTGAGACTGCTTATAGTGTCCATGTGTTTATATAGAAATCACTGTGCACGTACAGAAATTGTACGTTTGTGTCTGTACCTCACCTGCTGTGCACCTATATTTTGAGCTGTGTACGTGTGAACGTCTAACGAGTGTTAGAAGTAGGACCAATTACAGTGAGTGGATTCACTTTTCCATGTGCTCTTCCCACTGAGATCATTGGCTGATTACTCCTGAACTCCCCACGGAGGAGATTACATACATTATTTCTCTTATTCATTCAGTGGGCACAGGCAGAAAGAGAGAAAGTGGGAGAGGGGAAGTGAATGAATTATTTAAAATTTTGGGAGTATAGATGGGGATACACTACATTACCTTTATGCTCTTTATAGTCCCAAACTTAAAATTGTCATATGCTGTAGAGCATTCATGATATAACAGTAAAAAAAAAAAAAGAATTAACAATTATATATGGGACTTTTGCTAAATAAAATCACCCTCATCTTTATGAGTTCCAAGTATAAATTGTTCACAGGTGACTGCGGTTTAGGTGGAGACAATCCATCTTTCCAGACACCCCAAATACACTCAGTATAAGAATGAAATGATTGACAGGTAAATGGACATCTGCAGGTGCACAAATCCCAGGATGTGAGGTGGAATCACAGTAAAAAACCAAATGTTTAGCTCCATTCGACCAAATGGATAGACCGGATGAGAGAAACAGAGATAAAGTGACAGAGAGGCTGACACGGTGATAAAGTGAGCAAACAAACAGTCAGAGACAGAAAGACTGACAAAAAGGATGAGCGAAGAATTGATTTACCCTGATGGTTTTCTGGACAGGCGTCAAGACGGATGGATGGAGACAGATGGAAACACAGACAGAAAGGCCAACACAGTGTCAGAGAGACAGATAGACAATGACACCCTGACAGCATAGCACTGAAGGCTATTCTGATAACACAGAAGGCAACATACTGTACTCATTTAGGTTCGCTGCCATTTTGCACAAGCACTATATGTTGCAATATCAACTACTCCCAGCAGACAAACATCACATGGTATCAAAAAAATGACAAAGATGATTTGTTTCCAATTCTATGCAATTTCACAAGAGTGCAAACAGTGGAGCCCTAGTCCCAGTGTTTGTATTTCTTTTTCCAATCTGCTCGCTTTTTTGAAAGCTTTTTAAATTAGCGACGATAAAGCAAAAGACTGCAAGAAAACTTTGAGCTTTTCTCATTAGACACAGAAATGCTGCAATTGTGGAGAGAGTGGATGCAACAATAAAGAAAATGGAGGTGCCAATAATAGAGAGATTGACAGAGGGATTAAATCTCTAAACTAATAACCACATATGACAACTAAAAGTAAACCGATCATATATGTCAATACCAGCAAATACAGCCACATGCCAGATGCTTCGTAAAATGTCATGTGTGCCAGCAAACTGAGTGTGAGTTGGATCAATGGCGTACTTACATTACTCTAAAATGGGTATTTGCCAGTATTAGACTTGTGTAAGAGTCAAAAGTGAAAAAAGCTTTGAGTTGAATGCTAATGTCAGAAGGCTACTAGGCTCATAATGGCAGTGCTGACATGTTAACATAAAATTTGCGTTGTTCACCATCTTAGTTTAGCATGTTAACATTTGCTAATCAGCACTAAACCCACGATACAGCAGAGTGAACACCATTAGATATTTGGTCATAAATCAAAGTATTGGACAAATTAAAATTTTGACCAGATGGTGGTAATAGAGGAGAAATCAGGGGGTCACCAGTCATTCATCTATTCCGGATTCATTATCTGGGACCTATGAATGCCTGGACCAAATTTGGTGCCAATCCATCAAATAGATATTTCACTAAGTGAAAATAAAACTGCTGGTGCTGCTGAAGTAAACACCAGAGAATCACCAATGCCATTCACAGTCCTGGCAACATTAACATCTGTACCAAATTTCGTGGCAATCAGTCCAATAGTGGTTTAGATATTTTAGTCTGGACCAAAGTGGTGGGCTGACAGAATGAAAGGCAGATAATACCATCCCTGGAGCCACGCAGCTAGTGTGGCTATCACACGCTGAGTTAAACACAAAGAATCGATACGATACAGTTTGTCTACATAATCGTATGGTTCCAAACATGTTTGGCTTGTGACCTCTTAAAATGAACCAATTATGCCCTAAATGTGAACAGAGCTAGCAAAAACTGATTTTTCATTCATGGACAGTTTGATTTGAAAGGTGTTTTTTAGGCCTGACAGGTGAAAGAGTATTTCACAATAGGAGGAAAAAAACAAATTGGTGTTCTTATCCCTTAAATTGTTTGGTGACTGCTCAAGTTAATCTTAGGATGTTTTGAGCATCATGTTTGGAGCCACTGCTTTAACCTGAATTGACCTGAAGGTCTAAATGTTGCTGATAAATATACATATACTCTGGAAACATTTCATTGGCATGAAAATCCAAGATATGCCTAAAAGTCTGTCTGTATATCCAAATGCTTAGGCGCTTGTGGATGCTATATATGAGGCAGGTTGTTTCTGAAGAATGGGAATCAGAAAAAAACCCAAAAAACAGGGTATGGCGCAATATATGAGTGAGCGTGATTGCGTGAAACGTGGGGAGAAAAGGTACGACACAGAATGAGCAAGTGTGAGAAACAGAGAAAGTGAGAGGGACCCAGAAAGATATACAGACAGAGAGAGAGAACCCAGCTCCATAAAGACGTGAGCTGAATGCTGCCGATCTGAGAGAGAGAGGTGATATATAGTTTAGTCAGTAGCAGCGGGTCACGACAAAGCCTTTAACAGTAATGTCCTGGGAGTCGCCTCGCCCAGGGGACCTGCGCTCCATTTTACAGCCAAGCAACTGAGACTGAGACGCTGTGGCATGACAGCTGGAGCAGTAAAGCCGGCCTCTAGTACCATCCATAACATGAAGGAGGCGTAGACGCTGCTGATACCTCCACAAAACACCAGGCCCGAGGCCACACCGACAGCTGGCGAGTTAAGAGGGATGAGGGAAAAAAGGGGCTTGGGAAATGGTAGGAAGTGGCAGACGAGACAAAGGAGGGAGAGAGGAAAAAAGGCCGTGGAGATATATCGGCAGGTTTAGACAGACGCAGAAAGAAAGGGTTGGAGCAAAAGATGATCTACATCAAAGGAGGGACTAAAAAAACAAATAGAGAGAAGAGGAAATGGGGAGGAGAGACAAGATACACCTCAAAGGTGCATGGTGCAGAATTTTAATGCAAGAATTCTTTCAACATTTACTGCTGAAATATTAGTCAACTGCTTGATAAATCAACTGGAACTGAAATCGATCCTCAATAATTTGATAATTGAGTAATTGTTTAAGCCATTAATGACACAAAAATATAAAGCTCGCTTTTTAAGTTTTGGACTGTGAGATGGAAACATCTTTCATTATTTTCATTTCATTTTCTGACATTTTATTGAAAATGTATTGATAATCAATAGATTAACTGGAAAATGGACAATGTTAGCATGCTTAGCAGGTATAATGTTAAACCATCTTAGTTTAGCGTTTGCTAATCAGCTAAACACAAAGATGAGACTGCCATTAGTTCTGCAAGTATTTGATCATAAACCAAAATGTTACATCTAGAAAAACATTACATTCTGACCTGAAGAGAAAGTCACCAAGGTCATTAGGATTCATCCTCTGGGCACCATGAATGCCTGTACCAATTTCATGTCAGTCCAATAGTTGTTTTCAGATAATTCAGTCTGGACCAAAGTGCTGAACTGACTGACCAACTAACCAACCAACATCCACCGAGCCACTACTGTGCTCGATAATGATTAGTTGATGCCTTAGTCGATGTTGACGTGAAGACAGCATTTTAGATTGTGTGCTACAAAGTTTACAGCAGAAAAGGAGTCTGTTTTACTACACAAAAGTGGTACTTTGCTTCAGAGCAGAACATTTCATATTTCTTGCAAAAGTGAATAACGATGGCTGAAAAGGGCTGATGGGGAAAAGCACTTCTAACAACGCTGTCTTCTTCATAGAAGACAAAGACAAGGTGATAAGGAGAGACATGGGTGAAAATAGCAGCATGCTTTCTGTAAAACAAAGCACAGGAGGATACGTGAAATGTGATCTTAAATATGAGAAAAATAACACTGACGTTACCATTGGCCGAAAATAGAGCCAATCTGTCACAACCAGAAAAAGAAAGGTGAACACCATGAGGGCAGGAGCTGAGGCCCCTCAGACAGTAAGCATACGCAATGATGGTGTGTGTCCCTACAAAAGCCACGTAGTATCCAAGTATTGTAGTATTTCTGCTGTGAGACAGTGAGTACAATGAGACAGAGACACTCACTTCACTTCTAAGACAAGAGCCAGTATCCCTGCAGCAATCGGAGCGGCACTGGATGTTCCCGGAAAGTGTGTGACACATCCATCGCCAGTGTTGGTCACAGTGACCTGGAGTAATAACAAAGCAAATATGTTACAAGATACAGCCATGTAGATGTCATACCTGGACACAGAGAAGAGAGATGGATACAAGTGAGCTCTTCAATCCAAGTAGTCCTCTGAGACGGATTTCTGTGGGAGCCTTTGCAGCAAATCAGGCCAGCTGAGTTCCCACACTGTAGCAGCTACTGCATCAGAGGTAGTCTTTTCTGTCATTAAAACACTTCAACACAGTTTCACAGTGATGATAATTAAAAAAAATCCAACTTGTGTCTCATCTGACCACCTCCTAATGTGAGGTAGAAAAGGGCAGGCATCCCAGCAGGCAAAGGTGATATCACACTGATAAAATTGGCCTGTTTCTGTTTCTGCAGGCTTGGAAATGGCACTGCGTTCCTTCCCAGCTTTTCACTGCTACCTCCGCCATCAACACCTCAGCTTCTTTCTCTCCCTTTCTCAACCACTACAGCCACGTTTTACCTCCAATTAACACTCGTTTGCTTCTGTGTGTCTGCGTGTGTGTGTGTGCCCAGCAGTCACCTAGGTCATTTGGCAGGCCTCTATAAATATCACACCAGTGGCTGCTCTTTAACAGGCTTCTCACAGCTCACAGGAGCCAAAGAGCAGGGCTGTTGGCACACACACACACACACACACACACACACACACACACGCACACACACATATACGACCTCATTAATGATAAACACTGTTGTTAGATGTGTTAGGTGGCACACGCACACTAACCAGAGGTAGTGAGCCTCCCACGCTGGCCCCTGTCAGAGTGACGGCCATCACACCGGGGCAGGGCTCGCCGAAGAAGGCGGGCTTCCCTGTTTGAGAGACAGCGCCGATGGCAATGTTGTGGATGGAGTTAACATAACCGTCTGCACCGCAGTGGTCATGCTGCAGACCACCATTACCTGCCGCCCACACAAAGATGCTGCCCTTCCCACCTCTGCCCTGGAAACACAAACAGAGGGACGTCAAAGTGAAAGAACAAGTAAACAATGGATTTCATAAAGAATGTTTCCATCTAGCGGTCACCAGAGCATTTTAAATATCACATATGGAAAAACTCACCTTACTGTATTGTATATATTTACATAGGGCTGAGAAATAAAAGTGACGTCACTCATTTTGTGAAAGTTGATCCGTATGAATGGAAACATGTGGGGGCATAATTTTTTCACATTTCAATACCTTAACAAGTACAGATTACAATCTGTAGTGTATCATAAAACAAGTAAAGTCCGTTGACTTTACTTGTTTTATGATGATCTCAAAACACCTAAAACCAATTTATGTAATTGGAACTAACTTCCATGGACTATTGGAAAGAATTTAACGTGATGTAGGGATACACAGCCAAGTTTCAATATTTCTAAATCCTCCTCTGATCTGAATCACTAGTTATGGACAGTAATTTTGTAAAGTCTTGAACCTAAATGATCTAATATTTAAATCCATCCAATCTCAGCTCTGCCAAAGGGTGCATGCCTGCTTCCTGCCCGACAGACAGCAGCGTGAACTTGGAGATGAAAGTCGTGCCTTGCAAGTTCCTAGCTGAAGGGCTCGCTTTGTCAGGCTGTGCGGCCCGTCCATCTCGGCCCCGTCGTCCCGCGGGCCCCAGCTGCAGACGTAGATGTCGATGAAGTGGATGTTGAAGGTCAGAGCTGTGGCCTCCATGGCATCAGTGACAGAGCCAGCCAGCAAGCGGATACCTGGACAGAACGAATAGGGCACAGAGATCAGAGTTCAGGGGAAGGCTTGTGGAAACACAGAACACTTTTAAAAACCAGAAGATACCAGAAGACCATTTTTGCATGCTGGTGCTGCTGAAAGACAGAAACAGGGATTGTTGTTTTATGTTGTAAAAGTTAACATTATATTCTCACAAAAAGTTAATACAGAAACAGAGCTATGACACAATATTTGAGGTGTCAAGTCATCACAAACACATTGCAGAGCTGCTAAACTATAGTAGAGTCTGCTCCTGGCGTCTGTTGCTCCTGTGTCTGTCTTTGTGTGTTATTTGTGTTCATTTTATCTATGTCTGTTTCCTCAATGTCTGTTTCTGTGTCTGCTCCTTTGCTACATCCCTATTTTCTGTCGCTGTACGAATCCCTTTACTGTCTCTCCATCTGCTCATGATATATTTTTATACATTTCATATTTATGCATTTTCTATATTTCTGTTCATTTTCTCCATTGCTGGTTGTTTAAATGTTTAACTTAAACCAGGTAATTTCTGTGAGAATGTAAATGAAAGTGATCACTTTTACTTTTTTGTTGTTTTATCAGTCGCCAAGGGCCCTTTCAAAAACACCTAATATCCACCCTTAGAGACATAACAGCCTGTGCTGTTTATTCTGTTAGGGAGTGCTCAATCATTTGCCAATTACCAGCAGTAAAAAGGTGTGTTGTTGAGATATTAACATTAAATGCACAACACAAATTCTGAAAAACATGGAAACTGCTATTGACACTGCTGATGATAACAATAACATGATAGTAAAAATAAGATATCTATTTCAATAGGACATGATGAAAGAAAAGTTTGAGGAGCTGTATTTTGCAAAAAGCTAAATATGGTTAAAGGAACCTCACCAATTCCCTTACCAATCACTCAACACACACATACACTCACAGTGGAGTGGCAACACTGCATGCAATACTTAACACAATATGACTAGTCTAGGTTGCCATGCAGTGATATGCTTTGACATCAGTGGATGACGGCTCAAGTAAGTATTTTCTTCTGCTCACCTCCAGGGAGCCTAGAGGGCGTCACTACAGCTTAGTATGCTATCAGAGTTGAGAATGGCAGCCAAAATAACACCCCAATATGCAGTATGCACATAATACATGGGTGGAATTACTTCACTTTATGTTATATCAAGTCCGTCCACCACGGAAGAATTGTAACAAACAGAGGCAGATGTTCAAGCTGCAGCAGCTATTAACCAGGAAGCAAATGTATTATGGCACCATTCACTTTAATGAACTTAATACTACTGGCACTTTACTATTTTTTTTGTATTTGTTATTATAGTTTATATCATAGTACTGCCGCAGTATTGTTTATGAAAAAAATGACAATAATGGCTGAAAATGATGCTATGACAACTGTAAGAGTGCATCAAAACAGTGAAGCTGCCTGAAGAAAACCAGACGTTGCCCACAGATATTCTATATATTAAGTGTATACTTTCAAAACAACATCAGATCTAACAGTACCACATAAATACACTGAGGATTATCAAGTGGATTCCCCAAACAGAAGTGCACGGACAGGTAAAGCTCCGTCAGTTCTGCCTGTCAGATGGTGAGCACAGGTCTCAACAGCACCCAGTAGGTCCTGCCCCTTTATCTCGTGTGCACTTGACTCTTGTTTATGAGTCCAAATAAAATAGCCTCAGCAAGTTGAAATTAGGACTAACTGTGGAAAGAGATTCCTGGTGTGGTCTGTCAAAATGATTTTTTTTTCGTTTTGTCAGATGTGCAAGGGGCCCTCACCAGCCTGTGAGAAACGAGGGAGGGTTAAAGGTTACAGAGCAGAGTTCAAATGTCAGAGGTCAACCGTAGGGATTCCTCTGTTCATCCTTCATGCTTCATGCTGATGACAGCACTGTATGAAATTGGCTTTGGGGCATTCACATCTGAGCGCTGTGGGAAATTTTCTTACTCAAACATATCAAGTACTCCTCATTAACTTGTGGTTTATAGCACTCTTAGTGTATCCTATTAAATCTTTGATTCCACAACAGAAAATGAGCAATTTTGTGTATTCGGTTCATTCATCCCTTGCCAATGTTACAACCAACACTAAAAAAGCCATTACTGAAGCTCCCACTAAAAAATGAGCTGTTAAATAGGGTCAGCACGGCTCAATAGCAGCCAGTCACCGTGTAGTCTGTTGCATTCACACAAACCCGAGGCCATGCACACACACACACACACACACACACACACACACACACACACACACACACACAATATCTGCAGCATGTGCCTTCCTAAAAATGACATACTATCACAGTCTTCTTCTTGTTCAAGAAATATTTCTCATCACTTAAAAGCAAAACTCCATATTACGGACTTGTGGAGGTATGGTTTCACATCTTCACAGGCATCTGAAATATTCAAGTAAAGTTGATGAGGCTATTTTCAGCTGTAATCTGGCGCCACAAACAAACTAACACTGACTGGGCAGGAATCTGGCAGACTAGGAGTCTATAAAACAATAAAACAACTAATATTTTCTATCATTTTCTGCCACATTTTAGAATGCTTATGCTTACAACCAACAAGCCATACAATTTTAATTTCCATCTAAACCAAATATGGCACTAGCCCTTTGATTTAAGATAATTTGCAATGTCGTAACAAGGTGTAAAATCCTATCCAATCAAAAAATGCTGCAACATGAATAAAACAAAATCACTGCAGTGGAGATGCTAATTTTTTGTTTTGGACTAGTGATCACTGCAGAACTTTGGCAAAAAAAAAAAGTGAGTTTGAATTATTTATGTTTGAATTAATCTAATGTATTTTGTTTTATTGTTTTCTGTAGCAAAGTTAAATAAAGTTGGGTTCAAGCTGGGTTGACCCAGGCATACAGCGGGCCGTCCACCCACTACAAGATCGACAGTTCGATCCCAGGCTCCTCCTGACCACAAGACGCTGCACCCCAAATTGCTCCCAAAACTGTGCTCCAGTGTGTGTGAATGATTTGTTGCCTGTATCCTGTGTGTGAATATAAATGTAGCGTTAAAAGGCTTTGAGTGGTCAAGTCCATTTACCATTTAATTTTAAACATTTAGGTCTTTTGCATCACTGCACACCCTTTCAAACAAACCCACTTTGTTACTGTTACAGATAATGCTCATATTGAGCATTTATAGTGACTGTAGTTGCTTTATGGCATACTCTAAATGGAAAAGGAGGACGAAATGATTAGTGGCCTAGTACAAGTGTTTTTGAAAATGCCATGTCATAGTCTTGGCCACTGCAGTACACCCACAATGCACTACCTCCCACTGTCTCGATGAGGCTGCATTGTTTTCCTCACCCCCAATCCTGGCATTGAAGGCGATGCCCACACCGCAGTAGGAGTTGTTGGCCTCCATAGCAACTTCCCCTGCACATCGGGTACCGTGGCTGAAACACAGGGGGGAGAAGATGTTAGCCACATACTGAGACTGAATATGCAGAGATTTTCTTTTTGCGGATGTGATGACCTGAGCACAACCCATATTAATCCTGGACAGACAATTACATACGGTACATACTGATTTTAAGACTGGTACAGATAAACACCAAGATACTGGAAACCAAGGTGAGCCTTCTGCAGCTGATTTCCTGTTCATACACAGCTCTGGATATATTTGGATATTTGTAAGCTTTTACTGTTTTCAAAATCAGTCTAACATGTTTACAGTGACATCATTTTGTTATATTACATTGTGATTACAATAATATCCTTCAGTGGGCTAATTGACTGACTACAACTGCTAAGCCTGTTAAGCTTTCTGTTCTCACGCCACACAAGCATTAGTTTACAATGATAACAGTGGCGGATTTACCATGGGATAATAATTGAATTATTAATAATTTTTGGATCAATGTGGCCCTTGATTTCAGACAGAGGCAGACAAAAAGCAGACTGTTTGTTTCTAGATTCTATCACCTACTGTAATAGCTCGCTAGGTAACTAAACTAATGTTATCTCATGAGTTAATTGAAAAACTCAGTTGACTCATTTTAAAACGTTGTACACGGTGTCTTAAATATACTTGATGGCTTCATACATGATATTGTGATAAAAGGCTAAAGCTAACATGTTCCAGGCCAAAAAGGCTTTTAGGAAAAACTGATAACTGTGTTGGGCAAATAAAATACTACGTTGGTATTGCTGGTTGGGGATGCTTGATGGTAAACTATCCCAAATCCAATGAATAGCAGGACTGCAGATAAAATCATCAACCAGCTTCCACATGTTGAGGGAAAATTACACAATAGATGTGCCGACGTAAAGGGGCTTTTTCATGAACTTATTTCAATCTGTAACAAGGTGCCCCTTGGTCCAACACTGAGCAAAGTCACTGCTGTCAGCTATTAAATTCAATTAAATTTATTTGTATAGCCCAATATCACAACAGAGTTGTCTCACAGTGCTTTACAAAGTTACCCCAGTCATGCAAATGTTTGTGTCTCATGTTAGAGCAGATAAATAGCCTACACTGTCCAATCTATTCCTTACACTTTTACAGTTAAATCCATTTATACTTTTTTTTTTCTCTTGTGTTTTCAGTGTTAGACAGGCTAATTAGATTGCTCAGCTCATTGACTCTCCCGAGAAAAGAAACATAAGACAGCAGTCATTACCTGTTCTCCTCATCTCTGATAGGCATGGGATCATGAGACAGGCCGTGCGAAGCACACAGGTCAACACTCGCAAGGGCCTCCTGTAATCCCGACAGAAAACAAATGCAGCACGGTGTAACATAATGCACCTCTCCGCACAAAACATTAGAGTGACATGACAGGAAATGATCAACTCTTGATACCAACACTTGAATTGTTCTGTCAACACACTCCTTCTGACAGACGAACATCACTGTCACTGATGAAATGTCTGCAACTGTGTCTGAGTATGTGTGTGTGTGTGTGTCTGTGCGGTTTATGTGTGCCTCGTAAAAGTGAACATGTTTGAATGACTTGTTTGCCAGTGTATATAGGCAGAACGGGAGGAGAATGTCTTGGCAGCAAATGGTACAAGAGCAATTATGTATCTCTCTCTCTCTCTCTCTCTCTCTCCAGCCAGGCTTATCCATGCCAGACAATCTGCTCTGACAAAGTACAAGTTGGCCTGTGTGCTTCAAACTGCCTATAGGATTATATATGACAAGGCAGGAGTAAACAACACTGCCACTCCACATATGCTTTATGGCTAGTCGGTGTAACACCAGCCAACAGAATACAACAGCTTTGTCACTATATGAACGTTTTATTGTCTCAGGTTTTACGTAATAGAGAAGTTGGGCAGTTAAAGAGGAAGTCAATACACAGTATTCAGTCTAATAAAATCCCAAGTGTAGCCAAACAACACTGATGGCAAACTAGAATCTCATAAAAAGACAACTGACTCAGAAATTACAATGCATCCATCCATTCTTCCTTTAGACAAAATCTTAAGTTTACTTACAAAGTTTTTCCTCAGGTCCTTGTTTGTGTGATCTAAACCTGAAAACGAAGAAAAAAATAAACATTGTGAAGAGGTCCAAAATCATTTCTATCTAAATAATAAGTGTGAAAAGTCTCTTGCTCATATCTAGTGTGTTTCGATGGGGTAAAATGGTGCAATCAGACCATGTCTAAGTGCACTCCGTGTTTCATTATTTTCTGTGAGGCCAAGTGGGAGCTCTTTCAAGTCATTTGAACTTACAGTTTGGTAGACAGGTTATTAAAACTTAGAATTTTGAGTACCCTACTAATTGGTGTAATTAATTTGCCAACATGTAACAGTGAAGTCTATTTTGTAAAGCACATTTTGTCAAGATCCAGGCTTTGCTGCATGAGCTATTGCACATGACTGATGGATGAATGAATGAGTAAATGGGCACAGAACAACCTCCAGCTCCCCATATTTTAGTATATTATTGCCATTTTTTATTTCGTATTCTTCCTTCATTCTACAGCTTTTCCTGCATCTTTTTTTTTATCATCCTCTCTTTCTACATCAGTTGCCTTTCTTTTGCTTGCCTCCTCCCTATCCTCCCCCTCTCCTCACCCCAGCTACCACCCCCTCCTCCTCCTCCTCCTCCTCCTCCTCCATCTCTGCTACATCAGGGCTCCTGTGGTCTCAGCGAGAGACAAACGAATGAGGGCCCCAGGAGGGCCGCGCCTGCTCTGCCACACATCACTCACTCTCTCTCTCTCTCTCAATCACACACAAACACACACACACACACACACACACACACACACACACACACACACACACACACGGGACCTGCCAGCCTTTGTCCCATGCAGGCAGTGCCTCCGGGTTGTCATGGTAACCTGCAGTCGGTTTTGCCGTTGAGACCTGATTGTGTTGAGCTCAGGCGGGATGGAGCCCTGGGTGGGTGAAGCCTCATTGGAGCCTGCCATGCCGTGCCATGCCATGCCATGCTGTGCCATGCCACGTCAGGTCAACCTGCTATGTCCTCCACATAACCACTGATACTTTATTCTCTCCTTGTCCCCCACTTTGGATCTTCTTGCCCCAGACACACTTCCTCCTTTGCTGGTTGGTTGATATCGTTTTACACTTTACAATGTGTTTTAAATCTTATTTATCTTTGTGTATTTTTACTCCTTTTTTCGCCCAATTTGGAAAACCTTATTCTGTATCTACTGCTGCAGTCACTGTCACTGCTAACTCCACTGTTGGTCTAGGAAGGATGTAGACAGCCTCATGACAAATGGTGTCACCAGCCGCTTCTTTTCACCTGCCAGGAATGAGCTTCGGCACGAAACAAGACAAGAACCTTGCTAACAGCCAACCCACAAACACAGCCAATTGTGTTTGATGGAATGCTCTGCAACAGTGAAGTGTGTCCTAAGTATTTTTATTTCATTAAAACGACTGATCGGCAGATTTTGTAAATAAATCCCCGTTTCTGAACAACTGTGACTGATGAGATGTACTTCTACTTGTGTTACACATTTGTCAGGCGGTATTTACTGGGATAAATACAGCATTTTATAAGCATTCTTTCAGCCGCTTTCAACGGCATCTCACGGTTTTCATTAAGTAAAGATAATTGATTAAGGCTCCAAGAACATATTCATACATTCCAGCACACAACATTGTCATCTAGGCAGTTTGTTCAAGGCTGCTATGGCAGATGGGACAAAACTAGACTCCACTGAGATGCAGTTTCAAAGTTCTGATTATTTTGTCAAACTAGTGCATTTTATGTTTATTGCCACTGTGGATTGGTATAAGAAAAGGGTAGAAAATGTAGCACCAGTTGATACTGAGCAATATTAACAATTACAAAGTTGTGAGGTTTTTATAGATTTTTAGTTTCTTATTCTCATGGGAACAAGAGAAAGAGCTCTCTGGCCAACTTTCCTCCGAGCCTGAGCCAACTTGGATTTCTACACTGTGCACGAGGCCAAGTGAGGATGCTGAGTAGGTTTTGCGTATTCTGATTTGAAGTTTGAAGTGTGTTGAGTGATACTGCACTATGGGCCAACATGATGTCTTCATATGGAATTCAAGTGACTCATTAAAGAGTTATGAAATGTCAGATATCTTTTCCAAATCCCCCATCATGCTGATCTGTTTTCCTTTTGAATTCCCCAACTTCATCATCAGTAAAATCAGGGAACTCTCGCATATTCTCAGCTCCAAATCCATCTCTTTTGCTCCAATATTTGTCTTTTTCAGATCAAATAACTTTTTTAGCTTCAGTTGCCTTTGATGTTATTTAATATATTTTCAGACATTTATGAGAAAACCACTAGTCGTCAAAACACCTAGATACCCCCGCAATCTTTGACTCAAACGATAAAAAACTATATTTTTTGCCATCTGAATGGTTAAATACAAATATGGGTAAATGAGTAAAGGCTTTCTGTTATATTGGTGAACCAACCCTTTAATGTTCCCCTGTTACATATCACATGTAAAAAGCGATACAAGTAATCAACTCATCAATCATCACATCAGGATGAACTTTCAAAAGCAGCAGTTTAAACCAGAATATGAGACTAAAACTCTTCTTTGAATGGACATCTTTTCCAGTCTAGGTATGCAGCTCTACCAACAGTGGATCTCTGCTGTTACGGGAAAAGAATTGCTTGCCTGCAGGAGGCAAAGGAACCTGCTTTATTAAGAGTTCGTCTTTGTTTCAACTCAATTACAAGAAGGACGCCGTAGTGTGCAGTCACGCGTGTTCTTGTGCTTCTACGTGTGTGTCAGAGCCTGACACGAGTCAGCGTTTAAGGGGTGACACCATCACTTTTCTGTTTGTGATGGAGACATCTTTGGGAATTAACGTCAAGATGCTCAGGAGGGAGCAAGTAACAAGTGAGCAAATGATGGAGGGAGGAAGGAGAAATGGAGAGGTAACAGAAGGAGGTGAAGGATAAAGTATGTACCCAAACCCCCTCACATATCCCCTCAGATAGATAGATAGATAGATAGATAGATAGATAGATAGATAGATAGATAGATAGATAGATAGATAGATAGATAGATAGATAGATAGATAGATAGATAGATAGATAGATAGATAGATAGATAGATAGATAGATAGATAGATAGAGCTTTTCTGCATTTCAAGTATTTACAAGGATGATCTGAGTGGAAAAATGCATTCAGTCAGGTGCATTCAGTCAGGTAGCACCATACTGCCATAAATACAGCCATAAACACACTCCAACACAGTCCAAGGTCTTCTGAGTGTGAAAGTAGAAAGCCACGTCCCACAGTTAGATGAAACACTGTAGGTGGTGGAGCCAATGCAAAACCTTCCATGAATACAAATGCTTTGAACCCGGCTGACCCAGTCTAGATTGTGATTGTGCAGGTGTGTGTGCACACGCGTTTGCTGCTCTGCATGTGTGTCAGCATTCAGCAGCAGCAGCTGCACTCTATCTCCTTGCTCTGGCAGCATTCATGCCGGTCCTCAGGGTCAAACACACACACAAATCAGACACAGGGATGTGTCGGAGGCCATTTTGAGCCAACGGTGAGTCGTGCCTGAGCTGCGGCTGAGAAAATGAGCCGACATCACTTCAGAGGAGGCCCCTGCTAGACCTGGGGACCCCCGGCTGGCACTTGCCGCTTAGCTCTCCTCTGCAGGAGATACTGTACAAAAAAAACTGCAAAAATCAACAGGCTGTCTCTGCTTCTGACAGGTGGAGTAGGAGAAGGGCTAAGACACATGACGGAGGAGGCACGCCATGCAAAACGGATACCAATATTCTGTAATGAAGCTGTACATGACTGATAATTTGCATTTGCAAGTGTGAAAAAGAAAAGGAAAGGTGTGCATGTGTGTGAGCGTGTGTGAGAGAGAGCTGCAGAGAGACAGGGGTGTGTATCACCACCCGCCGAGGGTGAGACTTCCTGGCCCTACACCTCCGTCTCATTAATCAGCTCGGTATTTAAGAAGGGCTGGAGTGGACACTTGCCTGTAATTAGCTGGCTTTGTCAAGGATTTGTGCGTGTATGAGTGCAAGAGTGTGTGAGTGTGTGTGGGTTTGAAAAGTGAAAGGCAAGGAGAGAGATACAGGGTGGAAGGTTTGAGTTGGAAGGATGTAGAGGGAGCGTGGGTGATGGAAAGCCTGGCACAGGGAGGGAAGAAGAGGACAGGAGTGAGAAGACAGAGAAGACAAGTTGGAGGAAGAGAAGAGAGGGAGAAAAGGACTGTTTAGAGAAGTGGGGGAGGTGAGATAAAAATGAGAGAAGACTGGAAGGAAATAACAGTGAGGAAAAGATGCAGGGAGAGACAGCGACAGAGGGGATGTAGCGATGGAGAAGAGGTTGACTTCTAAAATGGGACATTAGTATTCAAGCGGCACGCATTCGCCGCCCCCTCACCACACCCCGCTGCCCTGCCTGCCCAGCAGCCCGCTCTCCTCCTGCAGTGGACCCAGACATGAAGCTGGAGGTGGCAGAGGAAGTGTAAGTGTATGTGTGCGTTGAGACTTAAGTTCACTGTAGGTCTGAAATGGTGCCTTCAAAGGAGATCTCCACTTTAGAGAAATGTCTTTGTTTTCCCCCGGTGTGTGGGTTTCAGTGTATTTTCAGCTCTTACATTACTGGTGTTACTTTAAAAAACTGATAACCAAAATTTTACCTGCAAGTTAAAGTGGGCATCACTTGAGATTAGTCAACACAAGTGAGAATCTGTCCAATGCCGCATGCCCACATACACAGATAGTGAATCGAGAGGGTAGAGCCATGAAAGAAAGTGAAGGCAGACGGATCTATAAGGCGAACCACTGACTGAGCATTAATCGTCTAGACGTCTAGACACACTGGCTCTACTGTATGGGCAAAGTCACGATTCAGTAATTTGCTGCGCTGGTGTCAGTCAATGTCAGTCATTTAATGATGTGTGAAAAGAGTAAAAGCAAAACATGTAGGCTGTCAGAAAATACAAAGTTGTTGAGCACGGCCCTCACTGTCCACTGGATGTGGCTGTGACAAATTCTGACTCTGAGTGCCACAGATGATCCACTGCCCATGTCAAATGGGCCGTGAACGAGCCTGTCACTTGTGGCTCTTTTCTCCACTGCGCTGTCTTTACGCACCTGTTCTGTTTCTGGCAGAGAAGCTCACATAATTGAAGTGTGAAATTCACTTTTGGATGTAAATCTAATCCATTACATTTATTTACTGACTAAAATATGCATTTAAAATAGCATTTCATTTGTTACTCCTACTCAAAATATAGATAGCCTACATCAAAGTTTTGTGAAAAGCGATATGGCCTTCAACCCAGCACATGGTATTGTATGAAGGTGAATGAAATGTCATTTGTGGTATATTTTATTAGCTCCGGTGTAAACTGTTCCCAGTAATGTCTGTGGACTATCCTGAGGAACTGAGATGGAGAGTTTGTTTTCATGTTTTCTGCAAATTTTCAATGCTATGAGTGCCCTTAACATAACACCCTTCATTTCCATTCTAGTGAGGTGGAGCCAGAAGGATCTCTCAGAACAAGGCTATCAGCGAAGCAATAGAAGTAAGTGAGAAAATATGTTCCATGTATCCATCAAATTAGATGACACAGATCAAACAAGGTTACGGTTGATATTATTATATATTTGATGTTGTTAAGAATTCCCATGAAAAGACCTAAAATGAAAATGTCTTAGTCCTTTTCTAAATACTTTCAAACATTTCTCAGGCTGAAGCCCAACTATCTTTAAAAACGGCTCATTTATCTATAGCTTAATTTGTAAAGAGGCTCAGCAATTTCCTAAAAAAGCTGTGTACTGCAGTTTTAGCAAACAGGAGTAAAAATGCATAGGATGGGGCCTATCTTCAGCTGTGGATTAATACATGTTTGGCATAAAAGTGAGTGCGCTTACAGCACCAGAAGAGTGTGTTCATGGTAATTCAGAAAGTGTTAGTTTGGCAGAAGTCAGACACATCAGGCTTTGGCTACAGAGACAATGCTTGTTAGTTTGAGCTACTCATTGTTAGTTTCAGTCTTTTCATGGGATACGTTGACAATAACAAAAATAAAGAATACCATCAGCCTTATACTGATATGAGATTTTCCTGCTCCTGCCTAGGATGCTCCAGTGTTATATTTATGTGTGTAAGTGATACAGATCCACCTCTCTCCTGCTTCTGCTTGTAAGCATTCATTCACTGTGATACTGAAAAGCTTGAAAAATTAAAGCACAGGCCACAATACTGACACCGCTCCAGTGGCATTAAGCATGTCTAATAAGTTGTTTATTTTTCAGAAACTGAAGTACCCACTGGGAAAAAGGAGGTGATTTTCTATCAGTATTTGACATATCCACTGGTAATCCCATTCGTCTCCATCAGCATCACTCGGCACACATCATAGTCGCAGAGCCCAGTGTACATTTCTCCATCTATTAGGTTCCTCACAGCTGCCTGCTGCAGTGTCTGTGTATATGATTTCCTTTTCTGCCAACTAAACTACTTCTAACTCCTCCTCTGGTCTCCTCCACTGCTTTGCTCTCATTTGACTAATTATATTCACGGAGAACGGTGTTGACAAATTCATTTTGAAATCCATTAGTCCCGTGGCGTTGTTTAAACAATGTGCACGTTAATGTCCATTGCTTTAATACCCCTGATTCACATTCTAATAGCCGTCTGATAAATCAGGTTATCTGCGACACCTTCTACATGCCGTGAAGAGCGGAAATTAGAGAATTATTAACTATCCATGGTGTTCTGTCGTGTCCGGGTGTGTTAGGAGGAAGAGGAGAGGAGATGACAGAGCAGAGGAGAGGGAGAGAGAGAAAGAGAGAGAGAGAGAGAGAGAGAGAGAGAGGGTAGACAATGTTGGAGAGGTTCAAAAGAGACCAGAGGGAAAAACACAGTAGAGAGAGATAATAAGGAAAATGAAGAGCAGCAGGACTAAGTGACAGTAAATCTAGATGAGACTAAGACAAACATTAAAGAAGAGGAACTGAGGGCAGAATATAGAAGAACATACTATAAAGAGGGAAAACAAGTGGGGGGATCAATCTTTTCTTTCTATCTTTTTTAGATCTAAACTCAACACTACATATATTACACAAACTTTCCAAATGCTGCAAAAACTGGAATCAAAATATGAATTATAGGTGAGTTTCTGTCAGCTGGGCCAAAGCAAATTAATGGATTTACAGACTTCCACATGAAAACATGGAAAGACTCAACATTTGTTTGCATGAACACAGAAATTGGCTTTAAAATATTCTGTTGCACACTCACAGACACAGAACTGTGATGGATACCTCACACATGGCAGCAGGAGCAGGTGTGATCTGTTTGCAGTACAGTAGTGGTGGATAGGCTATTTAAAGAGAAATTCAGAACATCCATTAGGGGCCAGTATTTATTAAACATATGCACTGTCCCTGCTATCAATCACATTGTTTCTTAAAGCAAACACAATTCAGTTGATTACTACATGGTGTCCATGGTGATATTACTTGTCCTCAAAAACATTCTCTAAGAATGTGTATTTCTGCAATATTTGGGATATCATCAATTAATTTTTTTTTATTACAGTTTTTGAACTTAACCTGGCATTAAAACAGAAAGCTGCGTTAGTGGGGGTGTGTTGTTTCAAGCAATCTGGAGAAACAATCCAGCGAGTTATAACACAATGAGACAAGATTGTACAACAGTGGTAGTTTGTCAGTGGCAATAATTTATCTTTGATTGTGATGAAACCAGCAGAATTAACCTCTTCAATAAACAGAGCAATCTACCAGGGATGTGTGCTTACATGTATTTGACTGACCAACCCAGAGCGTTGCTGTTTGATGCTTTACTGGATGGCCCTGCATTGTTTAGGGCCTTCTATATCAACACAGTGGTGTCACTGAAATGAATGAGGGGGCTGAACAATTTTTGTCTGAACAACCTCATTTGCAAGAACACTTGGATGAAAACCAAGTGTACACTGCAGTCCTGCACACATCATCGCTACAGCTTTCAACACTTCCTCCTCCTTACTGACTGGATCGACCTCCTGATATGAACCATCACTCCCTCCTCCATCTAGTTTGGCAGTTCCACCTCCACCTTCACCTCCTCCTCTCTCTCTCTCTCTTGCCCCATCTCCAACAACGTCCTGGCTGCTTCTCTTATTCTTCCTCCTCTTCCTAATGTCCCACCTCCTTCCTCCTCCTCTCAACACGCGCTGAACAGAGAGTGCAAGTGTGATAGTGTCAGTAGCCCTGCCTGTGGTGCCTGGTGGACTGTGTGGATTAGGCACACAGGCCTGATTAGCTGCTTGTTTACCTACCAGCACCACCACTACCGCAACCACAGGGCTTCAAGGGCAACACCAGTGGCTCATCTCCCCGCACACGCTCAAACACACACACAAAGAACAGCGAACAGTGTTCTGGTGTATCTGTGTGTGTGTGTGTGTGTGTGTGAGTGTCTATGTGATATGTGTGCCATCATGCCCCCGTTGAGTCGCCCACCATGGCACAGGGCTCTTAATTAAGAGGAGTGTGTGTGTATGCGTTCTGGGGGCGGAGCAGCTGGCAGGAGGCACTGAGGCCAAAGAACATCTGCAGGAGGCCGCAATGCAACACGCCTGCACAAATACACACATCTAAGCACATACGCACACACACAGACAGACACCAGTGCACACATTCACAGGCATATGAACACACATAACAATACACATCACCGCCACTTGGCAAAACGCACCCCCGAGAACACAGAAATGTTCCCTTGCAAGCGCACACGCGGACCCGTTGAACACTGCCATCGCCACTGCCACCATACCAGTGGGACTGTCACCATAGCAACCCAGGACTGGCCATGTCACCCTGGTTTAGTGAGATGGGTGACAGCAAGAGAGAGTGAGAGATAGGCAGGCGATAAAAAAAGCAAAAGACAAAGACAGAGAGCGAGGGGCATTAAATACCCTTCACAATGCTCACTTCAGTTTTGTTTTTAAACAAAAGGGTAAAGAAAGAGAGAGAGAGAGACAGACAGAGAGAGAGAGAGAGAGAGAGAGAAAGAGAGCATCCAAAAGCGTCTCATCTGCGGAGCAGCTCTGGATGTGAGGAGGTCAGCAGCTTAGAGGACTTCAGACGCACCACAGGGCCCTCAGAAGTCAGTCTCCTTTTTCACTAAGTCAAGAGGAGCTGATAGTAGTGTAACACACACACACAAACACACACACACACACACACACACATACTCAACCAGACACACACACACACACACACACACACGATGTCATCATGTTGGTAGGAAAGTGAAAAGGTAGCGAGGAGGAGAGGGATTTTGTCCTTGGTATGGAGCAAAGGCTACAGCTGAGGGTGAAGGATTAAAGGATCATATCAGCCTTGGTGAGTTTTCTTTATCTCCTGCTGTTATCTGTGTCAGTCTATGTAAGGAATTTACTTGAACATCAAGAGTTTTGCTTTATTTGTGACCTCTCAGACGTGAAACTATGTCTCGTGATTTAATATAAATAAATTATCGCAACATGCAATTACAGATATGTGAGAAAATAATAAAATGTCACATCAAAGTTTTAACACTAAGGTGAAAAGTTGATGCATTAGTAAAATGCCACAAAGTGCGCTGGAAACAGACTTAGCAAATAAATCATGACGTACATGAGGCTGGCGACGTAACACTGAAAGCCCTGCTCGACTGACTTAAATGGACTACAGGCCCCTGCTGCCACACACAAAATATGATTTTCTGTTGATTACAGATGAGAAGTTAATATTGCACAGTATTTCAGATGAATATGACTTTGACTTCCACTACATCTCTTGTTTCAGTTTTGAAAAAAAGCACTACTGATACCAACACTGGTGTATCACACTAAAAAGGCTTAGCTGGCTTCTGAACTTTCTTCCCTTTGGAAAAATAAATGTTAACATTAGCAACCGTTATGTGTTTCCCCCGAAGATGAAGCGAGATACAGACTACCAATCATCCCTTCCATGGCCTCATTTGTTTACAGTAATTGCACCAGGGTATCACTATTAATGGTATAATGATGTTTAAAGATGGCACACGGAGCACCTTTAAATCATCCTCTGTTTGTGTTTTGCATGGATGCTCCATCACTGTATTACAGAACAGAGGGATGGGATTTGTCAGAGAGATAAGTTTACGTACTAAATAATAAAACTCATATTTAAGTGCTGTTGTTTTTGGAGGCATTTACGAGGTCTAAGGTAAGTGTCTTTTGCTTACATTTCATAAAAACCTAAAGGTTGGAAGTGAAGAAGGCATGGGTTGATGTAAAGTGATTTCTGGCTACCGGAGGAAAAAGGTCAACAGCACCACTGTGATCCCTTGAGTCTCTAACTGTCTGCACATGAATTGGGAAATGGTCCGTAACCACAAAGACACGGACACACGCAAGCAGACATCACCATCAATGGCATCTGTACTAGCTGCCGTAGCTTGTGTCTTTATGTTACTCTCAGCATGTGGCGATGAGTGTGTGCACAGCCTTGTGTGTCTGTGTGTGTGAACACATACAGTTGTGATTATTTCTATATGCTCATGCATGTGTGTGTGTGTGAGAGGGAGATGTAGTGTGACATGAGATTTACGCATATTCATTAATCGATATTGGGCTATTCTATACAGAATCGATTTGCAGCCAGAGGCTAGAGCATACGTGCTTGACCCTTGACCCCGATAAAACAACAATATGACTCCATAAAAAACAACGTGTCCCCAGTCTGCGCTGACAGGGTGAGCAGCTATTGAACTGGGTGAGCGAGTGAGTGAGTGTTTAAAGTGTATGAGCTCGTTTCACTTCCAATAAGGACTAACATTATAAAAAGTGAGATTATTACATCCCAATAGTAGACTTTTGGGGTGTGATTGATTCCCCTGAGCCAATCCAAAAAGACGTGATCGGACATCCCTGTTTTAAATACCGCTCAGCTATAGTACTCTGAATCAAAGTGACTGGAAATGGATGTCAAAATGTCTTCGTGTTTTTTTTTTTATTCTTTGAATTTTGTACTTCTTCCAAGTCTGTGAAATGTGGAAAAAAAAAACAGTCTTAGTTGTTGACTCTGCAGGGAGAAACAGCAAAAACTGACACATTGTGAGCAATACAATGAAGCACTGGTTTGAATGTGTGAAGAGTCGCTGGAGAAGAAAATCTGTTTTGTTGCCATAACTAAATCAGCACAGTTAGACTGAGGAAATAAACATGTTATGATTAATTTACGGACTCTAACATAGAAGATCATAATTAAGACATAAAATGTGTGTGTGTGCACAGTGTGTGTACACGCATGTTTGTGTGTGTGAGTAATACACTGATAAAAGTGCGTTCTGTTTGCAGCCAAATTCAGCATTAATGATCGACTGAAATCAGCTCTAGCTGTGGGATCAAATACGCTGTCTGCTGAATAATGTAGTGTACAGGGCCAGCGACAGTCCCATATGGGCCAGAGAGAGACAATGTTGGAAGCCTAATGTATAGCAGGTACTGGAAGTATGTCAGCAGCCACTGTTAAATACTCCGGAGCAAGAGGAAAGATCACTGCCAAATATATACAGTATTTATATATGTGTATGTGTGTGTGTGTGTGTGTGTGTGTGTGTGTGCAACAGTGCATGTACAGATGAATGTGCGCGTGTGTTTGTGACTATGTCGGCAATGTGTGCCACTCATCAATAATGTACGGCTCTTGGTTCTCCCCTCTTCAAAGCTAGTGACGCTCTAGTGTTCCACATAATTAACTCTCTAATACACAAACACACACACACACACACACACACACACACAGTTAAACATGGTTGAGGAAACCGCAGAAAAACACACAAATATAAATCAAATCAAACTCTAAGACAACTATAAGACAGAAAATTCAAACAAAAACAACTTGTCAAAAAACTTCTTTTTATTATTTAAGTTTGGTAGAAAGTGACGGAAATGTGGATGTAAAAATGCTGAATCATTGTTAAATCATCTGTTGAATATCTGCAACCTCTGACATGAAAGAAGCAGGGGTGACCCCAAATAGTCGACTAGATGTCGAGAAGACTCAGACTTTCCGGTCGTAAAGGATTACAAGATGTTGTTGTAGATGTTTCTTGAGCTATATATGACGGCTGGAAACTGGTCCGGACTAGAGTGTGTTCTAGACAGAGTAGATAAGACGGCCAAGAGGTTTCCTGGTACCAGAACTGTAAGAAATACATTAATATCATAGAGCGGAGACTGAGTAGTGATTCTTCATTTATCAGTAATGAAATCCATAATATTGTCTTTTTTCTCTCTCGGTCGTGGAAAATAGTCATCTACAGCTCAAGGGCAAACTGACCTGATACCATTAGACACTCTAAGTGAGAACATTTTCACAGAAACACTTAAGAATAATTTAGACTCTAAACGTCTTTAACAAAAATGTGGTGAAATTAAATTAACTGAGAAATGTATAGTCATTAGACTTCACAGTCATTCCATTCATTTTGGATTTTTTTTTCACCATTCTCACAAAATAGATGATAGATCTTGAAAATAACTCGCTTACAATCATACATTCGTTAACTCACTCACTCACTGCAGTATGTACCTACTAGTGGCAATTAGGAGGCAGGGCAACACCTACAGATCACATTATATAACTAATAGGTTCTCTGTGCTACAGCTGGACTGTGCTGCACAGTTTGCATCATGGCAGCGTGTGCTCTTCGAAATACAAACTGAAAAAGACCAAAACAAACAATGAACTGATCCTGAGTATTGCCTGTTGATCTTGTTAGAAATATTTAACGTGTTCTGTCTAACAAAGGCACCTTGAATAAAAACACGCGTGTAGCTAATTGAGTGTGAAAATTCAGTTTTTGAGGATTTTTATAACCCCGGGGCCGGTTGCCTGGTCTTTGTCATTATTTAACCACTCGAGTGTAAAAACCTTCAATCGCAGCCAAATATCGATCACTTACAGTCTAACACAATAATCATGACTTAACTTTTTAAAATAATAAAATCTGAAAAAAGAACAACAAAGCGCTGCAGAACACAGGCCTGGTGCGAATGTTGATATATGAAAAATAAATATGATCTCCAGTATGGCTCTGCCTTGGTGATTTAATGGTGCCTCTTTGAAGCACGTTCATAAGGACTTATGCTCTGGAACGCTTTGGTCTGTAGGTGATAGTCAGCCTACTTGACACACACACACACACAATCTGGTTTTTAGCCATGCAGTTGTCAATCTTGTGATGTTTTTTTAAATGAGAAGATTTTTAGTGTTGCCTGGTGTTGTAACAAGGCATGTTCTGCACAATGCCCAACATTCAAGCATGTTCTTAAACCCCAAACCCAAAATATGTCCAGACCACCAGAGTACTGTTCCTCTTCGACGAGTCGTCTCTTGCGTTCAGGTGTTTTTCAGGCATTTTCAGTGTTTTCCATTTCCAAAAGTTTTCAATGTTATTTCATCACCTGCTCTCACTCACGTATGTCATATGTCGTGTAAGGCGTTGTTGTACATGTGACCCTCAGACTAAGGTTTTTCCAACCCTCCTGGTTGATTATGGATTATGTATTCCGAAAAAACAACCTTTTTTTTTTCATTGCAGCTTCTGCAATTTGAAAATTGCGTTCTATCTGAACTGAATCAACCGTTCTGTCCTTCTTATATGTTGCTCAAAGCTACAATCTGTGTGTCGCATTCAGTCAAGTGTTGTAATGCTGTACTCTGAGTCATTTACAGTTTACAAAACACACAGCAACAAGGTGTAATGACATCACAAGCAGAACTGTGGATGCCGCAGTGTTTAAAATCCTTCTCAGTTCATTTCTAATGGGGAAACGTAAATGAAGACAGAGGCTGACAGGCGATCATTTTTCAGGGAAAATAAATGGCAATAAAGAAATAATCAAGCAAGAAATGCAATGACGACCATAACGATAATGACTTTTTTTGTGTGTCTCATTGGATTTTCCTCTTTTGTGCTTTTATTGAAATGGATTAAAATAGTCAGAACGGCAGGGCGGCAAGGATCTATTTTCTGACAACTGCATGCTTTGAAATTGTGCTCCAGCGAGGAGATGTGTAAAATACACACAGACATACAGAAACGCATCTGCACGCACGCACACACACACACACACACACACACACACACACACACACAGAGACACACACAGACACAAGAAGTGAGTGGTGATGATGCCAGCTTGGAGTGATGGTTATATCAGAGACTGGAGGAGCTGCTAATGAACAGTGCGAATGGGAAGAAAAGCTCCAGCTCAATCCACTAATTGCCTTAAAAGCTTTTCATACAATTTACCCTGTCAACAGAGATGGTGTGTGCGCGCGTGTGTGTGTGTGTGTGTGTAGGTGGGAGGGTGGGTGGTATGTGGGATAAGAAAAAGAGATAATTCTGAGAAAACATATTGTAAGAAAACGAGAAAGAAATGCACAATGGTTTTACACCTACGCAGGCCCAAGCAGACACACAGTCTCACACATACACCGAGACGCCGTATTCAGTCGAAGCCAGTAGCATTTAAAACTACAGCCAGACATTTCAGACACTCCAGAGGAGTTTTAAACACACACACACACACACACACACACACACACTCCCCTGACCGCTCATTCCAACACACATGCATTTGATTATGAACCCATATGTTTTACACACACAGACACACACACCACTCGCTCCATGTCACACACCACAGTGCACTGCAGCGGGGTGCTGTAGCATGGCCCAGCCCTCATTAAAGTAAAAAGCCTGCTGAGTGTTTTAAGCAGCATTAAGGCAACAGCAGAGTCATAAATACAGGCAGCTCTCCTCTCTGCTCTCCAGTACGGCTCTGTGGCCTACACACAGCTCAAGGACCACTACGACACAGTACAGTACAGTTCTGTAAAGACACACAGACCTCTCTGTGTCAAAGATTTAAATAAAACAACGCTGTCAAAATCAGACTATTTCTACTTGCTAACAGTACTCAAAAGTTGACACAATCAAATGACTAATAAAGAGTTCCAGGAAAGTTCATTTGTCTTCACTGAATCATGATATGATGTACACACTCTAATACTGTTCTGTATTAGTTTGACTGTGGGCATGAAGCCTAAAGGAGCAAAACATTACATGGTCAAACCTTCACTCAGTGTATTTAACACATCTCATTGCTCTCAACATAAACAGTTAAAGTTGACTTTTAAGTACAAGCGCTTAACCCAGTATTGACAAGTTTTAGTGCCTTAATGACAAAGTAAACAGCTGGTCAGTGCATTCCAAAAACAATGCATATGACTGTTTTTGTATCTCCCAGTCCTGTGGTTACGTTGTGGTTAATTCCAGGCAACTCCATTCAAATGACCGTCCCCAGAACAACTCTTCTCCAGTATACCATGCTTTATTCACCAAAAGGTGGAAGGTATAGGCAACTGAAACTATTTGGTTCACGTTAGGGAAAAACTATAATCATAAAAATAAAATACACTGTTGGTATACAGCAGGAGACATGACACAAACTGCAACCTCTTTTGTCAAAGAGAAATACTTTATTCTCACATCATTTTGACCCAGCATCTATGACTTTTCTCTGCACTGTTGGGCATTTACACAGAGAAACTCTGGACCAAAATCAATAAATTTCAAAGGGATCATTGGGATCAGTAAGCAAAATTAATTTCATTTGGTGCAGAGTTAAACTTTGATAAGTGACTTGAAGCCGTTAAGTGATTGCAAACCATCGTGACTACAGCTGAAGTGATTAGTTAACTAATGGACGATTAATTCATCATTTACGTAATTTTTTAAGCAAAAATGACAAACAATCTCTGGTTCCAGCTTTTTAAGTGTGAATCTAAAAGTGAATATCTTTGACTTTTGGATATTAGAAGGCATCTCCTCAGGCTCTCTAACATTCAATAGCCTAAACAATGCATTTATTGAGCTTAAAGTTTAATTTGTGCCTTCAGAAATAGCAGGTTGAGAAAAAAAAAAAAAACTCACTACAAAGTTATCTGAAGCTTTTAACCACATCTTGGTAGGTAAGTTAAACGTTGTGTTTTTTGTTCATTTGGGTTTCTTTTTTCAAGATTACGTAGTTTATCAAGATAGTTATTAGTTGTAACAATGCTGACTTTTGAAGGAGCAGAGCAAACTACAGACTCCGAAATGTCAACACATCGCCAAGCGACCAGCACCACCTATTTAGTAAAGACTATGTACGGTACGTATGGTATACATGCCCAAAGCCAAGTGTCAAGTGAGTATGTGTCTACAGTGTGTGTGTGTGTGTCTGTGTGTGTGCATACATGGTAAAGATTAATCTACAAACTTACTGACAAGAGATTTCACACAACAGTGGTGGTGGTGGTGGTGGTGGTGTCGGCCAATTCTTGTGATCAGACAGAAAATCAGACAACCCCCCCGCCACCAACCCCCAACCCTTTTTAAAATGCAAGACAAAAAAGAAAACCAACCAAAACAATTTTTGTCACACATGATTTCCCAGCAGATATCCGCCTCAGGTCCTGTATCAGTATCTATGTCAAGCACACCTCATACTTATGGATGGGTGGCAGGTCATGACCAGTGCAAAGTGGGTATGGGGATTTTGCAGGAGGCAGGGCTGTCATGGTGCATCTACAAAGGTCGGGGGTTTCCTAGGTCAATTTATCACAGTCAATATATGGATGGATGGAAGGATGAATAGGTAGCTAGGTACCCCCAAAGGGCTGATGATGAAGGGCTGATGATGACGAATAGAGCTGGAAGGGATTGGAGGGAAGGGGTCAAGAGTGTTTGTGTAGGCGGAGGGTTGCATATGAGAACCCGAGGATGTGCAGTGTGGAGGTGTGTGGGGAGGTGCGGACATCCTGCTCAGCGGAGGTGTGTGTCTCAGTGTACGAAGGCCTCCAGACCTCGGGCTCCTCCCTGGAGTCTGATGTCTGTCAATACAGACAGCATTGAGAGGCAGCGCTGGCCCTGGGTCAACACCAAAGCCAATACCTGAAGACAGCCAGCACACACATGTGCATACACAAGCACCAACATCACACCCATATACACAGCCAGCATGCCAATAACTGCAGCCCATTATTGTGTTGGCCAGGTCCAAGTTCTGACACGAGCCACAATTAACCCTTGAATCCCCGGTGGCCGCCTGGATGTTCATTCAGAGCAGCTAACGAGGCTAAATGTAAGAGCAGTGGCTTCGGTAATGAGACAGGATATCAGTGCTGTGTTCCAGCCTGAGGGGGTCAGCTCTCACTGGCCCTGAGGATAATATCCTACTTCCAGATTCACATTAGACCTGCACTGCCTTGAATTACCTAGTTTAGTTTCTGGAACAGCTACAGTTGACTGTCATTGGACCAATAAACCAAACTCCTCTTATCTCCTTCTCACACACACAAGCATGGGTGGCAGCTTAGAGGTTGGAGAGGCAGGGTAAAGGCTGCTTCATGCGTCAGACAAAGTGCTGTTCGGTATGTCTATCTGCCCTGGAAAGATCATTTCCAATGGTAAGACTGGGAGGGTGGTGCTCCATTCTTCTTCACAAAAGTCCATCAGCTGTGTTAAAATAGAGACATATTCAGATATTAATTAATAATTACTGTAACCTGTTCAGGGAATATAGATACACAATAAGTAAAGCACGATTACAAAGTATCTGTTACCACATTGATCATAAATGAGCTGAAAATGTGTATGTGTTTCAATTTGCTTGTACAATTTGCTGAAATGCTTCCAGTGGACATTTGAATCAGGATGTAGCCAGAAAATAACGCAGCCTCATCCAACAGACATCTGAGTTAAGCTTCTTCGTGTTCTGGTACACTCCCCTCGTCCTTGTCAGCAAACACTTCTTGCACCTTTCTCACATTAGCATGTACATTAGGTGCCTTAGGGGTGCTTTTACATTGAAACAGCTGTGGCAAGTCTCACATCAGCCACCAATAACTTGTGATGCTCCACGGTTTTACAGTGAATCAGTTTGAATTATTATGAAAAATTGGCCTTAATTAGACCTCCAACAATATAAGGGAAAGTGGGGCAAATCTGAACAGTGAAGCTTTAATCTATTTCAGGTGTAGTAACAACATTTAGCTTTAAAAAGCCAGTCTAGATCTCAAAAGCTCAGTTTTAGTCTTGAAATCAACCAATGAGAATCTGTGGATGATGGTCCAATCAGCTTGCTGATAAAAGATGATGTGACGGGCTGCTCCTGAAACTCATGAACTATTTATGCAAAGCAATGTAGATAAATGAATTATGGGGTTGTACAGTAACTGCAAGGTCATAGGAGTAGCCTATAATTAATAATACAGGTAATTCAGAAAAGTGAGTAACACTAAATTCTCTTTGCTCAACCATGAGCTAAGGTGTTACTATTTTACTTGTCCATTGGACAAGTCAATTACTGTGGCATTCAATCAAAAGTATTTTTAATGGCACTATGTAATGCACAGAGAAGAAAAAATTGAGTAAAAAAGTGTAACAGCAAACACAAAGAACCACCCTACATTCCCTTTCCTCTCCCTTCTATTCCTCTCTTCTCCCCACCGTTTATTTTCCACCAGGGCCGTTATCAGACGCAAATGTGCGGTGAGCAGAAAGGAAAACGCAGAGAAAATAATTACCCTTTGCCTCAACCAGCTGGTTTGTTCATAAACACGCAATTATAATTTCATGGCAGTCCATTTTATACAAGCCACTCCAGGGCAGAAAGCTCTGCCAATGCGTGATCACTGAAAACATCTTAAACACTCTGAAACGACTAATACCTCAGCTACTGAATGCAATTTTCTGATTTGCTTGGCAGCTCCCTCAATAAGAAATCAATTAGGCTTTGAGAAATATGAGCAAACGTACTGTAAAGCCAATGTGCCTGCTCTGGAAGTCCTCTGTCTACACTGCGACCACAATTTCAGGGCAGCGGGAGTAGAGGGGCCATTGTGAGGATGTGAGGGGGTCGATCGCATTCTGCCACTTTGTTTGCTCATCTGTTGTCAGATATATTTCAGCACTGATGATTGGAACAGTGATTAGCTGCAGACTGGTGCTACATTTACTAGACAGATATATGAGATAAATAAAAGATAGAACAGCACAGAGGTAAAGGACATAAATACATAGAAACAACCACATTATATAACTGTATTATTGTCAGCTTAATTTACATAATAACTAAGACTTGTAACTTGACCTTTGGCATGGATGCTTAGCATATCACTGTTTATCCACTGCACTGTTTGCTCGGGATGACATGTTTAGAGACATTTAATGAAAATGTAAACTTATACTGGATAAAAAAAGACCAAACATGGCACAAAAATTTCAGAGTCATTTTGATGTTCTTTGATGCAAATGCAAGACCATAGTGTTCTCCCAAACTGTCTTCATTTTTTCTTTCATTACCATAGATACCCACTGTTTCCGACCTGTATTCTGTTGTTTCTTTTTGCCTTTCATATAACCACTAACCTATCCTTTATTCTGATCACATCTCATTTAAAACCTGGCACCTGGTTTCCCCTGTCCATGATACCACTGTCCTTTTCACTTCTTGTCATTGTTATCCACATTCAGCGAACAAATCCAGCCTCATAATCTGCTGAGAGGACTGAAAGGGGATTAAAGGAAAAAGTAAACGTCCTGCAGTTTGTCAGTTCCATTAAGATTCTGTTACCATGCAAAACAATTTTATCTAATGTACTTCAAAATGACTTTCCTCATTCTGAATGGACATTAAAATTCTTTCAAAAACATTTCAGCCATCTGAAATGAACTAAGTTTATGTTTTTATAGTGAACTACAGAACTGTAGCCTTTAAATGTTAGATTAGATTAGATAAAGCATGTGAGATTTTTTTAGTTTGGCATGTGATGGCGATGCCAGTCTGACAGCCGGTTGGCCTGTTGGTCCAGACTACAATATCTGAACAGCTATTGGGTGGACTAGCACAATATTTTGTACAGACATTCATGGTCCCTGAGGATGCATCCTACAGACTTGACTTTTACTCTGGTGTCTCCATGAGGTTGACATTTTGGTTTTTAGTGAAATGCATTGACAACTACAGAGAGGAATGACAGCTGCCCTTACAGTGAACCTTTTACACTTTCATTGTCACAGCATAATAAACAGCACGTGCTGCACTAGGGCATCTCTGAATACAAAAATAACATTTAAGTATCACATATAGACAAATTACTTTTCAGGGATGGGGTTAATGACTAGAAAGATAAATAGAGGATTTATATTTTGAAAAATCTGATCCTCACTACTGAGCATTTCAGTCTAATTTGGCCACGGAGTGGTTACCGCATGCTCTTACTCCACTTCACTGTCCGGGTACTTTTATATTCAATGCTTTGAATCTGTTCTGCCAACTCAGTCCCACTTATTAAACCCTTTCATGGAAATAAATCTCTCTTCTTGTCTAATTATTATTTACAGTTGGAGAGCTGTAGCAGAGACCAGTTGAACGATGAAGCTAGAGGAGAACAGCATCTAAATTTAGGTCAAGACGAGCTTCCACCTACACACGGCCTCCATCAAAGGAAGACTCCTGTGGACATCATCAACTCTTCTTTCTTTAAAGTAGTAGTTCACAGATCATCTTTAGCAAGCAGTCTGCAGAGCTGAAACCCATTCTACATTCACTTCCAAACTGACCAAAGGATCAGAGATCTCTGCGGACAGAAATTGCATGGTGTGTCAACAATGCCTTAGGTTATTCTTTGTCGCTGTAAAACATTTTCTGATGTACACGGAGGCCACTGGATGCATTCGTGTTCCCGACGTCAGCCCTCGACCACAGTGCTGTGACCTTGAACTCTGAGTTCAAGACTGAAACCACTCTGTTAAAGTAGCAGAGAGAAAGGCGAGTCTGGCAGGAGACAATAGATAAATACAGTTAGCAGCAGGCTGACAGATGCAATGCAGAAGCCTCCAACTGGAGCAAACACATTGTGTGCATCTCTATGGGATCCACCTCGGTGCATTGTGGGAGCTGTGTCTCAGCATGGGGGCGTGTCACTTCCTAGTAGGAGAGACCTCACTGTTAGAGCAAAGTCTCCCGGGATGTTTAGCTTTGAAATACTGATGCATTGTGGGAGCTGGGGTGTATTGTGGGGAGTGGTGGGCCCAGCGGGTGTTATGTCTGTGTGTTATCCCGATGATTGCACGAAAGGCAGCGATGCACATGAACACACACAAACACACACTCACATACACACAAATACACACACCTCTGATCTATGGATACACAGCAGCCCAGCAGGATCCTGCCTTTGTTGGTTCGGAATACACAGAGAGAGTTCACTCTCAAAAATACGTGTATATATGCACCCATAAACACACATCCTGATACACACACAGTACACAGATTTACGCACTCACTCTCACAGAGGGAGTAAAACTCCCTGATGCTCCTGCTGCAAACACATGGGAGAGAGAGATGAAAGACTTTCACATTCACAGCAAGCAGCAGAAAAAGATGGATCTCTTAAACTTCATCCACTGACTCCCAGCTTCACCATCAATACATGCACGGTTAACACATTTCCTTTCCTTGCCTTCTCTTATGAGAAGGTGGAAGTCTTGCTGCAGTCGAGTTCTGGCCATCTTCAGCTCATCAACACTCCTATGTGCCCTGCTCGTCTACCTCTTTCCTCCCTCTGCGATCAATGCTCTCCTCCAACCTGGACTTACATCAAAGCCCACATCCCTTCACCCTCCAACACCCTTCCTCCCCCACAACCCTTCAACTCCCCCCCCCTTTCTGAGCTGAAGGTTGGCTGATCCACAGGTAACCTTTTTCCCTTTCATTCCTCATCTCTGTCTTTCCTTCTCCCTCTTTCCCCCTCTCCTTCTCCCTCACCCTCTCAGAATCAGAGAGCATCAAAGACTGCTGGGCCTCACGCCAGGGGCTCCCTGCTAAGCAAACCTACCCCGGACCCCCCACCAACATCAACTCCCCTAACGCCACTACACCTGCGCTGCCGCTGCATCCTCCTTGCTCCCCGCAAATCCCCCATGTAACACACACACACACACTGCCGTACCCACCTCCTGCCAGGCCCCCAACCAGCAGTGGCTGCCCCACGCTGGCTCCACATACTGTAAACAACAAGCTGTCAACAGGGCTCAAGTGTGCCAGCCATCTGATGTGACCTATGGAACAGAAATCTGGCTGTGCTGTGGGGCTCAGGGCTCAGCAGGGGGGTGGTCAGGGGGTACTTTGTGAGTGTGTGTGTGAGAGTGTATGAGAGCGAGCGAGGGGGAGAAGCTTTGACTCTGCAGGGGTAACAGGGGTGGACTGGGTTACTCTCCAAATATCATGCTGATGATTAACGTGTCTGTGTCCGCAGTTCAGGACAAACAACACAATTAGTTTAAAGCAGGATTTTAAACGTGCTCTGAGCAGCATTTTAAATAATTACTATTCATCACAACAGAATTTTAAGACAAAGCTTCACTGTAGATGAAGTGTACTATGAAGTGTACTTTCTCAAAGAAAGTAACTAGATCAGGGCTATGCCATATCCACATGGAGACTGTAACAATTGGTAAAAGCGAAGAGTGAGGACAACATTACATAAGTTAAAGAGAACTTTCACACACAAAGTGAGTTTATATGTTGTATAAAGCCTTTTGTTGCTCCAGAAGGAGCTGTATGAAGTCTGAAAAAAAAGTGATTCAGGGCTGTTAAGACTATAAGTTTGGAAATGAAAAATAAAAATCTGTAGGTGTGGAGTTAGAAAGAAGTGATGTTACCAGACCTGTGTACTCCACTTCTCATCTCTGCTTGAACTAAGTGGGTTAAGGCCACAGCTGCATTGTTGATAGCCCAGGCACCAGGAAGAAGAATAAAAAAAAGACATCTAGGTATCTCTGGTATTATGACATGGAATTTGATTCTTTTGATTGACCATTGTTGGTCTGAAAATGTTACAGGAATGCATTACTACAATCGGTGGAGTACTCTTCTAAAGAAAGCCTCAGTAATCATCTCTAACAAGCAAAATCATGTCCACTGCAAACCCTCTGCTCACCACGCTCACTGCTCTCCATCACAGAGAATGAAAGCATGTAAACATGGCAACTGCAAGACAACAGTCTCCTATTCAATAATGAGCGAAATACCTGGATAAAGCTCATAATCGCTCCACAGTTTATCACAAAATAGATGATTAAAACACTGTAAACACAAAAACAGCAGGATGTTACATCCTGATGGTTTATAGCCTCACCTGTATAAAGATAATAACTCCGGCACCAAATGAATGATAACCATGTATTCTACTAATACCAGCACATCTTTATGGCAGCTTTGCCAGCAACAAAAATTGCATGAAGGCTACCCATAATCCTTTGCATGTGTGGCAGCCATATGAAGACCAACATACACAACATGGGGTGTAAGAGGCACATAGGATTGTTGTGTGTAACTGCCCACTTAAATGTATTATTCCATATGCATGTTGTCTTGCATGCTTACAAACACCCCCCCCCATTCAATTTCAAGCATTTCTATTTTGAGAATAAATCGTCGATCACCTGCGGGTATAGGCTGCTGTTTGCACCGCGTTCGCCAGTTGGTAGTTGACACCCGAACTAGTAAAGCCGCTGAAAACCAAAACTGACCAAAAGTGTTACATGAGCAATGATACAGTTTGTCAGTAATATAGGTTTTCTATTTAGTGCTCCGTTATGCATTGCAGATGTGTAGCTTGTAGTTTGTATGTGATAATTGCACTAGCTTAGTATCCTAAATGGGGAGTTGGCACTAGCTTGCTGTTTACAAGTTGTTGTTGTCAAATTACATCAGTCAAAACATGTTGAGGGAGTGAGGTGTAACATTTACCCGAATCCACTGATACAAGAGTATGTGAAGGATTTAATGCTAGAATATTTTGTAGTAAGTGTTTCTTTGTTTTGTCCTCACATTTTCATGTATTTATTTATGTAGATGGAGCCGCGGCCCCAACAGCTGATTAGCAGAATTTACCGTTGCCATGCAACCAGGCAGCTCACGAGGTGTGATATGTCACATGCAAATAAAGAGGATCAAGGAGAATAATAAGGTTGTATGGTTAATGTCATTGTTGTGCTATTGAAGGTATAAGGGGACAAGATAATTGGTTTATGCTTTTATACTGTTGTATACTTTATATTATACTTATACTCCTATACTTTTAATTCTGTTGTGATTCTGTTAATCTATTGATTTTAAATGGAAATACAGTCATGGAAAAAATTATTAGACCACCCTTGTTGTACCTGAAGAATACAATGAACACGACAAAAAATGCAGCTGATTCCATAATACTTTATGTCCTATTTGACATGCTTAAGCTTAATTGTATTCCCAGGGTATATAAGAGGCCATTTCATGTCATAAGCAGCACTGCATGTGCAAAGGCCTAGAGTGGTTTCCTGCTTACATTCAAGCCGTAGCACAACTCAGAAGTTGTCAGCTCTCACATAATGCCTAAAACAAAAGAATTATGTGAAGCCACAAAGGCAGCCATCTTGGCACTGCTAGAAATTGGCATGAGTGAGAGACAGGTAGCCAAAAAACTGAAGATCTCCAAGACAGCCTTTCATTACACCAAGAAAAAGTAAGCCGAACATGGTACTACCAAATTGCTAGCTGGTCGAGGCAGGAAACGTCTTTCTACCCCACGAGAGGACCGTGCACTCATCCGTTCCTTTGTCAGGAATCGTCGTCAGACCTCCAGGGACCTTAAAAATGAGTGGGCACTGTCGAGAAATGTAACTTGTTCAAGCAAGGACAGTTCGAAACCGACTTCTTGAAGCTGGTCTGAAGTCACACAGGGCATGGAAGAAGCCCTTCATCAACAAAAGGCAGAGGAAGGCTCGGTTACTCTTTGCTAGGGATCACAAGGATTGGACTGTTGATGATTGGGCTAAGGTTCTCTTCAGTGATGAATCCAATGTTGAGTTGATGCCCACTCCAGCCAACTTACTGGTTAGGAGGAAGCCTGGAGAAGCCTATAAACCAGACTGGCTTGCCCCTACAGTAAAACATGGGGGTGGATCGGTGGTGATCATCCACGATGATTTCAGTATGGGTGGAACAGGGCAAATGCAATTGTGTGAAGGGCGAATGAACCAGGTCACGTACAGGGCTACTCTTGAAAACAGTCTTCTTCCATCAGCTGATAAACTCTTTCCTGCCTCCAATGACTGGATTTTCCAACAAGACAATGCCCCATGCCACACGGCAAGGTCAGTTAAAGCCTGGATGGAGAACCAGAACATTCGAACCATGCCTTGGCCTGCTCAATCACCAGATCTAAATCCAATTGAAAACCTGTGGGACATCATCAAACTCAAAATGGAGAACCACAAGCCCAAAAACAAAGCAAATTTGTTTGAATTTTTGCAACAGGAATGGGCTGCTGTGACAGCAGAACAATGTCAGAAGCTGGTGGAGAGAATGCCAAGACGCATGGCTGCAGTCATCAAAAACAATGGTTATGCAATCAAGTACTAACTCCTGTGTGTATCATGTGACTAACAGACAGAAAAGAAAACATGGAATGCCTAAAAGCACTGTTTTTGGCAGTACAATGCCATAGCTGTTGATGTAAGAACTTAAGTGATTTTGGTTATTATCGAGAAAACCAGGGAAAATGGCTAAATATCAGCTCTTAAATTAAACTTTTATGAGCTATTTTTGTTATCATTATATTTGTCCAAACAAATGTACCTTTACCTTTAGTTGTACCAGGCATTAAAATGAACAAGAAATTGAAGAAAACAAGTTTGGTCTAATAGTTTTTTCCATGACTGTATATACCGTATTTTGAAATATTGGAATTTTGATGTAATACTTTGATTTTGATATCATATTGTTATTGTTTCATTTGTATTGTTCCAAATAAGTTCAGTTGTCACTTGAACCGGTAAAGCCCCTGAAGAACAGCCGACCAACAACTGTGATTTTCATTTATTCTTTCAGAATAAATAATTTATCATATAATATATCACCCATTGAGTCAGCTTCCGCCCTATGGCCTGATCACAAGCATGCATGATACATGCATCTAGTATTCTGGTAGTACTACAAATCAACTACAACAGCACTGAACTCCAAATCAAAACCTACAATGTGGGCATTTACTGTGAGACCACTATTTCAAGTATTAAGACAGCTTATGACTCTGCTGTCCATGGTACTGAACATGTAAGGTGTTCATTTTGCACTGTATGTGTGGTTTTGGTGTTTTGAAGGTGAAAATACATCGATTTGTAGTTCTTTAGAATTAAACTTTTGTTTCAGTGGGATTTCCATATCTACATTGTAATTGGTTCTATTGGATCTCTTGGACGTGCATCTTGGCAGAAGCGGTAGCCTAAAATAAGGAGAAAATGTAAAATCTTTTATAAACATTACAATGCTTTACATTTACTAGTGAGATGCCATTGCAGTCATGATGGCTTGTTTACTTCCATCAAGTTTTTTCCAGTCCACAAAGTGCTCCGTTCCAGGATCACACAGACTTCATAAGGAGGTGGTCAAGGTGTTTAATATCAACCAAGGCAAAACTTTTTCCAAATGCTATGAGTTGACTTAACATTAACAATAAAAACATGAATCATGCTTTTGTTGTCATGAGTGAATATAATAGGGAGAACAAATACATTGATAATGAACATAATCTGGGCAGCACTATGTTTCTATGTGTTTTTGTCTTGTCTCAAGCTGCTGATAGTTAATGCAGAGAAGAAAAGAAAAATCAAAGATGTAAAATAACTGTAAGCTGTATATTTATATGCAAAAACTATACAGACAGGGAGGCCTAGTTTAATTCTCAGCCCAGAGCCACAAATCTCCATTAGTGCACTAAACAGAGATGGAGTCACTTACAATATCCTGTATCTGCACCTTCGTTAGTACTACATTATCCAATAATTCTAAATTCACTATTAAACTCCTGACAATAATAGACTAAAGGGATGGCTGCTCCTGCTGACTTGATAATGACATAATAGACCATTGAGGTTTAGGAAATAGTATAACTGCGAGTATTGCATACAGATTTCCACAGAAAACATTAAACATTAAACAGTATGAAGAAAAATAATGGGAAATCCATGGGAAACCGTGAAGGGATAAAAATATATACAGTAACAAGCTGTTGGTGTGAAAGATAATTGAGCATGCAGTAAAAACCACAGATAGGAGAATTCACACTGTGACTGAGATAAGACGTTGTGACAATACTGTATTCAACTCCTCTCTTCTCAAACCCAGATTCACATCTGATATCCTTTTTGTCTGCACATCCTGTCTTTTGACACAACTTGTACGACTGCACTCAATCGCTGTCTCCCTCCCTGACTATTGTCTATGTGCTATTATTACTGTCATCTCCCCACTCTTCCTCCCGTCTCCTCCCGTCTCCTCCCCATCCCCCCACCCCTACCCCCATGTCTCCTCTCAACTCACACCCAGATTTGTGGCTCTTAATATTGTATCTGTCTACCAGAAGGACAGGAGCACGGGAAATGACATGTTTCCGCCTGGGGTGAAAAGACACACACACACACACTCGCTTGCACGCACATACAGATAGCACACACTCAGGCATCGGAGACTGCGTCAAGCTCACAATGTAATTATGGGGAAACAGAGCAGTCAGTTACACACCTGAGTGGTGCCTGGATCAGAGCTGGGGCGTTACTCTGACATTGACGGGGAAAGCCAGGAGTTAGTCTGTTAAAACACAATGACAGACAGCTACATCTACTGACATGGCCGTGCTGACAGACCAAATATTTGGACTGAGGAGAAACGGAAAAGGACAAGCTCCGATGTAGAACATGAAGGTGACACTGCCGTGCCTTTCATGCGTTTAAAAGCACAAATATATTGTACAAATTCATGTGGACCAAGGTGTCTAATACAAGAGATTACAAGAGCTTATAACAAGTCTTGTGGCTATTTCAATTTTTCATGGGCTGACAGTGTCAGCTTGGCTGCATATAGAGCCAGGGGAAGTCTGGTACTGCTGTAATTTTCCCGAATGTGTCATGAGTACAGTGAATGTTCTTTTTCAAGACGGCTTTACCAAGAAACATACCTGAATTTTCACCCAACAACACTCATGCAGCATTAGACACAATCATAAGAATATACTATATTACATTTAAATTACAAACCTTGCTACATTAAAGAAACAGACCAATTTTTCATTTAAATATGCATTATTTTTTTCCGAGAGTCTCATGTCTGGCTGAAGCCAGGAGGCAATGAGCCTAGTTTAGCATAAAGACTGGAAGCAGGGGGAAACAGCTAGCCTTGCTCTGTTAAGAGTGAAAAATCAACCTACCAACACCTCACTAATTAGGAACAAAGTTAGGAAAAAAAATATCGTTACATGCCATTACATGCTGCAACTATTCCTTGGCAAACAATAGCCAGGCATGGTTGCCAGGCATCCAGTGTTATAGCAGGAGATGCTGCACAGACACTAAAACTAAATATCATCTTTACACTACGGGTTCTGTACGAATTAAAGCAATTAGATTAGAAGTGTTTGCTGGTGAACATTAGAGGTGTTAGTAGGCATACTTTTAAACAGACTAGCTGTCTCCTCCTGCTTCTGGACTTTATGCCAAGGTAGGCTAACCACCTCCTGGCTCCATCTCTACACTCATTCATGTAAGATACCTATTATTCTGACTTGTGAGTGTTCATGCGAGTGTTCCAAGATGGTTACCCCTGTTGCTCGTCTCGTAGTAAATTAAATACTTCTGAAGAGTAATCATCAGATACAAACTGTGTGTAGTTCATTTTAAACTAGCTAAATCCATTAGTTTTTAATACTGGATTTTATTAAATACCTGCCAGCAATGGTGGCTTGCAGCCACTTTGCCTGTGGTTTGTTGACATTTTCACACTAAACGACGTGATGTGAACGCTGCATTTACACACAGACATGATAGCAGTGTTAATCAGCTCCACTAATTCTCAGAAAGAAAGAAATCAAGCATATTTCCAAACACTATTTCTATTTCAGGAGGACAGATATTACATTTCCATACGCCTCACATGAGCCTAAATACACTGCATGCACTTATTCAGGCCCCACTCGAGGTATCTGCTACATGAACACACGTTAAGAGATGCCTCTCGTAAGTTTTGGCCAATATGAGCCCAATTATGAAAAATAACCCACACCTGACACCCACTCCTAATATTGAGGGTACGCCATCATGTGAGATAAAACTTGAGTGCTAGTGATGAAATAGATTTTTCAAATGTTTTGGACTCCAACTGATGTCTTTTCATTTCCCGACAGCACCGCTGACTGTTCTCTTGAGCTGCTTCACAAGATTACCTTGTGACCTGACAAAATCCCTAAGAGAGAATCTCTCAGTAAACGGATGGAGGTTGTATAGCTACAGCTGCTATTTCATTGTATCAAAGCTTCAATCTTTATCACTGCCACCTGATTTCCTTATTCAGTATCACTGTGAATGTTGAGCTACAGCACCAGGTCAGGTCTCACAGTCTGATGTTGAATATCCCTGATAGGACAGTAATTAATGGATCAATGACTATTTCCCTGATTCCCAAAACTACTCTTATTTAAGTCTTTTAATAAATATTTCTACTCATCTTCTCTTTTATGTACAAAGCCAGTTTGATGCCATATTATTCATACTTTCAACTCCAAATAAAAAATAATAATTCACATCAAATCTAATTTAAAAAGATTGCAAAACAGCAAATCATAGAAACAAATTCAAGCAGAAGGTTCTACTAAAACACCAAACAACCACGCTCAGTGGTTTAGACGTATTCAGAACAACAGGCGGCATTTGGCTTGTATACAATAGCCGCACCTACCCTCTAACCATGTTATCATGCATAAAGGAGCATATGGTTTGAAGAGAGCATGACGCACTGTGTGTATCAGCAGTTTTTCTCTAGAAGAAATAGGCGTGTAACTCATTAAGTCCACGGCCTGCCATGTTCACACTGAACCTTATCACCCTCTACATGACACAACATGACTGTACAGCAGCTCCAGACTGAAGGAATGTAAAGTCGAGGCAGCGCAGCAGTCTGATTCTGTTCTGCTGTAACGCATGCCGTTCACTTCTGTCTCTGCTGGCTGTAGGCTTACTATTCTCACTTAACGGAGGAAGAAGTCTGAATTATCCTTTTCTTTGTGTAACAGCATTCCCTGGTGCAAGTATGCATGCATATGTGTGTGTGTGTGTGTGATCGTGTGTGTGTGTGTGTGTGTGTGTGTGTATGGGAGAGAGAGTGCTCGGATTCTTCCACAAGGGACGAGAGGGCCAGTTTGATAAATGGCTTAAATAATGAGGAGTCCCAGGAGCTCTCAACTTAACTACAGTGTAGGACTGCTGTGATAAAAATCTAGATAGATACACACATGTGTGCGCGTACCAACACACACACACACACAACTGCAGTGGATAGCATAAGCTCACAATCTAATCTTAAAATCATTCATTTGTTGAGCTTCATGTGTAGATACACATATTGTATCTGACCTACAAGAGTGATGCGTAAAATACTGTCATAAACACTGTTGAATGGATGTTTGTTGGATTTGCTGCTTTGATTTGCGACACACAGCTTATAACAGGAACAAGCACGATGTAGGTGAGGTAATCCTTAACTGTTATGACTTGATACACTTTCTGTACAAATCAAATCATTCTTGTTGCTATTATTGCCGGTGGTATTACTACTGTTGTCTAAATTTAGACCACCCATATGTTAAGCCTTGTTAGGAATGGACCAATCCCAGTTTTTTCTCTCTTGATCATGAATCGACATTCATGCCGGTATGGGCTTGCAGTATGTGCTGCAAAAAGACCAGACCTGCTATATGCCAAGCCAGCAGTAAATGTGGACCTAATAAAAATAATGAACTGCCTTGGTTGCCCCTCTGCCAACTATCTGGGCTACAATCTGATATCGTAAACCTAATCAAGGTTTAACAAAACTCTATCTGTGAAAATCTCAGTTCACCACTGAGAGCAATCAGCCTTGGTACAAACAAATATTTACCTACATTTCGCTCACTCCATCAGTTTGAAATAGGGGAAATGTGTCCACTTTGCTATCTTAGTATCTCATTTTATTAAGTGGTTTGTTTACCCAATTCAAGTTCCATGTGCATAAGAATAACAGGTCTGAACGTGAACTTTGTTATTGATTTTGCCAAACACATTTGATTAAAGCAGCAAGGGATGTATTTATTATTCAGTGGGACCGAATGACAAACAAAAGCAGCATCAACACAAATTGAAACAGAAAAGAAAATCAGTAATCACGAACACTAATTCACTTAGCTTGTTACTTCAAGGTATGCACTATATCCCTACAATATTCATTACAATGTTCATGTCAGGACCTCAAACATAACTGTTGTAGTTCAGTGATTTTAATCCAACTGTGCATTAGTTTTACTTCTTCTATGGTAACATACAGCACGTTCTGTTGTTTCAGCAGTGAGTTGATGATGTTTTTGTCCTGCTGTCCTGTCTAAAGATTATCCAGATAGCGTTGAAGAGGTTTTTTTCTGCCAGTTGTCTGTCACAAATGCTGCACTAGTGGAAGCTGAACACTGCAGAATATTCATAACACACACACTTCAGGATCACGACACACACTGCCACTGAAAAACCTACGTCACAGCCATGAAACTATGTGGTGGTAACATGTTTCTGTTTAAATCTGCACACCTAACTGGTGGAAGTTTATGGTATCACACTTTCTTGTCTAAGTGACTGGTCAGATGTTCACACACTGCCATCATTTTCTGGTTTCTGCAAAATCAAATGACACAGGCCTATAAGGTTAATGGTTTTCTGAAGAGGGTAAAAAGCCAAAACCAGATCTACTGAGTATATCGATTTATCAGTGGATCACAGCATCACTAAAACCTAAAGCTTCTGTTGAGAAGAAATGCTGCCACTTACCACGCTCTCTCTTCCTGGGGTCAATCTTTGTTCATTTGTTTCCTCTCTCTCTCTCTTAACTGAAGAGGATGACTGCAGTCATAAAGACAATTTGCAGAATTTTCCACAGCAGCACAAAATGTTGTTTGCGTTGAAGCTGCTAATCTTGAATGTGGTAACGATTTCCAACGTTAAAATGTACATGTAGCACCTTTAAATGAATGCATATGTTACGTGACTGTGAGCATACACAGTCAGGTTCAATATTGTGCCAACACATCAGAGAAAGAAAGGCAGAAACAGTAGCAGACATAATGACCCAGTGAGCCAGTGAGAGGAGCAGCAGCGTGGGTAGGGCTTCAGCACCAGGCACAGGGTACAGCACCCTGCATGAATATCAAAAAGCTCTCTCCCTTTGACCTTGAGATTAATATTTAAAAGCTGGCTACAGTCTATACACACACATACAGATATGTGCACATGCACATACACACTGTGTATGTTCACTGTGTGCCCCGCGGGCAGTGGTGCACTGAAGTCTTCCTCATTAACTGGCTGTTCTGTTCTGATTCTTGTATCTATAAATACTGTATAACGGAAAAGCTGATATACATATATATTCACACACTATATGTTGTGATTGGTGTGGATAAATACATACATACATACATGACATGTAAGTATAGTGCTTATGTAGTAGAAATCACACATATTTAAACAGCATACGGGTGTTTTTGCATATCTTTGCCTGTTACTGTATCACCTATCTGAGGCATGTTTTAAGAGTGTGTACGTTCACTCTTTTTTTTTTTACCAGGCTTGTGATGGCAATAATACAAAACAGACATGATGGTACACATGCAAAAACACTTAGCTACTCAACTTTTAGTTTCAGCTTTACTATGTGACTGCAAATTGTGCATTTTTAACAATAAAAAAAATAAATATTTTGACTAGATTTCAAAGATGTATGAAACCCAACAGTGCATAAAAGGAGTAGGTAAACAAAAAGAAATAAAGAATACAATTGAAAAATAAACTGGCAAACAATGCTTCTTTTTCCTACAGAGTTCAGCCATTTTTATCTTTTACTTTATTTGATTTTGCCCTGGCATGCTTTTGTGTGTTGTCTTTTTAGTCCCTCTAGTAGAGAAATGCATACTTTGTGTCCTCTGCTGTTTAGGATGTGAAAGAAAGTGGTTACTTCACAGTTTTTCTCATCCTAGTGGGTCTAAATTGAGTTTGACAAATTATAGAAGCTGTCACACATCTGCCACCTTCAATCTCCATCCCTGGTAAAAATGATTTTATAAAAGCTCGAGATCTAATTATATTAAAATGTCTTACTTTACTCCCCTTAGTTAAAAAATAGGACAAGCTTGAAAGAAATTTTTGGTCATTTGGCCCAAATTACAATGTTGCCCTAAAATCATGTTTATTAAGAAATATGTGCAGCACAGCGTTGAAGTCTGGTTGTCATGTTTTCTATCTATTCAATTACATTGTTTTTCTTAATCACGAAAACACAAATAGTGTCCCTCTCATTATGTAATGAAAGCAGTAGAAAGTTATCTACAGAAATGTAAAACAGGGGATGCAAAAAATTAGCAAACAACTCCCATCGAGCTGTCTGTATTTGTTGTGTTTGTACTGTGAGATTGTCTGCGAGAGACTGCAGCTTTCAGCAGATTCATTTAAATCAAGCCAGTGTAGCCGTCAGATTTTTTAGGATAAAATATGAGCCTGTTAAGAGTTTGGACTGAAAAAAAGATACTTAGCATTGTTTCTGACTCTTAGATTTTCTGTGGCTTTTAAGCATCTTACCTTTTCAAATGTAACTTGCACTTGATGTACTACCTGAAACTAGAGTATAATACAGGCAAGCAGTCGTGATTTCATGTTTGATTCACAAAGAAAGAAACACAAAAGGCTACATGACCAACTTTTTAGGTGCAAAACGGCAACTGCTGAGATGTCTGTGAAAAGTGTTTCCAGTACTGTGACGTCTTTGGATTTCATACGGATAAAATTTGACTTAATCTCGGTGGTGCTCGTTTCTTTTGTCTGTTCAGCCATTATGGCTGTCACTGCTCGTGTTAAATAATCATCTGTTTATTACAAATAAACCATGGTTGCTTCTAGATTGCTTTGATTGTATACTTGTAAAAAATGTATCCATCACAGACTGTTTGGAACATTAAATACAAAAGATGTCATGAAGTGGATTATATATAGTGTATCAGAGAAATGTGGTCGCTAAGACTAGTAGTTGCTAGTAAACTAGTAGTTGTGGAGAACTGGGTCCCATTTCTAATATATCAGTGGATCGGAGCTGTGATATTTGACAGCACATGATTGCCACTTTTTCTAACTCCCACATTCAACTCCCCTCCTCTGTCATTTGCAGGTGTGTGACAGCTCACACACAAAACACACACACACACACAGTAATCAGAAATCCCCAGCCATGCACAGACACACATGCACTGTCCCTGCCTGCAGCTCTTTCTTCCGCCCAGTATGTTCTAACCCAAATCTGCTCTAACCCAAACAAACAAACTGATGAGCGGACGTGACGGCTTAAGCGTAGCTTTTGTTTCATCTACTTTTTCTTGTCTGCTTCTCTGTGTTAAGCGCAGTGTGTGAGGCCCCGGTGCAGCACACTCCTTTATGTAGAGACGATGGGGAGGCAACCTCACTGCCAGAGCAGGTTTATGTTGCCAAGTGTGTGATCAAAGCTTCTGTGTGCGCGTGTGTGTGTGTTTATGTGCACCTGAGAGTGTATGTGCCAGGAGAGTCTGTGTGTGTACTGTAGGCATGTGTGAGACGGATAGAAAGTGTAGTGTGGCCAGCAGTGTTGGGATATTTGATGTAAAAATTAGGATTCAGGCAGTTGAGTCAATGTTGATATCATGCTATTAATTTACGAGTACTGCAGTTTTCATAAAATGTACAAATCAATATTCAAATACAGCTACAAAATATTTACATATTCAAAACTGTACATTCAACTGCACTTAGCATAAAATTATAAACTTTCTCCAAAGAAGAACTTCTCTGCATGCAAATCACAGCTTTAGCATATGGCCACCAGCTTTGACAAACCATTATTAAAGGCACTGATGAGAGTTTTGGGCGTCTAGTGGATACTGAGGAATGTCAGACCTTGTTTAACAACTAAAACAATAAAAAAACACTGATCAAAGAATAATTGTGGTCCCAACTCCTTAATAACTAAATTTGGGGATCCTTATAGAAATGTTGATGCTATGTGAATATGTTAAAAAAAAATTGTTAGCAGATTTACAATCAGGTTTGGAAATCCAGTACTGGTCAGGCTCCTGAAGAAAGATCAGTAAAACTCAAAAAGTGTCTGTATGTGTATCCATATCCAACAATGACAGTTGTATTGTGATCATATACGCTTTTCTGTGTTGAAGCTGTCTTGTGTGTATCAAAGCTACAAAGGAAAACAGGCAAGAGGTACAGTATTGACATGTCACACACCCAACATGATACTACAAAGCTTCTCTCTATGATTTCATCCCTCCCTCTATCTCCTTACTCTCTTTTTGGCTTATCTCTCCTTCCGGTGCTGCTCTCATTCTCTCATACACCCCCTGGCCGCCCCCCCTCCCCCACTATCTGTCGTCCTTCCTCTTATCCACCTCCTTCTCATCTCCCATGTCTCTCTCTCAGACATGTAATATCTCTTAGTATCTCCTACTTACTTCCTCTACCTTTCTGTTCCTTCCGCTTTCACAACATCTCCACTCCCTCTTTCCATTTTGATATCCTCCACTCCCTACATCTCCTCGCAGCATCTATGAACACATCCCTCGTCTCCACTCCCTATATTTATCTCTTCCTTATCGGGATCTCCCTCTCCTTCTCTCCATGCATGCCTATCTGTCTGTATCTGCTCTCTCCCAGTCTCAGTGGGCTCATAAGGGAGGGTGCAGAGGGAGGGATGATTCTGAAATGGTAAATTGTTTATTTTTGACACCCCGTTCAAACTACAATTAGGTGATGGTAGTGAAGTACAAGTGTGAAAAAAAAACATAAACAAACCAAAAAAAGCAAAAAAAAAAAACCCAAGTCATATTCATCACAGTAATTGTGTGGGTGCTTTGGGTACACGGGCGGTCGGGTGCCGATGAGGGATGGCGCTGCTCATGGGCCTCAGTAACGTCCATGAATCACAGCCAGAGCCGCTCGCCGGCCCTCAGCCGCCATAAAACAAAAGATGGAGATGAAAAATGCAGCAATTAAGTGATTTGATTTCTGCTCTAGCCTCCTGTCCTCCTTTCTACCAGCCTCCTTTCTGGCCACACACACACACAAACACAAGGAAGCATTCACAGACAGAATAACAAACACTGTTAGAGGACACACACCTATGTATGTTCCACTGTTAGGAACTTGCAGAGCCATATATAGACAGTGATGTGCATACAAACACACAAATACATATGTACTTATCAACACAAAACGTACCTGATAAAGTGCACACACACACACAGGAGCACACACTTAAATTCAGTTAGTTCCTTTAAGACAAACACACGAGGGACTGACAATGTATTTCTTGTACATTCAGGTTTTATGTATCCAGCTCCAGGCTTTAGGATGCTCAGACCCCTGCAACACTTACGTAATGAAGTGAATCACCTTGAGAAGATTGATGTGACAAATGGGCTTCTGTGAGGGGCCTTTACATGTGCAACACAGATAATCTCAGATCAGTTCTGACTAATAAACTGCTGGAGCCAAGCAGACTGATTACAGCAGCCCTGCATTAGCAGCGATCAACCATAAACTTGTATTTGTGGCTGAACACAGCTGTCAGTGATACAGTAAACTGTCTCCTCATTAGTCTGCACTACTTGTCTCTACTGCAAAACCACCACAAAGCACCGTGAGCTACAGTTTCACAAAAAGGGCTCATTTAACCAAAACAAACAGCCCAGGCATTGTTAGCTTGCTAATTAGCAAGCAGGCTAGTCTACAAAGCAAGCAAGTTTGTGCAAATATGAGTCACAGCTAGCTTAGAGCCAGAGAGTCATTTGTAATGCATACATTTTGCCATGCTGAAAGAGCACAGCAGTGATTGAGTATTGCAGGTCTACAAAGGTGCCAGACTTGTGACACAAAAATAGTGGTCAGTCTGATGCACCTGTACCCGTTATTTTCTATCTACTTTAAGCCCAAACGGCAGCACAGAAGCACTTTATCACAGTCGCTCACATTGGCGCACCCTGACTGCCTGTCTGTCTGTATGAAGTGTCCGGTGGGCTACAGGCATCAAACGGCGCTACGCAATGCCACCAGGGCATGTTGCACTTCCTTAGCAAGGGTTAAGCTCCAAAAACACTGGAACCAAGAATTCCCATAATGCAACTCGATAGTATCTTTTTTACTAGACCCTCTCGGCCCAATACCCATGAGTGGTGTCCTTGCTCAAGATAACTTGATGATCTCTCTCTCGGACTTCCTAAAGCTCCCTCTGAGCTACAGAACATTATACAGCTGCTGTCAAAGGTTACTTTATGTCGTCCTCCCCAACATTAAGACTAGTAAATTGAGTTTAACATGCTGCTAATAATCCGATCATCAAGTAGATATGTTTCTATCAAGTCAGTGAATGTCATAAATGATGATTAATGACATCATTCTTTCACTCACATTTTCAGTCCAAACAGCACACGTCTATTAGACTCTATTGAGACCATTCTTTTCAATGTTTGAAAGAACACAAAAGCTGTCCATCACATTTGCTTTCCTTAGGGTATAGACTGCAAAGATGGCCACCGGGGGGGTTTGTCACAGTAGGTCACTGTAGTACTTTCTGTTGTCATGACCAATTTTAAAACCTCAATCTACACACTACGCGCCTACGTTATGTGAATTGAAATCCCAGCATGCAAACAAACATGACAATAATTTTTTGGCATTGAATTCAAACTCTCTGTTGAGCATTACTATCTATTCCTTTGTGCCTCTCAGGAGCAAAAATATTGGAACAATTTACCTCCTACACGCTCCAGCGTGGATACTATATTTAAACACTGCACTCTATGAGAAATGTGGATGCTTTAACATTGTTTAGCATGGGGGGGCTTGCTTAATGGGACTTGGCTAAGCATGTGTAATTAAGAGCAGGGGTAAGTGGTGAGTTGCAGAGTGCACAGTGTGTGTATGTGTGTGTGTTTGTGTGTGAGGGATATGGTGGCAGCATCAGGCCATGATGGAGTGCTTTGTGGAGCCAAACACCCATTCAGCAAGCTGTGTGCTCATTAATCCTGCCAAACTCCACTTGTTACATGCACGCACAGGAAATCATGAGGCTAGGTAAACAGGGAACTGCTGCGATCCATCACTGCACGCCAGCGAACACAGGAGCACACTGTATGTGAGCGAACACGCGCACACACACACTGGTGCAGTGTACATGAGAAATGATAAGCTTACACCAACACAAACTCACAATAAAAACATACACACACAGCTCTGCGTGAACCTCACAAATGCACAAAGAGAAACGGATGAAAATAAATTTCACAAACAAATTTTTATCTGTTTATCTTACAGTTAATGCATATAAAGCCATCACAATGTTTGCTTTGCTTTATGTTGTGATGTAAGGGAGGCGGTTTCAAAATCAATCCAGAAATAGTTCTGTACGTTGCACAGAAGTCACATCCAGTGCCTGTGAAGGTCTGCACTTGCTATTAGTAGAAAGAAAAACTGCCACAAAGCTTGGAAAGAAATCAATAGAGCTTGACCCCAGTTTGACCTCTCGTTGAATGGAGAAGTTATGTTACCACACTGGCCTTGACATTAGCTTATTTGATGTGCATTTTCCCGACAACAGCTCTCTCTGCTCTCCATCTCTCCTTCCTTTCTTTCCCCTCTTTCTCAGTTCCCTCCCTCCTTGCTTCAATTGCTTTGTTTCCATCTCCTAAATGCTTGTGAATACGCACACATATCTACACGCACACACCCACCCACACACACACACACACACACACACACACACACACACGCATCACATGACAAATGTAGTATAGGGCCAGTTACACAGCCCAGTGGTTAGATGCAGTGTTGGAGCAGATCTGTTATATCTATACGCCTGCCTGGCTGGAGCATTTACTGAAGCCATCAGTGAAACGACATTCCATATATCTTTGACAGAGAGGGGAACAATACTATTTACACCAATTTAGCCCTGGGAGGGGGGAATTTCCAGTTAATGGGCAACTTTTTTTCTCTTCTTGTTTTAGCATTTAGTTTTCAAAATGGCCACCCTTCAGGAGGACAGATGAGACACGCTCCCAGGCTCCTACTCACATGGTAATAAACTCAATTACATGACATGTAAAAAAAAAAAAAACAACACACAAAAAAAAAAACAAGAATAAGTCTGGTCTCTATTTCACTACACTCCTTTATCAGAGACGCTCACACTATGAGCTGCTAAATAAGATACTAAATCCACATGCAAATAGACGTGACCACAAAACAACCAATGCAATGCAAATACAAACAGCAGAGGAAGAAAATCATCATCATTTCATTTTTTTTATGGCTTCCACTCTTCTTTGGCTCTCTCCTTTGTCCATGTCATGGTGCAGCTGCACGGTTTAACCCAATTGAGCAGCTCATAATATTTACCCAGCGTGGTCTCGCTCCACAGAGGCAGCCTGGGAACACAAGACCTGATAAGGTCAAAGGTCTCAGGTCACCCAGGGGCCAATCAAGGGTTAGTGGTGGACCAGGTTCAGGTTTGGGCTTGGTCAAGAAGGTCAGGTCAACTGAGAAAAGGGCTAGCTGTCCACTGGGGTTAGTAAAAAGTGACAAGAAAAGCTGTGGTAGGAGAGAGGAGTGATTTTCAAATGTCAAAACGGGTCAAATTAGGGTTTGAAGGTTTTCCCGTGATCTGAAAATGTAAATTTTTTGGGAATGTCACCCTTTTCCCAGGATTATGGCATTCAAATGTTGAGGTTTTTCTTTGGCTTGTGTGGTAGCAGAACAACAATCGTGAATCATCTGATCCTTTGTTTTTCCAACAGATTCTCAACCTATCTATTTTAATGTCCAAGTGTTTACTGGTGTATATGACCATTTTTAGATTAGATTGTTGCGTGGAGTTGATGATCACCCTGGATTTTCATTTAATTTTCACTTGTATTAAAATAACTATATGAATCGGTGAAAAACTCAGATTCAAAGGCCTTGAACCAGACCTGTGTGAAGTGGCAGATAAGGAAAATCCATCAACCACAGAGCTTTAACAGTGGGCTGCAATTTTAGCACAAAAAATAAATGGACGATAAAAAGTTGATCCAGTTATGTTATCGTAATAACGTTATTTCAAGGTTGGACTATACCTACAACAGTTGTGTGGTTCGGTATATATAAAGAACACTAACAGGCAGACAGACATTCACACATGTGCCAGAAATTCTGGGTTCCAGCAAGCTGGAAGGTGATTTTAAAGAAAATCACAGGAAATATCTGGATCTTAATTTCCAGTATTCAACCCTTGTAAAATGTGATGAAGAGCACAATAATTAACAAGAATATATAATTTATAAACAGAATATGTGACAATGCTGCACCTACAGGCGAAAAAACAAGCACCTCAGTTTTTTTTAAACCATCATAACACTTCACAAACTGCTGCCCAGATATCGGTGCACAAGTAAATAGAACAAAATAATGGGCAACAGCTCCCTTTAGACCCTTTTCCTCTTCGCATTTTAGCTTTTTATAAAACAGAAATGACCCACTGAATGCTTCGAACCACTGTATCAATGCCTGACTGACAGAAATGGAGCTCTACATCCCTCCTGCCCAGCCTACACAACACAAACAGACTCACAATGAAGCCTGTATGAATGGAGACCTGTCAATCACAGGAAACCCATCCATCACCAGGCAATATACAAATGATCATCTCCTAGAATCATATTTAGCAGGCGTGAGCAAGTACATAGCCGCATACACACACACACAGACACACACACACACACACACAGACACGTATAGGTATTGTGGGTAAATACACACAGACACAAACAATCAAACACAAACATAAACAAAAATACACACATTCACATACAAAATGCACATGGACATACACACAGCTCATCCAGTGTTGGCGCCCAGACCGTAGAAGTCATCAGGGACCTGTAAAGCATTACCCTCTGTGTGACTCGAGCCACTCCAGAAATAGCCTCTGTAATGTATTCTTACCGCCACCGTCTCTTTTGCACAATAGTGCCCTTAATAACACACTCCATTTCTGTTGGCATAAATAAGGGCTCCATTTCCATCTTATTTCATGCAAATGAGAGCGCCGGCACGCAAACAGGTAGTGGGAGTAGTGTGTGAGTGGAGTGTGGAAGTGTGTAGTCGGTGAGTGTAGTGGCGTGATTTGGGACGAGCGAATTCAAATGAGCGTTGGAGAGACCCCACAATGTGCCACCGACTCCCACGCCAGCCTGCCAACGGCGTGACAGACAACGTCACTTACAGGCCCCACAGCCTGCACAGGGGGCCATTACAGGGGCCAAAGCAAAACCAATATTTATCCAGGCAAATGGCTCTCTGGAGAGAGATTATTGATGCAGACACAAGAGTTGCACTCTGCTAGTAGGCGCTGGAGCAGCCCACTACCCTGGCATCTCTCTGATTTGCTAATGTTTTGGAGAGCAGCGATTGGTCTTTTCTTGCAACCATGCCAAAGAGTGCGAAAAGCATCTGGACTACCTGTGACTGACAGGGACAGGCTTTCCTGAAAACAAACTGTTGTGCTACACCTGCTGTGACAAGGCTTATAAAGGTAGGCCAGAAGTAAAACCAGGCTCAGCCACTGTTGGCTCTGTTTGTTCTTAACTGCTCTTTTATCACATCCTGTCTGCAATTAACTCCTTGATCCTCTTTTCACAGCTCTTGTTGCTTCTCCATCGGTGTGAACGGCATGTCTGAGTTTTGTGTGTATTTTGTTCTCCTTCCTGGCATCCTTGGTACAGAGGATGATTTGTAGTCAGGGTCCTACCAGCAATGGGCAGTGCCCAGACGTTGCTGAATGGCTTTTCCTCTGAGCTCCCATATTCACCCAAATCACTTCACCTCTCCTGTTACTTATAATATCTACTAAAAACAGTGCACCTCCGATTTAGCGAATTAATGGTCTGCAGAGATATGTAGACGCCATGTGGGGACCATAAGACCTGTGATTGGTCGGCATGGGCTGCCTGTATGTTCTTCTACGTGTTTCTGGTGCCGGTGTAGACTGTTGATTGTGAGGACAACATTAAGGAAGTGGAAGAAAAGCTCGGTACTATTTTCCTTTCCAAAAACACCTAGTAAAGCATTTCCACTGCAAACCCACTCCTGGCTGTGATTGTCTCTCCCTCTCTGTCACAGCGATTTCACTGAGACCGTCTCCTATGTGGTAATGAGACATGGTGAAATGGAAACTGATGTTACTCTATATCAATAAGCGATATCAGTGGGAGAAATCCCGCTTTGAATTAAATCAAAAACAACCCCATTTTGGGGACTGTTAAGGGAGGACAGCATCAATAAAGATTTTCATCTACATATAAACTTGTTGTGTTCATCATAAGTACAGTAAAGTTTACTCCTTACTCCATCATTTGACTGTCCGCTGTACCGCAGACACACTATGTGTGATCAAACATATTGCAACTGAGATCAGATTTTTTTTCAAGAAAGCATCTATAATGCCAGCAGCAATGCCAGTGGCAGCAACCAATTATTGATGATACTGATTGTGATATTCCACTCAAACACAGCTGATTACGAGCCTCCCTACTGAGTCAAGTTACAGTCACCCTCCAATATTTTCTGCCCTTTGCAGCAACACAAACTCATTTTCAGGGTCCAAAAAGTTGTACAGTATATTTATATGTGACGCATGTGTGGTCTCAGAAAATCAAACCAAGATTTTATTTTAGTTTTCAAGAAGTACAAAAACAACCTTTAATGCCGACGGCAATGCCAAGGGCAACAACTGATTGCTGGGGAGGCTTATGTTGCAGATCGACTGTTTGTTACCTCATACCGAGTGTGTCAAAAAAAACATACAGGTTCTGCTGATATGAAATTTTGTAATCCATGGATTTCTCATTTTGTTATTTAGTTTCTCTCCATCTTTGGTGCTTTCACTCTGCACTACCCAGCCATAAGTTGTCAGTCAAGCCGTGTGGGTGGTTTTCTGACAGCTTTTTCCTAGGGCTTTACTCTGTTGATGAAGTTTGAGTTCCTTCTGAGTTTCTTATTCTAGTCTTCTACTGTTCCAACACATCGGACGTGTAGGCAGATATGTATGCATCACTTTCTATGCAGAATACGTAACCCAGCATGTGGGGCCAGATGTAAAATATGTGTATGCACAGAAATCACACGTATGCCTTTTCCCACACATAAACTGGTATTCATAAAAGACGAAAGTGCTGTGAGAGTGTGCACACCTCACACATGGTTTTAGCTGAAATAGCTTTAGGTGAAATGATAAGGTGGACATGAAATATAAGGTGAGAAAATATTGCTCTTGGTGTCTACAAAATCTAAACTACGGTCTCTAAAATCATTTAGACACTTGAACGTTTTGAAAGGATCCAACCGAAGCAAAATCCTTCCCATCAGGTTTCCCTCCAAAGCCACTCTCCCACAACACATGAACACACTACTTGACGAACATGACTGATGATACAGTGATTGACGCTGGGTCCCTCTTTCACTCTGTACACAGCCACTGTTTGACAGCCTCTCATAGTGTTTCAGTCTAACAGATAAACTACTAAGTTCAATGTCCCAATCATATAAAAACAAGCATCACGAATGTAACATATGTTTTGAGAGCCTCTCATGGCTCACAGATTTGACAAATATGAGAACTGCAGCTCTCCCTCATCCTTCGGCTCAGTGGATGTGTGCTTTTTTTTTTTTACTCTAGCCTTGTGGAAGACTCTGGTCATGAACAATGAGTTGATGGGCAGAGTGCATGCAGGTAGGCAGGTGTGTAGGCAGACAGGCCTACATCATCATTTCACTCAGTCCAAGTGAAACAGATTAATTACAGTCCTGTGACACCAGGATCTTTTTATTCTTTATGTCAAACTATTTCATATAGAGATTACTGTTGGGAGACTGTCAACCAATAGAATAAAAGTGCTTCTAAAATAACTTACAGATTCAGCCTTTAATCTAAATTATTTATGATTATAATTATAATTTCATCGGGTTTTACTCAGAGTTTCCTAGTAACTGATCTTTTAATTTTACCCTGAATTGTGAAGCACTTTGTGAGGTCTGCTTGAATACGGGCGCTCATCGGCGGATCAGCATTCTGCCGTTTAACAATGATGATTGAGATGACATCACCGTGATGATGATTAACAATGTGATACAAACGGTTAAAATTCGCTTTTCTTCTCTGCTGTTTTTCACATCAGCGGTGTATCAATAAGAAAACGGATGTTTCAGGATATTTCTGCATCCATTTATGGTGAACTATAGGAGTGGTAATGAGGCTCTTGCACGTTACCGGCACACACCAAGTTTTATGCATCAAGCCAACGGGTTGTATATAAAGATGGACAGCACGTCTCCACTTCCTCCCACTGTACAAATTATTTTCACTGCCATCTTGCACTGGTGACACCATTTGGAGCAAGAGTCTGTGCAGTAATGACTGAGGCCGGAAACACAGTATTGAGGTCCAGCCCACACACTTGTCCGACTCAATCGCAGGTTAAGATCAGCTGTCAATCACAATATACATACATCAGTGTGATAAGAACTAAGAATAAGAATCCATGTTTGGGAAACATCTTTGTGACCCTATCATGGAGGGGCAGGGTTTATGACCTACACTGCAGCCAGTCACCACGGGGCGATCGAGTTATTCTGGCTTCACTTTTAGTTTACTATATATAGTCTATGGTCTTAATCCTGGTGTTTAGAGCAATGTGAGAAAAATCTTAATTCAATCACTAGAGTTTTGTATCAATGATACGATGTGATCAAATTTACACACATTTATTTTGAGATGCTTATTTTAACTCAGAGGAATCAAAGTTGGTCATGATTACGTAACACATTTGGAAATTCAGCCCTAGAGAAGCAGTTGGTAAAGTCGGGAGAAGCGGGAAGTAGACGTGGAGAGGAGAAAAGGTTTACAGGGGTGGATGGTGGTCAGATAAAACAGCTCCACACTCGCTTCAAGGAAAGGTTAATGTCTCTCTCTTGATTTCTCCATCTCTCCCTCCCTCGCCTTCCCAGCTGAGGTCTGTGTGACTTACAGCAGGTCCAGACTGCATTAGATTAAATCATAAATTACCCACCCACCCCCATATCTGCATCCCCCCCCTTCCTATCTCACTCTTCCCTCTCCCGTCCTCTCCCTATCTCAATCTCACTCTCCCTTTATTCTCCTATATTCCATTCCCCATGTATTTGTCCTGCCTCCCTCACTATTATTTCTCCCCAGCTCTAATCATTATTCTTGCCCCCCCCCTCCTTCTCTCATTCTCCCTGTACTTTACAATATAAATGCTTTTTGTTAAGAAGATTTCTAAAGTGGGTTTGGACAGTAGGCCATGTGGGTGAATGTTTGCTGGTGTGTTGTTGGTCTTATAGTGTTTCTTTGAGTGGACGTGTTGCAGAAGGCTTCATGCTTATATGTTACTGCATGTAAGACACTATTTTCTCAGTTTGCTACCTGGGCTGGAGACTCATCATGTGGGTTATATGAGTGTACAGTATGTGCTACACTGGAAAACTCTCCATCACATCAAATCATTTTTTGCTTTTCATCATTTGTAAGCTGCTCCAAAATCAAAAATTACGCAAAAGTGTAAAGAACACGCTGAACTGTGTGCTTATCTACTCTAATGTAAAATGTTAACATATCCTGCAAACCTGCAACGCAGCATGTTACTCCAAAGCCAAACTACAGTAGTTTCTCGGGTTACAGGTTACTACACAGTTCACACATTGTCTGTGTAGTTCTTTCTCATCTAAAATTGTTTAAAAGGATCAGTTGTTTGAAATATTACTAAGAATTTTGAGTGGTAAATCTGCCCCCGTTATCTTTGTAAACTGTATATTAGTCATAACATTTCAAATAGTTTCCAGCTGAAATCATATTAATTGTCGAATCTTGAAACAAAAAAGAATAAGGAATGTCACTGCGATGGATTAAATGAAAAAAAAAAGAATTAAAGAAATCAGAGATGGGGTTTAATAATGCACTGGCATGTTTTTACTTTTTGTATTAAAAAATAAGACTTTGTCGACATACTCTAATTACAGACATATATAACTTTATAAAAAGGAGATTTTTGCTGTGTATGAATGGATTGGAGACGTGTGTGTATATACAGAATGGGAACACTGAATTATGTAGTGGACAGTGAGACTATATTTCTATGAAGATACATGTAAACATAGATGGGGTTTCTGAAATATCGTAGTTTGTAGAGGACCGTTGTGCAGAGACAAACTCTACACATTGTGTATATTTGTGGCCCTGTGCATCAAACTCTGTTTCAGCAGGGACGGATACTCAGAGACATTGAGAAGTTTATCTTATTTATTTATTCATTTTTATTTGTTTTCTTTTCTCTGTGAAAATAGGTTTCCATTCTCTAGTTTCTTCTTTATTTCTTGAGTATTCTGGTTTTGGTAAATGCAGCCCTGCCCCCTAGTGCACACATTAATGTTACGTCCAAATATGATGACAGACAACTATGCCAACGTCTGCACACGTCGTCTGTTATTGTTTATAGACTCACAGGCACAGAGGCATGTTCCATGCTTAACAGAGCATTGGTGGGCTAAGTAAGAGCCAAAGGGAAAAAAAAAGGAAAAAAAAAAACAACAGTCCTTCCATTCAACCCCCACACACCTTGCTCCACCGCTCTGCTGGAGAAAAAAGGGGAATAAAATAGAGTGACCCTGCCACTAGCAGCTCTTTTTTTCCCCCACTGCTCTCTTCTTTCTCCCCCTTGCCGTGTGAAATCAAATTTCCATGTGGCTCCCGTATCTGTTGCACAGCGAGGTGATTTATCAGGGATGCAAAGAGCATGCAGAAACAATCTTTATTACATCCATTTCCTGCTTGTCAGCCGGGATCATGTTGGCTGTTCATTAAAGGCGCGGCGCAGGTGAGGAGAATGCATCCCGATGCCTTGATAGATTGTCTGCTCCCCTGTGGTGACAGCAGCTGGATGGATTGAACAGTGGGGGGCGAGGAGGGAAGGAAAAAAACGCTGACTCCGTCGCTGCCCCTGTCAGACACACTTTTACATAGCCGGCCAGTGTCATTTCTACCAAACAGCCCCGCACACACATGCACGTGCAGACTTCTGACACTCTTTGGACTTCAGCCAGGAGCCTGACTTAATGCATGGATGCATACACACCGTGGGCACACAAACGCATATTAGATAGATAGAGACTTATGTAAAAATACAGAGACACACACATTGTAAACATGAGGTTTCCTCTTATTACACAGTTACCAACCCTGGCTCTCTCTCTGTTGAAAGCATCAGCCTGATAACCGCCGTGAGGATAAAACACAAAACATCAACTGTGACCAACTTTTCAAAGAAGAGAATATGTAAAAATAAATTTGAACTCTAATAGGCAGAAATTACGCTCATCTACTCCAGTGTTGCTTGGCAGCCACTTTGTTTAGCTACTTGTCAAGGACTTTGTTGCTTGGTGGTAAAAGGTAATCATGATAATCATCTTATTAGCCTATTTTGTGCAAAGAAGCATCTCAACAGCAGCTGGCTGTTAGTTCGGTGGTTTGTGTGCAACATTTTTTCAAATGCCCGGTGATTAGAACAAATATGTCCCATTTTGTTTGAAGGGGAAAACCCAGTGTGCCTCAGATGCTAAGTAACATGACAGAAGTCACTCAGTATGAGCTTCCTCTGGAATCACTAACATATTAGTAGCATAGCATACTATACCATTTGCTTCAGTATAAATCAATCAAAAGCAAAACACCACCTCTTTAGAAATCACTGCAGAATATGGTGTTTTAAACGTCTAACATTTTGAATACTGTAATACTGGAAATGTTCACCAAAGCCCTCGAATGACAGCTTCCCAGGTACAGACCATGTACTGTATCATGACACCTTCGATTATAATATGCAAACCGACAAAACCAATTAAAATGTAGAGTTCAGTTCTAAAAATATATATTCATTATCGTAATTGACTTTTGAGAAATGCAAGGTTTCTGTAGGACTCTGACACACTCAGTACAACTGTGACACACAGCGTGAGTAGACAGTAGAGTAAATGCTTTTCATGCTGTATTGACACACCTCATTAAGTCCATCAGCTGAGGCTGTAGAATATCAAAAATACAGCTCTACCTCTTACAGCAGCTACGTAAGCCTTCAGAATCAGCCATAAAATGTTTTATCACGCATCCTACATCAACAGATAAACACATACAGTACGCCAACATAAATGCAGCTCTCCATCTATATTGGGCCCACATTATTTCTTCACTGGACTGCTTTCAAGCTACAAATATAAAAGCCCACATTCTTCAACTAACTATAATTCCTACATAAAAAAGATTATGGTACAATGTGTACATCTGCTGCAGAGTGCTGTAAAGAGATGACAGGATTGGCTCAAATTGATGTTTACATGCATGTGTCCTACATAATAATGCAATACTGCAAAGAACAGAATTTGCAATATAGTGTGACATAAAACAGTCCTGCATTATAGGAATCTCTACTAACTCAGCTCATTCAGTTATCTTTGACAATGCTCAGCCTTCTTGGCTTCCCCCACTTTTCTTTCTTTCTTTCTTTCTTTCTTTCTCTCTGTCCTACCATCCATCCCTCTACCTCCTTTCTCAGTCTAATTTGTGTCCTGTGTCTCTCTGTGTACCAATGACATGTAATGACAATGGTAAAAGCGCGGATCGATACCGGGGTGCTCTTGGGCCGGCAGGCCAGGAGGGACCGAGGGCAGTGTTGATAGCAGGGTGACAGGGACACTGTGGGGCTGTCATGGGACAAGGTGGGTGGAGGGTGGATGTCATTTCACTGATTAATCTGTATCCTTAAGCCACTCACTGGTCATAACCAGTGGACGACAGCCTAATGACTACTGTTTGTGTAGGTGTACACTATATGTGACAGTTTTTTACTGAAATTATCCTAAAGCATAATTTATCAAATCATCAAACAGTAAATTCTAAATCCGTGCGTTGGACAAAATGCATGTGTACACACACATTCACTCAGAGAACAATGATGATGATCTGTTCCACATTAATCTGCCCCTCTTGGAACGGAGGTTGACAATCAAACGGTTATGTACCTGGTTGACAGCTGTGTGTGTTTACCTGTGATTGTTCTCTTGCACACTTGAGCACCACTAGTGGTGTGTTGGTACACACGGTAAGAAGTGGTTATGAATGTGCACACAGCCTCAAACAGGAGAAGCAATTGATAAATCTGATTTTATGAATAGAAATAGGCATATGCAAAGTTCATGCACAGCCCCTGATTTTAGTGAGCAGTGTTTTTTTAAGGGTCTTGCCGAAGTACAGTGGCAAAATAAATCTAATGCAAATACATCTAATGAAAATTAGATACAAATATCTAAGCAAAGCCGACATACAAATTGAAGGTGGCACAGTGAACGCGATTCCACATTTGCAGAGGAGCAGCCTCAGATGCCAATTACATTACCTCTAAAACAGAGGGATTGGATTGAGGGCTGGAGGAGGAGGGTGGAGGAGGAGGGGGGAGGTGGGGGCGCTTTCACTCAAAGAAAAATAATTTATTTCATTGTGATATCAAAATCAATAGGCATCGATTGAAAGGTGGCTAAAGGTGAGTGTGTACATGATCCTTCAGCTGTGAGAGGCAGACTGTCCGAGGGGGAGGCAGACAGGGAGGAAGAGACGGAGAGAGAGAGAGAAAGAGAGAGAGGGAGGGAAAGGAAAGGAAAAAAAAGAAGGGTGGCCAGACGAAGAAGTCACCTCCTAGTTAACAAAGAGAGAACAGGAAAGAAAGAAAAGGAAAAGACCAAGAAAATGAGAGAAAGAGAAAGAAAGAGACGGAGCGAGAAGGAGAATGAGTGAGGGAGCTCTTGCCCGGTGGAATCAATACAGAGAGGTGGAGCAGAGTACAATAGCCTCAGAGGAGAGGAGATTCAGTGGTGCAAGTCTAATACTCTCTGTCTCATACACACACATACATGCACACATAAATACATTAACACACACACTCACCCCCTCTCTGAATCCTTTTTGCTCTTGCTTTCTCCTGACATTTCCCTCTATATCCTTCCTCTATTTAATTTCTTTCTCTTTCTCTCTCGCTTGCTCATTCTGTATCCACCCTCCACCCCTCGCCACCAATACCAACACACACACACACACACACGGAGTAGCTGTCTGTATGCAGAGCGAAGGAGAGCAAAGGGAAGGCCTTCTGTCTAAAGCAATCCACCATCTTTCATCAAAAACAGACAATGACGAAAGAATCAACACATGCAAACGGATGCAAATGGACACAAGTGGACGAAACACACACACACAAAGATGCTATTTCTTAGAATGATGACACTTTTAAAGGATATTTTCAGTGTCACACACATACTGCCAAGTCAAAGCCACTTAGATGTTAAAAAAAAAAAACCCAAAAAAGCGTCACATGAACACTTTGACACACACATGCACAACATCACACCCCAACACTACTCCAGCTCTATCAGCACTTGAGACTAGTGAGGCTTCAATTAGTTCTTGATGAATGAGCCCATAAGATGCCGCTCTCTCATTTCCCTTGTTGCCAGATATCCCAGCAATCAGAGAGAAATGAATTCTCATTGTGGCGTGACTGAGACGAAGATGACGGTGGTGGTGGTGGCGGCGCAGGGGGGCAACAACATAAATCATTCACCCTCTCCACTGAGGGCCAGAGTTCAGCTTCATCACACCAAACTTGAACAGTCTAAAATCTTTTTGGATAGCGCGCACCTCAGCCGGTTTCAAACCCTTGCATAAAAAGAAAACTGAATTTTCAAATAAATGTATTTAACACAAATTTTCTTGTCTTCTCGTGGTCTTATTGTATTACGTAAAAATAAGGTTAAAATGAAACCAACAGCTAGTGCACACCCAGAAAAAACCCAAAGCATGACTCCTGATATAAACTAATATCTTCCTGTTTAGCAGCCACATTTGTATCAATCTACAGTTTTTATGTACCTGAGTAGCACTTTCAAAGATCCAGCCTGAAAATAAGTGTGTGTGAGCATGTGTTGCAGTGAAGGTTAGACTCACCATCATCAATGATGCTGACCACCACTCCATTACCGGTGATGTTGTTGCTCCAAACCGGCATCACATTCAGGTCAAACTCACTGGAGTTGTAGGCTCCCTGTGCAAACTACACACACACACAGACACACATAACATTATCATGACAACTCGAGAAGGACTACTGCAATGAGTGGCTTCTCGTTAAACATCAACCAAAATGTATCGCTAAATTTCAAGACCTCTTTGGATACCGGAGCATTTTCATTGGAAACTATTTAGTGTCTTTGAATTTGACCGTGTGTCATGTATTTCTTATGTTCCCTTTGTTCCATATCTACCGTTCCTCACCTGCCCTCTAGATGCTCCTGCAGATTTCTGCTCACGATTACCACCCAAGCCAGTCACCTGCCCGGCCGCTCAGGCTTGAATTGCATGCTTGAATCCTGAGTTTGCAGTCCAGACATGAAGTTACATAACATTACTTCACTATGCCACCTCTGCATAAATAGAACCTTAGCTGTGCTGATAGTAAAAGAGAATATTGATAAGATGTGCTGTGAATTCTTCTTCTTTCTGCACTTGAAAATTGGACAATTATGGTAATGTTATGAACATTTCTCTGTCTTTGAAATGATTGAATGTGTTTAGCCTACAATTTAGCCGTGTTAATGATGACAGCACTTGCTGGCACAAGTACGCTTTTGCCAATAAAGGAGACAATGCTGGTAATTCTTTCAAAGCACCTGTTGAACTCCTTTTATCATCATAAATTTACAAATATCTTGTACACTTAGTCATCTACTGTATCTACTACACTCATCCTATCCAGCATGTTCATTGCAGGGAACCTTACATAGTGCCGTAACAATAGTATTCAGAAGGCTATTAATATTAATATGTTTGTATATAGAATAACAAAATTATTCCACACATAACAATTACTTTTTTCATTTTGGTTTCAAAAACAATGCATGATAATGAATATCAGCATCTGATACTGATAACTATTTCCAGTCAGAACCACATTGTGCATTATTGTCCACTCATGTTATTATCTTGAGCTCTACATACTATATGTGTATATACTTTCTGCAGAGTCTTTGCTATGTGTGCATGAATGGACATATTTACTGGAAGATGATGGGTTGTGTGTTAATGTGAGATAATGCATGCACATCCTTGTGTCTGAGTACACGCACAGTGTGTTGAGCGAGCACGTAAGGAGCCCAGAGAGTTCATGAGCACGTCATAGAGACAGATCTTTCATCCTTGCAGCTGAAACCACAAATCCACTCACATACAAACACACACACACACACACACACACAGAAACAACCCCAGCATGGTGAGCCAGAAGAGCCATCGCTGCAACTCCCATGAGCCTCAGTGGCCCCACAAACTGCATAAATTCACTAGAAAACACAAACATCTTTATACAAATCTAATAACACACAAGCACTTTAAATATACAACTTGAAATGGTACATTTGCACAAACGTGCTCACAGGCACTCAAACTATAAACTAAAAACAATGATGACAGACACCAAAAAAGGTAATGAACAAGCTGTCTAACCAAAAATGTCAGCTGCTGCTCCAAACTCTCACACACACACTCACACAGACACACACACACACACACACACAACCAATTTGATATTCAAAGTGAGTGCTTCAAGAGGCTTCAACTCTGTTGTTGTTATCATGATGAAGAGAAGGGGTGAAAAAGAGAGGAATAGAGAGCACAATGAGAAAGAATATGGCTCAGTAGGGAGTAGGGTGAGTATGTAAGTGTGTGTGTGTGTGTGTGTGCATGTGTGTGTGCTTTGGCACCTATTTAACAGTGGACCTGAGTCTTTACACGTTCACCCAGAATGGACCAGCAAGCCAACAGGAGACATTTTGGGGGTCCACCGTTGGTCATGTTTTAAATCATGACTAAACCTGCAGGTGTCCGAGAGTTACAGTTCATACTCAGTACTGCCCCTACAGGCCTGGGGAGAGCGCGCACACACACACACACACACCTTTGTGAACTTGGATAAGTCCACAGAGGGGAATCTTGAACGCTGACTCACTTCACACACATAACCACATACACACAAACACACACGGAGTTATGAAGTAATAGCCAGCACACAAGATTCACACTCTCACACACACACACATAAAGAAAGGAAGAATAGTGCACAGAATCTTAATCATTTTCTAAAGCACTGGAACACAATCCTGTCTCGCTAGCACACGCGCACACGCACGCACACGCGCACGCACGCACGCACGCACGCACGCACGCACGCACGCACGCACGCACGCACACACACACACACACGCGCACACACACGCACACACACACACACACACACACACACACACACACACACACACACACACACACACACACACACACACACACACACACACACACACACACACACACACACACACACGTCCAGGATGCTGTATGGATTTTAGCAGATTTGAACAAGCACCTCTGGAGGAGGTGGACTCAGCCTAAGCAAAGATACAATGGAGTCCACTTGCCTTGTGTGTGTCTGTGTGTGTACACTGCTCACCTATGATCTACACACCAGCTTTTAGCAAACATACACAGTAGGCTAGCACACACATGCACACGCACACACACACACACACACAAACATACACATGTCTGGTCCTGGCAGGCTACCAACCCTGAGCAGATTACTGACCCTCAATCAATATCCACATCCACCAGAGGCTGATTAAACATAACAGAATGATAGCAGAGAGATAGATGGAGAGAGAGAGGGAGAGAGAGAGAGAGAGAGGAAGAAAGAGACCTTAAAGGCTTTACATTTTTGATTACTGAGTTAATGATGATTATGTTCTATTGTTCAGTTTATGTAATGAAGCTATACAGTTGGGGTGAGCTGTATCATATAAGCTGATGGTATGTTAATGTTCTGTGTTTCATAAACAGTCTTGTCAAAAAACTTTTAAAATTGAGAGCAGTGATTATTTGCGACAAATTACATTCACATAGAAAGCTGTGTCAGGTTTTTCTTTCACATCCGCATCACCACCCAAACCTTACGCACACGCACACACACACACTTCTCCTCCCTTCCTCCATCTCCGTTTCTCTACCACCCTCCGCCCCCATCCTGACTCTCACCCCTCCATCTTGCCCCAAGAGCTGAGGTGTCAATCAATCTGTTGCCGGCTGCGGTGGTGAATCTCTGACCCCGCCTCTCCTCCTCCTGGCTCTGTCAGTTTACACCCTCGCATGTCAATCAAGAACATCCGCTGTTTCAATTGGCTGAGCCCCACCACCCTGCTATGTGAATGTGTATGTCAAGATACTTGGAAATAAATAAAGGCTAAAATTATGCTACTGAAAGTAATCAATGTACGAATTATTGAAGCCTGTAACGCTTTTGTGTGAACCAGACATAGTGGCCAAATTATGTAACGAATCATGTCAATCCAAACTAAAATAAATCAAATTATTTGAACAGTTGTTTGTTCACATGCCTCAAATAAGCAATCAGCAAGACTGGCTGCAATGTCAGACACCTCTTGTGAAAATGGACAGGGGTTGATCATCAAGTGTTCTTATTAGTGGGGCTGGGTGTCAAACTTTCACGGTACTGATGAACCAAAATACGTGAAGCACCAAAAGCTGGAATGAATACATGCACAACAAAATACTCTTCTTTACTCATTCTTCAATTAGATTAGATAGAATTCTGACCGTACTGAGCTGGACTTTTTACACATGAAAAATAAGCTTGCCAGTGTGCTCCGATGGACAAACAATGTAATGTTGACACGGTTTCTAAATTATCTTACAGTGGCATTTTATGCACTGTTGGCCAACATGCACTGATGACTTAATGTCAGCCAATGTATCAGCCTGGGGATTTACTGGTCTAGCTCCATTTCTTACACGAAAACGGTTTTGTTACAAAAAAAAGAAGACGACGCATGTTTACATTTCAAAAAGCTAGGTATCAAGAGAAGGATTGTTTTGGTGTTGGTGTCGTAATTCAGTTCACTGTTGTGCTTTTGAGTCAACATTTGAACTGAATTTTGTTTTAGCTGTTTTATCAAAGCAATCTTCGGGATGAGCCTACAGTTTACCTCCACAAAATGAGTAATTATCTCTTATTCAAAGACCGTTCTGAGAAAGATATCACTCAGAAAATTGGCAGAGATTGCACAGAAGAATGACGGAGGGGGTGGTTATTTATTTCAAAATGAACCAGTTCATTTTGATCAAGGTGCTGATTTGAGTCATTTTTATTCTGGATTGTTCTTATTCCGATTTTTAGGCGCAAGAAGGCTGTAAATGCAGCTACTGAACAGTCTGGACTGAAGTTGATATTTTGCGCTAGTACTGTACAGTAACAAGTATCACATTTTAATATCCAAACACAATGTTTTTGTGCAGCTGTGGTTCCTCACAAACATGCTGGTCAAACCACGTGAGCATGATTCTGCTGAAGGGATGAGCTTGTCTTATTGCAGCACAGTCTGTGTGTTGTTCTGAGCGTCATCAATCCCCGACATCTGTCTCAGTTCAACATGGACAACCTCTTCCTCCTCTCCCCCTCTCTCCCCCCCTCTCTCTCCCTCTCTCTCTCTCTGTGTCTCCCTCTCTCTCTCTCTGTGTCTCTCTTTCCTTCTCCATAATCTGCCAACGTGTCTCGCTCCAGTCACACATGAAAGCCTGCCTGACTTATGCCTGTCAGAGGAACATCCTTCACCATGAGGACAAGAGCTGAGAGCAGAGAGAGAGGAAGCTTCCAGATATGGCTAATGAACACACATAAACACAAACACACACACACACACACACAATTACACCCACCAGCTCCCACTGCATGGGCCACAACGGGTCATTGAAGGTGAAGGACTGGTCACTCGTATTCTCCTCAGGCTGCTTGTCAGTTGCAGGCTCTCTCCTCTGGGAACCTGCAAGCACACAGACCCATAATGTGTGTATGTGTGTGTACATGTGTGATTTCTTTTTTTCTTTTTTCTTGTTTTGAACTCTGACTTCAGGAAGTCCCTGGTCTCCAACCAATGGCGAAAGGCCTCCCAGATTCCCCTTCTCTCTGGTGAGGTAGAATACTGCTGGAGGATTACCATATCATTAGCATATGATTAGCATCTCATTACTGCGGCACAGCTTGGCTCGCTATCTGTCGATGTGCTATCAGCTCATCAAGGCCTCCACCTTTCTCTCCAGCTACATGGTACACTCGCCACTCTCTTCACATATTCACTCACTGCCATTCACTCCTCTTTTTACATTTGATTAATATGAATGAGTTTCTTGTAATGTCTGTTGTGTCATGTTGTAATATACTGTATGTGTTGCAAAATTAATTAACATCACACTAGTTGTTAATAGGAGAAGCCCCTTTTCTGAACCGACTGATAAAGCATTAGTATTAATTAGGGGTGTAATGGTACATGTATTGGTCCCGAACCACTCGATTCAGTATGCAACATTCTGTGGCTCAGTATTTCCTCTTAATAAGTAATTACTGAGACATCAGACTTCTACACTTCAATTAGGCTTAGGTCTTAGCATGTGTGCAGATAAACTCTACAATTAGCCTTCAGATGTAGAACTTCTGCACAAAGTGCCGTGAGTATGGCTGACAGCAATGAGTAGCCTTCGCTGGAGGAGTCTCTGATGTCATTTACACAGAGTGTGAGGGGTGTTATGGTTTCCTGTAAGGTAAAGCGACACTGGACAAATAACAGTGGAGTAGAAAAAAAACATGTGTCCGCATTGCTTATTGCATGACCAAACCATTTGGAATTGATCCTAAACAGACCTACCCAAACCTGACCCAATCCGAACTACAGTAACCAAGGATAATTAGATCCAATCCAAAATGAACAGACTCTGACAGAGAGAGAACATGAACACCAGCAGCACGATGCAATTTAGTTAATAGGTGGCTTTGGTTGAAAAAAAGCAGCAAAATGACAAAAAAGTGGCAAAACCCACTTCCAAAATCATTTGTAGAAAGCCTTCAAATCCGACCCTAAAGACTGGGATCCAGTCCATTCCAGTGATATTTTAAATCAACTGAACACAAAGCCAATCAAATGCTGATCCTTTCCGTTCACCTAAACCTGCACAGGTTGCAGCGCTGCTCTCCTTTATGACGGCCTACAGTGCCAGCACAATAAGCACAATAAATGTGTGAGAATGTGAAAAAATGATCTGGGCGTACTGGTGCAAGCAACTTAACTCTGGCTCCAACACTCTTCCTCATATGCAAAGAGCAGTGTAAAAAACATTCAGCTAGCAGCTTCATATTTGTTGTACTTAGGACACTTTTTTAGCCAATATTGATCATCATTTCACTGGTTAAAATAATAAATGGCAGATGGTATTAGCTGTCACTAATTAACGTTAATTAAAATAAAATATACAGTTTCATTTGTATCATATCTATAATCTATATAACTTTATGAACTTCACAGTTTTGAGTCAGAGGCTTCAGTATTTGGACCATGAAAAATGAGATAAGACGACACGTCAGATACATATTTAATCAACATTTAGGTAAACATAAGTATCGACTGAACTCGCTATCAGCAGATATCCAATATTAAAGGACCTGAATCAGGGCTGGGGCTAATAAAACTTGATCGCGACATCCATTCACTCATTTATAGGAATATTTTCACCTCCTGTGCCAACAGTAACATAAGTCTGCTGCTAACTCAGCAACAGACAGGCAGAGGATAATACTTTTCTAACCAAATTAATACCAGTGAATCACCCACATTCTGAAAAATGATTTTCTTTTAATAGCGTAATTATTCTTATAGGCTTTGATTTCCTAAAATATTTTCTCCCGTGGTGATTATGATGCATCACATGCTCAGATCTGCTGCTGAGCACGCTCAGGTATCAGTGTGAATACATCTAAGAAAGTATCCAACCCAATTAGCCTGAATACAGTCTGGACAAGGCCACTGATTAAAACAAACAATAGACTAATAGACAATAGACAGATAACGGTCTCAGTCTGCGCACTAAACATGGTGCTAAAGCCAGGAGATGATAATCTTAGTTTGGCATAGGCATGAAGCAGCTAGCTAAAAAACACCAGCACCTCTAGAACTCACTAATTAACAGGTTACATGCAGATTAAACAAAGATACAATGTGTTAATTGGTGTTAATTAATACAATGGAGAATTACTGGCATAGTGACATTTATTTTATTTATTATTATCTATGTGTATATTTTGTACTTATTAACTATATGAGTGCCTTACGGTCTTTTACAGTAAGCACTACGACACATAAGCCACAATTCTGCGTTTATCTTTATTTCTATTTTATTTTATTTCCCTCTGCCCTACAGAGAATATACTAAACCGTAAAGTTTGTGTACCATTACACCCATAGTGTCCTGGGCGTTAATAGAGTCTTTAGAGTGCCATAATGAGGCTTTTGCAGCCTGCCAAGAAATTGTTTTTGGCATGAAAATGGTCATATTTGAGATATTTAATTCTGGCACACAACACTGAACATTGGCAGCTTCAAATTAAAAGCACTAGTAAGACGCATTAGACTTCAAAAGTTGATATTGGTCAAAATGTGCACTCTTTTTCTATCTCTCTCTCTCTCTGTATGTGAATAAACACACAACTGCACTGCTCATCCTGTCCGCCATATCGTTGCTTTTTCATCTCCCTATTTCGCTCCCATATCATCTACCGGAGCCGAGGCTGAGCGACACGGTGCAGATGGCAACACACAATGAGAGAGACGGCAGGAGCTCACCGCAGCAGGACGTGAGCCAGCGCATTCTTGCACAAACACACCCACCACTTCCAAATACACACGTATGATAAGACGTAATACACACGTATGATACGTATGACTGGACCAGCAGACCAATCCCTGCAGTTATTCTGCTGGTTTCATCAGAGAAATTCACTGGCATGAAGGTCAAAATTATGCTTCAAAGGCATTTAGAGAAACATACATGATAAACACATACATGTACTCAAGAAAGCCTTTAAGCAAGAATTCTATGCATATAAAACCATATATTTAAATACATCTCAGTCATTTCTGTAACCCTTGATAGTAAATGCTTTCTCGCTCACTTATAAAACCAAAGTTGATATGAAAGCTACCTCTGATTTGGAGGATTAACATTCAGCTGCTGAAAAAAGGATTATGTGAAGTTAGTGTACATCGGAAAATGTTTTAACATTAATTCAGGCCAGTCAAGTGTTCATATATAGGTAAGATATGGTCATTTAGTTGGATAGTTGGGAATTTGTAATTAGTTAGTATATTGTCCTTTCTGTGCCTGGGCTCATTGTCAGACAGCGTCAACAAAACATTACAAAATGGAGGCAGTCATAAGTGAGAGAAGTATCCTCTTTACACAACGATACGGCCGAGACTTGTACCACATAGCTGAGTGCAACAAAATGCATCCGCGCACACACAAACACAAGAAATCAATAATACAATCGACTGATGAGAGAGTAAAATAAGTGTTGACAAGAATTAACTCCAGTACAAGGTAAGGCAGCCATGAATAATTCCGTTAATTATAACTGTTCCTTTGCCAAGCTGACCAAGAGTACAACATTGACATGATAATATTATAATTACGCCTACTTGCTATTTCCTGGTAAATACAAAACCTGTGGGTTCATGATAATTCATTCGCTAGATCTTCATTTTTGTCTCTCTCTTTCTCTGTGTTCATGTGCATCATCATTCTGAATGCATCTGAAGATTTTCCCCTGACGGTCGCTTCGTCCCAAATCTCATACTATTCGTTATACTATCATTCAACATACTTGTGTGAATATAATATGTGTATTTTTCTGTTGTTTTTTTGGAATATTCTTATGCAGTGGTCTTTTGATATTTTATTTATAATATTTATGTACCTTATGTGCATTTTTATTGCTGAATAGTGTGCTATTTCTGAAACAGAATTTCTCTCTCTGTGCTGATGATGGAAGTTACTAACAGCTGAGCCATCTCGCTTCCTTTTCCTTTCTGGTGAGTGTGCACATGCGCAGTACTGATCAGGCAGGATGTACGAATCGAGCATTGACGAGTCTATTCATGTGCGACACCCAGCAATGATGTCACCGTGCACTGACACAGCCTGGTGTACCCTCCTACATCACTGTAGTGAAGTGAAAAGCTAAAGGCCCTGAAACCGTGATGGAGCAGAACAGTTTTTTTCCATTTGAGAATTTCATGTGAGAAATAGCTTGTTCCTCTGCGCTCTTCTCACTACGCTGAAATGAGAGCAGCTCAGTTGAAAAACCACAATGTCAGTACTTCCATGCACAGCAATATTTGAATTTGCTGATGTTGGTGTCAACTGCACAGTTTGTAGAAATAAAACTGAATAGCTGACACATCTGTTTTACAGCTGTAACCTAACCACAATATTTGGTCAGACATCAGCTGTCATTTTCCACAGAGAAATGTTCTGTTAAAATAATGTATTTTAAATGGAAAGACCCCAAAAAACTAGTTCTTGTTCTTCAAAGACATGTATATTTTCTCTTTCTTTACGATTTTATTGTCTAAAGTTACATATAAACAAGAAGAATGTTTACACAACCAAATGTTATGTTTTTGAAATCCACGTTTATCCGTCTTTCTATTATTTTATTGTATTTACTTGTTTACTTCATTTTATATTTTGTCCCCGTCCTTTCCCATTTAGATTTATTTTAATACAATTTGATTGTATTGACTCCATTTACACTGTTAAATACTTTGTTTATGCAACAATGGAAATTGGTTTTCGATTAATGACACTCTTGGGGAAAAAAAATATTTCAAAATAATTGTGGAGTTGTTTGATTATGTTGCCAGGCCACTCTGAGGCTAACTGGACTAAACCACACTTTCCTGATGATGATGTCCTGCTAGCCAGTTTATTTGTTACACTAAAAAACATTTAAAAGTGTAAGAGTATACATGCCTATTTCCACTGACCTTTAACTGTGATTGTTTTTTTGTTTTTTTTAATTGGTAATAAATAATTCATGTTAGAGATAAATAATCTGGGCTTTAAACCACTGTAGGTCAGGCAACACAAAGTGAAGTTGCTTTATAGTAAAATCTTTGCACTGTATAGAAGTATATTACTCAAAGCTTACTGTGAGTGGTACTGTGGTCCTGTCCCATCACAGGAACCCGTTTGTCTCTATAATGACTGTGCTGCCTCTGCACCCGGTGAACCTGGAAATCACAACACACAGTAATGCATCACTTTAAGGACAATATGAAAATGAAACAATGGTGACAATCAATCAATCACTAAGATTTCTTACTTTTAGTTTGTTGTAAAAACAAAATCTGATTTGCATTCACTTCACTTTCATAAGTCCACACCTTGGCTCACCCAGTGGACATGAACTACAGCTCTAATAATCATCAGCTTTCTCTGAAGTCTTATTTTTGCTTTGTTCAGCTTTTTGTGCAGGATTGTGGATTTATGAGGATAAAAGCAAAAACAGTGAGAAGCACGGCGCAAATGAAATATTTTGTTCTGTTCTGTTTCATTCCACTTTGAAAGAGAGGGAAAATCCATAGCACGGGGAGAGTTGGGTATCTTCATGGAGGAGAGTAAAAGGTTTCCTCTTCATTAGTTCAAAGAGTACTCGCTGGCACTCTCCTTTGCGGTCCCATTGTCCTGGGTTAAAAGCAAACGAAAACACCCCCGCCTCACCTACACCTCTGTCCTCCACAGCACACACACACACACACACGCACGCACACACGTTTTCTTTCATAGGCCGCTTCTTGCAGCTTTGATCTGATAAGAGGCTGATCCTTGTGAAGGTGGGTGCACTAAATCAAACAGCAGATCACACACACACACACACACAAACACACACACACACACATATCAGTGTCAGACCACTATTGTCCTCGTACACTTAAATCAGAGTGGAAGAGGTTGAAAATAAATACTATTGAGAGGCGGTTGCAGTCTTTTATGTCCTAAAAGCCTGCTTGCTTTATTCCCCCTTCATGTTCTTCAATTAGACTCAATTAACAAGAGCTGGTCTAAACTACCCATGGAGGATGGATGTGGGGTAAAGGGGGGGCTGTTAGAGCTGAGAACGCTCCATGTGTGATATTAAACGACTGAACATACATGCAACGCTATACTAGACATATCGTGGCAATTGTAGACGAATGGGGATATATTATGCACTTTTTAATGACTTTTCAGCATAAATGTGTCCCCACTGTGTCTAGAGCCGTCAAACTATGAGAAAAGGCCATCATCTCTCTTTTTCTCCTGCTCCATCTTTTGCCAGATGTGTTTGAAAACGCTCAGTTTAGATTTGGTCCCACTTGTGACATCACATGCAGGGATCTTTTGAACATGTGATCTCCTGCAGTACTTCAGCAGGCTGACAGTCCCACCCACTGGAGACCTGAATCCACCTTGCTGCCTGCAATTGCCGTTATCTCACTAACGCTACCACCAGTAATGAGATGTTGAAAGTACAAGCAGAGCACGCGTTGAGTTGTTGTTGGCTGCAAAAACCCACATAAGCCTTCATGTCCTCCTCCGGTCTGAAGGAGTGAAGATCCAGCCCGTTCACTTTACTTTTAATGGACTTGTGATGGAAATGTCCCCACAACGACTGCACGACACAACTGTTTTATGTTGTTTTGTTGTTTGCATGTTGCTCAGCTAATGTTGCTCCCATTCAGAGACGGCAGCGCCTATGCGGGGGCATAGGTTGTATAAAAGAAGTGGATGTAGCCACAGTGGCATCACCCATTGGTTTGTGCCCTGAGGTTTTTTCACCCAAGTTCATGCGGTATTGAATCAGACTTGAAACCAGCAACAGAGACCATAAACCCATTAGAAGTAAAGTACTTTTTCATAAACTGCCATACAATCTGCCTTCTTTTTGGAGCCAGTGGAGTTGCCCCCTGCTGGCCATTAGGAAAACTGCAGGTTTAAGGCACTTCCACATTGGCTTCACTTTTCAGACCCAGAAGCTACGCCCACTTTTTTTTATACAGTCTATGTACAAGAGTTTGGGGTGGTGTTTTTTGAACATTGCGGCATGTCAACATATTAATGCAAATTAATTAAACCTGAAAATGACCATAATATGTCTCCTTTAAAATACACCTTCACAGGATTGTTGCATTGTATAGCACCACAACATGCACAGAATACAGCAAAAACTGCAATAACAAAACTGGTGTTATTCTGCGAAAGAGACTAGGAGATTAGAAACAACACAAAGAGTACTTTAGATCTATTTTAGAAGTTATAGTTCCCTTTTCATGAACAATTGCATATCTGCACACAGTACATTTATGCAAATGTCATAATTCTGACAAAAATACTTGGATATGAGCGGTCTCTCAGTGTTTGCAAGATCTAAGCAGCGCAGTAAGACCTTATCACTGGCACACAATCCACAGTTTCAATGCACATAAGCTCTCTATTACCTTATATTCATCACCACTGGAAGGCCTTTATCATGTACCAACTAAGAGGAGTGAAGTCTCAGACAGGTTAGTAACCTCCCTAACCCATTGTGCAGTAAAAATTGGTCCAAATCAAGAGTTTCCTGGTTTAATCGTATTAAACCAGAAACAGTAACTGAAAGAATGAAGCCACTGTGAGTTTACTGCAGTTTGGGTGAGCTCAAACCTCATGTGTCATTAAAGTAAATGATTTTAATGCATCATTGCTGTTATTGCCTATATCATGCATCATATCACAGTTGCCCTTGATGCTGATATACCAACTATGTAAAAAATCTGCATATGATTTCCAACCTGATTTGCAAAGCTAACGCATTTTATTGTATCGTTCCTGCCATTTCAGAAAGGACTCACGCCATACACTGGACCACAGTTACTCTCCATGCAGGTGTCCAAACTGAATGGAAATTCAGTACATTACGAGGTGCATGTCTGAAAATGATTTAATAATGTCATTGATAATATTATCTCATCCCAACGCTAGTACACTGTAAACCTTCACTCTGTCTTCAGGTTTATGGTCTGTTGTACTATGTTTACGCTGTCATTTTCTAAATAAAAATGAATTCTTGCAGCTAGTCAGCTTATCCTATTATCATTTCAAAATGTATGCCAATACTGGCTAGAAACTATTGGGGAAGACACGTCTATAAACGACACACATACTGTAATCAAAATGGCACATGAGCCTTCTGTACATTTCTAATTATATTACATACAAAAACATGTACATACACACAGATAACAAGGATGTAACTCTGTGTGTGTGTGTGTGTGTGTGTGTACCCCAAGTACCTTGTAAAGCCCCTCGAGCCCCTCCTCTGGAGGAGCAGCTAGGACACGGTGATCAATACACATGATAGGGAGCTAATCGCTCTCTGTCAAACCAGGCCCTGCCAGCTACTAATGGCACACACTCACTAGGGAGTGTCTATCCATGCGTGTGTGTGTGTGTGTGTGTGTGTGTGTGTAGGCGTGGGCCTTAATGGCAGATTGAGACTCTTTAGGGAGTGTTGCTCAAGGTTAGACTCAGGGGAAGAGGGGCAATTGACCACACTGTCTGTGACACTGACCCCTCCACTGTCAGCACATTCATCATCCAGCTGTGACATATAGGCAGCAGACACACACCAACACACACATGCGCACACACGCACGCACACACACACACACACAAAACCACACAAGTACAGGTAGGTACACACCATGTAAAAGGAAAGTCACATGTAAATGGCCTGAAATGACATCACAAATCAGACAAACCCGTTTTTTGAACAGAGCTTCTTCGATGGCTGCCCAACACATGTAGCAATACAAAGGACGCTCGTGCTACTTTAGCATCATGTACAAAATAAGATTTCTTCCTTCAAATTAAAAGCCTAGTTAGACACTAAGAGAGAGACTAATGGAGTGAACAAGGTTTGAGAAATGTTTAAAAGGACAAAAGGCAGGACTATAAAAAAAAAAAAAAAAAAGGTCCATTTGGAAAAATTGCACTTGCATGATTGAACAGCTGACAGAGGCACAATGTCAGCGTGTGGAGGAGGAGAAGAAAGACACCAAGATGTAAGGAGGAGAAGTGTGTTTTTGTTTGTGTGTGTGTGTGTGTGTGTGTGTATTTGCAGATACCCCATGAAGAATATACTGTATGTGTGTGCACGTATATAGCTCTATAGAATAGAAATGAATGATTGCGGAAGGTGGTGATGAAACAGAAAGAAAGTGTGCTTATTTGTGTGTGTGCGTGTGTGTGTGTGTGTGTGTTTGTGGGTCTGTGTGCACAGAAAACTCCCATGTCTCTATATGAATGAGTGGATGCCGTGGATGGCAGGCAGCTGCAGCAGTGTGATACGAGCCGAGCTGCACAGATATCAGCGCTGACATTTTGGGCTTCACTACCCACCCACGGCCCCCTGGGAAAGCGGTGGCGATGGCAGCGGCAGTGGCCACATGTCTCCCCCTCATCCCCCCCCCCACACCCTTCCCCCTCAGTCCGCCTGTCAATCACAACGCTATGCTTCCCGAGGCTCTTTTTGGCCCTGCCTGGCCTCGGCCCTGGCTGGACCCATTATTCCACGCAGCAGTGAATGCACCACATGACCCACCTCTACTAGTACCCAGACCCTGATGCAGTGCTGATCGCTATCTGGACCTCACAGCCCCCCCCCCCAAACCCATCCCACCCACCTACCCTCTGACCACAGAGAGAAAAAAGAGGAGAGGGATTGTGTGTGTATGTTACCACGGTCTAGAAGATGAACAGTGAAATCAACGCTGAGACACATAAAAGAAAAAAAAAAATGTGTGAGCTCTACAGTAGCAGGCAGCAAGAGAAGGGAAGGGGGGAGAAAATGCATAAATTGAAAGAGAGGAGAAAGATAAGAGGGAGATACACTCTGGCCCCTCCTCTAGCCTTCTTTTAGGGCACTTCTTGGCCTCCTCTCCCTCCTTCGCCTCACCCTCCCTCCATCCCCCTCCCCACCCACCCCTGGGCCCTCTGGTGTGTTGCTCACTCCATTGTGTCAGCCTTCAGAAGTGCTCAGTTTGAGTGGCAGGCCGTCACAGATCAGTTCCCTGCTAAAGCGGCCCGGCAGGCCGGGGTGACGGGCCAGGAAGGGATCTAAGTGGGGTTTATCAGCGCTTCTTAACGCCTCTCCGGCTCCCTGACACAAAAGAGAGGGGGTATTAAACATCTAAAGCAAACCAAAAAGCGTGAAAGCTCCTTATAGGGCCGCAGGATTGCGGATGTGACTGGAGTCTTTAAAAAAAATAGCAAAAAAAAAGAAAGAAAGAAAGAAAAATGACAGAAAAAGCACACAAATGCTTCAGTAGTGAGGAAGCATTGAAGGAAAATTCTAATATATTTTCTATCGTGTGTGGACAGAGGAGTGGCTGGGAGAGAGAGAACTAGTGAGCGAGAGAGAGAGAGAGAGAGAGAGATAACATTGGTAGATTGAACTAAGCAAGTGAAAACTACCTTAATAATGCCTTTTAGCTCACCACCTCTTTCGTTTGTGAGGCGGAATGTAACGGCCTTGTACATGAAACTTGAGGATATTACATTTAAAAATTGAACATTCAAACTACCCATGTATAAACAATATCTAGGATATTAAAATTTTGACATTCAAATTTTCTCTCTAACAAAGCATTTTCAAGACCTACAATCAAACAGTGAACAAAGAACAGATGTTCAAATAACAAGTTCTGATCAACAATGTGGATCATTGATAAAACTAACTGCACAGAATTGATGCTGGGCTTGGTAGAAATCTGGAAAAGGCAAATAAGCCAGAATTTGAAAAAAAAAAAAAAAAAAAACAGCTCTCTTGCTGCAGCTCTGCCTTCTCTGTCCTAAGCCTCTCCCACCAGATGAGCTTCACACACGCAGGAGAATGTTTCTATCATCCCGACTGTGATTGTGATCCTAATGCCGTTACGCCTATAAAGCGGCAGTCCTGTGGGAATTGCCGAACTGTTTTCTTTGCAAACGTGTGGACCTGTAAAGCCCTTTGAGATACTTTGATTTAAGGCTCTAATGGTGGTTAGCTACATAAACATGGCCTGGAATTAGCCACAGCTGCAAGGCTTTGGCTACAGTTAGCAGAGAGCTAACCTATAAGCATCAATAAAGGCACTTATTGCTTGTTTTCATGGTAAATCTACGTAGCCAACTACTGCAGCACATTTACATATTACAGAATGATGAAGTTTGCAGCCTCGATCATCGCAATCATCACTGTGATCCTGATGATGTAACAGAAAGCCTTTGGCTAACGTTACACTAAAAACTATTAGCAACATTCATGACAGCCACCCAGGAAAAGCACAGGTGCTGCTAATAACATTAACAATGGTTTATTGATAGTACACAGTAGAGACGGACAGGAAAGACAGAGGAGAGAGGGCATTGCCCGGGATCAAGAGTGGGAGTGGGTACTATCAGCACCTGCCTTGTAAGAGGATGTGAGTGATGCACACTACAGTCTTACGTCTACAAGTACGTCAACCCTAGTTTGCTCGGGCCAGAGAAACACACTCTCGACGGACATCCTCACTTCAAACTTGTAACGTGGCTTATCCTGATTGGTTGGATGCAAGTTTTCACCACACACACAAGAAGCAAGTGTCTAAGACTGCGTCCGTTGTTCATTCATTCACTATTCCCCATGTAACAGACACTCAAAGCTTGCTCTACAGTGAGCAGTGAAGTGGGATTTTGGACACTTATGAACTTATGCTGAATGTCAGATTTGCCACCGATAAGCCTGCATTACACTGGTTGGAAAGACGAGGTAATTACTCAAAAGGGGTGGAGCTGCGCCTTCTACTGTAAGAAGGTATCAAAGTCATATCATAACAAATTCACAGCAGTTCTGCTACATTACACGTCTTTGATTTCTCTGACTGCTGAGAGCTGTCTCGCTGCTACAGTGGCGGTAACAATAAGGGGCTGCGTCCACACATCTGCAGCTTAGACTAACTAGACAGACGTTAAGACAAAGAAAAAAAAGTCAAAGGACAGGGGCGTACTCTGCACATCGCTTTTTTGTGTGTGTGTGTAGCACACCAGCAGGGACCAGTGTGTGTATGTCAGAAGCTGGCAGGGGGTTAGTATCTGAGACATTTTGTAAAAGGTCACCGCAGAGTTCAGTCAGAGACATGTCTGTGTGTTTGAGAATGAAACCGCGAGAGGTAGGATAGTTAAGAGAGTTAGGAGGAGGGTCAATGAGGGAAGGTGGAGCCTGAAGTAAACAAGGCACAGAGAGTGACGACAGAGAGAGAAACACTTAGTTGTTACTATGTCCTGTCACACTGCCGCCATATGTGTGCATGCATCAGCTGCCTTTGTTGATATATTCCTGTGTGCATGCTGTCTTGTGATAATGCTCAAGTGCATGTCTTGCTTTGAGTCAGAGTGTATGCGGGCTCTTGTTAGCTGTGTAAAATGTGCGTGTGTATTGTCGCCTTGACTGCGTGTTATCTGTTAGCCCTCACATGTTTGCGTGGAGCTGTTTTTCCACAGCCTTGCTAATTATGTCATTAGCAGTGCGATTAATGCAACAGCTGATCGTTGCCTTGCTGGCAGTAGGCTGTTATAGTACAACTCTGCACATCTGAGCCTCAGAGCCCCATTCCTATGGACTGCTTTAACTCAGGCAGCGTTTGATATGAGCTACAGCAGCTGTTGCAGGTTGATGAGCACTGATTCATGAAGTGTGTTTATTATTATTCCTCTGTTATGGAACACAATCATATTCTTGAGTTTAACTGATGTCTTAAAAGTATGTTCTTTTTGAAGAATTGAACAGTAGATTCTATCGACTGTGATCTACAGTTATTTTTGACATTTTATAATGTGACAGTCAAATGTAAAATATTATGTTTCAGTTTCACTTCTTTTAGATCATTTTGTCACAGTATACATCTATCAATATAAAGGAATACACATGAAATGTGAAAAAACTTAACTGTGCTTTACTGTGTTACTGTATTATTGGAAAAGTGAATTAGCTGTACATGGTACTTGCTGGTACTCAAAAGAATTTCAAGAAAGATAGAAGAATTTACAAGAAAAGAAAGTGTTTGACCTTCTTTCCTGAATATGTAGCTTGGACATCAGTCCTGTTGTGATTTAAAAAGTGATTTTGCAGGCAGATTCGCTTGTGATGACATCAGGTAAAAACGTGACATCACAGCCAGAAGAGGTTTCTGACCTTCAGAGGATGAAAGTTGGACGTCTCTCCTGATCTTCCTAAGATTGGATCTTAACATAATTTTGCCAGTTGAGCACCGCATTTAAACAAATGCTTTCATTTTAAATTCAAAACTTCACGGAGAACTGTGGCAACGAACAACACCCAGTTTAGTTCGACTAGATCTAGCACATGAACGCACCATCTCAAAATGCTTTTGTTACACAATGACGCACAGGTAGCAGCCTTCAGTCTGAACGAATGAAATTCCTTCAAAGAGTAGCACGCTTAACACCTTATGTGTGATCCAGGGATTGGTACTTTACCATATCACTCTGACAAGTAATATTGTACTTTTTTTTTACAGTGTTAGACGCTTGAAGAAACGATACATTTATATTCATTCTGTCTCAGCCTTGCAGCTCACTAAACCTTGCATGGTGCAGTAAGAAATGCTCTGTAATGTAACTCATCTGCCATGCAGTGTAAAGTACAGTGTGTGATGCAGAGTGATGAGCAGTACAGAGGTTTGTATAGACAGACGCCTGGTCAGAGGTGGGCGGATTGAGTATAGCTCAGGCTTTGGCAGCAGGCCAGCTGCTGTAGCTAACACACTGTAATTGTGTTTGGCAACGCATAGCCCACCATAAATATATCTTCCATATAGTTATTACAATACTGACTGTTTTCAGCCAAAATAAATGCTATTAACAGACTATATTAGTCTGATTGGTCAAAGCACCAAGGCATTATCTTCCCAATAAAAAGGCTTTCCTAGTGGGTTCAAGTGTTTTTTCTTGTCTCAGTGCTAAAACTGATTAGTTCCCATAAAACAACACAGCCAACAAACAGACTTCAGCACAAGGCACATATGGATGCAACAGCGCCTGGTAAGGAGATGTCTACAAAATGCAATTGCTCATTATCCAAAAATATTATTTGTGCAATCCATTAAATTTAAGACTCATTACGAAATGTGGGACATTTTGGGGGCACAAATTCATTTTCACCTAAAGTTACGATGGTAGAAAAGTAATTAAAGTTACAGTGTAATGAAATCATGAACCATACATGGAGTCACTGGAGATTGCACATAAATTACTTCAATTAATCACACGCACAGTGATTCAGATGATAACTCTGCATCAGAAAGTTTGGAATACTCGTCTCTTTTACTTTCTGTCCGTTTCCTGCTCTTGCCCGTGTGTGTCTGCGCATGCATGTGTGTCTTTCTGTGTGCGTTTTGTTTGTGTGTATCACTGAAGGGCCAGTGTGTTGGGGCAGGGCCAGAGGTCTGGTGCACCCTGGAGAACAGACAGGGCCAAAGCCGCATCTCCGACCCTTCCTCCCGTCCCCCCGCCTCTACTCTGTGCTGTCATGGGATGTCTCTGTGGGTGACGGTTTCCCTGGCAACAAAAGCCCAGTGAGGAGGCTGCATTGTGCGCTCCAAGGGTGATGCAGAACGGCTTGTGAGGGTGGCAAAGGAGGGGAGGGAGGGGGGTAACAAAGTGATGTCGGGGGGCAACAGGCACACAAGCAAGGTAAACAACTTTCAGCCATTACTCACCACATGGCTCTTTTTTTCATCCTCCTCTCTAATCAACGCTAGGCTCTGATTAAAACAGCAACACCAGCCAAATGAACTTCTATTTGCATATACATGCTGTGTAAAATCAGAACCGACGCCAGAGTGTGAATTCACCTTGACGTGGCTGTGTTAAATGTATCAAACAGTCACGTATAAGTAGCTGAACGCTCTGATTTGCTGTAGTTACAAATCCATTTCCCGCTGTGTTACACAGACAGTACGAGTCAGGCCAAAAAAAAAAAAAAACAACCTCTGAGTGGCTTCTTTTGGAAACCTCCACTCTCTAGAGCCTAATGTGTGAAATACAGTTAAAAATACTTACCCCTGCTGTGGTGGCAAGTCTGTTCTCAAAGGTGGCTCTGTCAGGGCGCCCCCTGCTGTCTCTCAGGGTGTACACACCCTCCAGGCTGCCAACCTGTCAGAGTAGGAACATAGTGCGGTCAGGATAGAGTCCCTTTGAGGTCAGAAAAGGTTACACAACACAAGAGTTGTTTGGTTGACTGCCTTTTATTAATAAATGCAAGTGTTTTCATAATTTCATAGAGATCAATACATGAAGGGTGTGAGGGTCAACACACATGACGTAGTCAGCCTTAATCACCCACATGACCAACACGATATCAGTGTATCCCCTCTGGCCATCTGTCTTGTGTGGGCTTTTCTGCAAGAGGTGGGCCAAAATCAAATAGCACACAGTTTATCTAACCTTATCCTGGGCTTTTCATTTCCAAGCCTTATAAACTCACATCGTATTGACCGCCTGGGAGAGTTAGAACTAACTAAGTGAAATCTACTCGGCGGCAATTGTGTGCAAGACGCACACTGTGTGTGTATGTGTGTGTGTGTGTGTGTGTGTGTGGCTTGCTGATTCTATCTTCCTTCACATTCATTCTCTCTAGTCTGTGTCCCTGAGGTGCATCAGGGCTGAGACTGCCGAGTAAATTGTCCCAAATTGAGTTCCTTCTTGCCGGCAGATACAGGCCACATCCCGACCGTTTAGAGCAAGATAGAGAGAGAGAGAGAGAGAAAGAGAGAGAGAGAAAGAAAGAGAGAGAGAAAACAATCACAGCACACATCACTCGCTTGAAAATGTTCCCTCTAATTTCTCTCTTTGCCTTTCTTTTCTACCTACCCTCCCTGTCTCTCTGTCTTTCTCTCTCCTCTGCTGATTTCCCTGCTGCCTCTCTTTCTTCTCCCGGCACATTATTCTTCTGCTTCTCCCTCTTTATATCACTCCCTGTGTGTCTTCCCTTGTCTTTGTCTGCTGAGATAGGTGTACATCAGTCTTTCCTTGCTCAGCTTGGCTTTTTCTTTCCTTTGATGATTCTCTGTCCTCCTGCTTGTTCCCCTTCCCTTGATCCCTGTTACTTTTCTCCATCTCCCCTACTAACAGTATTTCTCTTCCTTCTCCTCGTCCTTCTCACCCCAGTCTCTACCCCTCCTTTGCTCTCTCATCCCACCCTCCATGGCTGGCTGTACCCAGTGACATAGTACCCATCAGCGCAGGCCTCCTGGGTGGAGGAGTCTCGCTCTGACAATAATCACACAGTAAGTTTATAACGCTGGCAGCCCAGCTGAGCTGAGCCGAAGTGAGCACACGACTCCCCTGATGCTGGCACACTCCATTTAACTCAGCAGGGAGCTGCAGGCTGGCTGGGGCAGGGATGAAGCATGAGACAGGGATGGGGATGCCAGTGGGTTTTTGGGATGGGGGGTTACTGAAGGCTGGTGATGGAGCAGTGACTGGAGAGAGAAATGGAAATGGGATGAGGAAGGATGGCTCGAGCTGAAACTGGTGCTGCGGGGGATGAAGAGGGGGTAACGTTTTGGACTTGGGTTTGTGCAGAAAGTTGTTTCTTTTAAAAAGATGCTCATGTCACCGTCTCTGCATGGAATGATAACCCCTCTCTACTTTCACCGGTTGCACTCTGAAAACTCCCCTCTATTTCTTCCCTTAGCTTTTCGGCTGTTTATTTTTGTACTAGCAGCAGGGTCATAGACACTTCTCTTCAGTTGGAGACCTTAGGTTTCAAGCCTTTATAAAAGCCAAGATCCCTCTTGCTGAAGTCCCTATAAGCTCCATGGGTAGTCAAACAAACCAAACATTTGCTCTCACAAGGAAAAAAAGAGAAAAATAAATAAATTCCCCTCTTAGAATCAATAAAGTAACACTTTGATTATTTTTCTATTACTTTTCACCATTCTAAGAGAAGTATTGAGAACAATGTGGCCCTGAATTTAGCAGTCTGGATGTTTAGTTCCTTGGTTTTTAGCCCTTTGGACAGATAATAGGTCGATTTGGCACTAATCTACCTATTAACAATACCACTTCCAATACCTCAACTCAGGGTATCTGCCAATACAGATTATCACAAGATGGAACAATTGTAAGTAAAATGAGAAATGAAAGATGGAAGGTTAAAAGTTACTTCACTTGAAATGATGACTTGGTTTTTTTCCCACTGATATTCAATGGTATCTAGCAATGCAGGTAGTTTAGAGAACTCTGTCTCTAAAATGTATGCCCCCATGTTTATATAGTGGAAGTGAATGGAATTTAATTTGCTGTGCCCACAGCATTAAAAAAAAAAAAATAAATAAATAGATATTTTAATTCAACAGCGTTCCAGAAACAGTGCCTGTGTTACTCTGGATAGCCAACACAATATTGGCACTGCGCTCTCCGTGGTGCTGATCCCGTGGCTGTGCTGGATAGGGAGTTATGCTGGGTGGTCGCTCGCCATTGTCCACACAAGTTCTAGCCAATAATTTCCCATGTCTAGCCTGTGACTTCATCTGTTGCTTAATGTTTGCTGTATTCGACATCGTAGATGTCATCTTGTTATAGTAATGAATGAATTACAGCAAAAACATAGCTTGGGATCATCAGATGTGATTATGTTTGAAATTTGGCAGTACCAGTAGGGTCCAGCTTCATGTGCCAGCTTCAGGTATCAGTTTCAGGTTCTAACTCTAAGTTTGTATTTAGCCAAGACAACAAAGCTCTTTCTTTGATACAAGAGTTAGGACAACCCCTCGGCAGGCATCACATGATCACAGTACTGCGGTAATGCAGTTACTGCCAGAACCCTAACTAATACTAAATACTCTCCATTTCTATAGTTCTTTTATTTTGGGTGAAATCACACTTTGAAATTGTGAAAGCAGCCAGTGGCCCATAAAAACACTTCCTGCTAAGTGTGTCAGTTTGACAACCTGACATTATTAGTGCTGGATGTGCATAAAATACACACATGTACACGCAGTCAAACTACAGCTGTACATGGAAATTAGTGAGCAATTTCAATCCAACCAAAACAAACACACACACACACACACATCCTTGTGCCCTGCCAAAGCAGGTTCACAGCAAAACAATATGAGGCCAATCAGGGGACCATTGGTATGGCTCTCCCTCTGCTAATGAAGGCACTTTGAAAAGGTAATCTAATTCACCAGCAGCAATTAAGGCTGGGAGCGCCTTGTCACTATCAATTATCCGCTCCTTCACTCATGTTCTCCAGTGCGGACGCTGAGCCTGCCTGACACACAGCACTGTCGGACAAATCAACCCCATCAGCCAGCCAGTCACTGAGAACACTAATCATGAGAGTGTTGAAACACACAGACACACACACACACACACACACACAAACGGATAGATACTATATGCTTGAATCATTGCACAATGAACTAAGTAAGCTTGACGTGAATTGGGATGTCAGCCGGCTGCGGTCAGAAGTAGATCTTTACTTAGTGGATCCATAAACAGCATCAACAATAGATACGGGATCCTACAGGTTGCTAGGAGGTGGCATGACTGATGTCAACACCCATCAAATATTGGTTATTGCTCGAAACCCCATGTTACTGTGAACTATTGGTCAGACAAAGGGGATTTGAGGTCTCCTTGGGATTTTTGGATTTTTTTTGCCCTCATGAATGTATAAACATGAATGCCCCTGGTCCACCAGGTGCAATGTGGACTGTAACAAATCTTTCGAATAGGAAATAATGGGTTTTCTTTTTGTTTTTTGTTTCCTACCAGCCTCAGTAAAATTAACTCCTTGCCTAAATAGTATATTGTTGAGTTATTGTAAATCTTAAAGCCACCGTGTCACTAACATTCCTGATAGGTTCAATTGATTGAACTGTTTAAATTTTACCCTGCTATTGTTTGAAACATTTTGTGTGTTTAACCCCTACTTTCAGTAAGTTTTCTTTGCTCTCGTATTGACAGCTTTTAGTTTCATCTATATAGATGTTAAGTAACTAATCTTAAACAGTAAAAAGCAGAGCTCTGAATCAAGTACCTGGACTGTTGTGCTCATTTTACAAGGTTTGAAATCTCTACCCTTCACGCTGATACAGCACGCAAAGAGACACAGCACCCTGACCAGTCACCTGTCTCAGACTGAGGGCAACTCCACGATTCAATGAGACCTTGAGACTCCAGACAGAGGTATAAACGGACTGACAGGACTATTGAAAATGCTCTTCTCGACGTCTGGATTGCTTAACTCAGTCTCTCCAGTGAATGACCTTAGTCCAAAGTACTGATGAGGGGATTAGCATTGCTGCTGCTGTAAAAAGAGTGCTGCAGACTTTTAAAGGGTAATATCTAAAGGCTTGACTAGGTTTGCTGCAGGAAATCAAAACTCCTGGGTTCATATATGGATTTATTGACATCTGTAAATTTAAATCTGAAGGTGAAATATGAAGTGTAAGACTGTCATGTTTAAGAGTCATTTCACATGTATTCATATACCATTACTACTAATGCTTGCCTTGTATACTTGTAGTTGTATATCATATTTAGATGACCTGTAAAAGTAGCTGTCTAAAACAGCAGTTCTTACCTAACATCACCTGATGTTAAAAGTTGCACTTCAGCAAAGACTGAAAAGTCTGCCGGTTAACCACCAACATGCACGCATTTTAAGCAACCACGTAAGAGGAGACAACAAAGTCAGTCTTCTGTATTTGTAATTCAAAAAGCACTGCAGACAGGCAATGTACTAATTGCATTAACATAATGTACTAGTCACATCTATGTGCAATTAGTCTCCAAATAACCTGACCTGCATGTCTTAGGACTGTAGGTGGAAACCCACACACATGGGGAGAACAAAACCCCACATAGCCACTATGTTCAAACACGGGACATTCTTGCTGCAAGGCAACACTAACCACTAATTAAGATATCTTCTGTATTCATAGAATGATAATCATGACATCATCATAACTTCACGTGTATTAATTATAAGAAGCAGCAAAACATGTCTGTATGGACTTTCTGAAGTTGCAAGTAGTCTCATTCAAAATGCTTTAAACAATGCATTTTATTCTAATAAACTAGAATTACAGCCTAGTGCTTGTAGCCTACGCTGTGCATGTTGCAGTGTGCAATATCAGCAAAATCAATGAGCTCGTGGTGGACTACCAGAGGTACCATGTCCTGGCTGTCATCCAGAAGAAGTGAAGATGGTGGATTCATACAAGTAACTTGGGGTCAAATCAATGAAAAACAGATCTGCACTCAACACTGAAGGGTGCTTCAAACACACCCTCAACCCGACAGCACAGAACATCCATACAGTCACCACAGTCACCAAAGATTTGTGTGACCAATTGCGTATCCAACCAAATGTGAAATATGGTCACAATCCCCCCTTGTGTTCCTGAGTTACGGTGTTGAATAAAGGCCAGAAAAGGGTTTTTGAAGGACATTATGATGTCACAATGAAGATGGCCTTTGACCTTCTGGTTGTAAAATGTTATCACTTTATCGTATTAGACATTTGTGTGGAATTCTATCATAATTAGTGCATGCATTTTTGAGTTATGGCCAAAAATGTGCTTTTGTGAGGTCACAGTCACCTTGACCTTTGAACACCAGGATCTAATCAGTTCATCCTTGAGTTCAAGTGGACGTTTGCGCCAAAGGTAATGAAATTCCCTTAAGGTGTTTCAGAGATATCGCATTCACAAATGGGACAGACGTGAGATCACAATGAACTTTGACCACTAAAATCCTTGACTCCAAGAGGACATTTTTTAAGAAATTCCCTTTCGAAGAATATGCTCACAAGAATGGGATGCACGGACAGACGGACAGCCTGAAAACATAATGGCCCTGGCCACGGTCTGTCGGCGGCGCAGAAGCATAATAAATCAACACTACAACTGGAGACTGAGCTACCACTGCTGAAAATAAGCTCCCATGAGGAGTAAATATTGGTCTTGAGAATCTTGGAACCCAACCAAAAATCACAGTCACAAAGAATAATAGATTAAACAATTAAAGAAGTGAATTTTAAGTATCCCACTGAGGCTTTTCATTTTGTTTTAGTTTATAACTAATGTACAGCCTCTGCAACAAGTGCGGGTACTAAATTCATTGTGGGACACCGAACGCTTTGCTGGGTACGGTGCTGCTTGAGATGTGAGAAGAGCTGCAGTCCAGTAATAAAGTTGACAGAACAAAACATGCTCTTCATAGATACCTGAAAAGTAGTCACCAAAAATACAGCATTATAATAAAGTCTATATAAAATTTACCTTTGTTAATATCCTCAAAAAACACCAGACCTTGAACTGCTCTTCACTTACAGGTTCAGAACAGCTCCGCTGGTTTCTCTTCCAGGTGTGACACTTGACAAAGTAAAGGACACTAAAAGCTCTAATTAAATTCTTTGGTATGCTTTTTATTTTCCATTGAATACACTGAAAAGATTTTAGCAATCATAAGTCTTGATGTAGAAAAAGAACGTGTAATGAAACTGGATTGAATAGTTATTGAGGAGAGTGTCTGATGTGCTGGTTTTCATTTAACTGTAAAAGTTCATCACAAGAGCCTTTTATGGTAATTTCATGGTACAACTATATTTGTCTATTATGTTTGGTGGTATTTTTCAGTCATATTCAGTCACTGCAACAGTGATTTCTCTAGATTTGGTTTGTTATTCCACATTTTACTTCAGGCCTGTGTTTTGTTTTGATTCTTCACCAGTTTGTTATTGATTCGGATAAGAAATGCCTGTGCTCCCTCTTCAAGTGTCGAATCTGATTATCATACTGCACAGCATATGATTGAAAGGCCCCAGCTTCAAAATTCAAAACAACTCACTTGAAAGAAAAAGCAGATTTCAGGCACCGCAAAATACACAAGCTCAACAAGAGCCGCAGGTATTGTGATCTATTTGTTCCTTTGTTCCCTTCTATTAGTTTTTTTGTTCCTTAATGTTTGCTTTTGAATATTTTGTTTATTTGTATGTGGTTATGTCTTTTATTTCCCTATTAAGTTCTTTTTGTTTGCTAAAGAGCTTAAAAACATGACTTGATATAAAGCATTGTGATGATTCAACAGAACTGTTGGTAGCTCTGTTTACCTTTTGAAATCATCTTTGCTGAATATGATGAAGATGCCTTTAAAGTTGCCTGTGTGTCTACTACTGATGTACTTTTTAAAATAAACGACTGTTTACTTCACATGAGAAGTCAGAAATAATGACAAGTGTCCATTAGCAGGGCCGAAATGGATTGCACTGCTCATTACTTCTGAACTTCTAACTGAATGGACTTCAATTTACAATATGAGAGAGAAAATAAAGTCCATCTCACATCTGAGAAGCCTTAATCGCATGTTTAAGCAGTAGATTAATATTAAAATGGAGATTAGTATTGGTTGCCTTGCTGAATCAGCCCGATGGCCAGCTAAGACAAGCTAACAGTTTGGGCCTAAAGCTGATGGTGTGTTCAGGTTATCTGAGCAGACCAGACGCTTTTTTGTGCAATCAAACGAAAGAAAGAAAGAGAGAAAGAAAGAAAGGACATGACAATCTGTTATTTCTGAGTTGGAGACCAACACATTTTTTAAACATTATCAAACGTCACATAATCGCAGCTACTCAAACTTTATGACATAATTTGTAGAAGTGCACAAGCAGATGGAGGTCTTCAAACTGGTGGCGGAAATCAACACCCCATCTGTGAAGTGCAATGACACAGTTCTAATGATCCTATATTCAGATGTCCCCAAGTAAAAAATACATAAACAATTATTAATGGAGCTTTTATGGAAATTTCCTGTAATCGTCACGATTGGGCTACTTTTGTCATGATTGGGACAGGTTGTGTACTGTAGCTACAGCATCTTTGTGCAAGGAGCACCAGGGTTTATAGGAGAGGTGTGAACACCATATACAGAGTCTCTGCAACTGAGTGGTGTAATCCGTTAATTGTAATAATACCAATGTCCAAAAGACTTTGTTTATAGGCTACAAAAACAGTTTGTTGGCGGTAACACAAACTAAGAGCCATCACCATCCTCAGTTCAAAAACTAATAACAGTACGTCTCCACGGTAGCCTTCAAAAACAAACATCACCGTAAGCCTGATTCGTACTACAGCATTTGATGGCAGTTCAGCAGTTGGACTGACACATCCACAGGACGCATGCTGCTGTCGGCCTCCAACAGACAACCAGAAAGAGGAGAGTGCAACAGAGATGGAGGGAGGGATGGAAGGGACAAGCATGAAGGATAAACAAAAACAAACACAGACATCAAGAGTCATTGAAGCAGTGGGTGGGAGCCACGTGAGGCAGCCCACCCTATGGAGAAAACAGCAGCTGGTGTGTATACTAACAGCCCTACAGGGGCTGTGGCCTCCACAGCCCTTAATATGGAGAAGCAGAAAGGAGAGATAGGAGGAGGGCGGTGTGGTGGAGGGGGATGCTAGGGGCTAAATGGGGTGAGTAGTTAAGCCTTGTTGGTTACAGTATTGGCAGGAAATGCAGGAGATGGGGAGGGTGGGAGTGAAAGGTTCTATAGTACATCTTAAAGTGACAAATGCAGGGAGTGATGGGGTTTTGAGGACACACACAATTAGTTAGGATTGAGTTATTTACTATATATTGCACATGGGAATTCCAGTTCACTATAACTTGTATCTTATTTTTGTAGTTTTGGCCATCATTTCTACAGGTGATCCCCAAGTTAATGGCTAATATTTGTGAATGTGGCATTACTAATGAGGCAAGAAACATGACAAATCAGATGAGCATACGCCCCAGCACGATACACCTCAGGGTCAGCATTACATTCTGCCAGCTATACAAACAAATCCAGAAATGATGCACACAGGGACATGATTATTTTACAGAAAAGCATAAAGAGATATGATATCGGTGGTGTGGAGGTGAACAAAACACACTTAGCTTGGAGGAAGAAATGATGAAAATAAAACCCACGTTGTAAAACAGTAACCCAACTTGCCTTAAATCCACTTCTGACAAAAACCTCTGTGGAATCCAATCAATACACCATATTAGAATAAATAAATTGAAGCTTCCTATAGACACTGAGGTTAACCTGAGAGTAATTAAATTGGCTATTAATTTCACAGCCAATGAATGACAATGAACTACTAATCATTAAAATGTATAACATTTTAATTGATGATACAATCAGGACTACAATTATTCCTTATCATATCATTACCATACAATTATTTCCAATATTGATTATTGTGCTCATTATTTCCTTGATGAACTGATTCATTGTTTACTCTATGAAATCCTGGAACCAATGAATGTTTGGCATTTTTGCATGAAAAATGACTGAAATTAATGAACTGATTATTGAAATAAACTTTCTGCCAATCGACTAATCAATTAATCAAGCAATGGTCTACAATTGTTCTAATATTGTGACATGAAACAGGAATGTAGCTACTCAACTTAATTGATGTTATTACCATTCATTAGTTAATAGTAGTATAGTATGTTCAGGCACTTTAAAGGAGCCGTACTCATCATCAGGGAATGACTCACTGTGACTCATTATGTGGAAATTGATTGAGTATTATATAAAACAGGCTAATAGTACTCTACCCATTTACTGAGTTATTATATTCCAAGTCCAAGCGGCTCCAGGTGTGCTACACTTACTTCTGTCCTTCATGAGGCCCACTCAGTTAAGAACCAGGAGCCAAAATAAAATACACTCTGCTGCAAAAAAAATCACAAAGAAAACATGATTCATTCAACTATGAAAAACAATTCTCCTTTCAGATCAAATCCATCAATTATTTGAAAATTAAAACTGATGTGCATTAAAATCCACTGTCACATTCCACACGTTTGGACTGGATTCTGTGTTTTCCTCAAAACTTTCTCAGCTCCTTACGTTGGGTAAGAAATGGAAACCACTGAAAGCGGAACAGAAGATTCGCTCCACAGCAGCAGTAACTGACAACCATTCCATAAAAGTTCATCCACAAAGCTTATAATAAACAACCACTTCATAAAATCTGGTTTCTTTTTACTTATTTCTCTCGAAGCTCTGTTTATAAACCGCTGCCAAAGAAAAACATGTAGTAAAATCCAATAGTAAAGATATACAACATGCAGTTGTACAATATTTCTCAATAATCCACGACACCTATAAGAGCATTGTGTATGAGAGTGCTCGTGTGCTTCTACCCTCATCCAACATCTTCCACTATCTTCTTTATCTCTTTCCCTTTCCCTCTCTCTCTCCATTTCAATATTGAAGAGAGTTTTATTAAGGGCTAGACTTGGGTGTGCTGAGGCGCTCTCAGTAATTTTCCTACAAAGTGCTTTAATCCATCACACGGCCAACATGTGGCCTTTGCAGCCATACATCATCTCAGCCCAGAGAGAGAGACGAAGAGAAAGAGAGGGAGTGGTAGCATAATTTCTGCTCTCCTCCTCCCCCTTCCTCTTCTTCTTCTCCACCTTCATCTCCCGCCAGAGTTTCCCACCTGGGAGGGAAACCGCATCTTCTCCACACATTCCTCAGTCAAGTCCTCTCTCCATTTACAAATGAGAGTGAGGCATGAGCGAGGATGGGGGGGGTGGGGGAGGAGGGGGGGTGGTGTTGGTGGAGGGGGTAAGCAAAGAGAGAGAGCAAAAATGAAAGAGATGGAGATAGGCGTGAGTGAATGAGTGTGTGAGGGAGAAAGTGAGAAAGAAAGAGATAAGGAAAATGGAGAAAAGCTTACTGGAATGAATTAAAATTGGGGACAAAAGCGGATGAGAGGAAGTCAGACTGTGTGTGTGTGTGTGTGTGTGTGTGTGTGTGTGCGTGCGTGCGTGCACACTGTGCATGCTATACGTGCAAGGTGTGTACATCTGTACTTGCATGAGGAAATAGAAATAGGCGGGGAAGGAGTGGAGAGATGGGGGAGAAAAAAGTGCTGCATTTCCCAGTATGCAGCTGGTGCAGCGTTGCCCTCTGCGTTGCCCCTGGCCAACACCTGCCTCCATTTCGCTCCCTCTGCCCTCCTCGCTCTGAGCAGCAGCAGTGAACTCCGGGCCCCCTGACTAATGGAATGGGCCCTCTCTTCCAACCATTAGAGGATTGGTGTCCCTTTTCACGCCCCTAGGTGCCCTACGGTACAGAAAAAGGAGAGGAAGGGGCGAGGGAGAGGATGGTGGCACATTGGCCTTTTTCTTTTTGCCAAACACACACACACACACACACACACACACACACACACACACACACACACACATACCTGGTCATAACATAACAGCCTGGAGTAATCTAGCCAGAGTAAGGCTTGACATAGCTTAGCATCTGACTGAGGCTATTTCTGAGAGGATATTAGAAATCCTGAATTGGGTGCAGCAATATGAGGTTTCAGAGAAGGAGCTCTCTGAATGTGTACGACAGCGGCCCCGGCTGATCGTGAAGCGTTTGTGTGATTTCATTTAGCTGGTAAATCCAGTGCTCTACCTCAATTACATCTGCTTTACTCGGATGGAAAACACACCTCGTGTGTACAGAGGGAGGGGAGGGAAGGGAGGCGAGGGGAGGGGAGGGAGGGGGGAAGCATGGAGCGGATTGGGGATTGAATCTCTCGATGAGCTGATAGCACGTCCGCAGACAGCGAGCCAAGCTGTGCCACAGTAATGTTATGCTAATGATATGGTAATGATATGGTAATCTGCCAGCAGTATTCCGCCTCACTGGAGAGAAGGGGAATCTGGGAGGCCTTTCACCATTGGTTGGAGACCAGGGACTTCCTGGTGTCAGAGTTCAAGACAAAAACCCTGAGCGGGCACACATGTACATGCACGCACGCAGACACTTAATTCTTGAAGTAGTGATCTCAGCTAAAATAAAAAAAAAACAATGCAACACACAGACCTAATCTGGCTCTAATCGGATTTGCAAACTCATAAGTAAGCAAGAAATAATACCTGTAAACAATGCAGTGTGATGTGATGTAACTTTAAACTGGGTCGGCTGTATTGTAAGTAAGCCTGCAAGCTGAGACTCTCTTTTATCAGCGTGTAATATCAAGTCGCTGAGCTGTTGTTCTGTGCCAGCGTAAAGTGAAACAGAAAATCGTCTATGTTAGATCGCGATCAGGTTCTTTTTTCTTTGTCATTGTGTGTGAAACCCTGCACCTGTAATGGCTGCCATTACCCACCTAGTCAGAGCATCTCTTTCTCTCTGGCTCATAATGATTGCATTGCACCACAACAGCCTTGGTTGGAGATGAGACTCGCCATTGTTTCACGGTAATCTTTGAGTCCACGTCAGCAGGTGCACTGCATTTGTCGTGTATTTAAAGTTTGCTACATTTCACTGCATCTTATCTTATTGGGAAGGAAGTGATTCACCCTCCAGTTTAAACGAATGTTGACAAACTAGAAGCCATCCTTAAAAATTTCAAAATGAGCAAATCTGAAGACGAGTGAAAGATAAATATGGATAGATAAGCTTGATTTCTTTGACATATTATGAAAATTATGAAGACTGACAGGAGAAGGCTTCAGTGCGTCTGCTACCAAAGACGCACCTGCAAAAAGCAACTGCAGTGCATCATAGTAAATCTGTCCGTGTAGCATAAAGACATCATCTCACGTATTTTGCTTTGTTTTTCTTTGTATTTTACAGTTGCAAAATGGATATGTCAAGTCTGCACAATGGAGAGACGTGATGACATTTCCTTGGATGCTGTACACTAAATCAAAGAGACCAACAATATGTTGAGTGCCAGCATGGAGACATTTGATTCCCATTCCACTCATGCGGCATTACCTCTGGAATGCCAGCAGACATCACAATCCTCAAAAGCTGGCGTTGGGCTTGTCACACTTTTCATTCCACTTCAATGTTTTCAAAAAAAATTATATATCACAGCAAATTGTGAAGCGCTGGCTTCTTCTTGATATTAGGATATTTACAATAGGTTTGACTTAACAAAGGCGATTTTGTGTCAATGACATTTAGCATCAGCCTCTGGCGACAGACAGGTAAAAGAAGCCAGTCAGCAGATTGGACCTGGGGGGATCATGAAAGTGGGGGTTGTCTGAGGCTCTTCTCAGGATACGGTGGTGCTGGGTTGGACGCCTTATTAACACACAAATACATTTACTGTATGTCCTTGACAATGGACCACTACAGAATCCCACCACAGCGTCCTCGCTCTGATATTGTACAATGCTACAAGGCCGCTGCACCATATACACAACAGTTATTGCAAATACACGTTTCATGGCACATACAGCGCTGTTCGTGTAAATGGAAAAATGCGGTTGTTTTTCTTTTGGTCATTACAAGTGGTCACCGCATCAAGGGACTCACAGTGGTGTATAAAACAATGCAGGAAGAGGCAGCAGTGTTTGTGTGCATACATGAGGGACAATGAGAGAGAGACGGGCAGAGAGGAAGACAGAGACGGGGGTGGACTGTCCAATTCACTCCTGATAAAGGTCAAAGAGATGTTTTATTCATGATCCAGGCAGCAGCAGCAGCAGCAGCAGAGGCAGCAGGGCCAAGGTTGAAATGAGCTTGCGTCCCCGTTCCCCAGAGCCAACACTGCACACAACCTCAGACCAGGCCAGTGGACACTCTCCTAAACTTTTATCAATAATGTCAAAACGCCTGCGCACACGCACACACACACACACACACACACACACACACACACACACACACACACACACACACACACACACACACACACACACACACACACACACACACACACACACACACACACACACACACACACACACCCACAGCTCCCATATCACTTATCAATAATTTCAAATCACAGCTTTTTGATTGTCTGTCATGAGCTAAATCAATGGAGGAATATGAATCCGACACAAAAAAACAGGGTGCAATGCACCTTAAATGAAGTGCAACTAAAACCATTTATGGAGACAGCTCAGCTTCTCTCATCTGTAACCAACTATATACAGAACTATGAAAATAAAAAAATACATATATAATTTCAAAAAATTAATGATATCCACTATTTTGCTAAAACTACCCTAATTCTTTAAGATGGAACTGTCCACATGCTGTTTAACTGTTTTATGTATTATCCTCACTGTGTGTCTGGTTAGGCACTTACAGTATCTGAATGCTTTAGCATCTCCAATGACGGATTGCTTGTTTTAAAAGAAATAGCGCATTTAATCCAAGGAATCTGTGCTGATTAGTCAGTCTTTACATAAATAAATCCTCCCTTTTAAAACCTTGAATATAACAGCAAAGCGGGAATGGATGTCAATTCATAAGGGCTCTTACTTTTGAACTCTTTCTGATTGTGAATCTTTCATAAAAGAGAATCAGAAGGAGTTCATTTCAAAATATCTTATGCCCTTGAACCGCCTCTTTGAACTTGCTCTCAGAAAAAAAGCAGAACTGCTGTATTCCACCTAACCAAGACCTGCTCCGAGCCCTTACTTCTTATTGCATTTTTTGAGGGAGCTGACACACTTTCAGACTCAACAACCAAAGTAACCTTTAAAGTATTGATGTGGATAAATCACATCTAGTCCTCTGACAAATGGAAAGATTTCAGCATGACAGATTAAAACCCCGGCAAACAGGTAAAAGACCCAATCATCTCCAAAGACATTCAACTGGAGCCTATTCCACATACCAGAGTTTCTCCCAGGCTAAGCGAAGTTAGGCTCGATAGGAGTGTGTGTGGGTGTGCATGTATGCGTCTTTTCACATGTGTGTCAGTCACTGTGTGAACAGCCTACTATATGTGCCTTTGATCAGATACTATATATATATATATATATATATATATATATATAGATACATAAAATATTCAGAAACGTTGCTGTAATTTGATGAAAGTCAGATATCCCTCAAATGGGAAAGAGAAGTCAGCACTTTAGCAGTTCTGAAAAAAAAAAAAAGCCCCTCAGAAACCGGCTTTAGAGAACGTAAACTGCAGGCCCAGAGGTGGAGGTAAGAAAAGGGGGTTTTAAACATGCGCTGACCTGTTGTATGAACTCCAGTCCCTGCTGCTTGGCCATTTCTCTGGCGGCTCTGATGCCTCCGTCCATTTGCACTGCATAGAATTCATAGCGGTTGGGTCCATGATGCCCCTCTGTGGTCACCAGTCTCCTCTGCAGCACGCAGCCAAGCACCAGCACAACTGCACTGAACATAGAGCCTTTAAAAAGAAGATAGAGGAGAAAACAGCTTTGAAATACTTAAGAAAAAAAACGCATATACTAACTTGTTTTACAAATTCATGTCAATTATTAATGTTTTAGGACACTATGTCAGTCTAAGCCCACATTGCTGCACTGCATCATGATATATGAGTGTGAGTAAAGCAAGTGACACCCTTTTGAAAGTCTTCCATTACAAACAAATACATATCACACAGTGAAGAAAAGCAGTAGTCAGTAGGGCTTCAGCTACTCATGATTTCATTTTCATTTAATCTACGGGTTATTTTCCTGATTAACTGATTCATTGTTTTGCCTAAAAGAAGTCAGAAAATAGCGGTCTATTATCTATCTATTAAAAAAAATACTATCTATTTTGTCTGACCAATAACCCAAAACCTAAAGACATTCAATTTACAAACACATATGAATACGAAAAGCATAAATTTCACACATTTGAGAAACTGGAACCAACGTTTGACTTGGAAAAAAACTGAATTGATTAGAATAATAAAAATAGTTGGCCATTAATTTTTCAGCTGTACGTGTCAGACATCATTTTCCCTTTGTTAACAGATATGCAACAGCATTTAATATCCCACTGGATATGCTCTGTCTCCACTGGGTCTTTATAATGTCTAAAAACTCACATTAAAAATATCTATATTAAAAAAACAAACACCTACGACTTTGAATATTACCATAACACTCCAAATACCATCTAACTACACAAATGAGATTACAGAGTGTGGGATTCAGCATCTCAGCGAAAAGTATTGAACATTGGCAATTGTGAAACAATTTGCCCACAGCCACCTCCTCTGTACTTTTGCATGAAATCCACAGTGGCTGCCACCTACAGCATGTGAACCACCCACCTGTAGCCACAGAGAGTGAAACGTCCAGAAGAAATCTTTCACCCAGTGTGATGAAAGCTAGAACTCTGGCATCGGGGGCCCCAAGCGAGACAACACACTCTCTCCAGTTCCCAACCCACACGTTTAATCTCCTGGCCTTGATGCAAATGCTTCTGAGAGCAGAAAAACAGAGGCGCTCTCGTTGTGTGAACTAACTTCCCTCTTTAAGCAAAACAGGAACTTTATCAGCCTTTTTCTTTATGCCTGCACTTTCCTGTGAACGATGATGGAACAAAAAGTTGTCACCTCACTCTTCTCTGTATCTACTTAACAAGAAAAAAACACCCAATGCACTATTGCAAGAATGCGACATTAACACACATTAACTGCTTAAACTCCCACTTCTTCCCCTGGATTATGCAACTAACATTTAATGTTAAACCATGAAGCTGGTCAGTTTGTTTAAATATACCGTACATTAGTTTATATTGAATGTAGTTCGGAAAGCATTGATGTGAACTGTTGTATTCAGTTGTTTCCCATTAGTGTCTATTGGCCACTGAACACCAGAAGAAACCATCTAGAGCTGCAACTATTAGTCGATTAATCGATTTAGCAATCAGCAAAAATTCTGCAACTAATCTGAAGTCACATTTTGAGCAAAATTCTCACCATTATGTTGTTCCAGCTTCTCAAATGTTTGAATGAATGAATGAATGAATATTTGCTGGTTGGTGAGACAAAACAAGCAAATAGAGAATGAAGATTTGTTTTTAAATATTCTGACATTTAACCCAAAAAAAAAACTTCCTCCCAAAATAAAACCATGAAAATACAGTAAAACTCAGATTAAGATTAAGATTAAGATTAAGATCACTCACTCATCATATAATTCTGTTTACATGTTTATCCGACTTCTCTTCAAAAGAAAAGTGCCTCCTCCTGCATCACTTTCCCCCCAAACAACAAACAGTGCAGCTGACTACCATTTAAAGTCTACAGCATCATTCAGCTCCAATCTCTCAAGCCACTGATTGAAATCGATAACCTCACTTGGGGCCAGGGCCCCAGTCAATCCCACTGAAGTGCAGGGCCGGCAGCGTACACCCCGCCCAGAGAGGAGTGGGCCTCAGGCAGAGACGAAGTGGACAAGGAGAGAGGGAGGGAGAACGGGAGGGCACACGAGACTGCAGTACAGGAGAGCCGCATTGAACAGTGTCAGGGCCCCGGGGCCTACAGGGACGCTGATAAAGTACCTGGACACTTTTATAGACAAACTACTTATTTCCGTCCTCATATCGCTTGGGAAGACTGATAACTTTATATTCCTCTCAGGCAGAGGAATGAAAGGAGGGGGGCCCTTTCAGGAGTTTAATTGATCAAACTGTAGCCACAAGGGTTTTTTTTTCTTGAGATAAAGGGGACTAGCACTCTCCCCTGTACAATACAGAGATCTTTTAGAAAGCAGACCCAGTGAAAAAAGAGAATGTAACTCATTATGCAAAGTCATTACAGGCCTCTGACTATACTGCTTAAAGAGGGGGAGTTAATGGTGGAGCTGTATTGTACAGGATTTCCAGAGGTCAAACTACTGGTCATAGGATAACATTATTTTAAAATGTATAGATTATCACTCAATCCAAAGTTACTGATGGCTGTTGTGAAGTCAAACGTGAATGCCGTGAGTACTTCAAGTGTCTGAGAGCAACAAAAAATCATGTTATTACTGCTCATAGGCCAGTTTGGAAGGGCATGAGGGCCAAGCAGTACAGATCCTTTAACTGGAGTCCAATCTGTTAGCAAGCATTCTTAACAGAAAAGATCTTTATTGTCCCACCAGAATAGAGAATATGTGCAAAAGTTGATAAAATAATTTGAAATCTCCCGGCATGAGGATACTTTCATGCCGTTTGTTCATTACACCGATTGCACATAACACAAAGAATCCTCTATGTACAGTAGATTTTGTTTATCAAAGGTGCTCTAAAGAGTTGTCCAGAAGGCATTAGAGTGGAAGGGATGCTCCTTTTCAATAAAAGCATATAAAACACAAATTTTGTCAGCGTCCTACAATTTTCTGGGTTGTTCTAACAACTCTAGCTAACTTGTTTTTGTTTGCGACAGTCATGCAACACTTAAGTGTCCTTGTGCAAGGCACTAACGCTGCATCCACACCACATTGCTCAGATATTTACAAGCAACAGTTCACATGAGCTTCCTGGTTGTTATTTTGAATCGGAGATATTCAGTAAGTTTTCAGTGGACGGAGACAATCTGCCTGCTGAAGGGCTGCAGGAGGTCACATGCTCACCAGATCCCCTTATGACATCATACGGGGTGCCAAATCTAAACGGTGTGTTTTCACAAACATTTACTGAAAGATGGAGCAGCAGAAACAGAGAGAGGACGGTCTTTCCTCATAGTTTGGTGGTCTTTTGCATAATATGGGACCTTTAAAGGACACGGCTAAAGTGAAGTATGTGTGTGTTAAAGTATATTGTACAAAGTTTCATATTCATCTTTAAACTATTTCACTTTATCCACCTGTATTATTTCTGTAAGTATTCATCTACTGTATATTTTTGACTTATCCGATGACTTTTCACCACCTTTTGTCAGTTTTGTTGCTCCATATACAGCACAAGTATTGACTTTAACAATATCAACAATGGCTACAGTCCATTTAGGTGTGCCAGGCCCTGGTGTGCACCTTCATTTTACATTTTAAAGTGGGTCAAAATCACAACAGATGTTGCTTCTGTAGTAGTCTGATGGTAGTTAGCCATATTTTGGCTACATTATTCCATTACACACAGTTCATTAAATTTATCAGGAAGCCTCAAAAGGCTGCAGGTAATCACAACACCAAGTTATTAACTTAACATAATTAAGTCCCACTGCATTAATTATAGGCATCAAATCCCTTCATATTTGGTGGTAGTGCATATGAATGGGGAGTTTTCCTATGGTCTGACTCGAGTTTCCAGTAATCACATTATTAGCCCTGAGTCATGAACTGTGGTTTTCACAGACTAGAAAATCCAACCTGGTCCAGGGCATCAAAGCTGTGAAACGAGGCTACATCAGAGGGGAGGGGAGGGGTGGATGAAACAGGTTCAAATCTCTTTCCCTCCGTGTACTACAGTGGCTAGAAAGGATTGAATGGGTTTGTAGCGTAGGAACAGAAAAAAAGGGCATTTACCTTTCCCGTCCAGGCGACAGAGCGTTCACACAGACGGACTGCCTCCTGTTGAAAGCAGAGCAGGAGGTCGGTGCATCGCAGAGGAAAAAAATCTCCCGACGCGTCCATTTTTATTGTCTCCACTGGCTCCTGGTGATAAACCGTGCAAATGAGAGCATGCAAACCACCGCGTCTATCGTGCATCTCCTCACATGACACGTCAAACGTGCAGAAATAACCATGTGTGAGTGGAAAAAAGGAGCACATCCACGGCGTGTGGCGGAAGAGGGGATTTTGTAAAGATGTGAGAAAGCATTAGAATGCAAGAAATGGTGCGATGGCGAGAGGGACTGTTGGGAGAGACAGATCTGCATATGGAAATTAGGGTTAGCATGGATAAAATTCTACTTAAACGGCTGCATTATTTTGTATTAATTTGCGGCGGGACCCCTGCAGCGAGACTGAGGGGGACAAGAGGTGACTTTGACTTTGCCCATTAGAAAAATCATGGAATAGAGCAGGTGCTCCGGTTGCACAAAAGCCCCTTTTCTTAGCCACAACTTGCTTTAATCGCTTTAGACATGTTAAACATGTAAGCAGTATCCGTCGCTCCAAGGCTAACATCTGATATCTTAGGTGTAAATTACACGTCGACTTTAACTCGACCAAACAAATGCTAATTAAATTACTTTGTCTCGTGAGGTTGGAAATGTAGCTCAACACTGTCAGTGGTGCACAGAAGATATTTAATTTGCTCTTTTACAAATCCCTCGAGAAGTAACGCCGCTGAAATAAGTGTGAAACTACCCTTACAGGACAGAAATACAGGGTGTTTGTAGTAATGATGCGATGGAGGAAGCACTTTGCAGTGACACCTCTTGATCCGCGTACAGCGAGACAAACAGGCCACGCCCACACCGAAACTTCGGACCAATCATCGGGCGCGGCGCGGGTCTGCGCATGCGTGTTGTGGACGCGCGGGAGATACAGGAAACCCAAACAACGGAGTTATGACAGCAGTGTAATCTTCATCCAGTGCTCTAAATTTACGGAATATTACACCACACGAGACGCCGAAATACGAGGTTTGTCAGTGTTTCAATAACGGCTGTGTTTGTTGTGTCAGAAATCCTGCTGTTATTTCAGTTTATTAAGGCTGTTCATTCAACATAACAGGCAGATTCTGCTAGAGAGTTAACGTTAGCTAGTTACCACTAAGCTAACATAGTCTTTGTCTTGTTATTTACTTGTACACGCATAAAGAGAGAGTCATTTTACACACTCGTCTTCCGTAAGATACATATTGGAAGTAGCCTGCTGTTATTTATGTGGACAGTAATGAGCAGTCTTTGAAGCAAGGAACATCAATTGCCAGATGTTGACGTTTAGTTCATACAAGTGCAACATCACTAATCTCAGATAGACAGCTGTCTGCTGCATATGTGCTAGATTTAACATAATACTTTAATTTACATTTTACATTTTGAAGTGCAGCTTGATCTATAATATTTTTGTAGCTATGTATAGTACCTTATATTCTTTGAACATATAGTATTCTTATATTTAATCTGTTTATATGTGAGTGCCTGCCCCTTTTGTGTGCAACATGTTGCCTCTGTTTTGTGTAACAGTCTTGTAATGTTTTTCTCATTAAAGGTGACACTGATTCCACTCCGGCAGCATGGCAGACGATTTCAGCCAGTCACTCACGCCACCAGTTTCTCCCTTTGCAGTAGACAGCCTATGTGAGCCGACTCCAGCCCAGCCACCCTGCTTCTGCTGCTCTGAAACAAAGGATGACCCCACCGGAGCACTGTCCACAGAGGGATACGCTGCTAAGGGGTCCCTGACAAGGTATAGTCGCTATCGGTTCACCATTATCTCAAAAAAGCATATTTTCCTGCTAGTAGGTCAACAGTTTTCATACTGTCTCTTTTGTGCCAGAGAAATGGTCCCAGTGAAAAACTGTTGACAGCAAAATCTGTGAATTATCCTGAGTAACTGGGTCTTTTTTCTGGAAACACACACTGCTGTTGGTTTTGTTTTGTTTTTTCAAAGGTCAGTTTTTGATGCTTTGGGCACAACAAATGAAATTCCAGTCACCTCCACTGTAACAGGGTGGCAGCAGAAGTCTCAGAGGCAGAAAAACCTCATTGAATAAGTCTTAACTTATGTGACTGCACCCACTCTGTAGGCTGTTGTTGCATCTTGACCCGGCCCCTGCAGAGTATGAGGCAGATACAGTGGAGATCTTTGGCTTCCCCTGGGTAACAGAGACAGCACTGGTGGAATCTACAAAGCTACTCTTTGGTCTGTTCAGGTAAGCCAAGATGTAAAACAGATGTCAGTTAAGATTGCTTTTAGAGTAAACACAGTTGTAATTTTCCCATATGGTGCTACAACCACCCTAATCCATGCCAGCTAAATCTTAGAGAAGCAGTCTTTTTACCTCACAGCTGGTCTTGATTGCTCTTTGTTGTATATTTCAGACAAAAGGTGTACAAGCTGGAGACTTTGGTGCAGTCCAGCTCACATGACTTTGGTAAGCTTGTACAATATGTAATCCACAGCCCAGCTAATAATCAGACTTTTAGTTTTCATGTGAGTACTTGTCCACACAGTAAGCCAATTATCTGCTTACATAAACAAACATTTTATGTATTAGCCAAGATACTTTCATGTAGATCAGCAAACAGCCAGATGATGGCTGTTAAGAGGAAATTGCAGTTTTAAAATATTATATGCAGAGAGTGGATTTTAGCCTCCATTTACATCTAGAGAGGCAAAAAAGGAAACATTGAGTATGCTCCGTTTGACATCACTTTTAAATCATGTTGGCTGAATTGTAGGTGGAAATTGAGGGGCAGTGGGTCTAACCAGTAAGCCACAGGGTCAGCAAGGAAAATTGCTTTCTGCAAGGCAACATTTTCATAAGAAGTCTACCCCAGCCAAGGACCATACATGCACACACAACATACAGTACATGCTTATAATGTAATTAATATGATTAATTCAGCAAGAACCAGCAAGATAGAGTATAGGTTAAGCCCAAGTGATGCCACTTGAGGCTGCGCCTGTGGGGGCAGAAGGCTACATGTATGAAAATGGAAAAAAAATCTTGTGGTGTAGAGTTAGAAACAAGAAAGCTTACCAGACCACTGTACCCTGCTCCTCATCTCTGGCAGAGGCTCAAGGCAACATTAGCTGTGACTAGCATAACACACCTGAATCTGTGAATTAAGTCTTAGAAGTCAAGTTATATTGTGAGGAATGTAAGTGCAAGGTTTTCACACTATCTCTAGTTCTACTGCATCAAATACCAAATTGGTGGACTACTCTTTAGACAGGGATCTCAGCAACAGACTGCATCCCCATGGCTTTCCCAGGCCTGCCCACTGAACGTAGGTGAAGTTAGTTGGAGTGGAAGCTGTTGAACTGTCTGCTGAGGAAAGACATGAAGGCAAATTAAAGCAAAGGAAGTGGCTGCCAAAGGGCAAGTGCTGAAAGTAGTTGCATGCTGTACTGAAGTCTACAATGTGTTTTTAAACCATATTAAAGATTACATGTCAAGCTTGGAGAGATAACATTCCACCCTTATACTCCACGTTTAGAGGCAAATTGAATGATTTTTTAACTGTATGATATTGTAAACACTGAGCCTGAAAGCACAATAACACTGAAAATTTAAACAGGGTTTCTTTGTTGTGTTTATGTGTATCTGGTGGATCGAAATACTGTTCAGAAGAACACGCACTGACATTAAAAGTTTAAATATATGTGTAACATTGTGCTTTGCTAAAGCAAGGATACTAATTAATTACCCAACAAATGAGTTTACCATGAAGTTTACATTGTTGAGCTCAACTCTAGTGTTTGAGACATGTTTGAAATCTAATGCAGGCAGCATATTTTACATAAGATTTTGGAATACTGCCCACAACATCCCTCATGTGTTGTAGGTCAAGCAGGCAGCCTCCACTATGAAGCAGAGGACCTCAGGCAACAGTGTGTTTCATTCCTTCAGTATGTCAAAGTCTTCTTGCACAGGTAATTCTACGTATGTAATGTCAACATTAGTATCGCTAGTTTAAATGTTTTTATCTATATGTTATAATGTCAATCATTCCTGCACTTGTTTGTTCTTTGGTATCTGTTCAGACACCTGGAACCTTCCAGCTCACTGGATGCAGGTTACTCACACCCCTATGATCAGCTGGAGGTCCAGCTCCCCTCTCTTCTCCTGGAGGAGCTCTTTGGCATCACTCTCCTCATAGGACGACTCAAAGACCTGCCCGCCAATGTTCAAAGTGCCTTCACCATATCTAACCAGGGAAAGGTGTGTATGACACATAGGCATCAGATGCTGTCGTAAAGGCGAGAGGGCCTTCAAACCTTTACAGCATTAAGGGGACCTGCTCATATGACCACATTCAAATTCACATTCTCATCTCCTAGAACCTTGTACTATAACGTGATAGAGTATTTTCACTGATTTTTCTGCTATTAACCATGAACTTGGTGTGCTATAATCCTTCCTCAGATTTTTCCTCCGTCTTGGCATTTGTTGCACCTTCATCTTGACATCCACTGGTCAGTCTTGGAGATCCTTCACGTACTTGGTCACAAGATGCAAGGTATGTGTCCAGTCCATGCAACAGAGACGGGAAATAGGAGTGAAACGTATAGAAATATGACTTGTGTTTTATTGTAGTTTACAGATACCCTGATTGTACCTGAAGTATTGGAATCCAATGTATTGGAAACACTGTAAAATCTATTATGTGATGGAAACAGCAACTGTGTGGAATTGTTGCATTGAGTCTCCTACAGAGACAACATATTCTCTGAATAATTTTACACTAACTGCTATGTGTCATCTAACAACTAGCACAGTGGGCAATAATCTTTTGACTTGCAGCTCATAGTGAGTCATTATCATGCAAACAGGCTTTTTGTAATTTTACCTGTTCTTCTCTCCAGGCCAGGTGGTGTACGCCCACCAGTTTGTGAACCTGACGGGAGAGAACATGACTGATACCAGTCTGTTTGAAGAGCACCTGTGCAGTCTGCTGTGTGACCTAACTGGTCTGGCCATAGGCAAATACAGCAAGGTGGGCGGCTGGCCACAACTCATTACATCTTACTGTCGAGATGTACCGGTGGTAAACTGGAAGTCTAATACGGAACATGTTCATCACCATATTAAACATGCAGCTGATAGAAAAGGGATGTAAGCTGCTGATAGCAGATACAGAATATGAATTTGGCTTCTGTCGTGCACACAAAATGTTTCGTCCAGAATATTATCCTTTGGTGAGTGGAAAAGACTGCACCAACACCATTGTAGTAAATTGAACCCCAGCACTGGATAATATTAAACTGTACTTTTTTAGAATAACAAAATTGAATCAACCTTACTGTATGATCTTCCTGTCAGTGATAGACCCCATGTATGTATGAAAAATATAGCTGCAGTTGGGAGTTTGGTGTGTTCAATGTACCCTGTTGGTTTCTAGGTGAGGCCTACGGAGGCACTGAGCAGCCATCATTACTTTTGCTCCTGCACCAAAGAGCTGTGGGTCCTGCTCATTCACCTCCTACAGTACAGAAGTAAACTGTTGCACACACAGGTAATGTAAATACACACAAGTTCACAGTCGCACAATAAAATATGACTGGTCAAATTAAATTAACCAATGTGTGTCTCCCCTTAGTCTTTCTGGAGCTACATGAACTCGTTGTTGAGGCCTCTGGTTTCAGGGAAGCCAGTAGCAGAGCAGTTCAGTGGCCTCCCTACGCACTGTAAGGACCCTCTGGGATTCACATGGTGGCTGGTCACTCATTTAGCAGTGTTAGGGCAGTACAATCGTAACGGCACACTACAGAACAAGGTAAGAGACAGAGAATCACTATATCAACTCCATAAGATGTTAAGCTGCAAAATAAACTGGGTGTGATTATAAAAGTGTTTCATAGAGAGGAAATAATGAATGGGAATTTGAAAACATTGAATTTCACTTGATTCAACTTAAGTGGATACATTTGATCTTGAATTTGGCCACATTTATTTTTCTCACCATAAATAGTCTTAAAGAACTTCAGTTTTAACAACAATCACTTTATTCTAATATTTGTTTTATTAAGAATTAATGTAGATGAATCTAATTCATCCAGGCGGTCCAATGAAAAAATAAAATATTCTTCGCAGAAGTTGTCTGTTTGAGGACATTTAGTCTCTCTGTAGTTCTAAAATCAGTCTTGAGTTCATTTGTCTTAACTTTATCTTTAATTAAAGATAAATGGTGCCAAAAAGACATGGGACTGAAAAGACAAAAATTACACGAGACTTCTCATAGAAATATGTCAGTGAGAGAGACACTGTCTGCATCATCTAGAGCAGGTATTCCGATAGCAGGTCTTGTCTTCTTCCGTCTTAAATATGAATGCTGGTGACACACTAACCTTTCACCAATAGTTCCTGTATTGTGAGTATGATTTAAAGAAAATCCTCAATAGGTTTTCGTCATTATTGTTTTTAAATATATTACCTCATTGTCTTCTGCACTCACAGAAACATCTGGAGTTTAATTGGGCTTTTGTGGAAGAGTTGCTCAAGTTAACCTGTAACCCTAAGGTTAGCACATACATTTTTAACCTCGTCAAATTCATAATAAAAGACAGTTTTCATATATATATGTATATGGTGGTACATTAAACAGCGCATGTGTGTGTGTGTGTGTGTGTGTGTGTGTGTGTGTGTGTGTGATAACAGGGAGGTCCAGCAGAGGAGCAGGTCAGGATGCATGTCCACTGCTGTCTCAGTCTCTGTCTGCTGTGGGAACCAAGCACCAGTGCTGTCTCCATCCTCTGGGACTACTACAGCAAGAATCTGGTGAGGACGAACCTTCAGAGGACAACATCAAATGAATGCTGTGGTCACTGATGGTGTAGTACATAATATAGGCTGCTGAAACTTGATATGTTTCCTCATTTTGAGCACATCTACTACAATTAGGCCGCCATTTAGCTTAATTTCTTAATATAAATTAACCTGGCCACTACTTTTTTAGATGATATGTTGTAATCTTTAACTTCTCTGTGTTGAATGTTTCACTTTTGTTTTGCTGCTGTCATTTTAATAGCTTTACTATATGTTTGAAAGTAAGTGGTCATCTGTTATATTGTTTTGTACAGTATGTTGCAATGACTTTAATCATGTTTGTTGTTTTTATTTTGAAGTTATGGCACAGTTCTAAGTCTTTGTCACGTTATTAAAAAGGTTGCTATAATTGGTCAAGCAGCAGTAGGGGCGAATCATGCAGCACGTTTTCCTATATGGTTTCACCAAGGCCTGGACGGTTAATCTTCTGTCTCTCTGCCCCAGAGTGCTTCATTCACTGTACCCTGGCTTGGGATGTCTGGCATTGGCACGTTGTACAAGACCCCCCTGGCTCTGTTGGAGCAGGCCCGCAGCTGCTGCTCCCCCTTTCTCCTTCACTCTCCAGAACACACCCAGCTGTACCGCTCAGCCAACTCCTTCCGCATCTTCCTTCGAGTTCTGGCCCTGTGCCTCGCCCAGGACAGGGCTGGTGGAGTCCCACAGAGACAGATCAAAGGAAGGTAAGGATGGATAGAAGGCTGGGAGGCTTTGTAGTTCTCGCTCCTTCACATTCACATCCACCATGAAAAGTAGGTCTTACAGACAGGCTCAACACCATATACGTGGTATGTAGTTTTTTTGGAGGAAGAGAAGATAAAAGGGAAAACATGGAGAAGAAGCTGTGAGAAATGATTACTAATCAGGACTAGGCTTTTTAGGATTCCCTTTTTCCCCTTGATCTTCTAATGTATGATGTTTATTGTGCTGTTTGGATTTGTATATGTGTTTGTAGGTGCATACTTGCATAAATACACAAACAACATGTGTGTTTGCACACTAGCATGCATTTCAGTCTTGTTTGTGTGTGTGCCAGGTGCACCGCAGTCTCCCAGAGCGTCTTTGATATTTACTCAGGCCCCCCAGTGGAGCAGGTGTCTCAGGAGTCAACCACCTGCTCTTCAGTACAGACCAGAGCCAAGGAGCCTCCTACTGATTCACAGACAAACACACACACACTGCACCTGCTCCCTAGAGCAGCGACATGGTTTCAATGTGTGTGGCATTGGATGGAGGGAGAGTATATGTGTTTCTGAAGGAAAGTAAGAAAGAAGAGAGGAAAGATCACGAGCTAATGTGCAATCAGAACCAAGCGCTGGACCATCCTATATCCCAGGCCGGCTGGGCGCCAGAGAGAGGCAGCCGTAGATAAATCCGCCTAATGACTTCCCTCTGTCTGGAATGTGCTCAGCAGCACTGCAGACATGGGGGCTAATTAGCTAACGAGCGTGGCGGTTAATTCGCCTTAACGAAGCTGTGTTGGTTTCCAACACGGATAGAGAGGGGAGCTTGGGTGGTGGGGAGTGAGGAGATGTGGGTGGCAGGCAGTCTGGCAACAGCCATACTGGGCTGGGACAAGTCCAGATCCCCCTCCCTGCCTCCCCCCACATCCCTCACCACTACCTCCTCCCCCTCAGGAGGCATGAGGCGTGCCGACTGTATCGCTACAACATTTCGGCAACGTTCCTACTCCTGGCCAGGCTCTGTGGGACACCCGCGACGACCGCATTAATGGGATCGACTGCGAGCATGTTGATCTTCAACGCCGGGAGTTAGGAGCATCTGCTCGCCTCCAGAAAAAAAAGCTGTCCGGAATAAACAAACAGACAGGTTGGGAGAACACAGAAAATCCCCACTGCTGCCTCCCAGCGCGCTGCTTATATCCCTGTTACATATTACCCATTCATCTATTTAAATCTCCCTCCCCTACCACTCTGACTGCATGCTTGGCCACCTTCTCCTTTTATAGTCCTCTGTGGGTGTAACTAAGCTGATTTCGGTGTTAACCTGGTCTTTCTCTGTGCCTCACTCGTCTTTCTCCACTCCACAGTAATACTTCTTACTCCGAGTTTGTCTTGGGATGCTCGCTGTTTGTGTTTTGACCCAAACAGCAGCTCTACTCACCTGTGTGGGCTGCATCTGTGTTTGGGAGGTGGGGTGTAAGGGGGGGGGCTCCTGCCTTCTGTGTTTTCCTGCCAGGCGAGCAAACAGTGAGCTGGATGAGTGGCAATGCATGTGTGTGTGTGGTTTTATTGATCTCTCTCTGGTGTTGCAGTAAATTGGTTTGGTTGTAGAGAGAGGGACCAAGCGCCTACTGCTGTGTGTCTGAGTGTCTCTGACATTTAACATGATCTTTAAAGGCATTTCTCCACAGTGCCCGCAGGATCTAACAGCGTGCTGGGTGGTTCTCTCACCCAGCACGCTGTTAGATCCTGCTTACTCCCTCTCTTGCTTTTTCTTTCTCTCTCACCCACACACACACACACACACACGCACACACACAGAAACAGACACAGACACAGACACACAGGCCGGACAGCCCAGCCTCTCCCCTGGAGCTGAGAGGGTGATGGAGGCAGGTGGTGTGGTGCACGTGGGGGTGGAAAGTTCAGTTAGTCAGCATTTAAAGTCAGGGGTTTCAGAAGAACAAATCACCTCTGCAGAGTTGGTTGGTGGAAGTAAAGAAAAAGTGTAACCATTTTTTTGCCTTGGATGAAATCCTATTGTGAAGAGCAGATACTGTCATCTTGATCAAGCTCCTCTCTTCGCTAGGGGCAAAAGTGGGCAAACCATCTCTTGTGTCACATTTTATGAACTTTGTTTCTTCTTTCCACCCATGTTCTCTTATGTTTCCAGGATTTATTCCAAATTCTCCCCAAAGAAGATGCGGGAGCTTTCGGAGGCTGGCCTAATGAACTTCCTGCTGCTGTTCCTTGTGGTAGCCAGGCAGGTAGAGCTGGAGGATGTGGCCAGCAGAGCTTGTGAACTGTTGGGCTTCCTTCCCACTAACTGCTCCCCAGGGCATCGCACCTTGGTCTGGAGGGGACAGCTGACACTGCTTTTGTTGTTCCAGGTATGTTTGTTAATCAGAAATTTAATCTGGAAGTGTACTGTTGCCAGCCGGGTACATCACAAGGGGTTTTTTGATTTACAAATTCCATTGGTTGAAGATTTTCTGATTTTGCAGGAGAGGGGTCTGGACGTTGGTGCACAGGCTAGCTGGCTGGCCTCCTCCTTTAATGAGACAGCCAAAGAGTTCTACAATAAGACCACAGAGGTCTCTCGCAGACTTGCCCTCTGGGGGCCCCTCAGCTCATACCTGGAGGGAGTGGCGGAGGTGTTCGAGACAAGCACCAGTCTCAGCCTATCAGAGGAAAAGCTGCTCAACGAAGGGTTTGATTGGTTGTTACCTGCTTGCCGTGTATCGGAGTTGAATTCTGCCCTGGGCTTTCTGCAGACCATCCTCGCACAGCTCAGGTGAGACAGCTGGTGTAAATACTCACCAGCTGCCAGATATCTCTTACTTTTTCTCAGTTTCTCTCATTCTTCTCTTTCACTGATAGCTGCTCCTTCACAGATAGTGGACACATTCAGACAATTGTTTTCAGGCCAGGGCCAAGCTAAGCTTTTATTAAAATCTGATAAGTGGCGGAGGAGAGTGATCTCTTCTGCTCTTCCCCACCCGGCCCAGAGTCCACTCACTTCTCATACTGACAATAGGCAGATTGTGCTGTCAGCAGGAATGAGTGTCTGTAAAGACCCTGTGTTCCGTTGAGGCCCCTGTTAGTCTCAGTGGACCTAGTTGCCCCCAGGTCACCCTCACCAGGTGCTGGTGGAACTCTGAGTAGAGTTACAGGCCCAAGAGACCCTCCATGGACCCTCCTGTCGTCATGGGGATGGTGGCAGTGCTGCGGGTGGGTTGAGAGACTATGGTCAGTAGGGCGTCAGGACGGGTTCAGCTGTGGGACACGGGTGTTCGTTACACGATCGACCCCAGCTGAAGTTCAGAGAGCCACAGCTGAAACATTGTCTGTTTATGTGGGGAGGTAGAGGTGGGAACAGAAGTGACAGTAGATAGAAATCAGGTGAGACTGGGAGGACATGGGGTGAGGAATGATGTGTGATCTTTCACTGTAGATTCTCAGTTAAGTCTGGTGTTAAAAAGCTGTAACCTTGCTTGGGAGCCTTTAAGTTTGCAATAATCCTTTACTCTCCAATGAATTATAATTATAGCAAGTAGTACTTAATATGCTTAGAATGACCCAGAGTACTTTTTGAATCCTCAGTTACACTGATGTAATTGAAATCTTGGGCAATAGCTAATGTAGCTAGTCCAGGTTTAATCATGTTAGCAGTGTTCACACAACTGTGCATGAGGGGTCAAGTGGAATAACTGCTGTCATGAAAGAAAAGTGAAGTACTGATATAGTACCTGAGTACCTGTTCTTCCTTATGAGAGACACCTTGCACAGTCATTTCATTCTTTAATTTGAAAATATCGATTTACATCTCTGAACAAGCACTCAATGCCACATGTAGCACCTGACTATTTTCAATACTTAGTGCTAAATAGTGCTGCAGACACATCTCGGTGTCGTTTTAATGTCCAGTGCTGTCAAATGCATATCCCAGTTTTCTACATTTCTACACCCTCTAGAAATATACTTTGTTCAGTTGTTTTACTAAGCACTGAAAGTATTACTTACACTACTTACAAAAGGTTAATAAATAAGCTGAAACGCAAGAATAAGGACATTGTAAAGTTAAGTGTTGCCGAGCCCTCTCACTGAATTATGTAGGTGTATGATTGCTTTAATTCTCCAGTGTATACATTTCACCCTCTTAACCCTACACACGCACACGCACACACACACACACACACACACACACACATATACACATTAACCTACACACCTACCCACACACCAAAAGTGAAACACTAACCTCAGTGTACTCCCCTCTTATTTCAATGCCAGGCTCCCATAACATGATATCTCGTTAGCTTTGCTAATTCCCAAACTTCCCATCTCAGATCTCGGGGTTGGAGGGCACACATTTGCACATTAATGGCCAAGGAGAGAGAGAAGAAGAGAACTCCCAGAGGCCCTGTGTGTTATGGCCCGGACCACACTGACCCATTTAACCAAATAAAAAAATACTATGCTCTCTCTTTCAAATCCGTCCCGCCAAATTAAACATAATTCTTCGGCCTGGCAATTCTCGGTATCTCTTTGTGATTAATGCCTTTTCTGTGACACAATTAATGGGCAATTATGTAGCCTGGCAAATTTAGCCTGTGCATCATTATGTCTACTGAGAGCCGTGTGGAATCTGCACACATTAAGACAATTATTCTGCCAATGGCTGAGGCAGTGGAGGGTCCGAACATTTACTCTTGATAGCCATCGCTATGGTGCTGAGGCAGGAAGCCAGTCCCAGTCATAATTCCTCAGTTTTATTCCTTCCCATGACCCTCTTCTGTGGGAGGGTGGGGGTGTCGCTGGTTGATGAGGTGAGCTGGCACTGGCTCATCATGTTGGATCTGTTTTCAGTACAAACAATTAATCCTGATCTCCTTGGCTTGAAAAAATACAAGCTTCCCTGTAAAGCGGTTTCCTCTGTGAGCATTAAGGCCTTTTACCGGATATTGAGCCTTTCTTTTCTAAGTCAAGGACAACTACTGTCGGGTTGTACTGATGGGAAATGTAGTCACAAGTACACCTATACTTTTTGATAGAGATGCATAGACAGTATTAAACAGAAAGTGGACATCAAGTAAGATCAGCTTGTTCCTGGGTGTGTGTTTGATGTGTCTCTCTCATTATTGGGATGCTATATTTTATTTTATGTGTCTGTAGTTGGGTGAAGGGTTAAACGGGGTTCCTTGAGTGTGTGTGTGTGTGTGTGTGTTTGTGTGTACACATTGTAAGAAGCTGCAGTGAGAGGGATTAAGTGGGGTCTCCGACGATGTCTTGTACAATGAGGGTTGATGGGTGTGAAAGGCCCATTCCGCAGTAGTAACGAGGCTAATGAATTCAGACTCTAATCGATTGTCTCAGCTCTCTCAGGATTAGATGCAACCTTGCTGGAAGGGAAGGCACCGCTGAGGTGTGTGCGTGTATGTGTGTGTACCTTAGTAGCAGACAAGAGGAGGGCTGAGGACGGGATAGAAGGGAAAGGGCTTACTAGTTCTTCTATCCTTTCCTCCTTCCCCAGCACACCTCAACCCCTCTTCCCCACACCCCCATCCGGGCGAATGAGGGGGACAGGAGGATCATCTCCAGTCTAAATGAGATTACAGCTCCTTCAGCTGCTTATCTGGGCTAATGCCAGCCACTGTGGGGCTGCTGTAGCGGCTGTGGCTGGGGCCAGGGCCAGGGATGAGCCAGAAGAGCCAAAGTATAGTCTGTGTACTGGGGATCAGCATTAGGCTCAACTCTATGCCTATAATATCCTCCTCTCCTTCCCCACCTCTACCTCCACCCTGCTCTGCTCCACACTGCAGCGCACCGCCGCACCCAGTAATCCCCCAGGAGAGAAGAAAGGAAAAACACATGAAGAAGGACTGAAAGAGAGAAACAGGGGAGCAAAAGGATTTGAGAAAGTAGAGGGCGGAGTTGGAGGGTGTAGGTGTTGTACACAAGAGAGAGCACTATGTTTGGATTTTGCATCGGATAGATTTGTTTATCTGCTGTCTTTGTGTATGTGTGTTTGTGTCCTTCCAGACAGGTCCATCAGCGCAGTGTCCACTCAGCACCCAACTTGGTTTGGGCTCCTGTTACCACCAGTGTGGTGAAAGAGCGCCACCTAGCGGTAGCAGCAGCACTTTGGGCGCACTTCTTCCCCTTCCTGCGCAACTTACGCCTCTCTCAGACCCCTCCGGCACAGCTGGCAGATGCTGCTGCAGGTCAGTAAAGCCTGCTGGGAAGAAAAAGAGACACTGAGTGGAGGGAAGAAAAGGGTCCAGGAGACGAGAGCGAGGGAGAGCAGGAAGGAGTTTGGGACCAGAGTTCAACCAAAGTGGCTTTTGAGTTGCCATCATTTTACATAAAGGCAGAGAATTTAGTAATTAGGAAGCATAAGATGAATTAGTGAAGTAGAGATTCAGAGAACAAGGCTAAAACAAAAGCATCTAGGCAAATACAAAAGGACACATGCTTATACTTTTTACTTTAAATATGCCTGCATCAGCTTTCTAGTAAATTTGAACAGAAATTAAATCACTTCATTTTCCTCAGGCTTCACCCTGTTGGCCTTTGATCTGCCCAGCTCTGCCCCCCAGGACCTGCAGCCCAACCCAGTCAAGTCCATTATGCAATGCTTTGGCTGGGATGACATGGTTCACCCACTTCTGGTGACTCGTTACCTTCCCCATCTGCTCCAAAACAGGTACAGTTCAGATCTACCCTTTGCATCAAATCAGCAGTCACAAAGCAGTTTTGTCACTTATCACATCTCTCCTGATGTACACTTCAGTACCTGTCAGCAATCAAGCTTCAAAATTGTTTTCGACAAGTAAGTGTAGGTATACCGACTGAGTGGTATCTAATTTATAATTTAGACGGTGAGCGCCCTTGTTATTATCAAAACAGGTTTTAATGAAGAAATTGCACCCATGCCTCTAAACAGAATACAAAATGTAGTAGATCTTCAAAATTACACTCAAGGGTTCAAAACAACATGACGATTTCAGCCTCAAAGGTCCTCTCCAGATAGTGCCAAGTGATACTAAGGGGCTACACCTGAATATGAAGCCAGAATAAAGACACAAGTGTTTATTGTTTAGAACGACCAGGCTTCTGTTTAAGCTGTTAGCAATATGAAATTTCCAAAATGAAGTGATGAGTTCATTCATGCAAGAATTCAATTAAAATACCACACCTTTGACAGACACTTTCACCTTCCCTCTATCCTTCATTATGAAAAACTGTATGTCAGCCCAAAAGAAATCTGATGGGAAGAGACATGTATGTGTTTTAGAGAAGTGGATTCAATGATTATGCTTTTTTTTTTTTTTTTTTTAAATAAAGATTTATGTGTTTGCATAGGCCCAACTATGCCCACCTCAGCACAACATAACATAACATGTGAATATTAACATTGACATCATTAAGTGTCTTTACATATATGGACGAAATTGTTTCGAATTTGCCACTCACATGTTGAATGCTGAGTATTTCTTCATACCTCCATCAGCAGCAAAGGCCAGTAAATCCAGGAGTTGTTTCTAACCATGGACATGACATTAGTGCGAGATGACTCTCTGCCTCTGTCTTTTCCAGTGAGCTGGTGTCCTCACTAAGCAGTGATTCTGCATCCAGTTCAGCACAAAGCCTGTCAGTGAGGGCCTGGTTTCGCTGTGTTCTCCAGCAGCACCTTCACAAGAACCCAGATGGGTCTGACAGCAGAACAGGTAACGCCACTACAACATTATAAATAAATAAGCATCCATTGTGCACCAGGCAGATTTGCTTTTGTATGGAATTTCTGGCATATCATGGAATAAAGAGAGATGTATCCCAGACGGTGAAGGTTGGGGACATTGATAAACTCTATGAGTAAATCAGGAGGTACTAATTACATGTACTCCCTTCCCATCTATACCCAAATATATGTTGTAACTACTTTCACACATTAGACAGAGTTGTATCTGTTTAGGCGATGAAAGGTCAACAATGCAATGTGCAACATTAACTAATCTTTTTTTTAGAACTTCTTCAACCCAAATTGAGAAAAAGTTGAAATAAATAACTTGTGTCCAATTTTGTTTCTCTAACAACAGATTTTAGAAATGTTGCTGTACTCAAACACAGGTCCTAAAGCTTCATGACCCAACATGAGCAGACTTTGTGTACAGAAATGTTAGGCTTGTAACGTTTGTCTTGTATTAGAGATAATAGACACATCACTATTGACACGCTTAGTGTTTGTGCGTTGCTTCCAGGCCGAGCTGTGGAGGAGCAGTTGTGTGAAATGACCCGGCTTGTATTGAGGCTTCCTGAGGTGGACAGTCTTTTGCAGAGAGCGGGCCACCAGCCCACAGCTGCCAGACTAGAGCCCACGTCAGCCCTGGAGATGTTTGTCAAGGTAGCACATGCTCACTGGTGTGAATACACTGTGGTCTAGTAAAGGTGTCGGCTAAAGTAAACCTTTCTGTCTTTGTGTATTTAGAAAATCTTACAGTGAGTTAGTCTTAGATTTACCGTCAAAGTTAATACTCAGTTACACATCACCTGCTGTCAGCTGCAGTTGAAAAAGTGGAGTTTCTGTAGGATATCAGTGATTTACACTTGAATTTCGTTGAAATGTACCTTTTTTTTTTCTTCTTTATGCATATAACACCAACAGTACTCGCCACATTATAGTAAAACTCATAAGTGAGCCTTTACTCTAGTCTGCTCTGTATGTCTACCATATCTGGTCTCTACTACGGAAACCTGGATTTACATGCAAAAATTTCCATACATTTCTTGTCTTATCTACTTGCTCATGGCGTCAGGCTGTAGGCAGTGTGTACAGTGGACTGCAGGTTTTGTCTGAGCGTTCGGCCATGGTGACCAGAGCCCTTCACTACATTGGTGACATCATGAGACACATTAAACCAACTCTGGTCAGCAAGAACCAAGAGGGACTGCAGCAGGCCTACTGGGCTGTCGGTAGGTCCACAGCCTATATACTTCCAACACATTATACAGTAGATGAAGCTTCAGGAGTATTTTATTCAAGAATCATTACAGTTGTGTGTCTGACTCTGTGATTGTCTATGTTTTGTACTGTTTGACTCAGGTTGCATAGTGAGGCACTGGAGCCCCCTGCTGGCCACATCTAAAGCCCAGCAGCTGCTGTTCCGCATTGTGGATGTGCTGCTGCTTCCCCATAACCTCACACAGCAGGACAAAGCCCTCAGGGACAGCCTGCCTCTGTATCTACAGGTTAGGACAAACATATTGTCCACGCACACGTCAAAAACAATGCAAAATCAGGACACACAGCAAGCCTGAAGGTGTTATGAAAGAGACCAGAAACCCTAATCAAAGCCCTTTCATCACTCATGTCTATAATGTGCTCAGATGTTTCCATTCTTTTAATTTATTCCCCTGCAGGGTCTGTCAGTGGCTTCCAGTGCCTCTCAGTCACAGGGTGCCTACCTGAAGCAGCAGCTGCACTCTGTTACTCGCAGATATCTGGACCATTTCCTTCCTGCCTCACCTTCCATGGGCATCATCGCCAACCACCCAGTGCTTCTGAGTGCCTGTGAGGCCAGCCCAACCACCAGGGGAGCGGGCGGTCCTCTGCTGAGGAGGACCATCCTGGAGGTGCTCTGGTCGGTCTCTAGATCTGGGATGCTGTTTGCCTGTTGTTTTGGCTTTGACGTTAGTTTCATATCCAGATTGTGTCTGGAATTGACTCCTGTCAAGCAAAGCAACGTACGCAACATGATTCATGTGATCAAAACAGAAAAACTCCAAAGCTGAGCAGGATGAGCATAAATCAAACAGATAATTGGCAGCTTTGATTTCATATTCATATATTACTTGACTAAATTTTAATCATCAGGAACCAAAGTGCAATCTTGTTGATGTGATTTCTTGTCTTTCATTATGTCTCTCCCTTTCCAATGTTGCAGTGGGAGCTTCCTCCAGTTTAAAGGTCATGCCCCTCCGCCTCGGCTAGCATCAGTCCTGATGTTCCTGTTGGAGCTTCTGAGACGAAACAGTGACTCAGACCCAGCCCTCCTCACTGTGCCCCTCCCCTCTCTGCTGCGCTGTCTGATGCTGGTCAACGAACCGCAGGGTAGGATTATGATCAAGTGTAGTTTTTCTGTATTGTGTGTGTGAGATGTGCCACGGTGTCAGATCTCCGTTCCCTCATACTCGTATATGACTGGTATGATGTTTTTCTGATACTTGAGCTGTTACATATGAAACGCTGCTAATGTGAGCTACTAAAAGGTCTGAGGTTCAGTGAATAGCCTGAAGTTATCTTTAATGCAGTGATGTTTGTTTGTATGTATGACTGTAATTTTGATTAATCATGGCAAATGTCAAAGTCCCTTTTTTCTTAAAGGTCTCCAAGATAATTATGAGCAGGCCTGCATTTGTTAGCGACTTCACTACAATATCAGCTAAATAAATGCTATAATCATGCTACTTAGTATCAGCGAGATGGTACCAAACATGTCCTTAATGCTTACAATTTTCATCAATCCTCATTTTGGGGCAAATTATGCAGGGGAAAAAAAAATACATTTTGACAATCAGGTTTGTGTTTATAGTAATCACTGAAAGGCTGTTATTTTTTTGGGGGGGGGGTTTCTGTGCAGTGAGGAAGACGAGCACAGATGCCATACAGCTTGTGGTGGAGCGGTGCGCTGCTGCATCTACGGAGAGACCGTGTGACCAGATGATCACTGTCTTGCGGTAATTGACAATAATGTCGCACAATAAATATCTGCACCTGTATGAGAGCTGCGTGGCGTCGTTCACAGGGTGCACTAACCCTGACATGGGCACTGCAGGCACAGAGACAAACTATCTATATCGCATTAAAGCCTGTTTTATCCTACGTGGTTTTTACTGTTTGTGCAATCCCACTGCCCCTAGGTCGTTTGTGGAGGAGAATGAGGGAGTCTACGACAGGCAGGTATACAGTGTCCTGGAGACTGTGGCTGTTCTAGATCCCTCTGTGGTTCAAGCTCTCATTCCCAACTTGTCTCTCAGTCTGAGAAACACTGAACACAAGAGAGGACTGGGCAAGAACATCGCCTTGAGGTGAGTAAGCACATGAATCACCTCTTGAAAGCCACATAGACTGAATTATCGCCTTAAACTATTTTTAAGTTGTCTAGACATTAAGCGGGTGTTACGTGCTGCGCTGAAAATATTCTGTAGCTGTATGACTTGTCCACTAATGTGACAATGCTCTCTCTCCCTGCATAACAGAGGTGCGTATAGGAAGCTGCTGTGCCTCCTTGGGGAGAGTGGGCAGGCTGAAATAGCCAGTCTAGAAGCGGACTGAGAAGTTTTTCAAAAAACAGGACCAGCTCCAGGATCTGTCGCCAGCTCCAAGAATCACTTGTTAATTCTTAATTTGGTCATCAGAAAAGGGCACTACGGCCACCTAAGGGATGAGGGATTAGTTCATTTCATTAGCTGTGATGATGTTAAAACCTAATCTGTTGGCAACTCTGAATACAACTGATAAGATTTTGAGTTCTCATGTTCATATAACCTGTTTGTATATAATGTACATATTGTAAAGAAGGTGCAGCTCTTTAGCAGATGCATTATTTTGAAATAAAATGTGACAATAAATATGAATGTGCTCACACCGGTCTCTCCACTTTTTCATTTCAGTTCTATAGTGAGAAAAGTGAGGGATGCGAGCACTGGAGTGAGCACAGACTATTTGTGCTTATACCATCAGGTGCTGGATCTGTCTCTACTCGCTTGGCACTCTGAATTACAGATTTGATGGCAGTCGTGGGCGAGCCCAAAGAGTTCAGTAGCGGGGAAAAAAAAAAAAAAAAGTGAGTAAAGGAGAGAAGTACTGTTTGTTCCAATTCTCTCTCTCGCCTTTCCAAGTCGCGGCAATCTCTTGCAATCCGGCTTTAGTTTGCACCTAATCACATGAAGTCTCACTCCTGTCTCCCACAATCACCAAGTCCCATTTTCTGTCATTGCTAGTCATTTTCCAGCCTCATCAAACTGCAATGCATCCCTTCATCTGAGCAGCTCCACTACATTCCTTTTCTCCAACAGTATCAGGGGTGGTCGGAGGAGGAAATAAATGGCGAGGCGACGTTTTAAATTAGTGGTCAGTTATCTATTGGTGCGAAATAATTCACCTTCTTCCCGTCCCAATAGCTTCCTCACCTATTAACAGTCATTATAAAGTACATCACTGTGCCATGTATTTATGTAGCTTCTTTATTCTGGAGATATTTAATGTATTCTTTAAGACTCATTTTGTTTTGGACAGAAGGGGAAGTGCAGGGGTTATATTTTCTCTCTTTTGGTCAAAGTGAAATGATTTTGTTTTGAAAATCAGCATAATGAAGTGTTCAATATCAATATCATATACACATTATTCCACAGATATTCTCTGAATGATGACTATGACCGGACATTCATTTGAACATAAACAGTCTTAGGTCCTGAGCGTAATAAAAATCGATAACGTACACACATACAGTAGACTGTCACTGCTGTTGCAGAAAAATCAAGTAAATTTTTTTACCATATTTGAATTTAAAAAAAATGACATGGTCATTTATGCACTGATGAGCTTCAGCCTCAGGCTCTTGACACTTGCTAACGCACTCTGTAATTTCAAAGTCCATGCGAGTTGATGGGAGAACAGGCTCTGGCTTCATCCTGCACGTGTTTTTCAGGTCAGCGAGGTGGTTACAGAGGTTTGGTGGAGATGTAATACAGTGATATTAGCAGAAAATCCTCTTACAGCCCTACAGTGTGTCACAAAAAAGACCGTTTCTCTTAACTCCTTTAGGACGATTGAGCAATTCAGTGATATCTTCAAACTACCAGTCATTTAATTGGTAATAGGATTGGCATTTTATTCCTGTCTTTTTTGGGGATAATAATCCCTCTGGCGTTATTTTTTTTCTTAACTTGCTCATCGCGTCTTCCCTGGACATCATGAATGGTGTCTCAGTCTTTGGGGAAATACAACAGATATGCCGTATTATTGTAACAGCAGCTTGTCTTTCCCTAGAAGCTTGCAGAATATCATGGCTCTTGTACATCAGGACAGTACTGTTATTACATTTGGGTCTCAAAGAAATCCCTGAACACTGACAGTGACAGAGATGGCAGGTTCCAGAAGGATTACTATGATAAGGTACATTTTTGTCAGCCACGTTTGCAAATACTGACGGTCCAGAGGTGAGCTGAGGCTCCTCCATTCTCTGGTTGCGTATTTGTGTTTCGTGTTAAGTTGTGTTCATCAGTGGTTTTAAACAGCACCTATCCTGTGATGGGGGACTTGTAGAGTCTGTAGGTTTGGGCAGGTGAAGTAAGGAGCAGGGAGGAAACAAGTTGCTATCCCATTGGAGGCGAATGGTAATGTTGGCCCGTAGAAAACCTCCTCCTTCCCCTCCGTGCTCAGATCCAGCACCTGGAAAGAGGAAATCAAGATTATAATAAAATTCAGCAGAAAGGAAATGACAAAATAACAAAGCGGGTGAGATTTATAAATAAATGGAACTCAAACTGGAACTGAAAACACACAGAATTGTCCTTATAGAAACAACCAAACCTCACAAGCCAACAATGTGAACAATTCCTTCGACAATCATTCCTACATTTACACAGAAGAGAAGGAGGAAATAAATGGCGAACGCTCCTTCACCAATTCAGACGCACACTCGCACAATGTGCTGGAGCCATTTGGTTTTCAGTAAATACGAAGAGCTCCAAAGGCAGTGATGGACTGTTATTCTTTTCTTTTTATTCAAGTGCAGTAATTGGTGGCTCAAATTCTTCCAAAACAAATATAACCTTATAAAGTTCAGAGATATTTAGAAGACTGCGTGCGTGACTACATTCTTGATACCAGCTAGAACCCTACGATACTTTAACAAGAGTATTTTTTGGCAAGTAACCGGGCAGTGCAGAGCAAATAACTTATCACTGTGAAACTCAAACCATGCACTTTGCTACCTCAAGGTCATAACTCCAATTTTTTGAAAATCATTCAGTTTTGAAATAGCACTCATTATTTTACTTATTAGATCACGTGTGCTTAACTTGTAATTTAGTCCAATATTTCTGACAGCACAGGATTAAACAAATCTTTTCCAGCATGTTACAGACAGCTTCAGTGTGGCTTTTTTAGCATTTTATCTTCATGTGTAGATTCATGCTGATAAGGAAAACATTTATTCTATGATTAGTGTGCTGCTGCTTCCCTTCGCCGTATCAACAGTGTATTATCAATGCAATGTCTGCCTTTATATGAGTTTATCTCAGTGTCACAACAGTAATGAGGCAAAATCTCAAAGCCACATCTCTTACCTGAATGCACGCCAGAGGCTCGTTGGTCCAAATGGAGTATCCTCCAACCACATAGATCCTGTCATCGTGGACGGCAACTCCGGACTCATTTTGACCTGGGGAGGACAGAGCCGATACAATGCTTCACTGTGCCAAGCAGAGGGCATTCTGACAATATGACTTCCAAGTCCCCCGAGAGGCAGTGAGGGAGATAAATGGAGAAAGATTGGACAAGGGCGGGAGTGTGTGGAGAGCAAAGATTGAGCCCTCATTCTCTTCCCCATGACTTTGTCTTAAACTTTTACAGATATAACAGGAGGACAATGTCCTAGAACAAAAGAGGAAAGTCACCCAGGACTTGAGAAGGAGGAAGGAATAGTAACGTCCCCTGGACTTTAAACCCTGGAAGCCTTCATTGATGATTGTACTGCGAGGTGAAGTGAGAAAGTATGACCACAACATACAGAATGTGCACAATAGCTTGTGCCTCTAGGTCCATGCTGGTGGAGGTGGTACTCCATCCCACCTCCACTAACATGGAGGCTATAGATGTAGTTTGCCCACGAGTCCAAGTAGGGATATATGTGCTTTCATTGAATATCATTCTAACGCCTACTCACAACCAGCAGGGAGGCATTATGTGCTGTGTTTTAATCTAATGAGACGAGGATAAAGCAGAGAGCTTTACTCAACCTATGCTTTCACGATCAACATACAGTACATCATTAAAATAAAATATACTGTGTTAGAGGTAAATTAGTACTAAAGCCTCTTAAACTTATTTCTAATGAGCTACAATTAAAGACTGAAGAAAGAAGAAGAAGAAAAACATAGGTATCATGTAAAGGCTTAAGATTAACACTCAAAAACCAAGTCGAACTGCTTCTTAAAACCGTGTGGATGTGGTTTGATCAGATTTAATTGAATGGTCTGGCAACACAAGCAGCGGCTCCACAACTGCCATCCCATTTTGATTGGTGCATGGAAGAATGTGACACAACTAAAACAGTTCCTCATTTCCCGTCTTCATGCTAAGCTAACCATATCCTGACTATAGCTTCATATTTAGCAGGACAGGTAATCTTCTCATCCTACTCTCAGCGAGACGGTGAAAAGGAGGATGTGAAACTGTTCCTTTAATTGAATATATGTGACAGAGAGGACTTCTATTTCTACTGCATTTTTTTAGTGTATGTCCCCTTTAGTTCTTGTCTGTAGCAGCATTTCTGTCTGGAAAACCAGAGGATTTTGGCTACTATCATGTCCACTATAAATCTGAAAGTGGTCACACGTGTACTTTCTTCATGTTTGCCCACCCGTGAGGAGGCTGAAGGAGCAGCGCGTCCATTGGTCCAGGTCCATGTTGTAGGAGTCGATGTGGCGGACCAGGATGCGGTCGTTGTTGTAGTCCAGGTCGTTCCCACCCAGCACGTAGAGCTGCCTCCTCACAGCCGCCATGACGTGGTAAACTCGCCTCTGCAACATGGGACTGCGGGCCAACCACTGGTCCTGAATAGGAGGCGGAGGTTAATGGAGAATGGATCGGGGGGGGAAAGGCAGATGGAGGGGAAGAAAGACGGGAAGATATGATGTGATGCAGATGAGAAGGAGGTGAAATGTAGTGCATAGAGGGAGGGAAAGAGAAACAGAGAGGGTAGGAAGGGAAGGAGGATGAATAAGAAGATTAATATTTAAGCATATCCATGCATGGGTAATTGATGTATGCTCAGTGCTAGATAAATAACGTGACACTGGAGCTCTGGTTTGTACTAATGACTTCCCTCCCTATTTCTAATCATATGTTTCAGCCACTCCATTTTACACCGAGGATCCCTGCTCATTTCACTAAGTGTGTCGAAGCTTATTTTGTGTCAGTGTGTGTGTTTGATTGAGGCAGAGAATGAGTGTGTGTGTGTGTGTGTGTGTGTGTGTGTGTGTGTGTGTGTGCGTGCGTCTGCTGGGAGCTGACGGGTGGCCATCTGTTGAGGGTAGAGTAGGTGGGGGGTTGCTGTTGCTCTGGCAGGTGAATGTAGATTCATGGTGAATACAAATGAGACTCTTTCCCTCTCACTTTCACTCGCTTCTTCGTTCCCTCGCTTCCACGCCGACGTGTACAAACACAGACCCATATGGATATGCACCTTACACGTATACACACTGCATACCTCCATGCCTCCATATACAGCCTCACCAAGATCCAGCCTCTGTAACAGATGGCTCATATACATACACAAACAGAAACTGCAGCTTGCTACATTCCACTACAGTCAGCTGTGTATGAGTATTGCAAATACAGAAATTATATTTAATTGAATTTATTCTCATCTGCAATGCATTGAAGACTGTAACAAAATGTATATGTACATGTGAATTACTTCCTGGTTAGGATAAAAGGTTTTAACTTTGCAGAAGCAATAATGGGAGGATTTACATCAAAGGACCAGTGCCAGTTTTTTTGGAAAAGCAAACACGAATAATTAACTATGAATTTATGCTGTTTAAATGTAGATTATTTTTCAAAATTATGCACTGCTTCACTTTACAGCAATAATAACAATATATAGCCAAAAATCACAAATTTGTCTCAGAAGGCTTTTGATTCTGGACACTATAAGATGCCCTCTAACCTTACACCCCTATTCACATAAGGAGACTCAGTGGATATATCAGTGGAGAACACTAGAGTCTTCTAGGACAGACATACAGTATTATGTATAGTAGATAGCTTTATGTTTACACAGTAGAGAGAAAAAGCAGTGATCGAATTACAATACTGAGAAACACAAGTTATAAGTAAAAGAATATTACGTATCATTTGTAAGATGATGAGTTACACAACTCAAGAAGCAAGTGTTTTAGTCTAACAGCTGACTAAACAGAACTTAATTAGTGTGGGTGTTTCTGGCACAAATGTAGCTGCTTGCTAGGTGCATGGAGATGGGGTCAAAACTATAGCAGCACTTGTAGTCTTGAGAACATCGGACCAACACATTTGTGGTGCAGTGTTGCACACTGAAGAATGGCGTCTGCCACGAATAAACTAATAAATTGGAGTGCCGTCCTACTGCTGCTGATTCTAGGCGCTGATGAAGAGGGTATGTTCGCAAACATGTTGGAAAACAGTTACCTATAGATGTCCAGCAGACACCATACACACTAACTTTCATTTCAGGTCATGTTTCCAGCCACTTGGCAGACGCAAGTCTAATATTCACTCTCTTTTAGCTCTATTTTGGTCTCTACCAGCTCCTAGGGGAAATCTAGCTCTTTAGCTGCTAAAATGCTTCTAACTCTGATGTGGGAAAGTGGTGTACAGTAGGTTTATCAGATCTTTTTACTGGTATCGCCTATGAGAGTGGCAGGCAATAAAACCAAAACAATCACCCACAGTCATTTCCTCCATCTTTAATATCAAAATAGTGATTCCAGCAGCTTTTAAAGGTTGAAACTCTGCAGAATGCTTTAGAATATGGTCGGCAATAATGTTGTATACTAAACAAGTGATTTGTAGTAAATAGAAGGAATACAAAATGACACTGTTACCTGTTCTGGCTCGTACACCATCAGTCGATTCTGGTACTGAGCTGTGTTTGTCACCCCACCTGTAACACAAAGGAACAAAGCTCCTATGCATAAAGCTGCGTACATCTGAACTACATGTCAAGCATGTGTCTGTGTATATTCATGTGGAGAATCGAGGTAAATGTAATGCAAATGTGAAAGTGTGTGAGTATTTTGAGTTATTGCTGTATACCTGAGACCCAGAGCAGGTTGTCAGCCACACAGCCAGCGTGGCAGGACAGTGAGCGGTCAAACGGTTGGACAAACATCCACTTGTTCCTCTTGGGACAGTATCGCTCCACAGAGGGCAGCACCTGCCTCAGCTCATTCCTGCCCCCCACTGCGTACAGGAACTGACCCAGAGCTCCCAGGACAAAGTGTTCTCTGCAGGCCTTCATAGGGGCAATCTCAGTCCAACAGTTGCCCCTGGGGTCGTATCGACAAGCAGTCCTTACCGCACACGTCCTCCCAGTGGCATGCTCCACCTCTCCACCCACAACAAACAGGAAGTTCCCCATTACGGCCACACAGTGGTGGCTGCGCCCAGTGGGCATGGGCGCCAACTCGCTCCAGTTCGACCCACCTGCGACGCGTACATGCTCCTGTGCAGCCGGGTTGAAGTACCGCAGCTCCCTGACTCTGCTCACCTCCCGCTTCCGCCCACCAGCTATGTAGAGGGTGAGAGACTGGAAGCGAGGCCTGGTGCGAGCCGACTGGCGGAGGGGCTGGGCGAAGGTGGCGTGGTGGTAGTCCAGGGCCTCCTCCACCAGGGCGGCAGCAGTAGGGCTCGACTGGACCAGAGGGTGGCTACGGGCAAGGTGGTGCAGCGTGGGGACATCCATTAGGCTATAGCGGACGTGTTGGAGTAGATCTTCAGTGTACTGGTAGCGACAGTCGTGCTCTAGCCACAGAACGATTAACTAGAGGGAGAAGAGAAGAGCTTCATCAGTTATGGACTGTCACTCACAAGAAGAAAATAATTATTTAAGTATATTTCAAATTCTTAAACTTTGAGCCCAGTTCACTCATTAGGTGGCAATAATACATGTTTACTTAAAATACTACTACTTACTACTACTTAGAATATTCACTACTTTAGGTTTATCATAAATTTGATTCATTTTAGATGGCTATATCAAAATTATTGTTGCATTTCAACATGGTTTAATTGGGGTACACGGTCTTATGTCCTAACATGTCAAAATAAAATGAATTGGTTCAACTCATTCAAAGCACAACAAATTTAGCACAGTGTACCCCAATTAAACCATGTTGTAATGCAACAATAATTTTGATACAGCCATCTAGGACAAAGGTGTTGGACTTTTTTCTAAGTCAAGGGAGGTAGGGAGAAGGAAGAAGAGTTTAAAAAGCGAGAGATGAAATATAGGAAATATAGGAATAGTAGAAAAAACAGAAATCAACAGAGAATCTGAGGAAAAAAAAAAAAAGAGTGTAGGACTGCTAGTCATAATCATTTTTCTAGACACCTATGGGCTATTATGGCAAGACTGAGGCAAGCCAGCACTGCATCCATACTTGGCAACACACACACACACACACACACGCACACACGCAAGTACTTATTAATCAGCGGCATTCAATATACAGACTGTAAATATCCACAGGCACCCTCCTTTGTTTAATGCAGGCTGACTGGGTTGCAGAGAAGGGATTTAATTGAACTTGAGAGCGATGGAAGGTTATTTAGCTGCGACGAGGTGCGAGTGTGGGCGAGATGACTGGAGATCACTGATACCATTATCAGGAAAACAAAGTGGTTTTTAACATAATCTGTGCAGAGACGGAGACGTTAGTGCAGCAGAACAAAGGCAAGTTTTGAGGGCAGTGGAGACTGGGAACATATTGTTTTCAGACAAGGGGCCATGGATAAATCAGACAAAATTCCCAGCATCACACCAGAAATCAAAACACAGCTTTTGGTGTATGATGTATAGACATATAGTCAGTGTGAGTGGGCCATCTTTTCTTTTAGTTCCCCTTTATTCCACTCTAAAGGTGTCAATATGCAACAAACATGCAAGTCAGGATTGTCTTTTTGTGGTATGTGTGCCACTCTCCTGTCTCTACCTCCCTTTTTCTATCGCTCACCCCGCCTCTCTCCTCCTCATTGCTCTGAAGTGACAGTATGTGTGTGTGTGTACTTCTGAGTGTGTGTGTGTGTGTGAGCGAGCGTGTGCACTACGGCAGCTGACTGTGAAGGTCACGCTGCATCACACAACTTCCTCAGGGCACAGAATAAATCAACTCCTTCTCCCTCCTTCCCCTCCGCACTGAAAGAGAAAGTGCGAGAGCGTGTGTGTGTGTGTGTGTGAGTGTGTGTGTGTGTGTGTGTGTGTGTGTGTGTGTGTGTGTGTGTGTGTGTGTGACTGTGTGTGAAAAGGAGAGAGTGAGGGATAGAGATAGTGAGGGAGAGAGGTAGGGGGGAGGAGGGGAGAACAACAGAAAGGCAGAGCAAAGGATGGCAAGAAAGAAGAGAATAAAAAAAAAAAAACAAAGCCAGAGAAAATGTGATTTCCAGAGCGTGAGAGACTCTAAGAAAACTCTGAGTGACAATGATTGACGGCCAAGCTATATCGGTCCGGTATTGGCGCACACATCCCCCACCCCTTCGGACGACGGCCCCCGCTTGCCGTTCGCTTCCGTCTGATGCCCAAATTAACCTTCTGGGCGAAGTGAAGGAGGCCCAAAGCAGCCTAATCAGAGGCTGATTATAGCGGCGGCGGCTGGCTAAAGGGTCAGGGTAATTGTGCCATCAGAGGCCTGATTGTTTTCAATCAGACGGGCAGCCGAGTGACAGCTGGGGGATTGGGGCCCTGATGGAGCCGCGGTGGGCCTAATCAGAGAAGAGAAGGGGAGAGAGACAGAGAGGGAGAGAGATCGGGGGGGGGGAGGGCGGAAGGGGGAAGGCTGATTGGTGCAAATGAACAGTCAAAACAGTGAGTCCCCACCCCGCACTGCCGCTTCACTCCACAATCCCGGCAGTTCATGATACATGCACACACACACACACACTTCCAGGCTCACATGGACGACACACATCACACGTGTCTATCACACATCTGCATGCAGTAAGAAACTGTCCTTCCTATTGCATAGCCTCATTAATATACACAAAGAAGGAGACAGAGCTGGCAGTGTTGTACTTGTTGTTTGGTAGTCTGTGTGTGTGTACAATGTGTGTGTTGTGCGTTTCTATATGTGTTCATGTACAGTTTGATGCCAATATGCAATTTCTTCACATTTATAAGCTGAGGTGACTCTCAATTCATTTTTCATCAAAATATTACCATAACACCATACTTCAGCAGTTTAATTGTGCATCTGATGCCTCTACTTGCAGGGAAAACCCATGACCATACACACACACACACACACCCACACACACACTTCCACTACCTTCCAAATCTCCTCCTCGCTGAGGGAGGTGAGGCGGTCGCTCTTTAGCACCTCCCTGAGGAGGCGGTAGGGCAGCTGCAGGGCCTCGTCCTGCCTGCTCTGGCTCAGCTCAGACAGATGCTCCACCAGGAAGCCCACCACGGCCTCCTCTAAGGCGGGGAGGTGGAACAGGTCGGCCACACGGTACAGCTCCAGGTAGTTCACGCTGCTCAGCTCCTGCATACAAAAACATACGAACGAATGCACGTGTTCACCATCAATGTTTTCTTACTGCTTACTATTTTCCATTTAGCTTTAATTTTTCATTTAGGTTTTTAATTTTATGCTTGCCATCATTTCATAAGAACATGTCACATTTACCAGTTATAGATACAGATAACATACATACTCCTCTGATGCATAAACACAGTGTGTATACATTAGCTGCGGTTTGATTTCAATTTCGTAGTTAAATGACAACATTACTGATGCCGAGTGTAGGAATAGACAGAATGAAAAAAGGATAGGAAAGAGGGGAAATTTAAGAATATGCAGCCTAACTAGTGGAATAACACTGCCATCTTCTGGCTGTCCTTCAGCATGAACAGTAGTGCATCTCCTCCTACTATAGATCAATCTGTAATAATGCAATAAGGCTTAATAATGTAATAAGGCTTTTTAAAGTAGACATTCAGCACTTAAATGACTCAAATTCCGCACATTTCAGTTTTTACTACTATTGCTATTTTACAAAAGAAGTATGTAATATGTATTTTAGTTTCAGACATCTCTGAATCGGGATTTAAAACACATGAGATAAAAGGTCTTCGTTGAATATTAGAGAGATAATAATAATAATAATTTGGCAAGTAACACCAACAGCTATTATACACACCAGTCAACGTGTGTCATTAGTATTATTGAGATGAAGGTCTTATATTGCTACACACAGCAAGTGCAGTATTGATCTATTGGTCAATATTCAATTAACCAAGCTCTGCACATGAGTTTCCATCATTTCGTTGGTAGATGATCATGATGAGCTGATATATCGGATTTTCACTTTATTGCTGCAGAGTGTATAGAGTGTTATTGGTCTGGCCTTCCATCATGCTCTCTGAACACGTACCAAATAAATCAGCTAAAATGTGTTCTGCAAACACGAATGTTAGCAGATGAAGACATAAACAAACAAAATGCAATGACATATTCAAGAGTTTGTTTACAATGAGCTGTGGGCTGGTCGCTTACGTGCCAACATAGATGAAGCTTCTCCGACCACCAGATGGCACATTTGAGCTGAGTTTACTATTGTGATGTAACCGAAGACTTAGATGGTCAAATACAGTATAGTAAGACCACAGACTGGCAGCGGGGATGCATGAGCTGATACGGTGCATGACATTAGGACTATAGCATATGCATATAAATAATAATAAAATGAATTGAAAACACTACACGGTGAATTCCAGGGAAAATATAAAATGGTGTATCAAATACCTCAGAGTGATTCTGCTCTCAATCTGATTTGTCTTTATCTGCAGCGGTTTTTGGCCGGGTACCCAGAGGACAGTAGGCTGACTTTGCCTCTGATCCAACAGGATACATCATGGTCTCAGTGATCAAATACATGAAAGTAGCAGCAGGGTGGCCTAGTTCTTGAGGAGATCTCGACTCAGGCACCTTAGCTGACAAGCATCCACCCCACTGAAGTGTCCTTCAGCAACATACTCAATCTGTACCGGCTCGAGGGTTCCTGTTGTCTGACTGACTCTGCCTCCCCTGTGGAGGAGGCTGCACACTAAACCATTAATTACAGAGCACTGGCGTTGCTGCATTTTAATGCTTACAGTGCTTTTTTAGTTACCTATGTCAAACTGATGTTAGCTTGAAGAAATAGATTGACATATTGGGAGATACACTTATCAATGACCCTCAGTAACCCTGAATATGAAGCTTAGCTATGCTTAGTACGGAGACAGCCTGCCTCTGTCCAAAGGTTCCAAAATTTAATCCAGTTTATCTTTTTTGTTTAAGCTAAGATTTCCATTAACGTGATGGGAACTCTGTAGTGTGAGGCAGTTATTCCTTATTCCTCTGATTCCTCTTATTGTGTTTCCATGTCACACACAAGAGGACAGTGGTGTATGTGTGTGTGTGTGTGTGTGTGTGTGTGTGTGTGTGTGTGCTTGTACTTGCTACATAGTAAGGAGCAGAACATGCATTTGACTGAATGAGGACATTTTTGTAAAGTGAGGGCACCTTGGCCAGTCCTCACAACTTCAAATGGTCTTAAAATGGGTTATAAGATTAAGAGTTGTTTTGTTAAAGACAGGATCCGCAACTTATTTTAGAAGCACTTTTTGTTATGTTGCTTGAAATTCTCATAATAGCAAAACAGCAACCAATAAATGAAATAGTTTGGCTGTCTCAAAGCTGTAATAAGCTCGACATCCTTGCCTATCTTTGTGCAGGCCAGTGCGCTCATTGTGCATAACCAGAGTCAATTCAATTCAATTCAATAACTTTATTTGTCCCCGATGGGGCAATTGATTGTGCAGCAGTGGAAGCATAAAAGAACATAAAATACATGCACACTTGAAACAATAAAATAAATAGAAAATCACATCAAACAAACAAAAACAAGACACTACAGTCAGGCTACCTTTTCCTCTTGGAGTTAAGTATGGTGATGGCAGATGGAACAAAAGAGTGTTTGTATCTGTTTGTTTTTGCTAGTGGAAGTCTGAGTAGTGAAGCGGATGGGAGAAACTGAAACTGATGATGTAGTTGGATGGGAACAGTCGGACAGAATGGATTTTGCTTTCTTGTACAGCTGTTTGTTATAAATGTCCTGTAGGGTTTCTTGGGTAGTGCCAGTTATTTTGCTGCAGAGGTTGACCACCTTGTTGAGGATCTTTTTCTGTTTTACCTTCAGTGACGTGAACCAACAAATAAAGGAAAAGGTTAGCACAGACTCAATAAAAGAACGATAAAACATGGTCATCAGGGACGAATCAACCTGGAATTTAGAAAGCTTCCTAAGACAGAATAGGCGCTGCTGACTCGACTTGAGTCTTCCACAAGGCTAAAGCTAATGAACTAGTCGCACAGGACTGGCAGAGAGAGTGCGACCAAAATTTAAATTATGGCTCAACGACAGACTGTTGTGAGTTACCAGCATGAGAGGCACACCCTCTGAGCTGGAGAACAAGAGCGAGCTACTGCTGACCGTGACAGATTGTCATTTACTGAGCTAACAGCAGAAAGCACAGCCTCTGAGCCCAGTGAGCATCTGCTCCGAGCTAAAGGTAACGTTATGTTTGTGGCGGCGGTTGTAAAGCTTGTGTTTACACGGTTGTGGCGTTTAATGGAGCTGTTTATTTGTTTTGTACAGTTTTGTATAGAACGGACAAAGGTGGAAGCCAGTCTTCTCATCATTATCGTATCTGGTGATTTTGTAAGAGAAGTGGCTTTGAGGGAAAGCCTGAAGCGAGAGTTGTGGAACATCAAAATCTAGTTACTCTAGTTTCTCCAACACTGCAGCTTTTACAGGTTAGAGTAAGTGTTGGCTCTCAGTTGAGATGGATAAGGTTAGGATAACAGGCTCGGCAATGCATTATGTGAATGAGGAGTCCTCACAAAGATAGAAGTGTGTGTGTGTGTGTGTGTGTGTGTACCTGGATGAGGTAGTGGGAGCAGAGGCTGAGGAGCTCTAGCAGCTGAAGGTGGCTGCCTGCAGACAGGACGTCCTGGATCACCGCCGGCTCCAGCAGGATCTGTACAGAAATAAACAAGGTCATTGGGAGGGATTCATTTTATTATTTTTTTTCTCCTTCAGTTTCAGCTTCACTGCAGTTGGGTTGCAGTTAATTATCAGTCTCAGAGACTTTAAAGCATTCTAGTGGTTGTGGGTATTTTAAATAGCTTTTTATTTTCATTTGATGTTGTTATATTCATTTACAGGAAATGTAATTGTATGGTAAATTAGCATTATTGAGCATGTTTTCCTCATATTTATATGTAGGGACTATGGGTTATAAACCCTTAAATCAATTCCTGAGGGCTTTTAACAACTTTCCGCATCTCAAATATCTCAATTAACTTATTGCATTAGTGTAAATATGAACTGTAAATACTAGATATTCCACTGCCTTCTAAATCAATAAACATTATAAGTTGCCCTTGTTTTGAAAACAGCTTTTCAACAAACGCATGTGGAACATAATGCACATGAAAACACCCACACGTTTAAGGGTAAAATGTTAAGCATATAATATGTGCCCTAAGCTTGAGTACATTATATATCTAATTTCCTATTCTTTCCTTTTTTAGTTCAGAATCACTGACAATCTGACTGTTTCAGATGGCACAGCAGACACGGGGAAAGTGAGTGTGACAGATCGCAGCACAGCACAACAAGAATTGCTCTACCAATGTGCTTGATTCACCATTATCATCCTTCCAGCTAAGCAACATATTCAGGCAATTATTACAGCACTGATTCTGCCAAACTGCCTCTTGTTGAGCTGAATGAACGGCAGCTGAGAGCATCCTTCTGTTTTCCCCATAACACCCACCCATATGCATACAGCATAAAGCTCTGTAATGCAGCCGGTTCTTACTGCTTGGCTCTCTGGAGCAGAGCCACGTATAATGTACTTTATGGAGGGTAAGCTGCCCTTTTCTGTCTATTCCCTGCACACTAACAGAACCACATGAAGTTAAATATTCCATCGATCACTGGAATAATAGCCCAGTCTGACTAAACATGTCCCATGTTACCTCTCACACAGTGGACTCACCTACTCCAAATGAAATTTGGTTTGGTTTTAAAGGGCAGGAATAAACCTTTGATAATCCATTCAGCAGCACTGCCCTACATAGCCACAGAGGCATGACTGCATCAGTAGTGAAAGTGAGAAAAAATGACTTCATCATTTGTCTCCCTCGCCTCTCACTACTGTTGATACAGCAGTGGGCTGAACATTGTTAAGCAGCACTCACGGGTATCATTTTTGCTCCAGCCTACTCATCATATAGGATTTTTGAAAACAGAAAAAAGGAGCCAATGTTTTTCATGATGATAGTACAAATCTGAATAGGAATCCACTACGATCTGAGCAGGCATGTTTTTCCACTCACTGCAACAACAACATTCTTTGCATAGAAACACACACATTATTTGTCCACTCACGCGAACAGCTCATTGAAAATCACAAGCAAATGATAAAGTATTTTCCCAGCATCCTTTGCTGATAAGTATTTCTCTCTCTCTCTCTGCAATTAGCTGCATGTGCACATTCTTATTTTCGCATTATAGTTTCCTGCCAGGCATGGGCAGTGGTCCAGTTAACCACTAGCACAATCTATGCTTCTGAGCTTCATATATTAAGATGCACTAGGCAAGTAAAAGCTTCTTTGCTTCCGTTATGAACATCTGCATGTAATAAGCCTCAATAAGAACAGAAAGACACTTTAATCACAATTAGATGAAATTAAATTATGAGGAAAGGAAAAAAAGGAAAAGCTCTTAGCTAAGTATTTATTTTAAGCACCACCACTTCTTTTATTATATGGAGATAAGCCAAGGTAAACAGGTAATCAAAAACAACAAAAACTCAATTTTTCATTTCTTGTTTGCCTCAATCAGCGTCCCAGCAGGCAAAAGCAGCAATAAAGGCAACTCAAAATAATAACTGTAATAACCATAAGTGAGCGCTCTTCATTTCCTGCTCTGCTCTCCACTCCAGAGGCCCACTACAGTTAGAGCACTTCAACCTCACACAACAGAAGTCAGTTTTGTAACACCACGGCTGCTTCAGTGTGGGAGTATAGTGAGCTCTTGTGTAAACCGACATTTATTGCGCCTGTTGCTTGCGAGTCTTCACCTGGAGAAGAAGAAGACGAAATGAAAGGAGATTCTGTCGTGTATGGCAGAATATCGACGTCTTCCGCCTGGAATCTGACCCATGCAGGCTCGCTTCACTCCACTCTCAGATCAGAGAAAATACAAGATTTATGGTGTGAAAAATTCCACATCGGTGGTAACACTGCGGGATGTTTCAGGTGTTTAACTGATTGAGACATCCACTGTGGTCTTGGCATGCAGTAAGAATTTCACTAAAGTTACTAACATCCTGTGACAGCATGTCTCCTCACTCACTCTGCTGGGCTTTGACATGTGGCTGAAGGATTTTTAGTAGGTCATTATTTACGGTGTGGGGATAAGCATATTGCCCTCATCTCATCTGCTATCATCTCCTCTGGGCAGACAGGAGCTGAGCCAACCAAAGCAGGGCGGCTTGCAAGCCTGCTGTTGACCTACTTACACTGCCCAACCGACTCGCTCTTTGCTCATTTCCACTGTGGAAATAAAATTAGGAGTAATTACAAAGTTCCTGGCCTCTCAGTACACCGCATAAGCCGCTGGGCTGCTTATTGGACCGAGCACTGCAGGCACTAACAAGGTCAAGGAGGGTTATTAAAAATGATCACACACTTCTTTTCTTTGTTGATGGGGTGGGAAGGCAAGGACGGTGACCTCACTCATACTGCTTTAGTATGGAAATGTAATGCTGTGCTCTTTACTTCTGCTTTCTTGAATTTAATATCTGTTTCTTATTCAGAAGCCCAGAATAATGCTCAGCAGAGAACAGAGGAGTGGCCAGTTTACGTTAAAAATCTGATACCTGCCCACTCCTGAAAAACGCTGTGACCAAAGGCATACTGCAGGAGAAGCTTCTGCTGCTAAGATTAAAAAAGTAATCTGCAAATGCCCTGTTTTGATTTATTTGGCAATCATGGTGAAAAGTAACTATCGTGCGTAAGTGGAATTCTAAAATACTCATACTTTACTTGAGTAATTCCGTTTTTTTGCTACTTTAGGACTGTATTTAAATGCATTTTAGAGGAAAATACTGGATTTTCTATTCTTCTATTCAACTTCAAAATATGATGCATTGCGGTAGATTAAGCTAATCAACAATATATAACGCTGTTCAAATTAGCTCCCCCTGAACCAGCAGCAACATTCATTCATCCATACTGAAGGCATTTTCTATTTTCAAGACAGGTCAAAGAACCATGTTTGGAAAAGTTTCTAATGCAAGATGAGTAGCTAATTAGTGGTTATTTGTAGTTGAACGAGACGCAAAGTGAAGGTGGCTGCTCTACTGAGCGCTTCATTGTATTCAGAGGAAACTGCCTATGGAGTCAGTTGGGCAAGCCACTGTAGATTAGCCTAAACAGTTACAATGTAGATGAAAGGCCTGGTTAAGCAGCCAAGTATGGGCTATTTGGTAAAGAGTAGGATTCATTGACAGTTTAAATGTACATTAGGTCAGTGTTAGAGGGAGATGTCACAGCGGGGCATAATGATATTCAGCATATTTCTAACGCATGAATTTTATATTTAATAGACTTTGTATTAATGCTACTTTCACTGAAGTAAAGGATCAGAGTAATTCTTCCACCACTGCTGTTAAGTGGGTTTTTGCTCTACTGTTTTTGAACAGCACTTTCCGGCTATCACCTCCTAATTAAAAAAAAAAGTCCCACAGAGTGGGAAGTGCTGCAGTAGCTTCTCCTCTGTAGATGACATTTAGGTTTCTGTAAGCGATGCTCTTTTCTATGTCTGGTCAGTTGTGGTACCTATTGCTTAGACTCACCTGTCCGGTGTAGGCAAAGTCCAAAGCATGCTTCAGTCCGACGCTGGTCACTCCTTGCAGAGTCACTTCGTCTGCTTCACTCTCCACCATGCAGAGGCTGAACATAGCCTGATGATACATGGCCAAAACATGGAGGTTAGCTGATATTTTATGGGACTCTGCGTAAATTACTAATACGACAGACACTGATGGTGAAATCAATCCAGGTTTGTGCTTTCACTTCGTCATGTTGACTCTGCAGGCTGATCATATTCTGTCTGTGAGCTGTTACAGCATTAACAGGCTCAGAAATTAGTTTTGTATGTGTATGAGCAGAAGAAACAGCATCATAGTTAATCAAAACCTGCCAGACGCAACATCCTACAGCCCTTCTGTATTGATTTACCTGCCTTGGCCCCGGTGGTCAGCAGTGATAAATGGCACAATCAGTATTCTCAGCCTCTCTGTCTTTCTCTCCTTCTGTCACGCACACACACACACACACACACTCACATGTGCACGACACACTCCGTGCGAAATCAAAGCAGCGGATACAGCATCTAAAGTCGGGCCCTGCTGTGCGTGAGTCCAGCTTGCTGCTCACTAATCAAAGCTATTGACTAGTGTCACACCATGAGGGGATGACGGAGCCATTGATCAGGGCCGACCAGCAGAGCACTGCACCGTTCAGGGAGAAGAAGAGTGAGAGGAGGGTGATGGGTGAAACATGGCCAGGATAAAGATCAACTCTACTACCTGTCTTCTCAGTCATAAGGGACAAGGTTATGAAGCTTTTAAGGGCATAGTTTATGTATTTCTTTTGGACTGTAAAAGCACATACATCATAAATTGCTTTTGAAAAGCAATTCCAGCTGCTGTAGACAGTTTCTTTCCCCCAGTTTTCTTGCCTCGGGATAGTGATCTAGCTAAGCTGCGATTTTACATATCCTTGTAGCAGTCAGTCCGCAGTGTCTCTGCTCAGAGACTGGTGTATAACAGCGTATAAGCTTTGGAGGCCCCCAAGCTGGCCAGTTAGCGTAGCATCTATTTCTGTCATGAAAACGACATTCATTTCACCCAAACTCATCCAATTCTGTCTGATTCATAGCACACATGAACTTTAACCAGGCACGACCCCCTCCTAGGCGAATGGCCCCTCGGTATTGTGTGGGTGATGTGTGAGACGGGGTCGACTTGAGGCCACGCTCAGTTTTAAGCAAGGTCTGCACATCTCTCCTCGTAGCTCAGCCTTGTTGATTCACCAACGCACTAATTAAAAATCCACTGGTCCACTGAGCACAGGAAGGCCTATGGCTACACCTGGGGTGTGATGCTGGCTAAGCTGCGGTCAGTGTGTGCTTGAGTGTAAAACACAGAACGTTGGATGGAGACATAGGCAGAGCGTAAATGAGTGAGTACATGTGATGGAGAAACTGCTTCGCATGTTTGCTTCCCTACTTAGTGTGTGTGTGTGTGTGAGAGGAGAGGTTGAGAGAGGGCACCCTGAGAGTGTTCGCAGTGCTGCTCGCCTACAGCACGAATGCTCCTGACCTTGGTGGAGGAGCTGAGGCAAAGCTGGTGATGACGGATGGCTCCTCTGACTTGGGATATAGATTCAGCACAGAGACACATTGAGCCATAGAGCCGCGCTCGCTGCAGTCCTTTCACATGATGCTGCAGTGGGGGTGCAGCGCTGCAGTTAGCCTGACCTGCCAGCAGAATTTATGTGTGCGCTTGTTGTGCTCATACCAGGGAGGACTTGTGACTCCCTCATGCACCCAGTGACATATTCACTGAGGTTGTTTTCATGTCTGAGGGAAATATTATCTTTTCACAAAGGGCCTGTGGCTATATTTACAGGCAGTTATGTCACAGAAATCGTAAAGACAATTCCCAAGGCTCAGCTGGCATTTTTGACGACCAGCGCAGATATCTGTGGTTTGTGACTGTGCCAATATTCTCCACCTTGAGACCGTTGGTGTCATCAGACTGAAATGCTGATGTTGTCTGGAATAACAATGCTCTCATTCTAAATTCAGGCAAATGAAAGAAAGACGAAACCCTGATCATATGAGTGGAGCGCTGGTCGATCATGTGACTGCATTTTTTGACATTTGTGTTTCAGCGCTGTTAGTGGTATCATTGTGTTTTAAAGTGTTCCAAAATGTTCCATAGTTTCCACACTTCTATTATTGGTATCTAAATAGTTATTATGAGTAAGTTAAGTTAGAGGGCAGCATGGAGGTGCGGTGGTTAGCACTGATGACTCACACGCCTTCAAATCCAGGTTTGGACCCGGGGTGTGTCTGTGTGGAGTTTGCATGTTCTTCCCCGTGTTTGTGTGGGTTCTCTACGGGTACTTCGTCCCACAATCCAAAGACATGCACATTAGGTTGATTGGTGACTCTGAATTGCCCGTAGGTGTTGGCCTTGCGTTTGGCTGGCAACCAGCCCAGGTTGTACCCCGCCTCTCGCCCAGCTGGGATTGGCTCCAGCTCCCCCACGACCCTGACGGATAGGATATATAGACGATGGATGGATGGATGGAAGTTAAGTTAGACCATAAGTGATGTGTACACAGTTAGTGTGTCCAGTTGAACTTCATGTTTGTTCTCTATAACTCTATATCTTGCCTGTCACAATATCTTAGCTTACAAACATTTTAGTTTTAAAATGAAGTTGCCAAACTTTCTTATAAAGTAGATTCATTTAATGGCCGATTTAACTTAGGTGTGTGTACTTAGATTAAAAGCCTTTTGTGCTTACACTTCTATAGAACTATATTTATGAACTGCAGTATCAAAATGACAAATTCCAAACATATTTAAATGTCATGTTTCCTGCTTCTAGAGGTCTCATGATGTCTATTATACAACATTTTCACCACCTCTTTATTAAAACGAGACCGTCGTACCTGAAAACTTGTGTTCATGTTTAGAGTTCAGCCTAAAAGTCTTACGATGGTAATGACTGAGCTAACTGCAGAAAAGCTTTCAGGTTTAAGTTTAAGGATTTGTTGCAACAACAGCTGCAGATAAATTTTGAACCAGCTCTGAAGAACTGAAAAATGCGCGCTTGTGTCAGATCAACAATCAAATCAAGTTAACTCAGTTGTACACTTTTGGAAACAAGGCTCCATCTTTCTGTAGGAAACTACCTTGTTCTTGACTGTTTCTACACAACAGTAAATAGACAAAGTTTACAATCCCACAGTTCTATATTATCCTACATCAGTGCTGCAGCTGTTCTCGCAAACTGTTGTTTCTTAAATACTGCAAAGAAAACCTAATATGGCATGAAAAGTTGTTAGATACAGTTTTCTACCTAAAAATATCTGGAAGGAAAATCCACAAACTTTTGAATGGAGCTCTGAATGTGGTATTGAACGTCTTTCCATCCACTCGCAAGTAACTCTCAGCTGAGTGTAATACAGAGCACCGTACATTAAATTTCCCCTTGTGGGTCGATTTACTGTTTATCACATTATCAAATCAAGCCATATTGGGAGGCACAGAGGGGTCATCAGCTAGAACTCAAGTAGTTGAAATACTGTGCAGTCCATCTTAAAATAGCGTTGTCTTCATACGGAGGTTAAAGCAATAACAGAGTTCTGTGTAGTACAGGCTGCACGTACAGTGTGAAATGTGTCTTTGAGACAATAATAGCTTTTGATATGAGTTTTGTCCTGACTGCAGGGTTAGCAGACGATATTTCTCCTAGTGAGGAGAGACTCTGTGTGTGTGTGAGTGGGTGGGTGGTCTAGCTGAGGGTGGTGTGTGACGCTGGTGTGACTGATTTGGCCGTACGACCCCGAGCTGTGCGGATGTCTTAGTAATGTGACAATATTGGAAGAGGCAGGTGACACATTCAGGACAAGTTTCAGGTAAACAACTCTCGCTTGGTCGGGTATTACATTACAATCACCCATGTCCGCTGGGCTAGATAATGTGTTATAATCATTGTTACATGTGTCTGAGTGTGAAAGAAAGAGGCAGAGAGAGAGAAGGAGTGAGAGAGAAAACACAGTAGCTATTCACGACATACAGCACCTTCATCTCCTCAGTAAATGAACTAAATGAAACCCAGCGGTGGAGTCAGATGACAAACTGAAGATAATGCTGTTAAGCCTCTACAGAGAAACAGGAGAGCAGAGTGAGATTTCTTGCTTACTGTAGCAGGCTGATCTAATAATCCGAGCGCTGGAACAACAGTGTTGCTCGGCTCAGCTGGGACTTGAAAGAGCGGCATTTAAAAACAGAGCCAAAGAACAAAAGGAGAACAAAAGTGAAGAGGACGAACAAAAGGAGGAGAGGAGTGCGACTCGCCCACCATCGACTCTCTCCGGAGAGAAGTAAAAATAACCTACACACACTCACACACAGGAGGAATAATCCCTGGGCAACTTGGACATATTTAATCTGCCTCTCATTTTCAAGAGGGATTAATTTCTACTTCCTAATCTGCTCAGTGTCCCTAAATCAAATCTCATCGGTGCACTTTTCCCTGTGCGGCCCGTCTCCTGTCTGGCTGTCTGACAGTGTAAGTCTACTTACAGCTACCTCCGTGTCTTACCTAGAATCAGGCTGAAGCCTCAGCAAGACACCACGCAAAAGCAAACGGTGGGGCTGAGTCCAGGTGAGATGGTGAAGGATGATCTGTTGTAGCACTTCTAGACTGAAGCTGTCGCTGCTTCATATTTTGAACCATGTGTACATGCAAACCTGACTATTTTCATGACAAGAAAGCCCCTTAAATTGTTGTTAAAACTGAGTAAAATTGATCATGGCAGCATCCATACAACAGCATTTAGACAGTTGTGGGAGCCTATAGCCCTCCATTAATAATCTGGGTTAGCACTGTAAGGTTTTCTGGCAGTTTTAACAGCCAGCCCTGAAGATGGTTACGCAACAAATTATTGTCACCTCCATCACATCAGCAGAGGGGCTTCACTGCCTGACTGATACCTGCTTTTTATAGACTGGCAAATACCAGCTTGATAAGTGCGCAATCCTTTATATAAGCCAAACTATTGTACGCACAAAACAAAGGTATGTGTTTGATTACACACCAACATAAGCTCCCTTTTCAGTTACAAATGTTAATTTGGAAAATACAGAAAGGATTCAAGGTTTATAATGTGGTCCAGGACTCACCCTGAAGTAATCACTGCACGCTGCCAGGACGGCTTTGTGGGCGTGGAACTTCTGCTCACCGGCGACCAGCGTGACGTCACACAGTAAGCCATCCTTCCTCTGCTGGTTGAGGGCAGAGAGGACCGAGTCCTGGTGGGACTTTGACTGACAGAGCCTCTGTCCTGTCAGCATCTTCCTACTGCTACACACACACACACACACACATATATACAGAAGATATGCTGTTATGTTGTGGTTATATTAATGATATTGATAATAATAGTAATAAAAATACTACAACTACTACTGCTGCTGCTACAACTACTACCTCTAGAATATAATCCTCTAATACCCCCCTTCCTGTAGCAAAGACTGCCCAGACATTTACGGACAGTTAGACACTACAGCAGAAAGACACTGTATTTCTAGCCATACTAGCACTGTGGCTCTACGGGTGGATGATCATTTGGTTGTTCCACTTTGGATGAATTACCATGAAATTTGGTACAAATAGCCATGGTGCTCAGAGGGTAAAATTATGAATATTAATTTGGATTTGGTGATGCTTTCGCTTTAGTTTAGTGCTAATTAGCAAATGTTAGCCTGCTCACATGATAATCAAAGATGGTGAGCACAAAATTAAACTCCGTTAAGCTTAAGTACAGACGATAATAGCTGCTAGGTGTAGACTCTCAGTCTTGTTTAGGTTCAGCTGTATAGTCTTCAGTTCATTGTACGTCCAATATCTTTAGGACAGAGCAGGGAGTTATATAAAGGGTACAGATAAATTACATGTTCCTATTCATGTTTTTATAGCACTAACAGTGCATAAAAGTTGAACATGTAGGGCTAGCATCCCACAGGGAGAACAGTAGTTAGTAAAAGGTTAATCCATGTCATTTTCCATTTCTATGCACAAGATGTATAACTAAAAACATTGTAATTGACATTGAATCAAGTATTAAATTAAAAACCATTAATCACGCAATTTATTTTGCTATAAATGTCACTTCCATTAAGTCCCACACTTACAAACACTTTCTGCTCATTAGTATGTGTCTGTTCTCAAGTCAAGATTCTTTATTATGGATGGACTACAGGACAAGACTAAGGGATTGTGACTGACTGACTGACTATATGCTGTGGATCCATGTAGAACCAAATATACCCTGTTTGCCAACCCATCCCCAGTCCCTCCCTGCTTGTACCCATCCATCAGTAGCGCGCCGCCCTGTCCATCCAAATCCATCTCTGTCCACTTACAGATGCGGCAGTCTCTCTAAATGCTGCTGTCTGCCAGGAGGCTTGCTCTGTCACCTTCATGGTGATGGGGTATAAGACAGAGGAAATAATGGGTGTGTGTGGGTGGGTTCGTGTGCATGCTACGGGCCAGAGGAAGGATGAATGATGAGTCAGGCTGTTTGTTTGGTAGATGGACTCTGCCGGAGGGAAGAGCCAGGGGAGAAAAGGACAAAACTGCCGTGCTGGGAAAGAGGGAAGGGAAATTACAGGATTTCACAACTCCGAGAGGGAGAAATGGTATCAGGAATTAGAGGAAGGAGAGCAGCCTTTGATGCCTTTGATGATAATGAATATAGGAAAAATTGTTTAAAATACAGTTTAAAGCTATAGACCATTATATATTGTGCACATTTAAAGGGGTACTCTGGTGATTTAGTATTGCACTTTCATAAAACTAGTTGATTGACAAGAGGCTGGTTCTTTTTTAAAGAGAATATTAAAGCAGCAGAGGCAGGGATAGTTTTCCCATCATGCAACCTAAAGCATCTTTTGGCCGGAGTCTCCTTTTCAATGTCTTTCAAACTTCATGCTTCCAGTTTGTGCCATGGGCTTGAAAATGAAGTTCAAAAAAATGAGGTCAGACAACGATGACATAATCAGAAGTTATTTTTCTCAGTCTTGACAAAGGTCCTCCAGAGCCACAGAAGACATTATACAATTGCTTTTGCGGGCTGAACAGAAGTCCTTGTGACTAGAAAAGGTCAATAAATGATCAGGAAAATTGTTAAAGTACCATTCAAAGCCACAGTGTGATTTAAAGCCTCTTTTAGCAATGCTGCCACAGTGTCTTCTTGATACTTCTCGGTATCAAAGTCAGAATTCTTTAAAAGCCTGCACTCGGTGTGTTGTGCATTTCACAAAGGAAAAGGGGGCTCGTTGTTAAATGAGTGAACAAGGAGTTGACCCTACTAGTAAGTGTTGCCTGTGTAGACAAACCCAGATATTTCTTATTCCTCTGTGCCATAGAGCCCCACTGTTTTCCAGTAATGATTAAAACTATACCATGGCACTGGGTGACCTGTAGTCATCACGCAGACATGAGCACTGTCACAATTCATTTTGTGTGATAACCTCACTTCTGAAAATACTCCAAATATACAAATATACAATTCGCTTCTGTTGGTGAGTAACGTTTATTTAAAGCTACAATGCCCAACCAAGAGGTTATTTGGCCTTCTTCTTATTTCAGTGAAAGTGTATTGAAGACTTTTAATGATTTACGCCTGTAGAAAGAAGTCAATGTTCGGTAGAAAGGAATGGGCTTAAGGACGAGAGCTACAGACAGGCTGAGAAAAGGGCATATTATTGATTTTGGTCTTTTCATGGGATTTGTTGACAGTAACAAAAATATAGAATAGCCTACACTTTAAGTGTGTTTACCCTCGTCTGTACACCTTTATTGAACAACATATTGAGCTTACATGGATCTTTCTCTCGTTAAAATAAGGAATAGTTCTCTCAATGCATACTGTATATAGTCACTGCTACCTAATGTTTGTGCCATGGACCTCCAGCATGCCTGTATATGTGCAGTATGTATGGACGGAGCAGGCCACTTACCTGAGGCTGGGTTCAGAAGGCATGCCCCTACATAAAGGAAGAGGAGATGGTGGTGGAGGTGGAGGGGAGGTGCTATGTGGCTCCTGAGGACTGTAGTCTCCTCACTGGGAACATACATCAGCCTGATAGGACAGAGCAGCACGTCAGCTTTATTCAGTCCATCCAATCGATCCAGCCGCGCTGTGACAGCCTCCCATGCAATGTGTGAAGGGATGCACCCGCGTGTCAACCCTAATGTTGTCTTCTCCCTTCTCTCAGCCGCATTGGTCTTGACTTTGGCGATTCTTATAGCTGTTCTTTCAAGGCCTTACCGTGTAAAGCACGACGGCTGTGACAGCCACAGGCCGCTAGACTTCAGAGAAGGGAATAAACAAGCTCAGCACTTCTCAAAACAAGCTGGGAGTCCAAATTACACCAAGTCCCTCTGGTGTAGCTACAACCTTGACATAACTGCTACACACCTGAATATGATATCCCTGAGTCTCCTACGAGATTATACCCAGCAGCACATGAGGGAAACAGAGGTCAGTACAGATGCACTTTGAAATCCAAGCTGCTCTGGATACTCTGATTGAAACACTACTCACTCAGTGTACAATAAGTCACCCCAGGTCTCTCATATGACTATTTCATAGAAAGAAGGCTGTGTGAGTGTGTGGTTCACCTTAACCGCATAGGCAGGGCTGAGTGTACTAGTGGCTGCTCTTGAGCGTAGTCCCCAGCGAGATCTAGTTATCGATCTGTGTATGAGTGACCTTCAGAGACATGGCCACAGGCATCTGCTGCTGACTGATGAAGGAGAGAAGGATCTTATACATGTGGTCCTACGTCCAGCCACCAAGACAGGCCGACACATGCTGCTACATTTCGTAGCTTTACCTACACAGGCTGTTGATGGTGTCGTTTTCAGCATATAGAATGAAAATCAAGCAAGTACACTTGGTAATCATGTCCGTAAATCACATCAGGAGAGCAAACCATGACTAATGTTGCATCTCACTCGCCATTTGGTGGTCTATCGGTCACTGCTGCCTTAATCTCCATGAATGCCTTCAATATAGGTTGCTCTGCAACATATTCCATACACTCTAATTGAGATATAATGGGTTCCCATCATTGTTGCCACAGAAAAGATTAAACATATCCAGAAGGTGGATATATTTAGGATCTGATAATCACAACAAGTAGGCCATTGTTCCCAGGAAACCACTGTAATCTCCTGACTGAAAACAACCACATTGGTAAATGTTGTCTTTTACGCACAGGAGGCAATTAGGGTTTACCCAGGAACAGGAACAGCGCGCGAAGGAGCTGGATTGGGGAGAAGAAGGAGGGTTTGGGTTGCCTGATGAGCAGACACCATTAGTGCATTAACTGTCACTTTCCAAAAGCTCCCAGCTGTCAAAAGGTCTCCTAGCAACAGGCCAGCGCCTCGGTCCACAAACTACGGGGACGGAGAGCAACCTCCTCCGTACGAGCACATTAATCCTGTTGCATCCATCGCAGCGCGCGCTCACACAATCCACACCAAATTCTATTTAGAGCACCTTACGGCTTTGCAGGAATTTACTGTATTCAGCCCCCCCCCCCCCCCCCCTGTTTTAATGTGCCACAAGCTTACGCACCTCATATGAATGTGCTGTGAGTCAGTCCCGTCCCTGCTGGCGGAGCCTCCGTTATAAATGTCATTTGATGTCCGAGGTCGGTCTCTTGTTCATCCGGGAGGAAGGAAGAGCGCGGCGGCGGGCAGATGCGCTCAGTTGTCACGGACACTTTGTTGGTTACACTGTAGCACCTAAATTGTTACATTATAACCCCGCCTCTCCACGGCGGTCACATGAACGTGGGCATACAGAGGATACAGCGCCTCCAGGTGGATAATTGGGACACGACAAACTGTGTGAATGCCCGTATGTTTACTATAGAGTATGGTGATGGGCGTCAGTGGGGACACCAGGGGTCCTCGTAGGGTTTCCAAGGGTTGTTCAGCAAGAGGAGACCTTATGTGGATCAATGTTACTGTCACTTAACACCATACTGCTCCATAAATGAAGAAAGAAAACGCTCATAATGACTTACAGCAAATCCTGGATGCTTCAGTACACACATTGTCTGTGAGTAACAGCCTGTAATGTCTCTACTCTATTCTGTGACTACATTTATTTCTTAGCTGCACACTGTTGTTTTGATGTGTCCCCTGAATATATGACTGGGTTTTAATCCTCACTGGACTACATTGACAAATGTGTGGCTTCCATCTAGCGGTATTTAGGAAAACTACACCAGCATCCTCATCCTTACCTCTTCACGGAAACAGCTCCTGTTGATAGGAATCGGAAAAACTTGGAAAAAAAAATTGTCTAGATTAAGATACAAGTTGTTTTTCTTAAACAAAGCCTCACACCAAATTGTGGTGACACACTGTGGACTCATAAATCACTGCAGTTTTCCGGACATTTGATGTGAGATTGGCGCATCCCTCATGTGCACGCATGCTGCGTTCAATTACTCCCCGTGTGTTCCCCACTTCTTCTGCTAATCGATGCACTCTAGTGCGCTTTCGCACTGAGAAGAGCTTAAATTCTTACCAAACATGTTTTTTTTTTTCCCCTCCCATTTGTATGCGAGCACTTTACCACAGTGTTAACATATTGACACCATGTCAACAAAAACGTAAAACTCTGTCAAAAACACAATTTAAGCAAAACAAGTCTTTTAACCCGATGAGACTTGGTTGATAATCGTCGCTTTCCGTCAAGATATTTCCTATAAGTATGATATGAGGTTGAACACACGCGGTTATTAAGCCTTCACATAGGTTTAAACTGGAATTGCAACATTTCCGCCAGCCCCTGAAGGCAGCTTCACTCCCCAACAGGCAGAGTAGAAAAGACAGTGGGGCTGCTGCTTATCACAGGAAACACGCTACCAAAGTCCCCACGGAATCGCTCCACTGAGTTTCCATGTAGTCAGCTGTTACATTAACTCCTGGCCACTTGGGGGTAAGTGTTTGTGTTTCGTTTTTTACCCTCTTAGTGTGTTTTTTTGAAACTTTCTTGTACCGAAGTTGTGCCGGGCCCCCGTCCCATGGCAGCGACCGAGGCAGGGATGTTTACTGTACTCTCTCCCCGCATTTGGCGTCTAATTAACGGGAAAACGACTTTTTCCTGCCGATAGACTGGCACACTCTTTAAAGTACTCAGCTACGGGGATAAGCTAAGTCCAGACTATGTGCTAGGAACTTCTTATTCATGTTTTTACTAACCTGTTCATGTCCTCCTGTTACATGGACGCTGTTGTTGGTGGTAACTGACGTGTCTGCGTTGCTAACGCTTATTGTCTGTTTAATCAATGCTAATATGCTAACCCGAAAACTTTATGCTAAAAAAACCAACAAAAGTGCTTTAATCTGCTTCCACTGCTATTTCAGTGTAGCTTTAGGAGCTTACAGGCCCAAAATCTACACTATAAAGATTGTTAAAGTTGCACACTTTACATAAAAACAATGATGTGGCACCTATAATAATCATGAGGAATTCAAGCCACCACATGAAGAACTTATCTCTTCAAAAATCTTCATATACTACTGGTTACTATAGACACTTACATGTGTTAGTAGAAAGAATATAACCACAATTATAATATCCACAACTAGCCCTGTATGATTCCCCCATTTGAGCCTACTGATTGTGGCTTTTGTACACACAGTTAAGTTAAGTCTTATATTCTGCCAGGAATTCAGGAGTCTTGTTCATGCAGGTGTATGTATGTGAAACTATGACACTTTAATGTGAAGTTGAATGTGCATCAGCAAGCTGAGACTCATTCTTCTGAATCGGTTTGAATCTTAAGCATTCCCCACCCTGTGTTAAAGCAAGCTCTGAAAGTCTGCGCAGGGATTGACTGGATTTTGGACCCATAATTTCTTTTCACTGATGCGTCTCTAAGCAGTGTCTCCCAAACTGGAGCCTGAGGACATCAAGGAAGCTGTAGGGGTCCAGAAAAATACTTAATTTGACTCTCTAGATGATAGCACAATGAGAGGTTGTATGATACACTGCTTTGATGATAGTTCTTCAGTTTGTCTCTGCTCTGCAATTCTGTAGTAAAGACTGTAATAACCACCTACAAAAAACTTTTCAACTGAGCTGCCTGAAGCCAGGCCTTCATGTTTTAGTCCGAGTGGTGCTGAAAGTATAAACTCATGTCAGTATAAGTACTTTACTCACAGGGGGGTTCCTATCTTTGACCCAGAGGCACACGGTGACCAGTGATGGGAAAGTTTAACCTGCTGCAATGCATATCGGCTGCACTGAGATGACCCCAGAAGAAGTGAAATGTGGATGACGTTGTGAGCCAAGGGAATTCAACCTCTGGGCCAAGATACCCCCACACTGAGCCAAAAAGAAACCTGCTCTAGTTTATACACACACACACTCCCTATCGGCCGTCGCAATGCTGATGCCAGGACCACTGTGGGTGTGCCTGGCTCTGATATGGATAGGAAGCTGCAGTGCCCACAGTCTGTTTACCTGCGAGCCCATCAAAGTGCATCGATGCTTGGGGATGCCCTACAACATGACCTTCTTTCCCAACATGATGGAGCACTACGACCAGGAGATCGCAGCCACTAATATGGAGGTGAGCCCCCAATACATCACATATTAGTTTGCTGATGTAGAGTATGTATTGTACCGGTATTCAGTCTTCTGAATCAGTCTTATTTCCTGCCAGATTCATGAGCCTGTAAAATACGCAGTTCCATTAAAGAAAAATTGTTTTATAAATTGTTCAGTTGAGACTTTTGTCAATTCTTTAATTTTAAAGATTTAAAAGCCCAATGTGCTGCAGATTTATTCCTACCTTTTAACTGGGGTGTTGGATGGGTCACTCAATACAAACTCATGCTGCTAAACACCAAACATTGCTCAAACCCACTTAACTTTATTTGAATTCTAGTGGATGTCCCAATGTTTCCAAAGAACACTAATACAGGATATATATCTGCGATACTGTCAGACGGTTTGGATTTGGAAGAAGGTGATTTTTTCCAACCTTAAAGCTATTTAAGGGGAAAACCGTGTTAAGAGGTTTCTCAGCTGCTGACCCGCCTTGAGAAATCACATTAGTCTGGGTTTCCATGGAGAGTTGTAATTGTGTTGGTCTGTAATAGACTGAAAAGCTTCGTCTGCTTGTTAATAAAAATTATGTTTCAAGTCACATTTAAAGTTAATGAATATCTTCTTGAAATAATTGCTATAATAAGTGTTATTATTAGTGTTGTCAGTGTCTCCAGCCTATAAATGTCAGTGTCTTTCAACCTGCTGAAATGGATATTGATTGAACCATAATTAACATTTTGTAATGATCATCAACAGGCGCACACAACTTACCAGTCGCAGTTCGTCCACAAATCAGGCCTGATTTTTATAGAGCACTAGCTAGTAAATAAATCATTGAATCGTATTGTTGTGAATGTGTTAACTATTAATCTGTACGCTCACTTTCAGTTGTAAAAGAAATACTCTAAACCTATGCATCATTTCCACATTGAAATTTAGTGGGGAATTGGTGTGGAAGAAGTGAAACTACACAGGAAGGTTCCTTTAACACAAAAATTAGATTAAGAAAGAAAAAAAGCTGTTATTGACTGCAACAAGTTACTGAACAAGGCAGTTGTAACAGTTGAGGGGTTACATAAACTCAGGTCTTAAATGATTTTACACATTCTGTAATTTTTCTGCATCTGCATCGATCATTAGAATTATCTCTAAAATGGAGACACCATTTGTTTAAGGAGACACTTTTTATGGCAATAGTTTCTTTTTAATCTTTGTCATGATTCAAACTTGTGACTTCTTGTTGTTGTGGCTCGACAATCAGACTGCAAACACAATGGATCCTCCTAAATATTAAATGTTGTAAAGTACATTGCTAATGGTACACAAACAATGATATTTGTGCTTGTTGAAAAAAGGGAAAATCATCTCTTATTGACGTTTGTAGGATATGACTAGCTTCAGTCAGTCAAGTGTTTACATGCTTTTTCCACAAATACGTCAAAAGTTTTTCAACCTCTCTTGTTGAAAAATATGCACAGTAGCTGCAATATCGTCATAGTTTGTATTACAACACAAAAAACTGAAGAAAATTCAGATTTTCAGTTTGACAAGAAAACTCTTGCCGAATGCAACTTCTAGTCACTGGCCTTGTTTTGTCTAACATGCCTTCAGACCAAGTGTTGTCTCTCCCCAGCAGTGAACCTCTGCAGTAATTGTGTCCTGACATTCCTAAAGGCCAGGGTTTAGGTTACACACATTTGGTGTCAGAGTGTTGAACGTGAACAGTGATCTGTTGAAGGAGTCCTTTGTTTGTCATCTGGCAAAGGTAGCAGCAGGTATGAGCTTTTTGTTGCACAGCTAACTTGGCCACGGGCAACTTCATCGACTTTGTTGTGAGGGGCCTTTGATTTCTGGAGGAAGGAGGGAGACACACCCAGTCTCACACAAAGCTTACCCTGCATACCACAATGAGTATTCTCTCTCTCTCTGTTAATCACTCACTCATTTTCCGCCTGTACACAGTCCTACTTCCACGGTCCTGTCTCCCAGGTGACAGGCTTACACTCTCTGGCCTTCATTCAGCATTACATACTATACATAGCTCTCTTTGAAAGTGTGCAGTAAATTATCTCAAAGCCCTGACGCTGTAATCAAGCAAACTTCTGCTTCGGTATGGGCTCAGCTGGCCTATCAGTAGGATTTTCCGGAGGAGGGCTAACCTTTTTGCGCCCTTGGTCCCAGATTCCACCAGTGCTAGCCAGCTTTTGAAATAGAAAAGTTTGAAGATTTTGAATACAAAGAGAATGGAAAGACTAATTGACGTACTGTAACGGACAAGGAACACTCGAAGGTCTTAAAAGTTTGCGCAAAAGTTTGAAAAGTGATTTCCTGGCCATTTTTTCAAATCATTTAATCCTTGAAGTACTTTGCTATGTAATTCTCTGCAGAGGATTTTGCCTTTAAGAGCAAATCAGCTCGACTTGTACCACTGATCCTGGTTGAAGGCTTCTGAAATGAGGGCAGTTTTTACAGTAACTCTGCTGTAAAGCAAATAAAGGTCAGATTGTTGAGAAATGGGGAGCTCATTGAATCCAGGACCTCCACTGGAGAGAAACAAGGACGCCTACTGTCAGAGGGGGCAAGCCCAGGCCCCGGAGACGTGGGCCTACTGCCAGACAGGATTTCAGGAAAAAAAGAGGAGAGGAAACATTGAATAGTGGACTGTGTTGGAGTGTTTGTGTGTGTTTTGTGTACAAATATTAGCAGTGCAGACTGACAGAACCGTACCCATGCATGTGGATCCCTGGATCCACATGCATGGGTTCAAACAGTCCAGAGTCCAGACTCTAAAACGGTTTTGGTGCAGTTCTGAGTGAACAAAGTATCCTGGGTGGATTAGGAGCAATAATAAAGGAACTTTCTCTAAAAAGTTACTCAAAATCCAATGGTTTAATAATATCAGCACACACATGATCTGACTTGTTTGACTGGACTGAAAATGTCTTCAGTATAAGATGAGTTTGCCACTGATAAATCCACACATGTTGTAGAGTAGACATACTGAAACTGTGGCTCATTAGGAGCCTAACATATCAATAGCTCTGTGCATTCCAGCTTTCCTGGCCTGTCGTGTGTTTCCAAACGTCCATGCACTCATTTCCTGCCACCTATACCCCCCCCCCTCCCCTTCTCTGTCCTCAAGCTCTTGACCAGTGTGTTGAAACGGAAGAATATGGTTCCCAGTCTGTGAATGGGCCCCTTTGTGTGGCACCATAGATTACTGCAGATCAACAAAAATGAATGTAATACTTTATGTAGAGTCAAGTTCCTGCTCTTTTATTATTTCTCACTCCTTAGACTGAAGTTGAGTTATGATCCATCATGGCCACTACATGTCTGAGGGTTATAATAACAAGGTCATCCAAGAAATATTTAAAAAATAAATATCATCTAATATCGTATAAATGTTTTTTGCTGGCTTTGCTACTCTCTCAGTCGTCTCGCAACATCTTATTCCCATTTGTGACCAAAGCAAAGAAAATCCTGTTCTTTAGCTGTGGGTTTCATCCTAAAAGGTATTTTGTGATCTTAGAGTTTGCTGCTGTGTGTCTAAAATTATCAAATATTTTCAGGGTAGAAACCAGTGTAAAAATCTAACAGAACATTTTAGAACATACCAGGCAAGTTCATGTGTTTTTGGATAAACTTAAAACATTGATCACAACGTCATATAGCCAAAGCAATTCTTAATACAACTTTTCTTTCACTCCCCAGCCATTCATGCCCCTGGCAAACCTGCGCTGCTCTCCAGAGGTCCACCACTTCCTGTGCCAAGCCTTTATCCCACCATGCACCGAGGAGAACAAGGTGATCCGTCCATGCCGAGAGGAGTGCGAGGCCGTTCTGTCCGACTGCGAGGAGAATATCCGAATCTTTGGTATAACCTGGCCTCCTGAGCTACAGTGTGACAAGTAAGAAAACCGCAATTACAGACAATCTAACGCCAGTGGTTCTTGATCAGTTCATTAAAGGATTTGATTTTTGCTTTTTCACTAGATTGGACTCGTGTAACTTTCCCGACGTTTCACCACTCCCTGCAACTACCCCAATGAGCTCCTCATCATCCAAGAGGGACCTTGGCTTCTGGTGCCCGCTGCAGCTGAAGACCAAGCCTGGCCATGGATCGTTGTTCCTGGGTGCCCAGGACTGTGCTCCGCCTTGCTCCAACATGTACTTCAAACCCCACGATATTGAATTTGCCAAGAGCTTCATCGGCGTGTGCTCCATCATCTGCTTGGGTGCCACTCTCTTCACCTTTCTCACTTTCCTCATCGACGTCAAACGTTTCCGCTACCCAGAGCGCCCCATAATCTTCTACGCCGTCTGCTACAGCTTCGTCTCGCTCATATACTTCATTGGTTTCCTGCTGGGGAACAACGCAGCTTGCACCAAAGCGGCTCATGCTACCGGTGTGGATACAGTGGTGCTTGGCTCTCAGAGCAAAGGCTGCACTTTGCTTTTTATGCTGCTCTACTTCTTTTCCATCGCTGGTATCGTCTGGTGGGTCATACTCACCATCACCTGGTTTCTGGCAGCTGGACCTAAGTGGAGCTGTGAGGCCATAGAGAAGAAAGCGGTGAGGTTTTTAAAATGTTGTTAGCAACAAAGAGCACAGAAAAACAACAAAAAATGTCAAATAAATATATATAGCCATTAGCAGCCAGGAAAATGGTGGACATTGTTGAAAATATTGATCCATGTGTCTTTAGGTGTGGTTCCACTCTGCTGCCTGGGGCATCCCCGGGGCACTGACGGTCATGTTGCTGGCTCTGAACAAGGTGGAAGGAGACAACATCAGTGGAGTTTGCTTTGTGGGGCTGTACGACCTGGACGCCCTGCGCTACTTTGTTCTGGCTCCTCTGTGTGTGGGCGTCATAGTTGGCCTCTTCCTCATCCTGGCGGGCATCGTTTCCCTCAACCATGTCCGGCAGGTCATCCAGCACGACGAGCGCAACCAGGAGAAGCTGAAAAAGTTCATGATCCGCATCGGCGTATTCAGCTGCCTCTACCTGGTCCCGCTGGTCACCCTGTTAGCCTGCTACACCTACGAGCAGAGTCACCGCAGCACCTGGGAGAATACCTGGATCAACGACCGCTGTCAGGAGTACAGCATCCCCTGCTCCTACAAGGTAGCTGCAGCCTTTTCACTTGATGAAGGTGATACGGCTCCAACACGTTAAGGCCAAAGAACACGTCAGTGAAGGCTTGCCGACTCACTGTCCTGTTAGTCACTTACTTGGTTGATGCTCTGTGGCTTGTTAGAGTTAAAGAAAGCACAAGGATATGTGAGAGAGAGTGTGTGTGTGTGAGTGTGTGTGTGTGAGTGTGTGTGTGTGAGTGTGTGTGTGTGAGTGTGTGTGTGTGTGTGTGTGTGTGTGTGTGTGTGTGTGTGTGTGTGTGTGTGTGTGTGTGTGTGTGTGTGTGTGTGTGTGTGTGTGTGTGTGTGTGCGCTCCACATCATATGAAAGTGTGAAACTGAGAGTGAAAACAGTGTTATGGTGGAAACACCACATGACTTTATGAGCACCATCTGAACCAGAAAGACTCTGTTCTAAGAATGTCCATTAAAAAGCCAAATAAAGTCTAGACACACCTAATAAGCTTTGAAAGTAACAGTTCAGTCTGACCAATACCTAAATCAGCTGCTACATGTTTGTGTAAAGGAAGGCTTCTGTATGGTTTGTGTATTTCTCTTTGTTTCAGACAACGGAGCTGGACCGTCCTGACCTCTCCCTGTTCCTGGTGAAGTATCTTATGACGCTGGTGGTTGGAATATCTGCAGTGTTCTGGGTCAGCAGCAAAAAGACCTGCTCTGAGTGGGCCTACTTCTTCAACAGGACCCGCAAAAGAGAGTAAGACCGTATCTCTTGGATCGTTACATTCAGTTTCCATGAAAAATAAATGTTTGGTGTCGTTGTACTCTCACATTCTCTGACCCACAGTCCCATCAGTGAGAGCCGCCGGGTGCTCCAGGAGTCCTGCGAGTTCTTCCTCAAGCACAACAGCCGTGTCCAGCACAAGAAGAAGCACTACAAGCCGAGCTCCCACAAGCTCAAGGTCATCTCCAAGTCCATGGGCACGAGCACCGGAGCTGCAACCACCAATGCCTCCACCGCCGCCAGCACAACCAACCAAGGAACCTCTGCGCTGGGCAATCACGAGCCCCATATACAAGGATCTGTGTCTGAGGCCTCAGCCAGGGAGCACCTGGACAGGGGCGCCTCCGTCCGAAGCTCGAGGAGAGGGGAGAGGGAGAGGGAGAAGGAGAGGGAGGGGGGAGAGAGACGTAGCAAAGGCGGGAGCTCCAGTAAGATCAGCAGCCGCTCAGAGAGCATGTACAGAGTCCCAGATGGGAGGTAAGTTACACAGATGTGAAACACGGAACACCACTAGAAATGCTAAATGTTTTCTCTTTGACCAATAATCTGTGATGCATCCTGCTGGTGTAGGAACACTCCGAGGAGCGAGCTCTCAGAGACCAGGCAGGCCTCCAATGCTCTGCAGCCTCCAGCTTTAAATCAGTCACACAGCAGCAGCATCCAGGACTCCACCAACCAGCTGGTGCACCGGGTGCTTGAGGAGAGCAAGGATACAAAGGACAGCAGCTGCTGAGACATCTGACCCTCCAAATTTAATCATCCATCCATTCATCCATTCATCCATCCATTCATCCATCCATCCACCCATTCATCCATCCACCTATCCATCCATTCATCCACCCATCCACCCATTCATCCACCCATTCATCCATCCATTCATCCACCCATTCATCCATCCATCCATCCACCCATCCACCCATCCATCCACCTATCCATCCATTCATCCACCCATTCATCCACCCATCCATCCATCCATCCATCCATCCATCCATCATAACAACAGTCACACTTGGTTCATGTATCCATTTCAAACTACACTGCTGATTTGTGTCATACATCATATAAGCTTCACATGTCAGATCATGTATTGGTTACATTGTGGTCAGGGAACGTTTATTGCCAGCAAACGATATCTCGAGTATTTCAAATGTGGTATGTTTGGACCAGTGATTATTAAGGTAAGGTGACAACTGTGTCTTTCAGCTTTACTGGGCTTTTGTCCATTTTGTACATACCAGACCTGAATGTTGCAGCAGCACAGCTGTGGTCCACCCACACGTCTACCAATGGTCATTTAATTTGATAGCATCCATTATGGACTTTAGGTCGGCTGTTTTGTAGATTGGTAGGTCAATAGTATAGAATGCGTTATAGTGAACAAATGCAATATTTATGTAAATATTCTATCTTTCAGAAAGTCTTTCACTGGACTAGTCGCTACACTGAGTATTATGTTAAGAAAGGTCATGATATTGCCAAACATTCAATGTCTTCCTGTGGTAAACTGTTTTATAAATGTCTTATTGTTCGTCCTGGAAAATGGTTTGTCTTCAAACCTCTTGTAATACACACACTGTGTTTCTTTATGTCTCCTTTGATAAAAAAAGGCACACTCTTAAACATGATGTAGCTGAATTTGTGGTGGAATATTCTTTTAAAAACTGTACTTTGACTTGTTATTTCAGTGTTCTTACTTGTTTCTGTTGTTCAAACACTTATCGTGCAGAGGTGTCTTCAAAGAAATGTCCTGTGAATTTGGATAAAGTATAGCTTTATGGGTCTCTACAAGAATGTGCCTCCCTTTGAGTTTCTCCTCATCTTCAAAGAACTTCAAAGAATCTACAGATGTTCTGCATGTGTGACGTCAACCTTTGTTCTCCGTGTCGAGCATGTAAATTCATGTGATTTGGAGGAAACAAATCAATCAGGCTTTGCACTATTTGTCATTAGAAGCACAAACCACTAATTATTAATTATGAATATTCATAAGCAAACACAAAAAAGATCATTTGGGGCTTTGTTCAGGTCTTATTTATAACATATGGGTCACAGACCATATATGTCAAGTGTTTCCACATCTTGCAGTCTGTGATTTATTTGAAAATCTGTCATGCTGTACTGTCTGTGTTGCTGTATAAGGGACTGAGTCTTCCCTTAGGGTTCTTTACCTTTTCTATTTGGGAGTCACAGGACCATAACACTAACTAAAAGGGAGTCCTTGTTGGTTTATTTCTGGTGTACATGTATATTCTTATTCCGGCATGTGGATGGGGGTCTTACTTATAATGTACCTAGACTTAGTGTAGTCTGTGAAATGCTCCAAACAACTTTTGTGAGCCGTTTTTACAATGCTTTTATGTAGCCTATCTTGTCAGCTGAATTTTGTATCGATCCAATGGCATTTTAATAAAATATTGAATAGAAAAATGAAATAATGTGAGTCAGTAGAAATGATTTTTATGATTTTACTTTTACACCACTACCACCTTGACATACGCACAGTGTGTGTGCACAAACTTGGCCAAAATAATGCCCTCTTGCAGCTGATGCTGCCCATATGAGCATCATAGGGATGTTATGGGGCTTTTCTGCAACTTGACTGGCTCCTTCCATCTTGTCCTGCCCTCCTCTGGTCTAAAACCGGCTGGAGTTGGAGTCAAACTGTCAGAGGGAGCGCACAGCTGTCCGTTGTCCTGTCCCTTATCTATTGTATGATGGCTCCACTTGTTGCCCGCCTGCTGCTCCTGGTCTGCCTGGCTTCACCTCTTTATGGCGTGGAAAAGGTGAGAAATAGGGGATACCGAAAGGACCCTGACGCCGACAAGGTAAGACAGAGTTATGTAACAAAGAGTAGCCGCTATGTGGCATTCCTGGAGAGATTAGTGCGCTTTGGACAATTTTCTAGCTTCCCATGAAGAAAAATCACTTAAATGGGCTCATTTGATGGTGTAATGATTGTGCCTAAATGACTTAATTGCCTTTTCAGCGCGCTTTATTTTTTAATCCGTCTGTTAACCTTTGCATGATGTGATTCCAAAAAAGCTCATCCTGGGGCTCCTTTGTTTTCTTGAGGCGCGCATTGCTGTTTGCCAGGATTGTCTTTAAACGACCGATTTCCCAGAAAGAGAAAAGTAACATGCTGATTCATCCACATGATCCACGCGTGGGCTTACAGAGCAGTGAGTGTGGTCACCACTTTGGCAAAACGGCCTCCCTAAATTACCTGGTGAGAAATGCTGTTTTCTAGCTTTTGTATGGTCAGCTGGTTCTCTGTTATCCCAGAGCTGGCTGCCCTCCAGCACACTCAGTGGACAGAAAGAAATCCCCTCACAGGAAGTTGGGGTCTGGCTCATATTGTCTGTCTGTCTTTGTTATCTGTCTGTCTTTTACCAGTTTTAAAAAAAAGCTTTTTTGAGGGGAGAAGAAAGTGTTTGATATTTAGAGGCTACTTAGTATGTTGTAATATGTGATAATGTCCTCAAAAACACCTAAAGTAGGGTTCAACTCAAGTCTACAACTCCCAATTCACAGCAGCTGCAGTCTCAGACTATATATATATATGTATGAGTATAGAATCACTAACTCTCTGTGCTGTAGATGGGGAGAGAAGGAACAAAGTGGACACACATCTCTCTCTTCAAGCTCTTGAGAGTCGAAAGAAAGTGAAACTAGTGTTTATTTTGTCGGGACTGTGTGGACCTCCCCGAGGGACTCCTAGAAGTCTGCATACCGCTCATTGAGAACTGCAGAGTTCAAGCAGTTGCTCTTCGTTATCCCTCCAAGTCATAGTCCACAACTGAGGCCACAGCAGAGAGATATAATGAATAGCATCTTATGTTACCATCTGTATCTAGTGCGCTGGAAATGATGCAGAAAAACCCAACTGCACTAGACACTCTGGAGAAGGAAGAGCTACATATTTGAACAACATGGTAATCATAAAGTCCTACTTTGCATCCTCTTGAGATCCTGCAAACTGTAAAACTCAAAGCTGAGCTTTATATCCGCGCTCTGCATGCTCCGGGAGAGCGTCAGTCCTGCTTCAGTGTTGACTAATGCATGACATACTACTGACTCCTCAGCACTTTGGGCCAAATACAGCCTTTATGCTTCGGTTACAGTAATGGACTGTGTGCGACTAATATTCAGTAGTGCTGGAGTGTAATTCATGCAGGCAGGCAGCACCACTACAGAAACACCAGACTGGAAGCTAATATAAAAGTCAGCTATGTAGTTAAGTGGACAGAGGTTCCATTCATTAGTTTGCTTTGAAAATTCTCCAAAACCCAACCCTTAATAAAACACTGAGCCTTGCTGAATATCAACCAAACTGACTCATGCTGGACCTATTAACCAGCGGGCTCAGAGGTTTCATCTCCTTTTCTTGTGGGCAGATTCCAGGTCTATTACAGCACATGCATACCAGCCCATAATCTGTTAGTTTCATCACAGACTTTCCAGTTTCCTATAGGGATGATGTCAGACTTCACATCTCCAGGTTGCTCCAGCACGGCCACTTAATGGCTAAACCACACTTTCAACCATCTGTCTGGCAGCAGCTGACATTAGAATATTGTACTTCTTCCTGCATTTAGGCATTTTCCAGGTTCATATAGTCTGAAATAGATTTTTCTACGTCACCCCAGGGACTGAGGTTGAGACAAGACGTTGAAACTGGAGTAAAAGCTCTTTGTTCTCCTTGCCGTGGGACTTTTTTTTTTTTTTCCCAAATGGCTTTTGGCCATGTGCCCCTATAACTGCTCCACAGCTGAATGCTGAGCAAAAGGGCAGCAATGACCCGACAAAAGCCCAGACCCAGATCCTTTTGGCATCAGTGTTTGCTTAAGGGCGAGGACGCACTTCTACGTGTCACTGTTATAACGGCCCTGCCTGAAGGAAGGAGTAAGTTACACTTCAAATCACATAACCAAAATTAAAATCAACTAAAAAAAGCTTCAACCTTCAAACCTACACACTGTAATCTGTCGGTCAAAAGGTCTCTTTGAAGAACATCATGCAAGCTATCTTGGATCTTCATTGTGTCTATCTCTGTATGTGGTAGGGCAGTTTTGGCAAGCTCCTTGTCTCTGTGTGCCTGTGTGTATTTGAGTCAGCTTGAGTAGGATGCGGCGTGTGTTTAAACATAGCAGGAGATTCAGCTGGACAGTGAATCACACTGAGAGATGTGTGGCCAGACACTTACTAATTTAGGCTGTCACCAAGCCTTCAGTTCCTCATTAACACGCGCTCTGTCATTCATGTGCTTCACGGCTCCGTGGTCGCTGGTCCTTCTGCTTTGCTTTGGTTTGGATCACATCTGTTTCTGCACTTAAATCAGCCCTGTGGCAGTGCGTTTGTTTGTATGACTGTTAAATGAGGTATAATCTGGCTTCTTGTGTGTGATGGTTGGATGAATGGCAGCGTTCAGGTGTTTGTGGTGCATGAAGCCCAAACGGGGACTTATCTCCCAAGAAGAATAAAGAAAATCTAAAACAGGAAGTCAGATAACAATAGACTCTGGTGTTATTGTTATTGCAAGCCTTCTCATTGTCAGCTTCCACCTCTCCTTCCTCTTTCCCCTGTTTTTCCAGTATGGCACTTGCATGCAGGGGCCACCAGGAACCCCAGGCAGAGAGGGTAACCCTGGAACCAACGGCATCCCGGGGACGCCGGGCATCCCTGGCCGTGACGGGCTCAAAGGCGAGAAAGGCGAGTGCGTTAATGAGATCTTCGAGGAGCCCTGGAGGCCCAACTACAAGCAGTGTGCCTGGAACTCTCTGAACTATGGGATCGACCTGGGTAAAGTAGCTGTGAGTATCTTGCTACATCGTGTTTTTGAGGAATGTGGGTGTCTATTTCAAGCAATAATCTTACAATAACACAAGTGTGACGCACGAAGGTGGCAAATTTCTTTTCTGTGCTGCGTTGCAGGACTGCACGTTCACCAAGCTGCGCTCAGACAGCTCCCTCAGAGTCCTCTTCAGTGGTTCCCTCAGACTCAAGTGTAAGAACGCATGCTGCCAGAGGTGGTACTTCACCTTCAATGGAGCAGAGTGCACGGGACCCCTGCCCATAGAGTCCATCATCTACTTAGACCAGGGAAGTCCAGAGCTCAACTCAACCATCAACATCCACAGAACATCATCAGGTGCGACTCTAGTCAGCGGCTTCGCTGTGTAATAAAGAACCCGAACCAACAATGTTAGTTTTAGCTCACAGCAACTGTTCAGCATGTTGAGAATCCCTCTCACTTCCTCGTTGAGGTGTTCTTACGATGATAAGCTTAGCATAATGACTGGAAACAAGGGGAAACAGCTAGCCTGACTCTATCCAAAGCAAAAAAAAAGAAATTCACCTAATAACGACTTTAAAGCTCATGAATTAACACTTTACATCTTGTCTTTGTTTGGTCCAATTAAAAACTTTGAGAAACTTTGAGAAAGTTTGAGTTTACAGGGGGTTTATGTGCTGGACTGTTTATGTGCTCTAAGCGCTAAACTTCCTGAAGTTTTTAATGGTCGCCTTCAGGAAGTTCCCTCTCATAGCTTTCATTATTTTAGTTTAAAGAAAAGCTATTTATTGGCATAAAGGCAGAGTCGGGCTGGCGGTGTCCCTGTTTCCAGTGATTGGCACTCCTGTCTGTAGCTGTGTATTTACCCAGATGACAGATACAAAAATGGTATTGATCTTCTTGTCAAACTCTCAGCAAAGCGTTTTTCCAAAACTGCTTGAAATAAAGCACCTCTGGGGTTGGAGTATTTCTTGTAATATTTCTTTAGAACAATAAATATTTCTGAAAAGGTCTCAAAAAAGTTGAACTGTTCCTTTAAGTGGTTATTTCCTGGACAGCCGTGTCACCAGACTATAAAGTAATGTAACTCTGTTCCAGTGAGGTTTTGGAAGGTTCACAACTGTGTCAGAAAGCAAAACAGTTAACAGTTTCCACGCCTGGAGGCAGTTTGGGTGTTGCCTGAAATTAATTTGCACTGTCTTCTTCTTCTTCTTCTTCTTCCTCTTTTCTCCAGTTGAAGGCCTGTGTGAGGGCGTCAAAGCCGGGCTGGTGGATGTGGCCGTGTGGGTGGGGACCTGTGCCGACTATCCCCGAGGTGACGCTTCCACGGGGTGGAATTCAGTATCCAGGATTATCATTGACGAACTGCCAAAGTAAAATAAAAGCTGCATGTGAGTGAAGAGCCAGTCCTGGTAGTGTAACAGTGTTTTATCTGGCCGTCCAGAATGATCAGGTGTGGTTTGCCGAGGCGTTGCAGCATCACTGATGCTAACTTGAATGTTTTTATGCTCTGTTTAAATACTATACTAGTCGACAGGCCTATAAACAAGAATACTGTGTCATTCTGTCTACAGAAATAAACTTTGTACTGTAGCCTCTCTGCTTCCTGGTGCCTTTGGGACACAATAACCATTTTACAGATGTTGTGATACTGTCAGTATTTTAACTATGTGCTCATGTGACCTGTTTATAGTCAGTGTTACTGTTAATAAAGTAAACTTTTTTTAAAGAATTTAATTCAAGCTGTACGACTACTTGTTTAGTGGCATTGACACACGGAGCACTTCATTCAATTTAGGCAAAAAAGGAATACATTTAACGTATTTATATATATCAAACATTGACAATGCAGACAAAGCACAGCTTGCATTTTAGAGTGAAGATTTGTAAACCACCGCAGTTACAATAGGTTGCCAGAAAACATCTCCACTGCTGCTCTCTGCTTACATAAAGAAATGATTTAAAAGCGACAAATTAATATTACACATACATGCAAGTGGACACCTGAGAAGATTTGTTAACTTATTTCATAACAACTTTTTCATATTTCCACCTGTATTCCTTTCTGCTGCCACAAAACATAAAGTAGAAAAGGAACCGTGATGAAATATTTATCAACCTCCTCTGGTAGGAGCATGAAGTCTACACATCATTTTTTTAAATAAAAAATGACTAACATCGCAGCAACATGTCCTTTGGGGTGTACAGCAGCATCATTTTTCCCACAAGTCAAAGTCTTTGTCATGCATCTGAAACAGTGATAAGATGTCATCTTCAATTCTAAAAGAGTTTGTATTAAAAAAAAAAAAAAAAAGAAAACAGAAAAATTGACCGTTGGCTCCACAGCTCAGTTTGGCAACTTTTTCATCCAGTTTCCGTGCAACCGAACGCCCCTCGCATCAGTTCAGATTCCATCTTAAGACTGATGCTGTCCATGCACGGCACCACAGTGTCAGGGCGAGCTCAAAGTCTTTACAGCAGTCCACGCTTTTAGGCCTCATTTATTTCTTCCCCAGAAGGAAGCGAGACACATTTTCATAAACTACGAAGGTGATGCAGCAGGCTGGAGTGACACGAATCAAGTTTGGGATGATGCCTTTGTAGAAACCAACGGCGCCTTCGTTCCTGCAGAGGAAAAAAACAGAAAAGAAATGACCGTGACTCAAAACAAACATCAGCTACATTTAGAAACGGAGGCTTGGCTGACATGTTGGGCCCTTTGTGACTGGGTCACCGTCGTACCTCCACGTCCGCCTGATGACATCGATAATTCCGTCGTATCTGTTGTGCTGGTCTTGCAGGCGAGCTCGAACCACCTGATATGGGTATGTTGTGGCCACAGCAAATATTTTGGATAACGCTGCCATTGCGATATATTCCATCGCGCTCTATTTGCATGGATAACCAGATGGAGAGAGAAGTGAAAGGAGCAGAAAAAAACTGATGAATCACATCTTCAGCTGCTAGTTATCAACCGTGGGTGCGGCCTTATTAACTAGAAAAGTTACAAGCTTTATGCCTGAGCACTATAAAACACTGAGCATGACTCCAGACTGCTTGTGGCTCCGGGGGTTCATGACTCACCAGTTTCTCGTCTGAAGGCACTTTCTTGTATTTGTTGTAGTCTCTCTTGAGCTCTTCGTAGGCCATGAACTGCAGTGCTCCATGAGATGTGCCAAACAGACCGGGAATATAACCCTTTCACAAGAATATGCTTTGTAAGTCAATCCGTCAAGACACACTAGTGCACCCCAAGTATGCATTATCTATAAACAGCAAACCCCACTGCACTGTAGCTGCAGCTCCCTGCCTGTCAGGTTTTCACTGAGTAATTTGGTAGCAATTATCCTGTCAGGCTAATAGAGTTCATCTAAAAAAGCTGTGAAGAAGCTCAAAGCACCATCATTCATGAGTAGTAAATTCTGCAACTACTACTAGAGTTAATGTAGGCTGCTGATGCCCTCTAGTGGCGGAAAATGAACCGATACAAAACTTAATTCCAGCCCAGAAGTATAAAAAGCAACTTTTGCTGTAGTAAATCCTCCACAAAACAGCTTACGCTTCTTAACTAAAATAAGCATCTCATCTATCGCTGCATTACATGTAAGTACAAAGATACGCTGAGGTCTTACCTTATATAGTCCAGGCATTCCCTCATGGCGGTAGATCTTGACCAGAGCATCCATCATCCCCTTGTACTGTTTACTGGTTGGGTCAGCATTGTACTGCAGCACCAGCCGGGTCTTGGTCACCCAGATTGGGTTGGTTATAGTGAGCGTAAGAATGCCTAGTTGAGGACAAGTAGGCATTATTAGAATGAGGCGGGCAACATTTGCCAAATAGAGCATCTCTGAAGTACATTTATTTTATTAGATTCACATGACTGAACACACAAAGCCAGTTCCTTCAAACACTGTATTTGTTTTACTGTATGTGGTTTAAACGTATAATCTACGCCATAGAAGTCAGGATCAAATGGTTCTGTCACTCCTCATCAAAGTAGAAAAGAGACGTGATCTGAGTGGAGCTGATTTTGATGTGATTGGTGGTGCCAAATAAAACTGCCCAGCTGCTTCTGTAGACTATAGTGACTAGATCTCACAGAGCTTTGGATGACTGACAAATCTGTCAAAACCTTTTTTCAACAGGGTACTTTTAGTAAGATAACGAGTCATATCACAGAGCACTCCCAATAGGGCTCAGCGTGGAACATTTCTAGCATACTGCTGCAAAACGCATGCAATAGTTTAGGCTGTTTTAGAGGCAAAAGTCTCTCCTTCCCACTACTAGTCAGTTGTTTCTCTACTGAGCGACTAAGAACATTGTTTGTTTTCATACAGTTGAAAGCAGCTACAAAAGGCTGACTCTCTTCCAGCACTTCTTGGTCTTTCCTGACATCTTAATTTTAGGCTTTTAGACTTAATTTTCAGTCCCTAACTTCATTTGGTCAGCAGGGAGCAGAGCCATGTGACCCTGTGAGAACACAATGAATGAATGGGGCTATCTACTAATTTGTATCTGCCTCCTGCCTGCTAAGGCCAGCTGGGAGCAGCACTATCTGGCTGTGGTCAGTGACAGCATGCTGATTATGTGAGCAGGGCAGCAGTGGCCAGATACGCAAAGGACTAACCTGCTTCGGCTGCAGACACCAGGTGCTCTGTGGCGCTCAGTTCAGACTGCCGACCCTCCTTTATGTACCCTTTGATTGTGTTGTAGCTGTAAGGGGAGACAGGGAGGGAAATAAGACTTGTTACAGTTGCAGGATCATTTAAAAAGTTCAAAACAATGGATGAAAAATAGATATTGATATAGATATAAAAAACTGATATTGAGATGTTGTCTAACAGGTTTATAACTTGTCGCTTACTTACAACAAGAAGTAAAGGCCCCAAGATGCTCCAGCCCCCCAAACATTGGGTGTCACACCCTGGTAGAGTCCTCTTAGTCCCTCCTGCTGCCAGACACTCTTCATACAGTGCAGTATGCCACTGTACTTAGGTCTCAATTCCAACCCGTCACTTACTGGAGTGAAAGAACACCAAATTGTTAGATAATGTCACCCGAATTTAACATAAAACATTAACAATTGCTAAAATGAATTAAGTTAGGCCATAGCAGCATGGCTCCGTTGTCATTAAGCACACAAAGTTTAAAATATAGTTTTTCGAAGCGGAGTTCTGAACATGCAGTATGTTCCCATACAAGGAGAAGGAACAGGTTCATACTACATGGAGCTCAGATGACACTGACACAACAGACGACCATCAGCAGTAGTATGAGGTGATAATATGTACCTGCAAACCTGATTTTGACCAGGTCCAGAGGGTGAAGCACCAGTGTTGACACCACTCCCCCACTGAGCCCCGCAGCCAGGTTTTCTATCCTCAGGTGTCTGAAGACCTGCTGGACATGCCCGGCTATGGAGACAGGAGACACGGGTTTGCCGGACAGTCCCGTCTCTGCGACGGCCCCGTGATTTGGAGGGGAGCTCATGTTTACCGGTGACTAGTGGACTTAGCTAACTCCTGTCAGCTAACGTTAGCCGTGTTTAAGGCAGCGTCACGGTCTTACGTATAACAGCCAGGCGACAGCTCACAGACACAGCTGTAAAATGTAGATGTGGTACACAGACGGTACTGACTCCTTGAAATGTGGTCATTTTCACTGCATGTTAGCAGCTGCACCACGTTTTTGACATGCGGTGGCACTCCATGTTTCAGGTAACGATCACCAAAATGTCAAGCGGCAGTGCCTCTGGTCGACCTTGCTGCTCCTATAAAGTTAAACTTAAAGTACCATAATTAAGGAAAGAGCTTCCGGTATCCCCTTCAAAATAAAAGCACATAGACGACCACTTATTTTTAAAATTTTTCTTTATCCTAGTTATACGAAAAAGCTATGACCCTTAGATATCTGAATAACCGTACTGGTCAAGTTAAAGTTGTAAGTTTGAATGTCGCTTTACCACTTTTATTCTATCTATCTATTTTTCTTTTAAATTACTATTTTTATTCATCTCATCTAGTGTTTTTATGGTGACGATTGTACACTTAATTCAGACATCTGAGCCTGTGTGTGTTTTTCCTCATAGTTTATCTTTTTCATTGTGTGTTTTTCTCTGTATTATTTGGTAATACCTTTAAGATAATATCTACAAATGTATAGTGACGCTCTTGAGAGTAAAAAATAAAAATATATATAGTTTAATAATGGTTTGAAGACCTATTCGATGTATTTCCGGGCTTTTTCGTGCTAAATTTTTCACCTTGACAGCTGTTTGTTGAATTTGCCAGTGACGTAACTTGGAGGACTGGATATCCCACAATGCCACGCGGTTCCAGCGAATCTCTTCTTCATCAACACATGGCCAGTGCTTGCTAATATTTTTCTTGTTTAACTGCATTTTTTTAAGCGTGTGTCCACCTTCAGTCTGCCACCAAATGAAAGTCAAAGTCCTCTCGAGGAACCCGGATGATTATGTCCGAGAAACCAAACTAGATATTCAGCGTGGTAAGTTATCAAAGTTTGCTAGCAGCTAAGCTAGCTAGTTTCTTTTAGCAAATATCAATCGCACCAAATCTATTGAACAAGGCTAGTCTGACCTTCTTTACAATCTTTACCTTCTGGCTGAAAATAATGTAATGATGTCGTCATATGTAAGTTTGGAAATAAAGAACAACACACAGGATGGATTTAAAATGTTTGCTTTCAACCAACATCTACAACATTAGCATCTATAGGAATTAGCCTAAAGTATGTGTGCAGATCATAGAAGATTAATTAAACGTCTAAGAAGCAAAAGCAATGTGTATGAATTATCATGAAGGAGTATCTCCATAATGACAATTTAATTTTTTAATTTTTTTTAATGTATATATCTGTATTTGTTGACCCCAAAACTTTCTATCAACCTCACCTCAGTATCAACATTTAGGCTTGCAGCTCTTTAAGAAATGACTGATTCCTGTTGTCAGTCCCCAGAAACTATGACCCGGCACTTCATCCGTTTGAGGTGAACAGAGAGTACACGCGGGCTCTGAATGCCACCAAGCTTGACAAAGTGTTCGCCAAGCCTTTCCTGGCCTCTCTGGATGGACACAAGGATGGGGTGAACTGCATGGCCAAGCACACCAAGAGCCTCTCCACTCTGCTCTCTGGCTCCTGCGATGGGGAGGTAACTATCTGCCACAAACTATAAATACATTACCCCACCCAATATCAGCATTTGTATTCTAACACCAGAAATGTAATTCACTCAGTCTTGACAGTGACAGGATGCTTTATTTGATCTTTAGGTGAAAGTGTGGGATCTGACCAAACATGAATGTGTCCGCACGCTCCAAGCACATGAAGGGTTCGTTCGGGGAATGGTCGTCCGCTATTGTGGAACATCCTTCTTCACGGTGACTGCAGCCCTTACACATCTGACAGGAGTCTTCAGAGTTACTTGTGTTGTTGTTGTTGTTGTTGTTGTCCAGCCTCTAATGCGGCTTCTGTCACAGGTTGGGGACGACAAAACAATCAAGCAATGGAAAATGGAGGCGCCGGGTTACGGAGAGGAAGAGGAGCCACTCAACACTATATTGGGCAAGGTATGATCAGTGAGCGTCTGTTGTTGTGTTATTATCAAAGACAGTTGTGGTCGCAGCATGATACAGAGACTTGAAAGGCTATATTAAATTTCAACTGTTATGTTAAGGTAGGATTACATTTAACTTTGAATATATTTTGTGAAAAAATTTTCAGTGTTTCATCTACACGAACGGTCAGATGGATTTTACCAGCGCTTTAACAACAAACCAGGCAGTCTTTTCAATAACTACTAGCTGGCTAATGGGAAATGTATTTTTTAAAATGGCTACAGAAAGGAACTGCCAATCTGCAGAAAGGAGATCGACCCTCATAAGATGGGAAAGTCAGCACTTGCCAGCCATTTATAGCTAGATACTTAGCTTACTCTGAAAAATGGCAAGCATTAAATAATTGTAATGTGTAAAACACGCAATCAAACTTAATGTGAACAGCTGGCAAGATAAGAAAGCGGCAGTAGATTGATTTTGGGTATTAAGGAATTCTGTAATTCACAGCTTCATTTATAGTAACGATGTAGAAGAAAAGTGCTTGCTGTACGACTCCTGAATGGGAAAAGATCTGCTCCTTATACGATCATGACCTCTGGCCTCTCAAGGGTCAGTGAAAGATCACTCTCATCGTGTGAAACTCTAGTAAAAATGATTGTTGTCCCTTGCAGACGGTCTTCACAGGACTGGACCATCACCAGAAGGAGGCTGTGTTTGCAACATGTGGCCAGCAGGTGGACATCTGGGACGAGCAGAGGAGCAGCCCGATCCGCTCTTTCACCTGGGGCGTAGACAGCTTCAGCGCTGTCCGCTTCAACCCCGTGGAGGTAGAGCCACCGTGCGTCCCAACACACACCCACACAAAGTGGGAAGAACACTTGGCCCTTAGCAATTTGTTCCAGTTCAAACTTGCATTAAAAAAAAAAAAAAAAAAAGTAGTGTTATTGTCAGACCACCCTGCTGATATGTTTAACAGTTTACGTCTCTTCACAGACGGAGCTTCTTGCAAGCTGTGCCTCTGACAGAAGTATAGTTCTGTATGACATGCGAGAATCAGCACCACTGAAGAAGGTACGCTCCACCGCTCAGCGGCTGCGGGAGCTTCTCTCTCGCCGTTTCTTCACATCGACATGACATCACATCTACTGTGTGTTTTCATTTTCCTGCACAGCTGATCATGACAATGAGGAGCAACACATTATGCTGGAACCCGATGGAAGCCTATTACTTCACGTGTTCAAATGAGGACTACAAGTGAGGATGATGATGGGCAAAATGCATGGTCTCATTATTGTTTTTACTGCCTTTTACTCAAATGCATTTGTTTTTTTCTTTCTTTGTTTCTCTCATCAGCCTCTACACGTATGACATCAGGTACTTTGACCGTCCAGTCACAGTGCACATGGACCACGTCTCTGCTGTCCTCGATCTGGACTATTCTCCCACTGGGAGGGAGTTTGTATCCGCCAGTTTTGACAAGACCATCCGTATCTTCCCCAAGGACAGTGGCCACAGCAGGTTAGTCATTTTTAAAACTGATGTTTTGGGTCATACTTGTCAAGTATTCATTTACTATGATTGTATTTCTGGTCCGTAATCAGCGACCTTTTCTGTTCTTCTCCCAATGAGCCATAGTAGAGTTAGTTTAATAAAGCTGATGGTGGTAGTAGTTTTGTTTCTCTGGTCTGTAAAGTTTCAAATTTTACTTTATTTAGACCCAACGATTCCCACGCGTGAGCCGCATCAGATATTGTATTAGGCAACAGTGGCAGGAAGAACTCCCCTTTAGAAATCTGAGTTCTATTTCCATCAGCCAGTCCCAAGGCCTGACATGTCTTTCCTACTGACAGTATTGGTTTCTTTTAACCACTGCAATTATATCTGAACCTTTATGTGTTTATTATTGTAACCATCTTTATCTTATTGTAGCCCTCTAACCTTAACAACCAATCTAGCCAAGTAGTTTTTGTGCCTAAACTTAGCATTGTCACATAATCAAGGTGTTTTTTTAATGGTTTAAGAAAACACTTTGTAACAATGGTGCTCTCTCAATCGGGATGTCCGATCAGAAAACAAATGTATTTGTCGTTCTAAAAGGCACGGACATGTGATGTGTGCGCTTTCATTTGGAGGAGTTTGCTTTTGAATTGGACAGTGCTTTTTAACACACAAACGTTAATGTTGTTTTTGTGATGAGTGTTACAGCGTCATGGCTCACCATGAGTATGGGTGTGGTAACACTCTGCTTCTTTGTAAGACTAGTTATTCTTGTTCTCATTAACTATTATTTTTTTGACTTTAGGGAAGTCTACCACACCAAACGCATGCAGCACGTCATCTGTGTTAAGTGGTCGGCGGACAACAAATACGTCCTGAGCGGCTCTGATGAAATGAATATCCGACTGTGGAAAACCAACGCCTCTGAGAAACTAGGAGTGGTGAGTCCTACCCCGTCTTCTCTACATCATTCCTGATTTGTCGCTGTCATATTTAAGGCGGCTTGTCGCTTATTGGCTGCTTCTCGGTGAGCAGCAAGTGGTGATCTGTGTACCAAACCCATCAACGGCTGTATTTTGCTCAGCCGTCAGAAGTGCTGTATACTGCATCTCCCTCCAGTGTATTACCTGATTGTGTTTTATGAGTTAGCTGCACTCCTCGACACGGCCGTGGCCCCGTGCCCACCTCAGCAGGGTAAGAGTGGGTGACCATGCCAGCACTGCTGTTGCCAAATGCCCTGATGGATGCTGACTTGGGGTAGAATCACTCTCAATAAGTACAATGTACCAATTGGCACAGCGACTCCTGTGGCAGGTGGGAGTCCAAAAAAGTCAGAAGCTGGTGCCGTTGTTCGACAACAAAAGGATTCAGCTGAAAGACGGCCTCCTGGTCCAGACAAACCTCCACTGACTTGTAATATCCTGTTTACTGAGCACCACATATACTGTATTCAGATGATATAGGCTATGTTGGCTCAACTGTCAAATAAAGCCCCTGTAAAATGCTGGGAAGTTTTCCAATGCCCCAAATCCCAGTTATGGCTGAATAATAAAGATCGATGGCATCTCATGTGCCATCTCCAACAGCCATCTTTCATTCCTAATCGGATTCACTCTTGCTTATTCTCTTAATGCAGCTTCAGAGTGGAAAATTGGCCCGCTTTTGGCACTTGTTTTACTGTCACTGTGTAAGAGAAGATTTATTCGCAAGCTTTGCACTTAAAGAGATCAGACAAGGGCTGCTCCTATCAGCAGTTTAAATCGGCCAATCACTTAAAGCGGGCCACTCTGAACATAATGAAGCATTAACAATCAAGTTGTACTGAAAGGGTCTTTAATTATCAAGAAATGCTGAAATGCTGAATCAAGACTTTGCGTCTAAAGGCATCACGCCGGACTCATCGAGACTCCTCTATCAGCTCCTGCACATCACCGTTTAATTTCTCATAACTTCACACGCAGCAGCCTTTTGACACTGGCGGGAATTAGACCCTTTTATATTTTAGGCCAACACCATATTGAAACATGTCCTCTTTATTGGCAGTCAGGAGAAATGTATTTCTCTGCTCTAGAAGCTCTGTCTCATCTTCACACATTGATTTAAGCTAAAGCCAAATGAGTCCTTTTGAGAAGTTTAGATTGATTGACAGTGATATGCTGGGTTACTGCTCCATAGATCAAATGAAGAGGTGCCACGTTTCAACTGTGTTAAAGTATTTATAGATCTAGTACTATAATTGTGGATTATAAGAAACTGGGCCTGATTTTTAGCACATTTGTTCATCGTTATACTTACCAAGCTGATTTCTGACATTGGGGAACCTGCTATCTAAAGAGTGGTCAGAGAGGGTAACCATAATGAAAAAGGCACGCAGTGGAAGTGTGACCACAGTACTGATGTGTGTTGACCCCTGTTAGAGCCCAATACACAGTCAATGTAGTTACACAGGTAAAACAGAGGAAAACAGACTCAAACCATTAAAAGACACTTATGTGTGAAACACAGCCGGCGCAGACGACTGCATTGATTTAAAATAGATGGTTTATATGTTCCTGTTTCAGCTGGGAGAGTGGAATGCAGCTGGAGTGTCCCACGTGTGGACGAGGTGTCGAGAACCACAAGCAGACACATAATTTTAAGGATGCCCCACCAGGTGTTCACACATCGTTGGCGCGTAGCGTTTATGCTTAGTCATAACTGCAGCGGGTTCGAATCCTTAGCTGCATATCATCCACCACAGCGTACTGACTGCCTTCCGCTTTTCAGCTTTGACTCACTTCATTTGCCGTAGTTGTGCGTTTTACAGCGTTCCTTTTGTGAGGAGAGATTGTTACAGACATTTTTAGCGTGCTTACTTTTTGCTTTTACCTCCCAAGAATGATTTAGATCATCTACGAAAACTGCTGGCTTGTTTCTGACCTGTATGACCCCTGGAAAAGAAAACTGCTTGTATTGTGTTGGAGGTGTCGCTGTGTGCTCATATCCCAAATTACTGTAGTGAATTCAGTGTACGCTGAGAAAATGGCTCATTTCTCTGCCATAGACAGTGAAATAAATACCATGGTACAGATGAAGCTTCCTGAAGTGCGTTAACAATAGAAACGACAGTGACGTCTGCTGTTGATCTCTGCCTCAGCTTCTGCAGCAGTCCGTCAAGTTTGCTTTAGCAGCAGTTAAATCACCCGGTCATGTCCGCTTCCTTTGGCCACAGTTTATTCAAGCTCTTTTTTTTTCCCATCCAGACCTGAACTGCTGATAGGACACGTTTTGTTATAGTTTTTAGTAATTTCTAACGGGGGTAGGAGTTTTTGGCATCTCCGCGCTGGACTCAGCAATACATCTCCAGAGATTTTCACAGAGTCTCTCCATGCAGCTGCTTTCTAATAGTTGTCTCTATGTTGCACTCATTCTTCATCCTCTGTTTTTGTTACCATGGTGTATCTTTTTTTTTTCTAGGAAGTTGTTTGTTTTCAAACCCACAGAGTTTCCCATATTTCTTTGATTGTTTTTGCTGAAGAAGTATAGATCTTGTGGTCCCCACTATCCAAACAGAATCTAAGCGAAGCACCGCCGTCGACTATCTCATATCCATCTTGCTGAGATTATACTAACGGTGTTCAGCACACTAACCACGTGTGTATCCATGGGAATTAGTTTAGTCCGACAGGATCAGCGTCTAACTGCTCTTCTCCGGCAAATTGAATCTGAGACAAATCATTGCTTTTAATTAGAATAAAAGCCTCAGAGGAGGGCGGCCTCGGCCAAGACGAGTCCAAGTAGCTGGTGGTTTTTATGAGAGAGACAGAGCGGGAGGGATGCTGTTGAGCTGGTGTCTTCACTTTTTAACAGACATCGATTCCGTTCTGAACGAGCACGTTGTCAAGCTGAACTTACTGCTTACTGTACAGGCCAACATTTTATGATGTGCCTTACTGTAACTGTCAGTAATTAACAAAACACCACCTGAGCTGAATACAAAGCACTTGTATGGGCTCAGGTAAGTAGTGGTGGTAGTTTCTTCAGACTTTCTGCTCATAGTAAAATAACGCTGCCTTTTTCTTTCTGTGTCAAAATTGTTGAGAGTTTTGGCTGATGTGCACCTCCTCAAACACCGACTACACGTCAGGGGCCAAAAACGTGTTTCCTACCAGCAGCCATGTTGTTTTAAGATGGTTATAACCTAGTTTTCAATTACATCAGCTGATCTTCATCATCAGGTGGAATTTGCCCAGCTGTCATTGAACTGATCAAGAATTAATTTTCAATCTTGGCTATTAAGACCAAAGAAGGAACTTTTAAATCTGAATATGAACCTGAACCATGGGGCTTCAGATCAGAAACTGTCCACGTGGGCCATCTTTGAAGGCTGTTTTGTTGTTTAGGAAAGATGTCACTGAGAACATCACTAATTATTCATAAAATGTACTCCCATAGGGCCAGTTTGTGCACAGAGCAGGGTGTCTTCTTTTCTACAACAATTCTGTGCTGTCTCGGTCCACTCATTGTCTCATATAGTTTATCTGTGCTTCAACCCAGTATCCAAATCCTCTCCTCCCCTTCCCCCCTCCTTTCATCTTCTCTTGTACCTGACCTCCTCGCCCTCTCTCGTGTCATCTAGCTGTCCCCCAGAGAGAGGCGGGCCACCAACTACAGTCAGAAGCTGAAGGAGAAGTTCCAGCACCACCCGCAGATCAGACGCATCGCTCACCACAGACATCTACCCAAGAACATCTACCAGCAGAGGAAGGAGCTCCAGATTATGAAAGAGGCTCGCCGTAGGAAGTACGCATTCAGTATTTTTCCCTTTGGAGTAGGAATTGAACTTGCCAATTTATCCGTAGGAGTGCATGACATCCCTTCTGTGTCCACGTAGAGGTTATGGTGTCTTGGGCTGCTGCCAGCGTAGGTCTGACCTATGCAGTCACACTAGCCTAATGGAAAATCTCACAGATGGGACTGCTCCCCGTGACATCGTCTCAATAGGCCTTACATACTCATTTACAGCTTGTATGGTGGATTGATTGCCCCAGTTTGCCCTCCAGTCCAGTGATTCATAGCTCAGTCCGCAGCTCTTTTTTCTAATTACCGTCAGCATTGTGACACCTCAGACGTGTGTTTGGACTGTGAATGATTTACTATCCATGCTTTATGCATTATTTTCAGGGCACATCAGTGTAGTCTGTGACGTAGCTGTTAGGTCAACAGTCTCATATTCACTCTCTTCCTCCTTTTGCGCTCGCTGATGTTTCCCTCCCTCTTCTCTCCATCCTTCCCCGAGTATTACCACCAGCAGATTGAGTCATTCGCTTCCTCTTTTTTTGTTTTCCAGGGAGAGGAATGTCCGAAAGCACAGCAAGCCAGGAACTGTTCCTGTGGTGTCTGAGAAGGAGAAGCATGTTGTGACTGTGGTCAAATAGCCAGAGACGGAAGAAGAGAAGAGAAGAACGAGGGGCTGCCATCGACCGATGAAGGGGAGCCCGTGATCAAACCCATATTGGACATGTTCAGACAGCTCTCACTTAAGAATGAAAAAAAAAAAAAGTTTTAATTGATCCGTTGTGGGAAGGACAGGTGATCAGTTATGCTGTCTTTGAAATACAAGGACACGGACTGTAAATTCAGACAGATACCTAATTTTATAAACTATTCTCTTTCAGCTACTTGGACCTTTGGCTGAGTGACTAATCACACGTTTTGTTTTGAGCAAGTTTGCTTTTTCCAGAGTTTCCACTACCACCGCCATAATTTAATAGATTATGTATTATGAATGAAGTTTGAGGAATGTGCTACAGTTGATTATTAAAAATACCAGAAATGGTGTTTCAGTAAGCTTCAAATGACTTTGTCATCCATCGACGTCTGAAGGCAGAAGTGTTCTGGTTCGAATGGCCACACTATAAGGCCTGATGAAGTTTGCAGTCATGTCCTCATCCTGTCTGTGGACATGATCGTTCTCCAAGACGTCTGTCTCTTTTTGTAGGTTCCCCCTGTGATAAATCATACAAACAGGGCTAATGCTCCAGTCTCAAGCACTCAGTAGTACACATGAAGTGATGGAAGTGGCTATGATGAGAGAGAGCTTGTGAGTGTTCAAGTCCCAGCTTACTTTCTATCACACACCTTGCCAGGCGCTCCGTAAGGAGGCCATGATTTCTCAGTGTCTCGGTGAGATACAGAAATTGGACTAACATTTCTTTGAAAGCATGTTGGATATGTGCAGGTGTTGTTTTCTACTTGTTTTCACTAATGCGGTGAACATTTTCAGCTTACTTGTAGCTATTGTTCTGGACATTAAATCCTGAGTTTAAAAATAACCAGCCTAAAATAGAGCAGTTTTGGAGTATGTAAGTCCCCACGGGGCAGGTAACACTTTCAAAGAGCATGCTACACTCAAAGTTTATACGGGACCGACTTTCTATTTGATAATGTGTATTTATAATAAACTTCTGAAGTAAGTTTTTGCTGTAAAAACGTCATTCTGCAGACGACATGATCTGAATCATTTAGAATTCAGCACCAAGTTTCTTCCTGTTTGACTTAATGCAACAGAGCAGTGCAATGGTGCTAATTTGCTTCCAGCCTAATGAGAGAGGCTCCATCCTCTTAATGTTGTCCTTCAAATCCAATCAACACTGCAGCCTGAGAGAGAGAGAGAGATGTCTTTGGGATCAGGAGGGAGGGACCTTTATAGTCGGGGGTCAGAGCTGAGAAATAGAGAGTAGAGCTGAAGTTTCCTCATGAACACGGCAAACATGACTGTAACCACAGACTGGGCGTCCAGAGCTGGTGAAAAAATCCATTTTGGTTTTACAAACCGTTGAATGAGATGAAATGCGATTGTAAAGGCATCTCTGGCTTTTCTGTGGCCCCATGGGTTCACAGGTGTTCATAATAACCTAATTATTTGGCAAATTGTTTGAAATAGCTAACTAAATAACTAAATTATTTTCATCATCAATTAATCTACCAATTAATGTCTTGATTAATTAATTATGATCATTATTTGATCTATAAAATGTCAGAAAATTGAAAAAAAAAATGCACATCAGAAGTTCCCAAAATCGACGGTCACGTCTGAAATTTAACATTTTTTCTTAAAATGACTCCAAGTTTTCCCAGTTGAGGATGAAATAATACTGTGTGTTGTTTTTTTTTTTCCCAGAAAAATGCACCAACACATGTGGCAGGCTCGGCGTGAGCTTTATTTTGTACCATTTATCATCTCACATTTTCTCACATCACTTGGCACCAAAGCCAGAGTGTGTGTGTGTGTGTGTGTGTGTGTGTGTGTGTGCACAGTGTGTGCTGCTGCATTAAAAACAGCACTGACCGGAACCTCTGCCACACCTGCAGTAACAGCCATTGTCACTAGTCATATTCTGTATTTATCTTCCCACTTCACCCCCCTCCTCCTCCTCCTCCTCCTCCTCCTCTCATAGTGCTCATGATCTGGTTATGAAATGTGCATCAGGCTCTTCACAGCTCCAGTCCGGGTTTTCGCTGCTGCTTGTCTGCCTGCTGTCAATGAACATCCAGCGCGTCCTCTCGGCTTTATTCTTCTACGTGTTTCCATCGCTCCGCCTCTTCTTCCTATCTGGATTTTTTTTTTCCCCTCCCTCCCTCCCTCCCTCCCTCCCTCCCTCACCCCCCCACTCCCTCTCTCTCTCTCTCTCTCTCTCTCTCTCTCTCTCTCACTCTCTCATCTCTCATTGCATCCATTTTTGTGCATTTAAGAAATCTCCAAGAATTACCAACCTGGAGGAAAGCGAGCTAAGCAGAGTGACAGAGGAGGGTTAAGGACTCCGGAGGAAAACAAACCAGGACGGAGCGGGCACCTTTTATTCCACCATGCGAGTAAAACCTTTCTAAAGGATGGCAGCGATGGGTTAGACAGGATTTAACATGACTGCAAAATAAAAGGCAAGAGTTGGTTTTTTTTTTGGTTTTTTTTAAAAGAATCCTCTGCATTTTTCCTACTTTTTCCTCCCTGGATGGATGGAGGCTTGTGTGTGGAATACCTGAAGGTTGTAGCCTGCAGCCTGTGCACTCTTGCTTCTTTTAAGGGCATCTATCTCTGATCTTGAGTGTTTTCTATTACAGGCATTTTCATGTGTAGATTTCAGCCGGCAACAGCATGAATAGCGCGAAATGCCCCGTTTGCAGGAGCCGCTCATTCGGCTGCAGCGTGTTTGATAACCCCGTTATGAGCATTTAACAGATGAGGATGAAGCCTGTAATTAATATTTTGCCGCTTATTTCTGCAGCGCGGTGTAATATGTGCATGATGCTCCTAACCAAGATGTCACGCCGTCTCTGAGCCACGGTGCCTCCAGCAAACCCGACCGCCAGTTTGAATTTTGACGGCATGAATTGTAGGCTGAGAAAAATATGGCCCAGAATGCTGCTGGTTGACGGTGCTTTTCTCGTTTTGTAGCCACTGTGTGTAAAAGATGTCTGCTCCACACGGGCCCCGGGGCGGCCCTGGCCCTGCTGCTGCCGCTGCTGCTGCCGCCGCCGCCGCCGCCGCTGCTGCCGCCTCAGCGGCCGGCGCCATGCCGGAGCTGCCGGACCTCAGCCACCTCACCGAGGAGGAGAGGAAGATCATCCTCGGTGTCATGGACCGACAGAAGAAGGAGGAAGCGAAGGAACAGTCGATGTTAAAGTAAGAGAGATAGGGGAGGGGGGGGGAGGATTGTGGGAGCTCTTGGATGCGGCTTGGATGTTATTATTATTCTAGTGAGAATTTCTAGAAGTGTGCCTCTGTGAGATGCTGGTGGATCATGTTGCCTCTTGACATCCAAGCTCGAGCTTAAACAGTCCACTACTAGCAGATGGGACCAAGGTGAGGGGAACCTTTCCCTCGCCTGGTCGTCATCTCTCCGCTCCCCCTTTAGGAAATACCCAACTTTAATGGCTGAGTATCATTTTATAATGCGGCATGTGCGCTCCAGCCTCTTTTCCCCCCCACTTTGTTGTAGCTGGAGCTGTACTACAGTGGGCTGGGTTAGCAGCAGCGGGCGCCATTTTCACGTAAAAAGCACGCCAAATTGCTTAACCTTTCCCCACGAACGTCACCGAGATTACACAATGTGACACTGGAAAGATCATTTAAGGTGTCCTTTGTGGCGATGGCGCACGCGGGGTGTGTGTGATTTCCACATTAAAGTCTCGGTAGCCCCCCCCCCACCTCCCTCCTCCTCCTCCTCCTCCTCTTCCTCCTCCTCCTCCTCCTCTTGTGTACAGATGTCGCTCGGAGCTGTTTCAGCACCACGGCGCTGTCCACTGTGGGGTTTTAGTTTTTAAGGTGGACCGGACTGATTCCGCCATCATCGCTTTAGCCTTTGCTGTGTGAGCCGTAACTCTGCTTTACGGTGGGATGTTGCACTCTGTCGTCTTGCCCAGGTCATTAAAACACACTCAGCTGATGTGTTGTTGATTATAAAATTGGTGTGACCTTCTTGGGCTAACCAGAAGAGATGGAGTCCAGGGCGGTGGCCTTAAATGTTTCCATCCTGTTGATTTTCTTGTAGTTTTCCTCCTTCAGTGAGAGGGATGCACATGCTTGCATGCTCACATGTTTTGACTATTTGGTCTGAATGCAGCATGGGTTTAATATTTGGCCTCATTTTTGGGAGACACCCGATGAGTAAATCTGTCCACATTTCTGTTTGCCGGTGCTGCAGCCTCTCAGCGTGGCTTGTGACATTAGTGTAAAAAGATGAGTGCCACTATCACTGGGAGCTTTTTAGAGGCATTAGAGCTGTTGTTTTCCACCATCAGGTAAATATTTGCGCCGAGGCAACAATCCTAATGGAGTGAAAGTTGTGCAATCCCTACCAAGTGCTGCTGGATGATAAACATGACTCATGTACTCCAAGACACGGCTACCTCGGCCGCTGCGGTGCACGCTGTGTGAATCATCCAGGCCTTTTCCGCCTTCCCTCCCCTGTCACTGTCTCCCCCCCACTCCTCCCCAATAGCTGAGTGTTTTTCCTATTTCTCTTTCTCTGAGGTAAAGGGGATTGTCAGTTTTAGTCACTCTTAGTCTGACAGTGATGTCAAAGCCTTGTCATGACCGAGCATGAGCAGAAGAGGCTTTTCTTTGTGAGGGACAATACCGACCGACCGACCGACCGACCGACCGACTGACTGTCTCACCATAATGTTAGATAACTCTGATTGCAGGCCACACAAGCAGAAAGCATACAAGACACGGAGAGGTCAAAGAGGCCTTTGTATGGATTGCTTGCGTGCTGATTTGCATAAGAATTATGTTTCCAGCGTGGCCTCTTTCCTGCATGCCTTGGTTACCTGGGGTTTTATCACACCAGCCCGGCTATACTGCAGCCGCTTAACAGCTGACAAAAGACGTGGAGTTAGTATTAAGAGCTGGCCGCCCCCAGTTTGTTGTGCTTTAGAAATTCTGATTGCTCGAATAAATGTGCAGGAGACCTCTTGACCCAATTTTGAGTTAATAGTCAAGTTTTCTTTCTGTAATTCATACAGCAAGAATATATTGGTGTACTGTGTTCTGTCTGTATGTGCAAGGTGACTCATCATGAGTCATCAAAACAGTAAATCCCCACTTTCTTTACCTATGAATCACAGAAGCATAACATATCCTAAAGCAGCATTAATATGCTCAGCCCTGGCATAGGTACAACTGCAGTGGATTAACTTGTCATTGGATGGTTCGTAGCATTTCCAGCAGAGTCGGAAACAAACACCCACACTGCAACATCCAACCCTATAGCCCATGCATCTGCGCTGCACAGTCACGGTCCAATCCCACAGCGGCTCGGATGCCTTTTCGGGAAAGTGGCAGTTTGAACATCGAAGTGTGTAATCTAACAGAGGGAATCCTGGGAGGATGGAGGGATGGAGAAGCGAGAGGGAGAGAGAGAGAAAGAGAAAGAGAGAGAGAGAGAAGCCTCCAGCTGCAGGGCTTGCCAACTTGCTGTCATCTCACTGGAGGTGCTACAGAGAGCGTGGATGGAAATCCAGTGCTGCTGACTCGCATGTAATTAGCCGCTCTCTCTTAGCCTGCTCATTCTTAACAGGGCCTGTGCGTGTGTGTGTCTGAATGTAGAAAATGTGCTGCACCGATGAGAATTTCCATAAGGTGCTGCTCTACATATCTATAGCTGGTTCTTAGAAAGCTCATGGAAGCTGCAGCCATTAAGTTTCATTCAAAAATCCTAACATTTCTACATACCGAAACATTTGCAAGCATTTGTCCCATTAAAATAAATGCACTGAAGCTACCGGCTATCTTGGCTTTCCATGCATCAGTGAGTCTCTGAGCAGTACAGTAATGATGGTTGCTGGACCCCCACCCCCACACCCATTCACCTAGACACTGTGTATCCTACAGGGAGGCATCAGCTGCCTGTGATGGGGTGACCCACACATCGCCTGGGGCTCCGCTTCTCCTTTCTCCCCGTTCCTCCCGTCCTCTAGGGCTGATTCCTGACTCTGCCTGGTGGCTAGAAGGGGGGGAACAGGACCTTCTCTTTCACACCTCCACCCTCTAACGGCTTGTCATTGTTCCTGTTTTTCTTGCTGCATATAGTGTTACCTGTATTATGAGGGCAGGAGCAGATATTCAAGCGCACATGCACACGTGCATCCTGCCTCACCACAGACAGATGGTCAAACTATGAGCTAAAGGTCAAATATAATGATCTGAACGAATATAGTGATATCAAATATATTTATTAATCTGGCTTTCCTCTTTAAAGATCACAGTGAACATCCCAGGCCCTCCTCTTCTTTGTGACAGTGCTGAACTCTTGAATTGGGGGGACTGTGTCATTCTCTCAGGGACCTCCTTTGACAGCACTGATTATACTGGCTGCCTTGTAGGAGGGACTCCCACTGAGATGCAGCTATTCCAGGACTCTGAGGTGTCTGCTGCTCTGTCATTTATTTGGGCACCCCTATTTTTGTTGCTCAAGATGAAGGATGCCCCAAATTCCTCTTTGTATGCCTGTGTCTGCGAGGATACAGCATGTGTACATTGTACAGTAGGTTTCTGGATGTTTTATGTCAAAGATGAGCATTTTGTCTAAAGACAAACCGCCATTTTTGTCCCAGGACCTCGATATTGAAAAAATAATTAGTTTCAGTATTGACTTTTACACTATTTTCAATGAATGCTTCAGTATTATCATCTATCAGCAACTACACTCAGTGCTACAGTGTAGTGTAACACACTTCCAACGCTGAGTTGTGGGGCTTATGAGAGACAGAAATAAAACAGAGAGAGACAGAGATATCCTGACTTTCTCCTCATAATGTTAAATTCTAAAAACACTGTTGCCTGCAATTCCCATGACACAGCTTTAAAGAATCTCTTTCTTAGACTTCCCCTCGTCTGGTAAAAGCACCTTTCAATTTGCCACCAGTTTGCAATGTAAACCTCCTGTTAAACATTTGTAGCGCTCACCAGAGCCCCGACAGACACTGTACAGCTCCTCTTAACGAATCGGTCGAACTTGATGTGTAAAATTGGTGTAGTTTCCGTAGTTGGTGTAGTTTTAATTTCAGCCATATTTTGTTGCTAAGTACAGTATCACTGTTTACACTATTACTCTGCACTGCACACTGGGATATAATGGTGATGAGACTTCATCAAACAAGACATTTCTTATTTAATTGGACATTTCATTATGAAAGGAATCCTAATTAAGAATTGGCGTTGACTGTATTTTTTGACTGACGCATCCTCCATCAGTTCTCTCCACAATGATTTGGAAAAGAATCATGTTCCTGGTTAGCATGCAACACAGCTATGGCATGAGGTGTAGGGGGTTGGTGTGTGTGTGTGTGTGTGTTCAGCATGAAGAGCATTGACCTAGAATTAGCTTTGATTGATCACATCCCATTTCCTTTTTCTGTTACCCCCCCCCCCCTCCCCTCCCCTTCCCCCACCACACATGCACACTCACACACCTAGTCCCCCGCCCCAGTCATTTATCTGATAGTGCTAGAGAGCTCAGTGTACCAGCTGGGGTTAGAGCTACAGAGAGGCTCTGTGTCCCTGGAGGCTGTACAGTAGGATCTCAGCCCCCCTGAGAGAGTAGCAGTGGCAGAGTGCACACACACATGTTCTAAAGGCCTAAGCATCAAAACACCAATGTTATTTGGCGCTGCACAGACATTACCAAGTGGAGGGTTTATTACGGCACTGTGAGCGACCAGAAACGGGGAAAGACCTCAGCTAAATACAGGTTAGGTGACCACAACTTTGTGGACAGAGACAAACCTGGCAGCACAAAGAAAACACACTGTGTCGGTTCTGCAAACAGGAGCTAGAGGCAGAGCAACACACAACCTGGTACACTGAGCATGGGCAAGTAAAAGGAGGAGCTCATTCAAATACTAAGAATCTCAGATCAAAATAATTATTTGGACAAAAACTGTAATTGTCATGGAGGCAGAAGTGTTGTATAGTATAGTGTGTGAAGCTTAGTAATATAGAGTACTTTTCTTGTAGTCTAAATAATTCTAGTTCCAGTGTGAACCTTGTGCAGCCACTCTGCATTATGTACATACCAATAAAGCAAATTAAAAAAAAAGAAACAGAGAGAGATAGACCTATGGTTGTGAAATGAGGCGAGGCAATGCTCAGAAGCTTCCCACTGGACAATATACTGTACACACACACTCTCTCTCTCTCTCTCTCTCTCTCTCTCTCTCTCTCTCTCTCTCTCTCTCTCTCTCTCTCTCTGCCTTCCTCTTGGTCCCTCACCCATCCTCACTTGCCTTCCCATGCAAAGAGCAGATTCTGTCATGAGCGTTCCAGAGACTCCCATCCCCCATCTCTTTCCCCAAGGGAGAGAGAGGGAGGGAGAGAGAGAGAGAGAAAGAGAGTGAAAGAGTGGATGTTGTCTTGACTCTATAAGCAGAGTGCATGCCAAATGAATACATCATAGGGCCAATTAAAGTAACAATGTGTTTTGGTTACGGAAGGTTGGCATGTTGTCAAGTACAGTAATTTGGCTCAGCTGGACAGGAAATCTGGTTAGAGCACAGTTGCCATAATTGAAATGATATATATAATACACGAAATAATATATTTACAAGTTGCTCCTAAGCTGTGCTGTTGTGGGAGTGAAGCTGCATAACTGTAGTGTTGAGGTCCTTTGGTGCTCTCCTATCCATCTGCCTTTTTTTTTTTTTTACATTTCCACCATTAACCTATTGTATCTGCCATATTGCCTCCAGCCTTGTACTTGCATGTCCTCCTTTTCTCTCTTCATTTGCCTTTTCTGTAACATCCTATACATTCTCCTCAGTTGGCTTGAAGAGTCTGAACTAGGCTACAGATTTACCTCGGCTGAATTACAGTGTTATTTCTTTCTTTATAGGATAAAACTGGTGTTATTCTTCTTCTATATTTTTGTTGTTGTCATCAAATCCCATGAAATGACCAAAACCACTAGCATGTTAGTCCGTCTCTCAGTACTTTCCAACTATCCAGCTCTGTCTATGGCACTGAACCCCAAACCCATGTATAAAAACATGTATTATTCTGTCTCTTTGGCCGGTGTGTCGGTCTGTCCAACTGGTTAATGCAAATCTAACATCCACTCTCCTCCCTGCTCTGTTTTATCCGCATTACTGAGAAATATATTGTTTTCTTTAGCTTGCTGAATGCTCTTCTATGTTCTCTAGCTAGCTGCTCACTTTGTCAGAGCGCCTGTTGTTAGGTACGTCGGCAGGAAACAGATGCCTGTTGCTGCCAGACACAAGGTTGATGATAGCGGTGAGAGTGAAGCGACGCGGTAAAGTTGCCATAAAACCACAACTATGATCTAAAAGATGCTTTAAAATGAACCCGTTTCACATTACATATAACTATTTATTATATTTACCAATTGTTCACATGAAACAATAGACTGATGTAGTTTTAAAAAGGCAAAATCATGTCTCAAAACATCTGGGAACGGTAATTTTAGCAAATGTCACTTAAATAGGAGCATTTATCTGGGACTATTTTCATCAGAGGGTCGGTGTGCTGGAGAATATTTATGGCAGCAGAGCAGTGCATGTGTGACTGACAAAAAAAACTACAGTGCTCAGTTCAGGGTAACAAAGGAACATGTCATCAAATACAACAGTGTGACTCACTGATGTGCTTTTAAGAGTCATACAGCTCTATGGCACAGAGGAGGTTCAATCAGCTGACACAGGCAAAACTTGTTAGTACAATCAATTCATTGTTGGTTTTGGTGTTTCCATTGGATTAGTTGATAATTCAACTTGATCTAATTATGTTATATGTTGCGATGAGCCACTTACACTTTTTAGGCAGGACGAGCAAAGGAAAAGAGAGGGCACGTGAGGATAAGCTGAAATGGAATAGAATAGAAAAGGAGATGAGAGGGCAGGACAAGAGGAAAGTGTAGGACAGGTTAGCATTGGAGAGAGGAGAGGAAATGAGAAGGGACGGGAGGAGAAGAGAGGACAGGAAAGGAGAAGAGCACATCAGAGAGAAAATGAGAGGAGAGACATTGACGTCTGAGATGCTATCAGGTCTCGTTGCTGATATGACAGCCTCAGCCCCCATTGACAGAGCAATCAGCCTGCCATCTCCCATAGCCCGCTATTCTCTTGCGTGGCACAGCACGGCATCGGGCTCTATTGTCTCTCAGGGCTTTGTTCTAAATAACATCTACATTCGTCAGCATAGGTTTTATTCTCTTCTGGGCTCTTATCCCTCAAGCAAAGTTTGAAGGGATTTTCCTGCCCCTGGCTGCGCAATTTGAAATGCCCTTGGCGAAACATGACAGTAGGAAAATATTTTAGAATGAGAAGTAGGGTTGTGTTAACTAATACGAGGGATGTTGTATGTTTATAGTAATGTACATTAAAGCACACACTGCAGGGCAGGGTGATCCCTTTTTTACTGTATGTGTTGAATAATTAGTCAACAGAGCCTCAAGCTGCTGTAATGTTTTTGATAATTAAATGCATTTAAGCAGTTAGTGTTGGGCTGGTAAAATCATCAGCAGATACTTTGTATGTGAAGGTCACCAGTTCAAATTCCCAGCTATAGGAAGCATTGTTTGTACTCCACCTTGCAATGAAAATGCATTGTAAAGAATGTGATGCAATGTATTACTTTCCCCCAATAGGCGTTAAAAAGTGCTGCATATGATTGCAACATTAGCGAGCTAGTGATCCTGGACTGAGCCAGAACTGAACCCGACCGCAGCTCCAGCACTAGAACATCTGGCCCGTCGTTACATAAGCCTCCCAGCGTGCTGTGCGAGAGTAGCCTGAATGACACCAACACAATCTAATAGAAATGCAGGTAGAGCTGAATATTAGGTTACAAAGGGGGGGGGAAAACAGAAAAAGGGAGGTTAAAGAGAAAATGCAAAAGGTAGCCACAGCCAACGAGAGCAAAGAGAGTAGGAACGTGAGAGCGAAAGGGGCCGAGAGGGGGCCACTTTATCACTTTTATTGCCCATCCCCCGTCCCCATCCACCCTGAGTAGAGTCGATGTAGAGGAAGATATACAGCATCTGACCCTCTGAGGGAAGCCTAGTGGAGGAGGCTTCTGACGAACATATGTGCCTGTTCTGGAGTAGCTGGCCGCTGAATGTATCTCTCAAAACGGTGGGATGGTGTGATGATACAGTTGAGACAAATCCAGCACAGCACATTGACGCAACACACAGTAATTGACGAGGCAAAACAGGAAATATATTTGTTACTCATTCTTCAAGCTGTACAGCAAAAGCTGTGGGACAGGTGCTGTGTCGGTGTAGAGAGTATAGCTAGTGAGGTGTGGTGCCGTTTCTCTCCCCTGTGACATTCCCTCAGGGTTTGTTTTATGATTGTTGAACCCTGAAAGGTCAGAGAAAAAGACATCCCTCCGCTCTGTGCAACAGAGATCTCAAACCACGTGGCCCGGAGTGCCGATTTATCCGTGTTTTTATTCTGACCAGACGACACCAGTTTGTACTAACTCTGCGGATGATGTGTGAATCTGTTAAATCAGTCACAAACATGTGACTCAGGGTTTATCAAAGTCTAGGTTTTTTTGTTTTTTTGGTGTGATTTGTATAAGTGGCTGTTGTGCATGGATTCAAAGAATATTTACTGTTTTAGTCTGTGTACATGCGCTGTGAGCAGGTGAGAGAGAGACTGAAAGCAGAGGAGGGAAACAGAGATAGAGAGAACCTAGATAGAGAAAGCGACAGACAGTTACGGGGCTGCTGAATGGCCACTTACTAAAGGTGGAACGTGGCACCAGGTCATCTCAAGCTGATTGCACTCAAAGCGTGAGAACCCTCATGCTGTTAGTTGGACTATTAATAGTGGAGACATTCAGCTTTCTGCAGTGTTAGGCAAGCAGCCAGGCATCTAAACAGGCAGCAAGGCCTGCGGTCATTTAGGCGTCCAGGAAAGCCAGGCGGCAAGTCAGAGCTTACAGGATGAGCTCCAAACAGCAATAAGACAGAAGATCTCCTCATGAAGAGACATTTAATTAATGAACAGAGATGATAACAGAACAACGGAAGTGATAAATACATTTTTGGGACTTCTTGAAAAGAAGTGACGCTGATAACGACAGAACCATTTAATAAAATCACACTTGTTTTGATCGCATAGCTCATTCATCACGCCTCTTTTCACCATTGCACTGTGATGTCTCATCAGTTAACACACATGTTATAAAGTTTCTTGTTTACATGCTCCCTTAGAAGCGTGTTGTTCAGTTTCAACAGCAACATTATTGCAATTAAAAAGAGGGACGAGCAAAATTCTCCTATTGATATTTGATATCTCACTTGTGATTTTTTTCCTTAATGCTGAGATAATTGTCTACATCATTAGATATGCTGCATGTAGGCAGCAGAGGCTGAGCTGTATCTATTATTCTAATTCTCAGTAAGAAAACTATTAAGCCTTTTTCCCAAAATGTCAAACTTTTTTTTAGTTTTTTGTGTTTTTTCATAAAACTACTGTCTTTGACTAAGCAGCAAAACATTTCAGCTTCAAGGAAGGTCTACACCTCGCAGATATCAGTGCACTAGCTCTAGAGGAAGGAGCTCTTCAAGTTTTTTTTTTTTTTTAGACCAGGACACAACCAAAATGCAAGCTCATACATTTCATGTGGGACACCATAATAAGTCCTATTTTTGGTAAACTAAGACCCAAAATAAGCTAGTTTTCATGTTGCACATTCTTAAAAAGAGACTCAGCACAGCACAAACCCTTGTCAGGATTTGTGTCCTAGATTTTAACCCTGTGGAGAGGAAGGATAAACACAAAGGTACACTGGATATAGACCTAAAATGTTGAGTTTGGTTACTTTTTTCTGCTTTAGATTATGGTGATGAGATCTATGGGTGTAAGAGCTGCTACTAACCTGAATGAATGTCAAAACTGAAAGAATAAAATCAAAGCAAGCAATGAAATGACCTGTTAATAGTCCTCACCCCCCCCCAGATGCTTTGCTTTGTGCACAAGCTGGTATATTTACTAGTGGTAGTTTACACAGGGCGCTGTAATCTTTCCTTCCCTGTGTGTGTGTGTGTGTGTGTGTGTTTGTGTGTCTGTCCGCGTTCTGCTCATTCAAGACTCAGCTGGTCGGAGCAGGTGCAAGCTGGTGACTCAAACACGTGCACGCTGCCTAGCCGGTCCTTCTAATACGCCTTTGTGTGGCCCAAAACTCAAAGCATCCACTACTTTCTCTAAACAAATGCGCCCTCCCTGTATTTGTCCAGCACACGCACACAGACGTACTGCACTCTCAATGAAACACCCACACACTCGCACACATTAGCTCCGTAGAGGCCTCACAACCAGACAGCAGAATTTATTATATAATGACTGAAGCAGTGATTCTGTTGGAAAACTTTACATTTGCTTATGCAATCCCTGCTCACATTTTTATTTCAGAAAATGCATACTGTAATCTTATGATATATTGATTATATTCCTGTTTTAATGCTTGCTTTATTTCTTTATTATTCATTTATATTTCCTGTTTGCCCTTCATATAATTTCTATTCCAACTTTTAATGGTCTCTTGTGCCATCAAAATTTTGCTCCTATTGCTTTGATTTGGTTATTGTTGTTGGAGGTCTGGCGGGGATCAGGGGTTAGATGTTTAGTAGCATTACGGCGCTTTACATGTACAGTAGATTCTGCTGTAGGTAGATTACAAAAGCAGCCGACTGACATAAATAGGGGAGGATAAAGAGCAGCCGTTATCATAACGTCACTAATGCAGCCGTGGCCCTTATATAAGCCCACTGTTTGAACACTACACACAGGCACTACCATGTAACCTACACTAGGACATACTGTACGGCAAATAGACCACTGCTCACACAGCCTAGGGCTGAAGGTGGCTTTGTGGAAGCTTTAAATGCATTATTCCACAGATTCAGTATCTGTATGTGTGCATGCATTAGTGTATTCACGGTTGCTCGGTTTGTGTAGTCTTGCGTGCTCAGTATCTACCATGAAAATAACAGTGAAGAGGCCTGTTTTCATCATCTGACACTGATCAGGAGAGAGACACAGAGAGCCGATGTTGTGATCCCGGGATCGTGCTCCTCGACCAAAGTCTGATGGTGGATCTCCCGCTAATCCCTTAATATCACTCGTCCCACTGAGATACTGCCGCCATCGCTATGGTGATGCTGAGATGGCCTGGATGTGTAGTAGTGGAACAAGCAGGGAGGGAGGGGGATGGGGTGTTGCTGCACAGAAGCATAGAAATCCTCTGTGAAACATAAATACAATCATTTGAAGTAGTATCTCAAGGCAGGAAATGCAGGCATTTAAAGTCACCAGGCATCAGGCCACGAGGAGGGGAGGGGGGTGTTTGGTTGTGTTTTCTGTAAACGGCGAGTAGAAGCTGGTCGCCTTATCCTCGAGTGGGCGGCTGCTTGGATGGCTGGTTGGCTTTAAATCTGTGCGGAGAGGCGGCTAATGCAAGGGAATCCTTTGATTTGGGATTTTACAGCAGGCAAAGTCAAACAGATCTTTCTGCCATCAGACAGATGTTGAGAGACGGCGAGTTCAAGTTAATTTCAGTCAGGCAGTATTGTGGTCACATCTGTTTACATGGCTGAATGTGCCAATCTTCAAAGCTCTATGGTATGTCTTATGTAGTGTATGCAGCATAAATAACTCTGTGAGGTAACAGATACCTCAGTTCTTGGGTGCGTGATATCATATGGCATCTGGAGCAATATTTTAGCAAAGTGATGGGTGTAACCTGTTTGCAGTGAGGTGATATCAAATCGCCCCTGTTCTTGTCTGACTGTGTACATTGTATGCAGTTTAGTTAAGCGAGCTTATAGTGACGTGTCGTAGCGATGAATTGGGACAGGAAGGAATAGAGCAGGCTGGGCCAACAATAGGCAGGGTATCTATTACCTCTCTATTGTTAGCCATGGCCGGGCTATTATTATAGCCCAGAGTGAGACACAGACAGCTGACTGCAGTTTCACTGCAGCCCACCTACTGCTCCCAGCCAGGAACAACAACATCATCAAGGGGTTTTTGTGTGTGTTTGAGGACGGCACTGTTGGGAGTTGAGTTAAGGGCGAGGTTTAGATAGTGATACAGAGTGATGATCATTACTGATTCTACTACAGTTTAATTCATTTAGCTGATGCTCTTAGCAAGCCTTAATGTTTGTGATTAAACCTGAGATGTTCCAGTTATAAGACATCCCCTCTCCAAAGAAACCAGGAGGAAAGGCTGAAACTAGGCGTTTGCTGACTATGAGACTGGAAATAATATGGCAATAGTGAGACTGGACAGAATTGGTGCTCGAGGAGTGGTTTGATGCTTCACCGTGGATAGTAGAAGGGTTAGTGTGGGACATGGAGCTGCATGTAGTCGTCTCTGTCTGGCTTTGGGAGCTGGAGATTGGTGCTAATGCAGAAGGCGGTGGCCAAGCCGTGGTGGGGTTAGGGCTGAGTTTCTAGAGTATTCCCGGTGGAGCTGTTGAGCCGTATATGGGAGGAGTTGTGACGTTAGCATGGAACAATGTCAGCTGTCAAGAAAGTGCTGATCACAGCCGGAATAAAATGTATCTGTGTCAGGATGAATAACGTGGGCTGACAGGAGAAGCAACCAAGCATTCATGTACAAAGAGAGACGTGTTCGTACACACACCATTATCATAGCAAACAATCACATATGTGTAAGAACACAAACATGGTGTATCACCGCCTCTGACTAAATGTTGGTCATATAGTTGATATGTTTCCACTGTACAATAAAGTTGCTGTATTAAAATGAATATTGTACATATGTTTCCTGTAAGCCTTGCCTGGAAATACACTTGTGAATGTGTGGGCTGCTGGGTGATTAGCTGACTCTTTGCCACTTGGAAATCTCTCAGGAGGGAAGATATGGAGCAGCTCAATTGAATCCTGGCAGGTAATCTAAGGAAACAGATGGATTTTAGTTATATTTGGCAGCAGATTAGCCACTTCCCCGTTGCTCAGAAAATCTGCTGTTGCCAACTCTTGTTTGACAATCTGAATATTAGTCCTTGGTCAGGAGGTCTGGCTTGTGCGCTGTTAGATTGCCTATTCTGATGAGTGTGCCCCGCGGATTCAATCCTATCTGTGCTTTCTAAGGCCCAGCTGTGGTAGCTGGCCAACCCCTCCACACCGAGGCGCTTGCCCTCTTGCCATCCCTCCTGCCCTGCCTATCGCGCTGTGCCAGCGCCCCGTGCCAGAGGAAGTTATCAGCACTCTATCCCCTGCCCCTAATCCTCTCTGAGGTGGAGAGAAAGTGTTAAGTAGCACTTCTTCTGGCATTTATTGGAGAGGTAGAATGAACAGGTGTCGCAAGACTTAATCGTCACTCTTTAAATGAGCTGCTATTTTTAGTGCACACTCTCCTTTTCTTGGAGATTTGCAGGAAATGTACAGTAGAGGTGGTACAATGGAAGAGTTCTGTTTTATAAATCCTGCAGGGATAATGCTGACACGGTCATACGCTCTGCATGTTGATTTCCTTATGTGGATGGAGTACAGTAACACATTTGTACAATGTGGTTAGAGTTTCTGCTTGATTTGACAGTTATAACATTTTTTCCTACTAACTATCCCACATCTGCTTATTCAGTGCTGTTTCCACAGGATAGGATTTGTCTTTGCAAATATGCACAATGTGGGAATTATTACACGTTGTGTTCGCTAAATTGGATTTCTTTGGTTTGGTTTGTTTTGTCTGCCATGCATTTGACAAAAGACACAAATTCAATCCCAGATGAGACTTGGTCATGGAGTGAAATAACATAAAAAAAACTATAAATGGCATATACCACATGGCACAGAACGGAAGTACTTAAAGTTAATATAAGTAATACTACATTACAGGAATGTGAAAGTTATGACATGCCAATTTTATTATAGAGGATATTACTCATCATTATACAAGTTTGAAAAAACGCATTTACCCATCTCATCTCTTTTCATTTCCCTTTAATGAAAGGTTTTTACACCTGTTTTTAGAATCGTATGCCCTGTGTTCTATCTATGCCGGTCAAACACCTGCGGATATATTATTGTGAATCTACTAGCAATGTTTAACCATTTTAGTAATTCAAAATGTCCTGTGCTTAAATTAGGAATAAATGTAACATATCATTTTATTCTGATATAATCTGTGAGTGGGCCTGTTGTTGCTTAAAAAGACCATGGTAAAAGAGATGACATGCACAGTCAATTCCTGATTGTACCATTGTCCCACATGACATTTTCTTACAGCTCATCTTATTAGTTTTCTCTGTTTAACAAAAAGATGTTTTTAAAAAACCCTTCCGTATCTAATATATCATCATACTGTATGCACCAACATCATTCTATACTGCACCAATATAAAATTTGTATCATATTTTTGCAGCCGAGACGAGGACAGAATTGACTCAGCCTCCAGCTAGATATTTCCCTGTAGGTCACTTGCCTCTGAGTGCGTTCAGACAGACATTAACCTCATCTCCTGGCAGTACTGACTGGCTGTGATGGTGTTAATGATGTATGTAGTTGGTATTTACCCACTGAGCCAGATTACTCCCTTATGATCCAATTATCACTCAGTCTGTAGTGGACTCGCAGGGCCTGCAGGGTCACTGCTTAGCCACGAGATCCTCTATCACAGATTTTCTACTTAAGTGTTGACGCCAAGACGAGACTACTTCTCTGGGTGGCTGTGGCTCAGAGGTGCGGCGGTCGTCCACTGATCAGAGGGTGGACGATTCGATCCTCCGCTCGTCTGCTCCACAATTCAAAATGTCCTTGGGCAAGATAGTGAATAGAAGTATACTACCTGACTCACTGTGAGTGTGTCACAGGTTAACATCTGGCATGGTAGCTGTCCCTGCCCCTGTCGTCAGTATGAATGTTGTCTGAATAGGTCTGAATGGAGGATAGCGGTCTAAAAGACTAGAAAGCTGCTCTACTAGTACAGTCCATTTACTATCTGTTTAAACTGCATTGTGGGATGCTAATGTGCAACTCTTAAATCATTTGAGGAGGCATTTGTAATATTTCGTTGTAGCGTCTGTGTGTGTGTGGAGATGTGCTGTCAGGTCAGGCTGGCCTGCACTCTGCAAGAAAGCTGTGGGTGCAAAGAATCCAGAGCAAACAAATACACAGTGGCATATAGATAGATGTCCAGTGGAGACACATCCATCAAATTCCATCATTCACATTTCGAGGGGCATTTAGCCGTTGAGCTAGGAGCCATGTTTGGGCTTGTTTTTGTCTGCTCACGGTAATCAGCGAAAAGTCACACTTTGCCTGAGGAGAGCGCTGCGACTGTACATCTCACCACATTCATACTCTTCTTAGCTGCTCCATCAACATCTGGCTTTTGAGAGAGAAACAGAAAAGTCCTGAGCAGCAGTTTCAGCTCAAAGACAGGATTAGAGGGAGAGACCTGAGAGTGACTGCTTGGGCATGCCCAGCTCACTTTGGGAAGGGGAGGTGGTGTAATTGGAAAGTAATTAAGCCTTGGGTGGCATGTGCGGAAGCTTGGTACAGTGTGATTGAGATTACTGTGCGTGGGGCTGCTGTTAGTGCCTATAATGACCAGAAGTAAATTGTTATTATTGACCTACAGCCAGCAAACTGAGGGAAATGCTTTTTTCATGTCATTTTGACTTTGATTAGACATTACAGCAGGTCGTGCAAGAAAAATCTGGTATTTCACAGCAGCTGGGAATAGTTTAACGGATAAGGTTGCCAGTTTTTATTCCTCTGTTCCGTAGAGATCCATTATTGTTCAATGATTGTAGTGGATTTATCAGAGCTTTTTTGCTGAGAAATGCAGCTGCCTGCTGTTGAAAAACACCAAAGTTTAGTTGTAAAACCAAAACAATGAGCTAAAAGATGCTAAAATGCTCTGTAGAGCTGGTAGCAACTACAGAGTCAGAATGATATGACGTGTTTCTTTAAATGCTCAGTGATATTTATTTTCACCTAAGCTTCCAGCTACAATATAAATGAATGATTGTGTCCTCTGTGCCAGGCCTTTACTTGGCAGCAGAGTTCCTTGACTCCAAGTGGGCGTGCTCCTTTTTCTGCTGCCCATCAGAAGTTGTTAGATACACATTAGCTGGTGCTGGACATCCTCTCCTCTCCTCCTCTCCTCTCCTCTCCTCTCCTCTCCTCTCCTCTCCTCTCCTCTCCTCTCCGAGATCTCTTCAGAGGGCTCGGATTAATTAAATCTCTGGGATCTTACTAAAATGTTCAGGTCCTCATGACAGCTCACTGTGTAATTGTCCTGCTGTTTGCACAGAAGACAGAATCAGTGCTTTCTCTATTGTCATTTCTTAAAGGTGCAATGTGTGTTCTTTGATGCTAAGCAGTGTGTGTCCCTTTCCTTTTCCTCCCATTTCCTGTTGATGAGATTTGTGTTTGTCTTACATGTTGTTTCTTCATCTCCACATGTGGGGTTACTGGTGCTTTTGTCAGCACCCGTATGAATGAGACTTTTGATCAGGATAGTGTTATCTGGTGGCATGTAGTTATGACTTTGACATTAAATCCTGCTGATTATTTCTCTGTCAACTCACGAATCAATTAACAGACTAATTGTATGAGCTTGATATAACCACCTCTGGGTCCTCTTGGCCTCGAGGACACTGGATTACTTTTTTAACTACTCACACTTTCAGAAAAATCAGTTCAGATTCACTTATTTCTCTCTTTTTTTGTTGCTACTTTCAGCAGAAACTTAAAAAATGACTTGTTACACATTCCTTTATAGAACTTTAAGAATCTAATCTTAAAGTTTATGCAGCACATCTGTCCACTAGAGAGCACTGTAGCATCAGTCATTGTCAGACCTGGCTGCTTCTTTATGCAAAGCCAGTGAAGCAGAGAAGGTTGAACCCAAAATACAGAACAAAATAACAACAGAGGCTAAAAATACCAGCAGCATGTGGCCGATTAAGACTTAAAACTGCCACTCTGACACAGAAAAGAGAGAATCACACATTGAGACACGGTGGTTCTTTATGCAAACCTTTTTCTAACTCCGTACCAGTGTGCATTTCTTATTTTGTAAGTGCTGGGAGGGTTCATGGAAAGCAGAGTGCAGGTTAAAGAGATGGAAAACAGAGACTGTATGGGCCCTGCAGGCCTCCACAGCAGCTAGGATACTGAATACGTCACTTGTGACATTTTACACTCACTCATTTTGCTGCCCCATGTCAAATAATACACTGTGTGCTCTCACTCACACACTCACATATGCACACGTATGAGTACAGTGCACACATGGATATGGGCACACACACACTGGACGCATAGACGGATACTCACACACACACTCTGTCCGGCAGCCGTCCAGGCAGGCAGGCAGGCAGGCAGGCAGGCAGGCAGGCAGGCAGCAGGCTCCATCAGATAAATATGAGGCTTGTAATGCGACCACAGAGACGGGGCTGATGGGATCAATAAAGAGCGGCGCTGCAGGTCAACGGGAGAACACAGCGAGAGGATAAATATGGACTGGCTCATCGGAAAACAGAGCAGCGAGACTGATGGGTACACAGGACTATATCTTCTCTCATGTGTTCTCTCACCCATCTGACACAGATCAGACAGACAGATTTCTCACTCTGGTGTGTTCTACCTCTAGCTAGACCAGACTGGTGATGTTTCTGATGCTCTGCATGACAATTGCCTTAGCCTCAGTACTCGTTTGACAGTTAAAAAGCGTCCGTACAGTGTACGCATTGGGATTAATATGAAATATTGGATTTTTACCTGATGGAATATTGTTTTGAGTGGAAGTTTTAGACATTTGCCAATAGATTTTGTGGATGAATTCTTCATTATCAGGCACTTATTAGCTGCAGTATGTGTAGTCTTTGGGGAGCTAACTGTTTTTAATGGAGGGTTTTAGCATCACATAGTCTGAAAGCAGTTTTAGCAGCTTTCTCCTTTTAATCCTTTTAGTTTACTTTGCTGCTTTGAGCTTCTCAAATGTGAAAACTTGCTGTTTCTTCGTGTTTGATATTATTGTATCATTATGAATATCTTTGGGCTTTGGCCTGTTGCTTGGACAAAACTGGAAGTATGAGGCAGTCACCTTGGGATGTGTGTTTTCAGTATTCGATAACTTATTGGGAATAGATTAACCAAAAAAGCAATACAAAACCTGAACACTGGTGTTGGTATGAGCTCAAAGTATCCGACCGCTCATACAGAAGAGCTTAGTGAATGTTACTGTGTCTTGGTCAGAAACAGACAAAATCCAATTAACACGTTCCATTTCACACAGCTATATAAAGCTAACTGTGTACTTCACATGGCGTGTGAAGTTGTGACGTGTGATTCTCAGATCAAACTTGTCTGTCGTCGTTCTACTTCTAGTGACGTCTGCTCCTGAAACGGGAAAGAGTGACTGAACTGGCTTCAGCGTTAGATGTATGTTTGTGTGTGTGGGTGTTGGTTGTGCTGTCTTAGTTATTCTGGGTACACCTATTTCAAGCGACGCTGCATGTTTAATGACACAGTCACTGACGGCTCTAACTTTTTGGGAGCTCCTACTCTTTTTGGGTTTGTAAGCCAATGTGAATAAAACTCTACTTAATAGATAATTATGGACGCGTTGCTGTTAAAATGCCAATGTTCAAAGCAGCACAGGAATCAGAAAGGGAGAAAATATGTCATTTTGGGATTCAGGTAAACTGATCCTTTCACCCTGGACTGGGACAAAAAGGTTAAATAACGCTTACATGGGCTTTACCGCAGCCAGCTCTTTAGCTGATGTTCTAATGGCCATGCTATCTGTCATAATGGAGTCTAATCAAGCATTTGTTGCTTGGCTTAGCTGAACTTCACACAGAATGAGTTACTGCTTCCATCCTCGCCTCCCGATGCAGCTTTGTGTGCAGTTCAAGGCAGTACGCAGACATCACTCAGCTGGACCGCTCTGCTTGCTGGTTACATGTAACTTGTGCATGTGCGTTATTATATCTCTGGGAATCTCTCTTAGAAAACCCCTAACTCTGAGTAAAAACTATCAGTATGGAGGTGGACTGGCTCTTTGGATCCACTGACTTGTAGTAGAAATGCATACACAGTATGAGAGAGGGTGTTACTCACATGAAGCAGCCATTTTTACATTTAAGTTGGTCCGATTCACTTTACATCATCTTGAAAGTCATTTTTGATGTTCATTTTTTTTCACGTTTTTCACGTCATCCTTGCATTGTCATTTTCATCAAAGCATCATCTATAATATCCTGAATATTATTCATATTATAGTTGAAGTATTATTTATATCATACACATCTTTAGTAATATCAGTTGTGTCAGTATTTTGTGTCTTTCAGATTGTTTTCCTCATCTCTTTGTGTTTTGTATGCACTGAGCTGTGCACATCTTTTTCATTTTTTTATGTTTTAGGATCAAAGAAGAACCAAAGCCTCAGCCGGCACAGTAAGTAAACTGCATTACCCAGAGTGCTCTAGGCTTTGACACTTCTTCCTGTCAGTTGGTGCTGTGTGCTTCATGTGGCTTTCTCCTCTTTGTCTGGGAGGAAAATGAAAGAAATGTCACTAATGTCATGGAAAGCTGCTGCGATTGCACAGTGGCATTTTATTTTCATAAGCTTTGATTGATTAGCATTGACCAGATTGTTGAATCCTCTGTTGGACACTGAACAGCTGACTTCCGTGACATCAATGACAACGGCTTTTCCTTTCTACCGGCATTGTTACAGCCAGGCCTCCCAAACCTTTTCCCCTTGTCCCTGGTCTCTTAGCTGGCTGCCCATTCTCACCCAGTGTCTCATCTGCACTCTGATTGGCTTGTGCAGCCTCGTAACTCAATCACAAATGTGGACTAGATGCGCCTGCTCCGCTCTACTGTACTGTAGCTGCATTTTGACTGAATCCACCTGTAGGGCTGACCGGTCTGATAACCTGACCCCTACTGCACCACCAGGCTGGAATAAATGACACTCCTGTTACCCTCAGCTGAGCGTTTGATGCAGCTCTCATTTCCATTGGCTGTAGAGCTTTCCTGCTTCTTCTCTCCTTCCCTCTACTGTAAGTCTGTCTGTATCATCTTTCTTCCTTCTTTTATCTTTTCTCGCTGTATTTCTGACACTGTCCGGTTGTCAATGTTCCACTAATCGCCGCTCTGCCCGTGTCCCGGCCTTCTCCTCTCTCTGCGCTGGTTGTGGTGAATGTGCTATTGTTCACTTCTTAGAATCTGACCTGCCTCCTAAAACCCCCTTTCAGGACAGATTGTCTTCTCCCATGATGACTCATTGCGATGTTCCAGTCACACTTTGCTTATTTGAACAGGTGGTTTAGTGGGATCACTGAGCTGGTAAATAACGTCCTTCAGACCCAGCAAAAGCCCCAAAATGACAAGGAGCCAGAGCCAGACGCGTAAGTAATAGTAAAGACCCATCTGCAGGCACAAACATACAGTGGTGACCCCAGCGGCAGGATGCACAGTATGTTTGACTCTAGTGGATATTAGACTATATTAAACGGTTTCTCAGTGTGTTTGTTGAAGCTTACGAGGTCAGAGTGGTGGTGTGGGAGTGGTGTGCTACGATGGATTCTCCTTTCATAAATAAGGCTTTGTGGGGCGGTACCAGTATCAACATCCTAAACTCAAGAACAAAACACAACAGATACTGTCATATGTTTGAGTTATGACCAGGACCATCTTACATACATACTTAAGTATGTATCACAGGTGTGATCAGGGCCATTCATTGTATGCTATGGAAAAAATGGCACAAAATAGAGTTCATTACATGTTGTTATATACCACACTTACATTATTTAATGTTAATTAACAAATTTAGCTTTTTGGCTCATTTTAAATAAGATCATACCATTTAGTTAGAGATAATTGCATTTCAAGTCAATATACAGTTAACTCTGAGTTGGATTAGAGCCGACTAAAGCCGACGATTAGGACCAGTTTCACTGTGCTCCTCAGTTACCAGGTGGCTGGTTGCATAAAGATGCTGTATAATAGATTGTCTGGTCTGTGCAGTTAAACCAGTCTAACGTGTCTACTTCTACTGTGTGTTTTAAACCAGAAGAAATAACAAAGTAAAGAGGGATTTTGAGAATAGTTAACAGCCCTAGCCCAGGCCACCAAGTGTAAGATGTATACACTAAACTGTTTAAACTATTGAGTATCTGCTACATAGGGAACAGTGAGTTCACATTTGGACTCAATGTGTACAAAATATGTGCCATGAAAAAAGACCTAAGGGCTGCATCCCATTTAGTTTAGCTAGTTCAGGGCCCTGGTATTGTGCCTACCAGCTAACTGCTTGTTTTAACTTAATTTTGTTGGTTTTACAGCCTGTAAAGTTAGCTTGCTCGATATAGTTCAGTGTCAGTACTGAAGAAAGAAAACTGTTTTAAAAAATTAATTTACTCATAATTTGTCAAGTGGCCAGAAATTGAACTTTGAATGAACAGCGATGCTGCTCTGTGTCTGTTACATGTGTAAATAGACCGTTTTTGGTTAACTTTGGTGCTACTGGACTTATGGACAGTGATTAAAGTAATTCTGATTCTGATTCTGATAAATTAATGTTAGCTTTAAGTCAAGAGCTAGAAAACACTGTTATATATTATATGACTGCTTAAAACAGAAAAACAACCTGAATTTCATCATTTTAAATTCAGATTGAAGGAACTGGAGGGATTAACTGATGCTATTAGTGCACACGCCTGCAGTATAAACCACTTTATACACCCATGTCTATGCTTTCACTTCCAACATGAGGAGACATAGGAGTTAAAATTCAGCTCAGGCCGTTTGCGACTGTGGCAGAAGGCAGAAGTTGTAGAGAGCTTGTAGTTCACCCTCGCTGTTGATATGTTGGGTCTGTCATATGTCCAAGAGAGAGGCTCAGGTTACCGGCTGTGTGTAGCTGCTCTGGTGCGGCCCAGAGGTAAGAGAGCTCCGACACGCTAGCATGGGATGGGACAATGAGCAGCGTATGATTACTCGTCAGCAGTGTCACCTACATTTGACCGTGTTTGACTGAATAAGTAAACCCTCTGGAATGGGCACTGTGTCCCAGCTGCCTGCTGCCACTTAAATCTAATCTTACACCACGTTTACTCTTTGTCTGCTTCTTTATACCTCACTTTCTAACTCATTTCTTGTAAATCTTCTGCGTACCTGTCTCTTTTCGTACAAGCTCTCTGCTTTATATATATATATATACACACACACACACACACACACACACACACACATATATATTCTTTACTCTACTTTAACTGTTCATTTTTGCTCCTTGACATACGTGCGAGTGTGCATCTTAGGTCCAACACATATAATACAGACTGTAGTCAGAGTTGTAGACCTCCCACCAGTGAAAATAGCTTTTTAAAAATGTTTTTTACAACTTCTGTGTAGCCCCCCAAATGGTGAGTGGGTGTGAAGAAGCGACCTGATACAGAGGAAGGCAGAGGTAATCACTGGTTATCTCTAACAGCTCTTCTCAGTGACCTTGTCTGTCAATAGAGCAGCAGCCCTTAGTCCATGCAGGGGCCCAGGATCCAGCACATGTCTCTGTAAACGTTTGAGTGTAAGGGGAGATTAAGTGAGAATAAAACATGATTGTTTGTAGTCTTATTTCCTTGATCCTCGGAGACAGTGGCTTTACCTCTTGTATCAGTCTTCATCACACTGTTATCAGGCCCTCTGTCAGTAAATGAGATTTGGTGGGATCTGTTAAACAAGGCTACATGCTAATCTCAGCTTGGTAAATACACAAAGGCTGTGACACAATTAGCCCTTTAATCCCTCAGTGGGTACAATGAGGGGCATGCTAGTGGCACTCTATCGAATGTTCAGATGGCACAGAGACTCGCTCACACAACCCCACACACGGATAGTCTTGAGGTGGTGTGTTGCTGTTACATTTGGGCTCTAAAGGTCTGGTTGTGGGTAAAGGAAGCATCTCAAACGCAGAAGCTGTATGTGGTAAAAGGATAGCGCTGCTCAATAATTCACAAGTGCTAATGAATGTTGCAGGGGATATGTGGGGCGAAACCAATTCTAATCGCCATATTATGAAGTCAGCCCAGTGTTTAGTTTCCAAGGAGACGCTCAATTGACATGTGTCATACAAAATGCATGCGGAGAGTCCATGCAGGTTTTTTTCAGTAGCCTCTCAGGACTTGTTAGGAGTTAAGGGTCTACTGTATTAGATCAGGTGCCATCTATAGGACACAAACAGTAACACAGTAGACACTGCACTTGCAAATGCTGACTGGATGGTAGGCTCTCTTGCGTGTAACCACCCATGATTTCCCGTAAATGATACTATAGAGAAATAATGATTGTGTGTATTGGCAATATCACTATCTAACAGTACGGCTTGAGGGTGTTCTCTGTCTCACCTTACGACTGTCCTGATAACGAAACACAGGTGCAAATGATTCATTAAACGAAGGGGAACCTGAGAAAGTGGAATTAAGTGATGTTCTTAAACTTGCAAAGCAAATTTGATACCCGCCCCCCCCCTGTTTTGGGAGAGGTGCGGTATCAAAGGAGGAGCTCAGCTTTGAAGCTTCTGAGGTCATGGTGTCTGCTTTTGCTTTTAAATCCCTCACACACTGCTCACGGCTGAGGTTATATCAGTTAGTCAGTCCATAGTAGGAGCTTATTGTGCAAGTGTGATTTTGGGAACAGGGCTGAACACATGAGTGAGGCTGCTGGCAATAAGAGGGATATTTCTGGTGCACAAAGATTGTAATCCAACTCTGCTGTCAACACAAGCATTTGTCTGAGAGTTGTCTGAGAGTAAAAATAAATATTAATGCATACTCTATGCCAAAAACTAATACACATTTGTGTGTAGATGTTTCACTAAGATATTTAAAGGAATAAAATAGAGTTATGTACTGTGTCCTTGTGTTATTCTGATGTGGATTTTAAATACCCATCCAGGGACAGGCATTGCAAATTAACATAGACAATAAATGCGGTGGTTTGTGGCATTGGTTCATGCTATATACTTGTCCCAATACAAATAAACCAAAAAACGAATGAAACAGGTCACCAAATAGGTCATCAAACCTCATCTCTTTTTTTCTAACATCTGTTCTTCCCCTCCGCTTACAGGAAGTTGCACCAGCAGTTTGAGTCCTATAAGGACCAGGTTAAGAAGATGGGGGACGAGACTAAGGTGGCTCAGGACCAGAAGAGTGAAGCCCCAACCTGCGGGATATGCCACAAAACCAAGTTTGCCGATGGCTGTGGCCACCTCTGTTCATATTGCCAAACGAAATTCTGTGCTCGGTGCGGAGGACGAGTGTCTCTGCGGTCAAATAAGGTAACGCTGGCTTGCATGCTAGGTACTAGTCATTTATAAGGACACATGCACACATACATACACACATGCAGATGTCCCACCCGCAGGCAAATTCCTCCCTATGTTACTGTTTGAAATCCAAGGTTATGAAACATTGCAGTGAAATCATAATCTGGGAATTGAGCCAAGAGAGTCTCTAATGGCAGCTAATGTTTTTCAGATTATCAACATCTACTCCAGTCAAAGACTCTCTGCCTGCCGTTATTCTAATTCTATTCACTCTGATGTGTTAATTCATGTTGATTCACAGCTGTAGATTTCCTATTGTTTACAGTAACTTACAGTTGTCCTATTTCACCACTGGAGGGAACTGTTCTCCTTTTCTTTTCCCATAAAGGAATCTGAGTGCTGTTTCTGCATAATGTGGCACACCAGTGCCTAACTAACCTCTGTCAAATCCTCCCCACAGACTAAGCCAAAGCTTTTAGTATTAGACTGCTTAAATTTGAATCATGAGCTTGAGTGTTTTTATGCGATGCCATCCAATCCTTTGCTGTTGGAGTATGTGACAGTGCTACCAGGACCTACTAATGCCACTCACAATCTCTCTCTCCCTATCTTTCCTCCCCCCTCTAACCCCGTCTCCCTCATTCTTTCTTTCTTTCTTTCTTTCTTTCTGCTGCATTCCTCCTCTCCTGGAATTGCAACAGGAGGACAAAGTGGTTAGCAAATCCTTTTCTGCGTTTTTTGGGACTGTGTCTGAACCCAAGCATTGCTCATGAAATGCTCATGAAATGCTATGTATATATGCATATATATAAACACATACAGCAGCCAGTAATGATGGGAAACAAACAAACAAAAAAGTCTTGATTAGTCTTGTCTGTGAGTGTAGTTATGCTGAAATACACATGAATAAACAATAGGACATTTAAAAAAAAAGAAGAAAACACTTCTCAGACAGAGATACAAAGAAGGAGTTGCAAAAAGAAATACAAAAGATGAATAGAACTGTAATTAAAAGGTATAAAACAAGACTCAAGGAATCATATTAACGGAATTGATTTCAACATCACAAGGAGTTCTTCTCAGAGTTTGAAAACACTTGTATATATCTTCTGTGGCCCTAGAGGGAACTTCACGAGGTTTGAAAATATAACCCCGGTGATGTCGTCAGGGTTATTTAAGTTTGTGCTTGAGCCTGGACATCTTTAACAGAGCGCCTGTACTGCTGTATTGAATCACATGGGTGTCTACATGGCAGGGAGGGCATGATGACGGACACCATCGTGTTGCGTTCTGGAAACCGTAACCCTCTGCTGCACAGATTTTGACATTTTATTTATTTATTTATCTATTTCATTCTTCATTCATAACTTCATGTAGTTGGTAGAAAGGGTTTTGGTCAACATGAAATCCCGCACTTTATTCAAATAACACACGATCCACATGGAGAGGGAAAGTTGTAATGACTGATTAATAATGACCGCAGTATTGAACATATATATAATATCTAAATCTATGCGAATAGTTCAACAAATATAACATCACATAGACAGTCTGATGAACATATCACAGGGGTCCTTGTCCATGTATCCAACATAGATTTTCCATAGCTGTCTCATCTCTAACCTGCCTTTGTTGACTGCTAAACAGTCTATAGGCCACTCTGGAGGGAAGTACATACCAGCAGGTTTGATCCAAACAACAGAGCAGCAGAACCACCAGGACAGACCTCTGCCCTGCTGCTTCCTTCATTGCCAAGACCCCGGTTGTAGAGGCTGTCATTGTTCACTGGTAGATAATAGCTGGGAGATCGGTTACCTTGTTGTACAGATGGTGTTGCGTAATAACAGTGGCAGCAGGCTGGCGATGGACAGTCAGGGCATTGGCGGAGAGGCCTGGGATGTGCCAGTGAGGCAATGCCAGCTATTCACCTGGTGGTGCCCTGGCCTCCTGGCACTCAAGGTCAATTCTCCAAATAGAGTTGCTCAAAAATGTATGGAAAAACACTTTGTAATGTAAGGACACTCTATAGCTGTGCATACTGAGATACAGCTGCAAACCTCAAAGGAATATGCAGGAGTAAACATTTGATCACAGTATATGTGGCTCCTTTGTCAGCACTTAGTCACTCCGCTATCTCTGTGGTGGACAATACTGCCATATTTCAAATATTTTTGCAGATGTACCTTCAGAGTGAGTTTAAAAATCCAAGAAATGGCTTATCCATAGACTTGTGTTCAGAGGGGGAGCGGAGTAAGCTTTTAGGGCCGGATACAGAGGTTCAGATGACAGCACCAGTCAGAGAAACAGAGCCAGCATGGAAATGAGCATAAGGGTTGGCGAGGCCATTAGGGTGTAAAAAGGGGCAGGTTAGTTCACTAGTCATCCTGTCAAACACAGCGTGTTTATCTGTTAATGGAGTCCAGTGTGTTCGGACTGACGGGGGCTATGAGGAGCCAACAGTGTCAGCAGGGGCTCTATTGGACTCTGTTTATTTACATTCAGTTATTTTGTAATATTATAGTTATTATTATCTTTTCACAGGCATTTCAGATGAATGCATTGTTTAATTGTTTATCTGGGTAGAGTTGAACTTGTAGGAGGCAGAATTGTAAGTAGGTTTGTTTTTGGGCTGTGAATGTTGTTCTATACTAAGTGCACTTCACTAATCAGCACAGGCGACAAGACAGGGCATTAGTTGGGAGTTTGGTTTGTGATACACAGTAGCCCACCAGGAGTGTTGTGATATTGCGGATTGTTTTGTGTGTTCATACTTGTTGTGGCAGATGGACAGAAGCTTTGATTGCTTTGCCACTAACAACGATCCACATTTCGGTATACCCAACCAGCTTGTGCGAAAGCTTGTGTGTCAGTGAAAGAGGTGGCGGTGGTGAAATCTGCCCTTTTTCCATCCGTCTACTCTTTCCCTCTCTCACAGATGGTGACAGCAGTGGCGAGAGAGATCTTGTTCTGTGAAACGCCATTGAATATTTACAAGTCTCTATGTCTGGGACAGCTAGCAGAGCTATGGCACACTGGAATATGATATAGAGGGACTGAGAGTTAAACAGCTGGTAAAGTAATGTAACCGGGAAGATAGACCTGACTGAAGACTAACGGCTCGGCTCCATAACCATGTTTAGCTGAATCTACGACTCGACTGATGTATAATCACAATTAATCACCGTGCCTTATCACAAGCTGAATAATAGACACAAAAATTCAGATGTAATATCCGTGTTGATAACAATCACGGCTCATTGATTGCGCCAGGTAGCTTAGCCTCTACAGTACCCGAGGAACAAAGTACATGGTGGTAAAAGCATGGGGGTAAAAACTATAAAATTCCTTTGATATAGATAAATTGTGTGTCAGTGTTGTGAAGTTTTCAGAATCCCTGCTTGTAGCGGTGGAGCTCCTCACCATTTCCTCTGATGTGGCTTCAAAAGGGCCTGAGGAATCAACAGTCTCCAGGGAGGAAGTCATTTGTGATTAAAGCAACTCTTGAAGATGTTACATGTGCTTCGTGGCCCCTTAATATTTGCTCCACTGCTATAAAATTGAATTGGAAGTTGTAAGGTACTTACTTATAGGGTCCTCTTTCAGCTTTTTTGAGTAAATGGCATGTTGCAGTAAAATGTAATAAATGTGTTGCTAAACAGCACCGCAGAAATCATTATCATCATCACAAGAGACCATATGGACTTCATTTCATTTGCTGTAACCCAACAGTGTTTCCCAAATTTTCACTCTTCTAATGGTTTTGAGAATTGAAATTCACATTTATTAAAACTGATTGAACACGTCTTAATCCTTACTAGTGTACTGATACTGTTAATGGAAAGAGCTCGAGTATCCTTGTAGCAGTGAAGGTCGTGTTAACAGCAAGTTGGAGACCCCCAGAATATCATTTAATGTGTTGAAAAGTGATTTTGTCAGCTCGTCAAAATGCTGCCAGTTGTGGCTCACAGAATTAGCGGCTCTGCTGCGGAGCTTGAAAATGCACATTTTCCTCAGATCTATTTGAGATTTTTAATCAGAAAGATGCTCCTTCCAAACTGACTGTACACAGACTTTCACTGGCTGCTACTGCTACATTGTTAGCTGCATTTCCCCTGATACTGGAAAAAATGCAGCCTATGGGAGAAGTGATGGGCAGGAGCTGACTTGAAAACGCTGCTTTCAGATGATAGTTGGGGAATTTGAGTTGCTTTGACAATAACAGCACACGCATTTTCTATTAAAATTGATTCGATCATAATAAGACTAAGGATTGTTGGGGGTTTAAAGGCTAAATTTAAAGACACGAAAATGTTGAATATTCCAAGTCGTTGTAAACCCACAAGCCTGTTATTCCCACAGCACGTGAACGCGGCGTAGTGCTGACATGTCCAACCTCTGGCCTCCTCATGACTTCATGCTCCTGCAGTTGTCTGACAGCAGGAAGAGAAACGATGGCGATGACAGCAGCTGCGGTCTGGGTTTTTTTTTTTTGTGTGTATTTATTGAAGCCCAAGACGTGGTCACAGCACAGACTGAGTCGGAAATGACAAAGTGCGCCTGTTAACGCGCGCACAGGAAAAAGCAGGGGCAGTTTTTCTGCGTAGCCGCGTTTCTCTGCGTGTCCATTGGACTGTGGGAGCAGAGCTGGGACGCGCCGCATATGTAATGAGCCCTCATCAACTCCGGCTGAGCTCTGACTCTGGTACAGATGAACTAATACAGCGGTGGTGGCGAACGGAACGTGATTTGACGCGTTATTACTCGGGCTCACATGTTTTTCTCCCCTTCAGACCTACTGACATTGATCCGGGATTGTTTGCACGGTTTGATGGATCCGGTGTAACGATTCAAGATTGGAATCCGTTATCCTATTAAATGCATTGGCGTCTTTGGATGCTGTAATTGCTTTGTTGATAGAGAGAGAGAGACAGAGAGAGAGAGAGAGAGAGGGAGAAGGAGACTGCGTTGGTCTTATTGGATCGGATGTGTTCAGTGGAGTCCCCGGTGTAACCTTCACGGTGTTTCAGCAGCCGCCGTCCGACAGGCAGCCTGTTGTCTGGACTTGGAGCTGTCCGCGGTGCTGAAGGTCGGCGCTTTCTTCATTTTCCAGGCGCTGCGGACAGTCGTCACCACATTATCGTGGACTTTAACACGGAGATCTTTCCGCACAGGCACGGCGTTTCCTCTCCGCGGCACCATGGGTAAGCTGGGTGAGCATGAGGCTGTGACTGCATCGCCTTTTCACCGGTCATACCGGGACCGTTTCAGCACTCTCCGGGAATACGTGCTCAGAAAACCTGTCTAAAGACGATGTCAGTCACACGTGCCCCTTTGTCGCCAGAGCACATCTCTCAGTTTCCTGTTTTCATCACAGGATTTTTGCCCGTGAACGCGCGTCACGTCTGTTCAAATGTTTTTGGCACGTTTATTTGGGTGTGAGCTGCTGAAGGGGATGTGGGGGCATCAGCCATTTCTATGTGAACCACATTTTGGATTTCCACAGTATTTCCCTTCTCCTCCTCGTGTCTCTGAACTTCAAACAAGCAACATAAATATTCATCAAGTCTATTATTATTACTGGCGCGCGCACTAAAATTAGAAGCTCATTAAAATGTAATTCACCACGTGCAGCCAGTGTTGGAGCATGTGAATGTAGGCGCTCCCTTTTCATTCTCATTGGCCGAATGAATCACACCGAAATGCCCTGTAAACTTTTTATTCTGCAGAACTGCCTCAAAAGCCACATTGCATTTACACTTTCTTGGGGGCAAAAGAACTCAAAACAATGCATGTCCATTTATTTATTGGTTGTAGGTGTATTACAATATGCATCTATGATGCAGAAAAACACCACTAGAGGTCAAATGTATTAACTTTTCAGCTGTCTCGATATGCATTATTCATTGGCCTACATATGCACTGTGATGTCCCTCACTGCAGCCTATCACACTTGTGCAGCCCCCAGCTGTGACAATAATTTGCTCTGGAGTGTATTAGATAGTGTCTTCATTGATGCCTGTGTGCTTAAGCTGGACTCCGTCCAGACTGGGATGTTCTGAGGAACACTCCACTCCTCGAACAATGAGTCTTTAATGAGTGGTTCAGTTCACTCCAGTTCAGGTGAAGGAGAGAAACACCGAGGCAATATGATACCTATGACAGGTCATTTACTGCCTCATCAATTTTGCAGCATGTGCCATCTCTAGTCCTTACTTTAGTTCTTTTTTCTAGTATTTTTGTCTTTAATGGTTTAACTAACAGGAGACTGGAAGAAAGAACATTCAATGAAATGCAATATAATCAAATCAGGACAGTTACAGTTACATTGAATGCATCTTAGACCACCGGCCCACCAGGATGTCATTTCTTTTAACTCTCAAATAAAATGAATGCTGCAGTGATGACAGTCACTAAAAAAGGCCCTCACTAAACAGCCTCCTGTGAAATCACTCTAGCAATTATATTACATACACTGTTATGAATGAATTAATCTAAAATGTATGAATGTAAAGCAATGTCATTGATTTAATTTAACATTGGAGCTGGCTTTCAATTTGAGCACAATGTTATATGGCTGGAAGGATACTGCTGATTCACTCTGGAGCCTCCGTTAAGTAATGTTGTAGTGCAGTTTAACGGCCACAAGAGAGAGCTCAGGGCTCTCTCTTACTGCAAATCTAGCTGGTGTGTGTGTGTGTGTGTGTGTGTGTGTGTGTGTGTGTGTGTGTGTGTGTGTGTGTGTATGACTCCCCCAGGAAAATTTTGAATGGGGCAGGCAAAAAGGGAACATGTAAAGTACATTGCTGAAGGGAACACATTCCTTTATATATAGTTGTTTGTGTGGTGCGTAGTAACTACACTGTATAGAGTAGAACTATTCACAACAAGGTGTTTTTCAAAACGGACATCACATCATCTTTAAGGGGGGGCAAGGCCATATGGCACACATCATTTTGAAATGGATAGATATTTTCTGTCTCACATAGTCTTCACTTCAGTGGCAGTGGCTCAACTGCTGTATTTTCGCTATTCTCAGTCTTTGAACCAGATACATTTTTTGGAAGATTATATTTGCTGGTACCACTGAAAAACACCCTCGGTCTGAAGAGAAAGTATTAGAAAGGAAATTATTTATTGATCCCATGGCACCGGGTGTTTGTTTCCCCTAATTCAGTGCCCCAGTAAACAGCCTATAGCACATTTAATAGAGTATATATCTTCTTGGTGTTTGCAACGTGTGTTAGCGCTAGGTTTTTAGCTTTCTATTTTTAGCTGCAGGTTCAATGACTATGAAATGTGCAAACACAGGGAGAAATGGCCCTGCCTGAGGGCCGCAGCCCCCAACCCCCTGCCTGCGCTCAGCCGTGAAGAGTTAAGCCGAAGGGAAGTGTGTGTGTGTGTGTATTTGGAGAGTCTTGGGTAGAGTGGCTGCAGTCAAAGTGAACATACCACTGGCTGTTACAGCTGCTCGACCTGTGTGTGTGTGTGTGTGTGTGTCATAATTTACATACATGCATCTGTTGTGGAGATGTGCTGTGTCTATGTGGTCTATTAGGGAATGAGGGGTATCACAGTTTCCCATCAGTGTGGGTTGAGCTCACACTGTGAGCGTCTCTAGATGGACTGTTAGCAGCCTCATGCTGTGTGATGTCTCTGCTAGTGTGACTAAAGACAGAAAAAAGTGTTCTGAATGACACAACATGTTTCTGTTACTGTCACATACTGTATCTGGTACTGGGATATAGTACGATTGGAGTTTTACGTGAATTTTGGTTATTTCTAAGATCTGAGAGATGGAGAAAGGAGAATTTCTGCAGTAATTTAGAATATTAATTTAGAACAGTGTTACTGCAAGAGGCAGAGGCTACTCCTTCCTACTTTGAAGTACCTTATAGCTTATATTTCACATGCTTCTGTGTCAGTTGATAAAACTTGTTAACCTCCTCAGGCCATGTAGCCCTTTCAAATCCCTTTGGATAATCTGAAAATGCACTGTCATCAGGGCGGTTTTTATTTTGCAGTTCATGTAATGTTTTGGACATATGAGGAATCAGGCTGGCAGTGGCATTTTCCTTACTTTGCTCCTCCTGCCTAATGCACTGTATAAACATCCATTTTCATTCTGACTCTGTTCCAAAGTGCAAATCAAATCCAAGTATTGATGTCTGAGGCTCACTGTGCTCAACATTTACTGCTCATGCACATTTTTGTTGGCTTGTTTTTTTTTTTGTTTTTTTTGTGGAATACTAATATGCTATTAGGTATTCACTGATGAGATAAAAGAGCTGGGCATGCGGAGTCCAAGGGCTGAGAATTTGGGTAATTATTATTGGCAGACCAGAGAGGTGCACAGAAATGGACTCTGTGAATTGCAGTTTGGAGGGGTAAATATGTAGGTCATAGGTGCCGTTTTCTGTGAAGGAGCGAGAGAGAAGGGCGGGTTTCAGTAGTTAACCACAGGTAAAACATAATCTGTTTTATAAATAGAGCTCCCACTCTGAAATGCATGTTACATTTCATTATTTGTTAATATATGTGTGAAGATAACATTCCTCCAACAACAGAAAAGGTTCATGTTAAAACAGAATAGGTAAACTAAATGAATACTACTATTACTGAACAGATTGTGGAAACTTAAACAGATTGAATAAGATCAGGATTCATTCTTAGAGAAAGTGTTGGAATAAAAGAACTTCATGAGTTTGGGAGTTTGGTCTTCAGATTTTTGGATTTGAAGTTGCCTGTGTGTCCATCCACCACCTCCACACACTAACACTTAACATTAGGATCATTTTTATTACACCCACTGTGAGTGAGCAAGACCTGTTAACCTCACTTTCTTATTTGTTTTAGCAAACCTGTATGATTTTTCCACCCTTTCCTACATTGTTTAAAATCAAATTAATGTGGGGATTTTCTTCAAGAATTAATGGTTATATTTGCTGTAAGTGCTACAAGATGAATGCTCAAACTAAACTACTTTTTAAATGTAAATCTCCTGCCTGAGGTGGGGTACCAGCAACCCAAGGAGTCCCCGGTATCTTGTGATTTGTGTCGACTGATCCACCCGTCTAAACTACTGGGGGTGCCGTCTTTGGCCCCTGTTGCCTGAAGCTTTTATCCAACAGAGGGAAAGTAGCGTCTGTCTCTGATCACCCTCTCCGTGTGACGTGTGATTCCTTTTTGAAATAAATTCGTCTTTGACTTACTTTCACTTCACGAATATATAATATCAATGAAATTATACACCTACACATGCACGATTGTGTACATGTATGAAACTTCAAAGGTGCAGGAAGTGGTGTGTGGTTGATTAGCAGGAAAAGTGGCCTTGGTGACTCCCGGGTCTTAGCTGATGACTCATGGTTCACTGCAGAGCTCTCACCATGACCCCAGTTAAGGCAGTCATGGCCTCACTGGCTACGCTCCTCTGGGACACATAAAGCACAATTTGTTGCCTCTCTGCTTCCATTGTGTGTCAGCACAGTTATAGCCTATCTGTAGCATTGATAGCTGGTCATAAATGCCTCATGTGTCAATATCACATAGGCCAGTACACGCTGCCTGCGGGGGGGCAGTAAAGCTTTTTTGCAGTGCATTTGAAATGTAACTAAAATGATTTATCATTGCTAGTCAGTGACTTGAGTTGCCACACCCACATGTGGCAGCGCCAAGTAAGGGAAGATACTGTTCCTGGGTCTAGGTGATTTTTCCTGTGTTTCCGTGCTCTGGTCTTCTGTATTGTGGTACGGCAGTGCGACTAGCCAATAACAGCCTAATAACAAAATAGCTTTTGATGAAAGCTTTGCCGTGTGCTTCACCTGTAAATGTTTGCACACATGGCTATCACTGATTCCAAATGTCAGTTTTAACTTCCTCACACGTTCAGAAACTGAGAGATACATCCTGCTCAGGACTACATGGATATTGAAATCACAAACCAAACACATTGTACTTGTTGCTGCTATTTCACAGTGTTAGTCTGAGGAGGATGTAGACAGCCACCAGCTGGGAGCTTCACGTGGAGGGTGCAATGTCACGGAGGCTTGGGACTGAATCTTGAGTTGTGTAATTGGATGATTGCTTTTTCTTTTACTCCCTCCAGGCCCCCAGTAAAATGCATGTTTTTACCTGTGTTCTAGTGCCATGACTTTCCATGGCGCGCTACAGTTAACTGACCCCAGTGACTGTTTGTTGGGCTTCTTCCACAGTGGTTACTACCACCCTGTGTCACCCTGTGCTTCTGGTCCAGCCAGACACTGAAATAATCAGTGGTGATTTAGGCTGTGGCTACAAATCCAGCTGTACAGACCAACACAGTTTAAGAGAGTTCAGTTAATCTAGAAATAACATATCAGTCAATTTTTATTTGATTCAATGCTTACTAAAAAAAAAAAACAAAAAACCAAGCAAGCCACAGACCAACTGGTGGTGGGTGAGGCAGCATTTAGAGCCTGCTCACACTAATAACAGTAATGCACTGACTCAGCACTGGGACTGTAAAGGCGGAGAATGTCTTGGCGGGTGGGGGGCTGCAGTAGCTCTTGGCTGTCCTACTGCCCGTCTGGCCTGTCAATCATTTGGCAAGCTCCCAGTCTTCTCAGGCACACTTAGATATCACTCTAAGGTGCTCAGTGTTAACGAGAGAGGTGTGGTCACCTGGAGCAGACTCCCGTTTCACTGTAACAGCTGATGCAGTTGGTAGAAATAAAACCACGAGTTGTTTCCAAGATGGCTCGAGACAGAATACTATGTAGTGTGTTTGTCTGTGAACATGTGTGCATATTTAGTGATCAGGGCTCCTGCCTGCTTCTGGATTTATGAGGCTAATGATGAGCTGGCTGCTTGGGCTGCAGTATACGGCAGATAAAGGCACGACATCAGAGAGCATCCATCTCTCTGGTCCTTATAGCGCATAACAGAAGGAAAATGTTGCTATTCTTTTCCATTTATCTTACCAAAGTGCAGTGCCTGCAATTGCAGTATCTCTCCTTACTGTACCTTCATTAAGATGTGGTTAATCTCTGCAATCATTAGTCATGTAAGCTCTGCACTGTTGCAGTTTGCTAACCAGAGACAAGAATTTAATAGTAACGTACCGCCTTATAACTAATACGAAGAATTAGTTTATCTGGAGTTTGGAAATCTTAGCACATCTGATCTGTACTAAGATACCTACAGGGACTGAACTCACAGACTCAATGCATAATAATAATAATAATAATAATAATAATAATAATAATAATAATAATAATAATAATAATAATAATAATAAAATGACGTGAACTCATATGATTCTACCTTTCAATGATACCAAAGGCTGCTGCATGTGTAAAATATTTCATCTTTCACCTCATCAACATGAATTGTCAATGCTGTATATGAATATTGTTGCTGTGGGGTGAAAACTCAAAACTAGGACTTTGTTGATTTTTTTTTTTGAGAGTTTAAACTCCTTTTCAAGTCTAATAAGTTTTATCCAATTCCTCAAAAGGTGACATTTTGGATGTAAAAAGATTTTCACCCAGCAACAGCGATATGCCCTAAAGTTATGGTACCGCCTTATGCCTCAAAGTTATGTTAAAGCTTTACAAACACCCAATCACTCCATCACAGCTCATCATAGGTTATATAAGACTGTAAATCCTGTAAATCACCGTTCCAGACTATTAACACCTGTTCTTTTCTTCCCTGCAGGTTATGTGGGTATGCAACTTGTGCCGAAAACAACAAGAAATCCTCACCAAATCGGGGGCGTGGTTCTACGGCTCGGGGCCTGATCAGGTGCGGGGCGTGTTTGAGGGCGGGCCGCAGGGCAAGAAGGCCAAACTGCAGGACCCGTCCCTGTACCCCTACCAGGGAGCCTCAGGGGACTTGACACCAGCGTCAGACAGAAGCAGACCTCACGGCGGGCTCCTGCCAAGACAGGCGTCCCTTGACAACGGCTCGGGGCTGAGGTACTCGGGACCCGGCGACGCACCCATAGACAGGTCAGTTCTGTGAGTGAAATTAGCATGCACCTACTAAACTCTCCATCAGTTACGCTGGGTTGTTTTTATTAAGTCAAATAGCTTCTTTGATTGAGGAAAAACACACCACAGAAGTGAGGAGCCTGCATATGATGCCACCTCATTAAGGTGCATGGACTCAACAGCATAAGAGCCTTTTAGCATTAGTGTCGAGATATGTGGCCATTGTATAAGTAATGCAGAACAGCGATTCAGGCCAAGCATAAGAGCAATGTCTTCTAGCAAGCCTGTCAAGGCCCCATATAAAGCGACTTGTACATGGAGCCCATGAGGCCTATAAAGGAGACAGAGACACAGATACTGTATCTGGCACTAACTCAGCAATTCTACAACAGTCATCCACCCACTACCTCTCTTCTCCTCACACATACACACCGTCTCTACCTTTGAAACTGCATTTTTTTTGTTTTGTAGGCCTGGTCAGGCATTACAAGAGTTGAAAATTAAGCATTATCAAGATGCTTTTGGAGTAAAAAAGCAAGAACAGGCCTAATTGCGATGCAGAAGGTTGTGTTCCATCTGTCATGTGGACTAAATGCCCCCTCTGAGTAGCACGCTTTCAGATGCTGACAACACAGACATGCTGTGCTTGTGAATCTTGTATCTGGTTGCCTGTTTCTTGATACTGGTGTCAAAGAAGGTAGTTACTTTGATGTCCACACGGGGGCTCCTTCCTCTTTCTTCTGCAAAAAGGAGGAAGAGCAGCTCACAGTCAGTATCTACAAGCTCTCCAGAGATGTATTTCCACAGCAGAACCACAGAGAGCCGTTTCAGAAAACCTCTCTCATGGCCTTGTTTGCTCCTTCTCAGCTGTGCGGCAACTTGACCTTTGTTAAGCGCTACCTTAGACTATACTTAAACTAAACTAGACTTATATGGATGATACAACCTAAATGAAATTGAAATTGCCTTCAGTTTGGGACAACAGACTTGTGATCTGTAAAGTGAAATGACTAAGGTCTAACGGTGAAACTCTGGATGGGAACGCCCCCTAATTCTTGTGTTACAGTGAGACCGTGATATCAGGTTTTGTTTTTGATAACCCGCGGTCCGTCTCGGCAAGCAGAGCCCAAAGTCTCGCCGATGTCTTCGTCTCTCTGCTGGTCCCCTCTGCCTGTGAGATCAGACTTCCTGAAGGGAAGATATAGGTTGTCTGTTGTGCGATACAGTAAGAGTAAACCCAGCAGGTAGCCTGAATCCAAGGAGAGGGTGGCTCTGAGTTAGCCCTGAGTCATGCACTGTTCATACACTGCGTAGACGCACAAATGCATATACAGGAGAGGCAAAGTGAGAAAGAAGTGCTCTGTCCCAATCCAGCCCACGTCCCCGTTTCTATTCTCTGCTGACCTTGTCAATGTATACTTGGTAGGCAGCTTCACCCACTTGTCTAGAGCAGGGACAAACCAACACACACAGGCCTGTGCCCACTGTATGTTTGGAGACTCATTAGTTCTGTGTCCTCTCTCCGCCACTGCAACCTTGTATTTACTTCTAAATAATAGAGCCTGCAAAAATCTCCTGGGGGATAAAACTGTACGGTTTAATTCCCTGATATTTTGATGTCTTGATGGATATATCCAACATACCTGCCCATTAACCAGCAGTGAGTGTTCGAGATAAGTGTACATACTTTCAGTGCTTTCACCGTTTAATGAGGCTGCTACGCGACTGTGACACATACGAAGCATATTGTTCCAACTCCGAAACAGACACAATTTTCTCTCCTGTCTTGGTAAAATTGTTTTCCGGTGCTATCCTTTTTAAATCTCTCCTCCATTATGTTTAAACACACACTGCAGAGTAGCCCAATAAAGAGCAGAGCATCATCTGTAGTTGCAAATTGTAATCAACGCTACACAACTATAAACCTTTAGGGGTGATACAGGATAACAGTATTTTGTGTCTCAGTGCAACTGGAGTGCATTATCTGTCTTCTCGTCAAATGGCTGGCTGCTTTAAGGTGGTTTTAATGGATGATCAGACTGACTATAGATCAGACTATAGATCAGACTGCTCCAAGCATTCAGTCATCCAGTCACTCTCTGTTCCAGTCCAGGCCCTGCCACTGTATATTAATTGATTGCATGGCTAGAGAGGTGGAGATGGTACCAAGGAGCGATTCTTGCTTTGGCATTCCTTACATTCGCAGTGACACAACAGGAAGCTGGCTGCCTGAAAATTCAAGGGATAATGCTGATGATGGATAGCGGAGAGTCCATAAATAGAACTCCCACTGCATAAGCACCAAAACCCACTTTCATTAATCTTAAAGAATGTTTAAATTAACTCCTGGATCTGTTCTGCAGAAGAAAGGAGGGGAAAAAGCTGACAGTCTATTTATAAGGAGAAATAACTTGGGAAGGCTTCTAATTTATCTTGGTCTCGGAGGTGTCATTTGAATGAATACACAGATACGCTGGGACAGCTGCAGTGTTGGGTGAGGCTGATGAAACAACAATGATTACACTGGGATTGGAACATACTCACTGGTGGAATTTCTTCAGATTCTGCATTTTTTTAACACATTCAGCCAGGCAGCAGAGCCATTCAGTCTGCCAAAAATGTAGGAGAGGAGAACACACTCAGCCTGGGCTGTATACAGTATCCAGTATACAGTAGCTTTGCACACTTCACTTCATCATTGTGTAGTCTAACTTAGCCCGTGTGAGTTCAGCCTCATGTACCCAAACTTATATATCTATTCCTCTGAAAGTAATACAACACAGCCTTAATGTAGTAATTTGACCAAATCATTCACATTGACATGGATGGTTCATTTTTTTGTTTATAGTTTTGGTCACCATCATTTAATGTAACATTTACTGATGAATTTTTACCTGATGATGCTGCGACGAGCCATACTTTGTAATCTTCATTTGAACTCTAAAACCACTTACTTGGAGAGGAGACCTTAAGTGAAGATACCTAAAATGCCCATTATAATTGCAGAACTACATGTGTGTCCAGCTACAGTTAGCGCATGGGGCCATTGTTAAATTAGGAATTAAATCTTAAAGATCTAATGTATGCTTACAGCAGACAGCTGGGGTTATGACATTAACTATGACCTATGACCTTATTAGAAACTAAGTGCTTGTATAGCAGCCTTGTACACCCACCAGCGTCGTGGCATCCCGAGATCTCAGCAATGGTTGTTTTTCACACAAGACATTGTGACATGTCACAGTAGGAAAAGCTCAGGAGTAAATAATAAAAAGAATGACGTCTCACTTGTCACTCTGTCGTGGTTTGCTGGGACGATGCTCAAATTGAACAGAACCATTGTTAATGTTATTAGTAACACGTGTGCTTTTCCTATTCTGACAAGTGTGCTGTGAGAGGAACCTGCTCATTTGGAGAGCGAAATGTTTCTGAAACCGATATGATGGCAAAACGTACAAAAACAAGATCCAGGGGATAAAAAAAAAAAAATCTTGTGTTCATATTGATGCAGCGTTCCATGTAAAGGTTTTTAGTATGTTTACACAGCCAGGGACTCATTTTAAATTTTGGTAGGGATGCATTTAGCCTGGGAAGTAATACATGATTCCTGTATAAGAGGCTTGGTAGCAATTGATTATGTTACTGCAGGAATTTCATGGAATTATGCAGGGATGGAGATCTGTGACCGGTTATCATCTGATTACCAGTGATAACATTATCACAGTCCTATCATTGTTCTATTCAATACGTGCAGCTATTTTACGTCATCTTGATAAAAGGCTGTATTATTGTACTAACTAACTGCTGAATAGTTACTTATTTGTCACATTCTTACCTTTTATCTGTCAGGACTTTATAGAAAACCTTTTTGGTACCATAGAGACTTTTGATTGTCCTGTAAAAATATTTAGTCATCTCAAATCCTTTGCATTGGAACCTCTTAAACCTAACTGGATAATTTCCACCTAAGTTTGACTCTTCACAGTTAGATGCAGAACCAATGACTGAATTAAACCAAAAAAAAAAAAAACCAAGACAAAAAACACAAGCCACCCCCTGGGGAAAACCCCCCTTTTATGTGTGCCCTTTCCTCACAGGCAGACAGACACTCTCCCTTTCAGAGGCATTAGGGCTGTCCTCTGTTATTACTGATGAGGAGCTGATCCTCCAAAGACACATAAGAGATATGAGGAGAAAAAACCTGACGACAGCATCGTCTCCCTCCCCTGTATTGTATCGTGGTGTATGTGCTGCTATGCGCGTCCCAAAGAGTGCATAAGAGCGGATGGAGAGATATGGCACAGAGTGCGCACGATTGCATATCAGCCGCGTAGTGTGTATGTGTATATGTGCTGGGGTGTGTGTATATATGTGTGTGTGTGTGTGTCTGCTTTTTGTGCGCGTGTTAGCGCGAGTGTGTGCTCTTCATAGGCGACGGGAAATATGAGTTGAATATGAGGCAGCAGCTGATGCGCCGGTAAGGGCTGCTGCTGCTGCTGCTGCTGCTGGCTGCCGTGTAGGATGCTTCTCCGCTTCTTCTCTCCTCCGGGCGCTCCTTCGCCTCTTCCTGCACACCGAGAAGAGATTTTTGCTCCTGCGAGAAGAAGAAAAGGCTCGTTACCAGCGCCGGCACTACCTCATTTTTCTCGCTTCAGGTCCGAAGCATTATGACCAAAGGATCCCGCCCGGAATGCGTCTCATTTAAGGACACTTTTTTTTTTTTTACCAGGAGCGGCAGGAGAAACATGGAACTTGATCGGCGCCTTTTCTGCGTTTAATGCACTCCGGGAGATAATAATAACAAAATACTGAGGAGGTATATGTGTGGAGGGGGGCGTCCGGGGAGAGCGCAGGCTGTGGGATGTATTGTTGGTGAAAGGAAAAAGGGTGATCATTTACTGAGGATAAAAGAAAACGGAGGGGGAAAATGCAGTTTGAGACATTGCGTCAGTTCTGTAGCTCGGTTTTATCACATTTCAACGGGGCTTTCTCGGCGCCTCAGAACATCTTGCAGACGGAGCTGTTCGAGCAGGCGTTGAGCAACATCGGGTGAGTGATTCCTTTGTAAAGAAATGCCCTGATTTATGAGGAAGGGCTTCCCCGTTGGTATGTCAAACGAGTATTGTGGGGGTGGTGGTGGTGGTGGAGGGGTGTTGCGTTTATCGATCGGCAGCCAGCCTGCGTAATAACAACCTACTGTATAGTACTGTTGCTGCTGCAGATATTTCCTGGCCGGATGATGGGGCCGATCAGTGGTGCTGCCGCGGTTTGCTGTGCGCGCGTGCGTGCGTGCGCGCCCAAGTACTGCGTTTGTGGGGGGGGTGGGCGGGTGAACCGTTTAGGTAGACCGGGACCATGCCGAGGTGTGACTATGCTGTGCGCGTAGCCGTGTATGCATGTGTGCGCGTGCGCGTATGCCCCCAGCGCACCGCTGCTGCAGCATGTGTGCAACACTGCCTGTGCCTCTGTTGCCGCTGTGCCTGGGAGGAGAGCACGAGGGGGTGAGGAGGGGAAATGTATATATATATGTGTTTTTTTTTAAATATCCAGAGCTGGAAACCAGTGGACGCACCGCCTCCAAACACACCCACGCACACAATCACACACGCACACACCCACGCCGAGGTACACACTCAAACACAGGCCATTATGTGTTTGGAGCAAAGGGCAGTTTACATGACAGAGCAGCCATGAGTTCCTTCATAAAACAACTAAACTACAGAAAACCAGTAACAAGCATGCATAAATATGAATTAAGTGTTTTGTATCATGGCTTATGGGGCCATTACTTTAATTATCTAAAAGATTTGAGCACTTTCGTACTGAGTAGCTACAGTGTTACTACAACATACATTTACTTATGCATTACTTGTATTATTAGTACACAACATGTATTTTTACATTTGCTGGAAAACAAGTGCTTGTGTAATGTGTCCAGAGAGAGAGAGACACACATTGAGAGAGAAGTTGGATCTCACTTAGATGCATTGGAGCATATTATGATTAGTCTGCTAAATGCTCCGTTCCCCCATGGAGAGGCCCCTGTTCATCTGGCCAGGCATGGCTTTTAAACACATTATGCAGACTGCAGAAAGCCTTCAAACTTGCAAACAGACTCACGTTCCTGCAGCCGCAGGGCTAAGAGAACACGCAGGCCTCTTTTATTTCTTGCTATAGGCGCAGGCCCCGTATCTCCACACCATGCACTGTCTGTCTCTGGGGACTGCGAGTCTTTTCCTCTTGTCCCCCACCCTACCGTCAGAAATAATTTACAGCATTGCTGGGCTCTCTGCCACCTCACATTACATGGCCGGAACACTCAGCCACTGGAAGGGCTGAACAGGGGGCTCGGTGCCTGGAAACTGTGATCCAGCAATCATCACATCTGACTGATTAAACTGAATTTATTTTCCATCTCTATCTTTTTTTTTTTCTTCTTAGCAAATTCCCCATAGAAACAGTCTCAATAGGACTACGCCTATCACTTCTAAGCTACATTATCTTTTTGCATATATATAGTTGGCTAATTGTTAAAACAAGCTGGCGAAAAATGCATCTTCATTTTCATTATTGTTTCAGGACTTTGAGTCCAGTGGTTGTATGTCGAATCATTTCTGGGTCTGTAAGTTGTACCACTGGTACAGAAGAGCAACAACACAACTCTCTGAAAACCAGCAGTGTGTGCTGTTATCAGTGGCTAGCCAGCTTGGCCATCCATTCGATCAGGGCTGTTTGCGTATGAGTCTGTTTCTCTCTATCTCTCTGTTTCTTTTTTGCCTCGGCCAGGCCCGCTAATGGGCTGTATGCTTTTAGATCCAGCTCCCATGTATTATGCATGTGTGCGTCAGCAGAGATCCTAATGGGGTGTGGGGATCTGTTCTTAGAAGGCCTGAATGGTTTTGAATTGAGTGGTTACTACATTTAAACTGCAACCATACTCACCACCCCCCCCTTTAATGTATACACACACATGCACCCCCCCCCTCCAAGGTCTGTGCTTGCTTCCCTGAAATGCCTGAGAGTGTCCGTGTCTGTTGTGTATGAAGCGATAGAGGGGATGTTATTGAGTTTGTAGTGCACATCATAGTCTTTCTTCCAGATGAACCTTTTGCAAAGTGTGTAACAGTAGAAGTGGAATATGAATAGCTGCATTTGGTTTTCTGCAATGTATCGAAAGCAGCCCTGTGTTTCAAGTCCAGCATATTAAATAAAACACAGAAGGCTGTCGTTTAATGATTCCGAACGGGCCGCATAAACTTGGGTGTGATTTTAGTGAGTCATCCTCATACTCACAGCTGTTTACTTTATCCCACAGTCTCATATATTGTCCTCCTGTGAGCGACAGCGTCTCTCAGCTGTGCACTTCCGAGTTTTATAGCTTAAATGTGCAGTGCAACATGTACAGTCACAGATAGGAGGAAAACCAACTTGTTTCCACCACTGTCAGTTCTACGCTGAAGGTTCCTCTGAAGTGAACCCCCTCCCTCACCCATACCTATCTCCTCCCTTGTCCGTTCTAACAATGTAGTTGCCATAGTGATTTGGTGTAATGTTTGATCAATAGAAATGATGATGTATCCTCCCTGTCTGTTAATCCTGACGATAGCAGGGCCTGATTAAAAAGACAGAGGAATTGAAAAAGGGATATTATCTCTAAAGGAAGGTATAAGAAAAAGACAGGAGGGTCGAGCAAGTCACTTTTGATTTGCTATATTATAGATTTTCATCTCAAGTCCCACAAGCAGCAGTCTGCTGAGACTGTGTCTCTCTTGTGGAGACACAATCTTGCTTAAATTTCTTCTTTTTCTTTTCTTTTATGCAAACGTTGTCTGCCTTGACATGTAAAATTTCCAGACTCCTAATGTTTTTGGCGATTTTCAACATATATATCAAATATACTGAAATCGATTGATGCAGCTGAAACTGAACTTGAAGCTTGAATTTTGTGGTTTCTTGAGTATCTTGGTGGTTCAGTTGTCACAAAGATGACTACACTTCGTCCCATCCTCTGCAGAGAGAATATGAATACTGATAACAGTACAGAGAAGGGTACATGAAACGTGATGTTAAGCAAGAGCCAAATTTGAACTGCTTTTCAACATTGCATCGGTGGCAGCTAATCTGTTTGTACCAGCAATGTGTGTTTGTAAGTGCAGTAGGAACCCTTTCATTATTACAGCATCTGGGCATGTCTGGGCATTTGTTTCCACGGTCTTCTGTTTTGGTTCAAGTCTTTTTGGTGTGTAAATCCCAGTCCTGGACATTTTGTACCATATCCCGCTCTGGAGCAAATAGGACAAACAAATGGAGAGAATTATATAATGTTCACCAGTTTTACATATATAATGTTTAATTAGCCTAATTATTATCTTTAATCGTGTAATCTCATTGAGATCAAGTTCTCTTTTGCAGTGGGACCTGAGCAAAAAGGGGAAAATGAAACAAAGCCAGACAAAACAATAGGGCAAATGCATACTCAGACAAACTAAAGTGCAAAACATACAAAAAACATAGCCACGGCATCAGTGACAGTCAGACATCATTAAAAAGATTCAAACTTTTCACTTCAGTTTGACACACTGCCATGATTACTCTACATCTTGTAGCTCCATTAAACACACACCCAGTCTGCAATGCACGTCACATACAAGACACACAAGAACTCTGGTTTCTGATGCTGTATTGTATTGATAACTAGCATTGTGGATGTGAGGTGAGAGGAGCTCAGTGGAGAGGCAAAGCAAGGAAAGAAAACAGAGAGGAAGACAGAAAGAGGCAGGAACACCCAGGCATCAGTCACCATGGTGACAGAGCTGTAGACGAGGCAGACGTAGCAGGCTGCAGCTTGTGGGACTCTGAACCCCTGGAGCCCCAGATTCATGTTGATGTGACAGAACTGGGGGAAAGGAAAGGAGAAAAATAAGAGAGGAGGGGAAAGGGGAAGAAGGGAGGGGAGGAGGAGACAGACTGCAAACCTAGAAACAACAAGAGACAAGGACATGGATCTACAGCAGCCCCTCCTTTGCCTCTTCACAGTCCTGGACATTTGATTTGGGGGTGTATCCACCTTGATATATCATCGGCCACATGGTAGTATATACACGTTAACCTATCCCCTGTTTTTACCCTTCCATATCTTGTATTATATATAATGCCCTGCTTCACATTCCACAGTTACACATTAACGCCTCGCAGATGCAAAAACAAGCTGACGGAGCTCCTGCATTGGAGCAACTGGGAGTTAAATGCCGTGCTGAAGGCAAGGCCTACCCACATTTTCCCAGCCAGCCTCTAGGCTTCCCTCACCTCTTTTTATTTTATCTCTGTGAGTACTATAAAGCAGCGTCTTGAGGGTTTAGGTGTGGGAGTCAGACTGAGACTCAACTGTATCCTCAGCAGTTCTTATGCAACCTCTACCTCCCCCCCTAACATCCCGGCACACCCTCAGCCCACCCTCAGCCCACCCTCAGCCCCATGGTGTTGTACCCGGGTGTTGGCGGCACTCAGCAGCTGTAATTAAGCCAGCCCTTTATTGGTTTTGTCTGCGCCAAGGGAGATGTGCGCAGGAAGAAGGGAGGCCCTGGTTTATTGCCTGGGCGTCTAAGAGAGAGGTTATTATGATTGCATGCAGGAGAGAGAAAGAGAGAGAGAGAGAGAGATAAAGTGGACAGAGTCAGAATGATAGCAGTGCAGAGGAAAAGGGGATGAATAGTGCGAGAGAGACAGCGGTAGAGGCTGAATCGATATGCTCGACTCCTCTCTGCTCTCACCAAATCATATCTCAGCATCAGACAGAAAGCGAGAGAGGAAGGCAGGGACAGAGAGAAGAGGAGAGAGAGAGAGAGAGAGCTGGTAGCTAGCGGTGGGCTGTGTAGCCAGATAAGCATCAGGCTAATGTTCCCAGCCCCAGGCCCACTGCTAATGCTGCTGCCCAGAGAGGGAGGTGAAATAGCCTTTGCCAAAGTTTCGTTACAGATTGCCACGGAGTGGCCCCGTGGTCAGAGGTACACATGATGTCACCCAGTAAGATGTACATTATGTGTAGGTTCATCTGGCCAGTCCGTTCTCAGCAGTGAAACGGGACTAGGAAGGTACAGAAAGGGTCACAGAGCAACAGAGGAAAGATGGAGTGCTTTTCAACAGAGACACCGGCCTGTGCAGAGCGCTGACATCTGGGCTCTTTTCATGCTCATGGAGCGAGACTGATTCCCTCAAAGGCTGAATAGGCACACGTGCACATGCATTTGTGTGTGTGTGTGAGACCCTCGACCTTAACAAGTCATTAATGGTTGAGTTACAGTAGGCATAGTGTGCTCCCAGTAAAACTACATTTCAGTTCGGCATTAGAGGCCACTTCCAACTCTGCCCTAGGTCCTTAACTTCCTCCTCTCTCTCTACTCCCTGATGGACCTAAGGGGAGGCTGCTGAGAGACGTAAATGCGAGACTCTGCTTTCTGTGTTTGTGTGTGTCCTTGTGTTTCTTTGTGAGAATGCATGCGGCGGCACTCGTATGTTCATGTGTTCGAAGGCCAGTCCCTAGGAGGTCTTTTTTCTCTTAAAAAGCCTCTTTTTGTCTGCTCCCGAACAGATGTCTGATGTCATCTTGTTTTTAAATAGTCAAGTGAGGGAAGAAAAACTGCATACGCTGCATGGATAGTGCTTTGCTTTCAACCATATGCCGTGATGTGTGATGCTATTTGTCAATGTCAGTAACCATTTAACAATTTGTAGAGGGGTTAAATTTGAATGCCTTTACTGTAGTAGCTTACCGTCAGTGTTGAACAATAGTGATAGTGTTTATACGTACATTATTCCACAAATCCTCCTCTGGCCTTGACGGTCAGCGGAGTTCCTAATTGAATGCAAAGGTTCTCTCCTCCTAATGGTACTTCACAAGATCATCATTCTTGTTCTACGTTTGATTTATTGATTAAAGAGGCTTATAAGGTCAGACCTTTGGAAGGTCAAGAGGTGGACTTTCTTAGTTAAATCCCTTGTTATTCAGTGCAGTGCAAGTCCACATGACACAACTGAACAAATGTTAGTCAGTTTGAATTAAGTCATTTCTGTGCATATCAAATCCAATTTAAATCTCCTATTAGTTTAAAACTTTTTTTTTTTTAGGATCTATGTGTACAGACATTATGCTCTAGGAATCTATTTTAGTAATTTAGTGATTCACCCACTACTATTTCCACTCCACATACCGAATACATACTAGACCTGACAGCATAATATCTGCATGCATTGTTTCATGAATGGGGAAGAAACTGCTTTACACGTAATCCTGTTGATGTGCCCCAAATCCAAATCTATTTCATGCTCCAATTTATTCAATTACCAAAAATACACTTGAAGAAGCTGTGTGATAAAGCAATAATGAAAAAGCTTAATCTAAACATCTGCGTCTATCCAGCCCATTGCTATCATCATCCGTCTCATCCCCAGCCCGTGCTCAAATCCTCTTTTGCAACACTGATGGTATTTCACAAGCTCAATGAGATTAATTATTTCCATATTTTGCAAACATTGCACCGTGTGTGCGATTCCCCCGTCTTCCCGCACGTGTACAATTAGCTCAGTTCATTTGTGTTGCAAATGAGCCGGCCCTGGCGGTGCTCGACGGCCTCCCTGGGCTTCTCCTGCCACGCAGCAGAGAGGAGAACCCAGCCGAGGAGTGATCAAAAGCCTCCTTCTCTGGCAGGCAGATGCTGAGTAAACACAGAGAGGAAGAAGAAGCTCCAGTAACTGTCTCCTCCCGCCTCTGCTTCTCGCCTTCATTATTTTTGGAGTCTGCTGGCTGGCATTAATGAAACCACATGTAATATTCATTTAATTCCCAGTGTTTACTAGTTCATTAGGTTTTAGGATAGTAGTTGATCTGATCTCCAGGGGTGGCTACGAAGAGGAAAGAAGCTGACTTTGAAGATTTTTCTTTTTTCACCAGCCGAGCTTCCTTCCATTTATTCATATGTCTCTCTTGATCCTGTTACAACACCATTCACAGTCCTCTCCTTGCTTACCGAAATGTATAGCATTCGTCTTCCCTTGTCTGCTCCACCACACTTCTGCTCTCATTTGTACAACTATAGCTGAAGTTTGAAGGCTGTTTTTGGATTTTGGTGCAGTGGTACATCAAAATATAAACCAAGGGCTCAGCTACTGCTTGTGATATGAAACATAATTTAAGGACTCTTTCTGTACATACTACAGATGAGCAGAGTTCTACTTCCCGTGAAGTATGTAAATCTAGGAATCTGAGGGCAAAAAACACGAGTTATCACAAGTCGGGTGATAAAAATGAGGTTCATCATCTCCTGGCATCATTGGTTGAAGTTAACTGCTCTCGTAGATGGAAAGTTTTCCCAGACCAGGGCCTCTCTGGCCAGCTCAGCTCCCTGGCTCAGGGCATGTGTTACAGACGCTGTCCTATGCAATTACAATTAACCCACACAGCCCTTTGGTCTGGGGCTTGTTCTGCAAAGGTCTGACCGTGGGCTCATTGATTGAGACATTGGCTTGTCAATGCCATTGAGCGCAAGAGAAAAGGTCTTTCTGCTGAGGACACAGGGACACAGCGAGTGTCTCTTTCATCAAAGAAAGAAGACGGAACTTTGTCGCTAAACTAGCATTTTCGAAAATGTCGTAAAAACCTGAATATGTAGTGCTGAAGTTGTGTTTGATGGGGGAAAATACATATGAGATATAATGCCTACAGGAGTGGAGCATTGCTTTGATGTATTTTTTCTACCTGTCAGTTGTCGCACTTCTACAATCTGCATTTATTTTGCATTATAAGTACGATTTGATTTTCTAAACCAGTATTTTTTAGGCAGAGATAAAGTGACCGTGTAGCTATAACGAAGTCAGCATGAATATAGTCATTAAAGAATAGAAAGATATCCTCTGCAACACCTCATTATATACTAAATCTTGTCTGAAAAAATTAAGAGACTCCAATTACTTCATTCAAGTATCTTCCATATCAATTTCCTTGTTGGCTCTCCCAAACTCTTCAACCTTTGTACTTAGCAGAGCTGCACAATGTTTCTTTGATCTGTGGATGTGTGTGTGTGTGTGTGAATGTGTGTGAATGTGTGAGTGTGTGTGCATAGTGACATCTTTCAGACAAGCAAAGTGTTTGGGGAGAGCTCAGGAGGCACTGTCTTCCCATTACGCTCAGCTTCCTGTCTGCCTCCAGGCAGGCCTTCTAGCAGCCGATCTGTTTGAATTCAACTTAAGAGAGACTTTAGGGGAATGCCAGCGAAACTGAAATAGAGAAGATGGGGGAAACAGCAGTTTATTAATTTGAAAAATGCACGGAAATAAATAGCATTTTCAGAAAGAAACTGACGGGGAAATATTTGAACATGCTTTGCTAACTAGTTCCAGAACAGGATCAAGAAAATGAGATCATCTAATGTGGTTGCTCCAGTGGAACCCATTGTACATGTCTCCCATTATTCTGCTTTTCTGCACTTTCTCAAATTGTGAATGCCTAATTTGGCACACCATAGGACAAAACCTGTGCGGCTGCATGTCTCAGTTACTGTCTAAAACAAACCTTTTGCTGCCGTTGGCTTAAATTCTGTCTTTTGATGCTCAATTAAAGAGAGCAAAATTTGAATCTTTCCAAATGAGTCCATTAAGGAGTGATTATTCAGCACTAATTCACTTTGCATACAGTGGGACTTCAGCAATTGTTACATTTGCATGCTTGATAAAGATAAAGTATGATGAGAGTTTCAGACTTGGCTCTGTGATGTGAAGTGTGTTGCTGTCACTTACCTTGCAGTCAGTGCATAGCAGAGTTAAAGCTGGGTAATCAATGAGCGATACTGTAAGTAGCATACATCTTGATTTGATTATAGCCAGGGCCCAGCCACAGAGATGCATTGGTGGGACTTGGCTGCAGTGACTACCCTTCTTATGGATGTAATAGGAGAGTGCTTATGCCTCCTTTCCCTGGCAGTCTCTGTGCTTTCAATTTAGGCCACTGTCTGCAATCAGCAACATTCAAGCAGATGACCAGTTTGGAGCAAAGAAAGAGGCGTTAAAGAAAGAGATATATGCTGCCTTTGATGCCACATCTGTACGTATTAGAAATACAGACATTTCAACATTCAACATCTCATTTTTGTCGACAATTGACTTCCTAATCTTGAAACTGTTTAGAAAAGGTGTGATTCTCCCCACCACTCACTGAGCTTTTACTATAATAATCTGTTGTATTATTATTAATTTATAAATGATGTGCTAAAAATAGCGGATGTGGTGTTAAACGTGAACTGTGCTGGCTCGCCAGAGGCAATATGCAGTGTGTACTGCTGTGGAACAAAGGCACATTTAAATGGAAATGCTGCAGTAAAGTGGACTCCCTCATGTTTTCCTTGCATTTTCTCTCCATTGTCCAATCGCTTAAAATTCAGAGTTTCCTCTGCCACAGATTATGAACATGCTCACTAAATATTTAAGCGTGTCACAGTAGCAGTTTTATCAGCATTATGTGTCACTGATGTAGCATTAACAAAGCGAAACCACATCAGTCACAAAGTTGTGCCCAGTTGGATTTCTAATATATTATTATATAGTATTTCGGATAACCTGGTTACTTTTTATTATTGTTCAGCTTTTAACTCTCCAGCCCAATGTGGATTTATATCATTTGTCCTCTGGTCCAGCAGTGCAGAGCAGTTGCATTTTGAAATCAAGTCACCAAGCCGTGTGGGGGGGAAGTTTCTCTACAGAAGTAGTAGAGAAAGTAGTTCTCTTTGTATTTTTTCTAGGCTCTAAGGACAGCAATATCAGCAGGAATAGAATGACGACTATTGGATGAATAGCCATGAAATAAAGTAAAGTCTACATTTAATGATTGTCTGCCCCAGCCATACTTTGTAAGCATACTTACATACTAAATGTTAGCATGCTAACCAAGAGTGGCAGAGCTAAGTCTGGTGCACTGAGTCAGACACGTCCTATTTTAAGCCTCTGCACAAAGGCTGAAGATCTTTTTTATGTAGGTAACATTATGGTGTTCTGAGTCATGGTTTACTGTGTATTTATGTGACTGTAGCTCAGATTTTCTAGGAGGATAGCTATCTTGTCTAAAAAAAACATAAATGCTATGAGCAGGGGCAGGATTAGATGGAATTTAAGAACGTCAAGTGAGTCCGGAGGTTTCTCTTGCAGAAATATTAGATTGGCATCGGTAACACTAGACGACAGGTTCATTTTCTCCCTTCATTTGTTCGCACAGGGCAGAACACTGTGGGGACAAGCAAGGAAAAGTGTTGTATGGGACAATGAAGGCCCAACCTTGAACCCAACATGAAGAGCTACTTAGCCTGGACCCCATCACCATTTATCAGCTATGATTGGACAATAACCAAAGAAACATTGTTCAGCTGTGAGCAGACCTCATAGTCCTTCTTCCCGCTGACTGGATCACACTTCCTACAGCTTGTCTGTCCCCTGTGCACACACCCCTCCGTCCTGCTTAGTGTTGTCATATATTTGGTACAGGGAGGGCTTGGCTGTCTGCCGCGTCGTGCCCTGCTGCTGCAGTCTTATCTGTTGACAATAATAGACCCAGAGGAATTGGGAGAAAAAGAAAGAGAAGGGGAAAGTGTACGTGGGGAGAAATGGAGTGACCGACGTGATGAGTCCAGACCAGCCTGGACCATTGCTGGTTTCCCAAGAGGGTCTTCAGTCCGTCCGACCCCAGAGATGTTATTTTGGGCAGCAAGGATTATTAAAGCATCCTCTGACTCACCCCACAGCTTTTTTCATTACCTCCTCACTTTCTGTGTAGCCAGACAGCCACACAGCGTCACTGCCTTTGATTTCAAATGCAGCTTGCTCACTGGAATGAAAAATGCATGCTTAGCAGAACCAAGAAGAAATTCATGTGTGGAGAGAGAAAGTGAGAGAGAGAGAGTTCAATTACTTGTATGTCAGAGAGAGAAAGAGATGGGAGAGACCAGGGTTCTTAAGGCATTTTTTTTTCCACTGCAGAAATACAGCCCAGTGTCTGGTTACAATAGAATTTGTTAGGTTATGAATAGCTCAACAAATCTCAATATGTTCACTACACAGAGAGCTTTGTGAAAATGACTGACGAGCACTGAGCAGTCAACATGCTACAGGAAGACAGGGCCCTCATAGATATTCCTCCATATTAAGCTGAAAAAGTGATTGTGTGTGGATATTGTTAGTGTGAAGCTGAATAGTTGCGTGCCACTGTTTACTAACTTTATGGTGCCTCTGTGTGTGATTGTACTGCAGGACGATGTATTAGCACTAGTTTGGAGTTTAACATATCACCCCCTAATTCCCTCTGATTGTGTTTATGCTGAACTCCAGCGGTTTGACTAACTGCTGTGATGTAGCAGAGTACTCGGTACATCGTGACATCACTAATGGGTGTGTTATAGGTGCAAACAAAGGAAACCCACCAGTAACGGACAGACTTGAAACTTTCAACCAGAGAGGACATTGGAACACTACTTTTCAGCCGGGTGTTAAGTTACTCTTTAAATACAGTCCACGGCAATAGTTTGAGTCCTAATGGAAAAACAGTCTTTCCTTACTATGTGTCTTTTGATGTTTAATCACAGGGACTTTAACACAATGCTTCATTATGCTAAAGTTTGTACAGTCTGTGAGGCAGTGACGGTCTTTGTGTTTCCAGTAGAAACCAGATAATAAGCCAGCCAGGGAGGAAAAGCAAATGGAGAAAAAAAATTCAACTTGTGAGCTGCGATGAGCTCCTGCACTCTGCAGCCCTGCCGAGGATAAACTGGATTTTAGTGGATATTCTATGCTCACTGTAAAACATTAACGTTACACATTACTTTCAAAATTCAGTGTATTTTTTTCTCTACTGTGCCTTTTCTCAACATCTGCTGAAGATTCACTTCCCAGTAACAGCTTGTCATTCTGACTTGTCATAGCATGTAAAGCGCAGGTGTTACTAATAACATTAATGATGGCCCTGTTCTATTCAGGTGTCCTGATAATCCATGACAGTGTGCACACTGAGCCAGTATATACAATGCTAGGGCCCTGAAACTGCTGCAGCTAAATGGAGCCTAAATTTAGCCATCATTCGTTCATTGTTATTTGAATAAAATCTGTATTTTTCCCACTGTGACTTCTCAGAATCTCAGCTGTGAAAAAGGCCTATAGATCCAACATAAGTGGTGCTATCTTTTATTCAGAGAAAGTCAAAACTCAGGTCTTGTTTCCCATGTGTTTCACAAGGGGTGCTATGTGGTTTCTTTAGAAGGAATAACTAGGATGACGATGTCTTTCATGTGGCCATGTAGCAGTAAGGTCTGGTCACAGATGAGTGCCAATCACAAGTAAATACTCATAAGCTCAAATGCTTGGTAAAAAATGTTAATTACCCACCAGTGTTGGGGTGTTGATTACTTACAGGCCCTCCAGAGGACAACCCTACCCCGCCCGCAACAGTTTTCTGCTTTATACTGTAGCTCCATCCAGCTCAAGCTGAAGTCAATAAGCATAATTATAGACAGAACTCCTGTGCTGCTCCAAATTTGCCTCAGTGAACTGCCTGGCTGGTTTTCTTCTCCACAGAGGTGTTTGTTTTATTAAATTCCAGCTGTGATGTGCATTTTTTTATGCATCGCGTTCATCACAATTTGATTAAAAAAAATGTACACATGCTCTGCTCCTCTAACCCCTCTCTGTAGGGAGGGGAGAGGCAAGTCGCAGCGTAGCAGTCCTGACTTGTAGCTAATCTTAATGGCATATTCTGCTGGGGCTTGGCCTACATAGAGCGCTAGCGGTGTCTCTTCTTAAAAAGGAGACCTAACAGGCGGTGCAGTGCGGAAGATGTATTAACCTTACCAAGTATAAACATGAACATAGAAGGCACCGGTTGGTCTGCTCTTAGACAGGAGGATGGTGTCTGTGTTCTTGGAGGCAATTACTGAGGACATGCACAGATCTGCAGACGCTGTCAGTTGAACTGATAGATGTGGGGCTGCACAACTTTGTGTCCACTTGCTTCACACAAAACTTTCCACAGAGCAGAGAGATTAAGTGGGGAACGGAGGGAGGGGAGGCTGCCATCTGTTACTGTGAATGAAACTGTGCGACATCAGACATCAGGCTGTGTGCATGTTTGTGTAGTTTTATTTATTTTAATTAAAAACAGAAAAAACTGATAATTTAGCAGTGTTTATTTTAGTAAATGAGAAACTGGTTAAAACAGTATTTTCATGAACCATCATGAATCTGGTGAGCAGTATCTGTAGCCAGGCTTTTGTTCAGAGGGTAACATTGGGGCATATTGGTTTGGTGTTTGGGAGATTGGATTATGACCACTTAGGCAATCCTGGATAAGAGCATCAGCTGGATTCTTGAAATATAAAGTGAATGTCAAGATGTGGCGCATAAGCAGCATTAAAGGTAGTCCCATTTACACATGTCTTATCAAATGTATCTTATGCGGCTAAAATCCAGATGTTTTAGATTTAATACACTGTCTTTTACTCGTAGCCTCTTCTTTAGCAACATCACTAATCTCATCATAATCCATCTTAGTTTTCCCTGCCTATGTGGAAATCAGGCCAGCCATACTCCAGTCCAGAGGGTGGCAGTGGAGCACCCGGAGCTGTTTTTTTTTTTTTTTTTTCAGATCGCTATCAGATCCACCCCATGATGCATGAAGTGTAATAGGAGTCAGATATACCAGCAGAATTCTAATATCCACAAACTGCCAAATTTAGACATTAAGATCATTTTTATAAGCAAACAAGCGAGATGACAAGGCTGGTGACTTCCAACTCTTGCTGGGTGCATTTTACATGAAGTATGAAAAGAGGATCGATTTGGTGGGAAAGATGTTGGTTCACTTTACTGCCATGTGTATTTCAGTTTCTAATCCAGTCCTCAGATACCTGCTCCCTTGCAACCCTGATCCATTTACATCATTGACATGCTACGTGAAGCCGTAGAAGCAGATGTACCTGAATAGTGTCAGCATCAAGTGTGAGCTCTTAAGTAGATCTGATGTGCAGGAGTGAAAATACTGAACAAAATCTTGGCAGGACAGGGCGTACTTGAGGAGTGAAGAGGGAGCACCACTTAACAGTACCATGGGAGATTTTATTCCAGCACAGAACAAGAAAGGCTTGACTTTTCCACCTTTTGAAATACATAGATTTATACAGATTTTTGCTTGACTGCCCAGAAAGCATTTTGACCCTCACATTTAGTTCTGTAGTCTTTAAAACAGAGTGATGTAAGGAAGGGTGAAAGGAATATGTTCTGTTGCAGACATGGTATTTATTGGACTTGTGGTTGTAATCAAAACTTGATATTTAAGAATGCAGCACAACATTCAAACTTTCCCAATGCCATTCGGAGTCCTTCTCAGGCTTGCTGTGTCATCACTCATGGTCTGGGTCTGAAGTTGTCCTCCTGTCTCTCAGAGTGGTAGTCAAATGCACACTCCACTCAAAGCTACTTAGAGCCCTGCAGCCTGGTCCCATCCCTGACTATGCGATGATAAAACACCCCCCAAAGGCCCCTTACCATTTCCCCTCCATCCAACCTCCATCCTGGGGAAACGCTGTGTCAACAACCCATTGCCCACCTGCCCTTCCTGATTCCGTGCTCCAGACAGACAGCTGTCACCACCACCATCACAAACAGAACAAACTCTGCTGTAGTGCATCATCAGTCCAATTCAGAGCCCGTCTCACGGGAGGGCTAAGGTGAGTAGGGAGGAATGAAGGGGGGAAAGCAATTGGCTAAACAAGGTGACAGATGTTGAAAAGTGTTGAGACAGAAGAGCGAAGAGAAAGAAGCAGGAAGAAAGACAGCATCCAGATACAGTCAGTCATAACACACCCACACACACACGTGCGCCAAGTAGACTTATCAAACCAGGTCACTGAGAGCCAGCTACGTCATCATGGTGCAGAACCAGGAAAAAAGTCTTTGATCCGTAATGTACAGAAATGATGTGGTAGAGAAATCTCCCTCTACATCTCCCTCTCTATCCCTCCCTCTATTTTTCTATCTCTCTCTCTCCCTCGTCTGTCTTTGATTTGATGCCTGAAAACGGACCCTGTGGATAAAAAAAAAAAAAAAAACATAAACCACGTATTTTGTTGAGTTTAAGGATCATAAGACCTCAGGCTGAATGAGATTAGGTGAGACCTGCTCTGCTCGCAATTGGTGATAGATGTCAGCTAGTAATCAACCAAGGAATGTAATCCTCTCCTAGGCAGAGGACTGAGCGGCCGGCGGGTTGGACAGGGTCGCTGCTCTACCTCCAGCCAATCGTAGCGATCACATGATAATGGTGTTAAACCTGAAAGTCAGCTCGCTTTCAAACCCCCAGAAGCCTTTGCAGCAGGGTCATAAACTGCCCATCTATCTACATCCAGCAGTGTGGCGGGGCACTGAGGGCGCAGCAGACTGTCAGACACAAAGCAGGTCATGCTGATGCTACAGTATCATTTGGATAATAGGAACTGCAGCTAAACTGTCGGGCTGCTGACGGATTTTACCAGGAAAATAGGGGAACTGGATGTGTTTCTTTTACTGTGAAGGGCGTCCCACATACACGGCGGCCGGCTGAGTAAGTCTTGGAGGGGAGAGTGACGCCGCATCCGTAAATGGACCGTTAGAGGCGTTTTTCCTCCTCTCATCTCTTCTTCTCTGATTGCTCTTGGTTGAGACACGCACATTCAGCTTGTTTTTCTTCTGCTCTTGCTTTCTTTCTGGTTATCTCATTTCAATAGAGACCATTCCAGGATGTATTGTTGTCATTAGAGGGCCAGATTCCCTCTAAGCAGAGAGATCTGCAACATGGCGCCACTCATTTGTTCTCATTTGACTTCTCTCCATTATCCACAAAGTAGAGGTGGCACAATCCCCACGGGGGCAGCGTTGCATTTTCACCTTGATTGCTTTTGGCTTTCTTATTTAACATGTTTCTTCAGCAGCAGCAGCAGCAGAGGCAGAACAGACAGAGCTGGTGTCACACACTCAGTCTGAAGAGTGCTGCTTGCAAGACTACTTTTACTGCTGCTGTGTGAAGATCATCCACAGCCCTCTAGAAATAAAACAAGGACATCTTTTAGTGCTGGAGGCAAGAAGATTGGAAAAACAACAAGGGCCCGGTCGTAAGCTGTGAGCCAGCCTTGGTACTTGGTAGTTTGGATTGGTCTGAACTGCTTTTGTGAACGGTTTGTGCACAGAATGTGTTTGCGTGGAGCAGCCAGGCAGAGGTTTGAACTGAGCTACATCCCAGGATCTGACAATTACTTTGAGTAAGGCTGAGTATATCTCATACTTTAGATTCTTATTAGCAGTTTGAATTAGAATATATGATAATGCAGCATGCTGAAATTGTTTATTTAATGGTTTTACAATGAAAGTTAATATGAACATGTTGTTGTCCTTTTTCTGGCTGCTCCCTTCCGGGGTCGCCACAGCGGATGATCTGCTTGTAGATTTCGGCGTTAGTTTTTTACACCGGATGCCCTTCCTGACGCAACCCTCGCCCATTTTTGGTAGCCGGGACTGGGAGGGAGTCGCACCTGGGTTCCTCAGGCTGATGGCATGCACATTTATCCACTGCGCTACCGGCCGGGTCAAAGTTAATATGAACATGTGAACATTTAAATTGTATTGTAATAGCGTGTCATGTATAGTTGTAATTGCCAGTTGATGTACTCAACTGCATTTTCAAAGCTGAATAAAAAGCAGCTTGCATGTATAGTAGACGTGCATTTGTGCAGTACAATCAATCATTTTTTGCTGTAACATCTGCAGTTAATTCTAAACTACAATGCAACAGTAGTTTTCTTTGCCTCTGGGATAATTGTCACTGCAGTATCGGAGAGCAGCGGCTTCATTGTGGCGTTTTAGTTTTTACGGTGTCACAAAAAGAGTAAAGCTAGAAGTAATATCTGTGGAATGCTGAACGACGGTATTGCGTGGAGAGTGAATACGTTTGTGTCAGTGTGTACATGTGTCAAGGTGCCTACACCTAACGGCAAAATCTGTCAAAGGTTCATCATTATCTTTCAATCATTGATCTTTGTACTTTGGTTTTAAAAGGAATTTCAACATAACCTCTGATCTGAACTATGGGAGTCTTCAAGAAAAAGCCAAATTGACTCTCTCTTTCTCTCCCCTTCTTTTTTTTTTTAATAAAACTTCTTCAAATCCTATCTGTGTCATTGCAGTAGCTGTGAGAAGAAGGGAAGAGGCGACAGAATGAGATAGGGAGGCAAAAGTAATCATATAATAACAATCACAATTTTGGCTACTGCAATTAATCACACTTTGTCACGATGCTTTGCATTAAGAGCGTCTGCTCTGGTGCATTAAATCTGCAAACTGCTTGACCAATCACAGGCATTTGTTTTGAATATACGGCACTGTGATTATCTGCTCCCGGCTTCCCAAATACAGAGCGATTAGAGCATTTTTGCTCCACGGGCATTTTGTCTACAGCATGTAGCGATATCTGCAATTGTTTATATTTGATATTCAGTATTATTTCGAATTGTATTTGATGCAATATGAAAACAAAGACAGTTCTCGCTGTGTTCAAGTGCGTTAAAATGTTTTTTTCACAGTAATGAGTGAATGATTAGTATTTTAGTCAGTGCTCTGCATCACTGGGATGGGGTGAAGATCATGGACTGTGTTTGTGTGAAAGTGTTTGTTTGTGTGAGTTTAAAGGCTTAAGTGTTCTTACTATATAGTAAATAGATCACTAGCCTGTGTGCTGCAGATGTTCTGTGTAGATGTATGTGTGATAACCCCTCCTTTTTTTATCATAAACCCACATCAAATGTTAATGATTTGCGACCACAGGGGCTTCCTGCTTGATCTCAGGCCTTTCATCATACAGCTGAGGCAGTTTTACACACACACATATAAACACACTCAGACTGAGCGAATGACACAGTTAAACAATCTAGTCCATTTGCAGCCTGGGAACTGGGCTCTGGCTGTGGATGTTTCTGATCAGATCCCATCAGTAGGTCAGAGCAGGAACACATTTGATGAGGCAGAGCGGGACAACCTCACCACAGGCAGACCCACTTCTCATTACACCGCTGTGTGTCGGGGAATTTCACCAATTGTTTTTTGAGTCATGTTGCAAAAAATAACAGCATATAAAGGTTTTTATCATGGCGAGCATGTCGGGTCACTTCTAATCTTTTAGGGTCACACTTTTTAATCTTTTGGGACCATAGTGTAATCCCATGATTTTTGTGAGCCATGGATTTGATACATTATGCTGCTTTTGATAAGGAGAGTGTACTTTAAAAAGATGATTATAATATTGGAATTACCTTTAGAGCACTGGAGGTGTATAAGGCTGTGCTGAAAGCAAAAACAGAATCCGTGTTTAAACAGCATTATCTGATTTACAGTGCGTATGGTTTACTCCTCTGCACCACAGAGATGCTTTGTACACTCCTTTGCTTTGGATGTCAACCCATGCTACTTTCTCTTACTCAGGAATCAGAAATTACAGCCATTAGACACAAGAGAACGTCCTTGCATTCAGTGTCATGAGTGCATGAATCTTTTTTTTCCCCAATATTAGATATAAAAGTCCTCCTGCCAGTCATATAGTGAGACCACTGTGACCCTCCCAGAATTTAATCTTTTTGTCACCACCGTCCTTGTCGCAAACTGAATGAGGCCTTGAACACCAACACAGCAGAGGATGCCTATAGTGAGCTCAAAATAGAACAACAGCAGTAACAGGGGCTGCTGCTATTCCCTCAGCAGGAATGTACAGAACGGTACAGCAGCTCTTACCCTATTCCCACACTGTACCGTGCAGACAATGAACATGCCTCTCTATTGTTGGCCTGTTAGGATGATTCACTGCTGGTCAATCTGCTGCGGCTCAGTGCCACCTGTGCTGACATCACGCATGCATCTTGCTTTATAAGGGGATGTGATGGAGGAAGCGCGTCACTGTGCGGATCGTGACTTAATCGTTGCAGCAGCCAGGCTTCAGTGCAGCATCGCAGGCGTCGTGATCCCATAGCGTCCCGTCCTGCAACTCCATGCTTGAGCCCAGACAAGTGTGGCTGAATGCACCGTGCGCACCAGCTGCATGCGTAGCTACAGGACACAGTCAAGTGTCAATCTTTTTTCAAGCTTCGTCTAATTCGCATACGTTGTAGATGATCTCCTCCCTTTCCCTTTCCATCTCCGTCTGTGTCACTGAGGATGAAATGCAAATCTAAGATCAGCAGAGTGTGTCGTGGCAGGGCTGTGGAGAGCTCAGAGGTATCTGCAGAGAGGCTATTACAGTAGCAGTGGCAGCTGGAGCAATGGTGGAATAACGCATAGTACAAAATGTAGTGCTGCGCCACCGCTCTGTTGTACTTACAGAAGGCTTCATGATGCACATGCTGATGGGGCGGAGTGGTGTTAGCTTGTTTGCTAGCCGCCATAGACATTCCTCTGTTTAGACAGGAAGGACATACGAGGCTAAATGGGAGCAGGGAAATGTGATACTTGTGTCAAGATGAGTTAGAACTTGTCAAAGCGCAGTTTGTTAATGTCTGCTGTAGCTGCTACGTGTATGTTCTACATGCACGTGTGTGTTTGAGGGTGTAGATTTCAAGACAACATCCCAGTGTGGGCGTGTGAAGCTTTTCTTGGGCAGCCAGTGCAGCACACATGAAACACACACACACACACACACACACACAGAGCTAGAAACAGAGGTAACATGAACATATGCGCCCATACACATGTGCAAAGATAACACACCCCTCCATCATCACTGAGTCACTCTAAAGAGATGTTTCTCATGCTCATCACACACCCTCCCACCTCCCACTCCGTAATTTCTCCCATCCAAGTCACGGTGCCTGTCCCCTACTCCAGCATGTAATTTCTGCTGCTGCTTCACTTTGGATTTGTGAATGAAGCGGAGCTCAGTTAGTGTCCGGGAGCAGATCATGAATAATGCAGCAACCCTCGTGTGTTTCTCCAGCCGCGTCTGAATCACTAGTGAGGCTGCGTTCGGATGCTAAGGTGATCGGAGGCATTTGTTTTGATGTGAAGCGAAAAGGAGAGGTCACTTATGTGAGAGACTCTCTTTAGGTCTTCGCTGTAAATAAGGATGTGTTCATTAAAGTGCACATCCATTAGTGTTTTTGTTGCATATATCCTGTACATCTTTGGTGCTACATTTATGTGACATTTTTTGTCTTCCATTTACGAAAAAAATCATTATTTTACCAGTGTGTGCCTAATACTGTCCATTGTTTACATCAGATTTGTTGTTAAGTAACACAATAGGTGGTGGCTTTTGCTTGGATTATTCTGATGTGGTGTCTATTGTCTTCCTGTGTTGTTTTTTTCTTCATTGAGTAATTCAATTAACAATCAAAAATATATCTGTAGGAATTCTGCCGTCTGATATTGTGGGATTTTTCTGTAACTGGATATGGATGTACTGCACATTTTGTACCACACTGTTGGTAAACTTCTAGCCCTCTCTAACAGCCCATATTTTAACTGTACAGTAGTTCATGAACTATACACAGCACTCATACATCATACTGTCTCTCCTCAAAGCTGGTACTTCACTTTAGTGAGATTGTTCAGTGTTCAACATAGACGTTCAGCACAGAGAACACAAAAAGCATCTTTTCTACATGTACCTCACCACAACACTGATATCTATTGTACTGTACATTTATTATACTCAGACTAACTCAAATGGTCTGTGATCCAGTAGGCAGGGACCAAACCTCCTCTGTGGTTCGGTGAATCACCCAATCGCACGTGAGGAGTCCTTACCTTGGCCAGTGAGCAAGGCTGGCAGCATTGATTTATGAAGCCCACTAAAATTTATGGAAAGTTGTCACGTACGAAATTAAAGGGATGCTTCACAGAGCTTTTTCCTCACCAAAATGTCATTATTATTTTGGAGGAAAAGTAGGAGAAATGTAGGAGAAAAGTGGCTTATGAATAATTGATTCTCAACAAAAGAATAAATGCATTAACGCACAGTTAGCCTCCTCTAGGCTTTTCATCCACTTTCTGGCTGGTTTTCTTTCTGACAGTCAGACAATGATAAAATGATTGATAGCTAATTTTAGAAATCTGGGGCTTCTGACTGTGACCATACTTATCCATCTTAGCAATTTACGTTCATGAAATTCTAATATAATGTGTGTGTTTCAAGATTTTACTCCTCTTTAGTCAAAGAGGACTATTCTATTTTATCGGGACCACGATACACGATTTCAGGCCATGTTTGAAACAAAAGGTATAAAGTACGAGTTTAATGATGGGATTTTAGTGTGCAGCCCTACGTTCTATAAGTTCTGAGAAACATTGGATGTTTTCACAAAAGGAAAAAGGTGGTGAGATAAATGAATGGACACCTTACTCTGAGGTTCATAAATTCAGACAGAATTCAGACACGTTGTTATTGTCTCTCTACATCCCTTCATGTCCACTGCGGTGTGCACACAGATACAATCTGTGAAACTCTGAATCATTTATCAATGCACCACTCTCAGTACACTGTCTGGTTCCTCATCTCTCTCCCCTTGCACACACATACACACAAACACACACACACACACTCACACTATTAATTTGGAAATACAAACAGGTCATATCCAGGCAGGCTGTGTTGTTAATCTTGTGTCATCCTGTTGTTTATAATGCATTGCAAATGATGATGATTTAAGCACCTATATCAACAAACTAATCAGCTGCTATCAAAATGAAAATGAAAAATTGCCTGTGGCACTAAAAGAGTCAAATATTAGATACAACATTGTCTGCGTGAAGACTGTGCAACCTTTTAAATCAAATTGAATAATCACACAGGACCATTTTTCCATTGTGAATTCCTGTTTTTTTGCTTGTGTTTGGAGAATTTAGATTGCAAAGGTACTTGTGTTACATGCCGTACTGTTAAACTGGACTAGCTCATGAAGTACGTCTTTCCGTCCATGCAAAATGTGCTAAAAGGAGAACACAAGCAAGCCATGCTATATAGCATATAGAGTGTATTGCAGTGAGGACAGGGAGTGGTGCTGCACCCTGCTGCTTGGTCCTATTTCTCTCTCTCTTTCTGTGTATGTGTGTGTGACAGAGACAGAGCAGGCTTTCATCTGGTTTTGACAGGGACTGAGGCCTACGCAGTGCAGGGCAAAGTAAAGTGAAGCTACAGACTACAGACTGAAGTCTTAAGCCTCAGCAGAGTTGCACAGAGATGTGCTGTGATGCTAATGTGTGATTGATGCTACACACAGGCAGACATACTGTATGCTCACTGGAAATTTAAATAAACATTATCAACATGCACATAAACCTCAGCTCTTTTAAACCCATTATTTTTTTTATCAGGCTTAGACATAAACAAAGATATACACTGTTTATGAAAAGAACATCAAAAGTTCAGAAGTTCAAAGTCAACAACCACTAAATTTGTTCCCCTCTCTTTGATCTACAGGAAACGAAGCCCATCTGCATCCAGGGATCCAAACCAAAAATACGACCAAAGGGAGGGGGGTGACCACTCACAGTATGCCCCGACGGACGGCGGCATGCCCAGATCACCGTCTGACTATGGGGATGGGGACCCTCGGCGGGCTCCGCGGGGCCCACACATGTACCCAGATGTGGATGCGGCACGGATGGGCTACCGCAACCGGCAGGGCCCTGGGCGCTGGCACTCCCAGGAATACCCACTGGACCAGGAGTTAGATGGACCGCCCAGCGAGTATGACCTCCAACGGCAGCGCCAGGAGGAATTCCAGGCGCGCTATCGCAGTGACCCCAACCTGGCACGCTATCCCGTTAAGCCGCAGCCCTATGAGGAACAGATGAGGATGCATGCAGAGGTGGGCCGCCTTAGGCACGAGCGCCGTCATAGTGATGTCTCCTTGGCCTACACTGAGCAGGATGATCCGGGCCCCATCCGGCTGTCCCGTCAGCATCTCACCGAGCGCCGGCCGCCTATGGTGGGACAGCGCTCCTACTCTGTTGACCGCTCCTCCCCTGGGCCCATGGGTCCTGGCCTCGGAGGCCACAGAACCTCCAACCACAGCCCCCCAACGCCGCATCGTAGCCCCGTGCTGGGTGATCGATCTGGGGACCTGCGGAGAAGTGACCTAGGTGTAGGTGGGGATCACATGAGGAGGCAGCAACACCACTTGGACCCCAGTTCAGCTGTTCGCAAGACCAAGAGGGAGAAGATGGAGAGTATGTTGAGGAATGACTCGGTCAGCTCGGACCAGTCGGAGTCGGTGCGCCCACCACCCCCCAAGCCCCACAAAACCAAAAAGGGAGGAAAGATGCGGCAGGTGTCGCTGAGCAGCTCGGAGGAGGAGCTGGCCACCACGCCAGAGTACACCAGCTGTGAGGATGTGGAGATAGAGAGTGAGTCAGTCAGTGAGAAAGGTAGGGGCCACAGATACCACCAACCTCACTCAGTCTACTCTCTTTCTGCTTCTGTCTCAGTGTATAGAAAGCTTTATTTAGCATTACTATGCAAATGTATATTTCTCAAATGTTTTTATGCAGTTAAACAGCCATAATTTTCTACTACTACTGACATAATGTTGTTATTAGTAAAGACAGATTTTATTTAATCATAATTTGATTATTGTTGCTATCTCATTTGATATTCATTCTTGCTGCTGTTGACTCAGATATAACCTTCAGATTCCCCAGTCTACAGTCTCTGTATGTGCTTTGTATGTTTGTATGTGTATATGTATGTGTGGGGCTCATTATTTTTGAGGAGAAAAAAAATGTGAAAAAACTTTTCAAAGCTGAAAATCTATTAAAACATCAAAAACAAAAACATCTGGGCAGAAAGAAGATGAATGAGACTTGATGATGAGCCACTCATTTGCATTTCTCTCTAATTTTAATCTTCAGTTTCTATTTCTGAGCTTATCACAAAAGGACGTTCTTTACTGTAAACTGTAGTAAGCAGGGAATTCTTTCCTCAGAAAACATACATGTCATTATGTGTGATTACTTTAGTTTAAAATGATCTGCTACTGTTACAAATTCCCAGTATTTTCAGTAAAAATCTTTAGTAAAAAACCGAAAACAGTGAGCCTTACGTGTGTGCAAAGCACTATTGCGTTTTATGTATGTTATCTACAAATCTACTCTTAACAGATCTCGTGCCTTTGAAGAGGAGGCTTGTGCTCTCATGAGCCTGTCAGATATGTTTCAGTGTCGGTGTTCATGTGTGTGGCTGCCATTTGAATGAATGTAAAGCTACTGCTCCTTTTGTGGTTGTTCATCTTATGACACACTTTGCCAGGTCCTAGCAAAGCTGTTTCACATGATCAGTGTGTTCTAATGGACAGTGTTGCATAACTGTCAGACAGAGGGAGGCAGGGAGAGGGCTGGGGTGTGGGTGTCTAGTGAAACAAGGTGAGGTGTCTTAATAACAAATCTAGTGTATTTTATTGGGTAGTTTTTCCCGCTGCTTATGAATGGATGGATGTTATTAGCAAAAAGGTAATAAAAGAGCAGAAGGTTATGATATGTTTTCCTGCAGTATTCTGCCTTGACATCTTGGCTACCGCCAATATCATGCTAATGATGTCAGTCCTGTAATGTGGCAATAGGATTATTGTTTGGTCCGTTGGGGACGGGAGCAAAAACTGATCGTCAAAAACTGAGACATGTCATGTCTCTGCTCTGGGTTTATTCACCCAAATATAGAACAGTAGTTTTAGGGGTTTTCACGGTATGTTCTCCTGTTCATTTTTCAAATGATCACCACCACTTTTATTACGTCAGTATCTAAAGACTGTTTAAACATTAAAATAACACTGTGATTTATTCTTTCCTGCAGTGGATCCAGTTTACTATAGTGTACCTGACTGAAGTGTTTTGCTAGGTATCGGCTCAGCCTGGCCGGCCCTGCTGTTCAACTACAACAGGAAAATAGAAATGGACATCAGATCGCTCATGGCAAATGTCCTACCTGCTTGGAGACACAAGCGCACTTGTCCTAGTCTATAAACACGCACTGGCAAGCAAACAGTCAGAGCGACTGAATTAAATGCCACTTTGCATAAAATCAACATCAGAAGCAATTGTTTAGGCTGTTAGCTTCTTGACTGCTCCACCTGGTTGACAGTAGTCGTAATTGCAAATTGATTTTTTTGTCAAACCTGTAATTATGGAGGCCTTTCGCTTAGAATTGTTAAAAGCACTGAAAACAAAGAAAGGAGGAGGCGCAATCGACAAATGGAGAAATAAAAGATAGAAAGGAGCAAAGTACAGTTGTACAGTTTGGTTTTGTCAGTAGCACTAGACCAAAGCACCTGCCACATGCTCGAAATGTTTAAACTAGAGGAGAGGGGAGGAATTCAGCTGGTCTGCTCTGTTATGTAACTGTTCTCCTCACTGAAGGAAGCAGCCCGGCACCAGCGGTACATTATTGATGTGGGAGTTTCCAGGTTTCCAGGTAGCCGTGGAACTAAAATAGGGAGAAAAGCAGGCTGTTTTAAGGGTCAGAGTTTGTGTTGTTTGTGTTGTTTCTGTCTGCCTCCTCCACAGGTCAGCCCATGTAGGAGAGAGATGAAAAACAAAGGACAGAGATGTACTGTTGACCAGAATAAGTATAGTTTTTTTCATGCTAGCCACAAAACATACTTGGACAGCTGATTTTTAAGAGCTGACCTTGGTCTTAAGTTAGGTGTAATTAGCAGTTTCATTAATTCATGACACAATTAAGGCTGCTGTGATGTAATGCATACAGGGAGTCTGATGGATTCAGAAAAATCCACTGAACCATTTCTTTTAAAGCAGAGTCCTTGTTTGCACCCTGTCAAAGTAGACTTAATCATGTAACAGACAGCAGAGAGGGGATCCAAACTCCAGGCCCCAGATTTGGACATGCGACATTCTGGAGTGTATTAATATAATCAATAAAAACCTTATATAATACAATCATCAATACTCTGAAATATGATAGCAACACTGAAGAAAAAATCAGTGAATGAGTTTACAAACACATTTAGCACGATCATGACACCGATCATGATTTACACCCACTTCTCAGTCTAAAAAGCTGACCCAAGCAAGGAATCTCCCTGCGTGTACTACAGTACAACATGCAAACCAACCACTCTTTGATTATCTACCGTAAAGAACGCTTACTCTCACCATGAAAAAAAGAAACAGAAAAAAAAGCAGAGCAGCTAGGCAAAGAACATCAACTGTAATTGCATGTGAGGCCAGAGTGAGAGGGAGATGAAAAAGAGGGCAGAAAGCACCTTTTGGCCATATGTGGCCCGTCAGCGTCTTGGGATTTGTGCACTCAGCTTGACTGGGCCAGGGGATGGGTGTGTAACAGCAGGCCAAGCAGGGTGCATGTCGTGCTCTCAAATCTCCAATACCCCAAGGGGAGGCGCTGAGGAAAGAGGAGGGCTTGATGGGATGAGAAACGAGGGAGACCAAGGGGGAGGAGGAGTCTGGAGGAGGGAGGGTGTGCCAGCTGTAATGGGCCTGGCTCATGCCTGCGAGCGCTGGAGTCTGATTTATCGTGATGGTCCTCTCCCTGTGTTTTCTTCTTTATTGATTCACCTGACATGCAGTCTCATAGTAGTGCCGAACGGACAGAAAAGGAGAGGCTGGCTGGCTAACTACAGCAGAGAGGTGGACATTGTGTCGTGACAGCCTAAGTTACATCCTCATTAATGGCTTTTGGGATCAGTTTTTGTATTTTACTAAGTCTGTTGGGTTGGTAGTCTGTGGTCTCAAGCTGGATATTAGAAAAGTATATGTATTCATTTAACCTTTTATACTTTAATGGCTAATGTTACTGTGTTTTTGCTTAACAGGAGAAGCTAGTTGTGCCTTTTGTTTTAGAAAACAAGTCCATGCCTCCACCAGGAGGTTTAACACTGACACTGTATCACCTTTCTAGCATGGTGACTATGTTTAAACATACAGACTGTTTCACCCCTGCCTCTTTTCTGCTCTCGCCCCTTGAATTGTAGTAAAAACAGCATCAATAATTAATGATCCAATTAATAGTTTACACTGGTTTTTATTGAGCTGTCAAAGTGATGGAGAGCCTGCTGGTGGTGAACTCCGCCACTGCCTGCGCTCTGCCTTCGCCCTGAATCAGCACTTTGTGGGGCTCTGGAGCCGGGGCAAAACGGCAGGGCTGGGCGCAGACTGCTGATGCTCACAATTTATGGCCATGATGAGTTTCCTGCTCCCTGAAAAACCACACAGTGCCTCGCTCGGGATCAGTGCCCAATTGTGGCGTGCCGCTGGTAATAAAGCTTTGGAGAAAGAAAGGGGAAAGGCTGTATGTACCTCCACGCTGGTGCCCACTCTGATTGTTTTTGACACACATCGAGGGTGGGCTGGAGACGGGCCTGGGACAAGTGGGGGAGTCTAGCGGGAGGGAGAGCAGGCTGAGGTGGAGGTGACACCGTGACTGATACAACCTTCAGACTATCTATAGCATTTAGTCTATGTATAGTTCCAAAATAGACCATTGCGAGCCTCTCACAGTCTCAACATGAGGTGATTTACATGATATGTTTCTTCCTCTCCTTGATCATAAATGCAGGCCTTAAGCTGTTTAGACTATCATGGCCACATTAGGCAAGTGACTTGTTCAATGAGAGTGTCTACCACGCTGAACGGGGCTCTGGTGTTTATGCTCCCGACAGAATAGCAGCTGTGAGGCAAAGAGGGTAATCACTGTTGTCAGCTGTTGGTTAGAGGGCCGCAGAGGGCAAAGCCTGTCTGGGGACATCCATAATGTTTTATCACAGTGCATAACTGTGTACAATAAGGAGTTTTAGCACTCGCCTGCACTGATGGATGGATAGTTATAGGTGAGGGAAGGAGGAAAGTTTGTCCGTTTGTCTCAGACTGACCTTGCATCATAGGCAGAACTCATAAGATGACGAAAATTGTAAGTGTGGAGATGTTATTGGAGAGCATAAACTCTGTGTGGTGCTGATATGGATATTAATATTAACCATTGTGTTGGAACACAACCAAAATAACAAAGGGCAGTAAATCTGAAAGTGGGCTATCAACCCAAAGGTGTACAACATTTTTGTTCTTTTGTAAAAAAATTGAAGTGCACAACGTGTGGAACTATATTACAGGAATAATGATACTAAATAAACGAGACTACTAAAAACATGCTAAATCAATATCACCAATAATCACAGTGCATTCACCAAATTAATTGCTGAGATATGGGAACAAAACGAAATCAGATAGGGCAAGCTGTGGCTCAGGAGGAAGGTGATCTATTAATCACAGGGTCGGTGGCTCAATCTGTTCCTCGTCCTGTCCTTGACTAAGACACTGACCCCACATTGCTCCAAATGGGCATGCCAGTGCAATGAGGGATTATATATAACATTTAAGGGGTGTTCACTTTTTTTAACTTAATATTTAATTTGATTTAGTTGTCCTGTAGTCAGATTGTAAAAAAAAAAAAGAACCTGTATCGGCAGTTATTTTAGTCGTCATTATAGATTGAGTAACAATGGACGAGCCTGTGAATATGAGACTGAAGTAGTAGTAAACCTGAATTATGCTTTGAAAACAGATCTTTGTTGTGTATTTTAGGTGCTTTATTTCTGCATTAGTTGTGTATATATTGTCATATTGTTAGAAGAGCGTAAGATGTGGCTATATTTATTCACAGCGGCACTATCTTTACAGCATTTTTCCTATGAGCAGCTTCTTTTTTCTTTATTGAAAATCACTTCCTCTTTACCCCTGTATGCTCCAGCTCCCCACGGCCTCCTCCTCTACATCCAGAAGCATATGCAGTCTATTTTTATGCCTTTCCATCAGACTTGCCTGATTTCCCTGAGATTGACTCCTCAGCCAGATAATGCCTGAAGGGGGCCTGTCCTGTATAGATCCATTAGGTCTTACAGCCCGTTGCAAGGGAAGTGAAGTGTGGGGAATGTGATGTATATGGCCCAGGGGTTGCACAAGAGCAGTTTTTTCATTTGACCTTACCTGTGCCTGCAGCCCTAAGGTTCAATACAGCTGCATACAGTCATGCAAGCACACGAGTATATCAACAGCTGCACATGTACAAGTGGAAGCCCAGGATATGCTGAATGCCTGGCAGCACCAAATAGGATTTCTCTATTGTTTAAATGACCATCCTTTATATGCTTTAATAAGGGCAATTTAATTTGGACAATTTCTTAATTCACTTTATTACTAAATTCTAAAATGACTTGATAGTGAACGTTTAAATGCCCATTGCCTCTTCATAATGTAATGTAAAATGCAGAGCTATGCTACAGGACACAGAAATGACCCATTTCTCAGTGGGTCGACAGCAGAATCTCTCTGACAACTTATATGATTTCTCTGTGTCTTTTTTTTTTTTTTTACCTCCATACTGCTTTCTATTGGGAATCATAGTACGAGGTTAAGATTCAATATTTTTCTCTCAGCTCTGTGCATCCACATGGGAAAACAGGGCAAATCCTATAGAATGGCAATGTTGGTTTTGCATACATAGCTGTGTGCACAGTGTGTTAAGAGTTGTTTGTTCTGATGGAAGTGTCACATTCTCTGGCAAGAGTTAGGGTTATATGAGAAAATCAAAAAAAGTTTTCAAAAAACATCACAGAATCCTCAAATATCAATATTGTATAGCCACTTCCCAACCTATATTTTTCCAGGCTGTGTGTCCACTGGTGCTACTACAGAAGTTGTAATCAGAGGCTCATCTTTAAAAGCTCTCCCTTGTGCACTTTAGATTGAGGTCAGTTAAGGCTGTGTGGCACTGCAATCTGAATCCCCAGTTAAACACATTAGAGATCCGCCCTGCTCCCTCCTCCAGATGCAGCTACTGCGGGATAAGATAGCAGCATGCTAATTTTGTTTGAACAAAATGCGAGTTGTCTGCTGATTTGAACTTGCAGGTAGCGTCCCTCTCTCTGGAAATTAAGGTGATAATAAAAGGAGAAAGGTGTTTTAGTGAAGAGAAGAGTGAACAGTAGATGCAATATTAGCCTTATCTTTGGACAAATATTACTGTCTGATTAATACTAATAATGATCACATTTATTGAACATAGGGGCTTTGCTGTGTGAAAAGGTGCCTCTGCCCTTTTACCCTATAGGTTGATTTATGTTATGTAGCTTTCAGGCAGGGTGACCTACATCTACTGTGAGAAGAAAAAACACAGCAAGAAACCCAGAAAGTATTAAGAAGACGATGATTGATCGCCAGTATCATTTGAAAGTGGCATTAGTAGTAGAGCTCCCATAAACCTATTTCTTTCCCTCACTCCACGTCCATAGTAACATAATATTTGTTGTGAACAGCGAGACTTATAAGAATTTTAAATAATGAATTAACAAGATGTCCTGAAAGGGAAGAACAGTTTCTTTCAAAGCAATATTCCTAGGTAGTGTAAAAATATAGAGTACGTCTCATAATAAAATAAACCCACTGTCATTCAAATCAATGTGAACTGACAGCAGAAGTTGGAAAAGTCTCAAAAATGTCACAGAATTAATTCAGTATTCTACCTATAATTGGAACAGTATTAAGAGAATTTGATTCCTCGTCCTGTCTGTGATGAGTTTGCATGTTGTCGGTATCTTTAATGTGTAAGCATGACTGTGGGGATTGTCCTGCAGGAAAGACGAGGAAATAAGGAGGAAAGAATATATGACATATATGTCAAAACTGAGGGTGTGGTGGCTGAGAAAGCAGGCTTGTGTCCTTCTCTGACTCTGCAGTGTTGAGGTGGACTAATCGTCATCGATCCTTTTATTACCTGAGCTGCATCTTTCTTTCTCCACAGAGGTCTTAGAGTTGCACATGATGATCACCTTTTGAGTTTGAGCAGTATGCGAGAGATTGTGTGTGTGTGTGCGCATAAATGAATGGTTCGCTGTCTTGTTCCGTGCTGTGTATTATGTGTGTGTGTGTGTGTGTGTGTGCGTGTGTGTGTGTGTGTTAATGTCTGTACGTTGTGGTGTCCTCACCGGTCCCTCTTGCTGTCCTCTCTCGTGTATGTGTGCCCTTTCCCCTCACCTTACAGGAGATTTGGATGGCCATTGGTGGGACCATGCGTCTTGGCATAGCAGCGAGGCCTCCCCAATGTCTTTGGTGAGACATGTGGAGCCCTGCCTTGACCCCCCCCCTCCCCCCGCCCCTTAACCCCCATCTCTCTCTCCCTCTCTCTGTCTCTCTCCTCCCCCATCCCCCCCGTCTCCCAGAGTCTTTTGTCATTTCATGTTTCCTTCGTTTTATTTACACCTTTGCATGTTGTTTTTCTGTTTTTCTTTCTGTTTTATCCCACACCTGTAGGGGACAGTCAAAGGGGAAAAAGAAAAACTATTGAGCAGGCATTTATGTCCGAGCCGACACACACCTTATCTGAGAGGCAAAAGAAAATGGTGCGCTTTGGGGGACACTCATTTGAAGAGGACTTGGCATGGTGTGAACCGCAGGTTAAAGACTCGGGAGTTGATACGTGCAGTAGCACTACCCTAAACGAGGAGCATAGCCATAGTGAGAAGGTACTGAGACAATCTAGCCTGCATTTTGTTATTATTATTTATGACCTACCCATCCAGTCTTTGTTTGCTCTCTGTCACTAAGTGTAAATAGGTGAGATGTTTGTTTTTTGGATTTTATTTGACGTTGTTTAATTGATTTCTCTTTTCGGTTACTTTTGGCTCCACCTTGCTTGGTGTTGCTAAAAAAAAAGTCTTTTGGGGGCACCCTCTTTGCTTGCTACTTGTACTTGCTGTTTTGCTCCCCAAACAGAAACTACACATCTTACAGTAGTTGTTGAAGAAGAGCATTGACACACAACCTCTCTGTTTTGTCATGGCACACAGGAATGTGGGTCTCTCCTAGTTGCATGCTCGTTCTCCTCCGTATGTTGTGTTCTTGCTCTGCTGCGGTCCTGTTTAGTGCAGTTGGACACCTTTACTCAGGCCCGTTCCTCTCACTCTGCTGCCCTACCCCACAGCACCCAGTCCAGACAGAACCCGCCCCCTGCCCAACTTTCCACTCACTTCTATAGCAAAGCTTAAATGACTGTAAGCACACAAAACAGGGAAGACTGGATTTGTTTTGCACAAAAAAATCAAAATGTTTCTCTTTTTTCCCTTCCACTGCGCGTCTGTGATTTCACCCTATCTGTCTCTCATGGCTTTATTCTGTGCTGTCTGTTTTTCATCCCTATGGATCTTTAAACTGGCACCTCATGGTCCACTATCATTTGTTCTTGTATCTTGACCTTTTCCCCCCCCTTTTCACTGTCTGCTTTCCCCTCACTACTCCACTTGATGGTGGTTGTATGTTTGTGTGTTGTGAAGCACCGGAGTGACGCTCTGGTCTTCCTGCTCCAGTTTGAAGGGCTGGTTTGAGGAGGAGTGTTGGGGCTGCTTGCTTTACTCTGCATGGGGCGCTGCATGAAGCTCACTCCACCCTCACACTGGCAGGTTCACACAAGCTCTGGAAATAACACCTAACACTACTGTGTTACAGAGGGTGTTATTTTTCATCAGTAGTTTTGTCCATTATTAATGTAGTAATTTAATATTTCATTCATCTCAGAATGTAAATAATTGAGCCGAAAAAAATAACCAGTCTTGTCGAGTCAACGGAGTTTGTGTGAACTTTCTTCCCTGAGTGAATAAATACTTTCCCCCCATGCCCCCTTTTCGCTATTGAGAGTTGTCTTCTTTGGTCTGAAGTAATCAAATTCAAGTGGATGAGTTGTTAAACAAAAGGTGTGTTGTTACTCTGACCTTGTAGCACCCGGTGACGTGGCAGACGTCCAAAGATGGGGATCGTCTAATAGGACGTATTTTGCTCAACAAGCGCATGAAAGATGGAAGTGTGCCTCGAGACTCAGGAGCTCTGCTTGGTCTAAAGGTGAGTCTATAATGACTCCGTCTACCTGTCTGTGTGTGTGTGTGTGTGTGTGTAAAGGTATAATGCAAACAAACATCAATACAATGAACATTTCAAACTGGGGCACTGCACCAGCAAGCTTCCTGTGGTAGCGTCATCATTCCAAAATAACATGTTAGGATACACACATCTAGTATACAGGGCCCAAAATATGTTGGCAATAGACTTCAGGTGATAGCAACATCATACCCAGGAATTCTGGGAACATTTGACTCATATGAACATTTATAGACACACAGTATATAATAACTTTTCGGGTAGGAATTCTATTGTTTTGTGTACTTGTTTTTGTGTGAGGCTGATTTTTCTCTTTGGCTTCCAATTATCGATTACATCATAGTGCTACTCAGTATTAATATTCATTAAAGACTTGATTATGTTCCTGATGAATATTAATGAAATGCGTTTGATATTGAGCTGTATAATTTTCTGAACTCACTCACACTGAAGTACTTTAATGAACTCCATTTAGCAGTTCAGAGGAAACAAGTCAGTGCAGAACCTGTCAGCGTTGTCAATGCCCAGATTTGGCAATTGAAATATTACTATATATATATATATATCTATGTATATATTACAAGGTCATATTGTATCACACTGTTATTGCAGTTTTATGTATTGAATAATATCATCACAATCCCCCAAGTACTATGCTTGCTGTTTTTAGTTCTCTTATGATTTCAGTGCTGTATAGCCTACTTGTATAGGTCACATTCTAGCTTCACATCATGTAAACCTTTTTGTCAGTTTGTCATTGTTGTGGAGTCACTACATTGCCCAAAGCATATAAAAGATTTTCTCTTTTGGTAGATGCTTTGGTATCCCTTTCCCTTGTCACTGTTGCGTAAATCTGTAGGTGGTGCACACTGGTAAAACAGCTGAGCAGCCAAAGTCCAGAGGAGCATGGAGGGCCACGAGGAGAGAGAACAGAGAGCGTCAAGATGGGGAAAAATCATTACTGATTGAATGAGCCTCCTGAAATGGCATGTTTGTGTCTGCTCAGTGCCTCTGTGCGTTTCTGTCCGCTCAGCAGCAGCCATCCAGCTCGGCATCCAGGCAGTCAGTCCATCAGTCAGCCTGCCAGCCTCGCCCTCACTGTCCATCTCTCTCTCTTTTCCTCTGCAAGCCTCCTTCTCTGGCTCCTGCCTGTTACATAAAGCCATTTCATTTAGCAGACTTCCCTAAGCTCCTTTGTATGTTGGCATTCAGCTGCCATTAAGAGGGATTTTTATTTGTATGATGCCCATGTAAGCTGAGCGGAGTGGAGTACAGCAGCTCAGGACTGTACAGTACAGCTCTAGCCCACGGGCCTGCGCTGTTACAGGACCACAGAGCAGCACCAGAGTGTGTCCCTGGGGAAGAAAGTGTCGCCCTGGACATTTAGTAAAAAACAGAGATGCACTTTTACCATTGACCCTCTCCTTGTAATGCTTTTATTAAGGACTCATACCTTGCAGGCAAAATCTAAAGTCATGACATCAACAGGATACTTTGAAGGGAAAAGAATCCTCTTCTGCAACTTTTGTAATAAAGAGTTAAATGGCACATTAAGGCTGTGGTTATAGCAACACTGACAGCTCAAGTCTAGCTTTCACATGTATTTCAGTGCTAATCCAGTCCCCTCTTTGCTTCTACAGGTGGTGGGAGGCAAGATGACAGAATCTGGTAGACTTTGTGCTTTTATCACTAAAGTGAGGAAAGGAAGTCTAGCAGACACTGTCGGACACCTCAGACCAGGTATCATAAACACACACACACACACTGTTATATAGAAACTATTGCATGGACAGAGGAGTATTCATGCTCTAAAGGTGCATGATAATAATGTGTATTTTCTACACTGTGACAACATGGAGCCGTACCATGTGACATTCAGTACCTCTGGTGTGTTTGCAGGTGACCAGGTGCTGGAGTGGAATGGGAAGCTTTTACAAGGAGCCACATTTAAAGAAGTTTACAATATCATTCTAGAATCGAAGCCTGAGCCACAGGTGGAGCTGGTGGTCTCACGGCCTATAGGGTGAGAGTTCGCACTCACTGTCTCAAACACACCACACTCTTCCCGGGACAATTGGGGTCGGATGTTATTGAGCGGTGAGGGAGACTGGATGACAGTAACTGTGGTGTTTGACACAAGAGGAATTTAATTAGAGGTTTAAATTTGTGTTAACAACACAGAGTGAATTATTGCTTTTGTTAAATTATAGTTTAATTTTTTTTTTTGTTTTAATCAGTAACAAGTCAAGACACGGTCCTGTCCAACGTGTCTACCTGCCTCTTACCAAGTGAATACTGGGATAGCTTCCAAGCTCTGGTGACCCTGAAAAAGAAATAATCAGTAGGAGAGGTTGAATTTATTAATCAAATTAAATGTTATTCTTTTGCCAAGTAGCTAGTGCTAGGCCAACATACACAGGTTGAAATTGTATTTTTTCAAAAAAGCTTTTTAACATTAATTGAACAGCTGTGCAATCAAATGTGTGGCTTTTTCAGGAATTTTCAAAATAGCTTCAGATGTGATTCTGTGAATCAGAACACAGACATTAATGAACCACATATATGTCCCAAACTAAGACCAATGGAAGCAGGAATTACACATAAAGATTGTGATTAAATCACAATTTCGCTATAAAGCAATTATAGTTCTTATGTCTGTAGGCTCATTCATGCCACGTCACTGCCTGCATTACTCAGAGTCACTTTGAATTGAATTCTTTTTAATATGGAGACTTGAAAAAGGAAATCCAAGAGGGAATATAGCTCGTTTTCTCATTGACTGTGTTTGTGAATGAGTGGCGCTGGCTTGTTTATTTGACATCTGTTCCTCCCTTCCTCTGTCGGCTCAGGCCTGGTATGGGACCGAAGCAAACAGAAGCCTGCCGCCTGGCTTGTACTCTCTTCTCCGATTGTTTTTGAAAGGGTTAATAGTGGGGAAAAACAGCGGCACCTTTGCTTTGTCAATTTCTATATCTGACCTGCTTTGTGCTGCTGAGGGAGCTGCTGGGTGAATGAAGACTAATGCGGTGCTTACGGTCATTAAAGCACAGTGCAGTCAGCATTAGCTCAAATTGATCCTTTCCATCCCCTCCCTCTCTCCTGTCTCACACACTCACGCTCTTTTTCTTTTTCAGAGATATTCCAAGGATACCAGACAGCACACATGCACAACTGGAATCAAGTGAGTCTCGTCTGGTTTTGCAGCCTATTTCATTATCCCATTAATCAGCCTAGAAACATCAAGTGAACTAACCATCTCTGAGAGTTGCTTCTGTCAGTCTGCCTCTCTGTATTTCTGTCTTTCTCATGTAGCACTTTCTTGCCATCTTTTTGCCTCTCTTCTTGTCTATATCTTTTTATCTTCCTTACTACTTCCCTCCTCTCTCACTGTATCTCCTCATGTTACTAAAACCAACATTACTACTTAAATAATCTGACTGTATCGTCTGTCCACTGTCAGGTTCGAGTTCTTTTGAGTCTCAGAAGATGGATCGCCCATCCATCTCCGTCACGTCCCCCATGAGTCCCAGCATGCTGAGGGACGCCCCCCAGTACCTGTCAGGACAGCTCTCAGTGAGTGACCTTAGCATGGCATACAGACTACATATAAGTTCCAAGGAGGGACTGCATTGTTAGATTTCTGTTGAAAATGTATAACTAAACTAGAATATCTAGTCCACATGACTAGATATTCTGGAATATGCTATTCACATTGTGCATTTATTGTGCAACTCAAAATATAAATTTGAATTCTGGTCCAAACCATTGGGCTACAAGACACAGTGTTTCTCACTCTGCCTGTTCAGCTGGCCTTCCACCAACCCAGCACAGGACTGTAGATCAGGTTACTGTGTGTGTTGTCCATTATCTAGTATAAAAACCCTCTTGGGGTAAATTGGTAAAAGGTTGCATTAAAGCAAGAGATAAATCAACTCTCAAATTTAGGATCCACAGGGGAAATAGCTTCAGCATCTGAGTAACACCTCCAGGACGCATTTTTCTCATAATGTTTGGGGGAAATAGTTGCCTGACATTGGGTTTGAAGGCTGATACCACCACCAAGCCTGATGATTTTAAGATTGAACTATTTTAAAGTATAAAGTTTACAGTAGCTTTTGGTGATGTGCTATTTCAGGAAAATGGCTGATTCCAACCGCTGTAATGAACTGTAATTTGAGTAATTTGACTCACACTGACACCTGTAGAACTGTGCCAACCTGTTAAAATCACACACTGGATTCTGCAAACCTCAAATCTCGCCTAGATGCTTCTTATGTTCTGCAGTTCTTTGCAGCAGCTGGCCTTGGAATTCAAAAACATCTGATGACTGAAACAGTTTGGTTCATTGACTAAACCTTGTAAGACCTGCAGTGTCTGATGACTAATTCTGCACAGTAAAGAACTGTCAGTATGATATTTTTGGAGCAGTCTGTATATTGTGTTTGGGGATAAACAGGGTTTAACGTCACTGTGACGCAAGCTTTGAAGCAGAGGAGAAAGGGTCCAGAGTAGAAAGAGAGATATAATTGTGAGGCACTGATCATTTCAAAGGGCCCGTGCAGAACAGAGCAGAGAAGCTCAGGGACAAGCAATCACCAAAAAAACAGAGAGACGCAAAGATATAAGTGAAAGATGAATGTAAAATAAGAATGAACCCACTGACCTAAATCTTCCATCTGAAACTACAAACTTCTGTTGTTGTGTTTTAGAGTGTATTGTGAGTTTTTGTTGTTGTTTTGTGGGGTTTTGGTTTTATTGCATTTTCTTTTCTTTTCTTTTTTTTGCTGTTTAATTTTGCTTATCCAGAGCCAAAGCCTTAGTAGAAGAACAACGCCTTTTGCCCCTAGGGTCCAGGTAATGGGCCCTGTCTGAAGGGCACAATCTCTATTTGGTCTTTGCTCATTGACTGTTGACTGGCCTTTTTTCTGTTTCCATACTTTGGAAAATGCATTTCCAGGGAAATGGCAGCTTCAAGTTTCCCTCTCAGTGTAGTGCATTGTGTCATTTTCTTCAATTTGATTTCTTGGTATCATTGTTATGACAGGAGTTCTTATTACTCATTTAACCCATTCACATCATTATTCCTAGGTAGTGCATGCCAACTAATCTGAACACATTTTCAAGAGACACTCTTCCATTGCCTGATTTGACACCAGTAATTGTGTACAATGTATCATGTTTTATGAATCTTTGGCAATGCAGGACGGTGTCTCCCTGAGCTTTTTTAGGACAAAGGACTTGGGTTATTTTCTGCTTCAGTGTGACATGAACCCAGGCCTCAATAACTCCTACTACTCCAACCTGACACACATCTACGGGATAACTCCTCTGTGGTTGATGGGTCTGCAGTTTCATGTTGCAGTGAAAAGATACCAAGTTCACCGTCCTGTGTTGGAAACCAAATTGCATCTTCCCTTCCAGATGAGACTTAACTTATAAGCAAATTGTACCTCCCAATAATAAACTTCAACATGAGCAAAGCCTTCAATGTTTTGTTTTCGCACCGAGAGCCTCTTTTAATCTGTCATCTTTGTGGTTTTTGTTCAGTGACACTCAGTAGGATCACTTTGTGTGATTCAGTTACATTGACAGTTAACACTCGCTTAGAATTTAGACGCTTATCTCACTTACACTGTGTCAGTATGTTTTGCTTAAGAGTACCTTCAACCAACTTTATATGGATCTGATGCTAGAGTATTGGTATATGCATAATCGAGCGTGCAGATACCTGCAAGGACTACTGGGGGTTTTCAAATTTATAGGGGTCCAAACACATTTGTTGAAGTTAAAATGAAGCTAAAATAAGTTTGTGTGCGTGTGTGTGTTCTTGTGTGTACTCTTGGAAAAGCTTGTATGTTTCAGTTAAAAAATTCTTAGATGGAAACATGTATTACCACACGTAATAATTACTTTACATAATAATTACATTTCCAAGGTGAATCTTGTCAGAGACGTTACACCAAAGACAGGACATTGTTGTCATATTTTGCAATATCTTATATTTTTGAGGGCTACATGAGGTTATATGGTACAATTTGTTTTCCCATAAGCCCTCTGCTGTCTGTTTTGCCAACATGAAATCTATGGACTTGTCTTGAATGCGTTGCTGCATGTGTAGCTGGTAGTCTGAAATGGTGCAGACCCTTTCCATAATCATATTTTTAACGAAGTATGGACAAGAGCTTAGAAGTCTTATTTCTCATTTCATCTACTCTTTAAGGCCTCAGTTGGAGTTTTTTCTTCTTCTAAGTGTCTTCTTTTGGAGTCCATACTTCCCTTTTAGTGTGAACTATCGTCAATTCCTCTTGCAACAGCATGATTGATTTCTCCATATCAGTGCCCATTGAATATCTGAGAGAACATTACTAGAGACAACATCAACCCTGGCAGACGGTATCATTTCAACAAATCACACCGTTAATTTTAGAGCATGTTGCCTTTAGCATTTCACTTCAGTTCATTTTAGTCGAAATGACATTTGGACCAATTGCATTCAGTTCCATTCAGTAAACTTTATTCAAACCTACAGGGGAAATTTTTAATGCTGAACATAAATGCATACATTTTTAAAACACCTTACATAACATCACAATGATACTTATACATACATATTTACAAAAACACATGTTTCCTTTAAAGGAGGGTCTCTTTAACCACAGAGACTAAAATAATATTATGCCGTATCAACACTGACACAATCAGACCATGTTTTTAATGAGCACTTGGGCTTTGATAAATTGGGCTGCCAAGCATGTGATCTGACATCATCTTAGCAGGTAGACATCTTCTCTCCTTTTTCCTGAAGGGTAAATGCAGGAGAAGACCCTATGCTGTTGTCAAAAAACATCAGTTGAAACGAGATAGGTCTCAGTAGATTAAGACACAAAGGGACACGTAATAACTTTATTTCTTTATTTGATGAAATTGTCTTCTCCTGCATTAGTCCCTCTGTGTGCTTTAAATCCTGTTGGCCCTGACCAGTCTCTCAGTGGGCTGTCTCTGCTCTGTCCTTGCAGGTCAAACTTTGGTATGACAAAGTAGGCCATCAGCTAATCGTCACCATCCTGGGCGCCAAAGATCTGCCACCCAGGGAAGATGGCCGGCCCAGGAACCCTTACGTCAAAATCTACTTCCTCCCTGATAGAAGGTAAGAGTAGAAACAGTTACCTTTACCACCTTTACCATGTGCATCATTTAACTCCATTCAGAAAGACAATGGACATTAGTGGGTTGAGTTTAGCTACTATATATTTCAGAAAATGGATTCTGTATTAGTTTTGTCGGAATATTGATGTGATGATTGTGCCATTGTTTTTAACCATTAGCATCAGGAAAGGCTGTATGGATACAGATGTGGATGTGTCTAATTACCATGTTGGTCGTTTCGTGCAGTTTTGCATCTCATTAGTCAGTTGTTTCTTATGCACTGATGGAGAATGGAAGTGGACATTCTCAGGGGGATAGCACACTCGTTTTACCATCTCATTCTTATCATCAGCATGCCATGGTGATGTGCTCTGTGCTGTGTCGTGTTATTAATCTGTTGTATTCGTGGCTCTTCCCTATCATGGTTGTAAATAAAAACAGTTTGAATTATTGTTCCTCCAGCGACAAAAGCAAGAGGAGAACAAAAACGGTAAAGAAATCCTTAGAGCCGAAATGGAACCAGACCTTTATGTATTCGCCGGTGCACCGGCGGGAGTTTCGGGAACGCATGCTGGAGATCACTTTGTGGGACCAAGCCAGGGTGAGGGAGGAGGAGAGCGAATTCCTAGGAGAGGTAAGAAAAGCAAACCCACCCATCAAGGACACTTAGTGACTGTGTCTCAGTTAATGCTCTTAACAGGGTCAAACCCTTAATAAAGCTCTTGACCATAACAATGTTTTGGTGCTCCACTCCTTGTCCAACATGGACATTGAGCTTAGATGTTTTTATATACTGTCGGAAACTGTTATGATAAACACATCTGCAAGAGTGTCATTGAGAAAAACTCTGTTAGTTTGCATTCATTGGAGTGAGGATATTTCCGAGTTAGAGATGTTACTGAATCCTTTTTCCTCTGTCAGATCCTTATTGAGCTGGAGACGGCTCTTCTGGATGACGAGCCACACTGGTACAAGCTACAAACCCACGATGTGTCCTCCATCCCGCTCCCACGTGCCTCCCCGAACTCGCAGCGCAGGCAGCTCCATGGAGAGAGTCCAACACGGCGGCTGCAGAGTACGTAACCTGTCTGTCACTGACACATGTCACACTACTCTTATTAATTAATATTGTGAAATTGACAGTAAAAAGAGAGTAAGCGTGTCCACCCTTTCCCAACATAGACTTTGTTGCCTTAATTAGCATATAAAAAATACTAAAGTTACAAGACCACCACTGAGTAGTGGTCCTGTAACTGAACTCAGGGTAAAATCAAGATAGATGTCAGTGTTTCCAAATTCTCTCAGTAAAAAGGATGATGAAGCTGTGCCTCTTGATACAGTAGATCCAGCCGGTATGGCCAATTTTCAGACCTCTAATAATAACTATGATTTGCAAATGTATGCTCTCACTTACGAATAAGAGTCCACATTAGTTTTAGTATATTCCTTGTCAATTTTCAATTCATTTTAAACACTGGTTTTCTGTTCCTGCTTGCCTGTTTACTATGGCTTTTATCAGCCATCGTACGTTATGCATATTCTGTCTTTGTCATCCATGTCACATCAACCTTACTACTTCTGCTTTTACAGACAAAGGCTCATATTCATACAACTCAGGTAAAGGCCCCCTGCACCTGCAGGCAGTGCTCCTCAATGGAGCATCCGAGTGTTCTCCTGTCCTCTTCAAAGATGCATCCTTGTGCCCTGATTCTCCACCCTTTTTCCATGAAGGATGCATGTTTCTGCTGCCTTACGTGGATTTCAATGTGGGGAGCTGGTTGTAAATGTTAACGCCACTCGTTTGAAATCCACTCAGGTTATCAGACACGTGCACACTCCAGGGAAACAGAGATTTAGGACACAGTGGTCCCTCCCTCTCTGTGTATTCACCTGTGAACTATCTCACAATCTCATCCCGCAACCCACAACCATATCCTGCAAAACTGCACTTGATCGTCATCCTAAAGAGATGTTAGAAAAAATCCAGGCTATCTTGCAGGCCTGGCAGACACAACATATTATGATCCTGACCATTTGCTTTTCCTCCATAATGTATATTGTTTATGATTTTTCCCCATTGCCAATATTTCCCCTTTCAAAAACTGCACAAAATGCTTTCAGCAAACTTTGCAGCCCATTATGCTTTGCTTGTGTTTGTGTGTCTTGAATGTGAATATGTTTTTGAAATCGTCATAGGTTACCATAGATGACTCTGTTGCTAGCGTGATACTTTGCTTACTATTCTTATTCTTCCAAAACAGTGGTGGTATATTTACTTAGGGAAACGAAACAAACAGCGCTTTGATTATCTTTATGCATAATATATCATGTTTCAGCATCATATTTCCTTTAACCAAACTCAAAATTAGCTGATTGCTCCGTAGTCCGTATTATGCAGGACTACTTCCCTGCTTCCCCTTCTTCCACTAGACACCTAAGGCTTGCTTGCTTCCCCCACCAGGATGATTTTCTGTGTGTTTGTGTTAGTATGAGGTAAAAAAGCTGACAGCTGTAAAAAGTCTCCATCCAACTAAGATGAGAGGTTGGGAGCGGCACTGCCAGGGTGCAGCACTTGTCATTTGTGATAAAGCACACGTGTCCAGTTGATTTAAGTTGACTGAATGGTGAAGGCGGTGGGGGTGGGGCTGCAGGCTGGGGGTCATACCTTAAACAGAGGGGGGTGGGGGGGGGGTGATAAGGCTATTGGGGAAGATAAAAGCAAAGTAAAGCCATATCACTTCTCCCAACCCCCACCTTCTCATGTAAATTGAATAATTGAATGTGTCATTTAAAAGTGCCACAGTTCAGACGAACAGAGATCTGCTGTTTTTGTTGAAGTCGAGCAGTCAAATGCTTTATTAAGCATTATTTGTCACAGCTGATGTATATTTTCACGTATATTAATCAAGATGCTATCTTGCGGGACTGTTTGTTAGACACTGACAGTACATTCATTGGGTGTCCATCTTATTGGAACAGTTAGAACCTTCAGTTTAAACAGTAAATCTTCGTTCAGACGTTCAGACCAGGGAGGCATAGTACAGAAAAATGGGTGAATAAATGAATGAGAGAATGAAACTGACTTCTCCCTCCTCCCCCCATCTCTCTGTCTCTCTGTGTCTGTCCTCATTCAATCCTGCACCCCCTTTCTTCTCTCGTCTGTTTTCCTCTCTCTTTACCTCAAAGGATCCCAGAGGATAAGTGACAGTGAGATCTCAGACTACGATTGTGAAGATGGTGTCGGGGTAATAACAGGTAACATAGTAAAGTTTTATTAATATGCAAGACTTATTGGTGCATGTGAATAAATTCATGGGTATGGAAGTGAATCAAATTTCAAAATGAAATTGGCAAAGAGACACTCAGTAACAAACAGTTCTCACCAGGTCATATTATCATTTTTTATTTATCATTTATTCGTTCATTTGCTTTGGGTTTGAACTTAGCTAACCTCCTATATGCCACTGTTCATCCTGTGCTTCCTAGGCCTGGACAGCTTACTTACTTAGTTAGTTATATATAAGATTACCAGGCTAAAATGCTGCAGCAGTAGCAGCACAGTGAGGGAGCACAGAGAATCAGTCTGCCTCTGCACTGCTAGTTGCCGTTCTGCTGTTCTCACCGCGGCTCCAGCAGCACGCCCACGCTGCACATCAGAAAAGGAGAAGCAGAGCTCTTACCAGCCAGAGAAAAAAGGCAGAAAGAAAGACTGAAAAGTACTTGAAATTTGCCCACATAAAATATCCGTGTCGAAGAAAATGATGCTGAAATAGGAAGCAAAGCCGAAGCAAAAAATAGATGCTTATTTAAGTTTTCTCATGCAAAAGATTGTTGGCAAGCAGTCTGTTCTTTGCCACCCTCTTCCAATAAATATCATGCCTATGCTTCTCGTTAACTTGAAGACCGCAGAAATTGTGCAACTTCGTTTACTGCGAAGCTGTTGGTAAATCACAGGATGGAGACAGCTGCACTGTTAGTTTAACGTGTGGTAATGGTTGACATCGTTATCAGCAGACACAAGCCACAGAGAAGAAGACAGGAGAAGAATTTGAGACATGGGGAGGATTCAGTTACTGTAACAAACAGACAGAGAGGGGAAGAGCATCAGCGTGGACTTGCTGATGATACCATAGCTGAGGGAAATCCTCCTTCAGCCTCTTTAACATTCTCATCAGCCCCTCACTGCCTCACCATGCCAGTCCCCTTCACCTCCTTCACAGTGAAGGGAATACCCCTTCGCTCAGCTCCGGTAGCAGCCCCCTCTTTATTTAGGCTCCACCACATCTCAGTTTATCCTGCAGTCTTTGAATTAAACTGCTGACACTATCACTTTCAAATGAGGAAAAAAGCATTTTTCCAGTGCATTTTCTTTTACAATGCTGCCAGGTTTCTAATTGTTTGGTACATATAGTACAGCTGGCACACTAGTAATTACTGCACAGGCTCTGCTTATGTAATCCTGTCTTTCAAAGTGCATTTCCTGTGATTGGACTCTTTTGATGTAATAGAATTTTAGAAAGACTAATTTTTAACATTTGCACAGTATATTTCATCTTGCTTTGACACTCCTGTGGTCTTGTTCCCAACTTCTGCACTAATGCACCACTCCTCTTGTTAAACCCTATTAATTGTCAGTAAAGGTTCTCCTCTTTATATGTGCTTAACTGGCAGGCTGTACTCATGCGTGAAGCAGCATGTCATGAGGAAGAATATATTTCATTTAGCTCTGCATGGAAGTTGATTGCTCTGCTGCAGGAGGCTCTGTGATGGAGATGCTGTTTAGAAATGGCAGATGTTCTTCTTGTTAAATCTAATATGTGTCACAATGACGCAAATGCATTGTTTGATTTCTTCCCATTTTTAGCATTTGCTTATTAAAATCTGTACAAGAATGGTAGAAGTACAGTATGTGACAATATACTATTCAGAATTTCAGAATTTGATTTGATGATGGATCATTTAGTTTGAAATCTATAGAATATAATAGATTAATTCCGTCTCTTATGCACAGCTACTTCCCATTAAAAAGAAAATCTCACCGTAATAACTAAGTCAAATGTCTTATGAAGGTCAACATTTCTCAATCATTACCTCCAGTTTTTCCCACCTTTCCTTCTTTTCCAACTTTGGATTCAGGGTTTTCTTTTACTCATTTTAATGTGCTATACACTCTATTGAATATCAATCAACTTTAATAGTGCTAAGCACTGACCTTAACCATGGCTGCTAGCAATGTCTGATTATCGGTTAATGAACTCTTTCAAGTTCAATGGACTAATCAGTCTTGCACAGAAAATTCATTATAATGTTTCTGATTTTTTAAAGGCTATTTTCATGTTTAATGCACAATGTTAACACAGCAGATGAATTGCACCTTTATTGAAATCTAGTCCTCATTTTTGGAATATATGGACTCAGCATAATGAAAATAGAAAATCTGTGCTTGTGCAGACTGGCATTTAGCATAAGTTTTATGAAGTTTGGTCTGATTCCTTCAAGTTATTACAAGGTGTTAAACTGGATCTGCTTGATTAGCGGTCATCGTTTTTCATTATAAAATGTTGCAGATTTAGCTATTTTACTCAAAAATACAGGAAATTCACAGTGTGTAAGGTGTTAAAATTAAATTAGCACCAACATTTAGTGTAACCATTGTATTTGTCCTGTAATTAAAGAGTTTACCACTGCAGTATTTTTTCATCTGTAAAAATCCCTACACCCTCTCCCTCTTAACCTTACCGCTTCATTCCTTCCTTTCTTTATCCTTTCTTGTCTTGACAGACTACCGGACAAATGGCAGAGACTTCCAGAGCTCCACATTGTCTGTCCCTGAGCAAGTGATGTCGTCCAACCACTGCTCTCGGTCGGCTGATATTAACCGAACACGGTCGCGCTCTCCCAGTGTTCCCCCACCATCCAGGTAACTAACACTCAGCCCACTACTGTGCTGACCACTGATCTCTGGCTATATGCTCTGTTATACACTGTTGTTTTGTGTGGTTTTTCATATAGATGTATTTAACACCTTTTGTTAGCTTTTATGAACAGACAAAAGCTTTAGAAGAATACCTAAATTTCTAAAAGAACAATATATGCTTTGGTAACTTAGCTGAACAAAATGCTGTTTCTGGGAAGTTAGTCAGTCATGTGCTTGCAGTGCCAGGTGCTGCTGTCCTCGTTCTGCCCTCCAAATACCTCTTCACCCCAATGGAGGATGCAGTATTTCTTGTGGTTACTCTGAATGCCTCACATAAACATGAGGTGATGTGCCCCCTGGCCAGCAGGGGGCAGTGTGTGGTGTGTAAACTACATGACAGGTGATCCAGTCCACTTCTGTTACACAGCAGAAGTCTGGACCCCACCTTTGACCTTAGGCCTTCTCAGTACAGCTCCACCACAAGAGTGGACCACCACAGTGTGTCAGAAGATAACTACTCACCTGACAGGTATACACACTCACTCAAGCGTACACTTGTGTGCAGTAGATGCATGTACGTACATTGGCATGCATGAACGCTGACAGCACAAGTGGACGCTGATGAGTAGACATGCAGGGAGGTGTTTAAGCACGCATACACTATTGCACGATGCCATCTGCTTTCAATTCTGGAAACTGACCTTGTGTGTGGGTGCTCTTTCTTACTTATTCCTACATTTAAAGAGCAACTTTCTCCATTCCTCGGACATAATTGATCAAAATGTTCATAATCTGTACAGTAGAGTGGATCCCCTATACCCTCATGCTGCTTTATCTTTGTTGACCATGCATACACACAGTATTACTCCAGACCTCCAAAAGAGGAGAGAACACAAGTGAACACAGCAAATAAAAACAGTCTTAAATAAAAAAATGAAGCTGTCACTCCACAAATTCATCGAAAAAGTTAAAATCCTACATGAACACTGGACTTTGGTAAAACTTCACTGCACAAGAGGCATAATTAACAGCAACGATTTTCCATTTTCGATTTCAGACACTCGTAGAAAACATTTGGAGCCAATGCTGCAAATGCTGTGTATAGTATTTGCATGCATCTCACTATCTTTATGGAAGAGGTGGTCAAGGGGAAGTGGTCAGTTATCCTCCATCAGCACTTATTTTCTGTGGGGGTTGGAAAATGTTGCTCCAAGAGTCCAATCATAGGCTTGGCACTGCCAGGCCACAGCTACTTTCCCCCTTCCAATTAACTTTATTTGATATTTCTGAGGCTTGGCCTAAATCAGTGTCAGACGCAGAAAATGCACTTATCTAAATTGTCTGGGACAGTGTTCACTTGAGTGTATTTCTGCTGCTTTAATTAACAGCATCCAGTTATTTATTGAAAACAGTTGAAAATGACACAGGAAATGAGTCATGGAGAATTTGGAGTTGTTCCATACCACCACCAATATTAAACAGTCTCCTGTGGAATTTGTTCAGCTTTTTGTGAGGTTGGTATTTTGTTTCAAACTTGTGTCATTTTCACTGTATTTTCCTGCTCTCTGAAATGTTCTTTAAATTGTTGTCCGTAGAAGACGAAGACTTATGTGCATGGTCTTAAGTTGTTTAATCCTTCAGTAGAGGTGACACGAGCAGGTTTGGGTGTGCTGTTTCTGTTCTTTCCTTGGTGAATGCTGCTGATGTGTTCGGTGAACCACTTTCATCTGTCTGCGTGGTATAGCTGAGGAAGACACCTCCTCACCAACCGATTTCTCAGCCTCTCTTATCTCCCTCGCCTGTTTTTCCTCTTTAAAACTGTTACATCAACCTTTCCTATGAGCTTTTTCTGTGTCTTTACATCCTATTTCTTTGAGAAACCTCTCGTTCTCTCTCCTTCGGTTTCCTCAACCCTCCATCTTTCTGCCTATGATTCTTTCTATCTCCAATCCCTTCTCTCTCCCTCTGTCTCTTCCTCTCTCCTTCCCTCCTCCTCCGCTTCTTCCTCAGCACCATCTCAGATCCATCTCTGTCTTCTCTCCTCCCTCCATGTGGTTGCAGCCATTTTCTCACCCTACCTCGAACCAGACATACTCAGCCTATTGATGATCCTCAGAAGGACCCCAGGTAGACTTTTACCTGAGCATGCATGAAGCCCCATTTCTGCACTTCCACTTTCCAACCCAACACCCCCCAAATCCAACCCACAACCCACAACCCCTTCCTTCTCTTGAGGAAATTTTTCATTTGTGTGTTGAATACATGGCACTGACACTATGGCATGTTTTCTATCACACATGGTCACACCTCATATTACTTGGCCATTGTCAGTGCCATCAGTGTTGTGTTAAAGTCTGTATATTCCTCTGCAAAAGACCAAATATATACAGCACATAATGTGTATTACCTTTTCGTGGTACACTATACTGAGGAAATGAATGACTCAGTGGCCATACGCTTCATCCATCCAGTATCAGCATTGCTTATTCTCTCTTTTCATCATCTCAGTCATTCCCACATAAACATTTCTCTCATTTTGATCCAAAAGTGTGCCACGTGAAGACGGGTGATTCCTTAGTGAGCAAATCATTTGTCTTTTCATATTATTCACCAAAAGAATGATTATAGCAATACTGAAAATGGATAAGTGTTTTATGGTTGTGAAGTTTTGTCCAGCAGAGGTGGTTTCTCCTACAAACATTACATTACATTCAGCTCATAGTACAGAATATCCACCCTCAGTTTATGTGTAATCACTGTGGACATGTGGGGTAATTGAACAAGTGTGTGCTCACACAGAGAACAGATCTGTGTACAAGTCTGTGATAGGAACTCCAAGTTTTCTTTCTTTGCAGGTTCTTTTTTGTGCTGCTTCCCTTTCTTAGTAGAAACAATTAAATGCTGACCAGTTGTGATATTTTTTCGCCAGCCGCAACCATCGCGTGTACCCGATCTGCCGAGAGGAAGCAGTCAGGTTACTGCGTTCCACTAGGATGGCCCGCGCCTATTCTGAGGGCGCCTACTCCTCCGACTATGACTATGAGAGGTATTGACATGCACTGCCTCTGCATCTGTGCATCCACCATCTTGTGGTCTTCTCAAGTTGTTCGTCGTCCGTCTTTAATTCATCCGTGATCGTACGTGTGATGACAGAAAATGATATCCTATCTGATATCGGTTTGTCTTAAAGAGTCATCACAGCTCTGAAGTTGTTGATGTAAAATGATAACACACAACTGCCTCTGTATGTTGAGGCTCAGAGCTATTTGTGTTGCTGATGTCAGCTGTATGCATACTGGTTGTTGAGTAAAGTGCTGACCAGCAACTGACTGTTATCTCGTTGATGTCCTTGTTTATGTACCCATGTACGTTATACCAACAGCAGTGTGTTGATCGGTGTGTGTGATTTTTAGTGTTGTCCTTTTTAACATGCTATTGGCAGCTACCTATTGCTTACCTACACAATGGCATCTCTGATGCATTGCTCTGGGCTGCACAGTAGCTTTGTAAATTCTGTGTTTGCCCTTTGGCTTCTCGTGCCCGGTCAGAGTGGGCTGTTAGGCCGTTCCAAGCATGCAAGAAAGGCCTGCTGACACCCACCCATTCCCAGGACCCACGTCGGTGTCCTGATGCACCAATAAAAAGAAAGAACTCACATTACACCCCCCCCCCCGCCTTCCCCAGACTTCAAGAAACGCTGTAAATGACTCTACTTTTCTCTGTCTTCAATCTTCCGCCAGCTGCCATCTGGCTTTCAGTCAGGAATAACGTGACGTTTGTGCTGTTTCTCTCCTCTCCTGGAGGAAAAAAGTGATGAGTCTTCAGAACCCGGCCTGAGAGGCTGACTGGCTTTATTAAAGTGTCACAAAGTTTCCCTGAGGCCCAGCTTGGCTTGACTTCAAGCTCGGCCTATAGCCTAGATAGCCATTTAGTGAGAGCTCACCCTTTCTTTTTGTCTAAACCGACAGAGAAAGGAAAGTAGCTACCATCTCAGGGTTAACAGAGGAGATTACAGATAGTTTCCACATAGGCAAAGCAAAAGAAACGGTGAGACCTGACAAGAAATGTGGGTTGAATAAAGCAACACAATGGAAGAGGAAAAGGAGATGGAGGTGAGCAACAGAGAGCATTAGTGGAGTTTGAGCATTTTGCCAAGTGTCTTGTATTAGGTGGTTTTCTCTCAGAACATGAGAAAATCTTTTTCATGTTTCTGTTGTTTAAGTGCATCACCCCAGAGTATACCTTGAGTGGGACAAAGCCTGCAGTGTGTACGCATCGAAACAGCAACCACAGAAAACTCCTGTTTTGAAATCAGCTTGAATCCAGTGAGAAACTAGTGAGCAGTGCTATTCCAGAGTACAGAGTACAGTGTGTGTCATGACGATATCTATCAGATTACACCTAATGGAGAAGTTTGATTTGTAACAGACATAACCTTCACATGACCTGTAAATCCTTGGCAATAACACATGAGGGGAATCCTCTAATGATTATGTTGAACATCACTGTAAATGATAAATTTCCTGACTGATGAACCTTCGGGCCGCTATTGGAGACAAAAAGGACAATCTCCTCTACTGGACAATTTTTCGTACTGCAAAAGGCTACAAACACTCCAAGACTGAGTTAGTCGTTAAAATTCAAATTCAAATGATTGAAATGACACGGAAGTAAAAGTTTTTCTTCCACTTTCTGAAAATATTCTCTAAAAAGTCATGATTTGAAATGACTCAAAAAAGTCTTTTGGTGTCTGTTAGCCTTATTAGAAGCAGCTCCCACCAACATGACTTGTGCACTCCAGGATTATATTGGTTTAATATGGGATAGTTAGATACAACGTGTATGTGAAATGTCTGCTTTATCAAACATGAAAATTGTGGAACTTTTGATGAGTTTAAGATTCACAAATGTAAACTTTAAAGAACTTTTGCAGTTTTCCAAACAGTGTGCATGCTGTACACCTCTGAACCTGAACTCATGTCCAAAGGCCAAGCAGAATATTTGCTTCACTCTTTGATATGTGCAGTGTGATGCAGTTTTATGAAAATGTATTTTTCTTCTCTCTCTGCCAAGTGAAATAGTATCCCTGTACACTATCAATGATTTTCCTAGTTGAAAAAACTCACCTGCTTTTTTTTCTCCAGCTCTTCGGATCAACAAGATTTGCCTTCATCCTCACTGTGCCAAAAATACTTATGATGGCTGGGCATTTTTCAGGGAATAACAGATATAACAGGCCAAATGCATTGTAAAGATACACCTCACGTTTCCCTCACTTTTCACTCTACCTCAAACAGACTGCAAATGAACACTCACCCACCACCTATAGAGACAGCACATGGTTGCCAGTTTTACACAACCTGAGGACTTCACAGCTGATTCACTACAGGAACCATAAACCACACAGGATCCACTTAGTCGTCTGTCCATTCTGTCCTCCCTTAAAACATGTTGGGAAAATGATCAGTACAGTATGTGATCGGTAGTAAATGGGTTAAAAAATGCTTTTTTTTAAAAAAAAACCCAGAACAGGTATATTACTTAAACACATGCACCCTGGAGGAGTTTTGAGGGTGTAGCAAAGTTCTTTGCCCTCCATACCTGCCAGCATACTATCCCTGCCCTGCTGGGGCCCCACTGAGTGCCTGCCTATCTCTCAATAACCTCTGTAGGAACCACGGAGCCATGGATAGACACGAGTATCACAGCAGGTCCCGCTCTGCAGACCAGCGGCCCACTATAGAGCGCCCCACTTCACGCTCACGCTCCACTGAACGCCCCCACGACTCTTCGCTCATGAGGTCCATGCCGTCCCTGCCATCTGGGAGGTCCGCCCCCCCCTCACCTGCCTTGACGAGGTGTGACCCAGATCGGAGATGCTAACCAGCTTAGCACAGAAGGAGACTGGGGTTTTAGTTGTACAATCATCCCCCTGCGGCATAGTTACTCTGGCGGGAGAGATAATTTAAACATTAGCTTAAAACATCAATAAGTAGACCAAAAATTCCTTTTTTTCTTTGGCTAAGTAACATTATTAACAAAAGCCCATTGAATGCATTAAAACTAATATCATGCTGCTAACTGGGAATATGCAATCTAGACATACAGACATCAGTTAGCTGGTTAGTCTAGTTATCAGGCTGTTTCCATATCTTACCTAAAAACCATCAAATAAGGCTGTTTAGACGAGGTAGCCTGCAGAGTCTCCATGATGGTCATAGCAGCACATTTTGATCCATGTTTTTAGTCTAGCTACTAGCTAGAAGATAATCTCTGGTTCTTTTATTTCATCACAGTGGTTAAAATCAGCCAGTAAGATTATTTCCGGCCCCGGAGCAGCTTTACTTCTGCTAAATGTTTGCATTTAGCAGAATGTTTGCCAAATGTTTGCAACCTTTGTAGAACTAAACCAGTTCAGATCCCGTCCCATGAGCTCCTGCCCGCTCTGAGCCTGACTAACTCACAGAATGAACCAGAAAAACCACATCACTACCACCTACCTCCCACCCTCCCAATACCCTGCTTCCCTGCCTCACCTCACCTCACTTCACCTCGCCTCACCCACCTCCCCCTCACGACTACCCACCACCCACCTAGCCACTTTCTGTTTTGTCCCCAAAAGCACCGGAGCAGTATTTTCTTTACACATGTCCCAGGCACGACAGTCCAGAGTCCGTAGATAGCGTGCTGACTCGTTTTCATTTGGAACACACTGCTCATACGTTTGCGTGAGTATAGCAGTGATGGGCCAGCATTTTACTTTGATTTCATTACTAACATCAACTGATGCAGTTTATCCTGTGATGGCATTCTTATTTTTTTTTTTGAGTTGCAGACTTTTGGGGACAGTTTGAACGCATGGTCGCACTGGTCTGCTGTTTCTGCATTGAACTCTTCTCTCCTTGCAGCTTGATGAGTCGACTGTACATGCGATTCACACCTGGCATCTTTTATTGCAGCTCAGTTCCCTACAGTTGATGTATCCCTCCACTCCCATGCCATGTGCCAAACTTCATTGCTGTGTGCATTGTTTTTTTAGATTTGGAGGTACAAGACCAGTTGTAGATTCAAAATAATCAGTAAATCTCTGAAATTATTTAACAAGTATGATGATCTCGTAGCTGTGCATTGGTACATCAATACAAATAAAAATGTGATCTAACATATGCTAAATTATTAAACGGATCCTCCATAAGAAGATTAAATCATGTTTCCTTCTCCCATTATGGTAGACGATAGTAGAGCTTCACTTTTTTACGTTAAGCTTGTCTGCAAACAAACTTCTACCTTTCCCTTTTTTTTCTTACTTTTCTCACAATGTGATGTGGGTGCGACACGGCCAGGCCCCGCATCCACCATCAGATCTCGTCCTAATTTGTGTCTCACTCTATTGTTCACTACGTTTTGTCATGTAGGGCGCATCCTCGTAGTGGATCAGTCCAGACCAGTCCCACCAGTACCCCCATGTCCAGTAGACGAGGACGGCAGCTCCCACAGGTTCCACCCACAGGGAAAGACAGAAGTAAGTCCCCTGGTTGTTTTCTATTTGTGTTACAGGGTTATTGTCTGGAAAGAGACTTCAAGACATGTACCGAGTGAGGACATCTTTATGTTAGTGCGATAGTGTGCTTCTGTTCAGTATGTTACGTGATGGTATAGTTTTTATTTGGTGGTCCAGCTGATTGGGACTAAGGAAGAGCTTTGGTTTCACAGCACTTGGTGACTCACACTCTTTTGACTGAGAAAGGAAGCATTGCTATTTGCTGATGGAATACCTCAGTAAACTCTTTAGATCATATCATATATGCAAGGGTTTTTCTTTGTTGTTTTATGTTTCATTGGTGTTTACTTTTGCCTTCCATCCATAACATCTCTACTCGGTTCCTTTTCCATTTCTCTCTCAGAAGATGGAGACGAAGGAACAGAGCCTTGTGAAGGTCTGTACATGAATGTGTGGGTTTAGTCTTTCAGACTGGGAGTGCTGGTTGAGCCGCACCTTATTCTGAAGGCCAATACCCTGTCTGCAACAGCCAGGGGCTGGTTCTCTGGAGGCCAACTTACTCTGTGCTCTGTGAGCCCCCCCTCTGTTGCAGCTGTGTTTAACATACAGTTTGGATGTCCTGTGCCGTCGTGTTGTACTTACCTGTAGGCCTGGCTGGGTCCTACTGTTGATTGTACCAGTGTTGTGTTCAAATCTAACCCTCCCTGTTTCTATGTTTTGAGTTATTAGTTTATTTGGACTGCTGAGATACTTCACCAAAAATAAAAATGCTTTACTCTCTGTATCTACTAACTAGCTTTAACTTGAGGTTTTGAACTGTGCAAAACAGTATTAGCTTACAATAGTGTGAATTTCTCACAACTTCACAACTGCAAAGTGTCATCTGAAGTCATCAGCACTCCTTTAACAAATATTATGTGTTGTAGCAACTTGTGGCGTGTGCTGTAAGAAGAACCGTCATTATTTTACTGGTGTCTTGGAATCAGACGCAGTGAAAAACAAAGACTGTTGTAGGTTTGCAGTGACTGGAAAATGACACAGATAGAGAGAGGGCAAAAAGCTCAAGCAGTTCTGGAGAACTTGTCAAAGCACTTGCAGAACTCTTTCATCATTGTCAAAGTCCATGAGGGTTTTCCCTGTCTTCTGTACAGCCGGCAAACAGCCCGCCCTCTCTCTCTCTCTCTCTCTCTCCGTCTTCCTTGTTCTCTCCTTTACTCTCTTTCTCTCTCGGCCCTGCCCTTCTTCTGTGTCTATGCCATCTTTTTAGCACTCTGAAGTGTCCTCTGTCTGGACCTATCTGTTGTTTTTTTGTGTTGCCTTTTTCTCTTTATTCCCTCAGTCTGTCTTTCTACTTTTTCTCTATCCTATCTCTATCATTTCCCATTCCTCTCTGTCTCTCTCTCTGTCTGTCTGTCTGTCTCTCTCTCTCTCTCTCTCTCTCTCTCTTTCTTTCTCTGTGTCGCTCTCTCTGCTTTTCAGGCCAGTTACAGTGTGTGGGCAGTGGGGGGAAGTATTGATCTGACCTTGTGCTGAAGCTCCCACAGAGCCGTATGGCACTCAGCTTATGCAATGCAAATGTCTGTCTAAGTGTGTGTATGTAGCTTTTTGTGGACTGGATCCATATTATTGCCTCTTGCTGATTACAGAGAAGAGCTGAATTGTTGATAAACCTGCTGTTGTTTTGTCTCGCTGCTGTGCCTCAACATTCAGTCATACATCTTTCTTGCATATACCTGATTATCTTGTATGTTATCGGTTTGGGGTCCCTCAACCCCAAAAATGGTCACCCAGGTGGTTTTATTACTACAAAAACAGCCTGTAAACCCCAGAGGAATGTGTTTTTTTTCCATTTTCATAGAAAACGTAGTTATCCTGATTCTTTACTTCAGAAAAACTGTTCATGAAGAGTATTCACAAGGAAAGCTAATCAAATATTATATATAAAGTACTCTGTCATGAATTAGGGTCTTGTTGTGTTTTTTGGATGAGAGTAATGTACAGTACGTGTTGTACAGTACATTCATCCACAGGCTTGAATGAACGGCCACACTGTTGGCAGAAACTGGAGTTCCCCACAGTTTTCACTTCCTACTTTCCCATCTGTTTATGTGGCATGCTTCTGTCCTTTAGCTGTGTGGTGCTGTTACTCAACACTGCCATAGCTGTAGTGCCGAGTGACTCAGTGAGTCAGTGTAAGGTCTCTAAAGACACCACATTCTGTTTTTAAATAGTCTGCAATCGTTGCGCTCTGACCGATATTCTGCAGACCATATGCTGCTATAAGAAAGTTAGATGTTGTATTATGAATATAGTGAAAAATACACAACCCAATTAACCACATTGCACAGTATTGCCAAAAGTTCACAGCATTTTGTGTGGTGGCTCTTATAAGCTAGCTAGTATTCAGTACCTTGGGATAGTGGCGCGGTTGTGTGTGGATGTGTGAGTGTATTTTTGCATCTTTGATTTTAGCACATACACTATGGGTGGCCACTTTGATGTGACTTACAGTAGCACTGAAGGTCTCAGAGCTCCATCATTTCATGAGCCTCCATCTGTCTCTACTTGCAGCAGACTGTGAGGAAAAACCCCAAGGTCCACCCGTAAATGGGAGGAAAGGCAAGTCCCCTGAATAGTGTGATGATGTGACTTTGCTGTGTGGGCTTTCTCAGTCAACACAAGTTCTTCGTATTTGGCATTCACTAGCACCTGTAATGCTCGATACTTTTCTACTCTTCCCGACTCTTCCGTCTCACATGCCGTAGCACATTTATATAATCCTTAATTCAAACTTTCCTTTGTCCACATTTCATCTCTTATATTCAGTGTGGTTAATTCCTATTTAGTTGATTTGCAGTGATCAAATTAGAGTGTTGTATGTAGCTGAAGCTGATGTTAATATGTACAGAGTGCTGTCGTTGTGATCTCTGGTGGTCCGTCCTTTCTCTGGCTCCAGTGCAGCCCTAATCTGCCCTTCTACTTTGATAGAAGTTAATTCTGTTCAGCTCCACCTCACAAAGACACCACTCTCCATTTACGTTGTGAAATCGCCAATCATTTTAATTAGACAGAGATCACTGAGCACATACACACCCACCCTGTACAGTGCTCTCTTAAGACTGGCACTTTCAGTTATACATAACTCTTGTTTAGGACAGTCAATGCAATTTTCAGCCAAAACATATTATATGATAAATTATTGCATTTCAACAAAGAAAACAAATTATAATCAAGTGTTGTATTTCCTGAATTCTGTGCATTTTTAGAGCACTACTGAGCGTTCTCTTATTTTTCTAGAACCTCATAGTCTGATACCTCGTTTGACCAGCAGATGGAGCAAAGTTCATAATCTTTGATGAGGAGCTGTCCATGATTTCAGTGCTGAAGTGGCAAAAAAAACTCTTTTTCCTTCCCAGTCGTCCTCACCACTGGTCTTTATTACAAGATATGCATAATAGTTTTAATGAGTAAGCGTAGTGTATTATAAAAACCTTGCAAGGTCTATATGATTCATGTAGCGTGCAAATCCGCCTGTGTGTGTGTCTGTCTGTGTGCGCCTGTGTGTGCGTGTGTGTGTGTCTTGCTGTAGAAGTGACATGGGAGGATCAGCAGCGAGGGCTGAATGGCTCTTTGTCAGATGGAGGGACACAGCCACACCCCTCCCTCACTGACACAGGTTGGTTGGTCTGGGTGTGGATTTCTGACACTGTAATAACTATATTTCCCTTTCATTGACTTTTTTTTACAAATCAATCATATGAGTCCATGAACAGTAGACTCCTCACTGAATCTGTCCTGACAGTTTGGCCACAACAAACTATCATTATGCTGCAACCTCATGGTGATGAAGTGGAACCTTATATATATGATATGATATGATATGATATGATATGATATGCTTACTCATATATTAATCTGTCAACTGAGCATGTCACTTCAGAAAGAATCATTTTAAGACATAAACAAAACTGCGCAGCAGATATACATATTTTCAAACCAACCAAGCTGTAATTTTTCAGTGTTTTTATTGATGAAAATGCATTTTCAAGAATCATCTTGGCAAGGAATCAAGAGTTAATGGTCATAAGAATTGAGACAAATTGTAATGAAATAGGGAAACAGCTCTAAAAAATGTCCTCTGAAATAACTTGTGAAACTGAAAGAAATGAAAAGGACTTTTCATCCCCAAATTTTCAAAGTACGGGAACAGTTTTTACTGCAGAATAGGAAACGTTTTTTTTTTCTTCATGGACTCATATAAAGGTATACACCTTCAAAGTCTGAGCAAAATTCCACCAAAGACTTTCTGGGCTGTCCTTCGCAGTTTGTGTGGACTCTTATCAGCTGAATTACAGCCTCACCAAAGTCAGACCTGGACAATGTTCAGTAGAATCTGGATCAGGAAAAAAAAGTACTTTTTTTAAAAAAAGCAGGAGAGATAATGCACAGAAAACCTGTGTTTTGTATGTGCCAGCAGTATTATTCAAAATGATGATCGACATTAGGTTGCCCAGGTCAGCTTCTGGATGGCATCCTTCTGTTTTTCTGTCCCTCCCTCTTTACTGTGGTTTTGCAGTGCAGCATTGAGCTGATGTTTCTGTAAACACTTCTCATCTACTCGTTATCACGAAGAGTTTGAAAACATACCCCAAACAAAAGATGCATTATATTTACTATATAACAGTGTCCTGGCAAAGTATCATTCTATCAACAGATCGAATGAAGTCAGGTTTCTATGGTAATGAAACCAACGACACAATATGTTGAAGTGCTGTGTTTGCTATGTTGGGCCCTTGTCCTGGAAATATGAGTTTGCCTCCCTTTAAATTAAAAACAGTTATGTGTGTCTGCCTCTATTGATTTTATGAGTTTTATTTTATTCTATTACATGTATTTTGCTACATTGTGACATTAAAAGCTTTGATTTTTCACCATTCACACATTTTTTTCACCGGTGAATTTGGCGCAGTAGAGCTGCATGTAATGTGTAGGCTGGTGTTGTGGGCTAAAGGGGCCCAGTGGATCGCCACTTGGTGTGCAGGGAATCAGACATGGCTGTAACCTCTCTGCCTCCCACTGCCTGAGACTCAAGCTGTGATAAACCTTCAGCAAGTGTGGTCATCAGTCCCTCCTTGTCCTCTTTGTTTTTCAGCCGGTGCTGTATTGCTCTCTTCGCTTTTGTCTCTGCGTATTTTTTTTTTTAAACCTTTATTTATCCTGACTGAAGTGTGATCCTCTTGTCCAGCTTGACCACATTCATGATACTTTCACACTGGCAGCTATCTTAAGGCCAGGCAAGGCTCCTCAGCAGTGATTGTGTTTGTGTATGAGGGGTTTTTTATCACACCCCTTACTACCACCTATTGGTAACAATTTTCCCCACACCAGACATTTATTCTGTACTTCCCATCAGGCACACACACAGCAACCAACAGCGTCTCTGGACCCACAGTAGGTGACTGAAATATAGTCACCCGTGCAGCTGATTTTTGCTTTTTAGTTAGGCCTTAGTAACACTGACCCTGACTCACGCTGGCATGTACTGCTGGCTGATTTTCAACTCATTTTTTAGGAATCGCCACTTGGAATTGCTTGTAACACCATGCTCGACTTGCTTGTAACACTGAGTCTGTCGCATGTGGTTGTAGTCTTGCAAAAAAAAAAGTTGTGATTCAGAGGCTGTTGGTTTAACTGTAATATGCTAATACCACACAGTATTAACCCACAGACCACAGGAGACTTTTCCACAATGACTTGTTCTAGTTTTTCGCTCCCATCTGCCTCTTAATATATCACTCTTCTATCCTGATGACCTACATGATGCAGCGGAAGTAAGGAGAAAAAAATCACTTGCTCTCACGATTTTCATTTAACTCTCTAATGAGATGATGTTAGCTGCCACAAAGAGATGAAAGCCAGTGAGGCAGATGTCTCACGTTGTCTTTTTATTCATGTGACACTTCATTATTCACTCTAATGGAGTACTAATTGAGCTAAATGCAAATTCTGTGTAAGGGGGTATGAAAATTAACTCTGATAGTAGTGGGCTTCTTTTGCCCTCCCAGATGTCACTGTTGGTTTTGTCAGGTTCAGACTCAACAACGGAGATTAGACAGGAAGTTTGGAGAACAGGAATAATAGAACGGTGGACAGAGGGGTCAGTCTGACTCTGACGACGGGTCGCAAGCGCCGCTGATTACAAACTGACCGCGATGTTGAACCTGCAGTCTGAGGTCACACGTGTAAACGAGTGGTTGCTAAGAGGATACACACACACACACACGGAAGTGTCTTGATTGTTGTTAGAAAAATGAATGCAGAAAGAGAACGGAAACGAAATCCTCCTCAGAATATTTCAGCGTCTTAGCTTGAGCTGAGCGGAAGGAAAGAAGGACATGAATAATGCGGAGAGGGGAAAATATGTAATCGGAAGCAACAGCGATGCCTCAAAGCAAGCAGCAGTTGATCTTGTTGTTACATAACTTTCTTTCAGAGAAATACTGTAGCTGAAGTGTGTGTGCGGGTGTTTGTGTGCGTGTGTTGTTGTTCGTGTGTGTGTGTGTGTGTGCATTTGAATGTACACTCATGCACTCTACTCAGGTTACGTGTATTTTTGTCTAGTTCCATGTTCTTTGCTGAAACTTTGTGAGGAAGTCGGCTCTCTCTTTTGTGTGCTCGCTGCTCTGTGCTTTCAGTTTGTGTTGGTTTGTTTTTTTTTCCTTTCTTTTACGTTATTTTTCCAGGCTGTTTCCCCACAGTTGCCCCATGCAGACTCAAGTGACATCCACTTCTCCTTTTACTCTCCTTTCCTCTCTCCCCCCTCTCCTCACCTATCCTCAGTGGTCTCGAGTTTCTATCTGGTTCAGGACATTAACATCTCTTTACTGTTTCAGCTCTTTTTCCTTTAAAGCACAGAACCTCACCTTCCCAACCTTCCCCCCCTCTTTCTAATAACTAGCTCTCTCTCTAACTCTTAGCCTCTACTTCAGCCTCTCCCGGCCTCGCTCCCTTTTGCTCTATTTTGACTTCTCACTGTGCCCATGGTGGAGTTTGTGTGTTCTTGGTGTACTCTATGATTTTGTTTGTGTGTTCTGTGCTTGTTGTTTTGTCATTGTCGTGTCGTATTGTTGTCGTGTTGTGTCCCTCCCTCCCGACCCTCCATCCTCCTCCTCCTCCTCCTCCTCACTCTGACCCTCCAAACCTGGCATAATCGGTGATCGCGGCGTTGGCACCGCCCTTCCTCCCTCCTACCTCTTCTCCTCCGTCTGCCCCCCCCCCTTACCCTTCGTGCATCCTCTCACATCCATCTTCCTCTCCTCTGTCTGTGTCTGTCCATTCTGTGACGTGATCCCAGAAGACACGGACTCACCAAGTTGGACGAACTCAGGTCTGTCCCTTCTTCTTCTTCACCTTCTTTCTTTTCTGATTCAGACTCTTCTTCTTCTTCTACCTCCTCTACTTGTATTCACCCTGTACGTCTTCTGGCTTGCCCTCTCCCGCCCACGTCCCCTCATCTCAATCGTCTTTTCTTTTCCCGCTTTGCTCGCCTCCATTCTCTTGGGCCTCTTGCACTCTTAATTGTTCTGGAGACAATGCTTCTGGCTACTTTGTCATTTCGTATTCCTTTTTATTTTGCTGCAGACAGACTGTGTATGCTTACAGCTCATAGCACGGTCATGGTCGCACCACTTTGTTATCTTAGCAGTAGGTTGTAACATGAGAACATTTACTATTTTCTACCTCGAAACTTTGTCAGTTTATTTATTTATACAGTATGATTTGGATTACTCTCTCTGTGAACACACAATTCCAATATATCCCTAAACTGATTCAGAAGCATTTTAAATTGACCAGAAAAAGAAAGGAGTATACAAATGAATACATTTTTGATTATCGTATTCTAATTCAGCACATTTGCTTTGAAGCTAAACAATGTGTATGAGGCTGAAGAGTTCAGGGTTTGTAGTCAGTTTCATTCCTAATCTCCCATTTGTAGGACACTTCTTGTCTTGTCTACGCTGAGGCTGCCAGGTTACCAGCGGAAATTCCACGAAGTCTCCAAGATGTAAAGAAAAAAGTGATATCATGTCAATTAATGAGCTTTACAGATGCTGGTAATCAGATTTTGTTACCTCTGGACAGAGCCAGGTGAGCTTTTTGCCCCTGTTTCCAGGCTTTATGCTAAGATGAGCTAACTGGCTGCTGACTCCAGCAACACAGTTTCCATAAACACATGAGAGTAAATCTTCTCATCTAACTTAAAAAAAAAAGAATGTTTGTTCTCCTATTTCTTTGACTTTATGATATCTAGTCAACTCTCTGTCCCCTTAAATTGTTGGTCTGTATATAAAAACGCCAGCAGTTCTTTCACTATTCATCTGATGTGACTGTGAAGATTCATACTACAGTAAATCAGCAAGTTGCAGTTTTTACTCTCAGCCATTGTCTCGTTTCAAATTCAGTGATCTGGACAACAAAAGCATCACAACAAACACCATCCTAATACATACACACTACACTACATGGTAACTTAAAAAGCAGCATAGCTGCACTAGCTGTTCAACAAAGTTTATAGTTTTTAGGATTCAATTAGCCAAGAGAGGCAGAGAATAAACTCCGCTGTAATGAGAAAAATTCACTTTGCCTCACCTATGCAGTCATTCATTTGCTCTCAACTTGTATGGCTTCTCTTTGTCTGTGTATGTGTGTATGTGTGTGAAGCTGTAGACATACTGTATGTGTGCATGGCACTTGTACGTGTGCATCCACTTTCACTTTATCATTGCTGTTATATGACACAAAAGTAGAGACAGAGAGCAACTGGAGAGAATGGAGATGCAGGTTCAGCAGTAAAGTCATAATTTGGTGGTGAATGAAAATATTTTTTTGTAAACATTTTTGCAGAGAAGGATACATGTAGCAGTTTCAGCAGAAAGCATCTGTTGTGAGGTTTTATTTTGGTGTTTTATTTCCTTTGTAGTTACTTAAAATGTGCATAGGTTTTATGCAGTGGCATTATTACCTCCACAGAACAAGATTAAGCTTGTGTATTGATTATGGTGTGATGTTTGTATAATGCATTTGGAGCTATATGAAACAAAGCGTAGTGCTTAAATTGAATTTAGTAGGAGAATAGATGGGCAAACAGGATGATGTGATGATTTTACAAAGCACTGACATAAGAAAAAAGTGGATTTTGCAAACCTTTCACTTTCTGGTGAGAGGGATGTGATGGCCAATTAGTCGCATCATTCAGGAATTTCATTTGCTGTTGAGGGATCGGCATTTATCTAGAATCTGTCCCAACACGAGGCACAAACATCGTGATTACTGTAGTATTATTGTCCAAAAGCTTCTATACAATGTAGTTTGAATCAATAAATCATGCTATTTGGTTATTTTTCAGTCAATTAAGAAGAACATTTTGGTTTTCCATGAAGTTAAATGAGCCTGGAATTGTGACAGTGTGTTATGCAGCTTACCTTTACCAGTCAGCAGTTTTTGTTTGTGTTTCTGTTCGTTTGTTGATACAGCTGACCATTCAGCTTTTTCCCATTAGACCTGTCCTTGTCATAGCTCATGGCTCATAGCTCAGCAGAAGCTTGTCGCTCACCATAACAGTATGTCCCCCCATCAGGCCTTCCTCACCGCATCAGCCCCCATCTGACCGCATCCTGTCTCTGTGCTTAGGTATGGACATGGAGGAGAGGACCAGGCAGATGAAACTGAAGATGAACAAGTACAAACAGGGAGCAGGCTCCGACTCCAGGCTGGAGCAGGACTACCACAAGGTACAAACGTGTCCAGATATGCTAGATGTATGCTTCGATGCTCCTGATTCACAGAAAAAAAAACGTGTGCGGTATACTGTCTGCATGGTTGCGCTGTGCATAGGCCATATGGTACACTTTGCAAGCAGTCAAGCATGTACACATTCACGTATCAACATCATAGTGTGCTTGTGCATTGATGTTTGCATAGTGTAAATACTGTATACACACAGTCTAAGTCACACAAGTGTACCAAAACAAGGAAACACATAACTTGGTTCAAAGGTTTAAAAACACCAAGTTAGGTTCAAAGGACAATTCACCCAAACATGTATCTCCACTTACTCCTCGTGGTATTGAGCCATGCAGCTAGTTTTGCTTTGACATTTCGATGACAAAAACTCAGCAGCAACATACCTACCCAGAAACTATGTCTTAGTAATACAGGATGATTCCCAGACCTCACTTTCAACAGTTTTTTGTTGGGAAATAATTGTAACTATAATGATTCATGTTCACAGCCGGGGCGGTGCATTATCTTGAGTGACTGAGACAAGATTTTTAGAAAAATACACTACTATTGTGCTCAGTTTTCAGTGCTTTGAGCCTTACAAATATAAGTGGATATCTCCACTCAAAACCAAAGTTATACAAGGTTAGAGACAAGCAGGTGTACGTGACAAAATGTGTTTTCTCTTTGACTTTTGGTTGAACTGAGCCTTTGAGGCTTTTGTTGTAAATTCGAGGAATGTGACAGTGAGCATACGCAGAGTCAGAGTTTATTACTCTGTTCTGAAGAGGTCCTGAACATGTTTAGAGACCTTGTGTCTCTCGCGGCAGTCTGGGCCAAGTCGTAGGGCTCCCTTTCCAGCTTTCCTTTTAAGTCTGTGGTATGAAAACTATTGCAATAGGAGCAGCCAATGTGTTGTGCTAGGAGTCTATAAAAAGCAGGTTAAATTGTGAGTTGTCCTTGTCTGTTGGACGATATCCTTCCTGGAAGTGTCATTGACAAAACAATGCTCTCACTATTATTAAACAAGACTTATAAGCGCCTGCTCTCAACTCTCAGTTCGGGCTCTCTTACAGTAAACACTTCACAAAAAATACTCACAGGATATTACGGTATGTACACATCCAGTTTTAAAGGTTTTCTTGAATTAAGGTGGAGCCAAGATTGTCACCCCAGTTGAGCTTCCAAGGAAGCCTCAGTGTAAAGCTGGTTTACTAAGAGAAGAGGTAATACCACAATGTAAAAAATGTTCAAAAGTACAATAACCTGCCTACCATATTAGTATTAGTTTATTATTCTAGATGGATTAACATGTAAGTATGTAGGTAGTAGTAGTATCTTATGTAAGCAGGATTTTAGTGTTGTATGTGGTCAAATTAACATTATGTATACATTTTTTACACCAAACAGTGTAATCTTATTGTGATGTTGGGTATTTTAACCTATCATCACGCATCATATTATTTTAGACAATCATGTGTTTAATGTAGAATCCTGTGGAGTGGAGTGTAAATACAATATTTCTCTCAGACAGGTAGAAGAGAATGCATATAAAGTAGCATCAAATGGAAATATGTATCCTAAACAAGTATTATTCAGCTGACCAATCAAGATCGTTCTCCAGTTCTGTCTCTGGTGATGTACGCCCGTCAAAACTTGTCGATATTTGATATGAAACTGATAAACGCTGATCATGAGGTGATTGATGTTGACAGGGAAGTTGAAATTGTACACAGAACTGTCTTTTCTAAATGCCCTGAGCGCACTTGACTCAGATATTATCTCACATTGTGAAAACCTACGATATTCAACACTCAGCTGTATATTTCTTGACTACTTTCTACTACTATACTACTGCTATATTTCTGTGATGTATTTGACTGAAGTGCATTCTGACCTTTCAAAAGGCACACCTAACACACCTTATGTATCTACATCCTCCCTTCTCTTTCTTTCTGTCCTCATCTGAGAGCTAAAGCAATAAGTCTGCATAATTCAAATTCATCGGCCCACCTCTGCAGCAGAAATCAACTTGATCATGACTTGATGTCCTTATAAAGCTAAAGCCATATGAGCAGTTTTGTTTGATTTCATACCCTTTCAATGAGTTTATCTTAGTCTCTCATTATGTTAAATGATGATAAGTACAGTATGAGGAACCCCTAAACATTTGAAAAGAGCATGGACTTAAAATGATTGGACTTTTGTTTGAAAAATGACTACACAATATACTTTGTGTTATAAGACATCATCATAATAAGTAACCTTTTCTGCATTGTTTTTGTCTTCTGCAGCGCTCAGGCAGAGATCCACGCGGCTCAGATAACCTGTCGGCCAAGTCTTCGGACAGTGATGTGAGCGACGTGTCCGCTGTGTCGAGAAACAGTAGTGCCTCTCGGTTCAGCAGCACGAGCTACGTGTCTGTCCAATCAGAACGGCCGCAAGGAAACCGCAAGATCCGGTAGGCTGATGTCCACACCAGGGGACAGTGAACTTTATCTCACTTTTTAAATTCATCAAGCTGTTATCAGGAATGGACAAATCCCCCTCAGCTGTGAACCTTTTATATGTGCATGCTGCCACGTCCAGACGTTTTCAGCTCTGAAATTGTTTGCACCTGGTAAAACTGCAAGAGGAAAATGCACCCCCTAGCACTGTGTGTCATTTTCTCACTGTGATGAGTTCAGGTTTGGCTCCATTTAGAAAAATCTGGAACCAAATGATTGAACTCTGCTCATTCTGGCAGTTGGGGAAGTTTGTCCATGTCTGGCAACACATAGTTAATATAAAAACATTGCATCTCTTTGGGTGTTGTCTCATAACAAAGCAAAAAGCATCTGCATGACGCTTTGCTGGAAGTGTACATTTCTGTTTTTTTTTTTTATTTTGAATCAGTCTGCTTTTGGTTTTGGCTGCGCTGTGTCTCTGCGTTTGTTCTTCTTTCTCTTGTTGACAATATTCATGCTTTGTTTGGTTTTCTTTCTGCTTTGCATGTGCTGCTCTCATGCATCTGTCTCCGTCTTCAGCCAGTTGCGATCAAGGAGCCAGTCTCGGGAGGGGGATGAGCAGTTAGGAGAGGTGCTAGAGGAGGAGGAGGCGGGTGGGGGAGGACGAGAGGAAAAGAGAAGGACCAGTAAAAAAGGGAGATCGCAGGGGGGGAGGAAGGGATCAGTGGGGAATGTAGACACAGACAAGGAACATCAGGAGGATTTGGTGGAGAAAGAAGACGACTTGCACCAGAGGAGTATCTCAGAGACTGACCTCAGGTAACACATGTGTGGCAGCCTCTAACTGTAGACTCCTACTAACAGTAATGAAGACCTGCAGCTCCCAGCAGCCCACTGACATTTGCACAGTTCTATGATGACGTGCAATCCTCCGCCCTTTAAACTTGATAAATATATTAACCGTGGCCCTATTAACCCTAACCAATACTCAAGTATAGTAACATGACTACTTGATAATTGTAGTGAGCTGAGAACGGTTCACATTTAAGTAGAAGATAAGATAACATGGAAACAGGACAGAAAGCTTTTAAGATGAAGAAGCAGTTCAGCCAAATCATAAAGAAAAAAAGCAACATCTTATGTAGCAATGCAGGCAGGTTCAGTTTCATTTGCTGAGGTTTTAAGATACCTACTAGGCATTGATGCACAGTATATATGGATGAATAGATGGGAGTCACAGTTAGGAAGGAAAGTGGGACGATGAAATGAAGGAAGGTGATATTGATACTTGTAAGAGTGAGCATTGACGCGTGACATCAGCCTATGTATAGAGAGGAATCAGTAATTGCTTCCTTTAATCGTCCCATAAAGGAAGGCATGAAATTTGTTATAGATTATTATACTGTACATCAAAGGATCATTTGGACAATGTCTCCTAATACAAGCAATGCCCTTTTTATTAAGATGTAACTGTCAACAGATTTCATTAAACATTATCACTCAAAAACACTGGAAACTGTTACCATTGATGTCTGTGGATTATTATCCTGACTAACAGACTTTGCATATGGAAAGATGTGTGCTGTTTTTAAAATGTAATTCATGGAAATTAAATTGAAAATACAAGTACAGCACAACAGAAATGAATCAAAATTCAATTCGCCTCCATTGTCTTGGGGCGGAGGTAGATATCTCACAGATGGATATCTCAAAACCTCAGTGAATAAAACCAAACACACATATCTGCACAGTAAGATACCTCCAGGTGTAAGTGGCAGCAGATAAATATTCCTACAGTAGTGGAGTGTGACACTTACACAAACACCACTCACACAGAAAATACTCACCTGCTAACAGTTTGCAGACAGATAGTGGTGAACTGATAGATTTCACTTTGGGACCTTAAAGGCACACTGCAGTAACAATGCTGCGGTTTCTCTAATGATCCTCTAGTTGCCAAACAGCTGTCTTATTTCATTATGGTTACATTTTCCTAGTTCTCCATTCTCAAGAGTATAATTTAGCTCAGAGGTTGAAGTATTTACATTTTACTGAAAAGATATGCTTGTGTTTTAATCAATCACACATATAAGACCGAATGCATGTGTGGAAATCTCGTCTTTTTAAGTTGATGCATGCAGACGTTTTTTTTAACATGTCAAGGCTAATTTTGCATACTGTTTTATGGTGGCCACAAGATGTCTTGAATTTGAAGACTGTAGGACTTACAGGTATAAAAAGAATGTCAGTACCAGTTTCAAGACCAAAGTGATTTGAAATCCCACAGCAGGATAAAAGCTTAGCTTACTCTCCTAATAAGATGTCTTCACTATCAAATCACATTCACAGCAGGATCACACTCACACCCATGTTTGAACTCATCAGCGTCTGCCTGGACTTGAGAGAAAACACATTAAGATAAAAGCTACACCCTCTTATGTGCGATTAACGCTACACCAGTGCGCACAGTCTGATTAAGAAAACACATACCATGTGCGTAATGGTAGAAGCAGGAGTGTATCCACTGCCAAGTATACAGCTATAGTGTCTACACAGTGTATTTTTAGGTGCAGCTTAATACTAAAAATCCTGAGACAGTGCAGTGTTTTCTGTTGAGGCTGCAGTCTGTGTTGCTTTACTGTTTGTCTGTGCTGCTCAGTGCTGGGATACTGCGTCAGTGTTTCGTCTGTGTGTATTTTTCATGTGCTGTCTGAGTCCTTCAGTCTCGCTCTGCACCTGCAACTTGTCAACCCGCACCTCCCACATTCCTCCATCTTCTCTACTCAACATGCCAAGAAAGTTTCTCTCTTTCTGTGTAACACCACAACCCTCATACCTAAACTGTCAACCAGCAATCAGTTCACTTTCAGTGAAGTCACCGGAAACTATAATTAATGCGATTAAAAAGCCCACCGTAGCAAATCCATTCTGAAGATCCTTTGGAATTCATTTACAGTATTCCAGTTTTAAACATCTTCCTCCTTGACTGAAAGTGAGTTGGATTAGTCCTGCTTTTAACATGCTGACACCTGTTATCAGTGTAATCAACCCCAATTCCTTCATGACAGCTACAGTATAAATCTATAAAACACTAAAAGAGTCATTGCATATTTTGCATTTCTGGGACAACAACACATGAGGTGAGATATAAAAGGACAACAAAAAACACTATATTGTTTTTACTCATTTAGGTTTACTTAGGATGTTTATGTGATGATGAGAGTTGCACCTGTTCACAGTAAATTAACCTCAAAATTCCATGTTTCACAGTGAAGTTAAAGATAGTCAACAATGTGTGTACTAAAGCACAATGCAAAGTGTTTGAAAAGCTGATGTTAACATGCAAATAAATAAGTAGCATAAAATAATATATTATTCAATTATTCAAAAGTATTTACACAGTAGTAATAGCTGAATACCATTCTTTTACCAAATTAAAGTCCGAGAGCAGTTGTGAAAAGAGTGGTTGCTAAGCAGCAGTAACTGTTACCTTATTATGTTGTGTATTATTATTCAGTGGTTATTTTAAAAAGTTTTAATATTACAATCATTTACACCATCCAGTCAGAACTCAGGACATAAATTATCAAGCCAGCGCGTGTGTTTCTGGGTTCTCTTTCTTTCTGATTTGTTTTGTATGCTTGATTATAGCATACACTGTTTACATTGTTCAGGGGGCACTGGGATTTCTGCATAAGGTAGAATATAGTATGCATACATAAGTATAGGTATAATAAGTCAAGACAGTCAATCAACAGAAAGGCTACCAGTGACAATTTTAGTATCTGATTACTAGTTGGAGTCATTTTCCAAGCAAAAATTTCAGCTTCTGAAGTCTTAGTGCATTTCCATAATTTTAATATTTTTCTTTAATGAGGACACAACCTCTGAAGTGTACACCCCTAACTCCGATCCTAACCCTTGCACTTGATAGGATAAGAAAAGGGACCTCTATTTTCCAAGTGCTTTTATGTACTGTAAGCTCTGGAAGTGACGACACTCACATCCGCCTGCACAGTGGACTTAAACAGTCAACAGAGGACTGAGAATAATCAATACTGTGTCTAGAGATCATTCAAGGAGTGAGGAAGCTGCTGTGAAACAGATAAAATGGCACCTGCCTCAATGGATAAAAGGTTTATTCACTGCTCTGCTCATTTATGTATGAAAGCCACGAAGAAATGTGATTCGGCAGAAACATCGCTACTGGCTACATTTACTTATGACTCATCTCTTATGTATTGAGGTCACAGTGTAAATATACATCTGCTACACATTAAACAAGCCTTTTCATGTTGACTCGGAGTTCGAACATCATGATAGCCATATGTGTTTTTAGTCTACGAGCGCTTGCACTGCACAGAGAGGCAAACGCACACGTGGCTCTAAGCAGATGTTGTGTCCAGTGGTCTCCAGGACATAAGAAGCTTTCCATCAGCCCTTTTAAATCCCACACCTCCTCTCCTCCTCTATGTCTTTCATCCAGTATTGCTGCCTGGGTAATGTCATGAAAGGGAGAGTAAAGACTGGTGTTTTGAAGGACAAGGGCTGACCCTTACTAACAAGAAGGAAGGGGAGTTTACGTTGATCCCTGTTCCACCCATCAACAACAGCTTGTCTAGAGAATGAAGAGAGACTCCTGTATCTTAGTTACCTCTATGGCTGATCATAACCTTTCAATATGAGCCCCAGACTTTAATCAGTCACTTCTGTCTCTGGCCAAAAACCTTGGGGGCTGTTTTCACAGGCATGTAAGCATGCCAATGCTGTAGCTGGGGGGGAACGTCATCATGGAAGCCCGTGTCTTTTGCCTCCATCCAGTAGAGAAGCAGTGATTCTCTCTCTGAAAGGTGAACTAGATGAGGGGAGAAGTTTGGGAGGACAGCTTTCATGATCCAGCTGTCAAAACACCAAACCTTTTTCTATCTAGTTGGGTAAATGAAATGGCCCTTAAAGACTTTAAATAAAATATCACAATGTAATGACACAACTGAATTATTTTGTAGTAATGCAGCTTTCTAAGGCTGATATAAATCTTATTTACACTAGTGCTAGTGTAATGATAATTTTTGATGATCACCAGGTGACACAGATTATCTGTCTTCTTACCTAGAGGTCGTATGCTATTGTTACCTAACTGTAGATTACCCCATTTGAAGGCAGCATGCCGTCAACACTTTTGTAAGACAAAAGAAAAAAAAAACAGGTTTTGTTTTACCTTGAGAACATCTTGGCCTAGATGAAAATGCATGGTGAGCAATCTGCATGATGAGGAACACTATGTTCTTTGGGCTGAGTTGAAAATCAGAAATCCCCTGAGAGTCCCAGTTTTCTAAGCAGGCACAGTTACGCAGTGAGACTGGCCTGAGTGTCAACACTTGTTCAGAGAGTAGAGATACAGTAATGAGCGGGGCGTTGGAGGACGCTGCTAAACCTTTATTTCACAATAATGTCTATTTGAAGGTCAAGTCAAAGTTAAGTCAGTCAGTGTGATCAGTACAGTGTGTCCAGTTAGACCAGTAGATTATCATGTGAGCCAACAGGATGTTTTAAGATGAAGAGCATGTCAGAAATGACCATTTTAAACTTTATTACTGGCCTGCTTCCTGGACATCGATTAAGGATTGTTCTACAGTAGATATAATCATGTTGACTAGTACAGTGTGTCCCCTTAGACAAGACGAACATTTGGATGAATAAATTGCATCTAATTTTCAACTCCTGGGTAATTTTTTTTAAATGTTATCATGCAGCATGCGTTTCTATTTGAAAGGGTCTGTGCTGATCAGTTTCTGAGCCCATCCTTTTTAATGTCAGTGTAGCAATCATTTGTCGAGGCAACAATGGCCAGGTCCCCCAGACCTTGCCACTGTGCTGATATTTGATGTAATGGAAGAGCAGATGAAATGCAGCCTCACTGTGATGATAGTGAAAGAGCATATTTTAAAATGTCACCTGTACCACATTGGCACATGGTGTTGTCAGGAGTCAAGGCGCTTGAAGTCTGCTTCAAAGCTTCTGGGCTGCATTAACTGATCAAAGGCACTAATCCCCCAATAAGCATTCAATATTTATGCATTAAAGTAGACACTGATCCATAACAGACCCCACTGGCATTAGAACTGACATAAACAAAAGGCTTTAGGTACGAGGTGTGTGCATGCTTTTAGGGCACATCTGACTTCTCTCACCGTCAGCTGGCAACCAAAATAACAAGACTTTGTGATTATAACAGGAGTTTTTCTTGTCAGTGAGGAGATCAATATGAGTGATCACTCCTGACCTCATACACTTTGTTACTTTGTTACAAACACAATTTATTATATGCTGTATGAGCACCATGCACCATAAGGCTATGAATTCCTGCTCAAGGGTCAACTAAATTGAATTAATAAATAGCATCACTCACCCTCAGTGTCAAGGTTATCCAATATAATGGCTTGCACTTGAAATCCTATGAGAATGTCAGATGTTATTTTAATCATATACCATAATTTTATTAATTCTAATACACGGGGTTGAACACTAAGGTCTAATATATCAAAGAGCAGAATGTGAAAGAGCCTAATTGTAGTAATTGATAGAGTCAATTGTCAAACTGCATTGATTCTTCTGCCATTTAAGTCGGCGTGTCTCTCCATAAGTTGTCTTTATAAGACAGTTACATGGTGGAGGTCAAGGTCTTTAATTAATGAATAGTAGCCTGAGGGCGCTACATGTAACTCATCCCATTAAGAATGCAGAGCCTCTGATACAGAATGTAATTGGTCTCTTAAAGATAATTTTACTGGAAAAGCTAAAATAAGACCCTAATTTGGACACTGGCCTATTTCCTTTCAAATGGGAAGAGCTGAAGAATAATGCTGATGACAGACAACTTTTCTTTTTGTGTGCAGTTTAATGTGGAAGTATGGAGTGTCTGGTTGCGACTCAGTTACTTTCTATCACAAGTTGTACATGACAGAGAGCAAGAGAATGCTGGATGTTAATTCAGAATCAGAATCCGCTTTTACTTGCATGTGTATGTGAACACATACAAGGAATTGGACTTGGGTTTTTCCACTGCTCTCGTGTACTTACACATAAACAGACAAAACGGGAGACAAGAACAACAAAGCTGAGCAAAGTAATCAAAGTAAACTCACATTTAACTTAAGCAAAAAAATAAACATTTAAGGTCTATGTACAATGTAAATATATAAGTATATATAAGTATAGATGTAGAAAACTGTGTGAAGAAGCAAATGACATGAACATTTCCTATGATCTCTGAGTTATGTGTAAATGAATCATTATATTTAACATAAAACATAGACACTCCGTCACCTTTATGCTTAAACTGTGGTGCATTTTGTATCAGATATTACAACTGAGGTAAATGTTAAAGTTAATTGATAAAACCTTTTACAAACAATGCAAACTTAATTTGAGATTGAATGTTTAAACATCAGGTGAATAATAATAACAACCAGCTACTCTGATCTAACTCAGTGTGCACACCGACAAAACAAATCTGGTACTTCAGTAATATAATACTACTTAAAATGTCAGATGTCAGCACTAACTACTAATAATGAGAATAAGAATCCTACAGCACTTGCACAGGTTAAGATCACAAAAACTGGATGTGGGCAAGAACTTTGAAAATCTCACAAAAATACTTGTACAGTTTCTAACGGTTAGTGAAGCCACGATGTGCTTCAAGTTTTAACTCACTTACTTACTTTTGTGCTTGATGGAACATAATGAAAATAGAAAAAAAAGCAACTCTCACAAGTCAAAATGACAAAAACTTAAGAGCACAACAATTCAGGTAGTATGTAGGCTACTGTAATACTTGATCAATACGCCTACTTTAACCCTAAACTCAGCTATACTGTAAGTCATGAACTCCTGGACCTGAACTCTGTCCTTCTCTCCTTTTCACCCCATCACCCTCTCATCTCCTGGCCCTCTCCTGTCCTCTCTTTCTTCCTCTTCTACGCTGTCGTCCTGTTTCCTCGACCATCATCTCTCCTTTCACATCCTCTCCGCTGGCCTCCTCTTTCCTCTGCCCTGTCCTCTCCTCTCTGTCCTCGCCTGCCCCCCTGTCAATGGTGGTGGCTGACAGTGACTTTGCATCCAAAATGAAAAACAGGCAAATGGGCTCGTCGGGCGGGATGAACATGACCAAGAGCACAAGCATCAGCGGTGACATGTGCAACCTGGAGAAGACGGACGGCAGCCAGTCGGACACGGCGGTCGGCACGGTAGGCACTGACGACAAGAAGAGGCGCTCCAGCATTGGTGCCAAAATGCAGGCCATGGTTGGCATGTCACGCAAGAGCCGGAGCACCTCTCAGCTCAGCCAAACAGGTAGGGCATCCGACTGCACAGCCAGCGTGCTGTGTCTGTGTTCATGTGTGCATCCGTCTTGTGGCCTCTAATTCTGTCTGTGTGAGTTTCTCTGTTGTTTTCTGTGCTGTACGTTGAGTTCTAATGCCACTGCTCTCTCTTCTGCAGTTCTTCCCTTTTCCTACTTTTTAATCTAGAAGGGCTTTGGACTCAGCACAGTCATTTTCTGGAGATGAAGACAAACAGCATAACTTTTTCCTCATACCCTTTTCTCTCTTTCTTCTAGGTAACAATTCTCCTGGAAATTCCTTTCTCTTTCTCTATACTCCTCCCCCCTTTTTTTTTTCCTTTTCTTCACCATTACACCACTGCAGCTATGTTTTCATGCATCTGGATGGTTAATCACATGCTGGAAAAATGTTATTTTTTCATTTTATTTTGAGAAAACTTGTTGCAGCTGCAACAGCTTTGCATTTCCTGCCACACTGACGATGACCGGCTGCTTGTCGCCGATCACGTTTTGTCACCTTTGTGTGATGTGACTGTGTTTTTTCAGTGTAAAACACTACCTCACACTGTGGGAGTCTGCTGTTGTTTGTATTCGTCTCTAGGAGAGGATGTGAGAGTGTGTGCACATGTGAAACATACAGTAGACATGAAGAGGTGTGTTGTTTTGGTGTTTTCAAGCCTATTGTCCTTTAGCTAAATGCAGCAATATGTATTCTCCTGCAGTAGAAAAGATTGCATTTGATGGAACATGGGGCTATTACCCTTCTTCACACTTCAGTGTATTTTTTTTCTACCCTAGTTTTTTTTTTTCAAAAGTGCGCAATAACCATTCGAGAAGGGTTGAGCTGCATTACTTGATGCCGGACTTTGTAAAAAGCAGCCTGGCAGGTGGCGTGCCGTGATTTCTCTGGCTGACAGATTGAGGTCTGGTCTGTTCATGTGAAGGTCAGTGGATTGGTCCACTTCCCCTTCCTTAACTGCGTCTCTCCGGTGCATCTCTAACTATTCAGCACCTACTCAACCTTAAAGTGGTTAATAATCTTTTCTGTCCATCAGTGTTCTCTGTACAGACCTGGCTAGATTGCATGGCAGAGGGGTGGAGAGAAAGAAATAGAAAAGTAGTGAGGTGAGATGAGCAATAGAGTGAAGCGAGGCGGTGTGCTCACGTGGCACTGCACTTCCTCCCCAGGCTCGTGATTTGATGGGCACATGGCTGTCTTATCTCTGTGGGCTAATCGATTCTTCTTTTGTATCAAGAACATCAACATCATTCAGCCGTTTTTATGGCAAGTAAGCATGGTATTATTCCAGATATGGCTGCTGAAAGATAGAAGTAACTGTTAAATTTCCCTTGTGCATTGTGAAGCAGCTCAAGTGTTGTGTTGTTAACTATTAATGATGGTTATGTTGATGAATAAGATGACTCCTGTGGAGTTTACTTTTGGTAACAGACAAAAAACAACGGACTCTCTTTCAGATTTTTATTTCAAGATTTGAACAATTTAACACAATCACAGGAACAAAGTTACACAGACAAGTACATTCTCCTTCTCCGTGCAGACACAGCACAAACTGAGCAGTTCGCATCTCCTACAGCTATTAATATTTCACTCAGTGTTTCTAAGTGCATCAGATGGAGTTTGTGAGAGCGTGCATACATCTGCCTTTCAATATTTGAGATCTCTGTTTGGTTCTGCACCAGCGCAAACACTGCCAAGCTGCCTTTTGCCCTACTTTGTTGTGTGCCATCCTGAGAGGCTCATCGCCCGACTGAAGGGTGCATTCAAAGGATGGTCAATTTTAAGAGGCTGCTCGACAGTTTGTGTGCACTGCCAAGTGCTGGTGGAGGTCGGGCAAATCAGCCAAGCAGCACGACTCTGGCTTTGACAAACACAGGTTAGTCAGATGGAATGGATGTGATCCCAGGTGGCCACCATGAGAAGTGTGCACACAGCTTGCAGCTCTAAGCTCTAAGAAATGCTGGTTTTGTCTTTTCAGGCCTCAGTGGAAGCCACTTGATTTTTCAGGAAATGCAAATGTATCACTGTGTCTGAATACATGTTTGCAGAGTATAAACAGTACAGATCAAACATTGAACAAGAGAAAGTAGACAATAGATGTCCTTCAACATGTGCATTTAGCATAACAAATAGCAGGTAATCTAACAGTGAACAGCTAAAAGACACCAGCACATGTTTCTGGGATGAAGAATGGAAACTCGCTGAGATTTATTATTTAAACACTGATTAATCGTACACAAAATAAGGACATTGCACGCGGCTAAGCACTGTGACACATGTGATAAAGAAATTCAGGAGCACATGAAAGTATTTACTTATTATCCATAAATTGGATGTTATATTTTAGGGAGAGATGAAATTATTAACAATGTGGTTGCCTAGCGACAGAAAAGTTTCACAGTCTAGTTCAACTGAGAGCTTACACTGACTTTGATCTTGGCTGGAACATATTTAGAAAATAATTTTTAAACGTATGCATGTGCTCGTTTAGGGGCTTTATTGGTGTTACACCGGTCATCATGAGCAAGCTGAAACACGAAGTTGATTTATTATACTCAATTGTCCCATCCGCCAGTCAGCAGTCCTGTGGTAGCTCAATAGAGAGATGCTTTATTCTCAATACCCCCCCAACCCCAACCAAAGTGCTGCTACTTAGCCTGACTCAGCTAAAACCACTCAAAAATTTTGCAAGCTTATTGAAAATCCATCTCCATACATTAATCTGTGCATTTCTTCATATTTTTCCTTCTGATTGGCATCTGAAAAAGAAGCCTGTTTTCTCTGCCTATTAATTCCAGTGCATTTACTATCAGTGCTTCTGCGTGGGGGGAGACTATCATAAAAAAGAATGCTGATGAAGATGTTGTCAGCAGTTTACAGTATTGACCTGCTGTTCACATTTTCAGTTCACTTTCACTGTGAATCATTACTGGCTTTTGTGCGCTCTAATGTGTGTTGCTTAAAGGTGCTTATTGTTGGGTTTTTTTTCATTTTAAACAAAAATGATGTTGTTTAATTTGAGCATTCAAACACTCACACACACACAGACACAAAAACATTTTGTGCCTGAGCGTCTACTTGTGTGTTTGTAGAACATGTGACATAAATAATCTGGGTACATGTTCATGGAAATATCGCCCTGCAGCAGCACTAGTGGACAAAAAATCCACAATACACTGAACAGTGTGTAGCACTGTTTTTTGAGTGCGACAGTATTCAGGACAAAGTGATTCTTTGACTTCTTCTAGTAGCTTTTTGGAATCGTAGTGCAGAGAGGGATTTGTTATGTGAGCATTCATCCTAACTTAAAATAAGCCTCCTGCTTGCACTGCAAGACACTGTGCTCCATGCCTGCATGCAAATTGTTAGGGATTATTTGAGTTTCCCTATGTAGGAACAATACTGATTCTCTTTGCACTCTGTCCAGTATGAATATTGAGAAGGCAGCTCCTTCAATGCAGTGAAGCCTTTCCTCTCTGTTTTTGCATTATGAGTTAAAGAATAGAGATGGAAATGGAAGAAGAAGGCTACCTCTCTTTTACAGCAGTGCAGAATTATTAAGCTTTTTTTCTACCACTTTTACATTACAGCTAGTAGCAGTCTACCTGATAATCCATTTCAGTAATTTTACCCCATAATAGCCTCTGTCTAGGAGTCCTGATGGTGTCCCAGAAACATAATCAACAGCATGCTCCACAGCACAGTACCAGCCTCTGACTATTACAGCTGATGAGGTGAACAGTGCAGGAAATACAGGAAATTGGACCTTAATAGGCAAAAACAGGCAAGGCTGCCCGCAGTGATAAAGAAATAAGAAAAAGATGAAATCAGTGGGGAGGATTCTGAGTATGTGGTAGTGTTATTGTCCATAACACCTAATTTTCTGTATCCCTGGGTTCAGCCTTGAGTATTCTTGCGTGACTCCTCTTTCGTCCTACTTATCTCTACATGACCCTGAAAGAAGCTCACTATTTGGACCACATGTGACACTCTCAGCTTCAAATGTATCTCTTAGATACAACTTGAAATATGACATTTCATTTATGTGGTTGTGAAAATGTGCAGGTGCGCATGGTGCCATACACTGCTAGTCAACTGTTTAGGATGGATACAGACATAGAGTATGTTGTGCAGCTATTTAATCCATGAAGATCAATCGGACAAGTCATATGATCCGAGGTTCACTGTGTCCGTTCAAACTTTTGAAAGCCAAAGCCAAATGCATACAGAGGAGGTAATACTGCATTAGCCACCTCACTCCCTCTCCTACTCTCACCTACACCAGATACAAGTGTAGTTTTGGACCAAGACGGACTGTTTTGTATGAGGTAAAATAGCTGAACTTTGAGCTTTCAGCTGAGGTAATTTATCTTCTGAGTTGAGTTGAGTGCCTATCTCAGCAGCTCCTCTGCTAGCTGAGGCTGCTAATTAATCTCCTTGGGGGCTGGAGAAGACATGCTGCTCTCAGGATGATGCATGAAAGGAACACAGCAGCACAGGTACGACCGAGGCTGAGGGACACCAGTGCCCTGCTGCTTTCTCCCTATCCCTATTTCTACCTCACTTATTCCCTCATTCCTTCCTAGCTGACATTTGTGTCTCGCTGTCATTATATCCATTCTCGTATTTTTTTCCTCGTATTCTCAGTTCACCTCCTCTGTGCCTTTCTCTTTCCTCCAGTTTTCTCTCTCCATCTCTATTACAACAATTCTCCAGAGGACTCATGGCTGTTAATCAGCCTGAGTTCTTAGATGAGCCATCTCTGCACTGACCTAAATATGTGTGGATACACTGTTGGAGCTGTGATGCTGTTGTAATTTTAAAGGACCACGATATACCAGCAATGCATCACGATGATCTGTAGAAAGACCAGCATGTAGGACTTGTAGGACCATATTATCATTCAACAAAGGTCATGTAACATCTTGGTGTTAAAACTTCACTGTACAAACAGCAGTGCTCTTTGGTGCAACTGCCCAACATTGATTAGATTGACTGTTCATCTATTTGCTAACCAGGGATGGACGAACCAGCTCTGCCATTGATGGTCTGCTGTGGCATCAAGACAAACAGACCTACCTGAATAGCTCCTAAAGCATAATGCCAACAGCAACATCGCACCAATTCATAACAAAAGTTCTCTCAGGCACTTTCTCATATAGGGCAAGTCAAAACCAAAGTCCTAATGAGAAACCCAACGATTAAAAAATTCAAGAATGTATTCACAATGTTGATACTCAAACTCACATTGCTAGTTTCTAATGCATTACACCTAAAGCCCACTGTAGGATGCTACTGCATGCACCTGTTTACTCAGTACAATAAATTCAAGAAAGGGCCGAGTTCTGCCGGGGGAGGGTTTCTGTTTCTTCTTCTTCTCATGGTATTAGAATCAGTGAGTTTAATACAGATTACTCATTACTATACTATATTACTATATCTGAAATAGTTGAAAGTGTTGTGTAGCAGAATCACTAATGACCTTACATTTATTCACAAGCTGTGATGTGAATACCAGAGTTAGTGGACTAAATAAAGTGTTTTCATACTGAGAGCAGCACATGGTGTCTCTCCTGGCAGAGAGTGTACCTTGCGCTATCCAAGAAATTAAGCAATGTTCTTGTCTTGAAGATGTTTTTTCTGTGTTGTGGTTATTCATTAATTAGGTGTTAAAAGCATAAAGACCTCTTAATATTAACCATGGGAGTGCATGTACAGTAACACAAAAAGCTGTGGTAATGCAGTGAATAAGGGCACAAATATTTTAGTACTGTTGCTACTGAAGGGCAAATGCAATATACTTGACGTACTAACTGATTTACCCTTGAATAGCTAAGAACGCACAACATCCTCTTTTTAGCACTGTGGTAAAACTCATGATCATATTCTGTGGTTTTCTGACAGGTTAACACAAATCATGAAACTTCACCAGTCAGTCCTACAGTTAGAGTTTAATCCTGAAGAGATACAGTTTTGGGAATATTTGGATATTACTTTAAGAATGTTATGTATCTATCTCCAGGAGCTCAGCCTTAAAGCTGTTGATTCATCTTCTAAACCCTGTCATGCTCCACCAGCTGCTCAGTGTTTTTTGCCTGCAGTGTGGCTCATGCTCCACAGCCATATGTCTCCTTTGCCTGAGTGTGAGGCTTGGACACAGTTTAGAATACACGTGTATGGTCGCATCCCATATTTCAGTACAATACATTCTTGCCTCCCATCTAAACTGGACTAAAAATGAACTTCCATCTTGCATTTTTAGATTTTAACTGCTGCTAAAAATACGACTTCCTCTTGTGATTGTTTTGTCTTAAACGCTGACAGCACCACTCTGTCAAGGAGGAAGCCTGATGAGACAGGCTCATAGAAAAATGCTGTGGTCACTTGAGTCATGGAGTGTGGGCATGTTGTTTCTGCTCTTCATAGAAATGGTTAAAAACTGTTCCTCTTTCAGTATGAGAAGCAATTATGCTGTGTTTCTTCACACGCAAGGCACGTTTTAAATGTCACACTGAAAGAAATCAGTTGGAGTGTCAGCCGTTTCTATCAGGATTTTTCATATTCACATATAAGGCTTGGCAGCATTTAGATCCCCTTTCTCCTTCTCGTTAGCTGCCCATCTGTTACACTTTCAGTGTTTGCACCACTGAGTAAAGGGAGGCAGCCAGGGGACAGACTGTTCCAATTGCTACACCTCCTGCATTTCATGTTTCAAATATGCCCCTCTTACCTCACACCTTCAGGGGAAGGTGTGAACCCTTTCAGTGAAGGTGTGAAGTGAATGGCAGTACACAGAGTGTGTACATGTTTGGATATGAGGTCTTTTATTATTTATGAAACTTGAGCTGTTATATCGTCAAGAATTCTTTATAATTTCTATACTTTGAGAAATACTTTCATTATTACAGCAGCGTGGTGGTGCAGCTGAGTGGTACTTCGTGTAGTCTGGCTTCCTCCCACAGTCCAAAGAGATGGAGGTTAATTGGCGACTCTAAAGTAGGTGTGATTGTGAATGATTGTCTGTTTCTATATGTTAGCCCCGCAATTGATTGCCGGCCAGTCCACGGTGTTCCTCGCCTCTCGCCCAGTGTCAGCTGGGATTGGCTCCAGCTCCCCCACGGCCCTTAAAGATAAGTGGTATAAACAAAACAAGGATGGACAGTACTCTGAATCTAAAGATGTCTCTGGGACAAGATTTCGCTTGTAGTTACAAATGAAGAATTAGCACCCAAGCTTTATGGAGCTTTTAAGTCTCTTTAAACAGTTTTCTTATAATTTTACATCTTTACAATCTTCTTACATCTTACACAACATTTTCCAGAGAAAGCGAGCTGGACTGTTCACCAGTTTCTTCGTACCTGCTGTATATATACAGTAGGCTACTGTAGCAAGCCAATGACCCAAGAATTTCATATTATATTATTCTCTGGAGTTGGTGGAGACCAAACCCAACCAAAGCTAACAAAGTGAATTTACATTCCTCACAAACATAACTTTAAATTAATGTTAATGTTGCCTTGTTTATGATGGTAACTTTTTTGCTAACACATTAGGCATAATAACTTTACAAGTCAGTAATATTTTTGTCTCTCATTTAATGTCCAAAAATGTATGATTGCAGCTTTAATGTGCCCTAAACTGAGACTGAGAAATAAGCAAAACTGTACTTCCAAACTACAGGACTGGTCTGCATCAAGGTAGACAGCAGGGAATGTAAACAGAGAGAAGAAAGAGCATGTTTGCCTACCTTTGCCCATGCACTGGTGTGTGTGTCTGACGTGGGCCCATTTAAGTGCTCATATGTGTGTGTTTGCCTACATCCATGCATGTGAGTGCCAGGGTTAGAGCCCTCCATTAAGCTGTGTTTACAGCGTGTAGGGCCGCTGACGCTCGGCCTGGCCTGGCCTCATCAATCAGAGTGATTTCCGCCTATGATCTCTGCTGCCTGCCAGACAGACTTTACTATTGACTCATGGGATATTACGCTATTTTGTTGTTGTTGTAGGATTGGCCAGATTCTTCAGATTCCTGTCTGCAGAGGTGCTTGTGATGATTAGTCGCGTGGCCACAGTCTTGTAGGCATGTCATAGTTTGGAGCGAGACCAGGCGTATTGCACAACAGTGTGTTTTAATGTTAATCTGTACCAGTCGCACATGATGAAATCAGACTTTACCCTCATAGCCTAAAATGGAGATTCTTCATCAGAACAAAAAGACCTTCAAATTACTCACCAGTTATCTCTTTATAAACAATTTGCTCTTTGTAACTTAAGTGACATATTTTCTTTCAAGTAGCAGTCCTGTACTTATGAAGAGACCTAGGTTTTTAATTTTCTTCACACACAATTTAGAATTTTATTGAAGCTCTTTTGAATCTTTAGTAAATAGGCTTTTATTCTGTTTATCAGCAAATGAAAGTTTCCCTGTGACTTTTCATTTTCACAGCCCTTAAACACACATCCACGTACTGTATGGAACAGTTTTGTGACGACTGTAATTAACCTTTCTTCTAGTGTCAGGTGTAGTGGGTGTAAAAATAGTGACATGCCTCTTTATTTCTTTCTCTCTTTCACTGTCATTGTGCAGTGTGTAGATGGATAACAATAAACGGTTCCAAAGGTGCAAAAGTTGAAACCGACAACACGTGCCAAATGTGTTTTCACCACATGTGCCACGACGCATCAGCCGTGACTTAGACATGGGAGGGATGAAATGTCATTTTCTGCTGTGTTTTTCTATTATTATTTTGGTTAAGCAGTTGTATTAACCACCTTTCCATTTAAGGCAGTTAATGGGACAAGACATGAAAAAGTCAGGTCTGTTTCATTAGCTACTGTGATTGGTCCGTGTTGTAGGCTCGCTTTGTGCCACATCACAGCAACAAACGATTTAATTCTAATAAGATTTCTAGAATTATTAACAAAGAGGATTGTTTAACTTGAGGAGCCAAGTGCAAGACGTATAACTACACAATTAGTGGTCTTATTCATCTTAAACCTTATAGTTTTTGTTATTTGTGGCAGACAATCAATCAATCAATCAACCAGTCTTTACTTATATAGCATATTTATATATCTTATCTCAAGACACCTTCATTAAAAAAGCAGGTCAACACCAAACTCTTTCCTTAAGAGAAACCCAACAATTCAAGAATTCAAAATTAAAAATTCAAGAATCCCCTTGTAAGAAGGCATCTGGTGACAAAGGCAAAGAAAAACTCCCACTGATATTCAGATCTCAACTTTTGCTATTGCTGAGTGAAGAGCAAAGAACTGAAAACGCTGACAAGACTTCAATATACATTACCAATCAAAAGTTACCTACTGCACCAGACAAACATTCATTCAAGTTGGAAAGTGTGTCCAAAGTTTTGTCTGGTACAGAAGGTAACAGAATCTCCTGTTGCTATCATATGTTAAGATCACATGTGTGGCAATCCTGAAGTGTGTGTGTGTGAGTGTGTGTGAGTGTGTGTGAGCGTGTGTGAGTGTGTGTGAGTGTGTGCTCGTCGCTTGGCCAATTAGCAATTACCTCCCTTGTATTTGGAGAACCTAGTAAAACATAATGTAAAGTGAATGTCTCAAAGCATGTATTTCTAGTGCTTAAACATTTTGCTGCAGCTCTTGTCTATAAATAAGACTGAGCGCCTAAAGTCATGCTATCAGCTATGTGAGGCTGTGTTTAGGTACAGCTCGCTTTGAGCAAAATGAAAACACCAACATGGCAGCATGTTCACAATGACAGTGCTTACATGCTGAAGATAAAAGGAATGTCGTTTTTTTTGGTTTTTTATGTATGTGGTCACCAAAGGGCTGGAAAAATGAACTTTGTCTAAATTGTCTTTGTCTGAGCAGGAACCCTCAAAGATATATTTTAATGAAGAAAGACTCTTAGAGGACCAATTATTAATGATGGTTGTAATGTGACTGTGTGTTTATCCAGTTTGTCCCTAGCTTAAATGTGCAGTGTTGTTTTTGGCTGGGCTGACCTACATGAAACCTGCAAATGGATGCCATGTATTAAGAGGTTTCTTCATGTAAATAGGTTGCAGTGTCTCTTAGAGTGGAACTTTTTTCCGCAGCTATAACACTACAGGGAGCTTGCTATATTTATGATGGTGCACACAAGAACCATAATTGTCTTGTGCTGTGCCTATTCTGCCAGGTATTTGTTCAGAACAAAAGTACCACAGTTGTTTCTCTGGCATTGTGTCAAAGTAGCACAGTTTTACTTTTTTTTTTTTTTTTTAGCAAGTTGCAGCAGTGATAGTGAGCAGAGGGATAGAAGTTTAGTTTAAAGCCATACATTTACTTCACGTATGGTCCTCACATGCCATGCCAGAGGCAGATATATGTGAGGGACCACCTGTGAAGAAATCTTTTCTCTAAGCACCACTGTTGTGTCTTTCTGCTCTGGACTGTTTAAAATAAGCTGACCTCGGGTGTCCACAAATGGTAGAAAAAGACTGAATAAAGGCTCATGTTTAGGTAGGTTTGATCCTAATTCAAACAAAGACCTTGTCTGGTTGTTTTAAAGTGCTGTGTCATGCAGGCTGTGCAAGGAAGATAGATGAAGTTTTCATATTGAGCACGAGTATAATCATCACTTGATTTCTCGTCATCTCCAACCAGCAGAAGCAAAGTAAATTGTTCCCAACACAACACAGCTGTGATGTGCTAGTTATGGATGAGAGAAAAATAAAGTAATAGAGCTTGGCACGTGACCTTTCAGTGACCGTCATGTGGCTGAAGCCCTCTAACAGCCCAGCAGGGCTGTTGGCAGACCTAATGAGAGCTTGTTTTCACTGGCCTCTGTGGATGAGATGGGGAGAGGGAGGGATGGTGGGACAGGGGAAGGAGAGAAAAGGAAAATAACGGTGATGAAGAGTACAAAAGAAACAAAACAGCAAGCAGAGGGAGAAAATAGAGAAAGCAAATGATAAAAGAGGAGATTAAAAAACAGACTGGGGAGGGGGCTCAGTATCTCTGGGTAGAGCTCGTTCGCCCGCAGAGCCAGCCGAGGTGCGCCTGAGCAGCCTGGCTGTCTGATTGGTGGAGCGCGATGCAGCTCTATCCCCTCCCCCCAAAGAAAGAGGTGCAGCAAGAACGTCAGACCCAGACAGCACAAGACTCAACTACTGAAGCAGCATTTGTATAAAGCTCTCCCTAAGATGCAGCCTGCAGAACATCCAGGGAAAGACTAGATGATAGCAAATACCTACAGAATAGTCTCCTACTACGAGGATTAGGAATTTATCAGACAGATCAGATTAGAGTTGATTTTTGTTGATTTTCAGTAAAATCACCTAGAGAAGGCAAAGCTGACGTCTAGTGCAGTCGATTCACCGCATTGAGAGGGACGGTCGTCGGTCACCATGGGCAGGCAGGGGCACGATACCTCTGCTGCTGCTCCTGGGATGCGGATCCAGCACTCCCAGAGCAAGATGAGCCTGTCTGCATCATTTGAAGCACTGGCTGTCTATTTCCCTTGCATGAACTCCTTCGATGAGGAAGATGGAGGTAAGATGACATCCAGGGAAATGTCACAGCAGCAGCGGGGGGGCTTAGATGAATTTAGGATTGGTGGGAATTTGCACAGGTATTGATTAAAGAGAGGATTGGGCAAAGTTTAAAGATGTAATTAGTTTAATTAGGATGACAGTGTAGTTCAGCAAGGATTCTAACATAATGCTTGAGCTGTGTGCACGCTGGTCATGTTAGAAACTGGAAGTTGATATCCATGCCTGCATCACAAGAGTGGTCTTTCTATCATTGTTGCTACTGTCAGTGGTGGTTGTGTTATTGTTAGTGTTACTGCATGGGTATAGGAACCACTCTGTTTGATATATTCTACTCCTGCTAGTCTAAGCAATATTTCATTTCATCTGGATGATTTTAGAATTGACTCTGGGGATGAATTAGTAAGTGCAGTGAGTCACTGTTTGGTATCATGTGGGTGGTAGTGTTTATTTAGCTTCAGAATCCAACATTGTTCTGACGGGCGCTTCAATTTCCTCAACAGCAGTGATGACGCCAACTGTATGTGTTTATATTTATGCCTCCCAAGATGCTCTCATCAGTTCCTATTCTAGCGTCAGGGGATTTATAGAAAGAGAAAAAGAATAGGTCATGCATGAGATATTTTTTCCTGATCATACTAGCTTTGATTAGGGACAGCTTCTCATAGTCATTTGTACTCCACTACACACTCACTGCTGGTTGGCTGCCAAGCAGCTCCACTAGAGTCTGTCATTGTCTTTTCCTGTCTGGCAAGGCCAAGGCTTGAGGGCAGTGACCTGGTGATGAGCCAGTTTCTCTAACTCTAAGGCCACTGCTGCTTCAGACTTGACAGATACTTTACAAATGTGCTTGGCCGCCACATTATCCAGCCAGTATTGATAATGCTCCTGTCTTTGACTCATTTACTTAATCTGTCATTACTTTAGATGCAGTTGTGTAAGTGTTATTTGATGTATTTTTCTAAGTATGTATAGTCTATGCCATGTTATGCTCATAGATCAATCGATGTCAACCGCCTGAATCATGTAAAGTTATTATTCTATAAAATTGCCTTCATTTATGCATCTCGCAACAATGCAGAAAAACGTATTTCCCTTTCTAGAGAATGGTTTGTTTTTATTGTTGTTTGATAAGATCTGACTGGCCAGTGATTGACAGAGGAGATCTATGCGCAGCGGTTTGCTGCAGACGTCAGAGACGACCTCCGTGGCTTCGTCTCCATTGTAGTGTGTGAAGAGCAGGAAGAGGAGGCGGAATCCAGCTGAATAACTGAGATTTCAAGGCTGAAAGGCTTCATGTCTGTGTGTGCCTGTGTGAGATAGGACACAGGATCATCTCTGCTGTCCTCAGCTCCTCCTCTGATGAGACAAGGAGGGAGAGAGGGGGGATAGTGTAGACAGCAGGCGCCACAAAAGGCCCGTGATGATGCTGGATTATGAATCCTGTAGTACAGATGTGATTCATCCATACAAACTGGGATATTATTATTATTATTATTATTATTTGAAATTCACTGCACATAAGGCCTATGGATAGCTGATTGTCATCACTTTGCACCTGAGACTTCCAAAGAGTGAACTCTGCATTATTACTTTTTTGTGGCTTTGCAGTTATTGTCTGTTCTCTGGGAAATAACATGATGCCTTCATTTGATTATAGATGAGGAAAAAGAAATTAATAACCATAACATGTACAGCAGCATTCAGCAATGCTCGGATAATTAGTGTTTTGCCTTCGCCGTACACATGTTAAACCTTAGCGATTAAAGATATATTCAGGTGCTAACCCTGAATATCAAGTGAAGTCTATCATACAAACAGAACTAGTCAAGTGCTCCTGATTTCATTTTCCTTTATGCTGTGTGGACTCTCTTTATAAGAAGGATTTGTTCAAATAAAACATAGTAGTGATGCTGTGTGTGTGTGTGTGTGTGTGTGCTGGTCACCAGGTGTGTGTTTAGCGGTGGATCATTCATACCTGCGTAGGTGTGTGAACATCTGTCACAGGCGCAGCCACGTGGTCGCGAGCTGTGAGCGAGGCTGGGTGGAGATGAGCAGCAGCAGCGCTAATGGGGGGAGTCAGCTGTCATCTTGCATCAGTTAGGACGAGGGGCAGACGCTGGATGTTTATAGGTGGAGCATAGACTCACTACAGCTCCCAGAAGACCCCTGTAGGCAGTCGGCAGGACAAACCAGAGGAGGGCCTGTACATGTTGTTCTGTTCGACAGATACACAAAGAGCCGTAATTCTGTTGAGCTTGTTAAAGTGACCTTGCTTGATAGTGAAATTGCCGCTATCCATGCCAGAGTAAGCTGTGTGCACGTCTTGGTATAGAGATGAATTATTGTCAGAGTTGTCTTTGTGATTGGTTTTCCCTCTGGGATGATTTTTCAATGAAAGCACAGAAATGTCAGTGATAATCCACACGAATGCAACTCGCTGTATGAGCAACAGCATGATACAGTGTCATGGAATGATCTCTATCTCTATTTTTCTCTCTCCCTTTCTCTTTCTTTGCTCGTTTCATTCTGTGTGCAGAAGCAGGAGGTAAAAAGTTACGCAGCACGATCCAGAGGAGTACAGAGACGGGTCTGGCGGTGGAGATGAGGAGCAGGATGACTCGGCAGGCCAGCCGGGAGTCCACAGACGGCAGCATGAACAGCTACAGCTCAGAGGGAAAGTAAGTGGACAAGTGCTAACGTTCGGAGGACAGTGAAAAGGCTCCATATATACATATTTTACTGGGAACAGTTTGTACGTCCACAGCAAACAATTCAAAACTTGATTAGATAACTCATATTAGGCATCAGTCTTCCTAATCCCCATCTTAATCCTCCTGACATTTAGTAGGCCCCACACTAACTACAGCTTTGTCTAATATCAACAAAACTGTACTTTTCATCTCCGTGGTAACCGGCGGTCTCTTTCTTTGTCAGTCTCATCTTCCCTGGTGTGAGGTTGTCCTCAGATGCCCAGTTCAGTGACTTCCTGGATGGTCTCGGCCCCGCCCAGCTGGTTGGACGACAGACGTTGGCTACTCCACCCATGGGTGAGAACAGAAATCCCTTCACTCAGTACATTCACGTGTTAGTTTGGTAATCAGTGGATTAGTTTTGTGCACTGACGTGATTTCTTTACTACGTCCCTCACATAGTGAGAGATATCAAGGCAGTGGTGAGTTAACCTTGGCTATATTTCTTATTTTTGTTGTTCAGGTGACATCCAGATCGGTATGGTGGAGAAGAAAGGAGCACTGGAGGTGGAGGTCATCAGAGCCCGTGGCCTTGTGGGAAAACCAGGTTCCAAGGCACTGCCAGGTAATTTAAGCTCTCATACTGTTATTATCACAGGCAGTTGCACCTTCTGACACATCCCACAAATTCATTACACATGTTCACATATGATGGATAGAAAGGATGGAAAGGCTTCTTCAGGACTGTACTGTAACATTTTCTCACTTCTTCTCTGTCTTCTCAGCACCATATGTAAAGGTCTACCTTTTGGAAAACGGAGTCTGTATAGCCAAAAAGAAAACAAAAGTAGCAAGAAAAACCTTGGATCCTCTTTACCAGCAGCAACTGCCGTTTGAGGAGAGTCCTGGCGGGAAGGTTTTACAGGTAAGGAAGGTTTCACAGAACTTAAAGTGGAAACTCAGAATCCCTCTCACTAAAACAACTTCATTTCTTACTGTCTGAGCTCGTCTCATTCTTCTGATTTACTTCTTCCTCCGTGTTCTCTGCAGGTCATCGTTTGGGGCGACTATGGACGTATGGACCATAAATCATTCATGGGAGCAGTTCAGATACTGTTGGATGAGCTGGACCTGTCCAACATGGTGATTGGCTGGTTCAAGCTCTTTCCTCCTTCCTCACTGGTGGACCCTACTCTGGCCCCACTGACAAGAAGAGCTTCCCAATCCTCACTGGACAGTTTTTCTCGATCATAGCAGCGTGTGGACTGATAGCGTTGTTGTAGCAGCCAGTGTTGCGATTACAGGTCACGCCCCCGGTTACACTGCATGCTTGATGTTGTGTCTTCTGAGCCTGTTTCTAGGGGTGCAAACGTGATCCTGTGTTTTAAGCAAAAACGTCGCGCACATTGTGCACATGGCGAAGCGTGTTGCAAACGCCTGGCGGCCCGGGATTGCCAGGTGTTGTTGTTGTTGTTTGGAGGAAGCTGGAATGAACTCCTTAGCACGAGGAATCTGTCAGTTCCAGGTTTTCATCCAATTCGAAGCCATGGGGGTCAGTACTGGGAACCGCTAAACGAGTTCTACAGAAGCCCTTTTCGAATGAAAAATAAATGTTTTGCTTTGATTTTTTTTTTTGTTTTGTTTTCATTTGTTTTTTTTTGTTTTTTTTTTCTTTTAATGTCAATGTACTTGTATCTGAAGGGGCTGACAGTGTTTCTAACCAGATGCTTGGTCACGCCACGCCAACAGACCTAGCTGTGCAGAAGGAGTTTTGGAGACCATCACTTTGGGTGAGGTGTGTCCCAGCTTGTATCCACACTCCCCCAAACCCCAAAAGGAATGCCCCGCAGATTCTGGGTTTATGTACTGAATCAAACATACTGGTCAATCACCAGAAAGACTTCAAAGTTAATCAGAGGCAACGTTAAAGTGGCTACCATACCAACACTCCAGAATATACAGTAACAATCCAAACCCCATGAAAAGATGTACAATCGACCATCATTCTTTCTCTGTTGATATATTGTATGAAAATTAAATGAGAAAAAATATTTTTTTCCTTTTTAGTTCATTTGCATGGACACAAATTTAGCTGAATTAAAAAAAAAAGAAAATTATTTTCTTGAGGCTGCAACTTGCAAAAAAGATGAAGAAAAATGAATAAAACAGATCAGCCATTTTCAACAATTTATATTATTTTTAAAGATAAATTTCACTAGTGCATGGTTTTCAAGGGGAGTGAATGCAACATCGTGATTAAAAAAAAAAGACATTGTTTATCATTCTTTAGACCATTCATGCGTCTGTGTTTTGCAGACATGCAGATAAGGGAAACTTAAAGGAAACTTTTGGAGTTATTTAACAGAAAATGTTTATGTGACAAAAAGTGATAATGAAAATAAATGTAAATTGTTTATTTCATTGTAAAAGGCTCATGCCTTATAAAGATAAACATTATGTGCAAATTGTACATGTTTCTCTTTCTCTTCCTTGTCCCAGGGTACTTCTCATTGTACTATTCATTGCTACCATTGTTCAGTCCCCTGATATTGTCCAGATTTTAGGACTGTTGGTTATTTTACAGTTCTGTATTGTTTCAGTATGTATTTTATTTTGGATTTGATTTGTTTAACAAGCATGTTGAAAAGGATTTTCTGCAACATGGCTTGGGCACACCTTACAGTAACTCAGCATGTTTTGATAAAGAAGATATTTGGAATTTTTGCAGTTTCTTGTACAGTGCATGTCAACTTCATTACTTTTCTCCCTCACCTTAAATTGAACTCTACAGCAAATTAGTTCTTGGTCTTCCACGGCCAATTATTGAAGTTTTAACAAAAACATTCCACCCCCAAGGTCATGTTTTCTTTCAGGTTTTTGAGAAAAAAAAGTGACATGGAAAATATTTTATATTTAATGGAGGTTGACGAAACAGTTGTGATTGCAAGTGTGTTTTATTTCAGTATTGTTGACGAACATGCAAAAATAATCTGTATTGGTACAGCAAGACGTCTATACCTAATCAAGAGGCAGCAAACACGCAAAGAGATGTATGTTGCTGCGGTTCAATTTTACAGGCATTGTTTGTGAAGATGAGCTAAACACAAGTTCAAATAACAAGGGATATTGCCACAGAAAATGTTTTTTTTTTTCTTGTTTTAATGAAAATGAAATTCATTTACTATATTTTTGTTAGTTTTATTTAAAAGCCAAGACCAGTTTATTTTTTATTTTCTATTTTTAGTAATTATAAATACTTCTCATGTCTGGGAAGTATATAAATCTTATAGTTGCAGTATGTCTGAATGAAATTGAACTGAGGCATTATTCCTTTTCCATATAACGATAATACGTTTTAATGTCCAAGAAAACCTTGTCGCTGTAACAAGCTACAGTATATATTTTCATTTTAATTTTCATTGTACATACCTTTAGATGTCAGAATTTGAATAAACAAGCTACCATGAATAGATTGATAGACTCTTTTGGAACAGGAAAAATGCCTCACATGATGACAAAGACATATGTTATTTATCCTTTTGAATGCCTTTTAATTTTCTCTTTTTGGTGCAATGTGTTAATGCCAAGGCTATGTCTTGGTTAAGTATGGTTGAGTACAGAGATTTATGTAAGTTATTTTTCAAATTAAAAATAAAAAATTGATATTACACTGATGCCAGTTGTTGGGTGATGACAAGACACACACTCAATCAATCTATCTCTCCAGCAATTTAATATTAAACTTTCTTAACATTGGGAGGCTTGTAAAAGGCATATTACAAAAAAGAATTGTCAAATATAGCAGAGGCTGAGTGGTCCTGACAATTAGTCCCAAAAATGTGTCAGTCTCCAAAATCACTGGATTCTACACTTCCCATCATGCAACCAAAAGCATCCGTCCCCTTCTCCAAACTCCATACCCCATTTCTCACAAGGTTTCTGTTATGTATTTGTAGACTCCAAGATGACCCTGATGACATCTTCAAGGATATTGTCTCAGACTTTGAAAAGCTTCCTCCAAAGCCACAGAGGACATGATATATGATTTGCAGAATCGATGACTAGCAGAACTTCCTGTTGTCTTCTAGGTTCAAACAATACAGCCCTCTGCTGTAGCTAAATGCTAAACTAGTTTGCCCGTTTGCTGAGCTGAACCTTAATCCAAAGGCCATGAATGAATAGGAAAAAGGTTTGACTTTGCTCGTCTACTTTACCATCAGGCTTGACTGATAAATATTTTTCATTTTTGCGTTAATGGAAGTTGTTTGTCTCCACTCAGGTTTAATAATCTAGATAGATTATTTTTGGGTGAGTCCAGAAGAACCCCACCAGTCAGATAAGACTGTACTTCTAAAGTTTACAATTTGTGTGTTACCATACAAACATTAGCACTAAACACAAGATACGATTGAAGCTGATGGGAATGTCACTAGAAACCAAAGTACTGGACAAATTGAAACTTTGACCCAATGACTACACTGGATGACAAATAAGTGCATAAGCAGAATGATTTCAATTAATCCAATGCACCCATGATCCAAGTGAGGACATGAAGGTTGATACAAAATATCCTCTAGTAGCTGAGATATTTCACTCTGGACCAGTGTGGTGGAGCACACAGACTGACAGTGACTGACAGACTGTCAGGGTCATCCCTAAAGCCACACAGATGACATGGCTAATAACAAATAACCCTCAGAGTTTGACATACAGACACATACTGTATGTGACTCTTTTCAGGGTGATGCTGCTGCTATCAGCATCACGTTATTATATTCCCTGTTAGAAGTTCTGAATTCTCTTTCTATGACTACTTGGTTTTTACATTGCAAGCACAATTAGGTCTCACACACTGTCGGCCTCATACCGTGCTCTATGTGCTTCTGCTTTTGGTTAAAAAATAGGGATGACTTAGAAATGACTGAAGTCTGAGAGGACAGAGGACTTCCTGTTTTCACTGTATTTAAGGAAACTGTAAACTACATGCATGAGAACAGATGTCAGACTCTACATGACAGGTTTGTACTTGTGATTTATTATATGAATGTTCACATATACAGCATTTACTTTGAAAGTGTATCTTTTCAGATTGAAATTATGACAGATTAAACTATACAGGCTGTACATCTTTTGCAAATTTCTGTTCATCTAACCTCTCTCGTTGCTGTTGTCAGGTTTTCCCTAAACTATCTTCTTCAGTACCCAGGATGCTCTTATTGAATACAATACAACAGAGCCTCAAGGATATCGGATTTCTGGCTGTGGATGTTTTCACGACAGGTGAAAGGGATGGGATTCGAAGAACTCTCATCCTCCTCTTCACATGTAGCTTCTCCAGCCTCGTGCTCAGCTCCCTGCTCCTCCTGTACCTCCTCTTCACCCTGAACTATGACTTAGCAGTGGCCGGAGGGATTGCCGTCTGCTTTGGGACACTACTGACGGTCGCCCTCTTCCTATCAAAGAGAGTGAGGTGCTTGGGGACTCTGTTTGTGATCTCTCTATTCATGAAGAAGAGTCGGAACCTGCTCCTGACTGCCGGGACCAGTTTGGTGGTTCTCAGAAATATCCGTAACACCTTGGAGAACCTCACAGGCCTCGTCAGGAGTATGATTTGCAACCTGCGGGCCAAGAAAGCAGCCATCATCGCTCCATTCAGTAACTATGTCAAGATGCTGAAGTGGCTAGGAAACATGCTGAAGGGGGTTACAGACTTAGGGGTTTTGAACCTCAACTCCCAGCTCAAGGTTTCACCCAGACTGGAATCAGAACAATTCAGGGAGAGACTCAATGAAACAGAGCAGAAGCTGAACGAAACTATCAAGTATGTGCAGTCCCTTATGAACGCAGTCTCCTCTGTGAGCGACAGACTGTTTCCTGCCATCAGCTTCCTCCTGCTCATGATGTTTATAGCGCTGCACATAAAAAAATTCTGCAATGACATGAAATACGAAAACAATTTCATCAGCAGCAATTTTGTTAGTTTTGACGAGAAACAGAAGGCGGAAGGAAAGCCCCACGTCCTCCCCCTCACACCAGAGGAAGAGAAGCTGTTCACCGCTCTCCCCTCCACCCGTCCCACCACCAGAGAGGGGAGAGCTATGCTGAAATTTGGTGTTCCAATTGTCTCCCATTTTGTAGCATGGGCCGTATTTATAACGGTAGATGCCTTATTGTACTGCTTTGTTGATATTGTAACAACAAAGTTATCCGAACTGGAGCCGTTCCATGTCCCATTGTTAATGAGCATCAATGTGAGTATGTTTGTGAATTTGTAAGACCCACTAATACAGTTACAGTATTTGTTCCAGTCAGACAACCACTGAATATGTGTTTATTCATCTCCTCAGGGGATTGCAACCTTCCTAGGTATAACATTTAGTGAGGAAAACCACCAAAAAGACTTCTCCTACTCTGTGACCCTGTTTGAGAAGAAGTGTCTTCCTAAACCCAAGCTGCTGCTCTATAACTCTGTAGTTCCTTTGGCAGCCATCCTGCTCACCCTGCTTGTTATGGCTCTGATGGCTGCCAAAGTGGTTCAGCTCAGGCTGATGGTCTGTGAGCGGTTCTTCCCCAACGCCGCGGAGCAGAGAGTGAAACACCTGCATGCCAAAATCCTGAGGAAGAGATTAAAAAGGAAGAAGGAGAAAAACAACCACAGCGTCTCATCACTCTATTTGAAGGTACGCATTGCTGCATGTCACATGTTCAATTTGTAAATCTTTGTACATAATGCATAAGAGTGAAAGTTTGTTTTTTGTCATCTTTTTTTCAGCCACATTTCTGGTGCCCGATGCTCTTTAGACTGGAAGAGGATCCCCAAAGTATCGTGTAAGGAAGTTTTTCTTCTTTTATTCTGTGAATAAGGACAGGAAATAAGGAAACATGTGAAAACACAAGAAAATCTCCTGGTGAGAAACATTTTGACCTACAGGTTCTCAGTGATCCTGTTATTACGGCATCACTTGTACATGTTTCACTTGTACTTTTACCTCAATATTGAAAACAGTTGATTCAACAAAGGAGGCAGCACTTGTGAAACAAATCCATCAAACTTGACTTGCGCAGTCGTGCCTGTCTAAAATTCAAGAATCACTGGTCAACTCTTGGAGTCGCTGTGGAGGAAAATAATGTTTTTTACAGATAAACATGGTCTAATAACTGCAGCAACTGCTGTTGTGGAAAAAGCGACATTGTGCTGTTTGCAGACCTGTCCAAGGCTTTTTGAAACTGTTGATCATAATATTCCATTAAATAAGCTGATTTCTGTTATTTTTGATGAATCTGCTTACAGCTGCTGCAGGTCAGACTGTTGTTATAGATGGTTTTAAATCTCCATGTGGCTACAAAAGTGTCCCACTAGGATCTACAGGCCTTCTGGTATTTACTCTGTATGTGAATAATGTAAGGTTAAGAAAGTAACTTCATATATTGAATATATCATAAATTCATATATTTGAGTCAATTTACTACAAATATATTTATATTTATATTTACATTGTTTACACAGATATGTATTTATGTGCAAATGTATGTTTAAAAAGTGAAACAATTACATATTTACATATATACATCAGCATCTTTCAAACTTTCAAGCATCAAAATGTATGTATTATAGTAGTGCACTTTAATGTTCACCTTCTGATCCGCTATATTTTCTGCACTGGATTATGGAGACATCAGGTTTGCAAAGTGAACGACAGAACTGGATATCTTTAAATGTTCTTCATAACAGCTCTGAACTGAGGAAGACTGGTCTCTGGTACCACTCACCTCATAGTTTGATAACTGAACTGAAAAACAACTGAGGTACCTCTACTTCTACTTTCTGATATTTCAATACTGACAGTGCCAATTTTAGTGTGGATGTGTGCGTGTGCCAGAGTATACTGTCTTGTTGTGATATTGTTCTCTTGTATTGTATTATATCACTGTTATTCAGCATGCTACAGCTGTTCATTGAGTTACGTCGCATTACATAACAGGTTATGACTTTAATTGTAACCATGGCAAAGGGTTTATAGATGGAAGGCTTCAACTTTGATAACAGTCAGCCAATTAGAGGCCATAACTCAAGAGGAGTTTAGCTTCAATGAGCTCATTAACTCAGCTATTCCTGCACAGCGGCAAATTTCATTATTCTTGTCATAGATATTACATACATATTATATCATATTTATTATATAACAAGGCAGGTGACAGAATATCATGATGAACTTCTCACTCACCCCCAACTGTGAGCACAATGCACAGGATAACAGGATACATGTATATATATATCTGAGATAGATGCCGCAGTAAAGCCAATTAACAGAATATATTAATAATGTACTGAAGAATATAAAAGGTCTAGGCTTGCTAGAGGTGGCTGCGGCTCAGAGGTAAAGCGGATTGTCCATCAATTGGAAGATCAGTCAGAGGATAGGTGGTCCGATCCCTGGCTACTCGAGTCCGCATGTCAAAGTGTCCTTAGACAAGACTTGCTTCCAATTTAGATTCCTCGTGCATGAAAGATGTGTGAATGAGTGAATGTGGATGTAGTTTAAAAGTGCTTTGAGTGGTCAAAATGACAAGAAAGGTGTAATACAAGCACAAACCACCATTAAAATAAACTATTTTCATGTTTGATTTTACTTTGTGCCTCTAATTTAAGTCTACAACAATGAATTTGTGATGGCAGCAGTGAAACTTATTCTTCATAAGCACTGTACTGCGTTTATCTTAGATAATAGATGGCGCGCCAAACAGCTTCCAATAAAAATAGAAGCAACTTCAGTATTGTTCCTCCATGTGTAATGATCCCCTGCAGAGTGTAGAACAGCAGTATTTGCTTATATAATCTGAGACAGATGTCCCCTACATGTGCAGTGAACAGCTCTGTCCTATTTCCATTTACGCACTGTCACTATTCATTAACATCTCACAGGTGTTAGAAAGTGGCACTGGGTTTTTCTTCAAATGTTCTTCTTTTTTTTTTTTGCTAATTTTTAATTTTACACTTTGGCCAATGTGTTATTTGTTATTTGCAATGAAATAAATTGGCAGTACAGTGATTAAAAACATCTTATTGAAATCGACCAAAGATAATAGTTTGTATGAGTTTATATTGCCTGAGGTAAACGTGTAGGAGAAACTTCCCCGCATGCACCAGAGCACAGTATCATGGACAAAATTTACATTTTATGTGTGCTCCTGCTTCGCTACTGGTGTAACTCTAACTCTTGCTATCGGCATTAATGAGGACACAGCAGACCAGACCATCTGTGAGATTTGTGTGAAAAATTCCTTGATAATCTAAAAGTGCATGAGTGAAAATTACTTCATATGAGTGAAATTATGATGATTAAATATTTAATGTGAATCATTACCTCCTTATTTTAAAAGTAGAGTAGAGTGCATTCTTCCTTGTTATTTACTTCATCCAGTTCCCATTATAATCTGCTGACGAATGTAGAAAGAATCCAGTAAGGCACAATTTAACCATTTTCACAGACATTCAGTTTGGACTGTACAGTCCCGCACCATCCTTTCCACTGTCAGAGACAAGAGGAAGGAAGTGGTACAACTCAAGGATGAGTAGGCCTTCTGTGACTCACACGCTGCCACTGACCCGTGTGGCAACCTGATAAGCTCACATTATGTCTCAACTGGCCCTGTGGCATAATACCACGCCAGCATGCCAGCCCAATAGGAAGCTGCCACATGATGCTCAGTGACAGCCACAGACCTTTTACCGTGAAAAAGCATGAATGCAGTCCATACATGGGCATAGATGGAGTGCATATAATAATGTGCAATCCTGCTGAATATGCAAATACAGAGTCAATCTGGGTCAACAAAGTAAATCTTAATGCTTTCACGCATGTCAGTGTATTTTAATGAATATTTCATCAAAGGGAGGGTTGCTTTCGGGTGAGAAACATCAGTCCTGTTTCCAATGGCAACAAACATTCGGGAAAAAAATGTTGAGAATTAAAAAATGCCCTGAAAAAGATGAATCAAGAATTCACAACTAAGGCCAGCTTTTCAAAATAATTTAAAACTAAATGAACACAATAATATGCACAAGTGTGATGAAAGATTTTTAATCAGCCGACATTTTTTTCACCGTGAAATCATGCATAAGCCCTACTTTCATTCCTTACAGTGAATTACTCGATTGCATAATGTATGTTAGAGCAAATATAATGTTCAGCAGTACAGTGTACTGAGCAGAGCTGACCTGGAAACCTCACCCAGTTCAGCAAATATAACAAAGGTATTATCTGCCAACAGAACATTGACCTAAGTGTTGATCAGAGTCGACCTTGAGACCAACACCATTACCTTGACTGCACACAGAGATTTCCAATGACTGAATAATGTATGAAGAACTATGTTAAAACAGACACATGTTAAAAATGTGGAAACCACTTGGAGCTGGTTTACCAGTGAGACAGTATTCGGTTGTTTCGGCTTCGGCAGCTCCTGGATTGATCTGGAGACAGACACAGCTGAAGACACAAAGCGCCTTTCATGTTCTGGGCCAGTTGTTCATAGAGAAATGACTTTGCCCTTGTAGGGCTGTCTGATCACAGCTGTGGGGCCGCACACCTGCAGGCCAAATACAAAGCAGAGAGAAAGGTTAAATGACCTTTGTGTGCAGTTCTTCATCAGCATCTAGCTGCTTCAAACTCAACATAAATCTGACTTTCAGCCTCAGGAAATCAGTAAATGCCTTTAACCCTTTAGAGTTGGGCTGTGGTGGAATCACTTTGGGGAACTATAGAGTTAGACCAGGTACAAAAATGATAAGCTTTTATTGTGAGCTGCCAATTTTCTTCATGTTTCTGGCCACTTGATGAAAGTGAGTCTAATACTCTCTCTCTTTTAATGATGTTTTTGGTCCCTACCAACCCCTGAGGGGAGTAAATGCTCCACTGTGTTCACCAGCTGGTGGCTAACTGTCTGTCTGTCTGTCTGCAGTTTGGTGCTGGACAGGTAGTGTGCCGTGGGTTTTTAAGGGTTTTTAATTCAAAAAATTGTTGAGGGAAAAAAACAAATCCGCAGTCGTACCAGACTACAGAGTGGCTTCTTTCCTCAGGCTGTAAAACACCTTAAACTCATCGCCCACACTTCACCTTTAAAAATAGTTATTTTCCTTTGTAGCAAATGAGACTACAGCTTCTATCTTGAGCAGCCTGTGATGTAAAAGGACAATGAATGAACCTTAATTTGTATCTTAACAAACAGCTGCCTACTTTGGCTGAGAATAACCACATGAGAGTGGTGAGAGAGACCCAGAACAGTAAAGTTAGGAGCCGGAAAACCAAAACAGTGCACTGAAAGATGCTAAAACACTGAGGGGAACTGTAGAGTCTGGTAACAAGGTAACAGGTATGTCACAAAGAGCAGCTCATTTAACATAACACACAGTCATCGGATCCATTTATGATGTAAAAATATTATATTACACTTTAATTAAATAGTACCAATAATATATAATAAGTGTTGCTATTGATGCTTCGTATTTTTGATCATTATTTTCTAGTAATGAAACTTCTGGGGCTGGACTGACCTGTTCCCTTTGCCTGATTCTTTTGTAAACAAATTCAGAGAAGGGTTTTCTATGGATGAACCGGCCATGCCCCGGGGACACCTTTAGCTGCCCATTTTCATAGACCACTTTGCCTCTGGAGATGGTGATGACAGGGACGCCGTGGCACTCCATGCCCTCGAAGATGTTGTAGTCCACAGCCTGATGGTGGGTCTTGGCTGATATCTTCCTAAAAAAAACATAATGACACAACTAAAAGTGACTGAACTAAATCTCTTCCTCACATGCAGCCGCAGTGATTGAGGTATACAGCACATGCTTTCTGTATACCGAGCTGAAAAACGAAAACTGTTGTGCATTCTACTCTAATCTGAAACTGATTGATTGAGGCCATAATGTACTCATACACGGCATTGAGGTGCTGCAGCTTATTGTGCAGCAACAAGCAATATATTATAATGTATTATTTACAACGTTTGATCATGTGACGCTTTCCTCTCTAAAAAGGCCGGAGTGGAATGATGAATAAGAATGAGCTTCGATGAAGTCAAGGCAGGATCATTTTCTTGTTTTCACCCAAACAAATTAAGCATGGCTGCAATGGAGCAACGTTAGCATGATTGATTAAAATGATTTAAATAATTTACCTAAAAGCACGTGTGGTAAAGTTATCTATGGCAGGAATGGCTTTATTTAAGATTTATGTAAAACTCATAGTTCAACACTTTTGCTTGTACTGCTATGATCTCTCCTCAGCACATGTAGACCTGTAACTGTTAGGAATCTAACCGAACAGCCTGCCACTTTGAAGTATTTGTACTTTATTTCAGTATGTTTATGCTATATATACTTCTACTCCACTACTTTTCACAGGGAAATATTGTGCTATTTACTCCACTGAATGCATCTGATAGGTACGGTTACTAATCATCTTGCAAATTAAAATTGTATATACAAGACATACAGTATTACACCTTTTAAGCAGATATGGGAAACATGCTAGAAAATAGTTACAAGCAACACATATTCAGCAGATACAGAGCAACATCAGCATTCACTTGCAATTGTGTTTCTGGCCAACAGATTAATATACCTACTCTAATATTCACTTTCTTTTTAGCTCTGATTTTTGATCCTCCCTATCTCCTAAGACAAATATTTGGCTTTTCAGCTGCCAGGTGCTGTTAACTGTTGCCATCTGTGTCTGCCATTTGCTGCTAGATGGGTAGCTATCTCTGCTATCCACTAAAGAGCTTGAGCTGTTTTACTAAAAGCAGCTACGTGCAGCTCTGAGAGTGAACCAAAACCATCCGAACAACAAGCTGAAAGACGCTACAGTACTCTGGGGAGCTGCAGAATCAGATGCCATTTCTCTGTTTGTTCATCGCTCCACGTGACGCCTTTCACAAAAATTTATCGTAGCTGCTTCAATTGAAGAACCTGCATTCTTAGACCACTGCATGTAGTTACTAATAATAGTGGTAACTTAGTATAGTTTTGAACACATTCTCATTAGAGGGGTTGAAGCATAATGTAAAAAAACGCCTTTGATGGAAAGCCTATTACAACACTTCAAAAAAAGACTGCAGGGTGCAGATTGATGATGTCTAACTAATAAATCCTATCTGAGTGAAAAGACTAAATCAGCTGGTGAAGTCTGACTCAGCCAGTTCCATGAATGTTCTTTTCTTTTTATTGTGAGCCCTATTTCCTCCATTCACACACACGCACATTTCCTGTTGATTTGTAAAGCCAGACACCATGCCTAGTGTGTACTGACAAAAACAAGATGTGTCCTCATTATTCAAATAGCCTAATTATGAGACACAAGGCAATTCACTGAGCTTCCTAGGCGTTTCTGGTTATGCAACTGTTTGTGGCCCCTGGTCCCGGATGTTATGAAGCGACACTTGTGCTGAGGGCAATTAATTACGCAGTTTCACAGATGAATTCACGACTGCAGCGATCAAACATGAGGCCTTCTCATGCTTGAATGGCATTACAACATCCGCAGACATGCACACATGGTAAAGACAGAAAACACACACACACAGACAGTGAGACAAACAGGTGATGTCTGAGGAACACAGGCCTGAGAGGATCAAAAAAACTGTCAGCTCCTCCACAGTAACAATAGTGAAGGTCTCGGCCCTCACACAAGCCTTTCCAGTGTTACCAGTGAATTCATTTACAGCAAATTACACCGGGGTGTAATGTGTTCTTCTCCAATTCACATCAGCGGTTAGTGCCTTCCCTGAGGGGCTCAGCCCAGATTCTCGAGCTAACAGTGCAGTGAAGTGCCATTCTGGGTTATATAAGCCTGAATGTGCTACAGTACAGCAAGCTACTGGAGTGCAAACTGTCCTCTGTGCCGGCATCGATGCATGTGCTTCACAGAAAAGCGTATTGTCCTCCACTCTGTACCTGGGACTTTGTTAGAATAACAAGAAAACGGAATCAGTTTTTATATATAGCCTGATCATATTCTGAGCCGGTGACTGAAAATAGCCTCAATACTGTGTGTTCTACACTATGAAAATTGGTTTAACTCCCACGTGAAATATTCGTCATCTTTAAGATCCTCACCATGACCCATCAGCATCGTCCCACTGATGCTGTGCGCGTCTGGCTTATGTAAGTGTGTTGAAATCCTCTCTAAAAAATAACCAAATACGGAAAAGAATTAATCATTCCAACAGTCTTTTTTTAATGACTGATGAATGTGATTCATATGTAAATTGTGTTATGCTTGAATTTGCAGCTGTAGATAAGTGATGGCATACCCTGACTTCTGGAGAGAGCACAGACGTAATCAGCTTACACACTGAGTTAGTGTGTGTGTGTGTGTGTGTGTGTGTGTGTGTTGAGGTGGCACAAGATGAAAGATGCATCACTTCTCTTTTTAGTTGCCTGTATCTATACCCTGCATGCTTTACTGCTAAACTTTAGAAACCTTATCTTATTCAGCCCAATGCTTGACACCCTGAAGACATGCTTTCAAATTTGCCCAATGTTTCAGCAGCAACATCTGCAGTTGAAGCTGCTGATAGTGCTGGTAGAAGTGTTTAACTTAATGCTGAGCGATTAGGAAGCATCCAGAATGTGCATTGATGTTGTACACATTTGAAACTGTATACACATAGTGTCTGAGAGCTTTCTTCTCCTGCTCCGTTTTAAAAGCTTTCTCCCATTCTGCTGAATGGCTGGAGTCGGGTCCTCACCTTGTCATCTTGGGGTCCCATATTACCACATCAGCATCCGAGTTCTTGGCGATACGGCCTTTCTGTGGGTAGAAGTTGAAGATTTTTGCTGCGTTGCTGCTGGTGACAGCTACAAATCGATTCTCGTCCATTTTGCCGCTGTGCTGAGGAGAGGAAACGCACAAAGCAGCCAGTTTGAGTAAGGGGCCTCAGTGGATGACAACAAAATACAGAATTAGCAGGACAAAGGTCAGTGCTTAACTGTGCAGCAAGCAACTCATTTCCGCCAAAATATCATCTAATGTGTGATTTGTAAGCACTGTTGCATGCAGTAAATCTTTCCCGTGGCCTTGGGGCAGCCGGACTGAAACATAGTCTTCACAACAACAGTGAGAAAATGCAACATCTGCACTTTTATAGCAATCTGCAGCTCCACCAGCTTATTGCCTTTTCTGTTTGTGTTGTAGAAAAACAGAAATACTTGTATTTCAGTTCAAATAAATATAAGAAGAGTGGAATAATTAGAGTTGCTACGTTTAGAGTATAGATTATTAGCCATTAAACTTCATGACATAGATTCATGTATGTACCTATGGCCCAGTAGGCCAACTATTGTGTGGGTGCATGTATGAAGCATGACAAATCACAGCTTGATATCAGCAAAGTCATATAGAAGCCTCATAATTGTAATGCATCATTTCATATGGAGGAAGCTTATGTAAGATACAGGCAAGTAGGGACTATAAGCACAATTTTTGTCATTTTCCTTGTATTCTGCATCTTTTCATTCAGCCCGCTGCCACATCACTGCAAACTATGTAATTACATGGATAATGACAGGAAGCTGCATAATAGCTGTGAATAGCAGCTCACATTTGTGCAGTTTTAGGCTTAAGTCTCAGTGTTGTGAGCAATGTCTGATAAAGGGCATTCATATTATTAGGACGTACCACTCCTTTCTCCCAGATGACAGACATCCTGTCCTCCACTCCGTTCACCCCGTTGGGGATCTTGGTGAAGTCGTCCTTGCCGAGAGCCTTCTGGCACACAGAAAAGGTGCAGTTGTCTGTTCCCGTCACACTGAGATCATCACTGGCACACATGATAGATAAATACATTAATGGGTGAATTAAAATATAGATGCCAGAACGAGTAAATAAAAATAGAAAGCAGTTATAATTATTTAGACATGAGGCTCAGTTAGCCAATTTGCTCAGAGACATACAGGCAGCACACCTAAAATAAAAACATTATTGGTTGGACCTTATCAGTTTACACTACACTACACTTTCAGGTCCACCTACTTGGCCAGTAGGTCCATGAGGTACCCAGGGGTGCTGGGGTCAGGCCTGAGGGGAGGACCCATGACAAAGCTAGCAGCATGGGCCCAGTCTTTGTGCCAGTAGTGAGTACCATCGGTGCCCAGTCCAGCTGCAATGGGCTCCCCGAACACCACACACCCTATGGTGAGAGAGAAAACACTGTTGATAAATTCAAGTAGTTAGAAATGTCTCTTTTTTTGTTTCAGAAGTTGCATGATGACACCTGAACATGGTCCACCTGCCGAAGAAGGCCTCAGGTTTAGATTCTTTATCAGTATTTCAATGGCTTTTGGCACAAACAAGAATTATTGAACTTGTTAAGCATCAAAAGGATGAAACAAGGAATACCACAACCAAATATCAACAATGATATTGGTTGTAGGCTTTAAAATGGCACATAGAACCATCATCTATCAGCCTTGCCCTGCTTTAACAGTAGGTGGCAGCAAGACCTCACTCACCATCTCTGCGTGCATTAGACACCACTTTGGCAGCAGATTTGCTCATTACATGGACCACATACAACGGGCAGTTGACAGCGTTGGCAATGGTGATGGCTCGCTGGGTAGCCTCGGCCTCCACCTCCTCCGGTCGACACATCTCGTGGCCCTCAGGCCCTGTGATGCCCAAAGACAGCATCTTCTTGGCACCCTGTTGAGTCCCAGCGAGCACGGAGGCGACAAGGCAGTATAAAGGTTAAAGGAGATGAAAAGACAACATCAGCACAGTATCTGTCCAAGCAGAGGGGGAGCGGGCTGTAACTAATAAGGATACAACTAAATTAACATTGCAAGGAGCAAGTGAAAACATGAAGCTAACCTTCTGAGCTTTCTAAAACCCAATATGTAGAAAAGTATTTAAGCGGTGACGCTTTTCTTTGCCACAAACTGGGTTTGCACATTCGATAAAAGAATGACAGTAAAGCATTGAAATGACAGTAAACAGGGGATATGATATGTTTTATAGGGTGAGGGTTAGTTAGTAAGTACAGTCAAATCTAATCACAGATATAGGGAATATTTAAATGTATTGGATATAACCATGTGTTAGCCTCGACAGAAGTAATGTTTTATATATATATATATTATCAGACATCTGAAATGTCATCTGTTCAAAATCATGTTTCTAAGAAATCTCGTGAAATTAGGAGTCTCAAACTGATAGATCATTGTTTTGTATGTTTTTTGAGCCATCACAGGGGATCAAAAGAACCCCAAGCAGAACATTTGGGTTAACATTACGAATTCATGCTCAGCACACTATTGTGTCTCCACCACATTTTCAGTTTTTTGACATTTGCTGCCTCCTAGTGGTGAATCTTTGTCATGTCATTGATTATGGTTTCATTCCATTTTAACGTGCCAAGTAATGCCACTGAGCCGATACAATACAATACAGAGGAACCAGCACATCTAAATGGAAGACGTGTTACCAGTGTTGATATTACAAATCAAGTTGTCAGTGCTGAAAAGTATTTTTGTGACAAATCTTGATGCTTCAGGTTAGTAGTTTTCAGCAATAGCACAGAGCAAAGCTGCCTCTTTGAACTTTGAACCATCTGGAATATGCAGGAAAAACAGAGTCAATGTGCTCCTTCATTCAGAAGTTTTAGAAATTCACAACTTTCTTTATCAGGATTTTCTATTACTATTAGTGTCATAATGTCTATTCTTTGTTAACACATTAACAGGATCTTGCATGAAGACACACTTAGCTATCATCACGGTTAAACATTAGCACGTAATTGTTTTTGGACTGTGGTGTGTTTACACACACACATCATTTGCCTGAACTTCCCTGACTAAACCCCCAGATAAAAAGGACTGTGGTATGTATGCTTCTCTAGTTATGGGACGATTAGGACTGATTTTGTTCAGACTTGACGTCACTGTCAATGCTCAGAAAATTGACCACCAATTTGAACTAGTTAGAATTGAAAAAAAGAAAAAAAAAATACTCTATTTACTCTAATTGATAAACCAGTCATATCACATTTAGCTCACACTGACCTCTGCAATCAGGTCTCCGTTTTCAGCATGCACCTGAGCTATAGCTCCAATCTCCTTACAATGGGAGAAGGCAGCATACAGCTCAGCATCCTGCAGCATGAACACTTCTTTATAGGCCATAAACATCTTAAAAGAATTGACTCCTTTCTCTTTGGTCAGTGTCTGCATCTCTTTTTTGACCTGGAGAAGAAAAAGGTTTGCAGACATACATGGAGAAATAGCTTTGAATAACCCTGATTCACCTACATCTCTCTGAAAAACAGGAGGGGCATTATGGGAAATTGGCGCCTTCAACACAAAATAATACAATGTATCGTACAATGCAATACAATACAAATACAATTTGATGTTTCTATACTTAACAATGACGTCTGTGTGGTGCCATTTCTGACCCCAATTTATTCAGACTAGGAAAAACATATTTGTAATTTAGGTTAACACAATTGTTTTGTATTTATTAGAAACAGTATGCTCATTCACCTCATCACTCCACCATGTGACAGCAACATGCAGCGAGTAGTCGCAGCAAACTTTGGAGTCAGCTGTCTTGCGCCAACAGCCGTAGGCCTCGAGGAGAGACTTTCCTTTTTGGGGGATGACAAAGTCCAGGATCATTGTGGTCCCTCCTGCTAGAGCAGCCTGGTGAAACACACACACATCACCACACAAATGCAAGTTAACGATTAACTACAAAACAAAAGGTCAGACACAAAAAACTCTCCATGCCAATTGTTTTCATGTCTGTGGGGGTTTCCTCACATTACTCAACACACAGCAGTGACCTGTTGCACTTTTATCAGCACGGCGTTGGACAGATTACTCAATGCCACTGTCTGTCAAGCACTCATGGTCATTGTGTAACTCTAGTCTCTCATCAGATCCCCGTCAGTGAATGAGTGAGTTGTGGAAATCACTTGCAAACCTTTGTTAAAACTCTATCTTCCTATCACTTAAGGTGCTATGCAATTGATTAGGGTGGACACAACATGAGGAAGAGCTTGTAATGTTTCATTTTTGACAGGTGCTGAATGAGACTGATGCCCTTTATTGAGGCTGTAGTTTAACATGTAGTTTGGTCAGTCTGTTGGTGCACGTGTGCTTCCCTTTGCCACAACATTTTTCAGTCTTGTGAGTCTGATGCATTCTGAGTGCTTTGGCCTCTTTGTTTCACACCAAGCTGCTAATTTGACTCATAACATTTGATTCATTATGACTCACTTGCAAAGTAGCCTGTTAAACTGTACAAGGTAACATAAAGATGAGATAAAGTGACTTACTAAAGTAAAGTAATGTGTTTGTGTTCGCTTGTTTTGGTAAGAAAAATATATTTCAGCACCTTCCGGATGATCTGTGTGTGTGTGCTTGTCCTTTGCTGCAAATGTGAGTTAAGTCAGACAAGTTCAAAATACACTTGTGCTCACAACTTTCAAAATAAAACATCCACTAATCCAATAATGATGTACAACCATGATGTATTATTGGTTGACGTAAGAGGACTTTAATGATCCCTGGGGGTAATTTACAGTCTACCCAGCAGTGTAGAAAGTAACTAAAATCAACCCAGCTTTTACCAGCCGTAGCATTAAAGTGATTAACACATTAATTCATCAATAGTTTCAATGCAACCACTTAACAGCCTGTATGATGTTCTGAAATAGGTCATTCTTGTATAGTATATTTTTGTTAGGATATTTTGATGCTATTACTTTTACTTTTAATTAATTTTACTCGAGTAACACTTTGAATGCGTGTTTTTACTCCTAACAGAGTATTTCTCCACCTTTTACTTTAGTCAAATGTCCCATTAAAGTGAACTTCTTCTCCCGTCTGATGATGATGATGATGACAGTCATTGATAAAAGGAATTAAAATAGATAAATAAATGATACGAAGGAAACTATACATAAATAGTGCCTATAGTTTTGTCTTTTGATGTCCACCTTGGTTCCAATGTGGAAGTCGTCCACAGCCTTGGTGCCCATGAACGCCAGCTCCATGTGTGTGTGCGTGTCGATGCCGCCCGGGATCACCAGTTTGTCGGTGGCATCAATGACCCGCACGCCCGCTGGGATCTGAAGATTCGGTCCAACCTCAACGATTTTCCCATTTTCAATGAAGACGTCGCTGATCACGGAGCAATCCTCATTCACAACTTTGCCTCCTTTTATCAAGATCCCGCTGGGCTCAGCCATTCCTGCTGCGCACCCCTGAGAGTGTTTAAAGAGGACCAGGGAGACAGGGTTTGTGCAAAGTGAGCACTGGTGACTCTCGGCTGTCTGTGCAGTAAAAGGTTAACAAACAGCTCCAAAGTCCACCTTAGATATGGTGGTTCTTCTTCTACTGAACTCCTACAATGTCAGAGATCAGTGTCCTCTCCAGACCTGGCTCCACATTTCCTGTTCGTCACTCTGTTGTATGATTAAACATATCGATTTAAGGAGGAGGCGCAGTCTGAAGCAGAACAATGAAGATATAAAGCTGTGTTTGACAGGGTACCTCTACAGGGCAGTGTCAACACACAGCATAAGATCAACTGAGCCTCATTATTTCAGCTGATGTTGTGGTTTAATGCTGCACATCCAGCAAGCACAAATATGGAACTTTGACTTGCCACAAACCAAGTGAAATGCTTCTCCACAGGACTGGAGGACTAATAGCCCCCCACAAGTAGCCTCAAGATTAAAGCACTCAGTAGAGTCCAGGCAATCTATCACAACCCAGCATAACCCAATAACCACTGTAAGCTTTACAAGATATTTATTTCACTGTTTTGTTTTAATCTTTTAAAGCTTTGGTCGTCCTGGGGGTGTTGTAATTGTAGACTAAAGCTGTACACACTGTATACCATAGCTGTTTCACTAAAGTTGTTTAAAAAAAACTGATGGTTAAGATAAGATAAGAGAAGCAGTGATTTATTCAGGTCGCATCGGTCGTAACTTTAGTAGATCATAACATTTCAGGTATTATTAATCTGCAGATGCTCTGGTTGAGAATGAGACCAAACTTTTCTATGGATGTCACTTTTTGAGCCACGATAAAGGCCTGGAACAGACATTTGTAAGGCTTGTTTTAAACTTGGCTTTTGCTTTAATGTCAAACTGAACCAGTCAGTTAAGAGGAGTGAGGAGTCAGCAGTCAGAAACTGTGTCAAACAGCCAATAAAAAAGCCTTTTCAAAACTGTGAAAAGTCATTTGGTATATAGGTGTAAATGTGCACAAAAGACAGGCAGGCCTGTCATTACAAGTGTATTATGTTTGTGTGTTTGTGTTTTGAATGTCAAATTTGACTGAAACACTTTTTTTTAAATAATTAGAGAAGTTTGTCTAGAGGTGTAAATCTAATAGATATCGTCAAGAAAAATCCTGTGACAAAATACATTTAGCTGCCAGATTATTAGGTAGACAGCTGAACATGATAACTGCATTAGTTTTAGTCAGGTGTACCTAATAAACTGGCAGCGGACTGTACACTGTACGAGCATGGAACTTTTCTAGGTTATACAGTTTTTGCAGCACTGAAGCACTTTTGTCAACAGTATCGACATTCTGAAGCCTACAGAGGTAAAAACTGACCTCAGGTCAGGTCACTGGACCTGATCAGTGCACTGTTTTATACAGGCAGGAAGCTTAAGAGGAGAAAAGAGCAGCAACAGATATTTTTCTTATTATTTTGGAAGCCAAGATGTAGAATGTAAACCAGATATTAACCCATTGCATGGCATGTAATTGAGAGTAATAGCCCTTTAAGATCATGCGTGCACATGTGACAATCAGTCTTCTAAGCAGTCCTCTCTGTTTCACTATACCTGCTGTCTTTAAAGTCATCCTATGCCATGCCCAGTGAAACCTGAACCTAACCACAGTAACCTGTAATCTGTACTCTTCTCCTCCAGCTACTGTAACAGACCATGGACATCATGGAAACTAAAGATATCACCTCAGTTATGCCATCTTACTTTTCTTATGACTTATACATCTTGGCTCTCTTAAGACCATCTCACAACAGGAAAATTACAGATCAAACTATTAGTATTATTAATAAAGGCTCTGTTGCATTGAAAAAGGCCTATTAACCATCCTGCTATGGTACAGTACATCTTGGACAGGTCATCATTCAGAGAACCTGTGACAACAATCACTAGTTCAGTGCCAACACTCAAACACGATGGCACCCTACGGATGCAGGGAATGCTGACTGTTCAAAAAAAGTCAAAGTGTGTGTTTAGGAAGTGTTTATATTTACTGTTTAAAAAAAATCCCCAAATTCAGCAGGCTTCTGATAATGCTGTGATATCCCTGGAGCATGCAACTGCTTCTCTTTCATGAAGAGTTGTTAGCCACTGGGAGAGATTAGCATTTTACTGCAGTGGATTGGTTGTCTGCACCGCATCAGTCCAGACAACTTTTCTCAGCCATTAGTGTATTACGAAAACAAGACACATTGGAGAGACAAAGATGCATGCGCTGGTGAGATAAGCGCACGCACAGGGCTTAGGAACACCTAACCTTCACAGTTGCAATAAACAATAACATGTGACTTAAGAGGATTTACATAAGATGAGAGGAGTAATCAGAGGGAGTGAAAAACCAATGAGGCAGCAATGGCATCTCCTCAAAAGTCTCTGTGTTGCTGAATGAGGAAAGTTGCCATTCCGCTGGATTTAGAGGAAGGCTGTTGTTATCATTTTATTTCCTCTACCAGCACTACAAACCAACACAGATGTCAGTTTCTTTTTCGACTGCATTCAAATTCAGCGAGCGCAGCTCTGAGTGTTGACATGGTAAAACTCTGGCATTAGCAGGGCATAGCATGCACAAAAAGTGACATAAGATAATGCTCAGGCAGATTATCAGTGCTCAGGCGGTAAGAGGTTCGTTTACTGTGTTTGCGCTAAACTTCAGACATGATCCTGCAGCTACCATAAATGTGTGTTAGAGATCTGAAAAGAAAAAAAAAAAAGACAGATTATAGACTTTCTCATTTCTATAGCTGTTTTTAATTATTTTCTTTTGGTGAACCAGAGGAGGGCTTTCTAGGAAATGAAATAATTCCTTGTTTTCTCCCTTTTCATCTCTTATCTAATTAGATTTAATTTAAATCTAATCTTGTCAGGCTTGCTTGTCTTGTATTTATGTCAGACAACAATATTTTTGCTCTGTGTTTTCCTTTTATTCAACTGGGTTAAAGAAAAAAAAAATGCACAGAATTACCAGCAGAGATGGTAAGACACTGTAACAGAAAATCAAAGTGTCTAAGTAGAGCTACTAGGAAAAAACGGATGACCTGCATTACTGTAGGTTTTTGTCTGTTCTTACTTCACAACCCCAACATTCACTCTTAGTTCACTCGGTTCAGCCTGCCAGTCTCCACCTGCTTACTGAGCACCAACTACCTGACAGGCAGGAAGCAGCAGATGAAGTTAGGGAAGCCAGCAGTCAGCACTGGAGCGCCTCTCCCTGCACACCAATGACTACACCTCAGGGGACTCCTCTGTCAGAAACCTGATGCAATGCTTACAGGCCTTGTCCAAGGTGACGGCAACTTTCCTGCTTGTCCTACAACAACCTGGATGTGAACATGCTCAAAACTGTGGAGGTGACTGTCGACTTCCTTCCCTTTCTGTCCGCGCCTCCTCCACCACGCAGGTGGTTTGAACCAGCGCTTCTGGCTTCTGAGATCCGCAGTCTTTCAGCACTTGAAGTGGGAGACGATCATAAAGACGCACTGTGCCAGAAGAGGAGGTGAAGCTGCCACAGGAGCTGTTGATACTGTCCTACTCACCGATCTCTGACGCTACACACATCAGTCACAGTCTGGTTTTGACCAGCACCAAAAAGGACTGCTTAAAGAGCATCAGTGCCACCCTGCCCTGCCTCTTGGATGCCCCCCCCACCACCACCACCACCACACTGCCCCCAGGCCACAACTTATTTGATCTTTTTCCGACATGTGCTACAAGGGGTTCTAGTATAAAACAGGCAGACACAAGGGTGCAACACACCGATGAAGCGAGTGAATGTGGCACTACAGTTTCTGTGCAATAACCATTAGATATTATGCGGTTTCACAGTCACATATATCCAGTGCAGTTTGTGTATATACATACACAAATACAGGATGTTTCTGTGTGCAGTGACTGTGCATACAGCCACCTCTACAGCCACCATTTGTTGTATCACTCTAAATTTGTTCAGTAATTTTTACAGTTCTTTGCACATTTAACACTCTTGCAGTCCTCATGCATAGTAAGCAGTCAGACTTGCATCATGTTCATACATTTGATCTTTAAGTAGCCACTGCATTTTTAAATACATGTATTTATTTTCTATAATCTATGCAATCCTGTCTATTTCAACTATTTATTTTCTTTTAATTCATTTTATATTTTTAACAAGCACTTTTATCCCTCTTTACATTTGTTCTAGCCGTGCTTGTAAGCACATTATGTGTAAGTCAATAACCTGATTGTGGTCCTGATTTAGTTTCTGAGTATTCATGCACACACACAAACAAATAGTTCAGGATTGCATTACCGCTAATTGTAGCCCAGATGGCAGTGTTCTCCTCGGGTTGAAATGGAAATGTGACCACAGTTCTGACTGCTGAAATATTTTATTGTACAAAAAGAAAATTCAATCAAGCACAATTAGCAGTAGCTATATGTTGGTATGGAAAAATAATGCTCACAAGATGATTTTTGTGTGATTTCACTTAGTGATATGCATTTTCAAAACTAAATCTTGGTAAATTAAAGTATCGGGTTAGGACATTGTTGGAATATGTATGTTATTTTTAAAACATCTCAGATATTTATATCATATTTTGAATGGTTTGAGTGAGTGAATATATTGTGTGTCATATTAACCAGAAATCAGAAATAGTATATACAGTAATAAGTATTATGTATGCCATCAACTGAATGATGTATTTAGTAGAAATTTACAGCCCTAAATTAGAAAAATAAATATCCATGTAATAAGGCTTCAAATGTGACATAAAGTGATGTAAGATTCCTTGACACTTGGCCTACGAAGACACTAGGAAGTCTGCAGCTACTTCAAAACATTTGTCAGTCACATTGTTGCAGCTCAAGCATCACAAGGCAGCTGTTAAGCAGACTCTAAAAATGTTAAGCTTCCAACAATGGGAGGCAGAAAATGTGAAGGGAAACAATTAAATTACGCCTTGCATGAAGTTTGCTTTTCATTTTGTGAGGCAAATTTAGTGCCATGGTTAATCATTATGCTGTTGAACACGATTTGCAAAAATATTCAAGAGCTTTATGTGCCTCAGTGCCCCTTCTGTATTGAAAAATAATGGGCCTCTATCCAATTAAAAACTGCATTAAATCTCTAAAGTATTACATGCACTTTACTGGTATCTCTCTGATTAGGCTTTTCTGCATGTGCAGATGCTGACAGCACACTGAGAAAAGGAGCATTGACTGACTGCTCCCTGTTAAATCTAGTTCAGGATTTTTTATGGATACAGAAGGTGCATGCATGCATTTTCGCTGAGAAATGAAGTGTTTTTTCATGGAAATCTTAAATTTGGGGGAAATCTCTGAAGAGGAGAAATCACTTTGACACACGTAGCACATAACATATAACACAAACACATTAAAAAAAAGCCGACAACAGTCAACATTTGATGAGGTCAAATTGAAGTTTGAAGTTCCGCCATTTTAACTGTGTTCTTCACAAAAATGAGTTAAAGAAAATCTCTGACATGATGCTAAATGTGTCCACATTAAGATATGTGTTGGGGTGTAATAATAACAAGAAGAGCTTTTGTATTCATAACAGCCCTTATGTTTTGATTCTAGCATTGATAGGCAGTGATTCATTGTTCTGCAACAGAGGCACCAGTCCAACATGTGAATGGATGATTTATGTGACCATCTGTTTTGTTTTGATCATAATTTGATTATCTCTTTTTGTGTGATGACTTTCGATGTCAAGACCCATTTTGTTACACCCATGCAACACACACACACACACACACACACACACACACACACACAGTCCACGAGCACATCCCTCACATGTACACACACATGTGCAACACAACTTTGGAATAATTGAGCTGCCTCTCGATCACTGTCTCAAACCCACAGTCCACATACACATCCTCATTCTTTTAAAAACTGACCAAATTATGATTACAAGTAACAAGCAGGAGGATAGTTGCACAACCGACTCACTCCCACTATCTATTTGTGTTAATTAAAAGATTTGCAACTACATGTGTCTGCAGATAATCAAAATGTCTTCTGCAGCAGCACTCCCAGATGCATCGGCACTCCAGAGCTCATTTGCTTGCTGCGATCTCATGTTTGTTTAGAATTAATCAATCTACCCACAATTGAGTTAATTAATTAGTGTTTTAATGCTACTCTTTATAATTGCAGTCAGATGAGTCTGCAGACAAAGCAATCACATTAATGCAAATACAACAGATAATTGTTATCCAAACTTCCTCAGCAGCAGCAGCAGCAGCAGGGGAGAGCTCTTACTGTACTGAAGAGCTTGTCCCGGGTCGCCCTGAAGGAGCACTAGATGGCACCATTGAGCAGAGTTTCTCCTCGCTGTCCTCTTGTCACTCCCTGGATATTGTTCAATTAACTGTCCTATACTGTCCTCATTGGGGTGGGTGCACATATGCATTGAGGGACAGATGTCACGAGGGTCCCTGTGATACCCTCACTTGTAGATGAACGTCTATTAAGTGTTGCAGCGATGAAATAAAAGGTCACCGTTTCCAACAAGTGCAACATACAGTACATCCTGTTTAAGAAGCGATATTTGCTTGTATCTGGGGTGAATCAAAGGGAACATTTTCTGTGTGCCTCCTCTCACTCCCCTGATAATGTTTAATTTGGTTTTTCACAAGAGGTATCAACAGCGTGACCTTAGAGGCTTCTTTCACTAAATGTCAGGGGCTGTGTTCTTTTCAGGAACATTTTCCACAAAAGGTTGCCTAGTGTTTAAAGCATTTTGACCCATTGTCACTGCATCTATGTAAGAATAAATCTGAACAATGCTTACTTCATGCAGCGTTTATCTTGGACATAAAAGTTTGCAATAACTGGTTAAATAGCTCTCGATGCCATGTTCAGGAATTTTGCCAAAAAAATGTCCACGGTTTCTCATTTTTCTGTAACAGAGAAAAAGTTTGCAACATTTCTTTGTTTGCGCTGCTACTCCTTAAAACTTTGCATCATTCAAATTTTATTCAACGCATCTTCATCATCATTATCATCACCATCATCACCATCATTAACCACAGCTCATTTTGAATTGCATTGCTTTGTAGAGTGCATTTTTGTTTACCCAGTTCCTGGTGTTTTTCAGGAATATGCTTGTATCATTCGGCAGCCTCTCAGCAAGAGCCATTATTCCCTCATCTCTTTAGTTTATCTCCTCTGATGATCTGCTCAGATAGATATGACAGCTGAATAAATATGCAAACGTAGTGTGCAGCTCCACACTTCACCACAGAATTTCTATTATGCTCTCAGATTTAGAGACGAACAGTATATTGAGATAACAATGGGACTCTTTGGGGATTTGGATGAATGGGGGTTTTTCTTCTTTATCATCTCCTGATAAACTATGAATATCAGCTGAAAAAATCAAGACACTTCTTACTCATTCCCTTAAACTAATTAAAGATCTCTTTTCACAAATCTGCTGTTGATACTTTCAGAAGAGATCTTTCAATATCAGAGAGTAAAATAGGATTCATAAAATCATAATGTCATTAATTAACTTCGTCAGCAGTGTCATGTGATTTACTCTTTAACCAGCGCTGCTGAGTCCTTCAAAATTGTTATTATTTAAATAAAGATGAAGTGACACGATCCCAGATGTTTTCAATGCTGTGACCTAATTACCTGTGAGGTTTTGGAGATAGTGGAAGGAATACCTCAGACTATCAAATCACATCATTAGCAAAATGTGACCATTCCATTCAAAAGAAAAAAATACATTTTCTTTTTGAAATCATTGCAACTGACTTAAAACTATCTTTTATTCAGTGCAGCTTGTTATTTCAGTATTTCAAATGAAAAAAAAAAAAAAAAAAAAAAAAGAATTATAAGCACATATCTATGTCCTTATTCCAGCCAAACAAAGATTTTTTTCAAAATAAAAGTACAACAAAAAAATTGCAAAAGATATTTTCATATAAAAGAAAAATCTCCAGAATCACAACATGCACTGATTGGTGCACTGTTGGACTTGTGGGCATATGTTGCCTTTTTATAGCATACTGGTGACTATCTCAGCTTTAATACTTTGGGCTTTCGCCTGGCCCCCAGCTCCCAGCATGCTTTGAAACATGTAAGTCTCTTTTCAATCAGTTTTTGAGCATGGCATCGATATTGGCTACATTTGTGGCAGAGGAGGCGCTTTGGCAGCTCCATTTGAAAAGAATTGCCATGGGAGGGGTCGGCTTGACCCAGCTTTAATGCAAAACTGAAAAGGAGAGGAAACAAAAAACGCTACTATATTTAACCAAATCTGCAGCTTACTCGGAAAACACATGATAATGATATCCTCTTAACACTCCTTGCTGCAGAATTACAGCCGTCACGGCAGCAGGGGCCAAGATTCAAGACTAGAGAGAAGATGCAATTATTACAGCACAATCATTTTGTTGTGACTGTGTTTCTGGCCCCGTTCACCTTACTTGGTCAAAAGAGCAACACTACAAAATGAGCAATTAATGAGGCAATGCTGCGACTCTTTCCTCAGTAAAGGGTGCATTACCCTTAGATTCTAAATAAGCACTTGTAAATGTGATTATTTTGCTGCTAGTCGTTTTAAGGGATTTCTGCCCCACAGTTATGTTAATTGAAGTACAGCATGGTTTGCACTGCTTTGACTACATTTCTCTTAGTTTATTAGAGCAGCAGTGACAGTGCTCCTTCTAGAGGAACTGTAACTCCTCTTTGGTTAGGACTGAGTTTCCTCACACAGCTGCTCTTTCCTCGGAAAATACTCTAAAAATAGATACATCTTCCTTGACAGGTTTCTTGTTGTTTTTGCTAAATCTTAATTAGTGATTAGTTAGAATTATTCTCAAACTGCTTCTTTTTTTCTCAGTGGAGGATGGTCTGTTATTTTAATTAAGCAGAGGTCAGAATTATTAACTCAGCAGGAGTGTGTTGAGTGAAGCTGTGGAAATCAGCAACAACGCTACACATTGTGCCACTCAACACACCGATGCACATTTTATCTCCCCCTTACCCTCTCCTCCCTTCCCACCAAAACTGTGAAACAAGGGAGGAGAGGAGTCTTGGGAGGGGAAGGGGGACTTTTGTTTTATGTTATGTTGCTCACTGATTCCTTTTGATTACTTAGTTGATGCTGTGTTTCCCTGAGCACCCCACCCTTCTGCTCTTCCCAACGGCTGGCTGATGATACAGCTCAAACCAGACCCCTGATGGGAGCAGGGGTTTAGGAGGAGGGGTGTGGCACAGGAAGAAAAGCTGAAATTATGAGAAAAAGGAAGAAATAATGGCTGTGAGAAAGAAATAAAAAATAATCAAAGTAGGCTCTGAGAGAGGAAAAAGATGGGATAATTAAAGGAGAGTGAGTGAGAGAGCATCATGCAGCTCACGCAGAAGAAAGCTGATCAGACTATAAATCAAAATGTCTCCGTTATATCTCGGTTCAGATCTTTTGACAGTATATTGCTTGTTTTCCTCGTGCAACATGGCAGCTGGTTCCACGTCAAGCAGATAGATGTACAGTACATAAAGAATCCATTTTCAGCCCTCCTCAGATGGCGAAATCTAAAAACACAAATGTTGTTGAGCTACTCAAGACTTTGCTTGTAAAAACTTCTGGTACTTCAAAAAACCTTTTCTTCTTGGCACCATTCTGGACTTTGAAACCAAGTTAGGAAGATGATTCATGGTAGATAGTGTCTTAGTTAAATTGTGATTTGAAATCCAGAACACGGTGACGTAGTTGATATGCAAATACAGAGAGACGAATGCCAAATTTCAGCAGCAAAGAACAGAGTTCATTCTTGGGTTTTATTTGTTAGAAATCTCTGCAGGGAAAGATTGCAAAGTGTTGTACATTCTGTCTATGGCCAAAAGGCAATTACTGCCAGAAAGCTTTTGACTCCTTCTGATTATGTGATGCCTTTCAAAAAATTACACAGATTTCACATCACATGCTGAGCATACCTCGGCTTCAGTTGGGATCCTCAGAAGAAAATCCTGACATTCATGCACACCACCCCCAAGCCCCGTATCTACTGTAGGCTTTATTTTGTCTGTGGGGACGATGACAGACAAATAGAAGGGGGTGCCGCTTCCACTCCCTGGTCAGCGCTGCAAAAAATATTCATATTAACAAGTCATTTAGTGTGGTCTTGATTTTAAAGCATAATGTGACAGCTTTGGTGGTGATTTCAACAGTTCCATAAACAAATCACATTTTGCTCGACTCCAGCAGAGCAATAAAGACGACACTGTGCGATTATAGAGCAAATATAATTATAGATTCTAATTGACTTTTTCTGTAAAACACGAGTTATTCACATGCCAATTGTATTTGAGATATTGTGAACAATTTATGTAGCTTTACTTTAAATGTTATGCATTAATGGACATATATTTTGAAAACAAAAAAAAGTTCTATCTCCGAAGTCATTCTCAGACTTGGTCCTATAATATTGTACATGAAAATCATGAATCAGTGCTCAGAATAATAATCAGTCACGTTGTGCCTCTTTACTGTGTCACCTCACAGCGTGGAGACTGAGGAGACTGAGGTTAAAAGAGCTCATGAAATGCTGCTTGTTCTGAAGTGATACTTTTATTGTCAACATTGACATTAATACAAATGCCAGTGCTTGACAAATTCTAGACAAATAGCTTAATGGTAATGAAGTAGTTATATATATATATATATTGATAGTATAAGCAACTTAAGTGATGGTGACTACCGCAGAGATGACGGGCCAACATTAGGTTATTATGCAACATAAAGTTCTAGCTGCTCGTTGCTAAACATTGCTGTACTGTGCTACAACTGGGTTTGTGTGTGTTTAGCCTGGAATGAGTGTACGTCCGCTGACATACAGTGAGGACGGTGACTACATTCAGAGCTCAGGCACTGACAGTGATGACCCAGCATGTCCTGGCAAACAAACGGTCCAACTGAATTGGAGAGGAGAGAAGATTTTCTGTGAAAGAAACAAACAACAGAAAGTGCTGGCAGAAATAAATGTAGGCAAAAAAAAAAACCCAGCAAATTGGTATAGAAGCATTTTTTTGTACTGTTTTTTCACATTTTTTGAATTGTACCGTTAGATTCAATTCATTTCATTGTATTCTTAGTTTAAATCTGTAAGTGAAAGTCTTCAATGTGACCAAATGCTTTAGTGTGTAAATTAAAACAAGCTAAACGTGTTGTCTGTGCCCTAACATCATATAGTTCCCCTCAGTAATCAATATGTATATGATGTATGTTAAAACAAAGTCAGACTTAACAGTATGCTGCTTTGTGTAAAACCCTCGGGGGAAGGACCATATAATGTCAAGCTGCTATCAAAACCAGTAGAAAACCCCATTTAGAATACATCTAAAAAATGATATTATATATTTTATGTACATAAAGAATATCTGTTGTATTGACCAAGTAAAAGAGAACTTCAGTTTTGCTCTCTAGGATGTGAAAACTTTGAAACTCAATATTTCAATACTTGATAGAAGCTTTTCTAGAAAGCGACAATACTTCCAAACGTGTCACGTGGTTCAGAAATTCTTGAAGACGAGTAAAACTACATTGTTAACAGGTAAAATGACTTTATCCTAATGGGACACGGCTGAATTACCAGACTCAGTTCTGGACAAAATGGCTTCTTCAGCTGGACACTTTTTGCAGCGTGCCCTCAGAAGCGTTCAGCTTGCACCAGCGTCAGTCAGGGGCCTCAACACTGACTGACACTCTGTGAATGATAGTGAAATCTAGCAGGTGCATTTGGCTTGCATACCTCTGATCAGTACACCACTGTGCTTGTCTTCTTAGCTTGCTCTGTAATAAGCTCCTTCAAAGATCAGTATGTACAATCCCCCTCCACCTCCTCCCACCTCCCTCCTGATAAGATCTGGAATATGTAGTTCTCTCCTTCCCTTTATTCCCAACTCTTTTCGTTTTCTTAAGAAAATGTCAGTTTAATCATATCTTAATGCTTTGATAATGGGGTTCTTTTACACGGGCGAAGAACAGTCACTTCAGTGTCTTAAAAGCCCAGGATGTGGAGGGAAGGAGAGAATGTCTCTAAATTAAATTTGCTCGGGCCCTGCCTCAGCGCTGTGTATGTGCATTTGTGTGTGTGTGTGTGTGTGTGTGTGTGTGTGCACGTAACAGCAGAAACTGAAGCTCTTTTTCACCCCTCTTGACAATCACACAAAACATGTAATTGTTTGATGTGCGCAAGTGGAGACTATTAATATTTAAATGTCAACTTTCGTGATTTAAATAATTGTGAAAGTTTAAGTGGAGACTAAACAGGAATGCCAGTGTAGGCCAAAGCCCTGCCTCTTTAAATGTATGCAGAATGCTTTATCTTTACTGCTTTACTTTAGGACTTTACATAATGAGCTGCAGAGACAAGTCACTTGTCATATGAGACTTTGTTTTGTTTTTTAGGTATATTTCTATCTTTGCTGCTTTGGATATAAATTATTTCAGCAACAAATTGCTAGAAGGAAATGGCAAAACACGAGCGGACAAATAAATTATTTGTAGAGTGTCACTGCATGCTAACGGAGAAGGAGGGAACACGATGGTCCCCAATGGAAGTGCGTGTGCAATTGTGCAGGTGTGAAGCCAGCTGCTGGGCTCCTGAACGCCCCCCCACTTCCCCTGTCACTCACAATGACAGGCAGGTGAGGCAGCGAGCGCGCACACACACTCCCTCAACTACAAGTTCACAACTGTTAAGGTGTGTGTTACTCAAACACCATAAGGGAACTGTGCACTGAACTTATGCTACTCGGAGTGTTTCGGGAAATGGAAGAAAAAAAAGTTGTTCGTGTTAGGTAAAGGCTCTGCTACTCAAACAAACTAAAATTGGTTTGCATTGTGGAGGAAGAAAACTAGTAGCAGCACCACCCACTTCTAGCCATTTAGACAGTGCGAGAGGGAAAGACCAGAGGGCATATTTAAACAGCCCTGTGGCTCTTCCATGTTGCTGTCAGTCCGCTCTGAGACCGAGACACTGCCGGCTGCAGCATTGTCTTGACCTACTTGTGACTCGTTATTGCGCTGAATTAGAGGGATGGCTGACAAAAACAGCTCAACAAAGGGAGGGGAAAAAACAGCTTAAGAACAAATAGCCATTTCTGGTGGAGTTCTGAGTTCTAATCAGTGAAGCAGAAGCCAGCGGAGAGCAGGGGAGTCTGCGCGCAAAAACATTATCTGCGTCTCAAGATGGATCCTTGACTAATCCCGCTGTCTGAGCTCAACGCTCCCAAGATGCACCGAGAGGAGAGAAGGAATACTGGAGGAGAGGAGGTGGTGAGGGAAGGGGACCATAGACTCAATGAAAAAAAAAAAAAAGCCAGTTTAGTCTTCCCACAGGCCACTGTCAATTCAGGGACAACATTTTGGCCCTAATTGCACTTTCTCCAGCAGCAGCAGATTATGGTTGGACACCCCCTTGCACGCTCAAATCAAGACTGTTAGCTGCTCTAGATGCTTATTAGCGTCACACTCATTTTGGCCAAGTATTCAAGACTCCAGTGTTACCATTCTACGAAAAAGCATCATCAAACTGCTCGGAAGACGTCCCCCTTTCATCTTTTAATTAGTTAGTTTGCACTGGCTGGTACAGTAAGCGGTGGATTTGTTATTTATTTGCTGAAACACAGGCTGCCACATTATTGTGTGGCTCCACGCAGGCTGCTGTCCTCTTTGATTCAGGCTAATGGAGTCCCACCAAGCTACATAATATGTGCTGTATGAAAAGCCTCTAATTCCAAATCATCTTAAAGGAGCGATGCGTAGAGCAAGAGAGAATGTCTGCACAATGACACACACAAAAAAAAAAGAAAAGGAGGGAAAGAAAAGAGAACACAAAAACTCTATGTGATTTTGCCTGGACATGAAACCAATTTGTTCAGAGAATCATTTTACTGCCATTTGCAGTAAATGATTAAAGGGGAGCTACTTCACATTGATCTCTCGCTCAAAGCTCAATAAGCAACTGTAGCTAAACAAAGAAATGCGAAGATTTTGCATTCTTTTTTGTTGTAGAGAGTATTAGAATTTATTGAGCTTATAGTTGCATAAAATGATGATATTGCACTCGACGTATTTAGCACTAAAAATGCATGCTCAGTACAACTTATGCCATTTAATTGTGCTCTAATTTTCAAGTAGAGGAAAGATATTTCATAAGGAGAGAAAGGAGAGTCCGGTGATGTGGTGCACAGCGTATAAGCTGTTGCAGACCGCTGCTGCTTAACAGGACTCTGTCACTGGCACTCAGTAAAACTGTCAGGGTTACCATTGAGATGAATCTAAAACTGGCCACAGGGTTATTTTTAGACTTGGCTGCAGGATAAAAAGTTTCTGAGCCCCATAAGTAGGTCAGCTCAAGTGGTGTTCAGATTGCTGTTATGTACAATTACTGAAAAGTAGCATCTCCGGTCGAGAGCAACTTTTAATCCACACTCCAGTGAATGAGCAAGTCAACTTCTCCCTCACCAACTTTTAAAAAAATCTTCCCTAATCCGCAAACAGTTTGTTCTACAAGTTGGTTTTGTTGGTGTACCTGACGTGAGTGTTGTGTCAAAAAACAGCTGCTGTAAATTTGTTCAGTTGCTACGGATTTTCCTGCCTTCTGGAGAAAGATTTTATATAACAGATCTAATAGTATCCCACAGCTTCTGTGGGTTTCTCTCACCATAACCTCAAGTATCTTTACAGCGCTGTTAGTGCTAATGCAGAACATGCATCAGAGCCCCAATCTGTCTAAACATGTGCGTTCAACCTTTTTGTTGTTGTTTTTTTAGACCCAGATATGTTAGAATTACAGGAGGACAGCCATATTCAGGGTTAATTTGAATTACAACTGTCATATGCAGGGTTTTCTTGAAACTTTGTACGTGTTTTGTGTTAACTGCGGGCTCATGGTCATATCAGCGAATATCTTACATTTTCAAGTGCTTTTATCTTGCCAGTTCAAACCATTTTACTTTCATGGGTTCAAGGGCAGGTTCCATACAGTTACAGTATACCATATAATGAGAGCGAGCGCGGTCAAGTAAACCTCTGCTGTATAAAGACGCTATATCACAACTGTGTATTCAATTGCATTAATTGAATAACAGGAGGAGAGCAGGTGACAGTGCTGGAGTGAAAATGATGAGCGACCGTTTCAGTGGCACGGCCTCCATTCCAACTTTGACAGGTAAACAATCTAATTGATTTTCCATGGCGTATTGCCGGACTGTTCAATGCCATATTTCCAGTTTAAATGCAGACCATTCTCAGTGTTTGCAGAACAGACAAGCCCGTCATCTGTAGCACTGAAAACATGTCAAGTTAGAACGAGTAATTTGTGGTGATGAATGACAAGTGCAGGCTCCTGTTCAGTAGTCTGAGCGCTCATTAGAAAACACATTTTCAGATGTCACCAGTCTTCTGTGTTTTTGTACTTTTTGGGTAGAATAAACAAATATTGCTTGAATACTGCAATGTCACAGAAATGAGCAGAAGGAACTTAAACCTCAATTGACATGTCTCACGCAGTCGACTTTTTTGTACGTTGACAGCCATCTGTGTGGATTCCTTTCACTCTCCACTAATGAGCTGTGGGTTGAGGAGACCCAATCTACACAGGCCTGTCCCTGGGGCCCTGTGCAGCTGCCGGGCACACACACCCATGTGCATGCACGTACACACAACCCCCCCGCCCCCCCCCCCATACACACACACACAAACACACAAACACATACAGCCACCAGCTTCCCTCTATGTTTGAAAGCACACTTTGGCTAACTAAGATCTGAAGTCGCACAACTTCACATAGTGTATATGTTATTTTCTTACACCACACACTTTCCTGTGTGCCAACTACAGAGCATAAAAGTGCCAACACCAGAGTAAAAGATAAGCAAAAAACTGTATCCAAACAAAATGCGAATGCTGCACATTGCGGCAGGAGCATGATACAACTGTTGAGTGTTTTTTTTCTCTTTTTGCAGAGATGTGAGATATAGTAGATTATTTAATTTGATACCTTCGGTCGATGTGTGTCTTGGTATATGATTGTGGGCATGTGTTTTCATATTTCTGAGCTGTAATGATGTGTGTATGAGAGTGAGAGAGAGAGAGTCACGCACACTGACTGAGAGGCTCCATGAGAAGAAACGGAGACAGTGCAAGAATATGTTATCAAGTCAAAGTTCGCACGGCTATTCACAATTTCCCTTCCTCACATACCTGTAAATGTTGTGACAATGTGTGGAAATCTATTTGATCCCTATCACGCACAAAAGCAGATGAGCTGGAATGCCACTGATACAGGGTGTGAATAGGAAATGACAGGAAGAGCCTAATCAATGTCCTCCAGGACTGGCAACCGCTTCGCCTTTGTTTCTTTTTGTAAATACAAGCCTCTTTAACATCACAATATAAGCCATTATCTCGCCTGGCAAGGTAAATTTTGGGGGAGCCGCACAAAAACATACATTTTCCTGCAGCTTGGAGCAGATCAGTCGGGTAAGATCTAAAGTCATGCAAATGTTACGGCAGAAAAATACTGACAAAACTCATTCTAATTATTCCATATCAGCACATTTGCATGGAATGGATTTTTTTAAGAAGGGAAGAGTTTATGATCAGTGGAGCTTGGGCATGGGGGCTGTTTAGGAATTCACAGCATTTTGATCTAATCACAAAATCAAAATATTCATGAAACACAATGATATCTCCCTGAAGCAGGCGGCTAGCCATTAATTTTCAAATTCAGGTAATTTATTAACACTTATCAGAGGCTGAAAAAGCCTTGCTCTGTGTTTGTAAAGTGGGTGAGAGGGAGAGAGGAGTTCGAGAAAACTGATTCCAGATGATTTATAACAGTGTGCTGGGTGCATTTTCAACCAGGTATTCAATTAGAATGTATGTCCAATTTTCTATTCTAGATCTACAGTTAAAAACTCTATTAAAGCACCATTTTCCTTAGCATACATATCTATTATCAGCATTCACAGCAAATTTGATAACTCTGGCTCTGTCATTGTGCTCGTTTTATGCTCATTGGTCTCTTTTCTTTTATTAATTGGAAGAGGTTCGACTATAGTCCACAAGATTCTGCTTGGACATATTTTTCTTGCCAGTGACCATTTGCCTTTAGTATTTGTTGCTGTGAATAAAGCCTTCATTAAAGCACAGAAACCACAACTCCAACTAATATCACTTTAACCTCAACAACTACTGTATTTGAATATTCTGTAAGCTCCGCCTCCATTAGTTAAGCTTTCCGTTCTCACGCAACACATGCAGTTTACAACAATGGTGGCAGATTATTATAATGGGTCACTGATTTCAGACAGAGGGAGATAAAGGCAGCTTCCAATTTGAGACAACTGTCACTGTCTCTGGCCAACTATTTAAAGTTTCCACCAGAGTCAGTTTAATATTACAAAAGTAACTACTTTCAGGGTGAAGACTTATCAATGTGTTTAAGAAAGGTATCAATAAGCTACCTATAGTGGGTAACTACCTTAGGTCTATATGTCACACGGTGGATGTGGTAGCCATAAAATGGTTGATTTTTTTCTTGATTTAACCTCTAAATCCAAAAAATAGTGCAATTAATTCCTGGGAAATAACATTAGGTCACTGCCCCATGCACACTCCTTTGGCATGTGCAGAAATCCAAAGTTTGAAGGCCTGTTGTGCCTAGTTACGGTTACTAAGCTGTGAGCAATCCCTTTTTGGGGGAAGGGTTTATAAATTGTCATAGGGAGATATTATTTTCTTCTGATAGTTGTTGTCACTATCATTACAGTCAAAGTCACTGTCCTTTATTACCAATTATTCTTTATTTATTTTACAATCACAGTCACGATCGTGTACATAAGCGTCAACAAGGCATTTATTTCTCTTATACGGACCTCAGATTTACTATTCTACAAATGAAAGATATATCCAATAAGGTGGACTGTTGAACAACAGCTTAAGATATAATAGACTAACAACTCAGGCCATCTGGGTGTATGCGAATCCATCTGGGTGCATGTCTCCTGAGGGAGGGAGTCAACTTCTCTCAACCATAGCTCATGTTATGATTCTCTTCAAAGTATTCAGCATTTACTAGCCTTACTCTAAATCCAGAATGCATCTTTGATTCTTTTAAACAGGTAAAGAGAGTGAATATTAATGAACGTGATACGTGGTATTAATATGCACTTTGAAGCTGCATCTCTTATGAGAATATGCTAAAGACCCCATTTGATTAAGTTATTGTGAATCATATCTTCCCAGAAATAAAAAGAACACATCTTTACATGTTCAAAATGAGTATAGAGACTCTCATTGCATCACTGGAAAATCATCAAGGGGATTGTGTGGGTGTTTTTTTGTAATCATTCTGCTCAACTGTGCAAAGATTATATCTCATACCACCCATTGTATATTTGGTCATCGCAAGGAAACAACCAGTGACACATCTTTTCCTATGTTCCACAGACAAAGTGGTCTGAGGAAAAGGATAATCCAAGGACAGGGTAAAAAAAAAAAAGGAAAGCCTGGATCTCTTTGTTTCCCACTAATATTGCAGGGTGGATTCAAACGGCCCCTGAAGCTGAGCTGAGCCGAGCCCTGAGCTGCGATCGCAGTGTGATAACAACCAGATGGATCAATACATGTGTTGTAAAGGTTAAATGATGTTATGTTGTTCGTTGTTATTGGACATGGCATGTCACACCACATGATACTGACACCTTTTTCTGCCCTTCCTCTCTTTCCCTGCTCCAGGTTGGTTGAGGTTGAGGCCCTGCGATGATCCCAAGAAGAGGGTCAAGTGTTGAAGCCTTCGCCTTCTCTGCCAGTGAACCGTCTCATCACTGTGATTTGTTCTGGCTGCAGCTTAAAACCAGTAAATGTCCAATAAATAAAACTTAAACTGCCTGACAATCAAAATGATCATCACATATCTAATGGTACAGACATTATGGTTGATATGAATTTATGGCTGTCAAAACTGTATTTTTAGCCTGCCACATATTTTAGAACAAACGTTCCTTCACCTGCCTTTTTTACTTTAACGATGTATCTGTATTTTAAAATGTGTAGGACACTGTAAGATGTTGCAGCTAAGGAAATGCGTAGATAAAATACATATTCTGCACCACAAATGTGTCGCATGAAAGCATAAAACTAAATATGAAATGCTAACCTTGTCTTTGGTTGAATTAAAAGATTTTAACATCACAAAATTGTGGTCCGTGGTCCAATTTTCATTGGCCCGCAGGAAATTGTAAAACTGTATTGTAACACGGTGGTGGACTGTGTTGTACTTCTCAGTCTCACCGCTAGGTGGAGTAACTGACTTGAACGAGGCAGCTTCTCTAGAAAATGAGTAACAGAAGAAGAAATTTGCTACAGGTGACCCAAAATGGCACAATAACGGAAACGTAAGAGAGCAAATTAGTGTAGAAAGTTTCAGACGCGGTGTGCGATGAGAGCACAGCTGATAACTAATGAAGATCACTTTTGCATTACGGAGGAGCTGCTTGATGTTAGCAGGCTAAAGAGCACCACGACGGGTGAGGATGTTTTTGAAGCTGTGCCAGCTGTAGTTGGCATGATGGGAGTTAAATGGGACGAGCTGTGTGGAGGTACGACGGGTGTGGCTCCAGCTGGGACAGGTGAGCGAAAAGGAATCTACGGTGTCCGCTGAGGGGCAAGAAAGTGGAGGTAAGGCTGTTCTACCATCCTCATGTGCGCTGGCTAAGTCGTGGCTCTGTGCTGCAGTGGTTTTATTCCCTGAGATCAGAAATGGACCAGTTTTAAAGAGAGAAGGACTCTTCATGAGCTCAGTGACCCTCTCTGGTTGGCATTTTTAGTGGATCTCACTGATCACCTGATTACCTGAACAAGAGCCCACAAGGCAAAGACCAGCTTGTACCACAGCCAATAAATGAAAGCCCACTAATGGAAAGGCTGTTTTTTTTCTTGAATCATATTCAGTTATCAAGCAGAATTTACCTACATTTGATTGATTTTGCCAACTTTAATCCACTAGAGGGATTTTTAATCACCTCTAGTGGATTAATATATATAGATATGATATATATATATATATATATATATATACACATATATATATATATATATATAGCTCACTTCTAGTGAGAGGCCCAGCCCTTTGTATGTTTTACTGTATGTGGCCCTCAGTGAAAAAAGTTTGGACACCCCTGCTGTAGGGTTAATGTTAAGATTTAGGTGAAATGTTGGGACTATGGTTTGTGCAGGATTCCTCAGATTCCACATCCATCCCACCAGCTAGTTCATTACATTCACCTGGTGCTGCAGCTGTACATCACTCACTGATTAGCCGACCAGAATGAAAACCAGCAGCTCTGAGTGCAGCAGGCCAGGATCAAGTAGCAAAGGGTTAAAGTTGACTGACTGAGCTATTTATTTAAAGGCCTTGCACACTCACACAGGTGTTTTTAATTCAGGCTGACTTTGGGTAAGCTATAAAGGGAGTTTGATGAGGTCATCAAAATATATAGATTTAAAAGAATGATAAAGGTTTTAACCTGTCCCACCTCAAAGTGTAACAAAACTGACAGCAGACACGGGGAGATGTCAAATCAAGGAACGTTTTATTTACCCTCTAAATCAAAATGTTGCCTCTCCAGATGACCAGATAGTTTTTAACTGATCCAGGATGTTTGGGTTGTGGCACTTTATAAGACTGATATATTCAACAATCCAGAAACACTGATGTGAACAGTTAGAACAAACCATTTAACATCCATGTCGGTGTAGGTGGGATACTGGACAGGTAAGATACAGTAGGTTTATCGGAACTTTTAAATTGAAAACAGCCGCAGTAACGAAAACTGATGAAATACCAAAACAATGACCTGAATGATACTTAAAGGTTTTAATAGAAATGATAGAAAGTGCAGATTTGTGTGATAATTCTCTGTTAGTTTGCTGCCATTATTGATTTTTATTAGGAAAATATTTAGACGTGCAGGTTTAAAGGTGATAAAAATATCCATATTAGGTGCTTTTAAACCTGTAGAGATTGAGCCTTTAATTCCAAATAATAAAATATGTTGCAGTTTAGCATTTCTTCGAGTTGGCTAAGCCGCCTGTAACTAATGCATTTTGTTCACCATCTATACTATGTGTTTACCCTTAATACCATTGAGGACTATAGCTTACATTACCAGTCACATTACTACACCCAGCAATTAGCAGCTTAGTCTTTACTTGGCTGCATGTTGACGACTCTGACTCTTGTTTCTGAGGTGCGCAACGTGGCAGTCCTGGAGGATTATCAGTGCTCCAAATTACATAACTGAACTAATGAGATACATACTAGCACAGTTTCAACCCCTATTCCCACCGGGTGCCTCACTGGCGGAGTGAAATATTCCTCAGCTCCCTGTGGACTCCCCACACATCCCTCCCTGTCTGGGGAGAGGAGAGCAGAGGAGGCGAGCGAGCACAGGGAGAAACTGTAGAGGAAATAAATGGAGATGTATCGTCTCCAAAAGGTCTGACTGACAAGTAGCTAATATGCTGTAATTGTTTAGCGAGTGGATTGGAGCTTCTCTCTACAGTGAAGCAAGGTGAAAATGACTTCTTAGGCTAAGTGTTTGTTACACTGCGGGTTCTTTTCTGCTGCTGATGCCTCATTAAATAAAGGCTAAAACAGGCTCAAATTGCTGTGTGTATGTTAGGGGTGTATTTCTATCAACAAACCATATTGCAGGGGAAAATGGGTTGTTATAATGGTTGCCTGTGGACAAGGACCCTGAATATTATTTCTACCAATTCAATACTAAACAGTGTGATTGTTGACTTTGTGATAGGAGTGAAACTGAGACCAAACAAGCACTTTGGGATGGAATAACACTTAAACCATTGGTTTCTTCCACTCCCTCACACAGTGCAGAAAATTGAGGTCATGCTGTCATTTGTATTCATGGTAATATGGCACTGCAAATAACAGTCGGGTTTGTTTAAAGTTCCATGCTCCAGATGTATGTTTATGCTTCTCAACCTGGCACCCAATTCATTTTGCACCAAAGACCACTTTGCTTGTAAATCTCACCTAAAACCACAACCTACTGATTTATACAGGATAAGAGGAGCAAAGCTAGCATATTGTTTTGGTGCTATTTCTCGTGGAATATGCGTCAGGCGACATTAGTTCAAACACAACTGCTCATAGTCACACCGAGTATGTAAAATATTGGTCACACTCGTACCTGTTGTCTAAGTTATTACTTGTTATATTTACTCCATGTGACACTGTGATCAAGAGAGAGTCAAACACGAGGACTTCACACGACTGCTTTTATCAGGGCATGTAACTCTTTAACAAGGAGTGAGAGCAGCAGAGATTTAGAGGAGACACACATCTTAACATACCTAAACCCAAGGCATTAAATTACACATTTGCCTTAAAAGCTAGTCGTCCCCTCTTACTATTTGTATTCAGGCTTTACTACACTGATGAGAAGCTCAATGCAACTTAATTTCCTCCAGTACAACACAAGATGTAGAATTAAAGTCCACTGTAATAAAAAGAGGAGACAACCTAACTGGAGGGGACAGATTCAGTGCATTATTTATCATGTTACAATGAGCTTATCCCATAATTACTGCATAGTAATTCCCTTATGGATGTCAACTGTGTTTTTTCCCTCTCTCCCCATCCAAATTAAAATCTACACTGGCTTCTTTATCATTCTAACTACTCTATATTACCTCCAGTACTAATAATGAGGCTTTTAAAGGACACTTACCTCAAAAAGCTAATTGTTTTTGTTTGATTTTGGTGACACTTTATCAAGACTGGCTGTTAATTAATAGCAATTATACATTAACTATTAAAGGAGGCACCTTATTAATTAATGGCCTCAGATGCAATTAAATTACAGATGCACACACCAATTTAGCAACCAACTTTCCTTAATCCTGGGTAATTTCAAAGGGATTTCAGAAAGGGGGAAAGTGATTCCATTATTATGGCTGCAGTAGGTGTTAATTAAGAAGTAACTAGCGGGTGCATCTAATATGGATGCTGTGTGTGTGTGTGTGTGTGTGTGTGTGTGTGTGTGTGTGTGTCAGGCAGCAGGGCAGGCGTGGATTCAGGCTGGGTTTCTGGGATGCTGAGTATTTACGCAACAGAAACACAACATGGGAATTCACCCCGCACACCAAGGCCAATAGTGAGCTATTTCACTGATAGAGCTGTGCTCACTTATGCTGCTACTGGAGTTGTATGTTTCTATCTGCACTTTCCCTCTCTTGCTTTATTCTGAAGGCTCCTCTTAAATCTGTATCTTTGAGGTAGAGTTTCCATTTTGCTTCAGTCAATAAGAAACAGGGTCCTCATGCTGTTATCAAATCTCCTTGTTCATTGTTGAATTTCTTTTTTTTTTGTATAACGTACTTCTTACCTTTGCAAAGAGGTGATAGAGTTGTCTTTCAAGGTCAAGGTGAGACTGCTATTTAGTTTGAATAAGGAAGACTTGCAGCATTGTATTTGCTTTATTTAGCACGCCAGAGACAAGTGCACTGATGTTTTTTTATGATTTGGCTCAGAATCCATCCACCCATCCATCGAAGATGCTCACAGATACACAAAAGGTTTGGATGTCAGACTTTCTTTACTAGTGGTGACATTACCAAAGCCGTGTCTTTTGACCGTGCTGTGGAAATACCTCTGTAATTAGGAAAATGTCTTTTTTCACTTTAAGCCTGTGTGAGTATACAACCTCCTCCATTAGTTGGGCTGAAGTTAGAGAAACAAAGAGCAGCTCATGGGACCTAGATGTACGTTCACCATCTCCTTCTATAAGGTTTAGAGGAGCAATGCAGCTCATAGGGGAATATCCAAGTCAACATGCACGCTGTCCGATTATGTTAATAGTAAATCCAATTATGCACTTATAGCATAATGCTTGAGAAGGAAACTAGGCTTGTTGCCCATGGGGTCCTCGAGAAGTGGGACCAGTGTATGTTTCCTTTGCAAAATGGGGGAATCGATAGTTTTTCATGCTCAGGAGACACTGAGCACACACAGTAATTACCTCAGTGTCTGTGTATGTTGCATCAATGTCAATTAAAATATTAGGAATGGTCAGAGAGGTTGAGAATTCTAATTTATTTCTCAAAATCTGCTCCTCCATAACAGAGAACAGTTAAGAGATAAATCGTTTATTAGAATAATCAATCAGTCAATTGACTGAAAATTAATTAGCAATAATTTGATAGTGAAATAGTTGCTAATCGTTTTTTTAAATCACTGGCTTCATTTATAAATGGGAATATTTGCTTGTTCTTTAGTTCTCCATGATATTAAACTAATCTTTCTAGGGTTTTGGACATTTGGTTGGACAAAATAAGCGAGCTGAATGCGTCACTCTGTGCTCTCTAAAGCTGTGATGGACATTAGTTTGTTTTTTTTACGTTTTATCGACTAAACAATTAATTGGTCGTGAAGTGAATTAATTGGCAGATTAATTGTAAATGAAACAAATCATTAGTTGCTGCCCTAGACCACTTTGTTGCTGCACTAACCTATAGCAGGTTTTGTCTTGTTTCCTCATTTCTACAGACTCTGACTTAACCAACACATATCGTTATAATTCATCATTATGGTCAACAGTATGCTCTGCTCTGCTTATGTTTTTGTTTTTCTGCATTAGAAATATGCACTCACAGCTCTAGCAGTCCTGATCCATGTGATTCAGACATTTGCTGTTTGTGCTGTACATGAAACACCCTCTAAAACACCCAACTGTCTGTGTCCATGCTAATTAATGTTTACTAAACTTGAAAGCCTATATAGGCTACACTGGGAACCACAATTACAAATGTGCCTTCAACAACAATTTGTTTCTTGGGTGACAGACATTAAAAGTCTGACTTAAATGAGCATACAAAGCTACCAAACACATGTATTTAAACTATTTCAAGCTCATTTAGATCCCCCAAGACATCCGATCAGTGACAAGTCCCTGATCGGAGAAGAAACTGCACAACACAGTCAAACCAGCAATTAGTGCAAATTAACAGACATTTTCAAAAAATGTCTTTGCTTAGAAAATGGCTGCTTTGTAGTTCAAAAAATTCCCACTTTGGCCTTAGAGTTGGAGTGTTTCCAGCAAATGCTTAAATCCTAAAATAAGTACTGCAATCTTCTGGCACAGACACACTGTAATGCTTTAAAAACAATTTAGCAACTGTCATCGCTGTAATTACAGTAACTAATTACCATCCTCAGCAAACAAATAGCTTAACATAATACGCAGGCCCAATCAATTTTGAAGAAATGCAAATTCCGAAAGCAAAAAAAGGACATTTTGGCAAACCTGAAAGAATTACAGGGAAATAACACTTTGTTTTATCCACACATAATTCCCAGGGAATATCATATCATAAATATTTGCATTCAGTTCTTATCAGGACATTTGCATTTGCCTCTTATCAGTCAGCAAGCCAGGCACTGGCAGATAGGGAGAGCTGCCTCCACGCCATACACACATTTCTAATGAGTCACGTCGCAGGCTGATATCATATTTTGGCTAGAACTTTATCACCAAAACGAGGAGGTCATTTTCTCCTGGAGTTGGCTCATCTTGGAACTGTCTTTGAGTTTTTTTTTCTCTGATGTGATTCAACTGAGATCCATTTTTTAAAGCCCACAAAAAGGATTATTTCCTCTCCTCCCCCAACCGCAACAGCTCCATATCAGTGGCACGTATGCTTGCAATGATTATCATTCTGTCATAAAATATTTCAGTTTTATCAGAGTATTATTTTATTTGCCACAGCATCCCTCGGAACAGAGACTCAGGGGAAGGGGAAAAAAAAAACAACAACCAAAAAAAAAAACCGAGCTCATCTGCATGAACAGCAGTGGATGACAGGCAGGAGACTCTGCTCCACCATCTCATTTTGGTAGACATGTGCAACAGTTTCCAGGGGGAAAAATTAAAGTAATTGTTTGATAACATTTTCAAAAAGGTATTCCACAATAACAATTTCATGGTGCATTGCAGAGTATAATTATAAATCAGCCTTTTTTTCTTGGACAGCCAAGGAACACTGGGGGTCAAGTAAAGTATCCTAGTCAAATTCTCCTCTCATTAGTGCAATCGCTTCTCTCTGCTAATTATTTCCTCCCTCTCTCTCCCCTCTCTCTCCCTCTCTCTGGATTATCCTGAGCAACATGCAGCATTAGGCAGAATGACGATTTCATATATTTTTCTATTGAAATGTGTTGTTCTTGCAAATATGTTTTGCATTAATTACAGCTTAATGTGACAAAATGTTAAACATTCTTTTGATGTAATGTAATCATGCATATGCCAAAATGCATTTATATGCATGTTCTGCTTCTTTTATGCAATTGGGCAGTTGACATATTTTTTTCAGTTTTAGTTTTGTATGCAATTAAAAGGCAAAATGCATTTTCCTGCCCACAGTGAGGGGGAAGTGAAGGGGACGTGTAATAATTGAGAAAATTCAAACACAGAGTAATGATTAAAATGTGCTGTAAGGAATGGATGTGACACATAAACGATTTGCTCTCCAAGTAATTCACATGTAAATCCAAAATAGAATACGGCAGTGAAATGACAGGGACTCGTGTTCAACAGTGGACAACAACAGCGGCTACTCTGAAACAAACCAAGCAAACTATCTTAAGGAGTGTGACAAAACTAAAACAGAGTCATCCCTCTTCCTCTCATCTCTCTTTGCCTGTGTCTTTTTCTGGAGAGGGGATGAGCTGTAAGGAAATGTGAGAGGGAATGTATTCATCTGCAGCCCTGCCTTCTGGAGGTGGGTCTGAGCCTTTTTCCCCAGTCCTCATTATGGCTCTGTGCCTGCTGCAGCTTGGAGGAGGGCAGCTGGATCACCTTAAGGATTCTCCTTAAATCTTATCTCAGGCTTTGTTTAAACAGAGGAGGGGAGACATTCCACTAGGCCCAGCTCTGAAGATCTATCGTGCAGCATTCATATAATCAGCAGCCTCTCTTTTCCAAGCGGCAGAAAAATGAAGAAATTCGGATCCCCAATTGTATGTGCTTTGTACAGTATTTCTGTATAATATTACTACTCTGCAGACATTGGTATTGTGCACTAGTAAACCGTTCCCAACAAATCTGTGGCCATTAATTTGGAAAGACATATTTTGTGTTACTTCTTAATTTTTTCTCTGTTAACAGCAGCACATGTTGTGTCAAACTGTGCTGCTATTAACACATAATTAACATATTCAACGAAAAACTACACAATATGTGGTGTTAAAAGACTAAGCTTGCAGGTGTGCCGCCCTCCCTCAGTTGAATGGTGTCTTTATGGGTAGCAGTGCAACATATGTGGTCATTATTGCAAATAGTGTTTCTAGTGGAGCTGGTGTTTTGGACTGCCCAGCCTCTGGCACGTCTGCATGGATGTTGGTGGCCCCCAATCCGTCCACCACCTGACAGACCGAGTCCAGGGCTGTTAACTAGCTGTAAACACCATGATCTACCGTCTTATGCTGTTTGTCCAGCCAGTGAACCCTAAAATCTCTTTCTCTTTGTCTCTGTTTATCTTATTGCAACCTTCTGTGGGACTATCTTACACTTTGTGTGTGTTATGGCCCAACTGCTTTGAATGGCTAAGATAGAATAAAAATCAATACTACAGCTGCCCTCTCACATATTCTGGACTTGCTCTATTCTAACTAATTTCTAGTTCTTCTTCTAATATTTAACTTTTAATGCAGTCTTCTTGACAATTACAATGCACTCAAAAGCAATGATTGGAGTAACTCATGCTGTCTTGGAAATATCTAAATGAAATATCAGAAACATTATCACCTTTTTTACTGTTCTACTTACACAGAATGGTGTAAACCTTCCTACATTTGGTTTATGGATTAAAGGATAATCAATTTCTTAATGCTTGATAAAATGTAAAACAATGGGCAATGTATCCCTCGACATGCACTTACAAATTTTTATACACAGTTTTTCTCTCGTTGTTGTTTTGTATTTTGTGTATGTGTGAATAGTTGTTACAAAAATATATACTTATGGATATCTATATAGATATATGTACAGTATGTACGTATGTATGTATGCATATGAATACTAATTTAACTAACGTGTGATTCAAAAAGTGAGAGCATGTTGTGCAGGATCTGCTGGATTCGGGTGTAAACTGTTCAAACACATTGGGCTGTACACAGCACAGACATTAGGATTGTTTATTATAACTGCAAACAATAAAAAAATTACTGAAAAGCAAACTGCGTTTTATAGTTCATGAAAAAGCTTCTGCGAGACTTTTATGAACTTATATTCATTTGGAATATGACATGCATTCTTATTTTTCACAGACTTCCCATGTCGAATCACTTGAGCATTGTGTTATAATGAACCTAAGGAGTTCCATGTAGCACCTAATAAAGTTTTATGGTACAAGCATAATGAACCGTTTCCGCTTTTGATATGAGTTTCCTTTTAGTCTCAGTGTGTGTGTGCGACCTTCTGTGAGACCCAGTCAAGCACATATTTGTATTTGGTAAATTATTCACTTTATTACACATTTATTATCATATTATTCTTTCGTTGTGTGCCAGATAATACTGTAAGTATGTGCTTTTATTATTTATGACATTTATGATTAGTGCATAAGGCTGTCTGGTGTAAAAGCATTTCAGAGCAACATGTTGCTAGTTCAAGTCAGAAAAGTCTGTATATTTACACTGAAACAAGCTTTTGGCCGCGTTGTATCCTGTAAAATGATGTTCATAGGAAAAGAGCATCAAGTCGTTAAAGGAGAAGTCTGAGACATAACCTTTGGACAAGATTCACCTGCCCTGCTGTTGGACTCTGAACCGTCAAATCAATCCACATTCAGTATTTTCCCAGGGTCTTGTAGTGGTTTACTTCACAAGAAAGTTGTTGTGATCAGAACAGAACTCAAGTCAACGAGTGTGCTGTGGTGTCACAAATCAGTAAACATTGATTGATGATATCCTGCAGTATCCAGTTGAAGGTCAAATCAAAACAGGGAAATATTTTCATTGGAGGAAATAGTAAAAAAAAAAAAAAAACAGTTTTGAAGTTGACTGTTCAAAAATTTTAAATGAAATGTGAAAGTAATTTAGGCCATGATTTCATAAAAAGATGTAGGTAGCAGCAATGGATGACTGCAGATGTAGTCTTATCTGCCATTCTGGTACTATATTTACATGGGTTTTCAACATTTGTGCAGCCTGTGGTGTCATTATCTTTCAAAATTCTTGTTGGGCAGCATCACCGCAGCCTGGTCCATGTAGCCATGGTTGGGCATAGCCTGGTACATGTGGGGTCGGCAAATTAGAGGCCAAGTTACCAGCCGCTCTCAGAGGGGGGCCACTGTCCATGCTGACTTTTACAACTGGTGAGCTGCCATCAAACCAAAGCACTGCTAATCACAAACTCATGAACAGCTAAAGGCCTCGCAAATGAGCACAGAGATGGTGTTATGGTGTTTGCAGAGTGTGGCTGCCGGGTGCCTGTCCAAATCAAGAGGAGTTTCGGCCCAGTCTTTGTCTGAGGATCTCAGTTTGGCCAGCGGTCCAGCCCCAGCAGGGACCGGGATCTAGAGGATTTGAGTAGAGCTTCGGCAGCTTTCAGAAATAAGCTTGTTGGGAAGACAGTGCTGTACAGTACAGCGGTGGATCACAGTGAATGGAGACGAAGTTCAGAGGGAGCCTCATACACAGAATAGAAAATATATGTTACCGTTTGATCAGGATTAGTCACTGTGTGTGTGACGCCTCAATAACATCAGCACCATATACGTATTACATCATTCCTGGTTTGTCCTGTTCACGTGATGTTTGAAGATTTCAGTCTGGGTCAGAAACTTCATAATGAACTCAGTCTTTGTGACTTTTTTGGGGCATTTTTGTGTAACCCTGTGAGTAAGGCTGCAATTTTAATCACACAAAGGCATCATGAGATTAGCATTTCTATTGTGTGACAATGCATCATATTTTACAAGCTGCTCTTAGTTTTTTTTTTTTTATGTGAATTCTTAATCATCAAAGTAACAAATAACTCCAGCTGTTATTATAGAAAAAAAACACATTTGCCTCTGAAATGTAGTGGAGTAATAGCGTGAAGTAACATTAAACTAAAATATCTGAATAAAGATTAGGTTCCTCAGAAAATGTACTCAAGTACAGTATTGAATTAAATGTACTTGTGCGTTGCAGTGCTTATAAGAACTGAGTGATTTCCCATGTTACTTTGGGTTTGGTTCTCAGTTGGCCTTCAGCAGCCCTGTGTTTGTTTTGAGCATGACTAAATCAGTCGTGACCACAGAGACACATTTATAAATCCTCCTCTCTCAACCTACATTGTTCCATGTTTCAGATTGGTCATCTTTTCAGCAAGATTTGAAAGCTGTACTCGCTGAAGGGCTACGCTTTGGTAATGCAAGGCCACCCTCCACCACGACAGAGCCATCAACGTTTTCCGTAACCCTTTTACTCAGACGTTGCCCACACACACGCACACACACAGTGAAAACTGACCGTTCGGAGCAGAGGAAATAGCATATGATGGAAGACAGGGACGGTGCTGGGTGGAGTCAGGCTGATTAAGTGATTGTGACCATTCTGTTACTGAAATGCTTTTTTCAATCCTGCTGATAACATCATCCTTGGGCTTTATCTTTGTTCTTGAACTTATTTTAAACATTCCCCTCTGCTCTTTCTTCATTACATACTGTCCTTTCCTTTTGGCACCCAGTTTCATTACTGGCAACTTATCTCATACATCCTTCCTTTCTGTCACTCTGTTTATTGTGTGGCAGGGATTTTAAGATTAGCCGTTCCCACATACCCCCTAACACTACTGTATAATGAAGACTTGACGCACCAAACCAGTATTCGCCTGTGTGCTGCAGTAGGAAGGAACTAAATATTTATTTGTAGCTGAAGTAAATTAATTAGACTATCTAAAGAAAGATAGCAGAAAAAGGCTCTGCGTTTAATTTGAAATGGCATATCTGCAATGCATTTTTTCATTCTATAATCCCACAGCAAATATGCTGTCTGCCCATATGATATTACCATTCGCAGTAGATTATTTGCATATAGGTTGCAAAGTATGAAAGGGGCTCTGATGTTATTTTGATCGAAGAAGAAAAGTGTGCATTGAATCAATGGATGTGGAGCCGTCCTATTAGAACTAGGCTCGGCTGCCTGGCTGGGATTTGAGGCACATGACTGCAGACCCCTTTTTTACTGCAAAGAAACCAAGGCCTCATCATGCTCACATCTGCTGTAGACATAAGTCATCCAGTTTTGCTGATAGATGAGGATTGCTCCTGAATGGCCCCTTTATAACAGCATGAATGCTCTATTAGAGGGACTTTTAAACGTATCACTGCGTGCATCCATGAGTATCGAGGCAAGAAGGAAAACAAGTGGGATATGTTGCTCTCAGATTCTACTTTCACTTTGATTTTATGTTACTGAAGCAGTTGTGGAGCTGTTGAAAGATCACTGCTCGTTGGTTGCATGCCTGCTGTTTACTGTTCCTGTAACCCTCCACTTTTAAGGCAAGAGGAGAAATAATTCTACACCATATACACCTTTATACATACCTACTACACTCTCACTGGGTGAAATGGAAACAACACTGTTTGGTTTGACAAAAAATAGAGCTTATACCTCAGAAACAACATTATCACTAGTGATATTGTATGTCAATGCGATCCAATTCACTTACAACAAATTCATCTTACATGTATACGAACACAACTTGTGTTTACTGAAGTGCTTTACAGGGGAAAAAAATGATAGAAGTGAGAATAAGTGGGTAAATAACTGTGACACTTCTAATGGGAGATGAAGTTGTTGATAAATGGTGAAGAGCTCACAGTGAGGGCTAAAGTGTTCCACAGTCTGGAAGCAGCAATGGCAGGTCCTTGAAGACCCCATCTCCTGGACAGTATGTTTACAAAGCAACTAATATGAATAAAATTACATTTATCAACATAATGAGGAAATGTTGTTATCAATGATCTGGCATGTTGCAAAAAATGCTGATACTGAACATATATATATATATAAATATTTTATTGTTTGCTTGTAATACAGTATCAGCTCCTTTACAGCATTAAATTAGTGAGTAAGTAACTGATCTAAGGACGGGATGTCTAAATGTAGCATAGCGACTGAGAATATTGGAGATGTGTGAGATCAATGTGTGAGGGCAATCAAAATTCTTTCCTTCAATAGATAAGAAAAAAGCAGAAATAAAAAAAGCCCATTAAAGTCTTGGCTAAATAAAGGCTTTACAAAGTTCCTCAAAAAAGAACGAACAGGATAATACAATGTGTTCCTTCTCCTGCAGCACGTGGAGGCCAAGTTCTGTTAAAATGATCACATATTGTACTGCCGAAACGTTGCTGTTATCTTGAGGTCATTGCTTTATCTCCACATAAGATTTTGTAAATTGCACCAGTTTTATTGTCTGTCATTGATACAGAGAGAAAACATGAGGTCATCATAACCTCATTATCAGATGATAGCATCCCCATTTAGATACCTTTAAGTGTTGGATGTAAAAACCTTGCAGCTTACACTCAAAGTGATCGGGTGTCTTTTTCATCGACACCATATCAACCCTTGTCTGCACCACAAAGATGTAATTGCATCACTCAACAAGCAGGTTAAGAGACGGGGTTGGAGAAATTAACATTTTTTTTTATATTGCAGATTTCCCCAGTTGTTTTAATAACCCATCTCAAACCTGTGATCTAATCTACAGGAACAGTGGAAGTAATTAAAGTTTAAATTAATTACCGTCTGTGCCTGATATTCTAATAATGGCTTTGAGTTTTGTAGCAGGAAGTTGATATTTTGTCATCCGTGTTTTATCTCACACGGCCGTGCGTGATTGTCTGCTCTTACAGATTATTAATGTAGCCAGGAAGGGAGCAGGAAATGGCAGATAAAGGCAGAGAGACTTTCCTTTCTTGCGCTCCTCCTGACCACAGTGGCCCCTCTTGACAGCTCCAAGCCCCTCCTCCCCACCTCCTCCACCAGCTCTCTTCTTTTAACAGTCCCTTTATCATGACAGTATTTAGAGGAGATACCGTAAGACTGAGCAGGCCTTATGACTGCTTTTGATAGAAATTAATACAATTGTTCATTAGTGGCTAAGATAATGCCCCCCACACACCCCCACCCTCAGCTCCAGTTTCCCTTTGGGATCTCATTTAAGACCTGCAGCATTCAGCAGTGCATACTACAAGGGCTATAGATGTGACACCACACAGGACCCGCCGCAGACAGTGCAGCTGGAAATGTCAAGTTAAGTGAAGGGAACTGTTCGGCCTGCACACTCTAGTAAGCAGGGTATGTACCTCCCTGCGGGGTGGGTGGGAGTATGTGCGTAGTAGTGTGGTGCTCCCTCTGCCTGGGACCGTCACTCTGACAGTGGCTATCATGTTTTTAATGGAAAATGGTCAACTAAAATCAAATATTAAGCTTTGATAACCGTGGTGGAGGAGCAGTGCCTTTTGAAGTGGAACAAACCTTTCAGCTTCCTTTATACTGTATCACTTTACACCAACTCAGGAGCTCCAAGTTGCTTCCAGACTCCTGTTTGCTCCACTTCCCTTCACGATGAATTCCATCCTCGGATACTATAGCTCAGTTAGATTTCATCAATCTGCACTCTTCAACGCATTTCAGAGATGAACAACTAAGGAAGCTGCCGCTCTTGTTAATCGATCTATTTGTTGTTGTGCACACTTTCTTTCAAATTGTTTCTGAGTTAAGAGTTCCCTACATTTTTCAGAGACCTTTAGTTTACATAACTTAAGGCAAAAGTCACTTTTGAAAGACGAAATAACAGATTTGTCCTCTTGCAAATGGAAAGATGAATTCATAAGCATTAAAACACACCCTTGTTTAAGCCCATCAATCAACCAATAGTCAACAGTCAATCAACAGGATTATCTAATCCAACAGGGATTTTCAACTGTCCTGTTGGAAAGCCGTCTTGGAAAATACACTGTTGAACAAACAGTTTTTGTAGTGGCTCGTGGTTGTAGTCGTTTAGTAATGGTTTAGCAAGAGCATGCGCAGTGATTGGTATCTTTGCTTCATTCGTAATGAATTTCTGACATCACATGACATCACATTGTACAATTGACCAATTATCTGGGGAATTTAAAAGCAAAACATGACACACATAATGTTTATGATAAAAAATTAGGCTGAACCTTTTCATTAAGAATCAATTGACAATGTCGCCTATGTGTTCTGTCATCTACTGTTCACTGGAGCAGACCATAAAAATTAAGTGGTCAGTCACGTTGTGAAGAAAAAAAAAAAACACTAGCAGAACTTCCTTTCTTGCCAAGACTGAAGTTGGGTGACAAACAGCCACTTTCCCCCTGTCTCCTGGATCAGCTATAAGACGATTTCAATGACATGCAGAAGATCAACTGTTGGGAGAGTGAGGACTGCGAGACAGGGGCTTAGAATCGCGGCCGGATCAGAATGAGATGAACATACAATCAGAGGCAAAGCCACACGGGCTTATCTGCCCTTTCACGATGGCTGTCATCATTTTGAGAGTTCCCTCGGCTGCTCCTCTGCCAAGATGAGAAGGCTTTCTGGCAGAACCAGAAAGTTTCTCTTTTTTGCTTCAGGAAAAGTTTTGGAGGAAACTTGTGGCGCCCCACAAAAATGAGAAGTCAGGAGGTGTCAACCTGGGTTAGAATAACAGAATCAAATACAAGGAGGGTGAGATATGAAGCTGCAGGGCACACAGAATAAGATTAAATAATGCATAGATCCGTGCAGGCATGGCCTTAGAACACATACAGGGTTTTAAAATAAAGGGTTTTTTTTTCAATTACAAGCTGTTTCTCTCTTTCCCTCTCTCTCTCAATTAGATCTATTTTTCTTAAATCATTGAACATTAGAAAATACATCTCAGTCCAAGCCTTCCTGCTGTGATATTTCATGCCCACATACAGTATGTAGTGTAATGTAAACCTTCAATATCTTTCCAGAGCTTCATCCCTTGAGTGTCATTTTGATGTGAGCCACTGATGGACTGCCGGCACACTCGGCATATGTCACATATACTTCATACAAAAAAGTCATTTGGCATTAGTGTTGTCGGGCTGTGTGGGAGATCTGTAACATGAAATGGATCCATTTCAGCGCACATCACTGAACATATCCCATACAAGGCTGCAGCCAGTGTTTATAGCTTACCCCCTGTGAGGTATTGGCATCCAGTAGCGGCTCTATATCTGAGACAGTATGGTGGTTGTGTAGTCTTTTCCCATGTGAGCCCTGCTATGCGAGGTGATTAGAGCATCTCTGTCAGTGGCTGAGGGGACAGATGGAGCAACAGAGGACTTTCTGGAGAGGCTATGGTAATTAGGAGTGAAAGGAGAGAAAATGGCGGCTTCAGAGCAACTGGGTTCAGGGAGAAGCTTTAAACAACACTATTCAAGTGGCGCAGGGATTTGTATGCCCTTTGGCCAGTCAACATGGCATTGTTGTGTTCATGTTAACATGTTTCCACATGCTGCGAGGTTCTCCCCACAGAGTCAGTGTTGTAATACAAAACTATTTATGGTATATTGAAATCATTTTTTTTTTTTTAAAGCAAACAAGTGCACATTTAAACAAATAGACAGCATAATGAAAATGAAAGAAACAACCAAAGTACACAAATGTAAAACACATAGCAGTTATAGGCACTATTTCTTCAGAAGAACTGTTCACAGTGAGATGTGTGGATTATTGAATCAGTGCTGGGGTGGAGGCAGCCATGGATATCTCAGAACTTGGGCGAGTGAAACCAATGGCTCAGTGCCATCGGAGGTAAGTGAGAAAATCTTTTTTTGTTAAACATTTGTATTGCTACTTTGTGAGTATAGACATGAATGCCACACTTTCCCCAGCTATGTACATGCCCTTTGGCCAGACAACATGGCACATGTTTTCACGTTAGGAGGTTCTCCCCAAAGAAGTTATCTATAGCATATAGCATATAGCATACAAATAGAAATCCAGAAAGCTAATAAAGGGTCTGTTCACCAAAATTACAAAATAAAAAATAAAAAAATAAATTAAATTTCTATTGTGGTGCTCAAAGCGTTCAAAAAACGCGCCAAAAAGCATCTCGTAGCAAAATCTTTCAGCAGATATTATTGCAGTATTCTGTACAGACATGCTCTTTTCTAGGGTTTTCCCAGCCTTTCCCATCTGACTCAAAGCCTTTCTAATGTTAGCCACCGCCTTTGACGTCACCAGTCAACACGGAAGTGCCCAGAAAAACATAGCGGCAGCTAACAGTGGCAAAGAAGGGAGAACAGAAACTCATCCTTAAGACGTTTCCTCTTAGATGGGGTATCGGTGGGTGAGCACCATGGTTTGTTGACAGCTCCACCCACTACCGTGAGCTGAAACATCGTTATTGACGAATGTCCCAGCATGGTGAGTGTGATGCGAGCACATCAAGGGAAGGCAGCGTTCCCTCAAAATGTTACAGTGGTGAGTGACTGTCAGCCATCTGCTCAAGTCCCAACTTACTGAAACACATATGAGCTATTAAAGTCCAGGGGTTTGTGAATAATCTAAATGAATTTATTTATCATAGACATGAATAATGCCACTTGCACATTTAAAGAGGTTCTTAACCTCAACAAAAGACAGAAGACTCTAAAGGTGCATGAATAAACTCTCCACGCTGTGCATGTCACACACATCCGCCATCCTTTACCGTCTTTCAAAAATATCCAGGGAAAACCCTGTTTTCATATCAGTGTTGGGGAGAAAGCAGAATCTTAAAATGTGTGTTTGCTACTTTATGATAAGCTACGAATGACTGGACATTCAGAAATCTTTTTAAGGAGTAAGATTATTCAAATTACAAGGCAGCTTTTTCTCACTTATTGTTATATAGCAACGCAGGCATTTCTGGATTAATTTGTCTTTAATTTCAGATATTTATCTTTATTTCTTCCTCCATTCTCAATACAGTGGAGATGTACACAATTTTAACCTGAATCACTTTTAAATCAAGTCAAGAGAGCATTACTAAATGATGTCTCGATTTGTCTGGCTAACAATCCAACATCTCTGTCAACAGTTTTAATGCACACAGTGTCTTCAGAAGTAGTTCTAGCCTGCACATTGTTTCTGCAAAGAAATGTTGCTGTTGAAATTTCTAATATGATTTTTAAATGCTTCGAGCACCCAAATGAAGTTTCATTCGCCTCAATAAGAAATCTTAAAACCTGGATGAATAATACCAAAATTACATTTGTTAGTGATATTTTATGCTACTAACAAAAAATATTGTTTCCAGATTTTCTTCAGTTGACTAAAAAAAAAATACAGCATTAGCTCATCACTACTGAAAATTTAAACAATCATTCCTCCACCTGCTACTCACACAGAGGAGATGGTCATTCCTCCATGTGATTAATTGCTTTGTCAACTATCAATCTCGAGCACCATAAAATAGCCACAGGACCTGCAGCCAGCAGGATGCCTGGTGAAATGATGGCACTGAAATCCCCATGGGGCGCATATTAATGAGGCCACAGCGAGAGTTAACAATTCACCATTAAAATGTAATGCATTCTTTAATTAATTAAGCTCTCATTTATAAACATCCACCACTTCTCTCTCACTCCAAATTTGACCTAACAATAGAGTACTTAATGTTTTATGGTGGAGGCATAACATATTTAAATGTCATTAATACATGAACAGCAAGATAAACATACTCAAAAATTCTATTAGCAGTAATAGGTGGTGTCTCCACTGAGAGACCCCCTGTTTTTAACCAAATAACTCAAAATTAATTTACATTACAGCTGACATGCCAGTGCTTGAATTTGTCTTAGATAAGAAATTTTCCGAGTTGAGTATTTATAGCCTGAGAGTAGGTGGACTATCACTCTTTTAGTAGATACACATGCAACATCAAATGATTATCTTCCAACTCTTCCAGATATCAACTAACTGAAGATCGAATTTCATGTCACACATGCTCAATAAAAAAAATCAAATTGGCTCCTAAATTGGTTGGTCACTCCAACGTTGAAAAATAGGTCAAAGTTTTTGCAATCCAACGTGTCCGCTAGGCTCGATGATTGCAGATTGATATGTGGGGGAGTATTTTTTTTTTCTTTTTTCTGGCAAGGCAGGAGCTACAGATCTCAAGCACAGTAGGAGTTTTCAGGAAATGTTCCTCTCTAAGGTATGCTTTTAGTCAGCTGAAGAGGAATTTGGAATCAAAAGTCGAGAAATTGGCAAAAGTAATGTTAACATTTTGATGATTAAGTACGATATTTGTTTCTCGGTAAACCTATATGTAATTTTTGGATGGTGTTCATTTGGTTGGTTGAATGGATCATGTAGCGTACATTTCACAGACAGAGCAGAGCAGCTCTGTCTTTGGATCCTTTATGTTTCAGATGTATGTGGACATGCTTCCAGCTTAATTCATGCAAATGCAAATGTGAGTTTTCCGGCATCAGACTGCTTGTGTGAATTGGTTGGGTTCAGCTGAGCCAAACTGCTCCGCCATAATCATTTTGATGTTAATGATGTCTGCAGAACTGCAGCATCACCCCTGTGATTTAATCAAACCTAATTTGGGTCAGTCCATTTTGGTTGCAGCTGAGCACCTCAACATCATCATTACACTCCTTCAGCCCAACCTATGTTCTCACCTCGCGTCCTCGGAGCCTGGACAAGCCTGCCAGTTTGCAAACAGCTGTTCATCATCTGTCTTGTCACAACTTGTCCTGCTTTCGGACATGAACTTGTAAATTCTCGAGTTTTGGTTCTGAATTTCACCATGATCCGAATCAGAAATGAGACTTTGTGTTAAAGATTTCACTTCCAAGCTCTCTCTGCCTGTGGGACCTGCTCCTTGGGCTTTTCATCAGCTGCCATTTTCGACGGCATGCAGTAATTTCATGGCTCATTGCAAGCGCTGAAAACCTTTGAAACTGCAAATGTTAACTTTGCCTGGCCTGGAGCCATTTAGGAAGCGATTAATTTAGCAAACAGAAGTGAGCCACTTTCTCCTCCTAGCCTGCGCATAATTTTTTGGGGCTTCTATCTGTATTTGAGTAAGAGTGAGCAATGTAATGACGGTTCCTGTAATTGTGGCAGTGTGAAAATGGTTCCTGCCTCAGCCTTCACTATCTCCCTCATCTCTCCTGGCTGAGCCTCGACAGCCTTGTACAGTGAGAGCACACACAGATTGAGAAGAGGTGGAATCACTTACAACATGCTTGACTTTATTTCTTATTGCGAGTTGTTAAAGCGTGTGAAAGGAACATGTTTGTTTGCAATTTCAGCACCTTGCCGAGTGCTGCCGTGCTCATATTTGCAAGGCACTGACCGAAAAAGGTATTTTCTGATCATGACTGCTCCGTGTCTTTGATAGCAATGTGATACGGATGCAACAATTCAATTTAGAAAAGGAAGTGAAGACAGTACTGGAAGTGCGAAGCTTTTTGGCTGTGGTGCTCTCAGGAAATAGTGCAGATCCCAGTGAGAGGCTCTCAGTGTTTGCCCAGTATTCCTGGAGGCTTGTTTTGTCACAGACTCTGTGCAGCTAGGCATGGGAGAGGCAGAAGGCAGCGGGTCGGCCAGCCTTCCCCCACAGCTGTCCTCCTCCATCCTGGCACTCCGCGCCACCAAGCCAATATGAAAACAAATTCTCGTCCCTCTTTGCAATTAATTTTCCTTTGCCGCGGAAAAAAAAATCAGTCTTGACAACATAACATATAGCAGGTTGTGTACAGAAAATCTGGCTGTACACAGGAGCAGGAGTAATTTTTCACTCTGCTGGGAGCAGTTGTCTAGCACATATTCCTCCCCATGTGCATATGGATCAGTGCAGTCCAATGAAGTGGTAGAAGTAAAGAAGTGTACCCATTTTACTTCCACAGGATGAGTCTGTAACTGTAATTAACTATACTTGTAAGTAGAACAGGATGCTTTTATGTTCAAATGATCATTATTTTCTGTGCTCTTGAATCGTATTTTTATAATAACCTTTGCAGAGACCATTTTAAGGGTATTCTTGTATTATAAAAGTCTTCTTCTCTGGTTGCATCAAGCAAACCAGGCTCATGGAAGTCTTAAAAACTACAAGAATAATCTACATGTTCAGGGAATAACACGGTGGGTCAAGGGGCAAAAATGACAAAAGAGTGAACGGTGGGAGTAATAGGAACACACAATGACAATGATCCAGATTCCTATTTTGCCTCTATACACCATGCATGTGTGTGTGCGTGTGGATCCGTGCTGTGTTTAGGAAATGACTGCTTCCTTACCTGGATGCCCTGTAACCACATCTGCATCCTGTTTTACCACGGCCACACTGCAATCTCCCCCACACCATTAATTTTACTGAAAGCCATTCACAATAACCATGAGATACTGGGCAGCGGTGTTCAAACGTTTTCTTCCCCCTTCTTATCATAAAGGTCCCACATGTCTTGGCAATATCCCCTAAATAAAAAAAAGTGATAAATTTGTCCTAATTACGTCCCTCGAACAATGTTGTTTGACGGCCAAAGACATCAAATTAAATACTATTTTGATTCTGCAAAAGTGGTGTCAAGGTCTTATATTTTCATTGCAGGTACATTGACTGATAAATATGAGGGAGAGAACAGTAATTATAGGGTGGAAATGACATCAGAAATTAAGCAAATTGTGAAAGGGTTTGCCTTTAAATGGGTTTGAGCCATGAATTAAAAAGACCATTAACTGGGAAGAGGCAGGTGTTATCCTCACTGCCCAAAACAAAACAAACAGAGAGGGGGAGGTGAGTGGATGTGTATGTGGGTTGTGAGTGTGCTCGTGCAGGGAGGAAGAGATGCAGGTGTGTGCTGTTATCTATGAACAATCCCATGTCATTACCAAGGAAGGTGTATTTAGCTGATTTTCCTCAGTTTCAGAGCTGTGGTAATTCGTAATGTATTGTTCCATAAATAAACCACACAGGGATGAACGAATATGTCCTTTACATTTGCTACAGGAAAATTGTCATTTTAATGTAGACTCACTCCTCCTTATTGCCATTAACTATCTTTTTTTTCATGTTTGGCTTCTAGTACATACATGTCAAATCTGCATGCCACATCATTGATATGGCATTCTAGCCAATGCATTTATCAATATTTCAGTAAAAAGTTCAGCATGTCCCTCACCTCTCCTTCCCTGCTCTATATCCCCTTCTCTGTGAGCCTGCATAAATTCAAATTCAAAGGACTTTAAATTGTACTACAAGTAAATCGTTGCATAGTGACTCCACCAGATATCAAAAGGCAGAGGATCAGAGTCTCATTCCACCCCATTTTGTGTTGCCATAGTTTTTTTTTTTCATTTTTTATCAGACCTGTGTCTGGTCTTTTCATGGGCCCAGAGAAATTTAAAGGTGATGAGAGGTCCTCTGCCTGATAGGACACAGGGCCAGTGTGGTGATCAGACAAAATTACATCAAGTTTTTCCCCCTTGACTATGCTTGTCTTTTTTTTTTTTTTTTTAATCAAAGCTCTAGCAGCCTGATGCTGCCCTCTCTCTGGGCCAGGTGTCAAATGGTTTCCATTGATGTCAGTGCGGTGGTAATCAGAGTCTATCCACAGATGCCTGCTTGCACCAGCGTTTCACTGGGGCATCGCATTCTCCGCTCAACACCTTTGAGGCATGTAAGATTATTTCTGCAATCTGAAAGAGAGAATAACCTCTAGGAAGAAACTAAATCACAATATAAAGTAATTAAGCACATTATCAACGTGGAGGTTAATTAGTGAGACCCTATACGCCAGCACCACTGGTAGCATTGCAAACAGACAAATGCTTTCGTTTTCGTCTCTTTTTTTGACCACACACTCACACATGCACACACGTACCCACGCATATACACACGTGCACCTGCACACACACTGACTGCAGGCGGCTGATTGTCACTGTTTGGGGCTCTGAAATTGATTAAACAACTTGCAATCCAGTTTTAATTAATGGAAACTATCTGTAGTTCAAAGCTATTTAGCTGAATGTTGTGCCTTAGCGCTGCCCTCCTGTCTTGTTTTGCTTAGACAATCGTAGAAATTAATTGAATTCTAGCATTACTGTATTGAATAACCTTAAAACAATCTTTTGATGTTATAGCCCATATTAAAAGCTATTCTATGTATAAACACACACAACCCGAGAGTTGATATACTGTTAGCCAGTGTTTATCCTTTAACATGAAAGAACTGTGCCAAGCTGTAATATCACAATACAGAGAAGACAACATGCCCGGCTTCTATATCTCTGAAGTGCAGCTGAGTCCGAAATGGCACATTGACAACAACATACATAGTTGCTGCATAGAAACAAAAGGCAAGGCATAACTAATTATTGACAAGCAACATATATTTACTTTTCCTCATTTCAAAATGATAAGTCCTTCAAGCTCCACTCAGTGTCTGCAGTGTGAAGATGTTCCTATCAAAAACTACAGGCGTACCTGTTTGTTCAGGAAGGCTTGGCAAGAAAATACCCTCCCTTCTGTTCCAGCGCTGGGTGAAGCCATTAACCAACTTAACTTGACATGACTTTTTTTCTACACATCATATTTGTGATTGCTCCCTTTGTGCTTCGTATCTCCTTTCGTTGCGTTAGAAAGGGAAAATACAGGTTTTAGGCTTGTAACTTTAAATGTTCTTATTTTTGTTCTTGTCTCAGTAGTTTGAAGTTTAACCCTCTAAAGCAACGATTTCCAGCCAATGGATTCATGGGAAGCTCATCTGACTAAAAGTAGAAATTGTGATAGGATTTAAAATACATAGCCCTATATTTGAGGATATGGGAAATCAAATGACGAATAGGAATTTTAAAGAGTTAGCTAAAAGTAATGATTAAATAGTTGAAATAGTTCTAAAGTAGCTAAACGCTGTGAATAAGATGCTTGAAAAAGCCTCGTTTCTGCCACTCCAAGTGCAAACGTGGCAAAAACAGTCAATTGTGTGAAAAAAATTTCATTCATTCATGATTTATATATTAGTGCTGAATATCAGAGTTTATAATCCATTCATAAGACCATATTTGGAATATGACCGGTGGTGTTGATGTCATGTAGAATGTATTTAACTCCAATCTCTAAATGAGTTAACTTTATTTCAAGTACAACAAACAATGTAGGAACTTGTTTGGTAAGCTCATAGTGCTGGATAGACAAGGCGGCATTCAGCATGGCATAGAAACGTCATATAAATAAGACGATATTAAGATACGAAAACTATAAAAGTTGCGATAACAAAAATATATCTTAAAGTGACAAGTCAGAAATTAAATTGTCTCAAATAATTACATGCAAGATACATGACAAAGAGACCGAAACTGAGAAGCTTCCCTCCGTTTTTAAATCAGATATGTAGCTATTAGTCGGACAATGACATGTCAAACAGCTGCTTGCTTGCCCTGAAACTTAAAAGCAAGATCAGACAGCCTCCTTCTCCCCCTCCCTTCCCTCCTTCTCTTTTCTCTCCATCCTGCTGCCCCCTCCCCCCTCTTTTTTTTCTTAAATGGCATGAAGGTTGAGATGGCTGGAGTCCAAGATCATCGCGCCTGGGACCACACAGATGGGGAGAGATAAAAGTTCTCTGTGAGCTGCTCACAGTGCTGCCATTTTCCACACAAGTAGAGGGGACTTGGGCAGGAGGGGGGGGGAGAGCCACCTGCGGCCGTGACATCACCGCCTTATCACATATCATGTATCACCTGCAGCTCCACGTCAAGCCCAAAGAGACAGATTTCATCTGTCATCTCTGAGAGGATCTCAATATAATTTACTCTGCTGATCTGACATCCAGAGGAGAGGAGTAGAGTTGCCAAACCTAATCTTACAGATGAGGACTCTCCTTTTTCTGCCCAGTCATGTCCTTGTGTGCCGTTGCAAAGGGGGAGAGGGGTTGGCATATCAGATTTAGCTGTTATTTGAAAGCAGCATCTCTGGGTTAAGTGGCTCTTGTGGTTTCATTTCTCTGTAAACCCAATACACGTACAAGTCGGCTTACTGTTCCTTTTGTTCCAGAGGAAACATCACACGACTTCACATGCTGAAGTATGCCAAAAATGCCAAATATTTTGCAAGGAAAAAAAACAGCTACATACTCAATATATTTCACACACATGGACATGGCAATACAGACTTCTCCAAAATGTGCTCCTGTCTTAATTTTCATGAATCCAGTGTGTGTGACGACAAAGGAATAACTTTGTAGGCAAGTATGCAAAAAAGAGATTATCATACATAAAGGCCAGAAGCAAAAAACATAAGTGGTATCAAAAAGCATAACCTAATTAGAAAGACTAATCAACTTTAATGTCTTCATATTTAAGGGAGAGGGAAAGGATAATTAGTCTTGGGGTTCAGTCTCCTTTCCTCTGCAGTCATGCTACTAACAAGAGTTGATGCTGTCTAGAATGGCCACCCACATAACAGCTAATTGCAGGTCTTCGCCCTGAAGCACCCTTCTAGTCATAGAGACAACAGGGAAATTGGCCATTTCAGCAGTGCTGGGTATCATTAATAATTAATGGCACTTTCAAGAGTCAGACTGTCCCTAAAAACCTAAGCAAGAGGTGCTCTGGGAACAACGCAATGTGTCATTTGCTGTGATAGCAAATATAGTCTTTTTACTTTGCTGAGCTGTTCTCCTCTCTCGCGAACGCTGTTTTTATTTCATGAGATGTTTTCTACTAGGAGATAAATACAGCCCTGAGATTTGTTACATTCTTAAAATCCCAATTAACTATCCAACAGTTACTTAAAAAACAAGCTCAAATGAAATGCATACAGCAGAGATTAGACACACTCGAAAAAATACTCGGACGTGATTGCCATCTCTGTTGTACTACATATATCAACAGCTAAAAAAAAATAATAATTTGGCCCCTAAAAACAATATGTTGGCTTCTATAGATTAACCCTGATGGAAAATTGCCTGTAGATATGATTTTGGGGTGATGACATGTTTCACTGGTCTGCTGCAATGGAGTTTGATGTGTTTTATATCTGTGACTGGTGTTTTTTAAACAAAGAGCTTAGACTTTTCTGGAGTCTGGAGTAAGTTGCATCACTATTAATGTACTGTACATTTCTGTGTACTGTTCATTGTCAGTGGCTTTTTGCTTACAAAGAAAAAAAGAATATCTCTGTTCATTCATAGCTTCTACAAACAAAACATGAAAGAATTTCTGAGTAACAGTATATATAATAACAGCTTTTTCTTACCGTCGTTATACTTCATTATACTTCTCTACATGCTGTATTGGTGTTAAAAAAGTCAGATGAAAAGAAAAATTATCTAAAGTGGAAGCAATCCTTGATTTTTACATGTTCCTTTCCTTTTTACATGTTCAGCAGTGAGGTCTGTGGAGCGCCAAGTAATGAAGTTAGTGTCAACAATATACAAGGGTTGAAATGTCACTTTTTAAATTCTGCTGCTGTTACTGTACAATTCCGCTGCATATTTATGAATCCTCTGACCGTATGACAGCTAATCGTCATACATTTCAAATTAATAATTGCTTTATGAGGTTGCTCAAGTGAGTAATAAAATAATAAACTAATAGTTTTTATGTTGAAAACAATGCGGAAGAATGATTTCCTAATAAAACAGCAGCAAAAAGGATGATCACATTTCCCCTCCTTAGGAAGTCATCCACAGCACTGTTCAAGGGTAACCAACCACTGTCTTATAACTTTATTATTCTTTCTTAATCGGTTTATAAATATTTATGAATCGCCAAAGCCACCCTGACTCGCAGCTGAGATTGAAGCCGGAGCGGAGTATGTACGTTCCAAAGCAGCCATGGGTTGGAGGGAGAGAGATAGCGTGGACAGGAGATTTGTGACAGAGCAGAGCATGAAACCCATCAGTTGATGAGTGGAAATCCCTACTTTCTAATTAATAGAGGTACACAGGCCAGGGGGATAAGGAGGATCAGGGAAATGAAATCAGCAAAAAGATACCATCACTCATTTCTGAGGTCCATTGTCACACTTCAGAATCTGCTGTAATGAATCACTCAAGCATTCTGCAGATACATTTGAATGGTGGGGAAAATTCATTGTCCGGTGGAGAGCATTCGATAAGGATCTTTTCTCTTGCCTCTCCCTCTTCTTCAGCCTCTTCTTTCCCTCTTTTGTCAAAGGGCCCTCTGATCAAAAAGCGAAATCAAGGCTCAAGCAACAGGTGCGCCATCTGAAAGGCTGACACAATCTGCAAGTGAACTGGAAAGCTATCTGGGGGTTTAAAAAAAAAAAAAAGACTGATTCGAGAAGTTTCAAGGGATTTGCTTCTTGGGGTCAGTCGACAAGTCAGAATGTGGTAAGATGTTAGAGTTGGTTCAGCATGAGACAAAACAATTACAGAACACCAGCTAGACTGTAATATACGTCCTCCCCTTTGACTTGACAGGTAACTTTTGACTAACTACTGACAGCAAATAGAGGAGCAAAGCGTAACATGGCCTCTTATATGTCCATCCTGTGATCCCCTACTGGAAGCATCACTGCTGGATGTGTTATGCAAGATTTTTCTGCTCTACAAAGTGTCATTGCCAGGATGTTACATGACATGTTTTAGTTACTATACAGTGTGAAGAGGCAAAATTGAACGTTATAAACCAACACAAATAGCTTGTAATCCTCATTGGTAGGATCTTAGTTTTCTGTACAAGCATGTGAGGACAAAGGCAGCTCTACTCACCCAGAATGCAACATTTTTACATGTTACAGTAATAAGCTTGTAAATCTAACTTAGATGATGGATTGGTCTGCAGCTAATGCAGCTATAACATTAACCTTTGACCTTAATGCAGAATGTTTTTTCGTAGAGGTGTCTCAGAAAAAGAGGTCTTAAGCCTCTCGCCTTTTTGTAACTACTGTACAACACTAACAGTTTAATCTGCTACTCTGTGAGGAATAAGAGAAACGCAAGCATAAGCCCGGCACATATTAGCTGCTGCTCACAGAACTGGCAGCCTGAACACAGCTCCTCGACATCCTGGAATGCACAACTGTGATGGTGAAATCTGAAGACGACATGAAATGAGAAACAAAATGCTGCCTATATCTTACCATATCATACATCCTCAGAGGGGATTTACCAGAACTGCCTTTAGACATTATTATTCTTGTTTGCAAAATGCACCAAGAGCATGTTTCAAAAACACAAGTAAGTAAATATAGTAGCTTCAGTCTTCTCTCTTTAGCCTTTGTCTTTGTTTGCTTTCCAACGATAATTTAAGTTTTCAGTTTCTAAGTAGTTCAATCCAACCCAGGGGAGCTATACCCCTGTGAGACAAGATTTTTTTAACTTCTCTTTCTCTCCATTTTTTTTTTTTTACTTCAACCCTTATATCCCAATGCAATTATTTAATATACACCCACTCATAGTCTGCATATGAGATATGAATATAATTGTATGTTACTTTTTAATTACAGGAAAAATCTAACTTGTAAGATGATGGGCTGGAAGGTGCCATTGCATTGTTATTTTTTTTCATCCTCGTTTTCTGATTATGTGAGCTGGGCTCCTTTGCTAAGCGATGATAAGCAGAATTTCCATGTTCTCTGCATAATTAATCCATCTTTGCCTCTCTTCATGCCAACTCTGCCGTTATCGCCTGCACATGCCTGAATTGCAAAAGAATCCTCTCTTCAATTGGAACTTATTGATATTCTAAAAAAACTGGAAATCCTCAAATTTAAGCCACAGATTGTTAAATGGATTAATTTCGCGGCAATCGCAAGCATCTAACGCGGGGAGACAGGCAAAGCAAATTGAAAGTATCTCCTGTTTGTGGAGTTTTAGTCCCAAATGATAGGGTTTATTGGCATGTTTTTTTCTCCATAGTCAAAAATTACCATTTATTTGCATGCCATAAAATACTTTTATATGGTTGAAAATTCAGAGGAATTTCTTTCAATGCCTGTCGTTGGCTTCATGATAACAACTTCAGCTTCCCACATCTGGACGCTTTTGATACTGGGTGAAAGGAATGTCTGCATATTTAATATTTTTATCTGTTTTCATCGATGGTTTCACCATTAAGGAAGGCTCTGCTGTTTGCATGGAGCCTGGCAGATGTAGATTTATTTTCTGAGCTGTCTACGGCCTGCCTTTCTGTGAATATATTGATGCATTTTTCCATTTTGCTGTGCACTGATGCCTCTGCATATGTAATAAACCACCAGACACACTTATAAAATACATCAACAGACTGTATTATAATGCTGCGTTCAGATGTGGGTCCTTAGTTACTCATGCACATATAGGAAAAGGGGGAAAAGATCAGCTACACACATCAAATATAATTTACTTGACCTCATAAAAATGAATAGTATTAAATCACAGGATGTCAAAACATATGAGGTGCTCCTGTATAAAGCAGCAAATATGTTATTTGGACACTTTGCATACAAACCTCTGACTTACATACAAACAGTGACATATTGAAACATGGACATGATCGCTACAGCGAACCACACTGTCACTTATAATGTAGTGCACCTATGAACTGATGTTATTGGATTTAAGGCCAGAATTAGACTTTTTCCTTGTCTGGTGTTTGTATTAAAGCAAGATTTCATTGAATATATTGAATATGAATAAAAGGTAAATTATATAAAACTTATCAGAATATTCATATTTTCTGTATTTTCATTGTAGTTTGACTTGAATTGAAAATGAAAATACCAGCTAATCTTGAAGATCTTTAGTTGCACAGTTGAGAACAGGTATTCTTCCTCTGGCCAGTGATGTTGGCAGACTTGAAAATATTCAAGAGCAACACAGATTGTGTCAGCTATGTGATTTGTCAGCAGTTGGTCCCATTTTCTTTACTAGCTTACTGTGCAAACTATTGTTATTGAAGAGTGTTAATTTCTCATGAAAAGCCTCAACAAACACTAAACTTATTAGGTAAAGATTATCAAAATTTGGAATAGCTGTTTAATTTGCATGTGTGCTTGCTAACTTCATCTCAGAAGCCTGGAAAATTATGTAAAACAGACTATTTAATTAGCATCAGTTCCAATTTCAGTATTCTATTGTAAATGCTTTTTTCGACGTTGATTTATGAATTTTGTGGCATTCAAAGAAGGTCTGATGATCTTATTGTGAAAACTGTCCAACTGATTTTCTTTTTTTTTGGTTAGTATTGTTAGAAAGCACACATGCAGCCCTCTGGCTTATACTGTATGAATCTGTGGTGTTTTGCAAGCCTGTGGCCTATGGTCATCGTTCTCAAAATTCATTTATTCCTTATATCCAGGAATTGCTGGTTACACAGGTGCTTGATGCAATAAGAATAAAGTGGTAAAGTGCTCTATATTATGCAGATTTCACCTGAGAACTGACATATAGTTTTACAAACATTACTTCAGTTCTTTTCTATTCACACTCTCAAAAATCAGGATGCAAAGTTCAGTAAAAACAGGAAACAAGAATCGTCAGTTCCATTTTTCTGACTTTTAATTCAGTTGTTACTGATATACTCATACGGATAAAATTACAATGCACTGAATCCATTAATTAAAAGATAAAAATTCTAATAGAAATACAGCTTTTCCTTATGGATATCAGAATTGACTGTAAGATGGTCATTTTAGGTAAAGTTAAAGTCATTAATTAATGTGTTCATTCTACTGGCTGCATTCCCTCACTTTCTACTGTCAGATCAATTTCTCTCCTAACTTAATAATGCAACGTTATTATTTCAAGGAATGAACTCCTTTAAATGAGCGGGGATATTTATGATTTTAATCCATAAAAGGCTTGCTGGTTATCCCCTGGAGGTGTCACAATCTCAGCTTTTGACCACATAAAAAGACACTGAGATTAGCAGTAAGAATACACTGCCCCGTGGTTCTCTCCTCCTTCTCTCCCTCCTCCACAAAAAGCCTTTATTTACAGATTTACACACTCCCAATGGGAGGAGCATAGTTTGTTCATCCCGCCCTCTTTTAGTATTTCCATCACTTCCCCAGACTTTAATGTTTTGGTGTAATCTTAAGATGCTTTAGGGATGTGTGGCATTTTGATTTCATTTTTTTGAAAGTTCTGACTTTTTTGTTGATGTGTTTTTTTTTTTTGCTCGTTGTGCTTTGCTTCAAAGTGCACTGCATGTTATATATCTCCCTGGTAAACGGAAGGGATGGGAGGCAGGTAGGGGGGTGGGGGTGTACTGGATGGTGGTGCAGAGAGTGAAGCCTCCCTGGAAAGAGCTGGCGCTGAGGCCTCCAGGGCCGCGGGTGGTTTTGGCAGCTCAGCCAGCGGAGTGGGCACTCTCTCAGACATCTGTTTGCTCACTGCTGCTGGAGCTGCTGGCTGGGTGGATGGGGGGGGTTGGGGGGGGCTGGAGAGCTGGAGCATTCAGCCACGACCAGCACCAGCATCTTACCCAGGATAGACAACAGCAAGTCAACATTATGTCTATTAAAAGTTGTGGATCATAGTAGTGTAGCGTTATGTCATTTAGAGGGGGGCTTTCATTATTATGGGTAAAGCTAAAGATTTTTTTTAAAGTGTGGATGTCAGCATTGGGATGCAGTGCTGCATCCTGGGCATTCAAGGACAATACTTGAATAGAATATCACAAAGAATAATGGGACATTATGTAAAAACAATACAAAAACTGTCCAGCTTCAGTTTGGTAGTGAACAGCTTTCTGTTTCATTTACTGAATGTGTTTCTCTTACATAAACACACACACACACACACACACACATATATCTATATATATCTATCTATCTATATATATATAGATAGATATATATAGTTGTCTGCGTATGTATGTATGAACACACAACTTGGGGACCTAAACAGTTATGTATGTGCCACCACTGCGCAGCTACCCCCCACATTACTCTGCTCTACACACACACACGCACACACACACACACACACACACGCACACACACATACACGCACACACATGCACGCACACACACACGTGGGCCTTACATCCTCTGGAGACAAACCAATCCCCAACAGCCAGAGGGTGACACCACAGCAGGCAAACTCATAACACTGAAGTCCAAGTTGAGCTGCTGAGGCTGCTCTTTAAGGATAGAGTCCCCATCCAGGCGATGGCTGTCACTCCCAGCCCCACTGGACATGTGTGATCCCTTAAAGAAATCAACCTAGTAATTTGTCATGCCAGACTCCCTGTGATATTACTTGGTCAGCACAGCAGCTCACTTAAACAGTGTAAGAGTGAGACTGCAGCTGTGATTATGGCAATAACTCATCTTAGTATTGTCATAAAATTAGCAAAACACTGGGATAACAGTTTTATAGCCAAGAACTGGAACACCTGGTGGAGTTACTGCATGAGTAGATCGTTTAAGACTTAACTGGTTGATAATCGTTGCAGTGTAACTTTGTTACAATCCAATCACAACATGCAATCACAACATCATCTAGGGACTGTATAAAAATTAATAGGAGGAGTGACGGTCAGAAAAGAGGGAGGGGCTCTTATCATCTAGAGTATGACGATGTGGGACACGTTGCCAATGCTGAGAGGTAGTCTAAAATTTTGACAATGTTGACGTGTATCTTTGCCTCATAGTGCAGTAAATAACATGTAATTAATATATAGTAATACTGATTAATGATGATGATGATGATGATAGAATAAATGTTTGTAAAATAACTTCCAGTGTGTATCATATTAATCAAAACCACTTTATAAGGATGCCAGTTTCAGTTTTTTTTAATTCAGCAAGTGTTAAGGTTATAAAGATAATTCTTGGATCAAGCAGTCTGACAGTGAGAAAACAGCATGAGAAAGCCACAATTAGCACCTTGATCTTGTACTGGCTTTCCTGTTGACGGTGGGAGAGCACAGGCAGCGTCAGGAGCGTAATATGCACTGCTGAGGCTGCCGTTTCCCAACACTCACTTCTATAATGATTCAGTGTCTTTGACAATAACGGTACAGCTGTTGATAACAGCCATCCCTGCTTCCTTCACAGCCACTGGACAAAAGCCAGATTTTAGAAAAATTGTCTGTTCCGCTGTGGTTTGACTTTTGAAAACTACAGCCAGTCAAAATGCGGGACACTGTCTCAATATGTAGGACACTTGATAAAATGTTCTGCACAAAAGTGAGACTCCTGGTGACCCTGTTCTCATCCCAGAGTTTTATTCTATTAAATCTAATCAAATATTTCTATTAAAATGACTGAAAATTAAAATGATTTTTGTGCACTGCTGGTCATGAAGGTGTGTTTTGCCATATGAGAACAACAATTATCTCTCTCCAATTATAATGTCTATGGGGTTTATTTTCCATATCAAAATGAAATTGTAGCTAATAGGATCAATATGCCACAGTTTTGAGAAAAACATAAATTGTAGATCTTTACATTTATTTGACTTACCATTACTTCTCTGAATGTTTTGGTGTCATATGTCTTAAAACAGTAAACCAGGAGCTTCAACTGCCTCCTCCCTTCCCAAATAATTTTCGTACAGTCCCTTATACGGTTACAAGGGTATAAATTATGAGTTTGTGCAAGGATGGCTCTACGCCACCAAGATTAGGTTAAAGCAACATGTATATTGGCAAAAAAACATGAAATTCCTTTTATAAAATTCTAACATGCAGGCAAAACTAAAGAAAAAGTGAAATGAAAAATGAAAACACCCACCACTGCAAATAAATAAAACAAAATAATAATGAAAAAAAAAATAAAAATCATATCAGGAGACAAAACTTCAGGTTATCTATTATTTAGTATCATCATGTCAATATCCCAAAATATTTTCCTCTGCTCTGACTCAGACATACAGCATATTGACATGCTGACGTGTCTTCAGGCAGAACACTATTGGGCATACCAATGAGCCATACAAACACCATTTGTTCTGAGACATATTTTCTTTAAGAGTGAACATGATGAAGCCACCAGACAGCCCACCTCCGCTGCCCCGACACTGAAAGGCATTCCCCAAATGTGACTTGGCAGTTCTAATCAAATGATTTAGCACATTAAATCAACCTTTCCCCCATAATCAGATTATGTGAGTGCACTGCGCAGCATCTCCACAGCACACAGTATACCTTAACCTATTAATATGACCAACCTTGTGTCAGTGATTTCCCTTGCGATGGAAACAGTATCATGTTAATTATCACAACCATCTGGTCCAAGCAGTGAAAAAAAGCTTTCTCTTCCTCTCGCAGATTTGTACCTGTCAATCAAAGACGGCTTCAAACAAGCCACTGGGGCTCAGGAACAGCAGAGAAGAACCACGCTCCAGTCTCAGAGGATTTAGGAGTGGCGTTAAATTAATCTTCAGCTGGCAATTTGACTCTCCTCTCTCACTATGTTGTTGCTCTAACCACAAATCATTATTGATTTTGGTTCTGGGTTCCTAATATGGCCAGTAAACGCCATTTATGGATGTTTAGCATTGTAATTTTAGAAGGCGTTCGGGGCTGATTTATTTTCAACCTCCTCGTAGGTTTCAATGTAATTGTACTTGTGGAGAGTTTATCATGTGTGTTGAATATGTATGACAGAAAAACCCGCAAAATAAATCCTTCATTTCATTTATTTATTCTCATGTGTTTATAGCCGTTTCTTTATGTATTTAACAGTTTTTCCTTGTTCCAAATAGACACATAATTCTCTCTTTTTTTTAACGGAAACTCATGGAGTGTGTGGCACAGAGTGGCAAAGCTGAGACATAGAAATGATTTACTGTTTATGACTACCACTGTCCCATGACATCACTGTGTTTGGATCATGACCAAAGCTGTATGTGGAGAAGAAAGAGAAAAGGAAAGAAAAAAAAAACTTTGGCCACCAGAGGACGGAAGGAGGGAGGGAGGGAGGGATGGAGGGAGGGATGGGAGGGGGTTTGGTACGCAGGACGAGACAAACCAAGGAGGCTCGCAAGACAGATGCTCTCCTCAAGGTGAACCACCGCTGACCCGTCTGCACATAAATTATTCTGTAGTTTCAGACTCCATTCCAAAGTTGTGGAATTGGGTTACAAGATAATTTCACAGGCCACTTGCTTGTCTTCCTTGGCAGTCCAACTGGCTAATTGAAGAGAGTGATTTCCAGTTTGGGCAACTATTCAGAACATGGCAGTCAAAATCTGAATGATTTGAAGTCTCTCCTTTCCTCTCTCTCTCTCTCTCTCTCTCTCTCTCTCTCTCTCTCTCTTTCTCTCTTTAGATATTATGAATATTATGAATATTTTTCTCCCCCATAGGCAGACTAATTGTAGGCAGGAAAATAGGCCGATATTCTGATTCAAAGTTTATCAAATATTGATAAATAAACTAAGCATAAAAGGCAGAGCACCATCTCTACACTGGAGATTCATTCTGTGCCCATTTCAATATCTTTTATTGTCAAAAAGTTGGACACAATTTTAAGTGTAAGGCTCAAATACACCTAATTTACAACAGGGCTCTATAAACTGTGTAATAATTTCAAATAGTAGATTTTGTGTGTGTGTGTTTAAATTATCTACACTGTAAGTTACATCTTTCAGCTTTTGGCCACGAGGTCAAGTCATTTGAGGTCACGGCATCTCAATCCAGATCAACTCTCAGAGTGCATTATGGGGGAATGAGTGTCCGAGCTGCAATCCAAGCCGAGCTAATCCTGATGTGTTTAACCAATATAGGTTCAGATTTGTTGTTGATATGACTGGGAAGCACATTAAATTACCCATAGTGCAATAGTGGTGGCTTCCCTCCTAAACCTCTCGTTTTTGTGTAATGGATAAAATAAAAAATATGGATCATTTTAAAGCAGCACCAAACAAAACTGATGGCAACTGGATGCTGTAAGAAAAAAAAAAAAAAAAAAGGTGTGAGAGAAGTGTTTACCTGAAATACAGGCGAAGCAAATGACTTTTTGTTTACACTTTGACTGTGATGCTTCCTGATGACCACCGGCTGGAGCTCAGTTTGTCTCCATCTCTTCGTGTTTACCCGAAAAACAGGCGCGTTAAATACTAATTAATACCTTGAAGTTGAAGTAATTGTGGATCAAGTGAAGTTCACGGAGCTGCGGCTACGGTACCCGGGGAGGAACAAACCTTATCTTCAAACAAAAGCGCGAAACGCTTTCACCTCCCTCAGTCAGTCCGTGCGGATCGCGGCGGAGCGCAGCCTCATCACGGAGAACGGTGCTGAGAAAGAGAGAGAGAGAGAGAGAGAGAGAGCGACAGAGAGGGAGAAAGAGAGAGAGAGAGGGTGTGTATGTGAGTGAGAGAGAGAGAGAGAGAGAGAGAAAGCCAAAGCCAGAGCCAGAGAGACGAGAAAGATAAAGGAAAGACAGACGGAACGATAGACTTGTGCGTAAAAAGTACTGGTGCCCCCTTCTTCTTTTTCTTTCTCAATTTCCATCAGACAAAAACCCAAACCGGCTGCTTGGATGAACCAGAACCTATCGATCTGTCAGTACTACACCTGGATTCACTGACCAGCCGCACAGCAGGCATGTCCCGAAGGAAGCAGAGCAACCCCAGGCAGATCAAACGTAAGTTTTTTTTTTTTTTTTTAATGTTGTCTAGCCGCTACACCGCGTCTCCGAGCTTACTGGAGTTTGCGGAATATTGTAATGATAGTGGCCACACTGAGGCTGATTCAGCAGCGCTCAACTATCGCCACTCATGTGTTGCCTGTCACGGTCCGCACGCTCCGGTCTCCCTCCGCACATATTTTGTGTTTTTGAAGAGCTGGTTTACAATCCAAATCCCACGGTGCTGCTGGCTGAAAAGTTTCCCCACCGCTGCCAAGTTGTAGCAAAATAAAGTCATTTTGTTGTTTGATGCGACTCTGTTTCGAGTTTTCATCCAAAATTGTGCATCAGACAGTGCATCACTTTGGCTCGGTGTGCAGACCAAAGCTTTTCATGCCAGTTAATCACCAGTAATTCCAAATTATAGGCCTGTAATAAATACTGAGCCTGTATGGTGAGAGTGGTTTAAAGGGCCGATTTGTTTTGAATTCTAATGCTGTTAAATGTTTTTTATTTGTAACACATAGACACACACGTGTCTCACACACTCTCTCTCACACACACACACACACACACACTGCAACTCCTTTACACACACTTCATTTTTTTTTTCCCCCTAGTGCACATACACACTCACTGGCAGGTGTGTGTGTACACAAATACGTGCACACACACTTTTTCAAACTTCACAGTGCAGCCCAAACATGGTATAAATATTGATTACTATTGCTGATGGCTGGAACTCCTGGTATTACAGTAAGAGAGCACAAGTGTGGCAAGTTATGGCACGTTTTCATTTTGATTTCCTTGATCTGTTCCATTCCTTCTGGGAAGTGTTGACCTCGTGTCACAGCACCATAGTCGACACATATTTGCTCTAGAAATTTAGATGAACATTTATACAGCTTCCTCCTAAAATTGAGTGGCTTGTTATTTGTTTTTAATGCACGGAAATATTTAGAAAGTAAAACCTCGTATTCTACATTAAATTAAACTTGTGTCGTGCTCACAGTGTTGCTTTTTTTCATAACAAATATTTTTAATGAAAAGTATTTAACAACTTTTAATGATTTTAATGATTTTAAAGATCTTGTAGATCATCCATGAATATCTTGGGATATGTACACACACACACACACACCCACACATGTGATACACAAGCACAGGGACATATACACACTGAGTCTGACATATGTGTGTGTGTGTGTACAGTGTGTGTGTGTTCAGTTTGCTCACTGTATGCTGTTACTTGTAGCTGCTGCTGTAAGAGGCTACAAGCAGAATGCGGTTGCTATGTGGTCAAAATATCAAATATCAAACCAGTTTCAGTAATTTGTCTTGAACTTATGACACTGATTATCTGTGCTTCAAGATATTATGGAGAACTAAGGCAACATTTATACGTGTGTGTGTGTGTGTGTCTGTGTGTGTGTGTGTGTGGGTCCATGTGTGGGTGTGTGTGTTTTGTGTGTGTGAGCTCACGTGCATGAATCCATGAGGCTCGTACATGTTGGTATACAAGAGCTTTCTTATTGCATTTGTGTGAGACAGATTCTGCGACACCAGAGATTTGCGTGTTTTATTGAACACATGATTATCATTATTATTTCACCTCTGAAATATTTATGGGTCGTACAATTTTTTAGAACTTTTCAAGGCAATCGTGTTTGGAATTTGGATTTATTTTGTGCTTTTTTTGGACAAGAAAATTGGATTCATCAGTATTTTTAATACTGTACTGTAGATTTTGTACTATAAAAAAAATCTTGAAAACCAACAGTTACATCCAACATTTTAAAATCAACCAGTTTAACATTTATTTTTTTTTAGTCGATGGTGAAAAGAAAATGCATTTATGAATAAATCTTGTTTTTGCACTTATTTTTCACACAGTTTTAGAACAGTTTGGTCCAGAGCAGGAGCCATACACCGTGAATGACAAGAATTATTTACAGGAACATCCTTTTGTTTTCAATATCTTTGAGTTCATATTGGTGTTTTTGCTGGCATCCACCACAAACCCGCAACCAATTCTAATCAACAAAGAAGCACGACAACGCATGACATGATAGGCCCACTCATCTTTGGACCAATCCCATCGTAGCAGCCAAATTTTGTTGTTGAGCAAAGGAAGTCTAACGTTTGTGTTACGCTTTCGTCATTGTGACCTGGCCTAGTGTGAATTAGTATGTCATGTGTAAGATCTTGTTAATATGGAGCCAGTGTGCAGCTGTATAATCAAGCTCTAGTTAGAAACAGAAAGGTCAGGAGGAGCCTAGATCCTCTCTCCTACCCCGGGAACTCTGGGAAAAAGGCCGAGGAGGCACTGCACAGAAAGTCAGCACAGACAGTCATTCTAAAGGACAAAAAGGTTGTTGGGCGCAGTCCCCCCCCGCCCCCCCCTCCCTCCTCCTGCATACATTGGACCGTTATCTAAAATTGTGATTTATGCAGTATTTTAATATTTTGCTTATTCTTTCCCCTTGGGTGCTCTCTGAGCGGTGATAAAAAGGCGATGCTGAAAGAGCACCATTAATTTGCTCCGATGACTGGGGAGATAAGGCCAGATAATGGGAAAGATAAGCAGAGAAGATATACCATCAGAAACCCGATTATTACCATTAAAATTCCAGCCCAGCAATCTGCAGCTGGCTGATAATTCCTTCTCCGTTTCCACCACTTTGGATGATAAGGCAAAAAATAGTCACTCAGTGCTCCTTGATTAGGCTGCCTGGATATCCCGATAATACAGTGATAAATTATGTATTTTCCCCCCTTGTTTTTTTCTGTGAAACGTTACATCTGATTTTTTTTATTTATATATATATATATATATATAAATAAATATTCTGGCCCCCTTTCTGTATCCCCCCTCCCCTTTTTGTTTTTTCTAAGAAAACGAAAAACCCCCCATACACTTTTATTGTAATAAGAGTTTGATAGAAAGAGGAGATAGTGGTGGAGGTGTTTTGTGTGGGAGCACATATCAATGTTATCAGCTCATCTCCCAGGGCCAGCTGCTAGCTGCTGTTGTTTTTAGCCTTATCACCCCGTGCCAATATGCCAATAAATTGCCCAGATTGTTAGACGTTCCAAGGCGGGTCAGTAGAATTTGACAGGAATGATGAAAATATCGCTGATGCTCTGCGGATTGCGATTAGCTGCTGTAATATGATGTGTGAATTCCACCAAGCTCCCTCTATCCTCTCTTCTCCCTCCCTCCTTTCCTCTGTGCTCTCCTCCCCCCTCCCCCGTCGCCTCTACCCGGCTGCTGGTGGTGTCCATACCTCTATTCGTACTGAGAGGAGAACATTTTGATGCTTAATAGGAAGGAAAGATATGAACCAGCTGAATTGAAACCAGGCCCCTCAGAGTAATTTTTCTGCAAAATTGCCCCCCAAAGTTTCATGGCGTAAAGGGGAATCTGGATGATGTAGGGAGCGTGCCTCCGCCAGTGTTTATGGGAACATATTGAAGCGGCCCTCTGGGGCCATGGGCGGACATCTAATGTCAAATGTGCTTATTAAACTGACTTAGTGTTTTCCCCTTTACTGTTGTCTTCACCATAAGGATCCCTGAGAATTCATGTTGCTTCCTCTGGCTCTTTTACTCAACATTGTCCAACCAGAATCGAGCACCGTACTGTAGTGATTGTACTGCCCTTTTACTGTAAGTTTGTGTATCACCCGAGCGGCAAGTGCACAAGTCCCCAGAGCTTAGCACTATGTCATACTGTCAAAATGCCTAATCTACTCATGTGATAGTGATCTTACATCTGTAAAGCTGGTCCACTGCAGCGTACTGTAATGCTTTTTGGCTATTTTGTTTTATTTTTACCTATAACACCTTGTGATTAAAGTTGGAACAAGGACTGGTGATGCTTCAGTAAATATTGCTTTTTTTCTTAGATGCATAATTTTACTAATATATTTTATACTAAAGCTTTTGAGGAAGATGATCCCAACTTGTTTTGGGAAAGTTTATTTGTAATCATTTACTGCCTCTGTTTACACTGGCCATCTAGTTAACCTTAAATACAATATAATGTACATACAACTCTTTGATTATTATAATAAGGTCCCTGCTTTTCTCAGCTAGTCACTTTGGAAGTGAACTACAGCCAAACAAGGTTCTCTGCTGGAACTAAAAGTCTGTTTTTTATCGTAGCAACCATTTTTTTCCATCTCCGCTCTACAGTTAATCTCTGAAACTCCTTAGCATAAGGCCACTTTATGTAACGTTAGCATACTGTTTATCATATCAGGTGACATTTCTATCTTTGAGGGGCATTTATCAGAGGCAGATTACAGTAGTAAGGGATAAGGGGAGTGTTTACTGAATTGACTGCCAACATCCTGTATCTGAATTTGTGTGTGTGTTTGCTTGTGCATACATTGGGGCATGTACAGTATGTGCGAGGAGCATGTGGCTTTTAGCAGAGGGATCGGAGCTGTTAGCTTGATGTATTTTTTTTTTTTCTCTCTCCGAGAACAGACTCCTCGTCCATATTTCCAACAACTTAGCTCAGCTTCGCTGCCTTGTATAAGTAAGCGTGCGGATGCTGTGGAAGTCGTATACGCTGCGTTTCACCTTTGGCCCACAAATGCTGGCAACTCCAGCAGTCAGATGTTTTGGGGGTGTAAAATCAAAAATGTTTGCATGCCAGCCTTCCTGTATATTTAAGGGTTTCTCTTTCATTGGGTGACAATCACGCCGCGTCTCTTGTGTTTCTCTTGTTGATTTCTGTCAGAAGAAGAATGGTTGTTGAATGCCAACTTTCCCTCAAACATCTGTTCCCTGCCAATAACAGCTTGTGCCGTTGTCTCGTCTTAGCTGAAGGATCCCCAATTGCCTCCTCACTTTTGACACAAAACAACAATGCAGATGAATGTCATCTTCATGTAATGTTTTTTCCATTGTGTCTAAAGTACAACATTTCTTGTACAGAGAAAGTCTTTACGGTGCTGCTATTACTGGTTATGTCACAGGCTCTACGGCTGTAGGGAGAGGAATGTATAGCAGCTGCGGTTTCCTTTGTTGACAACAGTGCTGTGTGATGTATTGGATGGGCTGGGGTTGGCAGCCGATGGACTGACGGTGCCTAATCCTGCCCTCTTTGTCGCTGTAGGCTGCAGTGCCTGAACAGCAGTGTGAAATGTGGGCAGGGTTGCTGCAAAGGTGGAGGTCACTTCCTCACGCAGCTTCCTCTTTATCTTCCTCTTTCCTGAATTCCACTGCCTTTATTCCAATAACCGCTGGTCCAAACCGTCACCATTGTGTTTTCATTCAGGCTCTGTAACTGTCACTAATATAATGAAATGTGTTAATTTTGGAAATACATGCAGATCAAAAACAGCTTTTACTGTTGCTGATTGTGTATTCTTGGTGTGCTCTTTTTAATCTTACGTTTCATTCTCAAGCCGTATTCCTCTCTGTTTATTTAGATTTTATATCAATGATGCCCATTGAGCCCCCAGGTAACAATTGACTTTCAGCCTGCTTTAAGTTAATAGCCTTGTCTCTTGCTTGTAGGGATCAATATTGGTATTAATTAATCACCATTATCAAGAACAGGATCTGGTTCTATTTGTTGTTACATCAGCAAAATATCAATAGAGAAAGTGGACTCCCTGATCGTCATGGCAACTTCATCTCTTAGGTCAAAGAGAGTTTATCTTATCTTGCTGCTGAGAGTGGCAAACTGCTTAGGAATCTAGTTTAGACTCAAAGATCATTGATTTAAGCCTTTTTTCACCCCCACCTTGTTGTTTCAGGAGGGAGAGAGGGGTGAAAAAACAGAGAAAGGCAGCATTCTAATCACAACAGAGATGTAAGATTTGAATATTGATGTCCAAAGGCCATTACAGCAAAGAAGGCCTCTGGTCTTGCTGTTGTTCAAGTACGTCCTTTTAAGACCCAGACAAAGCTTTGATTATCAGAGGTGTCACCGTGGAGTATGTCTGTATAGCTGACAGTGTGGGACTGCAGGGGAGATCAGTTTCCTGCAGCCACCGCCACAGAATGTTAACAGATCACAGTATACATCCTGGTATTTCTACAGGCCTCCTTGGCCTGCAGTGTATCGTCGCTCGCTCTGCTCAAGGTTTATGTTGCTCATGTTATTGTGATTAAGCAAAGCTGTGTGTAGTAGTTGAGTAACAGATTAGCCGTTGCACTGAAAAGTAATTGGCAGCAATTCTGATAATTGATTCATCTTGGAGGCATTTCTGAACAGGTTCCAGTCTTTCAAATGTGAATATTCTCTGCTATTCTATGTCTTCTGTGAGAGTAAACTGAATATACATAGATTTTGGACTGTTGCCATGAAAAAAAAAAACACACATTTGAAGATGTGAACTTGGACTGAAGTTATGATGCTTTTTTCACTATTTGCTGACCTCTTGACCCACAAGTAATGATTAATTGAAATCTACCAATGAGGTAGATCAGCACCATAACCACAGGCGGGGGAAGTATTCAGGTTCTAGAAGTGTCAGTACTTCACTGTAAAAACACACACTATTGCATATAAAAGTCCTATGTTCATAATTTTACTTAAAACTAAACTAAAGTAATATTAGAAATATATACTTTAAGTATCAAAAGTGCTCAGTGTGCACAAAATGCCTACTTTACTGCCTGATAATTATTATCTTATATTATTTCTACTAATGCATCCATGTGCAAGTAATATTTCTCTGTTGAACTGTGAACTATTGAACTATTTTTTTTTTTTACAAAATAATTTTGAGATGATGTTTATGGTGGTGTGTGTAAAATCTTAATCTGTCTTCAAATACATTAAAAGTACAATATTTCCCTTATAAATTAACATTAACATGAGATACCCAAGCAAATTGCAAGTCCCTCAAAATCATACTTAAGTAATTGTACTTAATTACTTTCCATGACTGCCCATGGCAAAGAATAATCATTGCTTTGTTATTTGTCTGTATTTTCGACCTGCATGTTTTTTGTTCATTGTTCAATGAAACACCACCTTCATTAGGAATTTGACGCACGAGTAGTCAGTTTGTATGTGTGTGAGAGAGTGGAGTAGGCTGTTCTCAAGGGAAGTTAGGTCTGGTCTGAGCTGTTTGGGTGGTGGCCGGCCTGGGTGCTTGGATGTACCTCATCATGCTGCAGAATGCTCCTCAGGGTTGGAGCAGAGAGCAGGAGCACTGCCTGCTTTTTCTCTTTTTTTTTTTTCTTCCGCTTTTTGCCTCCGGGACACAATTGCCTCATTTAACATTCTCTATTTGGCCCCTGCCAAGAGGGGAAATAGCCAGGGTGAGTAAGAGAGGCCGCCACACATCATGAATTCTTCTTTCATTTAACTTGCACAGTCCCTTTTCACCTTGGTGATGCACATGGATCAGGAATGAAGATATTGCTCAATTAAGGGGATTTCTGAGGTTGCTCCTGAGGTATTGCAGTTATTTTTGTGCCATGCCGAGGTTTTGATGTATCATGGATATGGATATTGGGTTCATCACATTTGTGTGATGCTTTGACATCTCCATAGCCCAGAAGAGAAACAAGCTCTGCGTCTGCAACAGGAATTTGCCTCTGCCATATTCAAGAAATAAAGTCTGTCAGTCTTCCATTGCAGGGTTGTAAATAACTTTTATGTCTGTATTAAGATTCTTTTTGTTTATTTCAATTTAATTAGCTACAGTTAATCAAAACATTTTCATGGAATATGTCAAAATGAATATTAGGGTTTTGACTGAATCTTGGATGAGAGAAAGGAAAGGGAAATGTGACTCACGTTTTGCAGCAGGCATTGTCACAATATGTTGTCAGCAATATACAGTAAAATTATTGGCCAAGCCTTGAGTTTGACTTCAACCACATAAATTGTTTCAGTAATTAAAATAAATACATGAAATGGTAATTTTATTTAAAAAGCTGATAATGAAAGGGGATAATTTGGTGAGCAGGATAGTAGCTGGCACACCAGAAAGTGTTGCCCTAATAGCTGTTCAGTGTAAATCTCTGGCTTGGCAGGAATTACTGAGGATGTATTTGTGGGGGGCAGCACGATGCAGAACTTTGCATTGGAATGAAATGCAGCAGGCTCTATAGTTATAGGATAGGTGGCAACAGAGGATTAAGTAACAAGCTTTTCAGTTCAATTTGTACATCAGCATTTTCCGCCAGGCGAATGGCACAAAACACATAGCATCTTAAGGCTTCAGTGGAAAATCACTAATGACAAAGCTTTGTAAATAGATAAACAATTTATGTCAAATATGCTGAAAATATAAAACAAACTTCAAAACATGTTAATACTTTAAAGAGGCTGTGTTTTGATTTGCACCATTGCAAAGCTGGTAAAGCTGTTGACAGCACAGCTTACACATCATGTGATCAGTGGCCATATCTGCCTGCGTATGATTAGCAGTGAGCACTGCTACAGAAATAGCCCGAATGGAGCCATATTCTAACTGGAACACTTTGATGATGATCGATTATATTTACAGTAAATTATGCAAATCAGATTAGACAGTGTGTGCGGTGTTGGACAGTGACGAAAGGAGTGACGTGTTTCCCGTCGGTACATGTCTCTTGCTTCTTATTATTTCAAAGCAGGCTTGTGAAGTGACAGAGTAAACATCCAGAGAGAAATGCAGCCGCTATTATTTCAGAATCAGCCAATTTTCTTTCTCTGTGTATTTCAGAGAATGCTTATCTAGTAATTACTAAAAACTGTTGACATTGAGCAAGTGCTGTAGCCAACTAAAATGCCTTTTTGTCTTATGATATCAGATTGGATTTTTATCTTGAGTTCACGCATTCCTGAAAACCAAAGATAACTGGCTCAAACTCCTTATTTCCAGCATGAGTGTAGAATTAAGAGCCTCATTTTGAAAAACTACAATCATTACATCCTGCAGTCATTTCTGTGGTGAAATACAAATACACACACACACATATATATATATATAATGTTTTTTTCTTCTGGTTCAGTCAAAGATGTGCCTGTGAATCTCTGAGACATACATTTGACCATAATCAAGTTTTTTAAGCTTTAGAAACAGGATAACAACTGGGTCAGATGATAAGCCCGGGCAAAACAGGGAAAAAAACCCTCCTCTGATAGACGAGGAGAAAATCTGATTGATTGATGTCTGCTGGCTTTGCCACCATCACAAGCCAGTTGACAGTTAGTTTGGGATCAGATGATTTCACTCTTCAGATTGGGGTTGAGGGGAAGCTAGGCAAATATGAAGGACACAAAGGTCAATGGCTTCTCTACTCCCCTCTGTATCTATCTCTCCCTTGCAATAGCTTGCTTTGACAAACTGTAATATGTTGCTAAGCTTTGTGGCAGCAGGACACATGGTCATAGTTTGTACAGTAATATCCTATTGCAGTAATCTCACAAGGAATGATTGAAAGTGCTGGAGAAATCTGGTACTAGCAGGGACCCGTTGACATCATCAGCTGCTGTGGACTGGCAGATGTCTCCTGACTTGTTTGAACTGAATTTTCCCATGGGATTGAATAAGTTAAACAACAGCTTTGACTTGAAGTGAATCTGTTATTGTAAGCAGGATCTGATAAGACGGCACCATATTATAAGTTTGTGTAGCGAAGAGGCCAAAAATGGAATCTCCGGCGAGTGTCTCTCTGTGGTTTCAGGAAAAGACGAACATGGAACTGTGACAAAGGATGATTGGATGCATATTGTAAATAAACACCCAAGTCTTTCACGATTGCCTCTCAGTCTCTCCATAAAGATGTTCCATACAACATTCAATCTGTTCTTGCTGCTTAGATCGTGTATCACTAAGATGAAGTGACAAGGGTTGCTCGGGGTTTGACCCCGTGTGGCAAAATAACAGTAACACTTGGATTAGGTTTAACCAAAACAAACTCTTGGAAGATATTTTTGTTCAGAACAAGCCGTAATATTGCCAGTGTTTGTCATTTTGTTCCTTTTGTTATTGTCATGGAGCTGAAATTTAATAAGACAGGCCTTGGGTGCCCATAGTGATGTCTGTGATATTGAATAGAGGGCCTTGGTTCCTCTGAGGGTCCATCTCTGGTAGACATAACAGACATGTCCATTAGCTTTGTATGGGGCTTCTTTCAAGATCAAGGTCTCACTTGTAATGAAGTGGCTATGCAAATGCAAGTCAAATTCTACTATTGTGAATCACTTGTTTTAATCAAGTTTTTATTGAAAGAAATGTAGCCTCCATTCACAGCCACTAACCAAACAATAAAAAGGATAATCCGAAGACAATTCCCATCCAAATGGAACCGGACATCATTTAGGGGAAGAGACAACAACTCTTTGTTTGTTTGAAGTGGTTGATATGACAACCTTCTTGTCAAAGACTCTGGGCGAATAAAAGGGATTTGTAATTACCATAATTATCTCTTATATGTTTTCACCTAATGATGTCCATTAAATGCCTGAGGCTTCATTTAGAGACTGCCTCACTGTAGGTCGGCATAGACTCATAATACAGCATGTTACATTACACAGTGCACAAGTAATGAACTTCTTTCATCAAAGATGTTTATCGTGCAGTTCTTCTGGGGGGAAAAGCCAATATACTTCAGCTTTTTGTTAGAGTTGGATTATAACAATTCTCATAGTTCCCACTTATCTTTCAAATTTTCTCTACATGTGATATCAACCCAATTGGCTTCATGTCTAAACAGGATGGCTCTCTAATCTAGACCGCTGTTCGTTTCATGTAAAACATCTCATTTTGTGGCTTAGGCTGGTGGCTGTCTTATCGTTACATAATTCACTGCCCTCTCCCTGATTTTCTTTGTGGCAATTTATTTAAATTCCCCCATGTTTATATATTTCCTGTCTTCTTTCATTCAAAATGATTGCCTTTCATAAGTTCAAAGACTCATCTTCAAGACTTTTGGTAACTTCACAGATATGAATTCATAGTGGGGAGAAAGGGAAAAAAAAAAAAACCTATTTTGTTGGAGAGCAGGAGAAGAGGGAGTGTTAGTGCATGTCCATCTCTGTCACAAGGCCGATTCCAGAGGTTGAACTAACCCCGATCAGAAGTGCAGATATAGCACTCTAACAGTCCACACCTCAGCAAGTACAGCGTTTGAGAGATCATGCCTGAAATCATGTGTGCTGTTCTGCTCCTGCACTAAGGCCCTCAGTCCTGCATGTGGCTCTGCTCCTGTGGTTGCTTTGGTCTTTGTCCGCCACCTATCAGCATATCAGCAGTGTCTCTGAAGCCCAGTTGTATAATGCACCATTTATGGCTTTGTGGAGGGAGATGGCGGTCGGGCGGCGGAATAGCTCCAGGCCTTCCCCTCAGTGAGTGGATTAACGGCGGCCTGCTTTAGCGCACACTACCGCGGTGTGAAATCGGCCCCGCTTCGGCGCAGACGATGATGCTCCCTCTCTCCCTTTCTCTCTCTTTTCTCTCTCTCTGTTTCCTCACCTCCATGCAAAGCCTCTCCCAGCCATCTGTGAAATGTGGAAACTCTGTGTCTAAGTTGAGTTCAGATCCCATCCCCTCCGTCAAGCTGAGGCCAGGAAGCAAATGGGCAGGCAGTCGGCGGAGGGGGTTTGCAGGGGAGGAGGAGGAGGGAAGGAGAGAGAGAGAGGAGGAGAGGAGGAGGAGGGTGGTGGTGGTGGCGGTGGCGGTGGGGGGATCAGCTCACTGATGTCGTGCCGCGTGTGCAGGAACCCTGCCTGTTCTCCGCGGGCGAGTTGGAGGAGGGTCCAGGCCTGGGTGCCGGCCGAGAGATCTCTGGTTCCTGCTTGCAGGTCCAAATCCCCCCTCTGTGTGTGTCTGTGTGGAGGCGAGGCGGTGGCACAGCTCCCCTGAGCCCCTGCCCAGTCCTTTGAAGATAAGATGGTGATACAGAGTCCCTTTCGGTACGTCGCTAACCGATGGTCTTTGTGTGACACACATGCCTCTCTCCTTTGGAGCCTGCAGCTAAAACACCTATGGTCTTTACTGAGACGAATCGGCTGTATGGCCTCAGGTCAAATTAGATTATGAATGGGTGACAAAATCCTAGATCGTATGTTTAGGATATTTGATTTTTTTCATCATTTCATGCTTAACGTAGAGTTCTGCTGTGGTTGATATTTCTATTTGATTTCCCTCCACTGAGAAGAATCAGTTTCATAAATTCTCCTCATACACTAGCTGCTGACTTAATTTTTTCAGTTTTCCATGGCAACGAGTTGTCATCCTAACTCTGATTTCTATGCTATCGGCACTGTATTGCTCTTGATCATGACAGTTTTTTAAACACGTTTCTCCTCTGCATTTATAACCATATTTTGTGGCACTCACAAGCCAATATTCCCACTTCTGGCTCTCCACAGCAGCTTTTCACAAGAGCAACCATCATAATCAGGCTTTTGAATTATGAACTCAATATTCCCTTTTTTTTTCTCTATCCTGTGGCTTTGGGGTTCAGATCTGTGCATAATGTCTTGTGATTGCATGGCATTATGGTGGTTTGGAAAGCCGAGTCGAGGTCCAGCCACGCATCATCTTTCCATAGACAATGTGGATCTCTGTGTCTCTCTGAGCTCATCAGGGATGGGGCGTTGATTGCTTTTTGATACCCCTCCAACGTGGATGAGGTCCTGCATACATCAGCTAATTAGAATGTACTTATACTGTGTGTGTTTGTGTGACAGACCCCACACTTCTCATCAGATCCTCAGCCCAAGTGCTCTAACCACACTCACTAAAGGCTTTATCAAATTCCCGACAAGAAAAGAAAAGCTATACAGTGTAGGACTGGGGTTTGGGCGTGTGGGTGGGGGGATGTGTGTGTGTGTGTGTGTGTGTGTGTGTGGGATTTGATGTCAGAGAAAAATAAAACACAGAAAATGAGAAGAGAATGTATAACGACAGGAGGTATTTCAGTATTTGGGTTAAAATTCCACAAACCCACTTTATATACAACATATTCTGTATGGGGGAAAATCTAATGACAGCTGTGGAGTTTAAACTATAAAAAGATGACTGTTTAAGAAGAAACCACCTTGCTACTGTTCCAGACCACATTCAGTAGAGTTTAACGTACTGGCAGCAGTGAAGTTAACTTCATCACACTGTAGCTAATGATGGTCGCTTTGCTAGAAGCTCTGAATGGATGGCACAGCAATGGGGAGGGAAGTTGCGGCAGCTAATTAGGCAGCACAAATGAGTGAGTGGTATCATCCAATGCACCTTGATGATATTACGCTTGTGGAGCATCAGAGAGGGACCTGGGGAAAGTTTTGCTGTTGCCTCACTGACTTTTTGGATTGCAGGGCATTTCAGAAAGGCCATATTAGTCTGGCACATACAGCACCTAGTCTCTCTCCCTCTGCCTCGCTCACACACAACGACACACACACACACACACACACACACACACACACACACACACACACACACACACACACACACAAACTCATGCTCACAAAACGTCCTAGCCCATGCTATGATCTGAGGAAGGTGCTGGGGTGTCTCTATATATTTCATAAAGGCATCCTATTACACCCCCATGGCTTGTGGGGAACAGTACACTGTGGTTTAGTCCCCAAGCAGCGGAGAATAAAGTGTAGGACGTGGCACTGGAACAGAAATCTAACTGCTGTTTCCTCAGGTAATCTTGACTTGGATCTTAATTCCAATAAAGTGTTTTTTTTTCACAGCATAAGCCAGATCCAAGCAAGAACACTCCACTCTGTATTTCTGCGGTCATACTTTATTGAATATCATTTCAGATAAGAGGTGTAATCCTTTGGGTGGAAGTGATGTATATTGACCAGCTCAATGATAGCAATACAGTGCATGTCTCTGATCTGAAAGTGGTAAATAAGTATTTGTGTCAGCGGCTCAATCAAATGTCGTGGAATATTGAAAACTGCTCTTATTGTTGTCAGTCTCCAACTTTGTCAGACTCGGTCTGCATATTTAAAATGTCGCAGCCAGAGATGGGAAAGATGCAGGTAGTTGTTTCTTTAGTTCTGAGCAGCAAGTGAATGCGACAGTAAATATATGAATGGCTGGATGGAAATGCTCAATTTGTTCATCATTATTCAATCAAATCAGCTAACAAAAGCTTTTGAGCAGCTGACGGACTGATTCTGATCCCTTAGTCCACAGTAAGAAGTGTCCTGAAAATTAAAGGGTTTAAAACGAGCAAAACAACAACATAGACATACAAAAAGTAAAGGTAAAAAGTATTAACAGCTAAACATAGTTAGGCCTAAGTATAATATAAAGTAAAGGATCAGCCCAAATAAGACGATATAACCATGGCATTGTACTAATCTGGTGAAACACACACACACACACATACATACAGTATATACATGTATATGCAGAAAGTAACTGGTAGCTTTAGTTGTCATATTAATTCAATAGATTTAAATGTATATTTCCCCTTAAAATGTATTCAATTGCTAAAACAGTGTTTAACACATACATAGAAACAATGTGTGCATCTCCATACAACAGATATGAAAATGTACAAAATTGTTAAACTACTGTTAAATATTTGTTTTGGCCACCACACCTACAGTATATCAGTGAAACCCTATTGTCGGTTCCTTCCTCTCTAAACAGAGTGTGGTGGAGTTCAAGCAGTGAGCCAGGTCACTCGGGTCAATACGACACTGTTCCGGTCTCACCTCTCAGAGTGACTGGGTTTCTTCCATCAGTAGAGAGCAGCCCTCTCTGCTCCCACATGGTTCATTTCATCAGGGTTTGTTTTATCTTGACTGGCCAGGCCCATGACCCCTGAGCGCTGATAGTCCAATAAGACTGCAGGAGAGCATCACCGGGGCATTGTGGAGACTGAAACAGAACTTAACTTGGCTAAGTTGTCTGTGTGTTTGTGTTTGCATGTGTGTGTGTGTGTGTGTGCGCGCGCATTGATTCACTGACCTGTACATGTGTTTGTGTTGAACTGTTTGAGCAAAAGTTCAGTTTGAAAACTTCACATAGAGTTTACTGGAAAGAGTTTACTGGCACATGGTGACAGATTTTGCATGAAATATGTATCATTACTTAAATGCAAATTCATCTTTGAAGCACTTTTAAAAATATAGAATATGCCAAAGCTGCGGTAGAGTTAAAATATCTAATTCTAAAACACAAGAAAGAAAGGACTGGCCGTTATGCTCAGAACTGTTCAATTTCATGAGCCTGCAGTGAGTGCCATGTTTACTTTCCTTTGCACAGAAGAAGTAAAATGAATGCTCTGGGTTCCCTGTAAAGACAAACATGAAAGGAATCACCGAGAGTTCTTTAGGCCCTTTCTCTTGTGTTGTGTGTAATGCAGCTTCTTTACTGCCTAGGTAGTCTCTGCCATCTGACTGCTGTTTGAAGTCAGCAGAAGTCGGCAATATTTGCTTTTCAGCAATTCTCGCCCACTGTGTCTCTCTGTTGCGTTTGAAAGTGTGACCAGTGTGGCGTCTATCAGTTCACTACTTGGAAGAAATGGCTCAAATTGGGCGTTTGGTTCGCCGGTGTATTGACAATGAGGTCCTCGCAAGTGAGGGGTTGGCGCTCATTGTTGTCACGGCGTGAATGTGATGGACAGCTACAGGGCTACGGGTGGAGGAGGAGGTGGGCAGTAATGGGGAAGTTGTTCAGAGAAGGCGGAGGGTGCAGGCATAGACTCAGCTCAGACCTGCTGGCGTGTGATCTCACCAAAGCTCCAAGAATGGGCCAATCTCAGTCAAACCCCCCAACCCAAAAAAGCGACAGAGGGTGAAACAGAGGGAGACCATCAGAGAGAAGGTTTGAAATAAAAGGAGAAATAAAAATAAAAGGGGAAAGGGCGCTTCCCGTGCCACACAAATACTTAACTGGCAGCCCAATTCACTAAACCAAAATTCAACTTACTTCATCATGCTCCCTTTATTTAATTTCTTTTTAAATAGGGTTGGGTAATTGTTCGATGCCACTGCCACGTTTGTTATACCTCTGAGGAATATAAACATGTTTTTCTAAAAAAACTCTTTATTATGTTTACCAAATTAAGTCAAACCTCTCAAAAACATCATCATGCCTTAATACAAGTAAATGTAAAAGAGGTCTGCTGTCTAAAGTCAGGAAAGGAAAAGAATGTGACCAAGCATTTGATACCAACTTTCGATAAAACATTTTAGTTGGTATTCAAAGTACAAGACTGAATGCATGTTTTAATGGTTCCTTCCAAGGCTTCTGCTCTTGGGCTCCTTCTTCATTGTGCTCCTTCTCTGCAGAACCTCCTTTGCCTTACCTAGTAACATACATCAGTCCTGCCATACAGCCAACTAAATTAAGAGATGCAGCACAACCTATTCTCAACATACTGCACTGTATGTTTCCCTAGTGCAGCGAGCACAACATAGTGGATTTGAGTGCTATTTCTAATGGTGTTATACAGTAGGTGTGTAAGGAAACTGCTTCTTCTCTGTCATGGATGTGCATGTGGGTGGGTTATAGGGGAGGCTGTGAGGCTGCTGAGACCCCGGCGTTATCAGCACCAGATGCAGGTTGACTTCAGACTTTCAATGGAAGGTAAAGAGAGAGAGGGGGGAAATTAATGAGAGCCATAAAGCCAGCAGGATAAATAATTAGCCAACTGGTCCTAAGATCCGTCCCTTCATTTGCAGCTACAAATAAATTCTCCTTGCAAAGTTTGTTCGTCAAAACTGCAGCCTGATGCCGTCGGCTGTTTTCTGTGGCGATTGCATGCATGTGTGCGTTTTTAAGATTCATTTGCTGGTGTTTTGCTGTGCTGTTCCTACTTCATTTGTCATGTATATCCGAGTGACAGGTTTCTCTGTCCTGTCACCGATAATTGGCCGGACCAGTGCTTCCTCCAAATGTGTGCAGCACAGACAGACTGAATAAAAGACAATTCAGCTGTCATAACGTTCTTCATAAATCATCTGGATGAGAGAGTGTCATATTTGTGTCCACATTTTTGTTTAGAATAATCAGGAAGACATAATGTTGCTTGTTTACTTGTGGCTGATGTTCCCCAGCTGAGCTTCTAGAAGCAGTACGGGCTGTAAAACACATCGCTTTGTACAGATACAGAACCAGACGTGCCTCAGACCGCATTTATGTCCGACAAGTGATGTCATTTCACTGAACTGATTGCTGCTTTGCCGTGCCCCTCGTCAGGATCAAAGCTAATTTTTGCTGCATTAGGGGACACTTTGTGCCAGTGTACTGTGTGTTGATCTGGAGTGTTTACATGCAGTTCGCTCCCTGAGGATTTTGTATTATTGTTGTCACACTATATGGAGCACAGCCACTTGTATTGTTCTAATACTCCACCGGTACATTTGAAAAGAGCTGAGCAATCACTGAAAGACTTACATTATCCTGCAGTCTTTGATCGCTATTCATGTGTCTGCGCTAAGTAATCTTCCCCTCTAATCTCATTCACAGATATAAATAAACAAGTAATGCTCTAAATGAGAGAGAGCACACGAGTGAACATCCAGAGGATTATGGTAATTTGTAGATAAATAGAGGTGTTCAAAAAATGTGACTATTTATTAAGAAAGTTACTTCTTTAAAAAAAAAAAATCTGTTTTCACTCCATGAACCCAGAGAACTTAATCAGTAAATTGTATTTCACTTGAATAGTCTGCACGAGTGAAATATGAAGTGATGATCTTTTTTGGTTGATTTAGACAGCAAATACTGTTTTAAGCATTGGTGAACATTTGTTGTTTAACAAAGAATTCTCCATAAAAGTGAAATTCCCCTGGGAATTACTTGATACATGATATAGATACTTCAGTATCTGCTCACAGTTGATTAACAATGTATAAATAAAAGCCCAAAACAATAAATACCGTTCAAATCAACATGCCCAAATTGCCGATTGATTTTTAGGACATCGCTCCTTTTTTCTCATCTCTTCTAACTTGACATTTGGAAAGTCAGAAATCAATTATGTCTCCTTCCCAAATGAAAGGAGGAAAAAACTAGTATATGACTTTAAAGTCAGCCCAGCTCGCCTTTGACACGGCACATTACAAAGGGAAAGGAAAATCACACTGCATACCTGATCCATAAAAAAAGCCTTTGAAATGGATTGCTGGGTGGGATCCAGTCTGGCACAAGTCATGGCATTGATGGCACAGCCCCTGGGCGCAGGGATACTTGGCCTGGACAAGATGGTTGCTGGGCCCATATCAGTGGGCACTAGCCCATCCTCTGGGAGCTCCTAAGCCATGCCGTCTGAAGAAGAACTGATGGGGTTGGCAGCGCATATGGGCATGCTACGGGTTTTATTTCAGTCAAAAACAGCCCCGATGTTATCGCCTTCAGTCACCAGCACAGCAGCATCAGCGAGGCTGACCGAGATGATTGAGCTTCACAGGAGAAAAAAAAAAACCCTGCAAATTAACTTCAAAACAAAAATTTGCTTTTGTTCCATCTGCACTGTTTCTTTAGTTGTACACCGTGTATACATCCCAGGTGCTCAAATCTAATTTGCAAACCACCACCATTTATATCTTCCACATTGTGTTGAGGTGACAATTTGTTCCAGCTAATTGGAAATTTTGCGTTGGCCTTCCTTGCACAAAACATCAGCCAATCACAAATGACACTGATATGATAAGCATGGATTCTGTTAGCCTCCACTGTTTTTCAAGGTAAGACAGGAAGTTGACAGCTGCAACAGTTTTCAGTAATAGTTAGTTGATAACCATCCACGGGGTAATGAAACTTCCACCTTTGATGAGAAGTTGAAAAGAGAGTGTTTCACTGTTGGCTTGGCAGAACATTAGACATGGCTGCAGGCAGGCGGGAGCAGGCAAGGGATCGAGCTGTTTTAATAGGGCTCATCCAAAGGTGACGAGAGTACTGCATGCACTGAACTGAAGGTGTGAGCCGGGGCTGCCAGTACATATCTTTTGTCTTTCATTATCTTTATTTCCTTATTATTTTAAATGGCCGGTGTGTGTGTGTGTTTTTTTTCTTCACTAGAAGCTTTTTTGATATCCATTTAGATTGGAGCTTCATTAAAAAACCTCAGACAATGGAGTGACTTCTAATTAAGAAGCGCCGCATCTGGCCCCTGGCACCCTATCCCGTTGTTCCATCTATTTTGCTGGGGAGAATTCATTTGTTTCTTAATTAAGAAAAACACCAATAGCGTGAAAAATCTGCTTATGGTACCTGAATCCTAATTAGTTAAATAGTGAGGGGAAGGGGAAAACACATTCCAGTAGCCCTAGAAATGAACTCAGAGCTGATAAAAATGAACTAACTAGCCTTGCATAAATCGAAGCTGGGGAGAAAGTGTACCATCATTATGGCTAAGACAATATGCAAACTATCTTCAAAGAAATCAAATTGCCAGAATGTTTTCATTTGCATGTATTAACCATTAACATAATGAGGAGAAGTGACATTGGACCCGGATTGTGTGTCTGTTCGGATTGATAACTCTGCTGCATCTGCAAATAGTCTCCTCTGCAAAATTATGCTAGCAGTCAAATCAGTGTTGAACTGTGGCGGGAGAGGGAGAGTGATGGAGAGAGTGAGAGAAAGACAGAAACACACGGAGAGAGAGAGGGAGAGAGAGAGGAGAGAGAGTGGAGAGAGAGTGGAGGCTTTTGCTTTTTTCCGTTTTATCAGGGAGCTCTGTGCAAACCTGCTGCAGTGTTGAATCGGAGCCATCATCCTCTGACAGCTATCCTTAAACAGGAAGGGGCCGCGAGTCATTGTCTCTAAGGCTCTGCGGAAAGCTGCTGCGTGTGTATTTGTGTGTGTTTTCATGTGTGTGTGTGTGTTTGGGACAGGGGGACGCAGGGGGGTGTGCCCATGTGGCTGCTAGCTGGAGATGGACCTCGAGTGGGGCACACTTCACACTCCTCGCCCTCCCCCTCCTCGTACATATCGGACACATGCACACACACGCCTGCACACAGACTCATGCATACATGTGTCACCCCCCCCCCCCACACACACACACACACACACACACACACACACACACACACACATCTGAGTGCTTCCAGGATACCAAAGGCTCACTTATCTGTTCCGTAAAGACTCACCATGGCCCACATTGGCAAGTTGGCGGGCAACCAGCCAAATCCACTGTGTGTTCTCCTACTGCAGGCGTCATGCAAAACACTGAACTGTCTTCAATATTCAAAATAATTTTTCCAACATGCTACTTCCCAGGATCAGCCTCTTAGGTCAAATTATTCAATTAAGTGTCTGTTTATTACTGATACCAAAGCTGGGTGGCTGGTCTACTTATCACCTTTTTTGCAGATTGGTGTTCTCGCAGAATACCACCATAAAGATTGCCTTGGCTGTAATTAAAATGGCACAGAGACAAATTTGGCACAGGGCTAAGACACGGGGAAATGAAGGAGGTAGGGGGAAATTGCAAGGGCTACATTCTGTCATCCAATGAAAAAGTTGAAGCTGTAAAGCAGCAAAATTATTCTCAGCGTGCTACTGTACACCACTAAGGAGCAGGTATATGAAAAGAAAAATGCAACCTTGTGTTGGACCATAGTGCATTTATGTGCAGAAAATGGTCAGGAAACAGGGGCTTTTCTTTGTGGTTCTGACTGAAGCAAGTAAACAGGAGTCAGTGATGGTTTGTGTGGCAGAGCGGATGCTGTTTCGACGTCCTAAACGCCAGCCGGGCTCGCATCCATCCACAGGCCTGTGTGTTTGATGAGCTATTGGCAGGCTATGGGGACACGTGTTCCCGTGCCTCGTGGCAAACATACCTTTCACCGTCTTTGACTCCACAAGCCTGTGTGACTTCTCAGGGAAAAAATATGAAAGAAATCAAAGCGCCAATAAGCTGAGGGTGTTAAGCCAGAGAGAAAAAAAGAAAAGAAAGACCTGAGCGACTTTGGATTTTGACAGAATCTTCATGCGCTCTCTGACAAAAATTTGCATTGTTATCACAGATAACTGGTGATGTTTTTACTTGGTTGTACATTTTTGTGAAATATGTAAAATGTAAACCGAGCCTCTAACGATTCCCTTAATGACGCGGATCTTGCTTTTTTCCTCCGAATCGCGTCTTAGCGGGCTTCTCAGTGCAGGATGTCTGATATCTGAATATTAAAAGGGAGTTTCAAGCTCATCTGCAAATGTGATTTGCACATATCACACTTCTGCAGTCGTCAAGCTGCTTCATCGCCAAGCTTCTGAGCAAAGAAGGCTGGGGAGGGGAGGGAGAAAAAAGAAAAAGAAAGATGCACATATGGGTTGCTATTGATGTATTCCATTTCTGACCTAATTTAAATCCCTGCCAACAAGCTCATATGCATACTGTACATTTGCTAAATTACAGAGTGTAAACCTTGCCTTCTCACAGAGACAGGTGTAAACATCAATGTTGTCATAATGCACCACCAGTAAATATGATAATTGCGCCATGCTGCAATAGAGCACAAAATAATTTGGACATCATTTTGATGCCTGAGGGGCCCAGGGGAATGCCCTGCAGAACGAAGGTGGCCCATTGACATGCTATACACGCCAAGATATAATTATGGCTGCCTGTCTTTGTTCCTCCCAAAGCTTCCTCTCAGTGCACTAGTAATTTGCTTGTGATATTTTGGTATTCTTTACGATTGAGTTATTCTCTGTGGACCTGAGTATTACTAGGGTGTAAATGAAGACGCAGAGAAGCTGCTCCGCTGCCAAATCAAGTTCAGAAACTGAAAGTGTAATACCTTAACAGCAAAGTTGATGCTGGTTGTAATAAGTTATTTTGTAAAGCCAGATTTGAAAATGTGTGTAGGATCCTGACACATGACGACTCCTGTTCCTTACGATTTTTGGTGTCATCTCTTGCTATCTGTGTGGGACATTGCTGATAATAAGGGGCAATGCCAGAATATCTTTAGGGTATGCAGTGTGTCGAGCTGCGGTTTGTTGTCATGATAATCCCCTCATTTGTAATGTCGGGATCAGCAGGTTATGGCTCTCCACTTGCCTGCCATGTCAAGACTTGGGACTGGCGAGGTGGATTGTCATTTCTGAAGCAATATTTTGACAGCGCCTTCACTTTACTTGCATGCTGCGGCTCAAAGGTCAGAGCTGTGCCACTTCCATTTACTGTGTGTGAACACTCAATCCCTGAGGAGTGGAGCTCTCTATATCTCCCCCTGCAGTCTCTCTCTCTGACACACATGCACATAGTCTTTCTCTCTGCCTCTCACTATTTAACTCACTTGTTTTAGGAGATTGATGTCAAGGCTAGGCCCACACAGGGCTTTATAGTGGGCCTAAAGCTCCCAAATTGAAGGGCAATTACAACTTATAAACCTTTATAATAGAGTAAATGGGAAAAGGCAGCTCTGCTCAGTTTAGCTCACTGTGATGCCTGATTTCCCTTCCTGCCATCACTCCAATTAGACTATCGCAAAGACAGCCACCTCTTCCTCAGTCACTGCTGTTCTTACTTGCCTCGTATCACAAATACTGCTTGGTATTTTTTAAAAACATAGTCTGGTATGATTGTTACAACTGCACAATGTCTCAATGGTGTAGCTGTCATCCATTTTCCTGTGTGCTTAGTGCCACTCCTCAGACACCGAGGCAGGTTATGTCAACCAAATAAGGCACTTGTCAGTAATACAAAAAGACATTGTTGCTGGTCCATTGTTACCTGCTCTGCCAGCTATCATATAGAAGTGATGGAGTGACGGTGTTTTGGAGCGGAGTGCAGCTCCAGAGCCCCAGGGGTATTATGGGTGTAAATCTCCCTCACACAGTTCTGCTCCAGGCCAGGGAGAGCATCATCATTAGCCAGAGCAGATGGAGGGGCTTCAGCACTGTTTTCCTCTCTCTTCTGTGGAACTATACTGCTGGAATCTGGTTTTATACAATGCGAGTGGATCTGAGCAACAGCCGAGCTTAGACAATGAATGATGAAATCCACATGAAATCAGATGAAAGCTACAGTGCACACATAAGAAGGCAGTCTGATTCATCATTTATTTGTGAAGTGATGATAGTGGAGGTTTGCTTAAGTACTGTGTGTGCTCACACAGTAAGTCTGTGTTCTTTTGTTTGGGTGGCAGGAAAATATCATGCAAGCTAGGCTTTGACTAATAATGAAGGCTGATAGTGACATTAGAGCTGAAATGATCGGTCGATGAATTGATTTGTCCATTTACAGAAAATGTATGTAACTATTTTTGTAAATAGCAAATTGTATTAAGTAATTTCTCAGGTTAAAATGTCAGACATTTTATGGTTCTGAATTCCCAACTGTGAGGATTTGCCAGCTTTACTTGTCTTACATTACAGTAAATTTAATATCTTTTCGTTTTGGTCAAACAAAACCAGTAATTTGGAGACGTCACCTTGGCAGTGGTTGCACTGCTTACTGGATATATCTGAATCAATATTTCTGATGAAACAGCTTACGTTTGTGCTTATTTTCAATATTTTTAAATACATATTTTTTAACATTACCGCCAAATTTGTATTCTTTTTATGGCAGTGAACATCTGTGAAGATACACAAACTAATCTAAGTGTTTTTTTTTGGAGTAAGCTGCTTTTGATGACACAAGCTCTCTATATTCAATAGTGTGTGAACTCAACAAATTAATGACAAAATCAGTGAAGCTGCCTAAAATTGCAGGTTGTCAAGGGATTTATACAGTGGACTGGAACATATGATTTCATAAAAAGGCAATATCAACTCGATATATCAGTTTAAGCCAGATTCCAAGCAGCTAATCAGTGCAATCATTTATCAATGAGGAGTATTTATCTCCAGCAGCCACTAGCTCCCCATTGATGCAGCAGTATTTCACAGTGTGCTAGAAGCCTACTATCCAGTGTGTGTGTGTGTGTGTGTGTGTGTGTGTATGTGTGTGTGTGTACGTGCACGTGCATGCATGTGTGTGTGTGTGTGTGTGTGTGTGTGTGTGTGTGTGCATGTGCTGTCTGAAGCACTGGCAGAATTCTAATCTTCCAGCAAGAAGCTTCACATGGCCAGATCAAGAATTAGGAGGGAGGCTGATGGGGGGAGGAGGGGGGGGAGTAAGAAAAAAAGCCCATCTTGGTCTGTGTTTTAAAGGACAGTGCTTTGAATGTCATTTGACAATTTCCTTTTAATTAGAACTAATTTACAGAAAGATGCCCACCAGCTAATCTTTACAGGATAATTAACTTCTATTTTCTTTACTTTTAATTAAAAAGTGGAAAAGATTTAGCTGATCCATAAAGAATTGTTCTTTTGAAATGTTCATCAGACTTCACACTTCTTTTGGCATTGGTAATATTTAGATCCTATCTGCTGCTCACAGTCTCCACTGAATTATTGCAATGATTTTCTCCCCCTTATCCGAGGTATTAAGAAGTGGAACTATCAATAGTAGAAATAGGAACCAGAGGAAAATTAGAATTGAATTAATGAAGAATTTATTGCAAAAGGAATCCCCCATCCTTCATAATACTGGAATGAAATTGACATCTTAGATATATCCATTTCATAGAAATTCCTTGATGGGAAAATATTGTTTTATCTACATTATTTGATACAGTAATCATTTTTCTTTTTCTGAAGGCTCCCCATTAAATTCTTTGAAATGACGCTCCACTAAAAGCTAATTGTTGCAGAAGCAGTTTTAAAGTTTACAATAATGCTATTTCAGCCCCCACAGACTTGCAGGCCACTGAATTTTATGAATGCGATGATTTTCAGGCTAAACAACAGCATCTTATTAGGCACTTAAGACACAGTGAAGTGCCTGGTGCCACTACAGGATGAAAACTCTCTCAGCGTCATCAGAGCTGGTGGAGAAAAGTATTTTCTTGCCACTATTAGCACCTTCCAACAGACTTTACTTAGTGGAGATAAAGTGAGCCAATATGAGGTGAGCGTGCTGTAGACAGAGACTCCACTTGTCTGCAGACGAGCCAATGGCTGAAGATGGATGCCCCCACTTAACCATGATAGCTCCCTGGAGGAGCCTCAGTCAATGGCTTCATTAAAAGTGAACGTTCTAGTGAAAAGCTCGCTTATAAACCAGTAATTAAGACCACACATATTTTACCTGCTTTGTTTCAGCTGTCACATCCAGTGTACAGGCACATGGTTAACTTTTATTTCCTTATAAGTAAGCGAATGACACTAATAAATCATTCAGCCAGAGGACAAGCAAGTGTGTAACAGGAAACTTGAGATGCTTAAATACAGCAGGCTGAGCATTTTAACAGCATTTTAATCTCCTTGTTGCCTCTGCAAAGCAAATGTAACTCTGGAAGTGAGGTATTAGCTAAGCCCATATTACTTGAAGGACAAGCTTTGTGACTTTTATGGACCAAACATTGTACCAGTGTCCACTTGGACATGTGTCTGTGTCTCTGTAAACTCCAGAGAGGCAAGTAGAGGCAGCAGAGTGAAGCAGGACCCAGCTAACTCCACAGAGAAACTGGCTGGCATCTGCTGAAGCCCTCGGGCACACTCAGAGGTGCCTCCAGCATTTTAATGGCATAGTCAAATGCCAGCATGTTTTCATGCCATTCCAATTCAAATTCATTGGATAAAGAAGTAAGAGTGTGTTATTCCCCTTCAACAGTCCAGACAGAAACACTGGGCGCAACAACACAGAACTTAGCAACTCTGCAAACATGCTGGGATCCAACGTTGAGTCTGATTGGAATAAGATACTCAACTAAAATTATGTTAACAGTATTTGAGAAATGTGAACAAAAATAAATCTGTGTTTTAGAGGAATAAAATTATCCTGCATCTGGATAACTTTCACAAGCCGTCATGAGGAATGTGGAGAAAGCAATATTGACAACATTACATTTTCCCAGCCCATGGGTGTGTCTCAGTCTCACTGCGCGAAGCATAAATGTACAGTAATGTAAACTTAGTGGGCCATCTAAATGCATGATGTCATCAGATTGCATTTAGATGCCTTGTCATCTCTCGCACCGCAGCCTCACAGAACAGCGTGTATGTTCATATATGTGTGTGTGTGTGTGTGTGTGTGTTTTGCAAGGATGTGAATACATTTATTCATCTCTGCCCTCCCTCTTTTTCACCGCAATTTCCAGAAGAGCGTTGCTGCTGCGTTCTCAAGCAGTTTGTTGACTGTTGATTGTAAGTGCCCGAATTTAGGAAGGCAGCCATTTCTAATCACGAGAATTACATTGCTTAGCAACCGGAAAATCAAGTTAAACAATACGATTGCTTATTCTTGGTCACAGACTGCAGCTCTGAGAACACATCAGTCTCCACTGAAGCTATTCCACGCTCCTCCCAGCACACACACACACACACACACACTTACACACAAGCAGCCATTCACAGACAATATACAAAATGGTAATTTACTTTTGACTTGTGTTACAGCATTAGATCCACATTTAGTTTGATCACAGTGTACAACTTGGAAAAAGGCTTTTTTCTTGGTAACATTTACGCAGTATGAAAAAAGATGTTTGAAATGAAAAATTCCTTTGAGGGTTCCTGTAGCATATTAAGCTATTAAGAGTTGCCTAAATGGTATCCATTTCATTACAGTGATCAAGGATTGAATTAGAGGCTTGAGCCCTGTAACATATACACTAAGTCTCCTCCAAGGCTGAGGGAGCCCTCTGCTTCCCAAAGGTCATTAGAGCTGAGGAGAGAGTATGGCCCCCAGTCTCTCCTTGCCTCCCTCCACCTTCCCCTTCTTCTCCTCCTCTTCTCTCTCAGTCCTCCCAACCCTTCCTGCAAGATGAGCTGAATTGTTTTTGGTTTCTTTTATCACAGCGTGTGTTTATCCTTTTTTTTTTTCCTCCAGCTGTGGAGGTAAACACATGAACGTGTGCCTAAGCCTACCTGGCACCCAGCATACAGCTACTTACAACTTGAGACAAAGTCTGTATTTCTGTATTTCCTTCCACGCAGAAGTTTGAAGAGTCCTGCGGAGTATGTGTGTGTTCACCTGGAAGTGAGGAAGGCCCAATATCAGTGTTGGCACAAAGGGCCAGTCACAGGGAGTCGAGTTGGCAGGGGTTGAGCTGTGTGGCCCTGTTGGATTTTAGGGCTGCATTATGCATTCATGTTTAGTCTCAGGTGCTACGTTTTATCCCCAGGCCAGCTTGGACACATTTTCAATGGACCTTTTGGATGAAAAACTGTATAGGTGGGAGCAAAAATGATTTCCATGCTTATAGAGATCTGCCGCTTTGTTCTGTCAGATTCAATTACCTCACCTCTAATTAGGGAGCTATAGAGGAGGCTGGGTTTGTGATCCACACATCACACTGTGGAGCCTGCTGATAATGTGAGGTATCGCTATCACAGCCCGGCCACAAGCTCCCCACATTGCAGACGGCTGAAAAAGCATGCCATGAAATTAGCAGTTACTCATACAGTTTTGCACATACACACATATTTGTTTAGAGCTCTTCTTTTTTTTTTTTAACCATGAGTTTCTGAGGCGAGGTTGGCTCGTCTGTATGTTTTTTTCCACTTTCTGTTTTAGTCCACTGAGGAACAGACACATGTACAGAGTGTTTTCCTGAAAGATATGCTCATTCCACCACCTTTGTCCGTACGCCTCTCTTCTCCGCTCCCCTTCCTCCGTGACTCATTAATCCTCTGTCCATCATATGGTCTCAGAGTATCACCCCATTTTATAGACTCAGTGGGGGCATTACCATATCCCTCTCCGGAGCTCCACTCCGCATGGCCGATCCCTATCAGACAGAGGCCACGCCATGAACAAAAGAGCTACTGTGATCAAGCCTGCATTCAGCTACCAATGTCTCTATTAGCATTGGCTGCTCCTGCCTGCTGCTCCTGCTGCATGACTGTTTGAACAGGGCTGAGATTTCTCTCTCTAGTCGGCAGAGGAAGACTCTGATGAATGTGGATGATACAGTTCAGGGCGGAGGGTGTGGATGACAGGGCTGTGGGGGTGCAGGGATACCTGAACACTGACCCTGATTGAGAGGAAGTTCAGACAGGGTGCAGCTTCCTGAAACATCCTTTTAGAATTGAGCCGATACGAGTCTTTGTGCAGGGATGATTTTAGCAAACCAAGCCTTTCTCTCGGAAGCAAGGCTCATGAATTAGCACAAAGTCTGACCAGAACAGCTGTCAGACTTGAGGGTTAAGTTGAATATTGTAGGGCTGCACCTAATAATTATTCTCTTTATTAATGTGATGATTATTCTTCATGATTCATTGTCAAGCTGAGTCATTCCCAACCTATATGCCTTGGGACCCCTTAAAATGAAGATTATGGCTCATCGAAAGACATGAATTCTGAGCAAGGTTGATTTTTCCTTCTCAGATTGTTTCATCTGAAGGGCTCTTAGAGACCTTAAGGTATCCAGAATTTCACAAGGAAAAAGGAGCAAAAATCTGAGAAAAGTCATAATTTTAAACATGAGAAAATAATTATGCAATAGAAACATTTCTATGCAAATAAGGAAATCAGTTCAAGCCATTTTGTTAATTGGTTAATGAATTCAACACTAAAATATTTTGATTTTGCTAGTTTTTAAGATTTTCGTTAAGTTTTTTGTTCAGAAATTGGGTTAAAGAAATGTAACTGATGGATGGTTTGCAAGCTTAGATATGTATTTCAAACTTCAAAAGGGCGGCCATTTAATGGGGACTTGGTTTTTCTTTGCATGGAGCAAAGCAGGGTTTCTAGATTTTACTGCAAGGTTTCCAAAGGGTCTCCCGAAGATATACAGTTACAGCAGTTCTTCTGTGTGTTTAGATCACCTCTCGTGTAAAACTCCTTTCTTTTTCCAGAATTTTTGCCTCTCTTGTAATCAGCACGCCATTTTAAAGCAGACTGTGTTGTTTTCTGTGGCGACATGAAATGCGGACGCTCTCTCCGCAGTGTCATTGGCCATCTGAACTCTAGAGGAGGCTTGATAAGAGGGTGAAGCAGCAGACATTCCTCCGGCCCAATTCGTCAGCAGACCCTATAGAAATGCACCAACAAGCCCGGGTCACACAGTGAATGTGACAGGATTTTAAACAGTACACAACTAAATATAGCAGGAACGCCACTATCAGAAAATGAGTTAGGAGTGTGGTGCTAGTCGTTTAGAAAGTCATTATTCTTATCATTGCTGTCTCTGAAATAATTTCAGGTCTCTCCATGCAATGAATACTGTATAATAAACTAAACATGTGAGAATGTGCACAAACTTTGGTAATCTACGCAGACCCCAAGAAGTAACCATCAGACCCCCTTTAATGTCTCTGACTGGGTGGAGTATTTCATTTTTCCATATTCAGTAAGGCTTCCAGTATCCCTATCAGTCTGAAAATGCTCCATTTAGTCACTATCTGTTAGAGTGGGGAAGTGAGATGCCCTTATTGTGAGTCTATTAAACCTCAATTCTATCTCATCTTATCTACCTAATCTTTGTGTCTTATTGACCATGAAGTTTATCTTTAATCTCCCTTTACCCTTATTATCACACAACACTGTAGGTCTATTTTCTATGGTGCAATAATGCTGCTGTATTTGCCGGGAACAGAGAAAGAATCGTTTAGTTGTACACACAGTTCTTATTCAGCTGTGTAATGGAATGTGTACAGAGTGTGTGTATAGAAATGTATTTCCCTGCTTTCTTTCACACTGTCTTCAATTGCCTTGGCAGGAGCTTTTAACGCCAGTCATACAATCTCCCCTTGATACTGCGATATTTATCTCTCAGTATCATCTTAAGCGATGGTAGACTCATCGAGTCACTTCACGCCTCACTTCACTCCTTGGCGAATCAGCAGAAGGCATCAGATAAGATCATAAAACTGTATCCTAATTTAAAAGAAGCACTCTGCCTCCGCAGTGTCTATTAGAGATCTGTGTGCTAATTCTTTTCATGTCCGGGGCTCCTGCAGATGTAGGCCTCTACAAAGGAGTAATTTATAAGACTAATGAAAAGAGCAAGCAGTTTGTGGACATCAGGGGGGTCTTTTATGAGGCTCAGTGCAGGAAGAAAGAGAAACAGGAGAGGCACACCAGCTCCACTTTCCGAACTGAAATTATTGCTTTATTAAAGCTGAGGGGCTCACTCTTGCTACAATAGAACAAACACATTGAAAGGTGTCGAGAGGATATCAGTGCACTCTGTTTGAGCTCCACGATGATGCACAAGAAGCTGCAACATAGCGCATGTGTGACGGGCAGAAACGGAGACAGCATCCACATCTAGCAGGCAGTGATGGCAGCACTTTTGATGTGATTGTTCAGTTTAAACACAGCCCAAGAAGAATGATTCTTGTTTTTTTTTTTTTTCATGAAATGCAGGTTTCTCGCTTAGAGTGTATTATTTCATATATAAATCAACCTTAAACTTGAAGTGTTCCATCACTTCTTTGCTGTGTTAATTCATGTGCAGACATTGGAGACATGTTTTGGTTTGGAGAGGTGTGCAAGATGCACATTATCTTAATAACATTCAAATGCCGGGTGAGATGTTTTTCAGAACTAATACAATTCAGGTAGCAGTACAGTAATTCCATCAACGCCCTTGATTGAAGCAAAATGGTAATATGCAAATACCAAAAAAGATGTACAGCTACAAGCAAAACTCAGAAATCATTTAGATTTAAAGAAATAATATTGCACAGAGGGGGGAAAACATTAATCACACGGAAAAGTGTCTCCTTTAAGATTGCACTGCTGTATTACCCGGAGGCATGGAATGTAAATGGAAAATCAACATTGTACCCGGTGATAAGGCTAACAAATTAATAAAAGTATTTTCTTTCCTCCTCCCATGCTGATGCCTGTATGAAAAGTCTGGAAAGGGACTTTTTTTTTCCCTCCCTCCATCTGTGTGAGGTTTTGTTTTGCAGGTAGCGGGATTAAAATCAACCCTAACCTTGGTTGTATGTCAGCTTTTTTTTCAGAAAGTACACGGTCTTAAAGCACTTTTCAATAGCTATAATGGAAAGACCCTTTGAAATATTATAGTAAATTAATATTCTATAGTGGCATTGCTTAATCCTTGTATATACTGAATGTCTGAACATGGAGAGTATAGACAGTACAGTGCTGTGCAGCGCTTTGACTTGCATCTTGTATTTGTAGTATCTCAACAAAAGAAACAAAGAGAGAAGGTTTTATTTCAGAGCCTGAAGGATGTGATGAAACTGCTGAACATCTCCCTTGTGTGCGTGTATGTGTGTGTGTGTGTGTATGTGTGTGTGTGTGTGTGTGTTCCCTCAGGTCCTCTGGAGGATGGCCTGGAGGAAGAGGAGGAGGAGTGCATCTCCGAGGAGAACGAGCTCTTGGCCAAAGACGAGTTCTCGGTGGAAGAGAACTTCTCAGCCGAGTTTGAGACTGAGAACATGAGCTGTGAAGACATGGAGTACTTCTGCAACAAAGGTGAGCATCATTTACTTATTTTAAACCAAAACTTTAAAAGCTGTTCTCCACGTGGAGTGTACAGTGCTCTTTTTAATACCTAATATGAGACAATATGTTAAGCCACCCTCGTGCCAAGCATCAAAATAAGTTAAACTCCTGCCAATGCCGTCTAATAAAATTCCTCAACATGTTCAAATCAAACCTGGCAGAACTTGTATCCATATGAGAATTTCTCCCGCATCACTGCCTGCAGTTGAAGGTATCCATTTTGATATTTGATCCCAGCAATCCACCCAAGAGCAGTGGTTTGATCTGAGAGAGAGATGGCATCGGCAACACTGGCTCTCCCTGTGTGATAGTGCTGTGAAGGTGTGCTACCGTACACCAATGCACTGGAGAGCATAGCACTTCCCTTTGAGTCGGCGCTAAAGCTCTGTGAACACTCAGCAGCACCTGCTACTGCTCGGAGGTCCAGCACTATAAAGCGCCTTAGCAACGCCAAATGCGCCCAAGTCCTCTTTGAACTCCAATTCAATTAGATTGCTTCTTTGTATGTTTGTTTCATTTCGGTCACACCTTGCCATCACAGGAGCTAATTTGTGGTCTGCTCCAGGTTACAGTGTGAAGATGACAGACTTGTCCCGCCTCCCTCCCCCTACTCCCCCCCTACCCCCACCTCTTCCTACCCCCCAGTCGCGTGGCTTTCACTACCCCAGGTGTCCCCACTCTTACTGGCGCACGGATGCCATAAATTTGACTTTTTAATGAAGAACCAATGCTTTGAATGTCTGCCTCTTCCTTTTCCTTTCAAAGAGAAAATTGTTTAGAATTATTTCTTCACACTTCTAAACTGATGTGCCTCGTGGGATTACATTATTGAAGAAAAATAAATCTTTCATGTTTCAGGTAGGCTATGCCCCAGTAATCGTATCAATAATGTTTTCCTTTTGTTCTCCGGGAAAAGTTGAACGGCACAATTGTTCGGAAATTGCAATTACCAGCGACGCCTCGTTTGCTTTACCCTTTGTCTCCTTCATAATGTGTCCTTACACAAACTTCAAAGTAGAATTTATGGTCTTGTAATAACCCAGTAGCTATGAAATAGATGGTGCGGTACATATTGGTGGCTGCAGCTAGAAAAAAGTACAACTTCTGAAAATCTTCAAAGAACCTTGTCAGAGCCGTTTGATATTTCCATTGTTTTGGATAAAACCATATGAGGAACTGGGCCTCAAATCTCCTCTCCATGTTTATGAATAAAGTCAACACTAAATAGCAATCCCAAATGTCAAATACTACTTTTTGGGGACACTGGTAATCTGTTCCTTGGCATACACAAGCCTTACTAGTCAGATTTTTTTCTTTGCTATCTAAGCTTACAGTAGCTAAGTCTCCCATTGCCTCTTAAGACCCGAATGATGTACTATCCAAATTTCTTTTTTCCTAATGGCAAGTTGTGCGCAACCATCAGGTGTAGCCATTTTCCTCATGATCCCCTCCTCAATTAGATCTATTTAAAACTAATGTCGGCATGGCTTAAATTTACCCCACTTATGTGAAACTGCCGTGAATTAAACAGGACGCAATCCTGGCGGCATTAAATGGTTTAAGTGTGTTATTCCTCGACTATAGGAGGAAAAAGAGAGCCCCCTTGATTAACTAAACCCCCTCAAATGTGATGGCGTGCTGTAATTAGCCCTGTGCGGACTTGAACGTGGGTTTTAAAGCAGCCACTCATCCCATGGCCTTTATCTTCTGCTGCTTCCCGGAGAATAAGGTCTCCCGTGTAAGGTTCCTCCACTGAGCAGTGACTCTCTGGTCTTAGCTTAGCCTTGTATCTGTGTAGTCACTCTCTGAAATGGGCTTGTCAGGGGGACCTAAAACCTCCATTAAAAGTTTCAGTCTATAATAGGTATTAAAAAGCTGTAGGAACACAAAGAGGAGTACCAATTTTCATTAACATATGAAGCACTTATTAACTTTGATCAGAGTGCGGTGAAGTAGCAAAGCCGCTTAAAGGCGCAAAGGTCAAGAAGTTGAATGCCACCAAAGACTCAGTCATTTGCCTTACCCTTGCAGAAAAAGGACTCCCCAGATAAGTGCATGGAGCACCTTAGTGTCCCATCTTGGTCTGAGGCTTGGGAACCTCTAAAATGGGTGATGGTTGACTCCATAACCTGTTTAGTTAATGGTGTCTTGGCTCTCAAAGGTTTTTGATGCTTTCACAGAGGTGTTTTGTATGATGCTGGTGATGCCACATACGAAGTCCTGTTTTGCCTATAAACTCTCTGTGAGGGCAAACTGTCAGTATAATGCACTTTTCAGACAAAATGGAGATGTGACATATATCAACACACTGTCCTCCAAAGCCCCAGCTGTATTATCTACAGCAGCGGCTTCTAACCTAATTAACAGCTGTTATTGAAGAGCAACATTGCTCTCATCACTAGTTGCATATGTGCATGTGACAAGTGACAAGGTCAACAATAACATGATGACATGATTCCTGTCCTTGTGCTCTACATTTTTTAGAAGCCTAAAAGACAAAATTCTCCAGTGAGACATAAGAAATCAATTAGATAAATGTGTATAAATAAAGTTAAGTTTGTGTAGCAGAGCAATATTTTCCTTTCTGTCACCTTCCGTGTGATCCTGTCAGGTACTGAACTCGTGCAGCTCTTTACTTACATTTATTTCACTTATTAGACAAGTTTAGCTACTAGTTACTTTGCAGGTTCAGATTTTGAATACAAAACATATGACCAGTGAAAGATAGATAATACATTTTTACAAATTCAGCTACCTGACTGCACATTATGTAGTTAAAATTAGCTCCACTTAGACCAAATTCAGCATTAAAATACTGCTTACATGTCAAGGCATAAATCAAAACAGTACAGTAATATAGCATATACACTATTATTTACAGCTGCAGCACTTATGCAGCATAAAATGCACCCCGTCAGGGACACTTAACATAATGTTACGAAAAAACACACATGGGTGTGAAATTAAGCAACTTGGTAGAATAGTAGAGCCCCAGAAAGAAGGAACACTGTGTCAATAAACATGGAATTAGAGGCGGTCTGCCAACCTATTGAGAAAAAAAGCCACATATCTAAAGAAATAACCTTGGCTTTTCCTGCGATTAAAATAGAATCTTACCTCAAACAACTTCTCCTGCTCAGTCAATTTCACATTTATGGAGCTCTGCTTGTGAAGAGCCCACAGTGGAAGTCACTGACTTCACAGCAAAGATTTATACTCTATTGACACACCTGGCTCCATAATTGTAAGAAAGATACCTCTTTTATATAAACTGAGTGGCATCTTTTTTACTGAAATTGTGAAATTTCACCTTGCTGTTTTACCCCCTCGTTTATTGTTGGCTATCTGTGAAGTTCAGCACAGGGTGTTGCCACAAGCTGTTCCCTTTGTGTGTTCCAAGTGTTGTGTGATGACAAATGACTTCCTTAGTTAGCTCTGACAGTAAATTTACATGGCATTTCATGTGTCTCATTTCCTCAATGTGAAACACCTTTTAGTGAAGTGATTTTCAGCTCAAACTACCTGATTCTGATACTTTTGAGTGTGTTTATGTGTCAGGATACATCAAGCAGAACAACTGAATGTGAACATTTTGCACTCATCTGCACTGTTGTCCTCAAATTACAAAAAAATGTAGGCAGAAACATTTTATCACAGTGGAAGTGAGGAGTGAAAGCTCAAGACTGCACACGTAGGGCTTAACATAGCAAATAACAAACCCACCTTGACCCTTCATATAACCTCTGAGTGAGTAATTTGACTTGCAGCAGGCAGAGACATACAGTAACAAACAGAAAGTGGCAGAATTAATTATGCCACTCTTTGTGTAACACAGAAGTAATCAGAATCTCCAGCAACACAGGAGGAAGATCTCCTTGGCGCTTTTGCCACAGCTGCCAGTGCCCAGAATGGTAAATGTGGAATTTTAATGCACAGTTGATGCTGGAGAATATGTGGAAATGCTAATTTGTGGTGCGATAAGATGAATCGAGTCATCCCTTTAGCCCCATTTGACTCAGTGGAGGAAATTAATCATTAATGTTTGTTAAGTATGACAATCTAACTGGGCCAGATCTACATGCTCAGAGACTGAGGCAGAGTGAGATAAAGACCCAGGCTGCAGACAGGGAGGAAAACTGCCAGATTCTGTAATGATGGGAATTTATTGGCATTTAAAGAGACAGTGGCAAGGCATTTCACTAATAGCCTCCCTCCATTGGAGTGCTCTGCCTGCCACAAATTGCATGCAATTCAAACCTATTTTTCAGATAGCAGAGAAGTCTTACAGCTATGCTTGACTTTGGTGAAAGAGGTTGCTTCCTGGAATTGACTTTATCTGTTGCAGCATAATCTGCATCAACAACCAAATATGCAATATCAACTGACTAGCACTACCACTGCTGGGGGGATAGCGGGCACCCCCTAATATTACATTCTGAAACTCATTGCCGAGCTCCAATACCAGCAAGATTGTGATGGGTGTAGAAAAGTGGCGGTGGGTTAAAGTCATTGAGCCTCGAATTCGGCAACATATGGAACTGCGCAATCCCATATGAAGACTTAAAAATACTTATACTCCATTTTGCAGAAATTGCGACCTGTCTCTAGTCTCAGTGGTCAGGATTAGAGTGCTCTGAGCTCCTTAAAGTTGAACACAAGAGATTGACATTTTCAAGGGCTTCCTTGGCAGAGACAATGCTAAAAGGGAGAGAAAAAGCCAATATGACTTTGTTGCTACCTTGCTCCAGGAATTGTGTGTGTAAATCGCCTATAAGCTTATTGACCTGAATGCATAGCACGCTGCGTGTGACTGTGATTTGGCTAGAGAGCTGTCCTTTGATAGAGCAGCGATAGGGCTGATTTTAACAGCTCACTGGCTCCTCTTGCATGCCCGCCAACCCTGCACCCAGCACGCCGCCTCGCCTCCCCAGCCCTCCCCGTCCCTTCTGTTCTGTTCAGCCTTCTCTCACAACCTTAAGTATCTCCATTTGATTGCACGGGGAAAGGAACCTATGCCAGGTGTAAATTATGATCTAGGCGATAATGTAGAGGATGATCATTGACAATCTGTCTCCCTTGATAAGACAGCCAAGGGTTTCAATTCAAATGATGAAACAAGGCAGAATTTCCATTACTTTTAGTGGACCTCTGTGAGGTTCCCTTTCTCGCCCCTCATCTCCACAAGTATGAGCACTTCAATCAATCTATTTCTATACCAGAAAGGTCAAAATTCTGATGTAATTTCAAACCGTCAAACTGGTTCTGTATTCCAGGTTTATCACACCATACTGTAAGCAAAGGAGTGCTGCTCCAGCACTTATCCCTCTGCTCTGCTTTTTTCTAATGACATTTGTGCAGGAAACTTCATCAAAGCCCTGTGACATTGTTCCCTGTGAGGTTGCCTGGGCGATTGTGTTTAAAATGCATTGCAAACTGTGTTAGATAGAAGGCAGAAAATCCTTAATCACTGCTTAATTAAGGAATCATCTTGTAGCTTCATTTCCCGGGCTGTAATTAAACACTTCCAATACGTTTCGTTACAGGGCTTAACATGTTCGCCTGAGATCAAGGTAGTGCCTTTAATGTTATCTCGCCAGCTTTTTTTAAACTCCGCTCCATTGGAAGGAACTGTTGATATACCCCTTTGTTATCCTCGTCATAATACGAGCCTAGTATGCTAAAGAGGTTTTCCAGGCCCAACAATAAATAGTGGGGGAATTTAGTTGAGTGGGCTCCTTGATAATATGGGAAGGGAGAGGGAAGAGGGAAGGAATGGGGGGAGAAATCGCCAGCCCAAGCAGACACTTGCATAAGCAAAACTGGGTCATAATGACCTCATGTACTGTAAGTAGGACATTTCTGCAGACTTCCCCTTAGTATCACTTTTTTCTTCATATGCATCTCCTCTTTTAGTGCGAGGCAGAAAGCTGACATCCTTTTGGCAATGTTTGCTACCTTCTTTGAAGTGAGCCATGTCAAAAAAAGCTAAACAAGCATGGTGTGTGTGCTTGATCTGGAGATTAACCTAACTGAGGACGGACGAAGCTGGAGTGAAGTAGTGTGTGTCCTGTGGCAGTTGTCACTGAAAGTATGATAGCTAACACTCTGATATGCTTTTTGGAAGCTGTGGGGGAAAATCAGATACAGCTGTAGTAAACAACCATACGACAACAACACGTATGTATGTCCTGTCATATTTGGTGAGAGGTATTATTTTTATTACAGGCTATGTAAGCCACATCTTAACGATGTATTGTCATTGTCATCCTAATATATTCACATTTAAATCTACACATCCATCCTTTCTTGCCTTTTTGAGTGTTTGAAGTGTAGTAATCCATTGTAGTAATCCAGGCCTGTCCTTGACCATTCACTGTTGGGTTTAAAACATCAAAGGGATGAAAACGATATGGTGACAAAAGTGAGAGAAATGTTCCTCCACAAACTATCAACCACCACTACATGCCCTGAGCAGGTTTGCTCTTACTTGCCTGAGTTTGGAGAGACACTGCAACCACTCTGTCAGCCACACTGGATTTATTCAGAGCACCACACAAGGGGAACCTACTAAGCACTGATTTATGTGCCTATAAACTGTGAGTACAAACTGTGCTTACTGTAGACATGCAAAAATAGAATTTTTTACTGTAAGTGCATCCAAGTGAGCTCAACAAGAGCTCCCGTCAGTGTTACCGCTGTGTGCGTAGAGGTGGAGTCTGTTTAACAAGGTCTTTAAGCACTTACACCTTGGAGAGAGATACCCAAATATCCCTTAGCATGGCCTGTGTGAGCCCAGAGACTGTAAATCAGCCCTACATCCTATAACACACATTCTACCTCGCTCCACAATAGATCAAACGGTAATAAATAGCCACCTCTCTCCCACACATTGCTTTCCTTCCTGTTCCACGGGGCTTCCTCCTGTTCCTGCAAGCACTCATGGGAACTCCTTTTACATAAAAGTATGCAGCTGGACCTGGTGAGCTCACAGCTAATGCACATATACAGAACTATATATATATACAGTTGCACACAGTCACAATGGCTCACATGCCTTCAGAGTGTGACACACTCAGATATTACAGGAAAGGGTTATAAAATTCAATGGTTTTTTTTCTGGGATAATATCCAAAGTCCTAACAATCTACCCTTTGGAAGGGCAGCACAGTCCATAATGCAGCGCTTAATTAAATTAGGCGTCTGACCATTAAAGTTGGACTGAGTGCTGCTCACTTTGTGTCTTGCGTGCTTTATAGAACTTAAGTTTTTTTTTCTGCCTTGCAGGAGAGGAAGATGGCAACCGAGAAGCAGGAGAGTCAGAGATGGACGGGCAGGGCGAGAAGACCAGGCATACTGCCGTGGGGCCAGACGAATGGGATGGTCCAAGTAAGACAAGTCTTCATAACATTTCCCTAGATAGCCTCTTAGTGCCAGCTGACAAACCATTGTAACTAAAGTGAAATACGTGTTAGTTTGACATAAGGGATTGATTTTGGCATTGAATAAAAACAGAGCAACAGGGTATCCGTAGGAACTTCTGGGTCAAAAGTAAGAAAGCATTATGTCTTGTATAGCAACTACAGATGGACAAATGAGTCAGAGGTCTTCATGCTCTATAACAAGCTACATTAACTGAACTGTCCACACTCCACTCAATTAACAGTACATTAAATTACCAACGATAACTCAAAAGCACAGGTTTATCATTTCTTTTTTAAACCAGCTTATAATGCGATGCAGATGTAGCTTTTTTGAAGAGTTTACAATACATTTCTGTATCTTGTTTTGCCCTTTTACTAAAAGTAACTTCATCAAAGTGATGGATAATACATTGAACAAGAACGTTGCACAGCAATTACTGCTCAGCAATAGCCCGCACCCACACTGCTGAACACACAAAATATGATTCCTTTTAATGCATAAAATGACCTCAAGAATTTATTGCAGGTACATGCGTTTGTGAAAAAAAGACAGAGAAAAAAGAGGAAAGAGAGAGGGAGAGAAAAAAGTGGATTTGGGCAAGTTGTGCTTGCTAGCACGAAGCCCCCCGGGGTGTGTATTTTATACTGACAGTGAATCAGTGTTATCGCACCTATCAGATAATGCATTTATCATTAAATTTCACATTTGCATTTAAATCTGGGGAAGGAAATGAGCATTGCTGGCTAAAGATAAGAACGCTGGGACGACAGTAATAAACCATCACTGTGATCAGTCAGGAGACAGGGCTGAGGGGGTCAGCTCAGAACTATGGGGGCCATGACAAAAAGAAGGCATCACATGCGGAAAAAGGCCCTTTTGGGCGAGAAAATGCTGAGCTTAAAAATACTGCTTTGAAAAGGAGGGATGGATGTAGCATGACTAGATGTATGACTGACTGTAATTATCCTTCCCCCTTCTACTTAGCCATCAGAATGAGAATTAGAGGCTCAGAAACACACTGCTGGACAGGCAGCAGAGAGAGAGGAGGGAGCCTTCAGTTTTAGAGGAGTGAAGTGTCTCTTGCATACAGTGAGGATGGCTGAACTGCAGAGGAGGTGATGTGAGAAATGATGCCCATTTCATGTTTTACTAAACCACAGCCCGAGTGGTTCCGAGTTATCAAGTGAAATCCAGTTTGAAGACGTCAGCACTGTGTCCTAATCTCTGCTGTGTTACTAACTGAAAAAAGATGCTGTTGTATATTTGCTGTATACAATCAAGCCAGGTTGATCAAAGAAAAACTAAAGAATCCTGTTTGCTATTGATATGTTACCTCCAGTGTAATTTTCCCAACATCTCTATGATATACCAGCCAATTAGTAAATGACTTACAACCACGCAGTCATGCCCCTCTGTTTTCTCAATGGGCAGCAAAGAGTGGGCAGAAATTAATCTTGGTGCATAATAATGCCATTCACTCTCCCATCATGGCTGCCATGAAAGGTCATTTCCCTTTTTAATTTTTCCCATTGTGCTGGAAAAGTCAGATGGGCATGTTATAATTTGAATAAAGAGGGGAATCAGACAATCAGATAGGAACATTTGAAATGACATGACTTCCTGTTCAAAGCGATTAAAAGCAAATTTATTTAGTTTGAGACTGTCTACCCTTTAATCTCTTTGTAAATGTTCAGATAGTTCAGCATTCAAAAGTTCTTTGTTATTCTTTGGCTTAAGTTTAAGCAGGTGTGATTATGATCACCAACAGATAATTTTTAATCACTGAGCGTGTGCATCTGAATAGGATGTGTAATGGCCGTTACATAAAAAGAGAGTGAAGCCTTTTAATGAGGTGGGCTAACTCGGAACATGCCCACCTGCTTTGGTGATTCTATTGAAGCACCTCCATACCGTTTCCCTTTTGCTGAGTAGCAACAAAAGCCTTTACAATCTACATCCTTTAATTGAACTTTTTTTTGTCCCTGCATTTCATCTCCACTTTAGTAACTCATGTCAAGTGCTGTCCGCGATTGCCCTGTGTTCTCTGATTGTCTTTCTGTCTGGAACAGCAGAGAACCGCACAGAATGACTCACTATTAATCTGATAGCTGCCTCTTCTCTGCTGTTCAGAGTGCTGGGTCTCTGATGTGGAACACCCAGTGAGTTCCCTTTCTCTCCCCTCATCTCTACAAGTATGTCCTTAAGCAAATCGGCACACTGATCTTCTGTCTCATGTTCATTTCTCGTCACGGATGTTTCGCAATCAGCCCCTGATTTGGGAGATAGCGTGTCATGCTATTCTATTCATTTTCATGGACTAGCAGTGATAGGAATCTGACTCTGTCTCTCTCATTCTCTTCCACTTGCTCTCCTCTAGGCTAATTGGGAATGGTGTGCGTTAGCTAGCTAACTCTGCTAATGAACTTGTTCTCAGCCTTATCTAAATGCTTGTTCATGTAAACTACACCCCCTTATGAAAGTCCTGAAAATCCAGGGTTCGTTAAGAGCGATGTAATTATGATCACTGTCATTTCTTCTAAAAGTGTTAAGCCTGTAAAATACCATTTGTTTCAGAGTGGTATACAGTCATACACGTGTTAATCTGCTCTAAGAAACTCCTATAAATTAATCAGCATCTGAAGCAGGAGTAGAGATCTACTATAGAAGCTGCATATATTCTCCATATACATGTCCTCTAATATGGTGAAGTCTGACTACACATATAACAAGTAAACACTACACTTAACCTGAATTTAATGTTTAATGTAGCATGCACACATGCAGATACTCTGCATGCAATTTATTCAGTGTCATTAGCAGTATAGCAGCAGTGTGGTTAATCAAGAACAGACCACAATACAACACAACTTTACTGTCCACCCATGTGGAAATGTGTCTTTAACCACATCTTTGCAGAGTAAAACATAACCATTGTCACTCTACCAATTTTACGCTTCAAATTCAGTTTACTCATCACAGGAGGATATTAGGATAATGTCATTAGGGTTATTTCAACTATAGCTAAGAGACTTAAAATTTTAATCAAAAGACCTGAAAGCCTGTAATACAAACTAATCTGTGGAAGACATGGGTATTGAACAGGCAGCCTAACTTTAATAGTACAATAGTAAGTTGCTGGAATGCTTCTTCAACGCATAGAAAATTAGAGACAACATGTGAATCAACGTTATTGATATTTTGCATTGTATTGAATTGATATTCATTTCAGTCTAAGGTGTTAACATCCTAAATCCCACATTGGTTCAAGAGTAATCTTTAACTTCTTATGCAAAGTAATTGTCTCTGCATTATACACAGAAGTGACATCAGGGTCTAAGATACAAATACACCTAAAATCAGGCACACAGCAAAGGAGGAGATACAAAAGGAGGAGATGAGTGTGACAGAGAGGTAACAGTAGCCATGTGATCACTTTGTCCACAAACGTCTTCTGTTGGCTGTCCCTGACGACCGGCATGGCCCAGCTTGCTCAGCTCCTGCTGCCAGCTGGGCATCGGCCAGGGCGAGGCAGGGGTCAGCTGAAGGAGTGGCCATCTGAGAATCTACCTGACGGTCAGACACATACTGAGCGCAAGCAAAGAGAACCCCTCCACCATCACCTTAAAAACAATATCCATTTTGTCCACCCCCTTCCTTCCCCTTTCAAGACATCAAACACGCACATGCTGAAAACGCAGCTTCACTCAGATGTAAAAACTCTCGAGTCTCATTTTTGACTCCAGCCAACCCAGAAGGGTCTGTGGCCGATCCGTCTTCCTCCAGTCTCCTAAAAAAAAAAGGAAAAGAAAAAACAATAGCCATTTCAGGTTTAATGCACATATGTCATGCTAGGAGAATTGGAGGACCAGATGGCCACGATACTGTGGCAGGTGCCTCAACAAATGTTTGCAGTTGCCCGTGCTGCTATTTATATCGTCGTGAAACACAGACACGCAAATATTTGCAAAAGGACAGTGGGTCCTTTTTGTTTGGAGTCAAAGTGATCATCAATATAAACAGATGGGATTAAACCTTTTGGGCATCAGTCACCTGAACTTTAAATACTCCCTCAGTTCATCTAAAGAGACTTCTTGCTCTAGAGGAAAGACAAGAAAGTGTTGAAATGAAGGTGGAAGTTTTTGAGGTCTTTATTTAGAGGATTCAATTCACCTTCAGTTCTCTTCGATTGTAATCAAACAGTTCATAATGTTCATATTTTTGCATTTTAGTTGCAGAAGCTTTTCAACGTTTGGCTCCAACTGAACTCAAAGTAAACTGACCCAGGACAAATACAGCAAAAAACTTTTACATTTTTGCACAGCGACAGTCCGTTTGAGCACCGTTCAGTCAGGTTGCTCTCAGTAAACAAGGCATTTTCTAACTCAGCACCCAAGTCCATTATAAAGTCAGGGTGTCGTCAAGGAAGGAGGGGCGAGCCGAAATGAGGGAGAGAGACAAACGGAGCACCCAGATGCAGATTAGGCTGCAGAAGATGAGGGTGTAAAAGGGATTTAATGGTAGGATGGATTAGAGAAATCCTTGTAACAATGTTAAATAATTATGGTTCCAGCCGAGATCAAAGCGCCATTGATTGAACCCCTCAAGCCTTCAGCACACAGAGTCTTGGAAAGCAAAGATTGGTAAACTAGTGCTCAGACCACTCCAGCTGCTCCAGTTAAATTGGATTGGAAATATTAGGATATAGATGAATCCTTCAGGAGGCTTTCGCAAAGCTTTTGTCACCGGAAATGTAGCTTGGGAACGGTATGAAAGGTTTGATAGTGTACTGTCTCGACAGAATCATAAGACGAGGGTGTCGCAGCTGTCTCCACTGATACCTAAGCGTTTTAAGTAGACTTATAGACACACTTGACTGTTATATCAGCAAACTGAAAACTTTCAGCGCAGGCTTTCATTCAAGGTTTTATTTTTTTTCCCCTCTCGTCTTGTAATCAAGAAATTTGGACGTGCATCATGGCAATTCTCTCTCAGAAAAGGAAGGTTTTATCTCGCTCCTCCAGGGGTTTATTCAAAGTCTTCTGACAAGTCTCACAAAACATGAATGACACTGAGATTGCTGATACTGATGATGAAAGTCCATCATCAGCTTTTTCTGTGAGTCCTGGGCCCTGAGTGATGTAAAATTAAATTGCAATCAAAGTCCTATGTGTAAACATCGTCCGCCTTTTTTCCAAATATGTTTATTTCTTAAGAGATTGCTGATGAAGCCTTTATACTAAAGTATATCCATCACCTGTGTGCAGAGACAACACCCTCCCCCACAGCCACATGCACACACACACACACACACACACACTTTCACAAATTCACAATGTGTGATTATAATGATGAAATATGCAACAAGAGATTAGACAAATCACTGTACTCCTATGCTGCATCGGCTTGATGCAAATTTAGTCACTGATCCGCTATACTAAGAGGCTTTATGAAGGAACTTCATGGTTGTTAGTTATATAATCTAAAATAGGGCAAAATGCAATCACTGTTCTTATCATCAGAGGAAGATGTCACTATATTCAGTTCTAGTTTTGTGTGGATACGTGGGATATGGCACACGGAGAATGCCCTTAATAAGATAATTCACTTCCAACTATTTTGTCCGCATTTCAACTGAATTTGTGTCCATTTACAAAGCCATCTTTTCACTCTGATTACTATTTCACATAACAAGTCTAAAGAATTCAGAAGAAAACGCGAGCTGTTGCTAAATGGGAAGCTGACTTAAAGCGCGGCTGGTGGTGGTGTTTCTGCCCCCAGGGACTTGACACCCATCGCGTCTTTCTTTAGCTCTCTGAATGTGTTTGTTCTGCAATGCTTACCCTGCTAGGTGCTGTAGCTGCACACGTTTTTCTAAGAGGTATCATTGTAATTGGTTGAATATTTGATGTGTGTATTTAGCATTAACATGGAGACACTCGTGCAAGCAGCACTAGAGGATATAATGCTGGGTAAACTCTGGATTGCTCAACTGAAACTTACTCACATGTGGAAATTGTCATTTCTTTTGGCCTTTTTTAAATAAAACTACAGAGTATATTTGAGTAACTTTGGTTTGTAGTTCTTTTTCATGCATGAATTTGCAAGGCTTTTTTTTGCTAAATCTGGATGCAAGTGCTTCAGATAGTGCTTAGTTTCATATGCATGACTGTTTTACTTTCATTGAGTTTGGTGCGCTCACATTATTACTTGGCCATAGGAATGCACTCAGTCCCATCCAAACCATATCTCCCAAAACCCCAACCACCCACTCTCTCTCTTCTCTCTCTCTCTCTCTCTCGCTCTCTCACACACACACACACACACAGACACACACTCGTATACAGCCTTCACACTGATAGGTATTGATATCAGAACAGTGCCCCTGCCTGTGAAGGCCTCTCATTGGTGATGAACAGCTGGGCCCAGCTTGGCCCGCTGGTCACGCCAATTCCACCTCCCTCTTTTTTCTGTTTAGGGGTGGTGGGGGGCGGGGCCAGCTTGTCAAGTGAATTAAAATACCAAATAATAGTAATAATAATGATAATAAAAAGTTAATAAAAAATGGCATGTTCCTCCCTGATTGTGCGGGTGTTGTGGTATTCAATTATGCAATTTTCATTGGCATATTAATCATCTTTTCAACAAACAAGCCGCCGTTAATTAAAGCAAAGCATGGATAAAGACGTGTTGCCGGATCATCACTCCGTTTATCACCGCGCACAGACCCGCAGTTAAGTAAATTCAGGCTGTGAGATGAATTTCAATGGTCTCCCCGTTTCTTCCGCTGTGTGCTTGTGTGTGTGTGTGTGTGTGCATGTGTGTGTGTAGTTAACCATGTATTTATGCACATTGTGTTAGGAGGTGTGGTTAGTGACGTTTCATGTCAATTTGTGTGGGAAATTGAAATCACACGTTACTAGCAGTGAAGAATTACTTTCATTGTCTAATACAGACCTCCGATTCATGTGGGAGGTTTCTCTTTTTGTTGACCCTTTTTTTCTACACAGGTTTGAATGTTAAATGCTCTTAAATGATCTGATTATAACTGCCGCTGTTCAGATTAGTCAGACTGACTCTGGTTGAATGAATTTTGATTTTTCCTTTGCCTCTCAGCTGCCACTCTCAGTGTGTATAGGGGGCCAGTGGAAGTACATGACATCTCCGTACACACAGGACAGCTTTGCCCATTCTTTTTTTTCTCTGGCGTTTTGTGTCGCCTCTGTGCCTTGCTCATTGGTGAGAGGGGATGGAGATTATTCAGGATCTTGTAAGATATGGGCTTCTCTAATCATAGCTCACTGCCTCTACTGTCATTCACTCACTAAATAGAAATGGGGAAAATGTCTTGGTTACGGGAGCAGCCAGACAGCCATGCAAGTACTTGAGTTCCGCCAGCAGAAAAAGAACTCGAGGCATCTGTAGACATGTCGCTTGTCCCTGTCCCTCATTGTGGAGCAACTTTATCAGCACCAGCCGCTCACCCACTTGCTAAACTGGAGGGCCAGTCGCTTCTTAACTTAAACATAAGATCTTTGTGGTTTGAAGCACTCGGCTGCTCTGCGCCCAATGTGGATCTGAAAGGCAAACACGACTCCAGTGTCGCCGTCACCCATCATAAAATCACACCTCATGGAAAACTTGTTTCTGCTGTGTTAGCGCGAATCTAAATGCACTCAAACAGACTGTTGCACTGGAGCAAGGTCCCCCCCTCCCCAAAAGAAAAAAAGGGGGATGATGGAGAAAGACAGAGAGAGGGAGGGAGGGAGAGAGAGAGAGAGAGAGAGAGGGAGAGTGGGAAAGAGATGGAGATGGAGGAAAGAGGAGGAGTGAGAGAGGGGGAGAGAAAAGTCAAAAACCTCCACATAACAATGCCGGAGAAAAATCAGAACATTTTCCACCGAAAGATGGGCCATTTCCAAATCCTTGTGCCCTATCAGACAAATTAAAGTAAATCAAGCATGAAATGAAGCAGAAGAGCCCGGAGATAAGGCTCCTTTAAGTCGTTTACAGATTAGGACAGAGAGAGAGAGAGAGAGGGAGAGAGGGAGAGGTGCATCTGGTCTCTGGCAGTGAAGGAGGCTAGTTTCTCATTTCACAATAGCAGCCTGTGTATAGGATTACTCTCCCCTGTCACCGACATGAGGAGCAGTGGGGGAATAGACGTCCACAAAATGTGTCTAAATATGTCCCCTCAGAAATGTTTCAAACCAAAAACCTCTCAGTGTTACCCAGATGTGACATGTGATAAACAAACACGTTACATGCAGCGTTTGACCTGGTGCATCATTCTGATTTGTTTGTTATTTCAGTTGCCTCTTCACCTTTTCATATGCTCAAGTGGCTTCATCACTGCGCGGCTTAAAAATTCAAATGAATTCAGGATTGGCTGAGCTGCATCACGTGATTGTACGGCTGTCAGTTCCTATGCGCATGTTAAGCACGCTGCAGATCAGGTTCGGGGGAGGCTGGAAGGGGAGGCGGTGGAGGTGGTGAGGGGGTGTTGTACAAATTATATTCTCAAAATGTGATTTTGTTTTAATGTTGCATCGCTCTGTAACTGGGTTGTTTAATATGTACGTCGTACTTCTATTTTCTGTCTTACATCAACAGATTAATTGCTGTTTTATTTTAGTACTCGCAAATAATCAAAACATAATTATGAAGCGAGTTGCTCATGGAGGAACGATATTTTACAGTGTGCTCACAGACACACAGCCAGGCACACACACACACACACACACACACACACTCCCATCTCATTCATGCATGCATGCGAATGCAAGCAGGAACTAAACACCACCCCTACACACACACACACACGCTTACTTACACACACACAAGCACCCACACAAGGCAAGGGTGCACTGCTCTTTGATGCTGCCCGTCGAGCTCTCACTGGATTTTGTTTCACTCCTTTCGTGTATCTTTTCTGGGAGTGATGAGAGGTGGGCTCGGCTGCGGTGCTCAGCTCGCTCTGAGAGAGACGAGAGCTGGCCCCCGTCGCTGGGTAGCTGCTCTCCAAAGCCGCGAACTTGACCTTCCCGGCCCAAGTCTTAGGTTTAGCTCCTTTATCGCACTATCTCCAGGCATTTAAAAATACTCCTGAAACTCAATGATTTAACCCGCTTTTACGCTGTTCACATCAAAACTGGATGAAAAAAAAGCTTAATCCATCTTATCTGTTGACTGTCAAACTGCTCCGGCTAAAACCTACTCACAAAAGACAACTAGGTCACCCAGGAAAAAACAGAATTCCCCGTTACCCAGGGGAAGTTGCAGCCTGGTAATTGACTTGGGAGGAGATTCAGGAGTACTTTAAAAATAGTGTAGAATTAACTGCAGAATATCAACACTTGGAGGTAGCAATGTTTACTTGTGTTCCTTGCTAAAAACTTGTTTGTTTAGATATTTCACAGTACCGTCATATTAGGATTTTTCCAACCAGTCTCCACCTATATCTCCTTCCAAATATAACTATTTCATGTCATGTTGTGTTTTACACACTTTATTTATGACTCCACTGAACAGACAAAATAGCAACTTCTTTTTGCAGCCAAAGTCTTAGCCTTGTTATCCATCCGTCTCAAATAGGCCTACATGAATTCTCAATGCACATACAATCAATTACTCATTCATCCTGACACACTCAGGTGCAGTAATGTCCTTTTGATGGTTCTGAAATTTTAAGAAAAGCATTTAAAATAATCAGATTCCAGCTGGAGTGTTGTGTCCTCTAGATGTTGTCAGTGATATACGGTGATATCTCTCTGTGAGGACAGTCATTCTTTAAGTTTTGCTGTCTCCCTTTACATGCTATCAATAGAAATTGCAGTGCTTCTCTAAAGATGGATGTCTCAGAGATTGTTGTCAGCAAGCCTGCTGCTGACTTTGCCAGGCTTCTGATGAAACGGGGTGCTTGACAGCTGGTATATTTCAATTGTTCAATGACACCACAACCGTCTCTGTGTTGGTAATGTACTGCAGGACCAAGTTCTTGTGTGTGTGTGTGTGTGTGTGTGTGTGAGTGCGGAGCTGTAGTATTCTAAACTTTCAAATTTTGTATTACTCTAATTGGTTCAAATTCAAAGAGGATCATGGGCATGACAAGATCGTACGTCATCTTTATGTTTTCATATGAACACTGAGTCCAGTACACTTTGTGATTTACATCCACTGCCGATGTTCAATGCCAATGCAGGAAGTAGTGTGAGGCGGACAGTAAGCGTGTGGAGGTCGTGGTAGATAGGCATGTAGTCTGTCTGATTTGTCACACTCCTGCTGCAGACCTGCAAATAAGGTTTGCCTTTTCATTAAAGGAATAGTGTTTGCCCTCTGACGGAGGGTTAGATGAGAAGACTGATACCGTTCTCTTATCTCCCCATTGAATATAAGGCTACAGCCAGCAGCCGGTTACGTTAGCTTAGCACAAAGAGCTAACTCTGTCCAAACAAAAGAACCAGAACATTTAAAGGCAGAACGAGTAGGATTCTCCCAGAACACAGAATACAGAACAATATAGATTCCTATGAAATGAATCCCTCTCAATCATCACTGACGTCCCTCTAGAAGTGTGTGGCAGTGGAGAGACCCAGCCTTCTGCCTACAATTTCTTATTTTGCCATGTTCAGGAAGTTTCTGGGCATCAACCTTTGGGCAGTGGTTGTGCCGCCTGCAGCCAATAGCGACCACATGCCAGATCGTAAGTGCGCATCCAAGAGGAAGCTATGAAAATGGTGGAAACAGTGCAGAAAAAATGCAAATGTAGTGAGAAAGCAGAGAAATCTCGTTCCAAAACAGGTTTGAATCTAGGTTTGGCTTTCGCTCGCTGCTGAGAACGATAAGCCTAACTGTGGTCAGGGGGAGTGTTGATGAGCCAAGGAGGATGGGCCTACTTTGAATGTAACCAACATACTACCTTTAAAGCTCATTGATTAATGTTATATTTTGTTTGTTTAACCCATACAAAAAAAATCAAGTGCAAAAACGTCAGTTCTCCATTTTAAGGATGGAGGAGAACTAGGCTAGGTTACACTGTTTGTTTCCATGCTAAGCTCATGATTTTTAAACCATTAGTATTCAACATAATCTGGCATTTTTGGAAGCATCTAAAGCAACAGGGCTGAAACACATGGATTCCTAGCTGTGTCCCTGCAGTACATTGTTGGGTCCTTCTACAACAACGGGGTGGAAGTCCCTCGTCCAAGGGACCCCAACAACCCCAACCCCCACAACCACCTTGTGTGGGGTGTCACAGCTAAAATGCCCTAATCCCTTTGGCTTGTTTAACTCTTTCCCCCCAAGCCCTCCTCAGCCTGAAAACAAGCCTGACCTGAAGGGGAGAATCCCCCCCCCCATCAAATCATCCCTCCCTCTGTCTCCCCCCTCTTCATATGGCCAAACTCATGTGGTTGCCTGGAAACTTGCTCCCCGCAAACGGTCAACTTTCTCCCCACTGCTCAGGGCCAGAGGCAGCCACATCTAGGCAGGTTAGGTTGGGTTGGAGGGGGGGGGGTTGTGGTTGAGGAGGGCGAGGAGGAGACGAGGTGGCGCTGCTGGTGGTGGGGGTCTTCCACTGTTTTAAAACAACCGCCTTTCTCGGAGATAATAGTGTGGGTTGTGGGTTATAAATGATGCATTTTTCTCACTAGGACCTGATAATAGCGGTTTGGGTAGGGGGGTAGAAAGTTCATCGCTCTCTTATCAAAGCTCTGCGACATTTCTCCTTCAGCTGTAAAATTTCATATCACATATCTGTTTTAAAGATGTGGCACCTTTTGTTGAACCGATACAGTGCATTCCATTTCACCCCATATGCCTCTCTCATGGTATATTAATTTATAGCCCATTTGCTGGCTCTATAACAGGACCTGTCAGTGGAGATGACTGGGATTCAGAAAGACATCTGTGAATTGCCACACACAGGTTATTGAACTTTGAACAGCAGTCATTTATTTGCTTTGATTCAAAGGTACTACTTGATATCAAGAGGGATCATCTGCCGTGTGAAGCTCAAGCATATTTTACCCACTTGTCTCTATTCTTGTCATTCTTTATTTCCCCATAACATCCGCCCTTTGAGTTAATATGCTCAAGATAACTGGTAAAAGGTGAAGTAAACCGTAAGCTCGGTCAGTAATCAGGGTTTTTTTTGCGTGTGCTACAGGCAATTCCTTTTCCTTGAAGTTGGTTCTTTGAACTAGTTAGAGAAGTCAAATTCATGTTGAAAATAGCTTGAGCAGATCCATTGCTTTAACAAATGTTCATCTGCAGTAGCAAGTTGATGATGTCATTTGTCATCTCTGACCATTAGCAGAGACCTTACTCCGGGCCAGAAATTATATTAAGAAAATTCAGGCTTACATGTACATTAATAGAAACATTCATAGTGAAATGTGAATCTATCATTGCATTTCAAAGAACTTAGGGAAAGAATATTTTAGTTGCAGTCTTAAATCAAACCTGCTTGCACATTATAGCATGTGGTGTTTTTTTACCTTTAGAAATATTAAACTTACTAAACACACTTAACACGAACTTTATTCTTTTGTATATCCAAAAGCTTAACCGCCTTAAACATCAGAACAAAGTCATGCTTTGCTGAAGATTTTTCCAATCTTAATGGTAAATAAAAAGGAGACATTGCTTTGTTTAATTATAAAGTATCTAATAATGTTATTTAAGAGTGGAAAGTGGTGGTTCAACTCTAGGGTTTCTGTCTGTCAATAGTCCACACCCATTTATTGTTTAAATCATACCAGGCTGGCACCCTGCCACTGAGAAACTCATTAGTATTCAGTTGTATGCCACTGAAGGGAGAGATGAGGTTCCCTATTCCTCTGCACCATAACAGGAAAGAAAGACAGGACACACATACACACATTAAAAAAACAAAAAAAAAGCCAAACAGATGCCAGCATGGAGCATCTTGGGTGCTATCTGAGGAGGATCTCTCCACACAAAGGGACATTCATTGGTCTGCCAAGTATCTGTGGAGTGCAGGAACAGACCCTAGAGTCTAGCGACAGATGATGATCTTATCGAGGGAGGGGGTAGGGAGTAGGTGGTGGTTGAGGGGGTGTTGGTGGGTGTAGAGGGTGAAGGTGGCGGAGAGGGTTTGGTTGGGATTCGGAGGAGGGGGTACAGCTCTTGAACCACATCATGAGCTCTGTTTTGCCAAGTTTGTGGCATTTGAGAATTGGATGATGAGGAACGTTGAAGAGAGAACACAGGCACTGGGTTTGTTAAGTCTCCTAATAGCCTGTTATGAGCTTTCCTCTTGGTTCACTCTGTCACTCTTATGCAGTTTGATAGGTTAAACACTGTGACTTCTGTATTTGTACAAAATGTATTTTTGATGTGTTTAGGTAATAGAGTTGGGATTTGGGGCTTGTAAGAAATGAAATTATCACTATGGCATCAAAAGTTTTGCAGCCATAATTACAAAAGCCGTCAGTAGCCCAGTTGTGTCAGTACATTTTTGCAATGTTACTAAAGCTGTAAATGCTCATATAGAACATACAGACAATGCACGAAGGGAACTTATTATTCATCCACGGGTGTTTTTGTGGAGATCTTCCACTAGTATCTGCAACAGATGTGACAAGCCATCTGTGAGCCAAGGTCCTCAGGCAACATTTGGTGTGAGATGCACACAACTGGCACCTAAACATGGTGGACCACAAACCACACAAATTGAATCGTACCCCCCTTTTTCTTTTCCTCTTGCTCCTACACCGCCCATTGCCCCCTTTTTTTACTCCAAGCATCCCACCCAAAAAAGAAAGAAAGGGTAAAGGAAAGGAATCAAAATCGTTGGCTGGGGATGGCTTGAGCTGTTTGTCAAGCGGGGCTAAACAGGAACTTGCATCCAAGCGGTTAAAGGCCGTGGGTCTTATCTGAGGACAAACAGAATGCATCAAGCGGTGGCTGTTGCTCTCAGTGATGACGACCAGCTGTGCACCAATGTTTAATTATTTCTCTGTAATGAGCTTACCCACCTTCCACTGCAGCACCAGGAAGACAGCATGCAGCAGCAGGAACACGAGAGGGGAGGCAGAGTGAAAGAAAAGAAATGAGATAACACTATCCAGATTATCTTATTTTTAGGGCTATTCCAAAACTGTGCATGCATTTTCTCGAAAAAATATCACTCAATGTTTAGGCACGTGTTGGATTTGCAGAGATTTTGTACCTACCTTTAACAAAGATGTGGTGAAACAAGTATATTTTTATTATGGTGACATTTAGCTTTTTATCGTTATCAGACTGACCACCACTCCTGAGTATATGATCAGCAAAGTGTTATTTGCAGCGGGTAATAACACAAGCCTGATGTTTCAATCATGTTTATGCATGCAAAGGAGCACATAAGCACACATTTCCATACCAGCATAACAGACAGATACAATAGCGTGCCGCAGATACACGGCTGATATTTACACAGTAGAACAGGGCTGAATAGGTCATTATACCACATACGCAGCAGAAAGTTCAGTGATCACTTCAGCCCATTCAGCATGAACCGAATGCCCTGAATACCTATTAGCCACATGTGTGAACAAATAGGTTAAAAGACACAATGTTAACAACTCATGTAGAGTTTGTTTGAATAATAATACATTACAATTGTTTCCCTGGTTGGGTAATATATATATATAAGTAGCAGCTCATTATCCTGCTAAGGGGTCAGCCCTGCAGTTGGAATAATAATGATGTTCTGTAACTGACCCTGATATTTCACTTTCCAAATATCAGTCAAATGATCAAACAGTCACATAGAGAGAAAGTCATGACACGACTGACATGACTCGGTCCGGATGAAAATGCTCTTTGTGCAAGTTTGTTGAATCTATCATGTCCAGAAAGTTTATCGAATCAGAGAGAACTTGTAGTTACAGATGTCTGAATCATCACACTTCCTCTAACAAGACTTCTTAGGGTTGTCAAGGCAACCAGTCGGAAATGTACAGTTGAGAGCTGCATACTTTCCCTTTGTGACACACACACACACACACACACACACACAGGGAAACATCCTCTTAAGTAAACTATGTCACGGCCTGCCATGGGGTTTATCATAACTATTTGATTAATCACCATCCCGAAAAAGTACACTGAATCTAAGAGATAAGATAGTGGGGGGTGTCAGGGAGGTGAGCACCGGTAGTTCTAACAGTGCTATCCGGTTTCACTGTTAATTAACTGGAGCTCTGCACAGTACTAACAAGGGCCCAGCCTTCCTGGAACAACAGAAATAGTCCTGCCACTAGCTGCTCTCGCCAGCAAGCAAGCCTGCACTGTCTCACAGAGATTATCTCAACACAAGACACCTTTCAAGTAAGGTTAGCGCGCCATGTGTCTGAGGAACACCATCAGATGGATGCTTGCTTGATTTGCTTATCCATTTTGAAACTGCTTGGCTTTAACCTTCACTGCTTACTGTGGGGCTTTGAGGCAATAATGTGATCGCACATGTAGGTTTCAGGGGAAAGGACAATGAATGAATGTCACTGTGATTTGATGTGGAACTTGTGTGCTATATAGAGCACTATGGCTGACTGCTTTTGGTTCCGGTGTGTTTTTAGGAGAGCTGGATGCATTCCTAAAAGATGGCGAGCGTCGGATCCACAGCCGACAGCAGCTCCCGGTGGGGACAACATGGGGACCCTTCGAGGGGAAAATCGAGATGAGCACTGACAGCAATGCACTGGTATGTCCTTGCTTTGGTCAACTACTGTATCATTTTTAATATTTGCGTACCATTCTTTTGTATTAATAATCACATTTGTGAAATGAAATAGTGTAAAACTAAACAGGCTTAAAATGACGAATAATATAAATGAAATATAGGGAGCTGAAGTAACTAAAATCAGGGTTTTCTATGCATTAAAAGTGTGATTTGAGAAATTTTTAACAGTAGAAGGACCAGAACTCATCTTAGCAAATCCTATGCAGTACACTATTCCAGAGTTTTTGGGCCTTAACAGAAGACAGCCTAGCACCCATGGTATTCGACTGCTAGAGGACCTCAGGTTAGGTCAGTGTCAACTTAACAGTTAAGCGATGTAGTTGGGTGTCTGACCATGCAATGCTTAAAACATTCACAGTAACATTTGCAAGTCAATCCTAAAAACTAAAGCAGGTGTAATGTGATTATATCTCTTAGTTGCAGTTGTAGTTAAAAGTACAAAGGTTAAACAAAACCGAATAAAAGAAAGTGAATAGCATTCCAACAATATAAAATGAGACTAAATTAGGACATGTATACCAGTTTTAGTGCTTCTAGTAGTAGGAATTGTTTGAATATTTGCAATGTTCATAAGTTGGTAAAAAAAATAAGAGCAAATTCAAGTTCTGATCAAATGTTATATTAAGATTTTTAACCATAGATTTAATGTTCCATGACACCTGGATTTGGTAGTACCTGATCGGAAATATGTTGCAGGCTGTTTTGTGTGGATTTAGCTGAAGAAGAGTTGATATATGAACTGAACGTATAGCCCCTCTATAAATTATGCTTTTTTTTTTTTTTTTTTAAAGTGTTATTTGGACAGCAAGTGGTCCTTAAAACTTACAGTGAAATGTTTGTTTTGGTCAAACTTTGCCTTGAGCAGCCATTGAGCATTATTACCAGAAAGTCATACATCTAAGGACCATATTAATGGCAATTCCCATGACATTCAAACCCATTGAGGTGGCTCTTTCGGGATCCAACTGGCCCCCAACAGAACCCTTTGAAGTGCATGCATTTAACCATTTAATCTGCATATTTTATGACAAAACACTTTAATTGGTGGATTTTGAGCTCAGTCCAGGCTTCAATTGAATGAAGTCACAATCCATTATTTTTGATGTTACCCTGCACACAGCAGCTTTATATCTCTTGTTTCAAAGATCCCAGCAGAGGCTCGTGTTGACCTGCTGCTCTAGTGGAGTGACAAGTCCTCCACGGGTTTTATATTCCATTCTGCATTGGATTAATTAAGAAAGTCCTATTAAAATTGTAACCAAGCTCACATTCATCCTGTTAAGAAACATAAGGGAAAGTCCACAAGGATTTTTGGACCCCCACCCTCCCAGATTCCTTAGACGCATAACTTTATTAAATCATTTTCGGAGCAGTTTCGACTGTTTTCTAAGCTCCCCTCATGGTTTTGAAGTCATCAGTGGCTTTAAATAACTCAGGCCGTATTATAGCCATGAAATATGGCTTCTCTCAGGGTAAAGCCAGTTATCCTTGGGCGGAAAAGTGATTTGACAGAGCAACACCTCAAGTTGCCTTCCAAAGTAACACACTCCATATATTTCTCCAGCAATCTCTGCATGAATTTCCCTGAAGAGTGTCCAAAACCAACCTTCAGCTGTCCCTCAAATGACCCTCAGACTCACCAAGTGATGTCATATAAAACATCTTTTTGAATAGTTTTTTGCTTTGGTTTTTTAAGTATATACAAACTTTACAAATTCATCACGCTACCTGCTGAACTAGATTCATAAACTGATTGTTGCTCTTGGCAGGAGTGATATGTTCTTAACTAACTGCCCTCTAAGGAATTTATTGCTACTTTCCAGATCTTCCTCGGGTTTTCTATTTTTTTTTTTAAGAAAGCAGGTGCTGGTCATCACCTGTAATAGGCTGCGGAGGGGTTACAGAATATGCCAAACCTCCCTCGCAATTAAAAGCAGTGGAGGAAGATTTGGCATATTGCCTTTAAGGATCTCAACTGTGTCTATTCCCCTGAGGGCCCTTTCAATGCTTTGCTGCTGCCCCCCTCCCCCACCACCCCCTCCTAAGTTTCATCTCTCAAATGGGGTACTGGCTGTTAGCAGCTTCTCACTATCTCTCATTAAAGGCTAGGTCAACCCAACTGGCATGTTTTGTTTTACTGAGCCTCCTTTTTGGGTTCAGTGTAACTTTTTACTTTGTTTCCTAGACACCAAATAAGCCAGAAACTATGCACATCACCAGGGAATTATCTCATTTACAGTAGCGTAGTTTGATTTCTTTCTCCTTTTATTAATCAAACCTCTAGTTATTGAGCTGTTGCCTAGTCTAACATGTAGCCACTGGCAACATCCCTAATATGGTGCTGTATTTATCTCAGTTGTTTCAGTGGGAGGCGAGAGAGTTGTGCAAATCTTCAAACACTGACACATCAAGACAGGAACAAACCCTGATGCCTCACCTGGAGAGGGGAGGAGGGAAAAGTTGAAATAACAAATGTGAGTGTGACGAGGGAAAGAAGAAGAAGAAAAAAGGCCTGGCTAGTTTTGATGCATGTCAGGGCGGCCAGTGCTGCAGAGCAGGGTCAGAAGGCAGTAGAAAGCGTTTGAGGTAGAAATAAAGGCTCGTTGCTTCAAGGGTCTCTATGTGAGCTAGGAGGCACTCTCAGTCATTCTTATGAAGTATGACCTCCACAGACTATTAAATCTCCTTTTACTCTCTGAGATTTTTTGAAACCATGGAGGTGAATGAATTACCCAAAGGCAGCCAGGTATATGGCAGGAGTGACACCTCTCTCCTGCTTGAAACACATGACCCGCTGGTGAGATATTGATATACCCTCTCGGAAATCAAACATATATTATCCCTTCATCCAGACACGTCATTTAAGATATGACTTTTTAGAGGTCAAGCTATTTTTGTCGAGACACCACGTACGGTGCATAGCTCCGTTTCTCAATCCTTGGCATCACGCCCAGAGAGGGACTAAAGTGTAATGACTCCTTAAAGTGGCTTACAGTAAATAATGAAAATACAGTGAATTTAAGAAGCTTTTGCATTAACCTGGACAGGAGCAGCACTTTGGCTCATGAAGAGAGGAGGAGAGTATGTTAAGTCCGGCTGGCGTCTGGAGAGTAGTTCTGTGGAGTCTGATGGGGAGGTGGGTAAAGATGGGAGGAGGGGAGGGTTACTGGTCCCTAGAGGCAGCAAATGGGAGCAGAAGCTGGAGCTGGCCTAGCTATATGTGCTGTGGCATGGGAGCTGATGTGGGCTGGCTGCTGGTGGACGACAGGCCTCAGTAGCTGACCGCAGTGATGGATGATGCTGAGAAAGAACGGCGAGTGGAGCGTTACATGCAGTTGTCCAGGCAGGCCTGGAAAGAGAGGTATAAAGCTTGAAAAAGTAAGAATGAAAAGAGAGAGAGCGTGGGGAGAGAGAGGAAGCAGGAAAAAACAGAGGGGGAAAAGCATGACAGGAAATCTGGGCATCTGCAGGACAGAGATAGGGTCACATCTCGACCGTTTATCAAAGAGGAAAGCAGATTTCACAGCTGATGGGTCGGCCGTGGCAGGTCTGTAGACCCCAGGGGCTCAGCTTGGCATGAGGAACTAGAGTTATAGTTATTGCTGTTGCAGACCTGTTAACACAATCACATTGCACTGTTTTGGACAGCTCACATGTCAGGCCTTACTGTGGTTTATTTATGTGTTCCTCACCATTCTTCAACCTCATGTAGAATAAATACATTTTTGTCCAAATACAGAACTAGTTTCCAGGCCTAAATCAAAGAAAGAGAAAGCTCTTAACTAGATTAAAAGACAGAGCCTACAGTCTGAACTCATAACTAAGTAATAGGACTGGGTCAGAGCAGTTTGTAGCAAATGAGGCAAAGGTGAGAGAGGTTCAAAAAACGAGAGACAGGAATAAATCTTGAAAGAATAAAACACACAACAAGAGTTGGCGTTGTGCTGCTGTTGTCAACCGCTTTCTCTGCTCTGTTCCTCTTCCTCCTCCTCTCCTCTCTCCTCTCTGTCTGACTGATGGAGCTGCCAGAGCACCGTCTCATCCCTCACTTCTCTCACTGATCAATCAGACCATTAGACTCCAATTACAGCCGCAGCCCCGGCGCAGGTGAGCGACGAGCACAGTCAGCCGGCTGCCGACAACGCCTCCGCCCGGCTTCCTCACACTCTCCAAATTAACGCAAATTAATAGTGACACTCAGACATAAATGTCTGCAATCGAGGGGCTAAATTAACAGTCTGGGTCGAAGCTATTGAGTAGCAGGTGTCTTTAAAAGCGGTAATTACCTATGGTGGACAGAACCGGGAGGAGAGGGTGGCCCACGGTTTGCCTGGAGTAAGAGGCCTGGCCCCGTTGAGCCTGGCTCCCATTGTAGGTGTTAATAATTGATTGGGAGGCAAGCTATTAATGAGCAGCAGATTTAGAGCTCTGTTGTAAATGTGTGTTGATGAGGGTGTTGCCGCCTCTTGTACAATGCCTTACCAATGCTAATTACTGGGGCTTAGTCAAGGTGCACTGTAATGAGTCTGGATTCAATAGAATTCTGGTCTTTATGTGTTTTGAGGGCCTTTTAGTACAAATTACATGCTAATTGTAATGCATATGACTTGCTTATTTCCAAGATTAAGATCTATCATGCATTTTTTATCTTGTTTTCTATCTTAATATCTTGTACAGTAGCTGTATTTGCTGTAAGCATAGGTTTTAGATAAAATAAATCTACTCCTCTAATCTCTTTTTAACACAAGGGTCATACTACAAAGGCAATGATTTGGAAAGTTACAAGGACATAATAGAAGTCAATAAGCGCTATGGACTAATAATCTTTTTCGTCCTAACACAATATTTCAACATTAGCTTTGAATCATAAGTCATCATGGTCCTAATTAATTCTGTGTTATATTTTGCCAATATCTAAGGCTAGGTGGAATATTTAGTGTGTGTTAGGGAAACACTTGGCAGCATATACATATACTATATAATTAGAAAGACAACCTCTGTTAGGTTTTCGTCTAATTCTGCCATTTGGGATTGCTGAAGATACAAAAGGAACCCTATATTAATTCTTCTTGTGTTCGGTGTCACGCTGAAAGAGGGTCAAGAATTCATATTTATGCTAAAATGTGCCTGAGAACATAGCTATTAAATGTCAGTGTGCTTGTACACGTGCGCAATGTGTCCACGTATTTGAGTGTACATGCACTTAAGCGTGTGTTTTGGGTCATGCTGTAGTGTCTGTGTATGTGTGGGAGGGCATGTGAGAGCACCTCAGCAAGCGCATGCAGGCTGCTGCTTTTGGCTGCGAACAGAGAGCTTTAGCTTGTAGACTACAGAAGAGCGAAAATGTCAAGATACTGTCCTAATTTTCACCTGGGACAGAGAGAGAGGCAGAGGCTGTCAACCGATGGAGTGTGATTATTGTGTAATTTAGTACAAGGGTAGGAATATGGGCCTGTGCAACCAAAAAATGCTCCAGAAATTATTCAGCCCATCACTCAAGCCATTTATCTCACCCCTTTTGCCCACCCTCTCCCTCCAATATGTTTATTGTTAGCTACCCCTAAACTTTAACAAGTGGTGGCGGATTTTTCTGTTTCAGAAATTATATTTTTCTTCTTGTCATTGCTTCATTAATCAAGAGGAGGCATTCTGAAAAATGTTTTGTTTTGGAGGCTGCAATCTATTTTGTGTGTGTGTGTGTTGTAGTTAATCTGCGCCCGTGGCAGGTTTCCCCTCCGAAACGCAGCGCTAAGCAGCGGTATCGCAGGCCTATTGTTGTAGCCTCTGTCATAGCAAGGAGAGCCTGATGCAGGCCTGGGCTCGCCTGATAAGGAAAAGAGGATTCAACATGGCTGGAAAGGAGAATCAGTGGGACTTGAGAGTGGAGTACGGATGGGGCAGATGCGCTCGCACACACACACACACACACACACACACACACATATGTACAGACCCACACAGACATACAGAACGATGCACACATGATGTACACACATACAGTCACACATGAGCCGACACACACACAAATCATCGCCATCATCACACTGGCACATGCCCAGGCAATTATTTACAGTAACATCCAATTACATATGCAAGAAGGCACCCCAGGATAGGACCTCTCTGTAGCATAGCTGCTAAATGACACACACATGTACACACAGCCCAGAATATTTACACACGTAAACATACAGAAACAAACCATTAAACCTAAAAAAAAAATCAACAATTTGAAGTCAAACATTTTGATTTATGTTTGCATTTAAAGGTGGCCTGCGCTTTCTATCTGAAAGGCACACTGTCTTGGATATGGTTTGAGAACACCAGACATTATCAGGACTAACAGGATTTGAATTTCTGTGTTGGACACACAAATAATTTTGGCACAAAGAATGTGACTTCATCTAATGAAATAATGGGCCCAAATTTTAGGCGGAGAACCAATTTGTGATTGCATGCATCAATTATTTCTTGGGTTTAAACCAATATCAGGGCTGGGGTCTCTTCAGATGGGTAAAATGGTAATTATCTGGCCTGCTTCCCCTTGCTCAATGTCATCCATATATTTATCGATGGCATAATCAATGGTTTTCATGTTCATACACTAAAAGGCAGAATCATCCAACTAAATCCTTTTGAAGTAGCCCTTTAAAACTGGGCTTTTTTTTTTTTATCACAGATCAACATGACACTGGTGTCTGTCTGTTTGTGAGTCAGATGGAGGATGGATTGTAGGCTGTGGCAAAGGAAAAAAAGCAGCTATTGTTTTTGGTTATTGCTATTTACATTTAATTCCCAAACCTGCGCTTTCAAAGTTTCTGTGAGCATGGCTGGAACTCATTGCCGCCCACAACTCCATGTATTAGCCGTGAAGCACTCAGTCAGTCAGCTAGTCAGATCTATTATGGCCACAGCTGAGCTCCACTGTTTGAGAGATAATGCATGGTTGACTTGATCTACAAGTGAACCTGACATTTTGCTGTCCTTACATCACAACACAACTACCCAAACTGATATGGCAGGTCCCCTGATAAGCAGAGCAGGACTCACTGATTTGCTTTGTGCTCATGGCATGCAATGGCTGCATGGTATCCTCAAACATGCCAAGGATACAGTGACTAGATCAAAACAAAAATCTAAAATTCTGTGCGTTAGTTTATAAGTTTTGCTACAAATAACAGACTGTTAGTAAATGTATTCATTCATATCTATGAATATATCATCCTTGTTGTGCAGCAAATGGTACTGAAACATAAACCATGGTTGAAGATGACAGCAGCAGTATTTTCTCTAAATGAAGAGCATATTTTTCATAAATCCTGTTGCTCATATCATGAAGATCAAAGCTTTTCTCTTTATTTTCTCAAAACAGATAAACAAATTAAACACTGACGGTGCTTTTTTTTTTTTTTACCGTATCCTTTCGTTCCCTCTATCATCTACCGCTTTTGCTTTCATCAAATTAGAAGCACCTTTATGCTACTTACTTCTATTATTTTAGTACATTTCTGAGGGGAAATATTGTGCTTTTCACTCAAGTAGTTACTGGTTACTTTTCAGATTAAATTTTGAAATAAAAATCAAATGACTTCTAAACAAACTTTTAAGATACAAAGTAATTATGTAGAATAAACTATCAAACATTATATAAACTAGCGAAGACGAGCTCCACCTTGACTAGCCAGTATTAACAACCATATAAAAATGAGCAAATGAATACTTTTATTTTGATACTTTAAGCATATTTAGCTGATAACACCTATTACTTAGTATATACTTTTACTCAAGTAGGATTTTGAATGCAGGACTTTTATTTGTAATTGATTTTTTTCCCTCTAACCCTGCTCTTTTCCTCTGTTATGCTGTAAAGTAATGTGTTGAGCTGCAAAGGAATTGCAAGGAATTTGGAATTTGTCTCCAAATCTGATTTGGTTGCACTCAGAAAATCGTCTCATGTACAGTATGCTGGAAACATTATAAAATTTCTGTTTTTAGTTTTCCAATTCGTGTCACTAGTTTTATAATTCACTGTAGATCATTTACAAGTGCTAAAATGCCTTTATTCTGTAATTTATTTACTGTCTTTCTGCGGCATGTAGATCTAGATAAAATGAATGCGTGATATTCGGCAGATTTTACACTTATCAAGCAGAGCTCATGTCTCTGTTATAACATGGCTCCATCCTCACGGACACTAGAAGATGTGGCCATTCTGCTGTAGTAAACAGACAGGCATCGGTCTTTATACAGCAGTGTGCTGAGCCATTGCTCAGCAGCAGCAGAGCAGGACTGGTGATGACTGAAAGCCCCGGTGAGGCTCCAGGTCCTGGGGGGGGCCACACTTCACACCCGCAGTGCTTAAGGGTGAGCTGGGTGTCCCTGTCCCCCTCATAACTCTCTGGCTGTTTGCTGTCTGCCAGTGGCCAATCAGAGAGAGACACAGTCTGGGTAGCAAACTGGCACTCTGAAGAGATGCAGAATCTGCATGCTTGTGTTTCCTGTAGGTCACAAACACACACAAACAGCTTGATATGAACATTAACATTCATGAACAACTGTTCCATTTGGGATAGCAAAACGCTTATATGAGTCACACATTATCACTTACAAGCGTATCGTGAGTTTAATAAAAGTGAATGACTTCTCGCTTAGGGCAGATTTGGGGAGATGCTTCTTTAGCAGTGATATAACTTTCAAACAAAATAAGCAAAGCTATGGTTTCAGTCTTTACAGAATGTTAGTCTGACAGGCAACAATAGTCATGCTCAGATCTCCACACACACACTCACACATATCGCCTTGTTTTACAGTAGGCAATATGTCTTCCCAAATGAATGATTATCCGACACTTCAATACACAACAGACCCCTGTTGCAGCAAAGGCGCAAGAGGAAGAAGAGGAAGAAGAAGAGGCAAAAAGAAAGAAAAGTGAAACAAAGTTGAGTGGTGCCAGCTGCTTTGCCATCTGTCACTGTCATGGCTGTACTTGTGATATGTTGAAACAACTTTCTTGAGAAGTGGTGGAGATAATCCTCGGTTGTTTCCATTTGCAAGCCCCTGATAGTCCTCTTGGTATTCAGCACAATGTGAGTAGTGCTAGTTGTAGATGGCTGACCAATCCCTCTATTAGCTGTGATTGTAGAAATATAAAGCTGCTCTCCTTATCATCCCTTTTAAGGAAGTTTTAAGATAGAAAGTGTGACTTCTCCGTGTTTATCTACTGGTTAGGAAGTGAGGAAATGAGACTTTAAAACATCACCAAAATCCTATATTATTTACAACAGCTTTTTACATTTATATTGCCACTCTTAGAAATCCAGCAATTTTTCACCCCTCTTTTCCTCTTGGTCACATTGGCGAGGGAAGTGGAGAAGCACAGAGGCTTTGCTTGCTTCACCTCCTTCAGTGAAAGAAGGCTGGCCACCCTACAGGGAGGCAAACCCCTGCTGGTAGACCTTGATAAGTCCTCGCTGTCCCCTGTCCTGGCCTTAGCCCTCTGATCCTCAGCCTAGTTGGCTCTGGGCCTACTAAAGACAAAGCCCTGTCAAAATGACTCTGGACGGATGAACAACCAAGCAGAAAAATTCAAGTCTTCTAACAAAAAAGGTTAGCATTGAAGATAAGAAAGCTGATAGGTGCTGGAGGAGATGAAGGTCTGGACAGTGTCCATTCTCTCCCCGGTGGTCCAGCAGTGCCTCATTAGATGGATGTCTATGAGGCTGTCAAAGCAGGAATATTATACCACGGGGTCGTCAGCAAACTAATTGGGTAACAAAGACCATTTGCAGCTTGGGAAACCCATCTTTTAACAGTCCGTGTGCTGAGACTCTGATAAGAGAGTTCACGTCTAATGCATTTAGTGAGGGGCAAGTTCACCATCTTTATCTTATTTACTTAACTTGGTGTAAATATTGTTGGTCTTTTACGGTGGATTTAGTAAGACCCCATTTCTCTGAAGTGCACCCAAGGATCAAACTATTGAACACTGCAGCAATATGTAGATGATCATGTGGTATGCAAATCACAGATACCTTTGCTCAGTTTGTTCGTCATTAAAACTAAGTTACATTTGCAATGCATTTCATGCGTTTCTTTCCTTTATTCTCTGTCTCAAGTGATAATTGCGCTGTGTTTATTGTAATTATTATTCTATTCATGTAAATATGGGCAGATTGGCTGCACAGACTGAGAGAGTCTCCTGAAATATAAAATCACATACAGTAGATGCTATTCTAATGCGTCATGAAATTTATAACTCCACCAGAGAAGAGAGGGGAGTTCAAAAGAATATTAAAATCCAATACCTAAAGGGGGGCACAGAGGTTTATCTAAAGTCAGAGGCTTTATTCAAGCATCATGCCTACTATTTTATTGTTTGTCTTTATTTACTGCCTCTGACTGATCCTAGTCTTCCATGTGTGGTTATGAGAGCAGGGATTTGTTGTGACCCCATTGACTGATTGACTCTTGAGTTCGCTTTCTTCCTCTTTGAAGAAATCCACCATCCGCATGTTTATTCCCAACAGAGAAAGAGTGGATCTGTCCAGAGAATATGCCACCTGCCACCTTGACCCCCAGGGGCCATGGTAATATCCATACAGGTGAACATTACTGACTCCGGGTTCCCTATTATGTTCTCTCATACAGCTTCTCGCTGCTCGGGGAGTCAGCCCTAACTTACATGCAAAAGATCAAACAAGTCCTTCCCAATTGAATTCAAATGGGAAATTTCGAGTAATTCAAACAGTGAGTAGTGAAGCGACAGGGCTGTTCTGTCCCCTGACCAAAGCCAAACACAAGAAGTACATGTGTATGTATATATGTGAACTCTACCTCCAAGACATGATAAAGTCCTGGAGCACATGCATTACAAATTCAGCTTTCTCTTGTTTACAACTTCAAATGGTTCTCGGGACATACGCATTATACAGAGTTATGACAGTACACAATGATTTACTTGTGAAGTCGAATTAAGCATTCTCCATTACAAAGAAAGTTGGGGACATTGTTGTATGGCGCTGAAGGGCTGGAAAGGAAGGAAATGAAGGGAAGATGATTCATAGAGAGGTTTTGCCTGAATCAGTCGAGTGGTATTGGTGAAGAAAAGGGGAGATGAGAGAAGATAGGAGGTACAAGGGGGACGGGACAGGACAGGACAGGACAGGAATCCAAAGGAAATTAAAATAAAGGAAAAAAAAGGAGGAGTGAATAAGGAATGAAAAGGAGAGGAAAGGAAAGGAATAGCGAAATAAATAAGAGGAAAGGGGGCAGGGGTGGAGGAAGGGGTTGCTTGTCTTCAGGGCAGGTACAGCTTACACTAAACTGTTTGGCTTTAGAGTTGGAGCACCTCAATGTGCCTGAAGGTCTTGAAGAATGGAGTATGGATAGAGTACCCCCTCCTTCTGAATCCCTATTCTTCTCTCTTCTCCTCCCTGATTTAGCGAGCAGTTGATTCAGTTTAAAAAATAAATAAAATAGCAACCAAAATAATTTCTAGATGTGTTAATAATTAAGCATCGCTCAACACACCGAACCGCCAATCACTAGTCTGCCATATTACCACTCTGTTATTTAACAAGCAACTGAAAATACAGTAATCATGCAATGCCACCCATAGTCAATATAAATACAACCACTGTGATTCAATGGAGTGAAATAAGTAATAGCTAATGCAGCACATGAACTTTGATGCTTACAGTCCAGTCAGCAGGATAAAAGGTGATTTAAATGAGAAAATATTTATTCCCCATAGCGCCGCCATGATAGCAGCAGCCAAATAAAGGCACATGCGCACAGTGATGGGTGTCCCTTTAAAGATTCCGGGAACAGCAGTGACTTTCTCAATTTAATCGATTTTAAAATGAAAAGTCAATTTAACAAAGTTGAAAAGAGAAAGATGGGCTAAGGGAAGAAAAAAGCATTCTCTTGCACTCAAGCAGTAAACTAACTGCTGCACAGAGCAGGCAGAGATTTCAGCTGAATTATCTCCCACCTCACATTTGCTCTTAGGCAAGCAGTTTAAAAGCCAAGCGATTGAGCCAGTGATCCAATTTGAAATGCAGAAATGATTAGAGCAGCTTGCCTCATTTCATATCGAAATTCTCTGATTTATGACAGGGCACCAGCCAAGATCTATCTCTAAAGGGAATTAGTGTGCAATTCCTGCATATTTCTGTTATTTAGTCTCCCAATAGCAGATGCTATAGCCTTAGAGAGAGAGAGGGAGAGAGGGGGGAGAAAAAGGAATGAAAGCAGTATGTAGGTATCTTTTCATTTCAGCAGATGTAACCATGGCCATTTAGAAGAGGAGAAATGACACAAAGGCAGACTTGAGAAATGAAGGTATTTCACACTTTATGTAGGATGTTGACCGAGAATCTTATTTCAGGGTGCAGTGAAAAATATGCAGCACCTAACTAAGAATATACACAGCTCTCCCCAGCATGGATAGTGGTGGGAGAACACAGACTGTGAGGTTGGCTCTGGCCATTTTATTCAACAAAAAAAAGACCCTTGCAACCCATCCATCCTTGAGGCTAAGAAAATATTAATACGCAGAGCGATAACGAGGGCTAGAGGAAAATCTCCCTTAATGAAATTTCCAGTTGACCACATGCAATTTGTTTCATCGCAGTGAACAACTAATTGCAAAGGACGTTATCAAGGTGTGAGTGTGCTGTCTGCTGTAAACTGACTGGTAAAACAGGTACAAATCCTTTATCCTCATTCCCATGTTAGAAACAGAGAACATATAAACTTGACATAACCCATACATAAGCTTTTTTTGTTATATTTACACTGCTAGTATCATCTAAAAAAGACACTGTACTTAAAAATTTTTGGCACATTGTGCTAACACCGGGTCAAATATATTGAAATGAGTTGAACTCAAATGTATTTATCAACAGATTCGAGTGGAAAAAAAAGTAATTGTGGAAAGCAGTGCTATATTGGTGAAAAAGGGAAAAACATGAAATATTCAAAAGATATTAAGACCATTATTTGACTGTAATATTTCGACTGGTGTTTTTGTTTTAAAATGGCACTACTTCATACTGAGTGGGTGTTGAAAGCGGGATGTATAAAGCCAATGAATGTCTTGAGATATTCAGAAGGATTGGTTTTGATCTCTCAGTTGTCTAAATCCTGCAGCTGTGGGATCAAGACGGATACAGTGCCAGTCAGTGACCTTGGTGGAGGAAAAAAAAAAAAAGCGATGAGGAAAATAATCATTCCCACCAAGGTTTGTATCGATTTCACCTGCCCTGACCATGAAGCGGGTTAAGAGTAGCCAGTGGTGGTGAAATGGTCAGCGGTGATATCATTAGCTTGTTGTTTACACAGGGAAGCAGGGAGTTAGAAGAAGGCTGAGTGTCACAAGCCACTTTCTTCTTCACCTCCTTCAGCTGATCAGAGGATCATGGTATCAAGGAGGGATTAGTAGCGACTTGGGATTTGTGTGATTGGTTAATTTATTGCGGTGATGGCAGGTCTTTCATCTATGGCAACATTTAATCAGCGCAGCCACAGAGGCTATTACAGGTTAGCTCCTTTCTGGAGTCAGTCCGGCTGTGCCATCAGCTCTATCACAATTCCCCTGAAATTTCCAAATTATCTGGAACAGGCTTTAGCTTCTCAGTAATAAAAATTAGAACAGATTCCTGATAGAAGCTTTTGCTCACACAGGGCCAATTATAAATAGTACAGCCCTGCCTTGGAAGAGGGAAAGGGGAGGGAAAAAAATCCAACTCTGAGAGATGTGCACGGAACTTATCGTTCAGCCCCTACTCCGCTCTGATCCAAATCCGTGTGGCTGAAAATTTATATTAGATTTTATCACAGAGGCCTAAGTCTAGAAAAATCAATGAAGGTTATCTTTTATGTTGCAGCAACTTGTGGAAATATTGATTTTCATTTTATAGCGAATTTGGAGCATCAGTTTGTAATCACTTCCTCGCTGACTACACTGTTTTGGTCACTGTATCTCTTACACGAGGAACGGTAACAGAGCTCAGAGAGAGAAAAAAAAATACCGGGAGAGTATTGAAACCACTGGAGTGAAGGCAGAGGGTGGATAAACCATAACACACTACATAGACGGGAAGGCCAGAGGGTTTTTTTACAGGGTCTGACAGAAATGATAGTCTGTAAACTGATATTAAACACCATATCTCTATAAATGAAACAGATATTCACTTATTTTTTGATTCCTTTTTTTTATTTCTATTTCAAACACCTGCAATTAATATGTGATACTAAAACAATAATATATATTACGTTTTTTACGTCATGAAGATGAAATTAAAATAAAGGCTTAGGTAAGATTAGCCACTTGTATGTGCATATTCACAGATTTTAAGCAAGTGAAATATTTAACCATCCAATAGGGGTCAGCACATGTTACAAACTCCCCTCAGTTTTCTGTTTTGGACAGGAAAGAGCTTCCATACGTCACATCCCCTGGTTGTGTAGGTAAAAGAGGAGTTTGTTTTTATAAAACCAGTTCATCATATACCCCCTCGCTCCAGGGAAATCAGAATGTTCTGGCTGTCAGTCTGCATTTCTTCTGGCCTCGGCCACTTAGGCCAGCTGATCCGGTTGTACAAATGTTTTTCATTTGCATTTGGAAACGCTCCCTCCTGCAGTGACGCCACTGTGTCTTAATCCTAAATATGTTGTGTGCAGTTGCTCTTCTGCATTTCTTTGTCTTTGTGACGGCTGGTACATGCAGCATGCTTACAAAGCACATAGGCCACTATTGTCACGATCAATGCATTATGTAAATCTGCACAGAGAAACTGTGGTGAGCTGTTGCTGTTCTGTTTCCAACAAAAAGGAAGCATAGAAAATAGCAGTAATGGACGATGAAATCAAAATAATGCATAATAATCATAGTTACAATTTTAAAAGTTTTCATCTTAGCAATAACTAAAGAAACAATAGTTTTTACTGCAATGACTTCTAATGCAGTTCTCATGCTCTCTAACAGTGGGAAGATTGTTAATATGGCATTTTCTCCCTACTGGCTACATTAAGAGCAGCTGGAATATCATGAATTCCCAGAGGCTCAGAGGGACGGCAGAGAGGCCTCACGCTGCTGAATAAGAGATGGCTCCAGTCTGGAGATCTAAGGAAGGGTTAATCTGATTCCCATTTCAGATAGTCGTCCTAGCAACAATCGGCCGGTCTGCTCTGCTCCTTTGACAGGGGTGTGAGATTTTCAGGTTAGCCAGATAGAAGACTTTATTGTGAGGCTAATTTGAAATGTGAAATCGAGGATGACTTAAATTACAGAGGTCCTCTCTGTCTCATCTGCTGCCAGGACGGGATAAGAAGATGCCAGCAGAAGGAATAAGAATATCAACAGACACAATTTACTCTGTGTTTGATCACTTTGGCAGTGTAGTTTGCCAATGTGCAGATATATGTGCATATATATATATATATAAATATATATACGTACACATACACACACATAGGGATTATTTAGAAATCTGTTTTTATTTAGTGTATTTGTTTTCTTAATTTGCAGACAAAATCCAAACAGATTGCTATCATTTCACTGAGATATATTTGCTATTTGTAAATAATGCTCTCTAAAAAATCAGTTTGTCCTCCAGCCTCAGACGAGATAGAGTTCATGGAAAGAGAAATGGGCGGGTGGAGGAGGAGGAGGAGGAAGAGGAGGAGGGGGCATGCAGGCGCACTGCCGGAGCACAGTGCTCATCTCTTGTGCATATCTGTGCCAATTCAGACCTTTAACATGCTCAAGTGACATTTGCATTTATCCTTGAAGGTTGTTGCCTTTTGCGGGGGAGAAATAAGTGAAAAGCACGAGAGGACTAGTATTTTTCTGTTGCATTAGGCAGATGGACAGTGTCCTGTCGCTGCCTGCCTCAGATGGAAAAAGAAATGAAGTGTCGAGATTGCACCCCAACCCATTTTCTCTTAGCTAAACTATTTCTGTAACATCCTAATGAAGGAGGGCCCCGGGGTTCAAAAGTAATGGCCTTGAAATACTGACATTTTGCCTTTGAGTAATAGGCTACTGTACCCTGCTGCCTGAGATGTTGCTACCACCCCCCAGACACACACACACACACACACACACACACACACACACACACACACACACACACACACACACACAACACCAACACATATTTTACAAGAAGCAAAAGAAAAAGAACACCAAAATAAAATAAAACAGAATAGAAAATCATATGAGGATAAATAGAGCAAGCAAATCTGGTGACACTGCGCCATGTGAATCTATTATGGTGGATGTTGCACTCTATCTCCCTGTTTTATTTTTTTCTTTCTGAGAAATAAAACTCCACGTTTGACCTCTGACCAAGAAGAAAAATGACCTTACACATTCAGAATAATTTTCCGGCATATTATAAAAACTCTAACCTCAATCGCCCTTTGAAATGGATACTGATTCTTTAAATTCTTCCCTGCTTGTTTCAGGAAATAGTGAGATCCTGGCGATAGCGAGGCACAATGTGCCCAAAGTTCACTGCTGAACACTCGCTTCCTTCTCTCTGAAAGTCACCAGCCTTTTTCTTTCTTTCCTTTTCATAATTCCCGGACACCTTAGATGTGCTTCTTAATCTAAGAGATCTGATGCTGAATCATTGGGTTCAAATCTGGATGATTATTCTTTCTTTTCGATACAATACGGGCTCTTGCACCCATTTGTCACCACTCCAACTACTGTACAGCCTTTGTCTGTAGGCCACCACACACACACGCACGCACGCACGCACACACACACACACACACACACACAAAACCTGCCCTCATTCAAGCAATGTAAAAAAATGGATTGGGGTGGACTTGAGTTGCATGCTGTATAGTTCCTGAAATTGCCTGTTTATGGCCATTCAGAGCAGCAGAAGAGCGTAACTCAGTGGTTATTAATGTTTCTTTAATCACCAAAATAAGCAAATGATTAGTGTTTGTTATCTGTCCCCGTCCAGAAGACGAAGAGCACGGTCCCAGTGGTGCTGAGCGCCGGCCCCAGGTGGCTGCTGGATGTGACTTGGCAGGGAGCAGAAGACAACAAAAACAACTGTGTGGTGTACAGCAAAGGTAAGCAAGCAGCGCCGGCATCCTGTTATCTCTCCACAGCGCAACACACCACACCACAGCACCTCCGCAAAGACACTGACAATCCTCCATCCACTCCACTCCTGCCTGTCTTCCTCTCTGTTTGTCTCTCTGTCTTTCTTCTACTTTTTCCTCTTCTTTTTCTTGCACTCCTTGTTTCTCAAAGTCACAAACACACACAAGTAATTGTATGTACACAGCTACAAGGACATGCAAAAAGACATCCATGCACACACTCCCGCACCATATCTGTTTTACTCCAAAGAGTAATTTATATCACTAAAACTCTGATTAGGAATCGAGAAACATCACTTGACACACAAAGTTAATGGTCTTTAGATTTCACAAGGTAATTAATGCCCCCTTTTTTTCCCCTGAATTCCTATCACAGTGCAGATAGCGAGCAAGTGGAGATGGCTTTGCCATTTTGCTTCATTTGTTCGCGCACTAATTCAGCAAAGCTTTAGCTGTATATCTTTAATAAATCAGACATGTTCACAGAAGCTGCAGCAGAAATGGATTTATGTAAATATGTAGAAAGAAACACACCATATCTGTCAGAAAATCCATGTTGTTTATTCAGCCTTGACCCTAAAAGCACAAAAACCCAAATGACCCACTGTCATAAAGATAAACTCCTCAATCTGCTGCATTGTGTCCAGCAAACCCTCATTAAAACAGCCCAACATGGATCTGGAGAGAGTCTGGTTTGTTGCAAATTGCATGAGAAGATGCTTCAGCTGTATACAGCCCTGACACTACAGTTTTGTAGCTTCACTTCTCATGAAAGCACAAGGCTTCTGCAGCTATAATTGGGTCTTGACGGGTGTTAACCAGAGAGACACAGCAAAATAAATACGCAAATAAAGATGTGTTTTGGATTCCAAAGGGTGAAGGAAAGGGGCTCCATTTATCACTTTTCAAAAATGATTACCCCGTGACAATACCCCCAAAGCTGAAATGGAGCTTCTTCTCCCTCAAAGTGAATAAGTGGCAGGAGTGGGATTTGCAACCCGGATTTTCAGTCTCCCAATTCTCATCTACTAATCACTAGACTGCACTGGGGAGTTATCCTCTTAACCGGCTACTTAACTTTGTGCTCTTTATCACCAAATCATTAAAGTTTTGATAAGCTGTTAAAGAAGATTATGCACTTCTTTAAAATCTTCTAATCTTTTTGCTCGGAGACTGACTGTATGAAACAAAAAAAAAAAAGGGGCAATAACAGGATTTCTCACTTTTTTGTTAGGTCTGGAGAATTTCCCCTGCCTCTCTTCATACATGTATCCTCGAGATAGCATCACACACACCACATGCAGCTCCATCACCTCAGCTGTTTGTTGCTGACAGTTCCTTTGTTTGCCACTTTCAGTTTGACCTTATTAAATTAAATACAATAACATCTCCAGACGTCCCCTTGTGAGAGTTGTTCTGTGTTGTACTCTATAAGTTCATTACAGTAAATCCGCCACAAGAATCTTCACACGCTTGCCAACTGATGATAAATGATAATAGAAAGAATGCTGAATACAAAGAATTAATTTAAATCTTGGCGTAGAAGTTAAATATCTCTTGTCACCTCATAGTCGCTGTGTCTGAGCCGTCACTAAGCTGAAAAATACATCAAACACAATTTCATTCTGTTTATTTTATATAGCTTCAGCATGTTATGGGAGTATTTGGGGTTTTTTTTTCAGAGGGATTGTTAATTAAGATAATGATGTCACAAAGAGTTTTCACATCAGGAAAACTTTTCACTTTTAACTCAATGCTAGAATAAATATAAAAAAATTCGATACTAGTGTGATACCACGAGGTACCAAAAATCCAGGCTGTGTAATTCCATACTTGACTCCAACAGCTTTGTAGCAACTTTGCCACAAAGCTTTGGATAAATTGGTTGGGTGTCCGTTTTACTCGGCTCTCTTTCCAAAATTGTTCCACATTTTTGCTCCTGGCCACTTTTTTTTTTGGGTGGACTGAGAGTAAGTTGAAAAAGTGGTGAAGTGTTTGATGCTGTTCAGCCGTTTGACACTTGCGTCTAGACTGTGACTCGATTTCTGCCGCTCATTCTTCTTCTTCGCCCTCTTTTAAATATTCCAATCTGCATGTGTGGGCACCCTCTGGAGGTGACATTGAAATTGAATGTCAGCATGCTGAAAATATCAAATCTTTGTCAAATTCAATTTTGAATTTGGCCTTTTTTCTTCAGTTTTGAAGCACACTGGAATTGTGTTTATCATGTCGACACTAGCGTGGATTGACCAAAGGGGAAAAGCTTCAACAGGAACTTTATTCCCACCTCTTAAAGCTGAGGCCAAGATTGTTTATATCTTCACCCCTCTGCTATTTCTCCTCTGTAGGCTGCTTCATTGCTCCCTGAGATGCGTTACTTATGGAAAACAGTGAATATCTCAATACACAGTATGCTTGCAAAATATGCTTTGGCTCACGTTTCAGTGGTCTCGGCTTTCTTTATGGCTGCCTGCAAAGATAGTAGCAGTTCACTCTGGATGCTTGCCAGTGTGAATCTATGGGGGAGTATCTCTAAGTAAGGACTGGTGATTGGTTTGAGTGGCTGTAGCTTACTGTTGGGTGTTCTGTCCTATGATTTCTGCAATACATTTTGTACGACTGCACATCCTCTCTCCCCGAAACTTGTCATTCAGGAAGTCGGGGAAATATGTGGAGAGGGAGAGAAGACAAGATTCAGCAAAATGATTCCTCTGAGAGTTGTATTCCAGCAGTGTGTTATGTATAATACATGCACTGGAGTTTGTAACAAGCAGCAAGGTGGTATAGTCAGGTCCCCCACGGGCTGCCTGTGGTCATCAGCACTAAGACAAGCTAACCCTATAGTGTCAAATATGGAGTTTGTTCCTTATTTTTAGAATCCTACAATTCCTGTTGCCAGCAAAACTATATCTCCCCTTACAATTTGTACTCTGCTTTCGTGTCTGTATCATTTTATTCAGATGAACAGAAAGACAGGAGCGTTTTATTCATTTAAAGAAATTAGAAGTCAAAGACCATGGGTGATATTTCAGGCTTTTAAATGTCTCAAATTAGGATTCATAGAGCCATTCGATGAATATAAATTCTTCTTTGAATTTGTGTTCTTAAAATGAGGGGTAGGAAGAGCCCTGAAGTAGAAGTAGAAAAACGCAATATCTGTTTTTCCCAGGCTGTCAGCACGGCCCTGTTTGTTTTACATTAAACTCCCAGGAAGAGCCTTAGCAGCCAGCCATTACTAAAACTCTCAACTCTACTACTGCGCTAACTCATTATCGAGAAATCCACCTGGAACTCCCACAATGCTCTCCTCCACACTCCGACAGTTTCTTTGAACCGCTGAAGTTATAGAAACAGGCAGCAAGTCTGCAGAGTAATTATATGTTACAGTAACACTGGAGACCAAGGAGAGAGAGTGAGAGAGAGAGAGGGAGGGAGAGAGAGAGAGGGAGTGACAGACAGGGACCCAGAGAGAGAGACTGATAGAAACCAGTGGAGAATTTTCTCTACAGATAAACAACAGATTGATAAACAATACAGCTGGAAGGTAGGAGAGATTTAACAGGGAAAAGATATCCAGCTCTATTTCAATTTTTCTTCTTACATCTCCCAGTTGAATATGTTACAAATAAAGGCTCTGTTCAAATGCTGCAAACCTTCCTGACTGGAAGAATTTTAGAAACTGTTGGGAGATCAAATGTGACCAAGCCTAACTGTGATGCATTCACTGTAGTCAAACAGCGTTTTAAAGTAAAAGTCTGGTGTTATTCTTAATTTTTCTCATTGTAAACAAATCCTATCTAAAAAACATGACCATCTGCTCCGTGAAACTTTGTGACGTCCCTGTCCTGTCTGTGGCACTCGAGCCCATTTGTTCCTACTAAAATATAAATCTTTAAAAACGGAGCATAAGTGCATTGTTTCATTTCTGAATCAGGCTAAATAATTTCTTAAAGCAGCCTGGTGGTGTAGTTTTCAGCAAATCTTACTCAACTGTGCATTTGTTAGGGACTATTTTCAGCAGCGGATTAATACGCATTCAGTATTTACGGCATTAAGATGGTGTATGTGGGACTGAAAAATAAAGGAACATGCCACCCACATGCAACGCAACCCGCTGTAATGACGTGGCTGAATTATATTTTTAATGGTGTTTGACAACAATGGAGCTCTATGGCACAGAAGAATAAGATACATCCAACTTTAGCTACGCACGCAGTTCATTTGTTCTGTTCATTGATAGTTTGGATCTTTTATTCTTTTTTTTTTATGGGATTTGTTCAATAGCAAAAATCTAAATTACCACCAACGTTATACTGTAAAATCTGTGCATTTACAAATTTGATTTTAACACTTTATACTCTATATCAGTTGTGTTTTAACATATCTGCAGATGAAATTTTTAATTCCAGCAGTATTCGACCATTAGGTAAAGGCAGTGTACACTTACTAAAATCAAGCACAGTCAGATCTGAGTGTACGGTTAAAGACGGTACAGTTACAGTGTCATTTTTAGGTCTGAAGTACAATATATGACTTCATTTATTCTCAGTGAGAGCCTTCATTGTGCTTACCCCATTGTTACCTGATATCTGAGTCCATTGAAACTATACATGCTCAATGTGACCACATTATGTGGCATTATTCAGAGGTCACCTAAACTTTTCAACTGTAAGCCTCTTAAGCCAGACCACATTCAGATACAGCATGTCCAATAAGTCTCCAGAGCAACTTAGCCCATTGTTCGTGCAGAAATTGACCAATGTAACTAGGCCGTTTTACATAAGCCCGGACAGTGCCGAATTAGCCAACTCGCTGTGTCTTTGTATTATTTCATATTCTCTATGTCCTCACAATCAGATCCTTTTTTATGCCTTCATTTGCTCTTTCCACTATTCCATAGCTGTAGACCTCTAAGGCATAAGATGAACTAGCATGACCTGGCTGGACAGATGTATTATCTACTTGACTCTTTTTTTGAAAAATAAAACCAGCCTTGCAATGCACTTGCAAAGACATTTTGAGGTTTTCTTTTTTTTATATACCAGAGATGAAAGCGTAATTTCTGCACTGTTCTCTGGCAGCATCCAGCATTGAACATTGAGAGGAGAGGACTCTTACAGTTCAAAATGTAATTGTTCATTTCAGCCCTCCTCTTTTAAAATGACTGCGGCGAATAGGAGGTGCGAGGGTTATTATCTGTTATCTGGGAACATAGCGAAATAGTGTGACTGAATAATAACTAAACAACTGACACAATGTAAAAATTTCATTATCAGTGTATTAAAACAAAATTGTACCCTAAAGGAGTCCCCACCACAGCTCCGAGCAGCCGACTAATTATGTTTAATTAAAAGACAACAGATCAACAGAATCGTTTTCATTAGGAAATTATTAATGATTCCACTGCAACAATAATTGATTGCACTGAGCCACGCGATAACTCGGTACGGTCAGGATGGAGTGAGCCGGGTGGAGAGGAGTGGCTGGTTTAGGCATTTGGCAGCTGTTGAGTAGTGTGTTTTGTAGCTGAATCTTCCACATTAGCAATTGAGGAGAAGTTGTAAAGCTGGCTTTATGGGGGGGAACGGAAGAGGAGGAGTGTGTGTGGTGGGCTAAGGACAGCAAAATCCAAATCATACGGTGATCTTAGAGGACTTAACCATCCCACACATGTATTTAGGAGCAAAGGCATTCATGCACATACAATCACACACATTTCAGTACGCATGACTAAGGCAGGAAAACACACTCTTATTATTTTCTCCTGTCTCGGTCTACAAACAAATTCAGGAGGGCGTTTTCTCTCTGTTTTTTTTTTTCTTTCGGTCTCACTCACAAGCATATAAACTACATGCACACACACACACACACACACACACAAACACAAACACACATTTTGCTGCTGCTCCATTCAGAGCCATGTGAAAGACGTCAGCTCCAGACGCTTCCTCCGACAGCCTTTTATGTGCATTGTTCTCCCGCCGTGCAGGCAGTTTCCCTGTGCTAGACAGTATAGCACAGGCACCAGACACCACACTCTGCCACAGCACCCACATTCACTGCAAACACACACACACAGACCAAACGCCATTACTGAACATTTGCATAATGGCTCCTGACACATATATGTCCATCTGCATTCAGCTTAGACTAAGCCTTAAGACAAAAACAACAATACAGGGAGAAAATGCTAAAGAAGTGATGGGCACTGATGAGGGAAAAGATTGCTCTTTTCATATATCACCATGCAACTTTAATTTTTGTGGCTGTGGTCTGCATGCACATTTTTGAGTATGTGCTTGTGATTTGTGTTGTGTGTGTGTGTGTGAGTATAGCCGGTCGTCCTTGTATCAATGCCACGGAAGGTGTCAGGCTAATGAGCGTGGGCTGTCCTTAGAGCAGGAGGGTTTGGGTTGTGCCATTCACTCTGCATATTTAAATGCCTTGTAGAGCTTAAGTAGGCCCACTTTTCCATGTCAGGGCAGCGTTCAATCCTGCTGCGACCATTAATTATGATACCATTGTGCTCCAGTGTGGCTAATAAGAGTGATGTATTGCACCCTCGTGGCATTATAATCATCTGAGTGAAGTACCTGGGCTACACTGAGCTCGCTTTAAGCACCGCGTTTAAAAAAAAGACGACGAAAAAAAACACTGAGTGAAGAGGAAGCTTCTTCCCTCTTCCCTCCTCTCAGTCTTGGTTAATGCTTCTACATGAGAGTGTGTCACAGGTTTAACTTCTCTATAATTGTATAATCAATGATGAGAAATGCCTTGGTATTGATCATGCAGGAAGGCTGATTATGTGTCTGGGAGTGAAGACACACATACAGTCAGTTGTGCTCAAAATACTGCAAGTACACAGGCATCAAAACCAGCTATGAGTCACTGCTTTTAATTTTTTTTTTCCACTTTTTCATCCATGCATGTGCACTCTATCTGTCTGCACAGTATAAGAATGTTATATGAGTTATCTGCAATGCTTTCGCAGATGTCTTTGAACACAGAACTGGTTAAGTGGATTTTGAGGAGCTGCTTCTTAATATTTGGAGCATGTCTCCTCAGTACTGAATGTGTTCAATACAGATGGGGAAAAAGATCACATTTTATTACATTAATCACTGCAAGTTAATGTGATTATATGTACTTTATATTTCCTTCTTAACTTCCCTCCCTTAACGGCATAATCAATGACCATTTTTATATTCATTGAAAAATTCTGCGGATATGAAAATAAGCTTCTGCAAGGTTTTTTAATCTACTGCGGGATCTTGAGTCAGTAATTAAAGAGTCCGTTCTGTGTGTGTCTTCTAAAAGCCCTTAGCCTGCTTTTAGGCCAGGGTATGATGCAGCCCACCGCCCCCATCTCTGCTGTGGTAAGTAGGTGTGAAAAGCATTGTCAGTGTGCTTCAGGATAAAGCCCTGCTGTTGGATGCCATTGGTCAGAGTCACCCCCACCACCCCCCCACCCCAACACACATGCACACAAGATCCAGGAGCAGGTTGAGAAGGAGTGTGTGTGTGTGTGTGTGTGTGTGGGAGAGGATGTAGGGGGTCGTGGAAGGGTATGTGAGTGTGTGTGTGTGTGCAGGGATAATCAGAGACAAAAGCTGAGAGCTGGAGAGAGGGGCCTTTCTGCACATCCACACAGCTTTTTTTGGAGGGGGGGTGCTGCCTTTTTTATCAGGCTTGAGGGGGGTCACAGTGTGTGCATGTGTGTGCAAGTGTGTGTGTGTGTGTGTGTGTGTCAGAGAGAGTGAGCAAGAGAGATGGAGGGAGAGAGATAGAGGAATCACTGGGGTGGAGGGGTGTTTAGATCGTCAGTCAGCGTGATGGAAAACCACACGGTTAAAGTCTCTCTGAGGGTTGACACAGGACTGCAGCGAGTGGAACTAAACAAGTGAAACTGAGTCTAGGTGAAACTCTGATACACTGAGGGAGAGAGAAGATGATCATACCATGACAAAAAAAAGCCCACAGTGAAGGAAAAAAAGAACATGACAGTGGAAGAAAAACACTGATGCAGCCTTGAAAGAAAAAAAATACGACACTGCCTGTTAAGTTGATACCGGTGGCTTAGAGAATACAGTTAGAACAATTCCATTCAAGCCTTATGGAGTCTGGTGGAACGGGACCCATTTCTCCTTTGATAATGTACACCCCTGCAAATCAATTTTTAGGTTGGGCAAAACATAATCAGATTTTCTCTGAAGAAATAGCTCGACACATTACAAAATTGTTTTGTGGGGTCGCCGCTGTGTTCATGCAGGAGAACCTGGCGATAACCTTTATACATACCTTTGCAGCTAATCCATTTTATTGATTGTACATCCACCTGCATGAAAAAAAACACATACCCCATAGTCTTTAGAGCACCGTATCAGTGTGATATCACAGTTTTTCTTTTCTCATTGCAACACACAGAGGAACACAACTGCAAGCCACCTCTAGCATTAGTACCTTATCTGTCGGTTGTTTTATCATGCTATCTGGTCAAGGGATCTTAGCTATTCTACCCCTCTTAAAGTCAAATGCCATGGGTAAGGACACAGGTAATGCATGAGGTGGGTTCAACAATGAGCTCTAAAGGTGCAGTTGTAGCAATTTGGAAATTTGAGACGTGGTCAGCTTGTGAATAAGCTAGAAGCATCACATATTTCATCTTTGAATCATGTGGAAATTCTGCAATCAAGGTAAGTTTTGAGCAATCAAGTTTGGTTCAGGATGGCAAATTTTAAAGTCAAAGACCCCAAAGGACCTGCTTTAGGTGCCTTTGAATAAAAACCTGCATGAGGTTTTTACACTTAATCTACAGACTGAGGTTCCCAACATGTCCCCCACCAACAGTGGAGCTTTGTTTTAACCATGACCACAGTCTTTCTCTACTCTCATCCGAGCAGTTTTTGTTTCCTAAACTTTACCAAACCTTACTAACTAACCTAACTATTTGGTATGATCACCTGCTACAATTCAGTCGTGTCGCTATTGGATAATTCTGCAAAAAGCAGAGAATATGTCCAATGTTTTTAAAATTCTGGCTTTCTACAATGTGTGTGTATCATCATACGGTACAATTTAGTGTATCTGTTGTCACTTTAAATTTCGGAAAAAGGGAACATTGGATTGGCAGATAACCTGAGTTCAGGCGTTGGAATCAGTATTTGGGGAGAAAAAGTTGGACGGAAAGGTGTGCTTACAGCTCGGCAAGGAAAAGACTTGGTTTGGGTTGGTGGTTGGGGTTTGCAAAAGGGCAAATGTTAATTGCATGTCTGTGTCTGACACAAACACTGGTCTCCTACATGAAAGTCTTGTGTCCTACTCAGTTATATGCCCACCATCCTAGCCTCTGCACCATCACTTCCCTCCTGACTACATACAGGAAACACTACTTCCTGCGGTGGAAATGAATATTAGAAATGGATAATGGATGAATACAGATGAAATTGTGAGGGATACTGGGCTGCTGATAGGGGTCCAAATCAGACAAAACTCATGTGGGTTCTGTCAGAATAACAAACAGTCATCTAGGTATGAGACCCTCTCGTTCCGATTTCAGTAATGCAAAGTTACAGTTACGGTAAAGTAACAGACTTATTTTTACATTTCTAAGGTTGGTTGTGTCTGTCTTCACCATGACAGTATTATTAGCTGCTTATGAATTAAACCCTACCTCCTCTACGTTGCTTCAGTGCCTGAGCTCTGCTGACCTCTGCCTGTCAGCACTGGGTGACAGAGATGGGTGTCCCTGTTTCTTGTGTGTGCTTACTGTGTGTGTGTGTTAGAGAGAGAGAGAGAGAGAGAGAGAGTGGACAGAGCAGCGAGAGACTGGACAGTGCGGCGAGAGAGCAGACAGGCGTGCTGTAGGTACAGTAGTGTGGAGGACTAGACATCAGTGTCGTCCAGGTCAGACAGGGCCATCCATTCTCTAAGCCCCAGGGAAGAGAGAGAGAGAGCGAGAAAGAGAAGGAAAAGGAGAGAGAGTGGAAGAGAGAAGTGTGCATGTGTGCGGTACAAAAAAAGAGAGATGGAGGGGGGGGGGCATTGATGCACTGTTTCTCTTAACTCTGTCAAAGCCACTCCATTGTGCTCCCCCGTGCAGTGAGTGGAAACCAATCTGTCATCGCTCCACTAGCCAGCATACTAGAAGAGAGCTAGACCGCTGGAAACACAAGTCTATTCAATGTGAAATGTAACTGGAATCTGAGCCCTTGGATAGCTGGGTTGAAAAAAAAATTGATGTAAGATTTTTGAACCCCGCTCTCCCACAGACTGTGAAATGGAAACCGTGAGTACAGTATTTGGGTCTGTGCGAGATAGGTTTCAGTCTCGTATCTATCCCTTTTTTCACGGAGAGGTGATTGACATGTTTTGTTGATGGAACTCTATCCAAACCATGTGAGGTTTGCATAGGCATGAAGGGCTCAGTTAAAACCTCAGACAGACATCCTTGCTCGATATTACCCAGCGGAGTTGGCCTCCTTTGTTTAAGATTTGATTTTTTTTTTTTTCTGGCATTGACAATATTTAGACAGTCACAGTCACAGAGGGGTAACTGAGTAGTGGAGAAGTTTTCCAGTGGGACTGTGAAGATTTCAGCTTCTTCTTCCCTGCCCACATCCATGATTCCTTACACCTGTCACCTATAGGAACTGAGCATCACCTGACCACCACAGAAAACATGGCCACCCCACCTGATGCCCTGAGCTCACTAAGCCTGCATACTGTGAATAGTAGCTTCTAATGCTATGTTCCGATGCCATTTGGAGTCACTTCTTCCCCTCTTCTCGCAGGAATCCCCCTTGCGCCATTTTCCCTGTAATCTCCCCACTCCTCTCTCTTATGGGGTGGCTCACCCGCTGCTCCCACCACTATTTCACAGCCCCTCTCCTTCTTACAACCAGCACCTCCACCATTTTAATCCCTTTGACCCAAACCCTGTATGTTTCCCTGTATCAACAGCTCCCGGAGATTACATCCTGTCTGCCTCCTCACCGCTGTGTGCTTCAGTCACTGTGGCTGTAGCTGGCTAGTGCATGCTAGGGTCTTAGTCAGACACTGCTGGGTGTGATAGCCACTGTGGCTAGTTAGCTTGGCCCGGCAGGCAGAGTGCGGGCAGCTGGAAAAGGACTGAAGGTGGAAGAAGATGCAGTGGGTACAATAGCGCAGCAGCATCAGGTGGCCCAGAGGACACTCCAGAAGAGCTCTGGCGTCAAGCAAAAGTTTGCTCAGGTGGAAAGACACGTCAGACACTGTGGGAAGGTTATTGTGCATTACTATTTGATTATTTCTCTCTGCTATTTGAAGTGTTTCTTTGAGCAAATGGCTAACCTACATCTGGCCAACAATGGGTGGCTGAGACACTTCGAATAGTTCTATTGAGTGTAATACATGGTGCATCCACCAAAACACTGGGATACATTTTGATATTTCACTCAGTAAGGAGCATTATATAACTTCAAAGAAGTGTTGAAACAAGATATAGATGTTTCCATACAGTTCAGAATTTTGTTTCCCCAAATTTAAGCTACTTTGGAGCAAAATTATGAAGAAATCAGGGTTCAAGAGGTTAAGAGTTATCATGAAACAGCCTGTCTGGATCCTTTATTGCTTCTGCGTAGCTTGTCAGAAAATGAAGCAGCCGTCAGGAGAGTTAGAGCCGGTTCTGTCGTTATGCTGAGGAGCAGTCACTGCTCACAGAGGGCCCCTCCTCTTTCATGTAGTGTTTCTAGTAATGGGTTAGGGCTTTATTGATGTGAACTTATGTGATCATTGCATAAAGAACTACCATTTCACTCTCTCTCTCTCTCTCCCGCTCTCCTTCCTGCTCAGTTTTCCTGTGGGCCACATTAAATCAAGCCTCCGACCTAGACTCTAGTTAAATTAAACCCTATCAGCATGTTGCCCTCTCATATCGGAGAACAGGCCTTTATATAGACGGCCTGTAAATGGTGATTAGTGAGTGTTTTGATTAAAATTCAACCACATGTGTGATACTCTGGTGGAGCCAATCACCTCCTTTTCTCCCTCCCTCCTTCTGTCTCTGCCTCTCTGTGCATAAACATACACAGAGACATACATGCACACATACATACGCACAAACCCCCCCACTCTCCCCCCCCCCCCCCCCCCTGTCTCTGTCTGGCCTGTTCTCATGGCTCAGCAGAGTGCAAGGCTGATTTAAAGACCCTTACAAATGGGAAGGTTGCAAGTGAAGACAAAAACCAGAGACAAATCACAGCACAGCAGTCTCAAGGTTTCTACTAAACCTATTCAACTGGAGGGGAGCGGCAGAACAGTGAAAAATATACACACACTCCATCCTGTCAGAACGCTTTTGGCTTATCTTGAGTGACTGTCAAGGCTGGGAATATCAGGGAATGGACAGAAATATATAAAATTAATAAGCCGCTGGATGTTGTCGGGAGTTATGATGCTTCATAAATCCTGGTTTGATCATTGCGGACAAGGCTTAAACCCACAGCTTCCTAATGCGCACAGCAGTGTTTTGGACTGGATTTTATTCTGTTTGGGAGATAGAAGCCCTTAGCTGGCAAAAGTAAGATTTATCATCTCCTTATCCCCCCCTCTTTCTTTCATGACTGACAAATATTAAAAAGAAGGCCTGAGGGAAGTTGGCAGCCATTACCACCTTTAATAGAAGGGCACAGGCGTAGCAAGGTGAAACTGGGGCCAAAGGCAGAGAAATGCTATTCAAAGAAAAGAGAGAGAATGAGGAGAAGAGGGAGAAATTGGTACTAACTTATCAGTTGTACTTCCTTTGTCGGGTCAGGGGTCTTGTAGCTTTTGTTTGTTTGTTTGTTTCTTATACTGAAAGGATGGATGCTATCTCTCCCGCCATCCAAGCAGGTCTGCTCTGTCGAGTGCTGCAGGTAATATTTCATGTCAGGAATTAAACAAGCTCACCCACCTACTCCTTTCTACATTTAGTTGGTCAACACATCCATCACCGTCCCCTCTTCCTCTTTAGAGTGCTGGCTTCAGTGGTGGAATGTAATTAAGTACATTTACCCAATGACTCTACTTAAGTAAAGGGTAACGTAAAATAAAAAAATATGTTGCACTAAAAACCTAGTTATCTTTTACAGAAATATAAATGTTTAGACAGTCAGTAGATTAATCAATTAGTTGATTAGTCAATAATGAACAAATTAATCAGCATTCTGCAACTGGGCATTTTTCATGCAAAAATGAGAAACATTTCATGTTTTCAGCTCCACAAATGTGACAATTTTCAGCATGTATTTGTCTTAAATTACAGCAAACTGAAGCGTTTTGAGGTTTGTTAGTCGGACAAAACTAACAGCAGCAGAACTTTTATTTGTAGAGGAGTATTTCTACAGTCTGGTATTAGTACTTTTACTTAGTGAAGGACCTGAATACTTCTTCCACGACTGGTAGGCTTTGTCTGGATCACTTTCCTTTCAGGGGCTTTCGGGTGTGTAAATACGACAGTGGAGAAAGACACTAATTAGACCACCATGTCTAATCTCAGGGGATTTACCTGTCAATAAAAATGTTGTCAGCGACGATGAAGTCTCTTTAAATGAAAGCCATGGCAGTTTTGATATGTAAAACACATGTCATAGTGTTTCAGTCAGCAACATCCCGATGAGACAAGTTGTCAACAAAAGTAAAATGACAACAAAAACATCTTTACTGGACCAAATCAGAATAATGACATTCTAATTTGAGACTTGTTTTTTTTCCCCTCTTGTTCTATTTGGGAGAGGTCATGCTTTTTGAACACAAGTTGTTGTAAGTAAATTTATTCCACTTATTTCTTGTAACAGCACGAAAAAGTAATGAGGTGTTGGAGATAAATATATGAAGACAATAAGCCATGCAATCCTTTTCTGTAGCTGCTTTTGAGTCAATTAGCACATTTCAGAGACTCCGAAGAATATTGCTGCCTTATGTAGCTTCTCAATATTCAGCATCTGACTTTTATCCAATTAGATTATGTGAGGTCTGTGGGCACGCCGGGCACAGTGCACATAATGGAGGATGCCATCTTTGGTGTGATATTCTCCAACACTTTTTCCATTGCATATGCCTATGGCTCTAACTATGAATTATTCAAAGGCTTCATCCACACAGAAGAGAGTGAGGAACTCGGCTCCATAGTAAACAGATTTTCTGCTCGCCATCCTCACAAATCTGAAGTGTAGGACATTGTAAGTGCCAAATAATTACACGGTGCCCCCCTTTCCTTCCTGTCTGACTTCACCTGGCCTCAGAAATGCATTTGGATGGAATAATAGTTTGTCATTGGTGAATTAATTGAAGTTTGGTTGCTCGGGACCTCAAACTACAGATGCATGAAGCTGATGCATGAAGATCCTCGATGATTCATCTTTCCATGGAATTCCATGTAAAATAATCCCCTATTTAAATAATTTTTTATCCCATTTTTATCTCATCAAACATATTTGGCTCAGGAGATTCAAATATGGTTACAGAATATTTGTGCACCCTGCTCTCCCTCTGTTGATTTATTAAACTATAATAGATAACGGCCCTAGAGTTTGACTCTGGCTATGTATAATCACTTTAGCTCCTCACTGGCTATTGTGCTGTGAAATAGAAAATATGAATATTACATGGGTTTTAAATCCCTACAAAAATTCTTTTTTCCAGAACAAGAAAATTGACATATCCATTGCATTACTGCAGCGCCCATCTTTGGCTAATGGAGATTTCACATTATAGCGTTCACACTGTAGCACCATGAAATATGCTAAGCATTTTAGAAAAATTAACTTTTTAAATAGCCCATCAGTGTTAAAAAATATGAGGGGGGGGGGGGGTGTCGTCTATGAGATTTTTTCCTCTCTCTTCTCTGCTTTGGGGATTTGCCCTGACCTTCAACTGGTCATATCTTCCAGTGCAGATCTGTGGCAGTGACACATGTCATGTGTTGGAGAGGATTGAGGAGGAAGCAGAGGAGACGAGAGGGAGTGATCTTGGTCTGTAGCCCAGTCAGAGTCGGAGTCCGCCCTCGTGTCAAAGGATGGGCATGTTTGGCCCAAAACACAGACTGCACCTCATCCACTAATCTCAGCACAAAAACACCTTTGGGTGGCTGATGGGGAGGCGAGCACGCACACATTTTACAATGTCGAAGAACACTGAGAGGGTTCAAAGCTGCCCTTAAATTCTTGGGCTGTGGGGAGGGATGGCTATACGGGGGAGAACAAGAGAAAGAGTGAAGGGGAGGGGAAGAGGAGTGTATCTCCAGATTCTCCTCTTGTAAAGCCGACCTGGCTGAAGCAAAGCCAAGCCTCCCTTTCTCCTTCCTATTCTGCTTTGTAGGAAACCCTCCACATTTTCTGCCACGCTTGTTGTCTCCCACTCAGTAGGAAAACACAAAACTACAAAAGAGTAGACGCTCTTCATAAAGAGACGACATCTTAAGGATCCCCCCCTCCCCCGCTTGACTCTCAGGTTCGCTATCGTGTAGTTGAAAGCACATTATCACATGTGAATGAAGTTAACACACACATCGACCTGCGATGTTTCTTTGCGTCAGCGCAATGCTTGACTGAACACTCCCTTTTCACTCAGACAGATTGTATGAAGGCGGTGGAATAATTTGTTATCGACTCACCGAGGCTCTGAAATTGAGATCAAAAATCTGCAAACCCCCCAAAGATTAACATCTGTATCTTACAAAGATGGCTAATGTCACACGGTTGACAACTATCATTATGTCCTGGTTACTTTTGAAAGTATTTACCTTTAATCATCAAAAGGCAGCGTTTCACCTTTTGTTAGGAGCTAATTGATAGACTGAGACCTTGATGTTTTTATGCAGTGTATCAAGCAGACACCGTGACTTTCAGCATGGCTGTAAATAAATAAATCATAAAGTTTGTTTTTCTCCGGAGTCAAAAGAAACCTTTCCTTTGTCTTTGTGTTTAGCGCCTTTTGCGTCGACATGAGGCTAAAACCCCCGAAGACTACAATGTTTAGGAAAGCTCCTAAATAGCGGCTCTGAAGCTAGGTTTGAGCTTTGTCATCACGCTTGAAGAACTTCCTTTTAATGTACTGTAATGTGAAATTCAGTGGGGACAAGTTTAATTGAGTTTTACACAAACCAGTTGGGAGTAGCGCTGGAAGGTAGGTGATGTTGAGGTTTTTAATCTCTGGCTCCGGAGAGGCTTGTTGACGGAGTGGTTCTTTCTCTTTGTGGAGAAAAAAAGAGGAAGCCTAAGAAATGATACATCCATGGATAAAACCAATTGGCAACCCTCAAAGGGACGGGGGGTGATAAGGCAAATCCAGCACTTGTAGAGAAATAAAAGAATCCAACTGTTCATTAAAACGGGAAACAAAACAGGCGATTGAGAAGGAAGGCAGACTGCTCAGTGGAGGAGTGAGTGAAACAGACAAACAGAGCCAGAGATATCAGAGGAAAGGATTGGAAAATAATCAAGGATTTGTGAGGAGAATTAATAAGGAAGATAGGCACAAATAAGCATTTTTTCTTACTCTGTGCAAAATTAGGAGGGATGGACTACAATTATCAAACAGGGGAAATGGCATAAGCTACATAGACACCTAATTATAAAGGATAACCTAGATATGAAGGTTGCTGTCTTTTTATTTTACACACTTTGACTGTTAGGCAGGGTCTTTTGTACTCAATAAACCAGATATTCATTGGATAGAGAATATTCAGAGACTGTTTAATAAAGTAGTATTCTGTTATTCTTTGCCAGCGGTCCACATTCTGTTAACTACTATATGATCTACTGAGCAGAGAAATGATTTTAGCTCCACATAAAAGTTTTTTGTCAACCACTGGACCAGCATTTGAACACGGAGAAGGCCAGATGATTTTCTGAGCCAACAAACAATCAAATGAAAAAAATAAATGATTATAATTAATATCCCCTCACAGTGTTCACAATGTGTATTAACACTGGTTTGTGTAGTAAATGGTTTTAAAAGTCACTGAAGGACATTTTGTAAGAAAATGTAATTGGAATTAATCAAAAATTGACTGAGGTTTGGCCTTTGTAAGGTTGCATTCACCATCAAACCATTACTGACACAGATTTTAACATTAGATATGGTTTGAAATATCTGTGGCTGCTTCCCTTTGGACTAAGGTCCCCTCGCAGACAATGCTCCTGGGTATCTTTTTGCAGGACAGGCGGATATTTGTGTGATGTTGCTGTTGGACTGTTTATTTTTGACAGTTATTCACCTCCTGGAGGTTAGTTGGCTCTATCACCTGATCCAGCTCTCGGTAATGAGGTTTGGAGTCAGGGACTTAAGGTGATACAAACAAAGGGGTAATGAAAGACTCAAGAGGAGAGGCTGAAGGAAAAGCGAGGTGGGAGGGAAGCGAGGATGAAGGAAACTGGCAATGAAATAATCAGCACTTGTATGATCGGCCACTGAGACATTCCATAGGTGTTTTGTGTGAAAGTGAGTCATTCATCAACGTATCAATAAAAATATAGAGCAGATTATTATTGTGTTTACTTACCGTGGACCCCCATCGTAAATAATGGGTCTGCCGCTGCTGCCTGTATTAATTATAATTAGAATGCTGATAATGTGTATGCTCTTTTATTACAGGAGCTGAATCAATTTTACAGTCTTATTCAGCCCCACAAGGTCACACAAAGTTGCCAGGGTGAGAGATGGCTCCTTGTAAAGCCTTTCTGTAATCAGGGCTGGGGGAAGCAGGATAGAGGAAGACCCAAACTGGTCAGATAGATGTCTGCGCATCTTCACATAGCAACCATGAACTTTTCAGGGTTTACAAAGTCATAACTGGGAGGAGGCCTCTCTCGTTTTAGCCGCATTCATTGATATCTAATGATTTTAAGCATTCTTTATTTTTTTTCATCCGCTCAGGAGCAGAACCCCAAAAATCCGAATAAGACAACATGGTGTTACTCTACAAAATTGTTAGAGCTACCTTGTTAGCAAACAATTGCCTATTAACACATCCAGTAACACTGAGTAACATTAGCATTCGTTTTGAAACAAGGGTCTGGCCATCAAATATTTGTCGTAATATTTGCTTTCTTTTTTATCTCTGTTTTGGTATATTTGGGTGTTTAGCTTGCCAGCTTCTCCATTACATTACATTTACAAGCTAGTCAGTAACTTTGTCTGTCATTTTGGCCTGGACCTGTAGCCTACAATGGTTTTATAGGAGTTTTTTGTTGCTGAAAACAAGCTGAACTAAACAAGCTTTAAAAGAGACAAATCTATGGGACATAAAACCAAAACTATGAGCTACAAGAGGCTAAAAAGCTATATGGAGCTCACAAGACTGTGAACAACTCCTTTCATATTGCACACAGTTTTATGTTTCATTTTGAATATAATATTTAAGATATTCATTAATGCAGCTTTAACGCTAGTTGGAGACATTTCTGAGTTTCACAATTCTGCACAATTTACATAGATTATAGCAATGGTAATGTTACTTATTTTTCTGCATATTGTTACTTTCATTAGCCCCAGAAGCAATTCTGGCATGTGTTGTCAAAGTGGCCCCCGTGTAAAACTGACAGATTACAAAGACACAGTGGCAAAATGCTTTTTCACCAGTACGGTTCTTGGTGGGTTTGGTTTGCATTTGTTGACAGTTCACAGGAGAGAGTGTGTTTTGGCCAAATATTGAATCTCAACTTAGTCTAAATTCATAAGGCACCCCACTGGCTTGTTCCTCTGTTTCCCCCTTCCTCACGAGTTAGACTGTCAGATGGCCCAACAACAATGGATCTCACCATCCTATCAGCCGGCTCCTACCTTTATAGCTCTCTGTGTGGCTTTAAAGACTGGATTTAGCATGGCTTGGCAAGGTTCAAACCAACAAACCATGCCACAGATTCTTTTTTTTTTTTTTTAAATCTACATATCCGTTCGCCCTATTATCACATTTGAAATGCATTACGTTCAAGTTGCCACACATTAAACTGGTCTCTTCCCACTATGAGTCCAAGACCACAGTGGTTTGTTTCTAATGTGTCTTCACAGTGAGTCACCTGTTAGAAGAAATAAGCTCATAATCTTTACAATAAACATGATCGTCCTAATTAATGTTATGCATACACAGGGATTTGTCCAATTAGAGACGCATATTTATATCCATATAATGTCGTGTCTCTAAATAGCTACACAGATATGTTGCTATTAAAAGCAGCACACATATTTGTATTTAGAGCTAAATTTGCATTTTATGAATGCTCTGCTATCTGTGAACAAACATTTGACATATTTCATTGCCTCCTTTTGCTTGTTAATAATTGGGTGTGCATTTCCTTTCTAGGGTAAGTTGTTGTATTTTTTGCCTGTGAATGTTAAAATGACCTTGTGTTCCCCTGTGAATGCGTGCATCTGTCATGAAATTATACATTCCATCAGCCCTCATTGAACTGGGCATTGACTCAGTGCTGCAGACTCAGGCTCTGGCAGTGAATCTTGATTATGGATTCTGTGATATTGTAAATGACTTGAGATTCCTCTGAATGTTTCGGATTAATCGGTTTGTGCAGATGTGGTTCCCTTTTTGGTAGGCGCCATCTTGAACAGTTGCTCATTTCCATTCCGCCATCACATTCTGCATACAAAGCAGATTTCCAGATAGGTAATCCTTGTAAGGTTTTTAGAAGACAGGTTATTAGAGGATTGAGAGCTGTGTGTGTCTGTCTGTGTGTGTGTGTGTGTGTGTGTGTGTGTGTGTGCGCGTCTGCGAGGAGGGAAATTATGTACATTTTTTAAGTTGGTGACAATGAGCTGTGTCTCAAGGCAGGAGACATAGTAACTGTCTCCTTTCACTTCTCACCTAACAACATCCCACCCCCTTAAAAATGAGCACACTCCAGGTACCCAGACACACACACACACACACACACACCCACAATCCCCTCCTGCTCCCCCTTCTCCCACTCCACCACCACCACCCAGAATTCTTTGAAATGCCTGAGGCTAAAAAGCTGGTTACTCTCCTCTGGCTTGCAGCTCACAGCTCCAGATTATTCCTGAATGCCAGAGATGGTCTGCCCCCATCATCCTGCAAACCCAGCACCCACCTCCCCACCACCCAACCCTGTCTTAAACCTGGCTCTACCTGTCACCTGTCAAACGCACCCCACCTTTAAGTGGCCAGTTATTTTCCATTGGTTTTAGATGTCTTTCATATCATGGCTCATTAAAGCGCAGCACAGTAGGCAGCATATTTACATAGGCTACTGGGGAGGTTTTAATTTGCGTCGGTACAGAGCATGACCGGAACTGAAGAGTGCAGCTCCAAAATGACTTTTTCACTTGACACCCCCCTCTTCTACCACCACCCTCCCCTTCCTCATCCATTCCCATATGAAAACATGTCGCTGGGCGTAATTGCTTGAACAGGGCACAAAGCAGGGACAGAGCCGTCACTGAGGGGACCGAGGTTTCTCCCAAGCGGCAGACCGGGAGGCCAATCAAAGCCAGCAATGAACAGTCTGTGGTTGTGATCATTCTACTGAATATATACTATTAGTATCGTCAGAAAATTCCAACTCTTTCAGCCACTGTGTAACTTCCTAATTTTTGCTCACTTTGTCTGGCTACAATATTCATGGCTCAGTCCAGAATCAGACTGTCCTGCCATCTGCAGCTCCACTTTCATCCCAGTAATGGCAGTGTTTATATTTATTTAGTTAATTAGAGGATATTTTTCACTGTCAAATTGATACTTAAATCATTGCAAGTTTAAGGTGGGTTTTAAGTGTATTTAAAGCTGTTAAGAGTTCATTTGCATCAATAGATTTAACAGCATATAGTCAAAGTAAGTCTTACATGAATCTATATTCTGTGCTAAACTTCCAAATAAGGTTACAGAGTTAGTGCTTTGCTTGTGCAGAAACTATGAAAGGGGTGGTTTCTTTTTTTGGAGGGCAGGAGGAAGGCCCCTCTGCTGAATTATTTACATGACAAGATAGTCAAGCTGCCAACTTCTGCAATTCTATCTCATACTGCGTATAGCAGAGCAATAACGTAATTTCCCTCAGACAAGATTTTCAACAGAGATTCCCCCAAAACAGCAGACCCTTCCCAGTTCACAGCAGAGACTCCCATATCAGTTGGAGATACCATTATCGGTCTCCGGTTCAAGATTCTATTCAAAAAGACAAGGAGGGATAGAGGCTAATATTGTCATAAGATGCTCTGTGTCACTACCAAAATACATGGAGCACTGGGAGATTCAGCAGTTGCAGAGACCGATCCTCAAACATTTGCTCTCCTCCCACATCTCTCTAAGGACCCGGCGCTACAAACTGGCTCCTGCAGATGCACTCCAAATAGCAGGCTGTTCATCATGCATTGTCATAGATTCATTCCCCAGCCACCCCACCCTCCCCCCCCTTCCACACCCTCCCCCTCAATCCCCCTGCCCATGTACCCCCCATCTTTTCTCCACGTCCACCAATGCTCCTGCTGGCCCTACATCCCATCGCAGAGCTCTGATATCAATCAACAGCAATGAGGCTGGCTCTGGCTTCCTCATCATCCCAAACAACACCGCACTGCCCCTGCCCAGGCGCCACACCCCAGCAAAGATGGCTGGGATGCCATGCGGGACGGACTGACAGACAGACAGGCAGGCAGACAGACATGCAGCCATGTGATTTCAGTGTAATTTTGGAAAGCATATTGTCTAATTTTGCCATCTGTCCGGGAGGGAACGATGGCAGCGTGGAGCTCATTTGCCGTCTGCTTGCTTTATTGCGGCTATACAGAACAAGTTTTTGGAGCAGGATGCAGGCCCGGGTGTGCAGCCCACTGGAGCTGAGAGGCGTGTCGATACAGGCACCAGGTTCCCACCACTCCATCATGGGCTACTGTGTGTCTGACACCCAGAGACACGCTCAAAATACCTCCAAATGCAACCTCAAATTCAGGCGCTGTTGTTTGACTCGTAAATGTAACAATGAGAAAGTTAAAAATGCAATCTGAGAGCAAAATCTTGAGTGTTTACTGTTCTCAAGTTTTTTGAGGACAAGTTGGAAAAATGTTTCACACTCTATGACAGTTTTGAGTTGTCTCTCATACCACCAGGCCATTATGAATTTGGTCCAGTTTGCAGTGAATGGTCATATAGACACACACATACACACACGCACACACACACACACACATGCATCGCTGTCACACATTGTGGATCACGTCTGGTTCAGCTGCTCCTTGGCTCTGACATTAATACAGAGCAGATTGGTGGAGATCTGCAGCCCTTGTTGTTTGATCTTTCCTCCTCTTGCCACATTTCCTGGCACTGCCCCCCTGCCACACCGCGTGGCGCAGGCAGGACTGGCATGGCCTCAACGTGCCTGCCAGGTTTGTTCTCTGTCTTCTTCCCCTTCCAACTTATTCCCTTATGCCCGCTCCATGGATTCAGTTCTGCAAATTACAAGAGCTCCCCCACCCCCAGCGACAGCCCGGATTCAAGAGACCTTCAATCTACCAGTTTGTCTTCTTCAGAAAGGAGTGATGCTACCTCGGCCTGCGATGTGTCACTTGATTGGTTTTTTTACATGGTAATTGTCCTCTGCACTGAATTAGGTTATTCTTCTCATTCTCTTTTCCAAGTTTAGCTAAAAGATTTTTTTTTCCCCAATAAATTATTCCACCAAATATTAGACGTATTATGCTGTGGGGCCATGACTAAACGTTAGATGTAGACCGAGCTTCACCTGAGAACAAAAGACCTTTGCCGACAGTAGCCTCAGACTCAACTTGAACAAACACTGTATTCTCTTATCAAGACCCCATCCCATCCCATTTTCTATTTACTCAGGACTGTCATTTGGCCCGTAATGCCTTGTGTCTCAATAGAGAAATTGTTTAAAATGTCACAATCGAATGTATGAATTAAAAGCAAATACATCATAGAAGTAAAGGCAGCATCAGTGCCTCCTGTATAATCTGAAGTATTTGTTCAAAGAATAATGTCTGTGAGTGCTACACAGTGGTGTCTTTTCTCTGCCTTTCCTCCCAGGGTTGTGATCAGGATGGGCGGGAAAAAAGCGTAAGCTAATTTGGTAATAACATTGCCTCGTGATGTCGGCACCCAATTTGCACGGTCTATCTGCCATTTTACAACAATCTGCCTTCCCTCTTATGAATCGGCATCAGATCTAAGCCTTATCTTCCCTCCTTTTTTTGCGTTAACCACTTCATTTGTGACTAATGGCACACGCGCGATCGTTATCGTTCTAATTTATTCCAAGTTTAAGATGAAGGGTCGGATAAGGTACGAGAGACAATAAGTTGAAAAAGCCAGTGTGATGCCTCAGTTAATGAGGCACATCGTCTTTTTTTTTTTTTTGCGCCGTCGGGGTCAAAAGCAGAACGCATGCTGATTGAGAGTGAAGAAGGGAAAACTGAGATGGCAATTCAGAAAAAGAGAGAGCTGAGAAGGAGGGTGAACCAGGGTTTTCTTCAGTGAGAATTAGCTTTTGAAGGAGATATAAGATCATCAGAGCTTTGAAATAGAAGCTCACTTAGCACCTGGAGATGAGGGTCAGCTAAGGCCCTCATGGGAGACACTACACTGTACATTGCTCTACATGGATATTGCTGATGTCTAAACTCAGGTAGCTGCTCCTGCAAATGGACAGTAGTGAATCAGAGCTATAGTAGAGTTCACAGCGAACTGTCGTGAGACTTTTTAAACATTTCATTTATTGGCCAAAGGGTCATTTTGTGGAACATGTGCTCAGACAGCATTGTGTCTTGTTATGTGGCCTTGGTTGACACATGTAGATAAATGTTCATGTTGTTGTTTTGAGTCAAACTTATTAGGCTAGCAGGGTTTCAAAAATCACACTTCCATTTGTGTATTTATAGTTTGCCTCAATGTCTTTGAATCAATTTCTTATACATCAAGGGCTCCATATTTAAAAGAATGTATTTTAAATGAAGGCATAACTAATGATGAACACCATTTACTGGTTTGGCTACTTTTCATTCTCCATCCACAAAAGAATGAAAAGCTGCTCTCAGGAGTGAACATAGTGTCTCCTAATGTAACACACGCAGGATCAGTCTGTCTCTCAGGCCTCCTGGGCAACATATGGAGCCCTCCAAGTTAGTGTTCAACTTCCCAACGGCTGTTGTGAAAACTGCTGCACTAACTGTGGCCCTCAGAGAGCTAATTAGAAACCCTTGTGCATAAACCTTGCTTGGAAGTTGCTGTGGGCTGCACCAGCCCAACCAAGGCAGGATCTGTGCTGCCTGCAAGATAATAAACAAAATTTGCATATAATGTCAACGTTTGGCGTTCTTTAGCGATGGCCCAGACACTCTAGTGGCAAGCTTTTGAAACACATCGATCAAAAAAGTTTGGGCAAAACATCTGATCATTTGCAGCATTTGTATGTGAGAGAGATGTCTGGATTCATTCAAGTGTTTTTCTATTAGGATTCTGAATGCCTAAATCCTCACTAATTATTACTCCTACCCTCCAGTGGTTTAAACTTGTGATTTGTAACAGATAAAAAGCCCCACATAAGGGATCCCTACAATACATATTTAGCTGCGGAGTAATTAAGCTGTATTAGACTTCATTCATACCTGCCAGAGTGTAATACTGCACTGTTACACAGTGACGCTTTCAATTAATGAAAACGTCTAAAGCAGCATACATCTGGGATCACTATGCAGGGTCTAGCTCGACTGTATTTATCATGCGCTGTAAGCCAACACAATTACACAGACCTAACATAGTAATTGCTACGTAGCAGTTCTTACAATGGTGGAAATGGAATTACCTTGACAGAAAGCGTTAGTAGGTCTAGAGGGAAATGGAGGAAGAGGAGGAAAGGAGGAGAAAAAAAAAAAAAAAAAAAAAAAAGCACAACCTTTTACCGAACTGTAAATCACGTTTCACTTTTAAGAGGTGGGAAAATAAATAATGTCGGAAAGTGCAATGATTTCAGTGATTTAGGGGAGCTTTTGAGAAGCGTATTACTAGAGGTGACAGCTTGTGGGAGATAGGCAGGTTGTGTTAAGAGGAAAGGATAAGAGGCTATGACATTATGTCTGCAGGGTTAAGGTGTCAGAGTCAAAGCGTGAACCACTATTACTGGATCAATACTTCTCAGTTTTGCACTTATCTCTGGCCCGATGGTTAGCAGCAGCTTTTCTGGATATACACAGGGACTAAATGCCACTACTGAGAGGGGGACTGCATACCTGCTCCATTTTCTACAACTGGAGAGGAGTATTGTAACAGGAAATGTTAAATATTTGAACTTTTTTCGCAGGAAATGTTAAATTCTCCGCTGACTTGAAATGAGCTCTCGGACTCAGTGAGGAATGAATATAGACCAGTACTATATTTTATGAAACAGTTCTTTTGATTTTGTAAAGGTGTCAAAAACATACAGTTTTTGTTTTATTGCTGTACACTAGTCAAGTACTGCTGCTGAAATGTGTCCTTAAGGAAAGTGAAGTCTGTCTTTTATGCTTTATAAGGTATAAGGTATAAAAACAACAAGTTGTACTCATGTCATGTCCGCTCTCGCTCAGGCAAAAGAAACATTGTCACAGCCAGGAACAAGAAAAAGTGTGTACTTTCAAGTCTTTCATTAAACTTCTGAAGCCTTCGGAGTTAATCCTTGCTGTACATAGAACAAAAACTCAGCATTCAACAATTTAAGAAAGCCAAGAGAGAAAGAGAGAGAGAAGGGAAGAGAGACAGAGAAAGAGAGAAAGAGAGAGAGATGAGGAGGGAGGGGGGGGGGGACTGGCCTGATCGCTACATATTCATATTCCTATGCAGGCGTTATCACTTAAAAGGCTTTCTAATTACAACAACAAGACAAAAACTCCTTGGATTCCTTCCAGACCCGCTAAATGATAAAATAAGCTTGCACTCTCTCTCCTTCTTAATCTCTGCAAAGCACCTTGGAGCCTCATCTCCCAAATACAGGCGAATGAATGTGAAAATGCCATTTAGAGATGCAGGTGTGACATTTGATAAGAAACTTCTGGATTAAATATGTTCTGCTAATGAGGAACCCAGCTACCCCATCAGGGCAAACTATTGGTGGGATTGTGTGCGAGCTGATAACATTCCACACGCAAACATCCAAATTCATTATTAATAAACAGCTGCAGTCTCTCTATCACACAGAAAGTCTGGATCCTTCAGTGGAGAGACAGGGATGTTGCGTCTCATTAGGAGAGGCTAAGGAAAAGAAGGGGGAGGTACGGGCGGGGTAGGGGTGTATGTGGTGGGGTAGGGGTATCAACTGTTTTCATATTTAGCTGTTTGGGGCTTTTTTGGGGAAGGGGGGGGGGACACAATTTCAAAGGGTATGTTAATGGTGCATTGAATGTTGGAACAAAAGGGTTGAAAGTTTCAGGGGATCTGGCAGTGAATGTAATTCTCTGGCTATAGCTAATACGGAAAAGAGGGGATAGCAGGCTAAGCCATTGGTGCAGTAGACTGGGAAGTCCCTGGCCCCAGCTTGACATTTATAACGATTTGGAGAAGATTAAAGCCGTATTACTGCTGTAGTCCATAATGTGGCTCTGTAATGAGGTGTGAGTGCATTACCGTCCTGTGCAAGTTAGCGGCTGTTTCAGACCTTTAAAGGAAAGACACAGAGAGACGGTTTCAAAGAACACGGATACTTGACTGTACTGTGGTCATCTCCAGTGAAAGGCTCAGAGGCTGGGAGCCAGAGCGAGAAAGGACTCCAGAGGCCTGCCAGTGGAAGCTGAGGCTGCCACCGTTGAAGACTTGTCAGTCTAAACCAGCTTAGTTCAGCCAGCCAGCAAAGTGTCTCAGATTGACAGGCAGCACTTTGTTATTCGGACCAGTAACTGGAGGTCCATGTCTGCTGCCTGGAAATATTTTATATTCAAATAGAAATTAGAAATGGAATGTGTTATTTCAGGCACATCATATAGCAGTGCACTTTTTAGGGTGCATACAAACAGCTTTAGAAATTCTGCCAGCTCTCTGTTTTGACAATTATTATTTTTGGCCTGGTGGCTTTTTTACAGTACATAGTAAAAAAGGACAGTGGTGCCAACTCTAAAGCCAGCCACGGGAAAATGAATATTCTAAAAGGTGTTAAAAAATGCATGCGTTATCTGCAAAAATAAAAACACAGGTAATTTTGCGTTAGCGTGTGCAAATGAAGGTTGCAGGTGTCGTCCGTCCATTTAAACGCTCTTTATGATGTTAATTAGTTGTTAGCGTAATTTTCCAGCCTCCGCTATCAAGCGTGAGAAGTTCAGAGACCTGCTGTTAACTGAGAGTCAATGCCATGGCACCGTTTCAAGAGCTCCCAAACAGGACGGCCAGTGATAACGAACAGGTGATGGGGCCTGATGCCTATGGCAGCAGGATATTGCAAAGACAATTGAATTCGTAGAGAGAAATGAATCTTCTGGACAGCATATCAAATGTTAAAACAACACACATTGCATGCAATTTGCTTATGCAGGAGGGTGATAAAGTGTGCTTATTTAAAAGATAAACAAAGGGGGGATCTAGTGCAGTAAATTGTGCATGTGTGTTTATTCCCTATGAGTAACGCCAGAGGTTTATAGTCCCAGACACAGGCAGCCGTACTTTATGGCTCCTCTGTTTGTGTGATAGCAGTATTTATGATATTGGAATTTATGCTGTACTGTATTCACGCTGTCTGTGTGCTAGTGGTGGTCTGTATTTAAATGTACTCAAGTAGATTTGGTGTTTGTCTTGTGTTTGAGTGAATGCCTTTGAATGATGTCAGTTTTAGCGAGAGGTCGGATTCATTATCCCCTCCGTGCTTCTCACAGGAATCCGGCCTCCCAAGGTTAAATTCAACATTCCAAGTTTTTCTCGGGGAATGAAAGCCATTCGAATAGAGAGGAGTTTCATCTCCTCAGCCCCTGCTTCAGCTAATCTTAACCCCTCGCAATAACATTTCCACTCCGGTTCCTCTGACTCCAGACATATTTGCGCTCCCTTGCTGCTTGTGTCCTGTTAAGATTTAAACAGCAAACATAAAATGTGGAAGATAACCTGCGAAAAAGCTTTGGAGAGACTTGACTCCGAACATTATTTTAAAGACCAGATCTGAGAGCTCCGGCGCAGCAGTCGGGAGCGATTATCTGCTGTGATCCCTCTCCGATGCACCAAAGTCATTCATCTGCCGATCCTCCACCCCCCGCACACACACGCAGCCCTATGCAAAGGCAGACCCCTAATCATGTCGACACCGTGTGTCAGTGCCGTGGATGAGCAAGGCCTAGAGATGAGAACGGCTCTGTAAACATGGGCAGGCAGCAGGGAGCTTCCCTCTCCCCCCACGCTGCTCAGAATAAGCAAACGGAAAGATTTAGGGATTTTGCCGGGGCCCAACTTTGTAGTATCGGCTCAGGGTCTTTTTCGACGTTTTCTGGGGTGCTGCCTATGGGATATTGTTCTTAGCTTATGAAGTGCCGCCCGCCCGTTATAAGCTGTGTCTTTTGTCAATAGTATTACAATTTTGGAGCTGAATCTTCTTCTTTTTTCCTCTGTACTCCTTTGGATTTAACTCTGTAGTGTCTGCTGTGGCCCACATATTGTCAACATATTCTGTCACTGACCTTTGCTGTTGACCTCTAACATTCAGATAAACCAGGGGAATCTTTATGAGGAACTCGTATTGTGCTGCTGCAGCCATTTTTCATTCGACCTCTATATTCACTGAAACTTTTTTTTTTCCCAGCACTGTCGATTATGAACTATCATGACAGACTAGTAAATCTAGTGTGCATCAACTGTGTGCATTCCATAAACAGGCTAATACAATTGGCTGTATCAAATGGGATGTATATTAACAACAGTCAACTGTGCTCTCTCTCCGCTGTCAGGATTCTATTATGGAGCATGCTCCCGCCCCTTGTTTTGATACAGCGGTAATTTAAAGACCGATCTTAATTGACTTATTTTTTCCGCATGTCTGTCGGAGCTTGTGCATGCACTGCAATAAGAGTCTTGTTTCTTTATTGGGCCACACACAATGTACTGAGTTCAATTTTACCATTCATAATGAATGCAGCCTCGCCATTCAAATGCAGCCATAAGCACACAGCAGATAAGAATTTAATTAAATGTAGATTAAAACCAAACAGGAAAACACACTGGCTGATAATTTTTTATCACGTCCCCTGGTCATATTTTTTTCCCTCATACTTTCGACTTGTTCTTCCTTGGGCTACATCTTTTCAGCTTGCCAAAAGTGGCAAAACACCTCACACATCTCACCGTGGCGCCGTGAGATTGTGTAAAATGCAAAACGAGGGGCGGTCACACGATTAATCAGAATCCTCGTGTCTGGGGAGGATGGAGGCTGGCGGAGGATTGAGGGAGGGGGTGTACAGGGGTGCATGGAAGGAATTAGTTGCTTCATCCCAAATTTGCATCATATTCCAAAGGACAATCCCAGCACTGTAGGCAAGGGGAAACATATCTCACTCTCTGCAGGAACAATTAAATATTTTCTACAATGCTGAATAAATGTCACCTTCAGTATCAAATTGTCCATACTTGCTAAACATGGTGTTACAGTGAGTGCCTCGAAAGCATGCCTGAGCAGAGAGAAACCAGTATTTTAGATGTGGACCACAGCCTTAGCTAACATACTGTAACACACATTCAGGAGCTGTTCACCTCAGGCACTAATAGTGTGTTGAACTCCACTGGGGATACCAGTGAGCAAGAGACAACTGCAGCCTTGTCAGGGATTTCCCACTATTGAAACATTACGCTTAGGTGCTCAGTTACATATTAACCACATATTTTTTCCACTGTGAGTTTTCCTTTGTCATTGTATTTTAATTTTGAAAACTGACAGAAATTACTTCTCAAATATCAGAATGCAACCCTGGTGTTTATGCTCAAGTATTATGTTTTTTCAGAAGAAATACATTAATTCCCCACCATCTGGTGTTCTTCTCATGTAGCATATTTCACTTGCATCCAGCGTTTCTACGTTTCAGACAGCTGTTAGCTTAGACATTTACCTGAAAGACTTGAAAGATAAATTCTGCTCTTCAAATGACAGATTTTTAATCAGAGGTGATAGTCTCATCTTCTGCATGCATACACAGACTCCCAGTGATGTGCTCAGGGTGGAAAACCGAAAACTTATACATGATTGTAAATAATTATTTGGAAAGATTTTGTGACTGTGATATTACAAGTTGCTGCCGTTGCCTGAGCAGAAAGGTTACAAATGTGATCTTGGTAACATGGCAGTGGACTTTAGCACTCATGCCATCCCTGCCACCTCCACAGTGGCTGACATCGCCGTGCCGCTGCCTGCCTGGCTGTGCCCACACCCGCCTGCCCACCGCACTGGTGCTGCATCTCAGTTCCACTCTATTACCCTCACGCAGGCGATTGGCCTTTTCTGTGGGGAAAAGAGCAATTTCCTGTCGCAGTCTGTTTGATCAAGTGCTAAACCCTTGTGATCAATAGAGAGACAGATGTCGGCTCCAGATGGCCGCGTGGTGATACCTGGGGCAGCGCGGGGGCTTGCCAGGACGACAGAATGGCAATGAGCAAGGGCAGCGGCTGTGCTCCCGATGTCCCAGCCACCGAGACACAATGTGACAAACGCAATTAGGCCTTTTAGCTGCAGATTATTTATTTCTCTTGCAAACCGACAGAAAATTTAATTAGCACATACTTTAAGCAATATGTAGAATTACAGGGGTGCAGAGACAGAGGGCATGCTGGGATGTAGCACCGGTGACTGCTGTGTGTGTGTGTGTGTGTGTGTGTGTGTGCGTGTGTGTGTGTGTGTGTGTGTGTGTGTGTGTGTTCTTTCTGTGTATTGCTGTGCTGTGAACACCAAATTTGCATGTTCATAATTAAGGCACAGACACACTTTGGAAATAGGAAATGTGTTAAGGTACAAATCAATAAGTATCCATGAAGAAAAATGCGCAACTTTTCAAATTCCATTCCTCACGACCAGATCAATAATGTAGAATTTCAAAATGGATGACAGGTGCATCTCCCTGGCTCTCTGTCCTTCTGGAGAGGAAAAAATAACTGCCAGCACCAGAAGGCCAAAATAGACCTTTCCAAAGAGAAGAGACAGAGGAGGAGAGAGGCTCCCATTTTTTAAACGACAAGCATTTGCATTAGGGCTGGCATCCACCATACACCCCCACATACACACACACACACACACACACACACACACACATACACCCACACAGTTAAAAACACAGACACACAGACCGGCCAGCCAGCCCATGTGGTGTAGGGCCGGAGCCATGTTGGAGGAACCACTGAGGCGCGTGGCAATGGCGCGCTGCTCTCCCAGGAAAACCGAGCTCACCGGCGTTGGCCCTCCGCCGTTCACCTGCTCCCGCCGAGGCATGATGGGTAGGGGGACATGGGCCATGAGGCCGCAGCTGGAGGGGAGGGAGGGGTAGGGTCTGCTGCAAAGCTCAACACAGCGGCGCCCTGTCATGAGGGGTCTTCTGGTCCCATTAGCAGGGCTTGGTCAGGACGGGCCCCCAACCAGCCTGCCGCCGCAGCAGGGGCCGCAGTAAACACATGTCGACCGGCCACAACCAGGACACAGGCAGCATTACCCGCAGAGAAGGATAGCTAATAGAGTGCTCAGTGGGACAAACCTGTCCAAATAAAGAATAAAGCAGAGCGGAGCGGAGAGGAGAGGAGAGGAGCCAGTCAGAGCTTTCCTTTAATAGTCTACTCCACTTTACTGTGGACAAGGAGGAGCTGACTGTGTGTGTGGCAGCTAATGAGGGAGAACAGCTTTGTACTGCAGGAATTTGTGGCTGTTATTGTCCCAGACTGACAGCACAGAACTCACCTGCGATCTAGAAAGTGTAAGATTTTCCCAATGATCATTTACTGTGTGCAGGAGCACATTTAATTTGTTTGGAAAGAGATGAAATTGTCAAAAAGAAAATTTTGAGACGGGATCTTGTGCATCTTAAAATTTGTTTAAGAATAATTGTAAAACAGCAGATTTTTTGATGTGTTAAATATTCCACAATTGAGGACATTTCAGTAGAAAATCAATACATTTGTATAAGTCATTAAATCTAAATATTCAAGCTCAGTCGTTGCACTCTAGAGCAGAAATAACTGCTAATTCACATTTCTATTTTTTTCTCCCTCAGAATTATTACAACACTATTAGCAGGCAAACATCCCCCCGCCAGTATCTATCTCACTGTATTGAAAAAGCTACATGAACCTCTAGAGACTAGCCAGAGAAATGTCTTTGAATTTCAAAGTGAAACATTTAATTTTTACTCAGTAAAACATCTGCTGAATCACATCATTGCTATATTTTTTAAAAATTGTTTTTATGATGTTCAAACAATTCATAAATGTGTGTTGGATGACATTGTTCGGTGTGCTGTGCTGCTTTCATGTCTTTGTTGCCTGTGAATGTATACTATTGAGAGAGCGCCGCATATGAGGCTCCCCTGGGAGGACTTTTTAATTTGTGGATTCTGACCCGAATGCCATTCGCTCGAGGCCATCCATGAGCTCTCGGTACTGGCTATATCTGCAAAAACACTTGATGCTAAAATTAGTCTGGATGCTGTAGTGCAAAAGGAGGGAAATCTGGAGGTTTGGGGTGTCAGACAAGACGAGGCAAGTCAGGGCTCTGTAAACACATATTTACTGAACAGTATTTATTTCCCTGGAAAACAGAGGATTCTTTTTTTCTGCTACAATTTTACAATTTTAGAAGTAAAATATAAAATGTGTTAAAAAGTGACAAAAGCATTCTGGCATGCTTGACTTCATCTACTGCTGCAACAACAGAAAAACAGCAACAACAAACAAAAGATTATCAAACGTAAAAAAAAAAAAATCATTGAACATTTTAGTCCAACATTTACCCTTACTCAGTGTAATTTCCAGGTAAAGACCAAGTCAAAATAAGGTCAGAGAAATGCCTCCTGATCCCAATACATTTCTCATGAGAGTAAGATCTTTAGCACCTACCTGCAAGGATGTATAGGCAGACTGGCGTCTATGCTGCTCTGCCATGTCTGAGGCGTCCCTGCATCATCGCAGTAAAACGTCCACCGGCTGCAGCTTGAGCATGAGCAGAGTGCCTCCTAGTGGCCGACATGAAACATGAGAAGAAGGAGGTGGAAGAGGGTGAAGTAGAGAAAGAGAGGGAGAGAGTCAATCTGTGTCAGTGCCTTGGTGAAATAATAGTAGAGTCAGCTAATTCTAGTTTAGTGTACCGTCAATAATAGTAAGCTTGTTTGACCCTGTGAATGATGTTCCCGCTCGGGTCTAACTCAGCGTTTTCCTTTCTGCTGCTTGCTTGCTCCGGACAGAGATTGTGACAGCGGGGGTTGACAGCCATGAGTCATCCTAATGTGTTCAACTCTGATGATCCAGAAACAGTCCAAATATTTACCAGTATTCATGAGGAGGATTTGTTTAGTGTTTGTCGCAGCACTGTCTGCTGTCAGGTGCAGATACAGATATTATTCATCCTCGATTTGTGATAAATATTTTCACAAGACCCAGGGAAGTTGACTGGGAAGTTGTTTTGTGTGTGGTGCTGTCATTTACTCCGCCTATGACAAAGCTTTGTTAAGTAAAGAAGTGGTGGTTAACAACATGCAGCTACTTGATATTCGTCTGTGCGAGGAGCGTGTTCCCATTTGACCAGGAGGAGTTGGAGCTGATTTGAAGACAAGAAGAGTAGAGGTCTTTAATTACAACCCTCTCTGTGGCTTCAGGCACCACTAGCCTCACTTCACAATTAAGACCAGCAGTTACCACGGAGCCAATGGACAGAGGGGCAGATTAACCAAACCAGGGAAAATCAGCATCACGTTTAACAAGGGAACATTTGACTCACTAAATCTTGTAAAATAGATGAGAACTTTTTGCTCTTTGAAATATTTAAAATTGGCATCTAGCACGTCTATATGAGCGCGTGTAACACATCTGTAACCATTTCTCAAAGTGCATCATGTTGCTTTAAAATACACGACCCCACCAAGCATTCAGGTAATGCCAGTGGGCCGCTTTTACTTTCCCAGTAGCCCCATTCAACCCTTCCCATAATATGTGGCTGTGGTGCAGTGGGACTGTACTCCCCTGCTGTAATGGCCTCTGCAACGGTAATGTGTTTGGACAGATGGGAGAGGCAAGTGCTGATGTGCTTAACTACGCATTTTACAGCTAAACTATTAAAGAGTTGTGCTGTTTACACACCAACATTTGAATACCTGTCTTCAGGCCAGTTTAATTATCCGGGCCCTTCTGTTATTTCTGCTGCTTTGTTGTCTCTCAGCTTTTGCACGAGGCATGAGAGATTTGTTTGCAGCTTCATTAAGATATGGTTCTGGTAGCCGTTTGCAGGGAGCAAAAAAAAAAAATTATTCCTGCTCAAGTATCTCATACTCTATTCTCCCTGCCTCCCCCATACGTATACAGATACTGTACACATCCGTTTTCTTATAAAGTCATTTAAAGTGAGAAAATTAAAAAATGTCCTGTGATGCCTGCACTTTGAAATCTCTCGGGGCTTTAGGCAAAGGGGAGGGGACACACGCCCTGAGTCGCTGCGATTCATCCTGAGACATTTGATTAGTTCATAAGTACTTATACGGAGAAAAGGGTTTGCGTTATAATTTTGTTTCATGAATTCCTTCATATGTTCATCTTCAACTGCATGTTCAAATAAAGCATTAATCAAAGGGAAGAGAGGGAAGAGGGCATTTAGCCAGCAGAGCCATAGTCTCAGGGCCTCAGTGAGCTGGTGGATATGGTATTGAGAGACTGTAGGAAGCAGTGGTTTTTAATTATCTGGACTACGTACAGGATGCCGTTTTTGATTGTTTTAATGAGGCAGCTGGCCTATTGTCTCCCCTTAATTCCTCCATTGTTTTTAGAATATGTCATAGTTCTTTATTCTTTTATCAGGTGCTCTGCAGGAGGATTTAGACAATAGCCTTCATTCCAACTGCATTGGCCACTGCACAAAGGCGGCTCACTGCAGACAGTTAGCAGACAAACAAGTGCAAATCACAAGCTGCACTTTTCCCAGCCTTTTCCCCAGTTTCATGACTTACGGTTTTGGTCCTTCGCTCTAACTCTTGACCCCCTCCGCCTCCTGCCTCATTCACACGGATCATGCCATTGTCATAGGTGGCTCACCTGTGTTTCTGTGATTTAAATCACCTGTCATGAAAAGCCTGTCAGAAGGAAACAGCCACGATAATTCTTTCGAAAGAGCTCCTTCATGGAATATGGTTTTTTTCTGTTGCCCACCTGACGCCTCTGCGCTGTTGGTTTTCTATATCTTGCATTTCCATATGTGCGTTAAAATGGCATGCTTCTGCACAATAGTTTGTATGAAATGGTCAGTACATACATGCACCATCGGTATGCATGTGTAGTAGCATTTGTTTGTGGCTGCACAGTCAATTACACATTTGTATATTTATGTTTTTTTTACCGCAAGACTGTAAAATATTGATATAAAGCAGCACAGACCTGGGATTATGGTGCGTTACAGAAACCATTTAAAATACAGAAACATAATGCACAACACTGTCACAAATCTGAGAGAAACAGTCGTGAATCTAATTCTGATGACAATTTAAATGTAGTTTAAACCACAATCCTGCAGCCAGAGTACATGTATCTTACTACCCTGTCTTGGTTGAGTGACTGTAACAAGTGCTGCCTCAGTGTTTTGTGCAGCTCAGTAAAACTGGGACATGCAGTCCTAAAACTCATTTCCAGCATTCTCACACACAACAGATGGATCTGTAGCATTCTTGGCTGAAGGGATGCAATCTGAGTGCATATTCTGCTGTCAAAATGCAGTTAAACATTTTTATCAGACTCCATATAATCTACTTCATTTCAGCTGAGGAGGGCATACAGTATCTTTGATTTGGATTGATCCAAAAAACACTGATTTGTATCTGAGCGTCAGGGCCGCGTTCATAATTCTCTTTGTAAGCTGAGCGCGTCTGAACTAAAAGATCCATTCAGAGGAGAGAAACTTTTGTGGCTATGACTGCGATATATTCCCCGCCATTGTCAGTGGCAGTTTGTATCTACCTTGATGGTAACTTGGGCAGACAGTGGAGAGGAGTTTTGTTATTTTAATTAGGAGATAAAAATTCAAAGGGCCTCTCCAGGCAGTGTGTGGTATGACAGAATCAAAACGATGAAGTGGAGCGGCCTGAAGTGTGTGTCTCGTCACAGCAGATTGGCCGACAGATAGGCACTGCTCTTTAAAGTGGCGCTGACATGCACAAGCTCACGCAGGCACACACACACACTCATGGGGAGGAAGCCTGCACACAAATGGGACTTTGAAAGATAGCATATTTTAATACTATTTCACTCCTTTGACACGTTTGTGCTGGTCTAATTTTCAGTGCTTCACCAGCAGATAGGAAGGGCTAGAAAGGTTTTAATCAAACCAGTGATGTGAAATCTGAAATATTCAATTTTGAATTGAAATAATGGGGCAATTCATTCTTGCAACTTAACAATGATCTATACATAATGCATGACGTAGTAGTGCAAAGTCACTGTGGCTGTTTCCACCCTCTAGTTTCCATTTCTAATAAATCCACAGAAAAGTGGATTGTTTTCATACAGAGCCTTGCTTGAGCACCTTCAACATGTCTACAGGGTGGTTTTAAACCTGGTGATTCATAGGTTTTGTGTAAACATGAGTAATCAGTGTTTCACATGTGTGGGGGCTTTCTAGCTGCCTTCACACCTCTCCTCAGGACTCTTTTTATTCCACATCAGCCAGGGCTCAAATCACATGTCCCCTCTCAGCCTGACACTCCGTCGGTATGTTTGCACATCTTTGAAAGCTAACAGCGTGCTTTAATTAATTGTCCAGCTTTCCTCAGAAACAATGTCCTAATTCTGCCATTTAGCAGTAGCGTATCATAGTTTGTTGTTATCTCCCCAGCCAGATTTCTGTAAATAGTCATATTAAAAACTTTAATCTCTTCAATGGAAAATGAAGTGCAGCTGAAAAGCCTGTCATGTGCTGAGATAAATATTATCTAAGCTAAAACCTTCACTCTCTCCTTCTACCCCCCGTTTTCCTCCTGCTCCCTCCCCCTTTCTCTGACTTAATGAATATGTTCAGAAGATTTCAGAGGAATGCTTAATCCCAAAACACAACAATCTAATAATATGGAGGACCTGTCTCAGTGTTCTAGCTGACAACAGCACTGTAGGCTACAGTTAACCCCAGAGTGAGGTTGCCTTGCTTCTGGATGTGTGCATCAGTAGCCTAAAAAGACATTTGAGTGACAGTAAAAAGAAAGAAATTACCTTTTAAAACGTTTGTTCACCCAAATTACAAAACAGGTTTTCTCATCTACCTTTAGTTATATCGTTTTGGTTTCATTCTCTGAGATTTCTGCCTCAATGCCAGAACAATGGAGGTGATTGGAATTTCATTGCCTTTCCAGAAACAATGTCTCCGATAGTCTGCATAATATATAGACCTCACTGTGAACAGTTTTCCTTGGAACGTAGAAGAAATAGCCCATGAGAAAACTGTTGACAGAATCCTGTCTATTATCCAGAGTGATGTGGGCACTGGTTTTGGAAAGACATGTTGCTGCTGAAATTTTTAAATGTCATTTTTTCAGTTCTGAGGAGAAAATGAAATTCAGCTTTACTGTATCAGGGTGGCAGCAATAATCTGAAAAAGTAGTGGGAAAAATATGGATTTTTTTCATTTTGGTGAACTGACCCTTTATTTTTAGAGACTTTTTACTGTTGTTTAATATTTATCCTATTTTTGAGTCCTGGGAAGATACAGTACATTTCTATACACACCACTTTTTCACTTTCTGCCATACCTCCCATCCTGTTTCTATTACACACTGTTATGCAACACGGGATTGAAATATCGAGTCTTTGAGATGTTGTGCATGAAATCCAAGGTGTACACAAATGTAATTTCTTATGTTGCGTAACGCCCTGACATTTAAGTGCAGAATTACTCGTTTACATGCAGCAAAGCTTTTTCCTCTCTCGCAGCAAGCATTTAAATGTCTCCTCTATCTCTGTTTTGTCCAGGTGGCCAACTGTGGTGCACCACCACCAAGAACATGATGGAGGGCGAGGAGCTGGTGGCGTTTGCGGTGGACTTTGACTCGCGTCTGCAGGCGGTGAACCACATGTCTCTGAGCGAGGGCATGTACCCAGCCAGGCTGCTGGACAGCATCCAGCTCCTGCCGCAGCAGGCCGCAATGGCTTCCATCCTGCCCACTGCCATCGTCAACAGTGAGTGTCTGCGCACTGACACGAGCGCACGTACACAGAGCTGGAATGAGAGGTGCTTTTGTTTAGACACGCACAATCACACATGCATCCTCGTGGTCTTTCTCCCTTTTCTGCATCACACACACACACACACACACACACACACCAGTCCATAGCCTGCACTCAGTCACCTGCTTAACAAGGAGCGTCGTCTCCGCCGGGCGTAGATTAACCCAGATGAGTCTCTGCACTGCAGATAAGAGCCATCGACCTTCAAGTTTTGGGTTCACATAAACACACTGAGGCTCGAACTAATGTGTTAATTGCAAAATACTCGCCTCATGCAAATAGTGTGTTTGTTTACTTAGCGAGGGCTATCTGGGTTCAGCTCAACAGGGAGGCTTCTGTAAGCAGATGGTCCAGTGTTCTTGTTTGCCCTTGAGAAAGGGCACCAACCCAGTGGTAGCAACACAGCGATATGCAGCAGCTGAGGATTTGGTGGAAAAGCCTTTTAACACAGGCTTTGAGAGTCAAAACTGTGGAAGTAGAGAAGAGTATGTGTGTATGCATGTGTGCAAGCTCTTTATCTTTATTCTTACGCATAAATATGAAAGTACTGTATAGTTCCTGATATCATGCCCCCTTTGTCCCCTTCCTTGTCCCTCCAGAGGACATTTTCCCCTGCAAGGCATGTGGAATCTGGTTTCGGAGTGAGAGGAACCTGCAGGCCCATCTGATGTACTATTGCAGCGGGCGACAGAGGGAGCCAGAGACGGTGGTGGAGGAAAACGATACCGGCCCTCACCAGACCACCAGTATCTGCCCCTTCCCACAGTGCACCAAGAGCTTCTCTGGAGCCAGGGCCCTGGAAATGCACTTGAGCACTTCACACAGTGGTAAGAGACAGTGTCATGGATCAAAGAGTTCGCACCTAAAGTAGATTTTAACACACCAGATTACATTTTTTTTTACACATACACACACATATATATATCTATATATATATATACACATCTTGAAGATGGCTACTTTCGATAAATTTTTAAAAGAAATGGGGTTTGAAAAGTAAAGAAAAAACACAGGGACACAGGGATTGAGTTTACACAGGTTAGAAAAAAATGACTGTCATTTCTTTTCAGAAATATACATATCCTGCTGTCAGGTAGCATAGTTGACAGTTTATCCTTGAGCAAAAAAAATTCTAGGATGGGAATAAGCTTGGCATAATGCATGAGCGTTTGATGGTGTCTACAGTTAACTCTAAAGGAGAAGTGGGAGGCGAGATTCTGAGCATTTCTCCCTTTTATCTCCTTCACAGGTGTCAAAATGGAAGAGAGCCTCCCTCCTGGCACCAGCTTGAAATGCACAATCTGTAACTACACGGCAGATTCTCTTATTACATTCCAGCATCACATCATGTCTCACCTGTCACAGGCGGCCTTCAGATGCAATCACTGCCATATCAGCTTCCAGAGCCACAGGGAACTCTTACAGCATCAGGACTTACATGGGCACGGCAGCAAACTTCACAGGGAAGGCGACGGCACTGAGCATTCCCCCAGGGGGCCTGAGGAAAGCCTCCAGCAGCAGCAGCAGCAGGCCCGTGCTGAGCTGGCCAACAGGAAGGATGCTCTGCTGGGAAGTCCCAAAGGGGCCCTCAACAAGGAGACCAGCACAGACGGAGAGGCTGACAAGGCCGAGAAGAAGCCCATGCTGTCTGTTCAGAAGGGAGACGCCCACCCAGGCAGCAAAGCCAGTTTTTCTTACACTAGGATCAAGTCTGAGCCCTCCAGCCCCCGGCTGGCCTCCTCCCCTGTGCAGCATAACATGCCTACATTTCCCATGGGTCCCTTCTTGTCTCAGTTTGCTTTCTCCCAAGACATTTCAGTGGTCCCGCAGGCTTCTGAGATTCTGGCTAAAATGTCAGAGCTAGTTCACCGAAGGCTGCGCCATGGAGGGAACAGCTACCCCCCAGTCATCTATAGTCCTCTTATGCCCAAAGGGGCCACCTGTTTCGAATGCAATATCACCTTCAGCAACCTGGACAACTATTTGGTCCACAAAAAGCACTACTGTAACAGCCGCTGGCAACACATGGCAAAGTCCCCGGACTTCTCTGCCCTCTCAGACAAGGTCCCTGAGGCTGTGAGCCCCAACAGTGGTCACAGTTCTGTTAGCATGTTGGCCAGCTGCCACCCTACAGAGGCCGACAACCACCTCATGCAGTCTGCCTGTATGAACTCCAGTGTGTTGGACATGATCAATGCTGGGGCTAAAGGGTCTGATAAGGATCTAGCAGGACAAGTGAAGAAGGTCTCTACCCCAACTGGGGCTGAGGAGAGGCTGAATGGCAAGCAAATGGAGGGAAAAAGCCCCAGTACAGGTTTGGTGGAAAGTGACAATGACCCGAACAAGACAACCTGTGAAGCCTGCAATATCACCTTCAGTCGTCATGAGACCTACATGGTCCACAAGCAGTACTACTGTGCCACCCGTCATGACCCACCCATGAAACGTATGTCCACTAACAAGGTACCCTCCATGCAGAGAACCATGAGGACCCGCAAGCGCAGAAAGATGTATGAGATGTGTCTCCCTGACCAGGACCACCAGAGGCCCCCTATGGGTCAGCCAGGTTTCCTTGGGGTTCCTCCTATGAACCCTTGTACATCCCAGGAAGCTGTAGAGAGCCTAGCAGACCGCTTCCACCCCCGATGTGACATCTTCCCAGGTATGGTACCCAAACACCTGGAGGCCTCTCTGACTGTCACTAAACCTATTCTGGCTCCCAAATGCAATACAGTGGAGCAGCAGGAGTTGGACGCCCCCATTGATCTCAGCAAAAAGTGCTCGCCAGTCCCTGACAAGACATGTAGCTCCCCTAAAAGACTGTTAGACTATCACGAATGTGCAGTGTGCAAGATAAGTTTTAACAAAGTGGAGAACTACCTGGCGCACAAACAGAACTTTTGCCCCGCGACAGCCGCCGCCGCTGCTGCTGCTGCCGCTCAACAACAGCAACAGCCACAACAGCAGCAACAACACAATGAGACCGGCAGCCTGGAGCCAACCATGTTCCCAGATGTGAAGAGCGACGGCAATAACAACCCTGATGACGTCTACGATAAGAGCCCCGGCAAATGTGAGAAGAATGGCAATGGGAAGGTGATGGTGCAGAATGGCGGCATGTTCCCTCCTCACCTGGCACCTGTGGCAGGACTCAAGGCTTTTGCTGAGCCCCAACTCATCCCATCAAAAGATGAGAACAAGAATATGTTTCTGCCCCACTGCCTTTATCCTGGAGCAATAAAGAAAGTGAAAGGTCCTGAGCAAATATCGCCGTACTTTGGGATAAAGCCAACCGATTATGTGACTGGGGGAGCAGTGATGCAGGGAGAGGCCAGCGAACAGGAGCAGAGCGTTAATGGAGGAGGCACAGGAGGAGGAGGAGAGACAGGAACAACCAGAGAGCAGGCCCAGCAGCCTGCTGCTAATGGCTGCCCCCACCCTGGCAAAGAGCCCCTTCCCCTACTGCCCAAAAACCGAGGCATGGTCATCGTCAACGGGGGGCACAAGCCTGAGGAGCGTTCGGGCACAGCTCCACCGCAGCAGGAGAACCAGCCCCAGCCAGACGGCCAACCACCCAATCCCTCACCTACGTGGGCCACTGAGAACCAGGCCGACTCCAACGAGAACATGTCGCCTTCCTCCAAGTCTCCAAGCGAGGAGGCGGCACCCACAGCCAACAAAGGTGTGAACGGCTCTGGAAGTGGCAAGTACTGCCGCCTCTGTGATATCCAGTTCAACAACCTGTCAAACTTTATTACCCATAAGAAGTTTTACTGTTCATCACATGCTGCGGAGCATGTAAAATAAGTTGAGAAGAATAAGACATGTTCTTCTTCTCCTTCCCACACCTTTTCCCCCCCAACTTTTACCCTTTTTTCTCCTTTGTTTTGGTACACTGTTGTGTCTGGAATAGTGCATCATGCAGTGCTAAATGCTGCTTGTGGACAATCAAGAGAAGCTTCTTCTTTCATCGTTTTAAGACTTAAAAATGCAAAACCATTGGTTAAAAAAGAAAAAGAAAAGAAAAATGAATCAAGAATAATATTGGTGCCACTTTCACATTAATTTATTTTACAATCAGTATTATTAGGAGTAGTGATCTTAATTTAAATTCAAAATGAAATTTATATCAGAGTTGTTTGTAATGTTATTGTATAGTCATTCTTGTGTAGCACACATATTGTTTACACTGTAATGTAGGCTCAATGAAACAATAGACAATACAAAAATGAGATGCATTTTAGACACAAAAATAGCTACTGAGGCACTTGTGTATTCTTATTTGCTGTACCAGTTTCTGTATATGCCCAAAATGTCACTTGCAGATTGCTTCTATTGACTTGTTTGCCTTAAAAATCACCATTTGGGGGTGATAATCAGGCACAACCCTGCATCTCACATTTTGGCATATACACATGGCTTTGCATACATATGTGGCTGTTTGTCCCTGTCTCTTTTCTTCAACTCAGATGTGGATGTTTTCATGAGGATGGCAGCATTCTTGTATAGTACTCGTATTTCTGTTTGATGATACACTTTGGTCTCCCTTTTTGAAATTTGCTCTCAATGCAATACTTTGTAAATTAGGGAACATTACTGAAAGCAGTATTATGAAATGGGGACTGTGCATATAATTATTTGTAACCCCATAGGGAAAAAAAAGAAGTTGTACAAGAATTAAGTTTATTGCCGATGAACAAGATGGGTGGGAGGTCAGTGGGAATACTGATGTAAAATGATCATTCCAATGTCCTGATTATGGGAGAAAATGTTTCTTAAAACGTTGTTGCTATGCATGTATATGGATGGAATTAAATTCCAGATCTGTTGGAAATTTTTATTTTGATGTGGTGTCATAATTAAACTTAAATCCTCAGGATAAACTAATGCTGTCTGGTCTTTCTTTATACTGCTGTATGCCAATTAAAACAGTTCATGTCTGCCACAAAAATAAGCACAGTAGTACGGCTAAAAATAGATGCAAAAGTACGAGTAAAAATGTACTCACAAAAATGCGAGATTAGTTTTGTAAACCAGACTCATCTGTTTGCAAATTACAGAATGAATCAACTCAAGTCCAAAAACAGAGGTCTACGTCTGGTTGTGATGTAACTCAGTTATACGCAAGCAATAAATGACTGAAGCTGATGCAACAGAGACAGTGGAACTCAATGTACCTTCCCCTGTGGCTATAATGTGGTAGAATATTGAGACAGAACTGGAGACGATAAAAAGTCAGAAAAAAATCATGTTGAGCAATGACGTGTGTGGCCTTTACATTGATAAGAAATAATGTATTAATTTTTGGCACTAGCTAATCAGGTGAAGAGGCAGAAATAACAACTTGAAAGATAAGATTTTCTAAATCTAAGACAGCAGATATTTCATCACACTGAATACCCTCCAGTTATTTTCAATTAAAAAAAAAAACTTCAAATGAAGCAGAGCTCTGCAAAAAATTTGCTCAAAAATTGACTTCTTGCTGAACCTTACCAGACATGTAGACAATCTCTACATATTGCTGCAGGGAAAGGTAAAAAGATAACTTGAATATTTTATTGAATATTTAAAACATATTCAACAATCACCGTGCATGTCTGGGATATTGTTACATGTTGGCCATGGGTCACTCGCTCTGCTGTTTGGCTTGTCGTTGGTTGACTAGCTTCCTCAGGTGCTGGCTGATGGCAGATGGCTTCTTGTAGATCATTCGCCGGTCTGTTCCTTTTATGTGAATGTGATTGGCTGATGGGTAGGACTCCAGAAACTTCTTTTGAAGCTTAGCTACCATCTGGTGCAGGGAAGAGATGATTTACTGTGGGCTACTACAGTATTGTTCTGTCACTGTACAAGAGTAAGAAAGCATCATGGAGTTGTGCAGCTTCAGTAAATATTCTCACCTGGTTTAGGTGTTCTGGTATTTGCTGGTCAAAGGAATCCCCGGTAATCACACTCACGGACGTCCTGCTGGTGAGGGGCTTAAACTTTGTGATGTCCCTTTAAAAATAAACACTCAATATTTCAATGATCATTTTTACTTCCATATTAAAACATGAAAATAGAGGCTTTCTTAGTGTGTTCCATACCTTACTTGAGCTGCACTCTCATTCATAAAGTAATGCTCATCGACGGCACTGCTCTGGTGGGCAGGGTTACTTAGTAAGTATTTCTGCAAGAGACAGAGAAAATAAATCAGTCACAGAATCTAAGCTGAATGACTGAATCTTTTTTTATTCATCTGTCATTCACATAAAGGCTTTCAAGACAGCTACAGCAGCAAGAGAATACAAGGAGAGAGCAAGGACAGACCGTGCTGTATATGAGTGTAAATAAATAACTTCACACATGAAGCTCGGCTCAGGTTAAGGGTGACATATTGGTCGGGATGGTAAGTGGCCTCAACAACACCGTATGTTCTCTGGTTTGTCAGAGACTTAAATCAACTTACACTACAAGGCAACGTATTCATATGCAACCCTGGCGACCAAATTTAGAGAATAGCTGAAACATCCCTTGCCCATGGTTAGTTAATTGACCAATTCAAATAAAAGATTTGTGAAAATTCAAACGGCAGGCATGTTAATTAACCTATTACACAGTCACAGCATGTCCCCCTTTTGCCAAACTTCACACGGCTACCATCTCATACGACCACATACGGACAGTTTGGGGCCATTTTAGGCACACTCCAAAAACAAAGCATAGCTCTGTTTTGCACTTCATCACTTTTTGTTCGTCTCCAATCACCCCTGAGCCCTGCAGTGTAATCCAAACATGGACAAAACAAGCAAGATCTTCACAAAGCTTAACATTATTTGGATCGGGCCCCCCCCCCCATATTATTTATTAGAACTACACTTACAGTATGATTGAATATGCAAACGTCGAAGATGTAATACTCTAAAATGTACACTTTCAATAGGGAAAGATGGGAAAATGAACCACAACTATTACTGTAGGATGCCAATTTAAATGCAGTGAAGTCAGTGTCCAGTTCATTCAATGAAGCAGCTCCAGACAGAATGCTCTGACATCTCTCAGTTTTGGTTCTCTGATTATCCAGTTCAGGGCAGTGAAAGTTCACATTGCTACAAAAATAGATTCTCAAATTAAGCAGAATTCCCCTTTAACTGTATCCATCACTCACACGTGATGTGACCAGATAGCTTTGGTGCCGTTAACATAGCAGCAAACAATTCTGCTCCAGTTCAATTAAGCAGTGGTTACAGAACATGCCCTTGAGAAATGGACTGCATGCTCTATTGAATCAGGCGAGCTTGTGAGTGTGTGTGCATGCTGTAACCTTCACTAGCCTGCCTACAAAACCTTTCTCTGTCCTTGGAGAATTCAAGCACAATGATGTCCTTATCTCCTTGGCAACAACTGTAATACTTGAAAAGCTGAAATAGGTCCCTCATCACTACTGCCATCAAATTGTGGGTGGCTGGCAGCAGAGAACAAGGAGTCTTAACGAACAGTTCGCATTCATGCTGGAGCAGGCGTCATCGCATCATTCAGACAGCTGCAGAAAAAAATAATGCTGAACAGATGTTGGAAACGCCGCTGAGTGTTCATAGCGGGTCAATAAAGTGTAAGTTGTTTCTCCTACCAAACATACGAAAGCATTTGAAGAAAGACTGCATGGTTTAAATGCAATAGGCATCTACTAAATGAGCTTTCCTGCATTAATCCCACTTTCTATGTACCCTAAATGCACCCAACATGTTTGCCTCCCTGCTATGATGAGGTGTCAGTGTGTAGAAAGCATTATCCCATGTTACCAAAGACACTGGTTGTTGCTCATCACTACAACCCATTACAACTCCTCTGCCTGAGATGTTTTCTACAGCGAGTGAAAAAATGACTACAGGACTTCATGACAGGCAGAAGTGTCACCGCTGTATGTGTGGGTTTTTTTAAACAGATTCACAGCAGATCTGAGTGCGGACAAGAGCAAAATAAAGAGAAAAAAAAAAACCCTCCCCCATAGAAAGACTTCATCTGCAAGACACAGCAAAAAGCTTGTAGCTTATATTAACAGCCTTTTCCTCACAAACTATATGACCTGTCAAAAGGCTGAGTTTACAATATAACAGGCACCACAAGATACATTGCAATTGCAGTGTCATGTCAGCTCCAGGAAAGGGTTCAATTTTCATTTATTTTAAAATGACGCCTGGTGACATATCATGCCAAATTCACAGTCTCTGACGATATGAAGACAAACGCTCCTGCAATCATCATCCACCCGTATCTCAGCTGTGGAGGACACACCATTATTCTTGCACTAGCACCATCCTGTGGCTGTACAGGAAAGATGGGAGGACCATATTGTAAATGTCTGTAACATATCACTTTTACTTCCATGTGTCTAATTAGGTTAACAAAAGCCCAGAAATTGTTGGAGCAGAGGAACAGAGCCAAAGTCTTTTCTGCAGACCATAAACGTTTCAACATCTATCGGGTGATGGCACCTTTCTACACTATATTTATTCAAAAGCATCTCTAAATCACTCCTCACCGGCTGTGTCACAGCTTTTTTAAACAATTAACGTCACATCCTTTGGGGCATATTTTATTGTACCGAGTGTGTGTGTGTGTGTGTGTGTGGGGGCATTAGCCTGACCTGCCGCTGGATGACCTCCTCTGAGACATTTTCGCCTTTAATAGTTGGTTCAATCGCCCCGAGGATAATCAGCATGCGGCTCAGCCCTGTAGCTGCTGAAAACTGCTTGGCCTGGAGTGACGGCAACAGCTTGCCATACCTGAACAAACACACACAAACATTCACAACCATAAAACTTTAGCAAGAGGCAAAGTTTGAAGTCTAAATGACTGCATTTGTTGATTTTTGGCCACTTGTTGGCAGCAGAAGAAGCTAAAAACACTGTGATGTTATAGTGTTATAAAGGCACCTTCTCCCCACCTGAAAATTTCAGTTCAACTCTCCATTCAGCTCTTTTTGGTCAACCAACTCCTGTAGGAGAATATTCAGCCCTTTAGCTCACAATAATCACCAGCTAGTCCCTTGCAATGCTTGTTTGTAGCGCAGTAATGTTAAGTCGGTTCATCTGTGCTTTTTTATTGAAAACAGGCAGCAGCTATTGTTGGGAGCAAAGCTGAAGAGAGTGCGTGGGCTGTACATCTAAAACAATGTCTTAGAAGATGCTAAATGGCACAAAGGAGCAAGGAGAGACAGCAGAATTGGGTGATGGTTCTCTACCAGTGACACCTTTCAAATTTCACTTGTCATTTGATCAATGGCTAATATAAGAACCAGTGCAGCTTTAAAGTGTAACTCAGTGCCAGAATAGGTCTCTCTCACTCTCTCTAATGGTTTTCCGATAGTCACTTGAATCTTCAAATGTAAATTATCAAGTTTGTCTTAATCTTTGCTGCTCACCAAAATGCTTAAGTTCTAATCAGGTCTATCACAACAACAGGGCTGATTTTATAATCACAACAACAGCGAGTCAAGCAAAGTCATACATAATATTTGCCCTCCTCCGTTCTTTTTCAACCCAAAAACTTAAACTTTCTCTGGGAAAACATTTGCCTAGGGAATGAAAAATACACTTTTTCTGGCAGATGAGAGAAGAAGAGCAGTGGGATTTTGTAACTCAGGAGGCCCAATCGGTCTCGGCTCACTGGTGCTCTGAATTGGCTGGTCTCAGCCTGTGGAGCCCAATCAATAGTACCGTGCGCCTGCTGCCGCCATCGCCGCGCCGCGCAGCCTGCTCCTACATGCAGCCAACAGCAGCACCAGGAAACACTCGTCTTACTCTGACTCCTGATCAAGACTTACAGCACTGTGCCCCTGCCCACTGTCCTATCACTTTCTCTCTGCTGTATTCACTCCAACAGTAAATTTTAATTCCTGCTAATATAAATGAATCACCTTTAAAATTGATCAACCTAAGTGCTACAGCCTTATTAAAGTAATCTTAATAGGAATGCAATTCATGCCTATTTACTCTACTGATTATTTTGTTGATTTTTTTTTCTAATTGCCTAGTCTATAAAATGACAGAAAATAATGAAACATGTACATGACAATGTTCAAGAGCCCATTTTACCTATATTTGATAGTGGCAGTGGAGATACAAACAGGAAACGTGGGGGGAGAGAGAGCGTTACGGCAATCAAGGTCCTCCAGTCAGGACATGAGCTGGGGACGTTGCAGTTATGTGGTATGTGACATTAAGCAATGGTCTACGTGTTTGGTGTTAATTAACAAATGATAGCGTGGTGATGTGCAGAACTAATACAGTGAACAGAGCAAACATTGCTTGATAAACATCACCATGTTAGCCTTGTCACTGTGAGCATTTTGCCTCACATTTAGCAGCCTCACAAAGCTGCTGCATAGATCCTTGTCATTGATTTCTTTTTCTATCAACTGACAAATCATGTCAGCACTAAATCGTACTAATACAGTATGTTACATCACAGCACAAGCCAGCAGTGCACGTTACAATGTACTGCATTTTACAACAGGCAGGCTTCAGCGCTGCTTCACTGCCATTGTACTGATCATATCGACCCTACATCATAAATGTGCACTTTTCATGTGTAAAATAACCTATTTCACCTGTTGTTGATGTTGTTGACATGTTGCTACCCAAAGAACTGTAGCCTGAAATATCAAGTTCTGCTCCGGCAAAGCATGTCAGCACTGATTGGTCAGATAAAGCTCATACAAACTGCAGAGAATGTTGTTCAGCAGCTACAAATGGCTGTGCAAAGATAGTGTGTCTGCCATATTCATAGCAAAGGAGACAGTCCCTACGGGTCAACAATAGATAAAGGCAGAAGGGGGAAAAGACACAACTCGACTGTTCTAATTTTCAGTCTTCAGAAGACAGAAAAAAACTTTTCAAATCAGACCCTCCGGAGAGTGACATTTTGACATTTTCATCTTCTTTGCCACACTTTTCCCCTGAAGTCATTCTGGCACCATAATTTAGAACTGACTCTTCGACCTGGCTCTTAAGGGACTTCTCAGTCTCTGCACATTTTCTACCTGTCGCCCCTTTCTCACCCCTTGATTCCAAAAATAAAGGGGAAAAAAAAACCTCTTTCAGTATCAGACCCCTAGTTCAAATCTGGTCAAATCATTCGCGGGTCTGGCATTGAACATTATTTCAAGGATTCTCCAGCCACCTGTCCTATTCCCTCCTCTTTTTTCCATTTTTAATTCTGCCCCGGAGTGAGGATTATGCGAAGCAAGGCATGCGTGTCAAAGGGAAATTTAGTGGGTAAAGACAGCCAAGATTGGCGGGATGAATTAAACAGATAACGGGAGGAGACGAAGTGGGGGAACCATGTAGAGCAAAACGCCTCACCGATGTTGGTCATTTCAGAGGGGCTCTTTTTTTTCCTCCCCACAGGAGCGAGGAGGCAATATCTAAATTAATAAAGTGATGAAATGAGTTTGTGCCGTGGACTTTCTGCTGTTTGACTTTCCCATCTGGATTAGTGCAGGCTGAATGGACGCTCTGTTACTTTTGTTACAACTGCGCAATTCACTGTCGGAATTTGGCCCTGTAGTGATAAGGCTCCCCTCCTCCTCCTCCTCATTACCATCTCATTTCATATGCAGGGCCTCTGTTACCTGAGAGCCTGCTCGCACACAAAACACGAACTATTACACGAGCTTCTGCCAACTATTACAATGAGCAGAGAACATTTAAACACGGACTATTACATGAGGCTCAACTAACTATTACACCGAAGGAACATTTTTTTAAAAACTGGTTACTGCAAAGACATTCAGAGACTATTACAAAAAGGAGGGCATGTCGACGGGGACAGGTACATGATGAGACCTTCAGCTCTCAGACAGGCAGGACAATTTGACCACATTGTGAGGAATTCTAAAGTTCGGTGACTTGTTAGAATCACAATTCATCCCAGCAAACAGTTTAATAGTCCAATACGGAGCATTACACAAGGCCGTAATCGAAATTTGCATCCGTAGTGAATAAGCGTCACTTTCACACAGCAACATATGGTCTTGAAGTTGTAGTTGTGTTGAAACCGAGACACGACTGTAGGTTTTAAACGTGTGAAATAACTACATGACGAAAAATGAGTGACCTTTCAGAAGCAGAAGGAACCATCCAGTTAGCACTACCCACAGGCTTTGTTTGAGTACAGCTATGCTTCGAGAACTATAGTCTGACTGATTTTATTGATGATGATATAGGTATTCATTGTGCTGTTTGGTGATTGCATGGCGTCTTCTAATCACCTGCATTTTTGCTGTTTTTACATCACGGACAGCAAAGTTGGTCCTGGACTTTAATGTATTATGGTTAACATTTTTGTATTTGTGGGATTTGACGTCCTTCTTGTACAGTGAGCCGAAGTAAACTGCACTAAAAGCACATGAATGTGACACAGTACCCACAGAGAGCCGAAGTGAAACAGAAGTTACAAAACCTCATTCAAAATCCCAATAAAAATTGTAACTATGCTCAGCCTTTCTCAACTATGTTATGTGGGTCACTTTATATATTTCAATAAGGTAGTTTATTTATTTATTTTTTTTTAAATGGGGAAATTGTTTATTTAACATATTTACCATTTCCCAGAACACCTATGTTTTCTGACTAAACATCAGGGCTGCAACAGAGAGAAGTGAATGCAGCAGAAGGTATTAGACAGCAAGTTGAAAGTTGAAAAAAGGCTTTAGTCTGTTGGTGAAATTTATGGATATTGCCAAAATGAAAACATTTACAATTTCTTATACCAACTGCTGTAATTGAGCCGATTTGTCTTACGATATGGAAATAAAATCTGAGGCACACCTTTCATTTTTTCTGAGAGATTGTGAAAGAAACGTGGACATTGTAAAGAAGGTAGTGGAACAGATCACAACTGGAACCTGTCAGAACACCCAAGTTCTGATTACCTGAACTGGGGAGAGCCATTCACTATTTGAGAAGGGGCTGGAAATTCAGAGGTGTGGAAACGGGCTTTTTCTGAGATGTAATACTCTGTATAAACACAAGGTGTCATTATTGCACCACAGCCGGCGTCAGGCTGATCCCCTGCCTGCTCTCAGACCTCCTCCATGCATCAATACTATAGATTACACTGGGGTAAATACACAGGGGCCGCAGCAGCCCTGCTTCATTAGTGGAACGTAACAGCAATAGTTACGCTTACAGTGGTTCTAATTACAATTAATTGGCATTCCTGGCTTGTCTGGGAGTCTCAGGATGGGGGTGGGTTAGCTGAGTCAGGGGAGGGCTGAGGGAGGAGATCGACACACTGGAAGCCATTGCAGAACCACATTGTGAAGTTTAAAGAAGGCTTCGCTGCTGCGAGGCTGCAGGGTCATGTGTATACAGTATGAACAGTTTGGGGAAATGTTCTAAAATACACTACAATATATGTGTACTCATTTAACTTAATTTGTTTGTAAAGGTTGACATAGATGAACTACTTCAAAGTTTTTTCCCCCATTTTCATCAGTCAGTAGAAAGTACCTGCATCAAGCTTTTCTCAGGCTGCATCTTCTACTGCAATTTCTCCTTTTCCCAACCTTCCTCTGTTTCTCTCTCTTCCTTCATTCCTCCTTCTCCCTCTTTCCCTCCCTCCCTCCCTCCCTCCCCCCCATCAGCCCATTGCCGGATGATTGCTGCCAATCTCAGCTGAGGATCCCTGGAGGGGTTTAGAGCAGGGCTGTGCTCCACTGGGTTATTGAACACAGCTCGCAGTGAGAGCGAATGGGCTCTGAGGGGGAGACTGGATATGCCATCACTGGCTGCACTGTTTACCAATGCAGGCAGACAGAGAGCGAGAGAGCAAGCAAACAAAATTACATAATTCTACTTCTGATGTTAAATTAACTACTGTAGCATCCAATGATTGACTTATAAATATCATATATAGAGGAGAGGAGAGGAGAGGAGAGGAGAGGAGAGGAGAGGAGATGAACTGCTATGTCTGTAAATATATCTACTAACAAAAAGCTGTGAGGAAAAGTAGAAACACTCGTCTTGTCCCTCATATTAAACCCTGTCTGGATTATAAATCAAACCAAACGCAGCAGTTGTGAGACTCGGAACAGTCGTCAGTCAAAGTGACAGTCATACGCTGCCTGTCATACTGAGCAGGCTTCAGGTGAGCTGCAAAACATGTCTATCTGCCCGACACTGCTGGTGGAGTGTGTGCGATATACATACATACAGCGTACAAATGTTTATGTGATCATCGCCGTGTGTGTTTGTGCCTTGCTCTGCATATTAATGACAGGTAGGATGATGTATGGGACAGAGAGTGTCGTTTTCATTTTGGGACAGACAACTCAATTAGGCTTCCACCCAGGCCTGCAGCTACAGCTGTTAGTCCCACACTGAGGCAATCATCACCCCACACGCTAAAGCAAGCCAACTTAAACAACAGCTTCAGCTACATACCTGAAAAAAGACCCTAGTTACAGATTTCAATTCAAATTATTAAAATGATCAAAGTTGAAAAAAAAACTACATATGGGCAACACTTAAAAGAAGGAAGATGCAGAGGAAAGCGATGAGGAGATGTTCCAGCAGTGCTCCTGTGAGGACTGAGTTGCACTAAACACACTAATGGTACATTAAAACCGAGAGTTTGCCAATCAATCAGCATTCATTAAATTGTAAGGCCCATCCCATTAGAAGAGCGCATTCCCCACTGTTTCTGCTCTCTGAGCAAATATATTCCCCATGGGGTAAATTAGTTTTATACTCACATACACACACACACACACACAAATGGCTGCAGAAAGACGGGAGACACACACATTCTCAAACACACACTGAGTGTGTAAATGCACGGCTAAATTCCTTCTGTTAAAAACAAGATGAAAGAATTAGAAGAATAAAGAATGAATTATCAGTGTAACATTGTCAGTGGAACGTTTCCCACAGCCCGAGGTGGTATCTTCAAAATGCCTTGTTGTGTCAGACAAAGTCAAAAACCCAAAGATATTCAATTTACAACTATAGATGGCAAAAAAAAAGCCACACGTGAGAACCAGAGGATTTAGGTATTTTTTCTTAAAAAAGAAAAAATTCTGTCACCAAATTATAGTGAGCAACTGCAACCATCCAGGCCACGTTGGCACAACACAGATGGTTTTCCACAGGGCAGCACCAAGATTGATCACATGTTACAGGTGTGCTGGATCACACGAACCACAGCAAAGTCTAAAGTCAGCCACTTCTGTTAGCTACAACTCCTCACTGCAATATTTGCAACTGACTTACTGGAAAAGCAGAAAAAAAAAAACTAACTTTCTAAGTTAGCTATCAGTTGTTTGAGACATATTATGAGTTTTGTAGAAATGACAGGACATCAGGACTAACGGTCAAATGGTCATTTCCTACATAAGAAAACGTAAATATAAGAAAAGCTTTAATGTGATGTAGCAGCAGGCAAAGTTCGTTTTGCACCAATATGGAGGAAAGCATTGAGTAAACAGTAACAAGGCTGATATTTTGTGAGAAATAAAATCAAACTCAACACCACAGACACTACAAAACTACTGAGAGCTGTGTACTGGTCATCGGTTCACGTGCTTTAGGCCGTGTAGTGTTTACGTGTCGTCCAAGCAAAGAGACAAAGTAGCGACCAAAATGGATGCTGTGCATACATAGCAATGAGAAGATTCCTTTCACTGTTCAAGTGGAAAGATGCATAACTTTCACTGCTTGAGCTGGCGAAACAAAGACTGACAGCACTGAGTGACTCAAACTATGGCTGTCGCCCAGAATGCAATTTGTCCAGACGTACGCTGGGGCTTCTCCTAATCTCTGATGCTAGAGCCACTGCTTGATTTTTCATCAGGAAGCATTATCTCTGCCCGCAAGGAAATGAGACACATGCTGCGACGTCTGCAGAGGAAAATCCCAAATAAGAAAGTTGACCCCTTACAACAAGTGCACACGAGCAAATGCCTCCACACAAAGACAGGGACATACTCGAGCAGGCAGAAACACCATTCTCAGGAGATGGTGGCGATTCATTTTGTAGGATGTAACGGAACTAATTTTGGTAGTGAGCCTCTGTTAATGAGCAGGTCTTTGATGTGTAAATCCTCCGGTCCCAGTGCAAAGCTGATACGGTCTCCCCGCAATCCTGCTCAGGTGCAGCCCCGCTCCCTTCTGCATTACTTATCTTGTGTACCAAATACTGTAAGACCTCCGACAGCTAATAAACCCATGTCTAAGAGAGAGAAATACAAACCTACATGCAACATTGCTGGATGGAAAAAAAAACAAAACAAAACAGAAAAACAAGGAAGAAGAGCAAGCATGCCATGGCACTGGGATGTTGTGATGCGTTGGAGCCTCTCATATCTTCATAGTGTATATCCCATTCCTGTTTCTATTTTTACTGCCCCATGGAAATCAGGCACCGATGATCAAATTATTCTTTATGAAGTAAATGTAAGTCTTTGCTTCATTTCATCCCTCCGTTGCTTCTCCACAGAATAATTGGATTGTGGCTGCACTGTCATGTACTCAGTGAAATGAATGCCTATTAATCAGAGGATAATTGGACACATACCCCTGATAAATGGTGCTGCTCCACTTTGAGTCACGTACAAATTAGGCCATTTTCAGGGATCCATTTCTTATCAGGCTTGACTCATTCTTATAAAAGCTGTGAGCTAATATTGGAGGACGGATATATGGATGCACAAAGTCACGGAGTCATGCCCAAAATGAGATTACTTGATTTTACCGTACGTCTGTAATATCCAAGCACACATTGACTCCATATTGGTGTGTCTAGATGACATCACAAAATATAAAGGTACAATGTGAACAGAAATATGGTTTTGAAACTTTGAGACATCAGCTGCAATAGAGGATAATGAATATACCGTTTCTTCCTCTCAGAAAAACAGTTGATACCATTGACTCTGGCTTACTACTTAAAAAAATATAAAGAGATGGCAGTGGAGGGGTTGCACACTCCTGGTTGAGTAGCTACCTAGACAACTGACCAATACACTCATTATTATATCATATATAATATAATAATAATTCCATATCTATGTATATTATTAATATCATTCAGACAGCTGGATTCAATCGGTTTTAAAACAGCACAAATTGTGTATAAGGTCGAGACTAATTACTACCTGAAAGTATCCAAAAGTTGTTTAAAGTTAGAGAGTGTTGATGATTTCATGTTGAAGAAACAAAGGGTCCAGGACCACTGTATGAAAAAAGGGGTTTATTTAGGTTATGTGAGGAATGTATAGCTGTTTAGCACACTTTAAGTTTAAGTTTAAATAGTGTAATAGGATAGTGTGCTTTTTAAATATAGTAAAATAGGTAATGTTTTGCTAAAAATAGTGGCTATAAACTGTATTTCACTGGAAGTAATGTTTATTCATTTGTTTATTTGTTGTCTGACAGTTTTGTCCCAAATCGTTTGTCTTATCGTTTCCAGAGGAAGATACATTTCAACTGATAGATACTACTTCTTTGTGAGAAAAATATCTGATGGGACTTGCAGGAAAAAAGCCTTTTGATCTGCTCTGTTGGTGACGAAAAGCAGATGCACGGATACGGATGCACTCTGGAGATTTGTATATTATGTAGTCATCGCTGCCGGGCTGTCAGCTATATCGAAAACCTCGACATGGTTTTCTAAATTATATAACTGATTAATTATAGTCAGCAGTGAAATACCTTTTAATGATTACACATGACACACTTAACTCGTAAACAATCTGAGATACTGTTAGTGTTGCATAATTGACACGACCAACGTTCCTCCTCCACACTCTCGATTATCATTAATAATAACCCGCCCCCCCCCCATATGATAATTAATGCATAATGAGATATATGCTGTGACAATGACTACCACTTGACATACATCTCGCCTGGAGGATTAAAGCAGTGTTATTACACTTGCTGTCACTCAGTCAGGACCACCACCACAACCCTCGCCCTCCCCTCATCTGTTTCATGCTAAAAGACTGCGATCAGCTAATGAGTTTCTTTGGCCCTCAATTAATCATGCTAATGAGCCCCACCCAGCAAAGATAATCAACTATCCTCACCATAAAAGACAAAGAATGGAGTTTGGAGCTTGACTCGTGAAACGCACTGGCATCTCTGCCTCCACTCTCCTCATCCTAATCCTCTTTTTCTTGATACGTTTCCCCTTTTTTCTTCTCCTCTTCCCTGCGTCTCGCTTTTTATCTGCTCCTCTCTGCCCCTCAGAGCTCCTTATCGTCCTCTTTGCTCCTTTCCACGCTCCTCTTTTCTCAATCTTCTTTCCCATTCCGCTTTTTCACATTCCTGCCTAGTTTCTGCTTCTTCGACATCTCTCCATCTTCTCCGCCATTCTCCTTTTCGTCCTCTGCTCGATCCCCCCTTCTTCTTCATCCTCTTCCCCCCCCCCCCACTTCTGTCCTTCCTACGCCCCTGACACCAGCTATAAACTCACCAGTACTCTTTCCACTGGTCCTCCTCAAAAACGTCCTCTGGGATGGGATCAACCAGCACCAGGTCTGACACTTGCCTGAGGGCAAACAGAGGACACACACACACTTAGATGAAGTCAGACTACACTTGTCCACTTCATCCTCCTGGCCTGGGCCATAATGAGTGTGAGATGGATGGCGTCATCCGGTCTGTCTTCTGTCCCCACAGACAGATGACCACACGTACACCAGATCCAGGGGCAATATTTCCATTTGGAAAGGTGTCATCCACTCACCACTACTTAATTTTCTCCCTTAACGGTGGCAACATCGGGCCTGATTAAATACTAAATCTTTCATCCCTGGTATGGGCTATTTGTCACGTTAATCACTACGTTGTCTCTGAGATGGCTGAGTTATGGGGGGTGATGGGAATGGGCGTGGGAATATATTTTGTTAAGTGTGAGTTCGGGAGACACTGCGTATCTCCATAACATTAAAGCAAGATTAACTATTATCAAGTTTTATCAAAGATTTGTTAGAATCTGGTAATATTCTATTTATGCTTTTATGTTATCAAAAATACTCTGATCCATAGAGCCAGAGATCTCCATTGTGATTCAAAAACTATTCTAACAAAATTGATAGCGAGTCATTAGAGATAATAAATTGGGCTGGAAACATATCAAAACATTATTTAATCCAAACCAAAAATGTCATAGTCTTGCATATAATCAAGGACTTATTCAGTCAAGCTTCATTATACTTTTTATACTGCATTGCTCTATTATACTTGATATATTATACTACACATTACGAGGTATGAAGTACAAGGATATACATAGAAAACAAATCCAAATCTATATCTATATATATATATTCTATATTCCTCTTAAGAGAACTATATGAACTGTACACAATAATATTATAATAATATTAACATTAATATTCCCGTTTTTTTCATGTTGTACATCCTGTGTGCATGTTTTAATTAGTACTTAACAATATAGCGTGTTTTAATGACTTTAATATTCTCTTAACTTCTGATATTCTTTTCTTTAGAGACAAAATATGAAAGGTAGCTCTTTTTGGCAAACCCTGGTTGGTATTTACATACTTACACATCATGAATGTGGCTGTAAAACCTGCCGTTGAGTGCGCCAAGCTCAGAGCCCACCAAGATGAAGGGCTTGGCTATCCCGGCCGCCTGCAGGAGTCGGTGTAGATCATCCACCATCCTGGAAGACAACAACACTCGTCTGTGTCTGCACAAAACCAGGACAAACTGCAAACTGGGCCAGCAGGTTTATTTATTCAGCTAGATGGGAGTAAGACTCCCAGCATGAAAGATGATTACGACAGGTCATCATTAACCTCATTAATCTGTTATCTGCTTGTTAACAGGTTTATTAAGAACCCACTGGAAAGTCAGTTTTCAAAAAGAAAAAATAACCTGAGAGTGAAAAAAAAAAATTATGACTGTAACAACTGAATGAAAGTTGAGGTCAGCCATATTTTCAGTTTTCCAATCAGTCTCTTTCCAGACATGGTACTAAAATAAACAGCACTGATGAAACCCAAATGACAGCACAGAGGAGGAGTCTACTGGCCCCTTGTTATTGCAAGCCGCAGAAAAAACAATACTCAGCAAACTTATATCAGCAGAGGGAGCATCATCGTTAGATGAGATGCAGCAGCTCGTCTTTGAGAGCCGTCTGCTGTCCTGGGTTTGTTGTGCAAATAAATTAAACCTGAGGTGTCACACTGAAATGAAGAGTTTTCACAAGACTCTGAGGGTTAAGGTTAGGTAGTCATCAGACTCCTTGAGATATTGAATTCTGGGAAATTGATTGCTTGCATCTCAAATGGGCTGCCGCCAGCTTTCCGGGCCAGATGCCAAGGTAAACTAGACTGCTGACCGTCGGCGAACCCTGCCTGCTCATCCCTTAGGCAGATTTAAGGCTCAACAAACGCGTTATGATGTCAAACACAGGACGATTACAACCCTATCCCACTGCAGCATGATGAAGGGCAGGGCAGGGCTGTGGCGTGTTCAGCAGGGGAAGGCACGAGGTGTCCATGGACACATCAGTCTATGCTGGCTGGAACATTTATGAGAAATCCCAAACAGCTACTTTATCTGAGAAGTATTGATTCCCTGTGGATAATTACTCTCAGATGGATAAATAATACAAAACTGAATTTGATGTCTGATAGTGCATTATGTGTAATGTAGCAGGCTTTTTAGCTTGGCACAGTGTAACTGTCACATTTACCAGTGTACAGAATCTGATAGTGATAGTGATGAAATGATGAAAGGGAAATGACCCTGCAACTACTTTAAACAAATTACATATTAATTGTCTAATTTAATTTAATTTAATTTCCAAGCAAAAGCTCCAAATATTGTGCGACTCCTTTTCTCTGAGTCATATTTAAACAGATCATCTCTGGGGTTTAGCTCGTTGGTCGAACAAAACAATCAATTTGACGACGTTACCTTGGGCGTTGAGAAATTGTGATATTTTTCACTGTTTTAATTGTGATGAAAATAATCAATAAATAATGATCATTAGTTGCAGCCCTGATTTACTTTATAAATTATCAAGAAACAAGATAAGAGTTTACAGCCATGCTGGCGGCTCTGTGAGGCTGCACATGGGCATAGCAGTGTTCTGAGCCAAAAGCAAACATCAGCGTGCAAACATACTCACAATGACAATGTTAACATGATGACATTAAGCAGGTATATGTTTACATGTTAGCATGATAACATGCTAATTAATAAAAATAATTTTATTTAGCACTAAAGATGCACAGTAGAGCATTGGTCAGATTGAATATTTTACCTGATAAACGTGCTAGGTAAAGAATTAAGAGATCACCAGAGTCACTGGAATTGATCCTCTGTGAATCATTTTGTGTCAATACATTGCGTAGAAGTCAGGAAAACTCTGAACATAAGGTTATTAAAAGCTGCCGGCGCTACAGAAACTCTCAGGGGATCACACAAGTAATTAGGATTCACCCACTGGGGAACATAACGGTTTATACAAAAGCTCAGGGCAATCCAACCAATAGCTGATGAGATATTTCATTCTGGACCAAATGTTGGACTGACCAACATCACCAAAATTCCAAACATTTGCTGCATCCAGCCTCTCATATGTGAGGATTTGCTGATTTATAAACCAGTTTGTCAGAGAAAACAAGCAACATGAACACATCTCTTTGTTTTGTGAATTTCAATGAGCTCTTCTAACCGTTTTCTGACATTTTTAGACTAAAAAATTCATAGTTTGGTAGAAAAATAATCAGTAATAAAATAATAATCGTTAGTTGCAGCTCGTACCTGACAAATGTCTGGCACAGTCCTAAATTATTTTTCTTCCTATAGCCTTAGGCAGCAGTGTCCTGAAAGTGCCACAGACATTACAAAGAGTCTGTGTCACCTGACGAATGCTCCAAAGTAGATTCTGGCCCGCTTCCCACAATTAGCACTTATCTGACCCAGATTCACCTACACCACACACACACTACAGTACTGTACACTTGACCCAAATCTCATTCAAATTTTCCACAAGTTTTACAAACTCAGCAACAACAGATAAATGAGACAGATGGGCCTGCAGGTGTAAAACAGCCCACTCACTTATTCAGAAACCACTCAACTCCAACAACAGAACTTCTTTTGAACTCTAACGTTATGCCTACAATGTAGACTTTGTGCACAGTAACATGTTGTAAATGAAAATGTCACAAGCACTCAAAATGATAACTGAAGTAGTATATTAACCTTCCAGTCGTTGACATCCTCCAAACCTTCTCAGTTCCTGTGGTTTCATTCTGCAGCAGCCTCTTGCTGAAGCCCAGTCCCATTCTGTCATAGGTACAGACCTGAGTATTGGACACAACAGGGACACCACAGATTCAGAGGGATTTTTAAGCAGCACCTTGTTCTACATACACACGAGATGGGTTAGGGTCAATAAGGACTCAGCCCCAGTCTAGCCTGTTAATGCACTTTATAAATGCATGAAAGAGTAACACTGAAATGTAAGACACAGATAAAGGTGTAAACAGTGTACATTTGTTTTTGTCACTGTTTATGTGATTTAGTTGTTCAGATGTATCTAGGCCCTTCCCCAGCAAGCCTGTGACTTCATTTGGGTCACATTTCAGACAAACGACACAGGGCATGCTGTCAGCCCCGACTTTCTGCTGTACTGAGCCCGAGTTGAGCAGAGAGGATGTGGCAGAGCCACTGCAAGGACTGTCCCTACATGCCCCTGACAACAAACAACATGGCTGCATTAGTAGTAACTGATTACAGAGGACGTTCACCACAGTGAATTTCCTTGGTCAAAGACAAAACCAAGGTCAGCATGCTAGCTCGCCCTCAGTGAAACTTATGACTATGGTTCATCTAAGATATACAACATATTTCAGTTCTGTTGAGCCCACTTGTTTTAACATAGTAATAAAAAAATCTGTAGATTGTTTGAATATAATTTAAAAACACAGCCAGTAAATATAATCCACAGTAATGTGTGTCATTTCCTCACCTTTGTTAGTGTGGCCACACTCTCTTGGACATGCAGCCAAATGTCTGAGGACATTCCCGTTGGTGCATCAAGTATGACTACAGAAAAAAGGGTTTGGGTAGGACACAAAAAAGCCACGGACACGACACGGAAACGTCAGAAAATGTTAATCACTTTTCATATGAAAGCCATTCTTTGCAGATCATGGAAAATCCTGATAGGATTTATTACCAACTGGTGTTCCTCGTCCTTTACACAAAAGATGCATCTTTTGACCCAAACCAACATCAACAATCTGTCCATCTGAATGTAGGAGGGAAAAAAAGAGAAAGAAAGATTAGGTTTTACTGAGGACTTTTCATTTGGCTTAAAAAAAAACTTGATGGAAAACCCCATGACAAACTTGAACTGAGGGATGTCTGATCAACACATTTAATAAATATGTTAAACTGTTTTGCAGGTTAATGTAAAATTACACTACAGTAAAAGGAACAATGAATTTGTTAGCCAAAGATAAGAGAACCTTTCGGTAACAGCATCTGTCCTTCTCTCTGAAGCGATGCATAGTTGAGGAACGGAGGGATGATGATGATTAAAAGTAAACACTTCCCAATGTTCGTGAGTACAGAGCTGTAAGACACTCTGCCTTCAGCTTCAGCTTGGCTGTGCAGTCTTTGATCCGGATCCTAGTTTATGTAGAGAAGAAAATGCAACTCATAAACGAACCTAACTTCAGCATTCTGGTAAGAACAAAACATATTGCTATGTTTTAACTTAATAGATTTTTTAAAACTATACATGTAGGATATTGCTTTAGCTATTTCAGCAGTAATACCATACCCTGCAGTTATATTTGACTGTTATAAAAAAAAAAACATAGTTAATTCAGGGTATCAGATTGAACAAAATTGTATTTTAATTAAACATTTGACTCCAAGGTAATAGGCAAAGTGCTGGCAAATATTGCTATTACTTATTATTGTCCTGAATGCATGCCGACTTAAAGAACTGTTGCTAATGACATGTTAAAGATGTATTGTGAATAAAATTAGAAGTGGGTAGGTTATAATAAGCAAAGGAGTTCTAAAATCGCTGTTTTTGAAGAGGGCATCTGGCTCCTCTTCTCTGTGCATAACTGAGGGACGCTAAAGTTATATGGAGAACACTCCATATAACTTCAGCAGTGTGAGAGCAGGAAAACGTCCATAGCAGATGACAACATTTGATTTTAAAGGGCCAAGACTGGCGAGCATGTTAACTGTTAGCTTTTGGAGTCAGTCAGCTAATGTTAGCCAACAGAGACCTGCTGTCACTCACACAGTAACTATCAGCAGCTAGCTATCGTAACCGTTGCATTACCTTTCTATCAGCATTGGTAGGTTCATTGTTTGATGCTTGAGCTTCGGTTCTTCTACGCATTTTGAAACGAAGCGCTGTAACATAACATGCATAAACTGTACAGATTGAATGAAACTGTAACAACTTCCTGGTGAGGGTACGGAAGCCGACGGGAGACAAACTTGCGCGTTGCATTAATTCGCCTCTCACTGTAGCACAGTGGTTCTACTTATTATGTAGTATATTCTGTTTCCATTTTACCTTGTTTTGCATTATTTATTCCTCACAAACATATTAAATATCAATCACGTGCTTTTGATTCGATTTCCATTGTGACATTTAATTCTACTGCTATTAAAGTGTTTATTTTTTCTACTACTAAGGTCATTTGAATTATTTCACTAATGGAACTAATATTTAAAGTTGTTATCCCAGGAATTAAGAGCTTTTCATATGTTCTTACTCACTCTATGTGTATCATAAATATTTGTATTAATCTCCATATTAATATTGTGCATGTTAATAATATTGATATTTATGTTATTATATTATATATATTATATATATACATTTTGTATTTATTTGCCTTGGGACATTTTAATTTGATTTGTTTTGGTTTTTACCCACAGTAATTCTCTGTCTTGTGTTTCAAGTGCAGGATTATAGCAGTACAACTGCTGGCCTGTGGAGGTCGCTGTATCCCACAAACCCATCCTGTAGTCTCCATCATGATGTATTGCTCACCAGCAAAAGCAGCGGGATTAACATAAAATAGGCTCATAATCACCATTTAATGTGACTTTGTTTAAACATCTCGCACCCTCAAATGAAACAGGACCCTAATACAAACTGAAGGTCAATGACTGAACATATGGAAAACTTAGATCTCAATATCATCTCAATATAACCAATACTGTAGATGAAGAAGATTAGAAATTAGAGCTGTAATTGCATGTCCCCCTTCTCCTCTTGGAGCAAATCAAACCCTCATCATGTATAATAGCACAGTTATGGTGGGCAGGACAGCTGCTTCTAAGACAAGTAATATATGCAAATTGCTGTTTTTATGCAGTCATACATGTGTGGTGTGCCAAAGAGCGCTGGTTTGCGTCATTCAGGGACTGTGACACCCATACTGATGGATTCTGCATCGTTCACATAGCCTTTCACACGCCTTTTGTTGTGAAATGGGCCTGCAATTTGGCTGTGCTTCATGACTGTAATCATCTTGTACATTTCAGACACCAGAGAGACATCAGATGATGAAGCCTAATGGCTTTAGGAGAAGATTAAAGTTTTAGGCATCCCATGACGTCAGAAACGTCATCACAAAGGGACTATGAGACCTTATTTTTCCTCTCATTTAGAAGAAGAAAGAAGAAAGGAGTCCAGCAGCTGTAAAGATGCCTTCCTCCCATACTTTGATATTTACCAAAGACAGAACAAAGACAGACAACTCTGATTTTTTGTCCACCAAATAGTGCTTAGACAAAGAACAACCTCAACAATAAACTCTGCTTAGATAGCCGGTGAGTGGTGAGTGGAGCCATGTAGGGAATTCATTGCAGTAATTAAAAAGCCTGGCTGCACCAAAATGATGAACGTCAGGTATCGACTCACTGTCAGGATAACTGTGTGTGTGTGTATTGTTATTGTTTCGGGGTATCCAGGGTTGATTAAGGCTAATGACGCAGGGCCTTCTCAGCTTCTTGGTTCTGGTCCAGCTCCACATAATTAGGACTGAGAGAGGGATGTTCTAATCAGACAACTGTGGCTTTGCCCTACAGTTTGTGAACGCCATTCAAACAGCAGCCCCCAGCCGTGGCTACTGTACGGCCTGACAGTCTGAGCACACAAGTCTGCCTCCTCCGGAAAATCAAAGATAACTCATTCTATCACAGATTTATACTTAATAACACAATTGGCCACAGTAACAGGAAAAAAAACCCTTAAGATGTATGATGTCCTTGACTGCCAGACTAAGGTTGGTGTTTGTAGTTTGTCCCTTGGATACCGGTGCAGGGTCCACGGCTTTACACATCTCTGATTGTTGGCAAAGCTTTAAATCAAACCCACAGAATCCAGCAGTGATTGAACTGTCAGACTATCAGATATGACCTGCAACGCTTTTATATGATTGCTTTCTTCTGAAATAAACATTCTCTCTTTATTTTCTTGATACAAATGCTGATGAAAAAAATCTGTAATATTGCTACCATATCCCTGCAGGGACTTAAAGTGCACTTGCTGTCCTGTTGTATTTACAGAGACCTTATCAGTGGTATCATTTTAATAATTTAATCTGTTAAACACAGCTACAATGTTATTTATGTTTACACCATAGTTCTGAGGGTTGTAAGTAAATAGCAATAATATAAAGAGTAGCGTAGTTTCTGTTTGTTTGGGATTAACATGAAGCTTTTGTGTCCTTTGGCGCCCACAGAACAAGAAGAGAATGTTCTTTACAGCTTATTGCTTTGCACACCCTGCTCTTCTAATTAGATATTGCATAAATAACATCTGCCCTTAAGCCACATGTAACATGTTCACACTCCCGGTGCACAGAGATGAGGAGCCATTCCTCCAGTGCCAGGTCACCTTGACACCATCTTTGCCATTTGTGCCCTGTCTGGAGGCAGCAGCCATTTTTAAGGTGTTGCTTCTTCCCCCCTCAGCCCTGACATTCAGCACAATGCATTTCATCCCTAGTTACAGGGCACTTTTCCCAAACAACAGATATAAGATAGGACAGCCACTAAAAATGGAGAGCACAGCAGAGTCTGAGTGCAAATAATAACCTATTATTTTGACATTTCTCACATGCTCACATGCCTCTGCTCACATATTCTTTGGGCCAGTTTCAGCGATTTTCCCAAGTGACACTCATTTTTGCTCTCAGCTTGATCTCGAGCCTTAAAAATTGATTCCTTAAAAAAATCACATCGCACTAAGGCACCGACACAAACGCAGGAGACCTCACTACATGTACATGAAATCAAATCGTAATTGAGATAACATGGCAGGTGGATGGAGAGCCATTTCCTGTTTGTCTCATCTGTTTTGGCACATAGAGCGGGTTAACTGGGTGACATTTCCGCTCTGGGCTTTCTTTATCATCAAAGGCCATCACCTAATTCTTCTGGGGGATTCATATGTCACATGTTGACTTGCCTTTATTAAATGCAGCTGACTGAATGGTGGTATGATGTTCCAATGCACCGGCTCAAAGGGAAATCATTAGTTGTTGAACATTTGCTGTGGTTTTTAACCAGTCTAGCCTCATGGCTCCGGAGAGGCAAAGTTAGCCAAATGGAAATATCTTAACAAGCGTTAAATGGATTGTCATGAAATATTGAACAGACATTTGTAGGATAAATCCCTATGATGTTCATGGCCCCCTGACTTTTAAACTGTCATCATCAGGTCAACATTTCAATTTTCCAATTCTTTGGTTTATGAACAAAAACAGGCATCAATATATATGATTTTCTTTGTATGTTGTTATTTCTATATTCATGTCATGCCTACTAAGTGCTTTTACAAGACACCAAAAGTACAGTTGTAGTGGTCAAACACTTCATTTCATCACAAAATTATAGGTTATATTGCAGCTCAGCTTTTAAACAAAATATTCTGCCTTCTCTCCCAAGTTTAGCAAGTAAGATTTGCTATAAAAAAAAACAAAACAAAGCACAACTCTAGTTTTTCATGATCACTACCCAGGCAAAAGAAATCAGCATAAACATTTATCAAACATTTTACTAAAAAGTACACCCCTTATGTCCATGTGGACAGGACAGCAAAACAAAAAATGAAACTCAGCCTCAATTTCAGCAACTGCAGCTCACACAACAAAGTCTATCCTCCTCTGGTCTCCAGGGCTGGTAGTAATATTCCTGAACATAAGTGTGCACATTGGGGTCAAATTGTACCTCACATAAAGGTCTACATCATCAGCTTTAGCTTTAGTGGATTGAGGGACCTATACCCGAAAAATAACCTGGTTGAGCAGGTGTAGAATGAAAACTTTCTATTAGAAATGGCTTCAGTGTACAGTGAGAACATTTGGTCATCTTTGGTTAATGTTAAAACGCACTATGGTGCTTTTTACTGTTGGTGAAGATTGCTGTACATCAGCAGCCTACCACCCCAGACAGTTCAGAGACAATGTCTGTGTTGCCAGTATGTTGCTGAGACAGAGGCAGGTCTTAAGTTGATTTCCTCTCTGAAAAATCCATTTTAGAGTCGGAAAGTTAAGATTGGTGGCTTGTAAAAAAATGGGTCCTATATTTACTTTGGTGACTATGTGGTGAAAGAATCAGTCATAATCTGTGATCACGTTCAGTTCTCCCATTAGACTCAATAGATTCAGGCCCTACCGCTAGTCTCCTAAAGAAGCGAGGCAGAGGTAAACCCCCATGTGACACAGATACAGGAGAAGTCTTTAGTGGGCCGTCACTCCTCTGAACCACCGTGATTTAACTCAGACTCAAGTTCATACATACTGGCTCTCAGTAGTTCTCAAGTCAAATCAAAGTATGCAGCTGGTTATAGTTTTATGATGGGTGTGAGAAATATCACACATGCACACACACGCTAAATGTTATTGCTGCATTGAAGTGCCTCTTTTATGATGACTGTATTTTCTGTTTTGTGAAAAACAGAACTATATTGTGTATTTGTGGAGTGAAGAATATCTAATATCTTAATGGGCATTTGTCTGTTTTATAGATGATAAGGTATACAGGCGCACCTCTTCTGACAAAAAGAAGCTAAATCTCAGGAAATGCACCATCTCCTTCATTTATTTATGAGTGAGCTCTGGGGCGTTCAGGAGGGTAGGCATCACAGGCATCAGTCTTCAGCCCTCAGTCTTTAGACTCCATGTGGCGCTCATCGATTTTTGCCCCTTGCTGCTGAAGTGCACCATCAATCAATACAGTAACAAGTCTTCATTTATACTTGAGAAATGCAGTTTCCAACTCAGTGGGCACGGAGTCTTGGTGTTGTCAGCGTGGTCAGGAGAGAGAGAGGCACTGGTCTGTATTTGGCCTTGGGCCTCATCTGCCCAACAACCAATACCTGACTGTATATCACCATCCTGACACAACACATGCAGCATCAATATTAAATGCAAGCACAGCCATGAGCAGCGACAGGTCGATGTTTCCAGGTGTTTATGTGGATGTTTTTCTACAACCTAGAGTCCCAGCACTGAACCACTTTGATGTTTCTATTGTGTTTTGTCTCCTTTACACCCACAATGACAACTGTATAGTGCATTAGGTCGATCCTCTGGAAAGAAAGCAATGGTTTATATGAGGCCGCGCTCTCGCAAGGCCACACATTTAATCTAAAGCAGCGGCCCAAGGTTTTTTCAATTCATCACTGCTGGGATTTTTATTGTATCAGCCTATACAGACATGGCTTTGCAGAATTTATTTGCTGGTGGTAATAATATTCACATGGATGTTACCTTTGATCCATATATAATAGTTCATACAGATTTTCTATAAGCTGATATTGTGTCATTTGGCCAACTTGGATATTCAGTGATTTAGCTCATGCCACTGATAATAAATCAATATCTGATCACATCAGCGTGTCTGAGTAACTCATGCACATCTGACTAAATACAGTTATGAGACATCTTTGCTACTTATCACCTTATACTCAAGTGGTATTCTGTCAGGTGGTATGGCATCTCTGTAGGGCCTGTGAGAGACATAGTTTATATATAGATGTCAGATTAAAATCCTACAGTGACTTACACTGCGTAACTGTTTTTGAGTGAGTTAATCGTGCCCTTTTACCTACTGTAACATTTTAGTACACCAATATACCGTTGTGTACTGTACATACTGTGTGTTTAATAGGCCTGTAAACAGTCAGGTGATTGCATTATGTTTAATTATGTTTTTTTCTTTTTACCCTGTAGAATGGAATTCATTTCTATGATGGTCCTGATGGGTTTTATGCTGTTAAGCATCCTTTTACCATCATGGGAGTTAATGTTTACTGAACTGTAGAGTCAAAGGTCACATATAAACAAAGTGATAAAAAAAAAAGTGTAAATACAGAGAGTTAAATAGTTTACTGTGAATGATTTCTAAAAATGAATTGCCAAGGTCCTTTAACATCTAAAATCAACATCACTTTACCACAGTTTTCTGGTCTGGATTGTGGCGGCATCCTGTGTGTGACTCACTACTATATCAGCTCAGTCCAGTTTAACTGTTCATTTCTGTTTTCTATTACAAATGTTACAAACTCATCACGGCAATGATTGCATGAACCTCCCTAAAATGATGGAGGAAGACTCATAATGCTATTTGCCTTCTCATTTCTAAATCTACTCCTGTTAAGTGTTTTAAATATTTAAACTCTATGCCTCACAGGTCCCGTGTTCATGTGTGTTGTATGTGAATGTTGACTGTATGTTTACATTACACTGCCATTATGATCAGGTCCCTTTTGTAAAAATGATGATACAGTACATCTGGAGGGACTTCCTGCTTAAAAAAAAAAAAAAAAAGATCAAATAAAACGAATAAACATGACGAATTTGATATCTCTTCTCTGAAACCTTCAGCTGGAGTAAAAATGACATTCACTGTCAATATTTCAGCATGACATTAACAACACCTGAACAACTATAAGAGAAGGTGGAACCTCTAGCCACAATATGGGATCATTTGAGACACTGAAGAAACAATGAAAGTAAATGAAAGTGCCTCATCCTGCTGTTTCACTCTCTTTCCGAGCGACAGGACCACATTTTCTTCCATCCTTTACTCCTAATATTGTGTCACATAATAATAGAGTGTCATCTTTGCAGTGCAGCCCAGGATGACAGCTCCCCCCCACACCCACACCCACACACCCCCCTCGCCTTGCTGGGACGCCTGCTTGGTATGGTCCGCTCCTCCCCTATCCTACGTCTCACCGATGGTAGTTTCTATTGGGAGAAGGTCAAATGACTCCGCATGTCTGCCTCTGTGTACATTCCCGCGATGCTGCACGCCTGATGAAGAAACACCTCTAACACCAAACAGCGGCTCTTCGCTTTATTCCCTCTGAAAGTAAGTACTGACGTGCGGGTTATTTCCGAAACGGTTCACCCGGCTTCTGTTTCTGTCATGGCCGGATCGGTCGTTTCCTTATAAAGCTTTAATGTTTGTAAAGTGTTGTGTTTCCGTGCAGCTGGTGCAGGTCAGGGTGGTTCAGAAATAGTTCCTGTGGGATGCTGATTGTTGTGATGCTTCCAGCCGGTGCAGGTGAGATTCCGGTGAAGGATCGCTGCAATTCTTCCTCAAACTCGCCATGGCGTGCTCTTTACGTCGTTTAACTGTAGTTGTACTACTATCAAGAGGCAGTCTGTCCATTTTACCTTTCAGTGTTACTACACACACGTGTATGAGCCATCTCTGTGTCCTAGAATACATTTTAGAAGCTTAGTGAATAAATAACCGAGCAGAAGTAGGCTGGGACTCCCTGCAGGAATATTCTAGGAACATTTAGAGGCACCAGAGGAGAATAAAGATAGCATTGAGTGCAATAAGGTTATATACTTTTGAGAGAATATTACAGAGGTAAAAGAAAAGCGTATAAATACAAGAGAAATACCAGGAATCAAAACGAGGCCATTGTAACTGCAGTCATGTCAATATAAAATATCTTTTCCAGTAACGTTTGTGTTGTAGTGAGTGGATGATTGGCTGTGAACCTTCTTTACTCTACTGTGAGAGGCATCTGAGGCCAGTGTTAATGTGGGGGTGTGGAAAGTTCACTCCTCAGCAACTAGAAAGCTCTGAGGAAGGGAGACTTAATGAAGTGAGTCATCAGAGTCGGCCCAAAACTCCCCCCTGCAGAGAAGCATGTAGCTAAGCCTATTACACCATTGCATAATGCAATAAGGTATAGCCCCATAAGGTGCACAGTGAGCTGCCTCCAGGGGAAGATTGGGCTGTGGGCTGTATATTGTCCAGGTTCCTTAAGCTCTTCTTATACATCCTAATAAAACATATCAGTCCAGACCGGGGTCAGCATGTTCAGGCGCTGTATTACCGTCCAGAGACTCGCTGTGCTCTGCTGATGCTCTCTGTAGTTTGTTCAAGGTCGATTCAAAGCAAAGTGAGTTGGAGAAGTTGACAAGTGTTCCAAGGAGTCGTGTTGGTGAAGATGTGTCACAGTATGACGTGTTTAGTGATGAGGAAGGCTGGTGTTGCTTAACACGCTCCACGTTAGTTAGAAAACAGTGACTTTCCTCACATTTACAGCTCACCAACGCTTGTGTTGATTTTCACATTTTCCTGTTGGTGGATCTGACAAATATTTTCTAGATTTATTGTTTTGGCTGTATAATGTTGGAAAGTTTACAAAAATGTCAGTTTTCTGCGAAGATAACATGTTCAAATAGTTTGTTTTGTCCAACTAATGGTCCAAAACCCAAAGATATTTGTTTTTTCTATTTGTAAGATAAAGAAAAGCAGAAGCTGAAACAAGGGTGTTTTGGCATTTTTGCTTGTCGCAACAGTTCCAGATGAATTTTCTGGCGACTGGCAACTAATAAACAAATAGTTTCAACTCTAACTCCAGTGTTTTTCGACATGTAAAGACTTATTTGAAAGTGAAAATGCTCAGTAATCTCCCGAACCAACCTGTAGTCATCAGCTAGAAATTTGTATTAATCCTATGAAATAAACTTCCACTTGTTGAGAACCTGTCATGTTGGAGATAACAGGAACCATCACCTCTGTCACTACTGTAAAAGATGGCCGTCACACACACATATGCACACACACACACACACACACACACACACACTTTGAATGATGACTCTCATGATCAAATTATGCATGGTCCTGCTGGCTTCGATTAATCCCTCACCCTGCCGTCATCAGTGAGCGCTTGCTGTTACCAATTGATTACTGCATTGAGATTCATGTTGATGAAACTGAACTATATTCACTTAGTAGAAATGATTATATACATGGTATTTTAGAAAGCAACAAATTCAATTAGCGTTCGTCTAATATAAATGTATTTCAAATATATCAAACTGTGCTTTCACGCTTTTGATGCTTTGTTTTCGTGCCGATAAGCCGAAGCTGTAAGGGATGAGGCTTGATCTTGATCAAGATGGCCACGACAAAACCACGATATCTCTCGGATTCATCTGTGAAAGGCTCTAAAGTCATGTGGTGTTTTAACAGCTGCAACTATCTCATCTATCTCGGCAGCCTCATTAATGCGCACACACACACACACACACACACACACACGGCTCTCAGGTAGAGGCGGGAACCTCTGCGCTACCCCGAGGAACACAGACAAACACTGAATTGCTGACATCAGATCTGACTTGTTGCCAGGCAGAGTCTTTTCCTGAAAACACGTTTGCTGAAAAAAATAGTTTAAGTGTTAAGCTGCTGCTGTTTTTATACTCGTCAGTGAGGTGTTTCCTCTGATGATATCCAGTAGAGACTGCTTTTATATTGAGCTGATGCTATTTGACCTTCCATTAGATGAAGGTAAATTAGTGGTTCTGTATAACCCTGACTGGCTTCATGGAGATATAAGTGGTTCCATAGGGATTCTGTGGTTTCTGAGTACTGCAGCTTTATGTGGAAAAAAAAAAAAAAAGACTGATCATGGAATAATGTTCCCTTTGTGTCATTAATGGTTCTCATTTGTTCTGTAATTGTGTCATGTAGCCAGTGAGGAATTGTTCCTATTTGTAATACATATGGTTCTCCTGTGGTTCTGTGAGAGCCCTTAAATCAAACAGACCAGAGGAACCAACCATCACTGGTGGGGACGGAGCTTTAAATCTGCCTTTGTTAGTTCTCGTTCAAACCCGACTTCAACTCACAGAAAGCTGTTGCGAGGATAAAGAATAAAGAAACGTTTGAGGCCAAATGATGCTGTGCACTGGCACGTGAGAATGATAATCTTAAATAATAAATCTCTAAAAGAGGGTTTTGTCTGCAACCGAAATCACCTTCCGTCTGATCGTGGGCCAAAGTTTAAGTACTTTGTTCAAGCTTCAAAAGAAGCTTTTAGTTGCCCAGTCTCCTAATCTTCTATATTACAGGCCAAAAAAAGTACTTTGCTAGGTTCAGTAAATGGATATGTGGCAAATATGTTGAAATGAGTGACCATCATTTATTTACCAGCCAAATCAGCAGCTGGATATATTGTTTTTCCCTCCTTCCATCACTTTTATAGAGACAGCCTGTGTAGTTCTGCCCAATATTCTGCCAAAGCTGATTGTTAACATTAAAGAAAAACCTTGTTGTAGAGCAAAGAAAATGAATTTGGAGCATTATTGAGTACAGTTAAAAAGCCCTCGTGGAGTTTTCTTGGAAACAAACAGAAGTTAAGTTTACAGTCAATGTTACTCACCAGAACTCGCGGTGTATCCCTGAGCTCTACTGAACACAGTGAATGCTTTCCTTTCCTTATTAAACACTTAAAAAGCCCAAGTATTATTATCAATTATTGTGTTTTTTGGGTTCTCTCTGGGTACTCTGGCTTCCTCCCACAGCCCAAAGACATACAGGTTAGGTTCATTGACTCTAAATTGCTCGTATATGTGAGTGTGAGTGGTTGTCTGTCTCTACGTGTCAGACCTGTGATTGACTGGCGTGCAGTCCAGGGTGGACCCGCCTCTCCCCCAATGTCAGTGGGGACTGGCCTCAGCCGCCCTTGTATAGACAACGGATGGGTGGATTGTTTACATCCATGTTCACAAGCACCTGCTGGCACATTACTGCCACTTGGATCAGTGGAATAGTGTGAAACTACTGGCAGTATTGTGGATTGCATCACACATGCATTTACAATGCATTGTGGGTGTTCTTTTACTGACTCTGACATATAATAGAGTTGAATTTAGGTCTGTCATTAATTTATTAATTGTTTTGGTCTATAAAACATCAAAACCAATGAAAAATGTCCATTGCAAAGTCCAAGATAAGGTCATCGAATGCCTTGTTTTCTATGACTAACAGTCCGAAACACAAACATATTTCAAGTTTATGATCTAAAACAGACAAGCAGCAAATTCTCATGTTGCAAATGTTGCAAACAGAGAATGTTTTGCTCAATTAATTAATTGTGTAATTATTGCAGTGCCACCTGAAATTATCTAATTTGTTAAAAATAAATGACTGGTATTAATTCAGAATGTGGTAAAAATAAATGTCCTCCATAACAGCAAGCAGCTGCATGTGCATTTCAATTCAGTCCTGGCGCCAGCAGTAAAACTGCTAGCTGGCAGGATTTATTCAGCTTTTTTATGTGTTTGCAATTAGTTTTTCACAGATTGTACTTTTTTGGTGATGCTGATTTTCTTTTCTTTTTTTTAATAATAGAAGTGTGGTGTTGCAAATACATAAAGCCAGACAGACAGACAGACAGACATAGAGGGAGGAGAGTGCCTTGAATCCACAAGAAAGCAATTAGATAATGACAAGGGCCTTGACACAGTGATTTGTTGCCCTCTGTTGTAATGTGATTCCAAGAATCCAGCTGAAAATTAATTTTAAGGCTTCCAAGAAATACATCCTTTCATTATGTTGCTTTACTGGTCCATACCGGCTTGAGATTCCCAGACAGGATGATGCTTTTATGCCACCGATGTTTTATGTGTGCTGTGGTTTGCTACAGATGACTTATGTTTACATGTAGCGGTGTTGATCCGGAGTCCCAGAGAGGGGTTTCACTTCTCTGTGATGATTTTGCTTCGTATCTAAAGAAAGACCACAAATCTAGGCTGCAGGCCATTAAGCAGCCCCCTCCAGCCCTCATTTTAGTGTAAAGACCCAGACAAATGTTTTGTTTTCACAGCCCTCTCTGTGTGACTTTCATTTCTTTTGTCTGGCTCCCTCACTGTTATCCCGTCGTCTAATGATGATAATCTCCAAAGACTTAGAGGATAAACATCCTCAGCTGTCCTCTTTAAAAGAAGAACAGGTGAACAATAGTGCAGGACCAGCGGTAGCAAATGTGGGATGTAGCTTACATGGTAGCAGGGCAGGCTTGGTCTGGCTCCATAATAGCTTTACCTACGTACAGTAAACAGTGCCATGGGACTGGTTGGAGGATTACAGAGGATTTTCCATGCTAAGCCACAGGAACCCAGCCCAGTGACCCCTTCGTGTCTCCTCCTCCCTTCAGCACAGCAACAAACCACCATCTTCCTCTCTGGCCTCTCAGTCTACTTGGCCCACGATGCATTGGGGGGCAACCATGTGACCCAAATCGCTGATTATATGGATAGGATAAAGGATGGCGGAGGCAGTCCTTAGATGCTGATGTTTCGTAAAGTGATTAAATCTGTTTTCCTCAAATTGGTTTGAGATTGATGAATCTGCGCTCATTTCCTCTGTTGTGCCGTTTCTGATAAATCTGCAAATTTTACTTAAATGGCAAAACTTATCATCCAGACTGCTGTCAGGGTAAATTAAGGACCTGTTTTGAGTGCACCCCCCCACCCCACCCGTGAATGAAGTGTTAATGTGATAGCCAGATGACATACATCACAAAACCGGTGCCATGTAACATGAGGGGAAGAAGGCGCTGCTGTCAGCAAACTAAAATCTGATTTGGCCCCATCACTTGAGTTGAGCTAACATTGCCTTTGGTTCCACTTTGGGACACTGCTTGCAAGCTAATTGAATCAAAGCAAGGGGATGGGGTCATTTTTGACTGACACTCCACGGGCATTTGTCTCTGTCAGCCTAATATCACACAGTGAAGTGACTCAGCAGAGAGCAGTCCCCAGCCCGCCTGTGTACGTGGCCCTAACTCAAACTGACAGTGCTCTAGCTCCCGTACATACCTTGCCATGAGCTACTCTGCTGGAAAGCTGAGGTTTTCTCTTTTTTTCCTTCCCCCCCCTACCATTGTCATCATCATGTGCACCCTCCACGCACATAGAAACCAGAAGAACACTCACAGACAGAAATAGATCAACCCAGGAAGGCAGAGGTTTATTTTGAGAGAATGGCGAACTCTGAAGAAGAGATTCTCAGTAGTTTTCTTGGCGTAATGTAATCTCACGGGGATGTGTAGTTCCTGAATGGAATAATGTTCTATTCTACAACCAAGCAGGAGAAGAGGATCATCACTCCTGGTGTGAGGAACTTTGTTGCACATGTCCAGTGTTGGGAAGTGATCATTTATCTGATCATACTATTTTAATTACTTCATCAAAGTAATGTCATTTATATTCGATTACTAACAAATGTTTTAAACTGGGCCTTTAAGCTGAAAAGTGGTTAAAAAACAGATTTGAGTGGATACTACCAAAAGAATAGAGCCTCTCTAGATGTGGAGACCTGAGGCTCGTTCTAACCTTGATGGTGTTGCACTCAAATTTGTCCCAACAGTTTTGCTGACCTGCGTTGGCCAGAAATATGTCAAAATACGGCATTGAGATGTAAAGCAACAGAATGAAAGTTATGTTCTACATTTTTTTTTTTACCAGAATGATATATTTGTATGTAACCTTTTTGTAATGATATTTGATTACATAATTTTTCTCAGTAACTGGAACGAATTCCCATTACATTTTTGTTTGTAATTTAATTACATAATGCTGTTGCACGTTAGTCTACATCTCTTTAAATGATTCATTTTTCACTGACCCTTTCATGGATGCCTTTTTTAACAGCACTACAGCATGACATGTTTTTATGTAGTAGTTGTTGTAATAATAGTAGTAATTGTACATTTCCTCATGAATCTTTTCTTAACTTTAGTAAAAGTGGGGACACAGTTGTTGGAATGAATTATTGTGATGATTTGGAGTTAATTAAGGCATATTTTGACATCGTGCCATATTTGCTTTCTTGCTATGAGTTGGATGAGAAACTTTAGACCCCTCATGTCTGTATGCTAAATATGAAGCACCAGCAGCAAAAAAAAAAAAAAAAAAAGAAAGAGAAAGGGCCTTAGTAGAATAAGTTACAGCACATAACTCATGTAAACCCACAAATTGTTGTTTTTACATTTTGGTTTTTGTACTTATTAAACAAATGAGATGCAGTGTGTTAATTAGAGAGTTCTAAAGCGAGCTACCCGTAGGTGGATCTTTAACAGAACCAGGCCACGTTTACAGGCACAAACAAAAAACTGTTTTGCAGGATTTCAGGCTGTGTGTTCTCTGTATTTCCGTTTCAGTGTGTGCTCATCTCTGAAACACAAATTGGTGAAAATGTTTGTGTTTGTGTATTTCTGTAATATCTGGTCTTACCAGCTTAATTCAAATGTTCCTGTTCATTGTATCTATTCATTTTGTACTTGAGCCTACATCTCTGTCATACCATAGCTTATCTATTAAGATCTTTTATAGCAATTTTCAAATATGAGTTCTCCAGTACCATTATGCTTTTTTTACTTTATCTTATATTTAAATTCATTATGGGAGCAGGTTCAAAAAGTTTAATAAAACTTATGAAATGAACTCAGCCAGTTTGAACGTGTATTCTGTGTAACTGGTCATTTAACATTTATAGTATTCGAGTATTTTAATCTCATTTGACCCCCATTGCCATATGCATAGATTGTGCATCTAATGTTACCCTAAGCACGCTGTCTTTTAAAAGATATAGCTGTTATGATACAGGCTAGAATGAGCATCCTGGTGCTCTATTGGTTGAATATGTGGAAGTAAACTGGAGAAGAAACTAGTGGCTGTGAATTAATTCACTTACCTTGAAAAGAAAAAAAAAAAAGTCCAGGTCAAACATGCATTTACTGTCATTCTTAAGTCCAAATGAGAGATCCTAAAGAATACTGTTAAGGCTCTGTGATGTTTGGACGCTGAAATCAAACAAGATGAATGCATTATCCCTTTCCACCGACAAGTGGCAGGCAAAATTTAAGCTGAGATTTTTCATTTGCAGAGGAGACGTTCTCATCCAGGGCAACCCAACCATCCAACTGTGACACGACTGACCTCGAGCATATTGCTTAGTTCCTCCAGGAGACGGAGATAAGATGGCCCATAGCAGATAACAACCTCACATCGCAACCATTAGCGCAACGCAAATATGAGAGTCAGAAATGACAGAGAGGGTGTTTATTCGTTGCCCAGTAATTGACTGAGCATTTCCATAATGGCATTGTTTCCTGCCAGGCTAATGTGACCCCTATTAGTTCAGGAAACGCGCTGCAATCAGGCTCTCTGTGCGCCGCCAGACACGGCCAAGGAAATGAATTGGGGAGAAGATGAGGGACTGGAGGGGGAGAGATGTAAACAATGGTGAGGTACAGACAATGGGACAACCAGGGGAATGGAGTGGAGAACAGAAGGGAAGATGAGTCATATCACTGCAGCGAACCGGATCCAGATTGAATCGCCACTGCAGCTTTTGGACTTAATGGTTTTTATTTATTTATTTTCTTTGACCTATATTAGAATTTAATGCTCACAGAATAATCATAATTTAAATCTACACGTTGGTTTCTTCTTCACTGAATGCTTAATTTTTGTGCTACGCTGTAAGAAAACATGGTAATTTTCCATAATAAAGCTGTACCAAGAATTTTCTCACACTGGGAAATCTTGTGGAGTTGCATGATGTCAGTAAACTGTTCACCCTTCAAACCTATATTAAGTAACAACACAGTCAACATAGCAGACATCTAACTAAAATGGAAGGAGTCTGTCGGGATGTCTGTCCTCTTTACTTCTGTCGTCGCATTTTCTTGGGAACCGTCCATCCAATCGACTTTACCCTTTGAGCATGTATTGCTGGGGACCCAGGGGAGTGCACTGTGTAGTGTAAAGTCAATCAGATGAGCGGTTCTCGACAATGCTGCAAGCAGCAGCAGCGGCAGCAGGCACAAATTTCTAACAGCCACGTGCTCCACACAGGCACACCCCTGAGACGATGGTGCACGTGGCAATACATAGAGCCGAGCTCCAAAGGGCCACACCCCGAATGGGCACTGCAGTGGATAGACATTAAAATTGGACAAAAAGGGGATTTTCTACATAACCTCAGCTGTTGATATTGGTACTTGTCTGCAGCCACCAATCAATCTTTCCTGCTATTTCTTAAATTTTTCTGAGGTGCATGGGAAGAGAAAAAGCCAGAAAGCATCGCTTTAAAATTCGTCAGCTATATACCAAGTGTATCACATGGTTATGTTTTCTTTCCTCTATACTTCTTCATGGCTGTTCCTGATTTAGCTGCATGCTGGGCCAGCTAATCCTGCCTCTGATCAATACTCCTCTTCTCCTGCTCACACTGGATTTCATCCAGGAACCAGCAAAGCTGACGTCTTTATTTACTTTCCCTTCTCTTCAGTCATTCATAAACCCAGCAGCAGGGAGAATTGAAATGTACATCTAAAACAGTATGGACTGGATACAGTGGATAGAGTTTACTAGGCTAGGAGAGCATTTGACCTGATGTGTTTGCAATTGTTTGTTGTAACGGCGCACTGGGTACATGCTTAGCTCATCTTTGTTCTGTGTAAAATAGCTCCGTCAGCCCTGAACTTAAATCTGCACGTTAGGCCGAACACATCACCCCTCTGTCATTGTTGTTTACGGCCAGCAGCATTCAGCAGAAGTGCAGACCCGAGCACCGGCGATACCTGCTGTCCTTCTGTCTGTAGGAAGGATTCGCCTCAATCCATTACATGCTTGGATGCTGATAGTGTTTGTCAGGATGCTGTGCATGCCCAGACACAATTAAGCTGAAACACAAGGCTGGCTTAATGAAGCTCGGCAGGTAAAACATCCTCAAACAAGGTTCTTTTGCTATAGAGGTAGAAGCAGACCACATCCATTCATGCCAAGAGGAACCACATGGCTCCACTAGTGCATTGTGCTGGTGGCTAACATTGAACGTAGGTTTTCTGGTTTACTGACACACAACTGTTTGCTATGCTCTCTATGTTTTACTATACGTGCTCTTAGTCCCATGCAGATCTGCCTTATCTGTATGAAACCACAGCAAATTTCCTACTAGAGCCATATTTCAAAAACCAAGATCTTTTTTTGAATTTAACTTTTGTGGTTCTCTTTTTTTTTTTTTTTTTTTTTTTTTTTTTAAATCTTCTTTATAGTGGCTAAAATTAATAAGACAAATTCGGTGTAGCATTTTAGGTGCAAAATTTGGAGATTTATCCAGCGAGCCTTTATGTATCCCAGCAAAATTGCTGCATGAAACACAGCCATGTTGGGTAAATGTATGAATTACAAGGTCCCCAGATAAATCTAGTTCAGTGCATTGTTCATAACATGCTGCTTAATTACTAATGAAAGCTATCATGATGTTACTCCAGATAAAATGATCTTGCCAGAGAGTTGATATGTAGGAAAAGTCTATCTATTCAATTAAATTCAGTTAAAGCTTTCAATGCACTGCTCACCTGATCCCCCCCCCCCCAGGCCAACATCCACCTGTAGGCTCTGAGCTGTGAAGTTACCCTGGGGGAGGTTATTATGGCACTCCCTAACCTCTGCTGCGCTAAACTTGGTCTATCCTTGCAGGGAGTGACGAGGTCAAAGCCAAATGCCACCATATTCTGCAATTTTAGCATTTCTAAACAAAAACTTTGTAATCTGGATATCTTCCTCCAAAGTTTACAGAAAAACTGAGACATTTTTGTAGTATTTTTTTTTTTTTTTTTATATTTCTGTAGTATCCTCTTCTTTCTCCTCTTTGTTGGCTTCAAGTTGCTTTTCATTACACTGTATATTGCTTAAAAAGAAACTCATTGGTGTGTGCTCACTTTAAGCCCACTGGCAGGTAAAGCTGGCCTCATATAATCCCAAATAAAGTCTAAAATGTATTTTCACTTTTTCTCTAAGTTCAGTATAGACCCTTGAAAGCTTGAAGGCTTGTTGTTATTTTTCTGAGGGGAGTGCTGGGCTTGCTGAAGTACTCTGTGTAATCATTTTAAAGCCCTGCAACACTGTGACGAATGGGAGGATGAGTCACATTTTAGCAGCATTGGAAAAGGAAATTATGCGACTCTTTGAAATTATCTCTCTGTACTCCCTGGGCTCTGAATGTTCCCTCAGATTAGATAAACACTTTGCTTTAATGAAATGAAATATTTTATAATAATTGGCTGTCCATGTGCATGTACCTGCAGCCCTTTATGGCGAAGCATTTCTCATCACCATGCTGCCATAATTGTATGAAATGTTTCAGATACATAAGAACCTGTTACCTGTTAAAATGCGATGTGTTGCTGTTAAGGTAAAAGCTTTTCCTAACTGATGTTACTCAACAACTATTGTACGGATTCTCAGACATTTTGTGTAGACATTCATGGTCCCAAGAGCATGAATGCATTTGGTCATTCCTTTTTGCATAATTTCATTGCTTTTTTAGCTCAGTCTTAAGTTAATGTAGTTAGCATTTTAGCATAACTGTGGCCCTATGTCACATTCACTTCATGTTGTTTAGACCGTAAGTACGAGCAACCAAGTTCAGAAAACCTGTTAGCTGTAATTCCGAGTCAGAGTTATCAGGAATTTCAGACGGTGACGATATTTCCCACTTGGTGAAAAGAACCACAGGTCAACAAGACTCTTAGGTTCACATTAATGCATCAGTACTTAAAATCCACTATTATATCCAATGATACATATGATGCTAAAATTGGCAGTTCTGCATAGTGAGTACTTTACTTGCGGTGCTTTAAGTATATTTTGATGCTACTTTTATAGTTTTGCCTACGTAAAATTGTGAATGCAGGACTTTTACTTGCATCTGAATACTTCATCCTCTGTTAGTCTGGCTTCCAACAATGAGACTACTCTAATCCTTAATCCAGCTAATTGCATTATCTCACACACGTCATACCTTGAAAGTAATGCAGTGTCAGAGCATTGAATCTGAACTGCAGGCTGTAAAACTAAGTCTGCCAACCTTGATATGAAGAAATAACAGTAATACATTTTTGTGGCTGCTTGCCTGTGCCGTTATTGTTTGTGAATTATGGAAGCCACAATGTCGGCTGCTGCACTGCCTTAGATTACGTACAGAAGTGAGTACATTTGTGGTTTCCATGTCGCCTGAATGAATTATCAGATGTTTCCAGTGTCGCACTACTTTGTTAACCTTTACACCTGCTTATTCAGCTCCCCTCTGCTCCCCGCCCGTGTGTGGGAGAGAGGAAACACACTCCAGGTGTGTGTAAATGAGATGGCGTGTATGTGTGTACATGACTGTGCTTCTAACTAATGGAGGGGGAAAGAAGGTAGATAGGGCCCCTTTAATCACCCCATTCTCCTTCCCTTTCCCTCCCTCCTTCCCTCTGGCCCTCCACTCATCTCATTACAGACAGGAGAGGGTGAGAAGTGAGGCCTGCAGAGACCTTGGCATTAATTATTGAACCCTATCTTCTTTTACTCTAGCTCCTCCACCACTGTCTCTGATAACCTTTACATAAAAGAGCAGAGGCTAACTCCCAGCCATTATACAGCGTGGTAGGTATAACACAGGCATGTAGCGAGAGACCCAGTTTAGGGTTTTAACCATTCAGACGCTGTGTTACTTAATAGCCTGCATGTGACATGTTTGCCGACATAAGCAGATATGTAGTTCTTGTACTTTGTAATTGCATTTTACTTGCTCCCCATTACTCCAGTTTAGCTTCATTGCTAATTAATTCCACTCTGTTTTAAATGGGTGTTGTGGTGAGGCAAAGCAAATCATTATTAAAACAGATATTTGGCTCCATGCGTTGTCTTTGTCATGTTGGCTGACTTATGCTCTACTCATTGCCTCCTGCCATGCCCAGTCAATTTGAATCGCTCAGTTGGAGGGCGGCTAATGGAGGTTGTTGAAGTCGGCATGGCCAAAGCATCCGGACAACTTGAGGGCGACCTGACTGTGATGCTGAAAGTCTCACTGTTATCTCTTTCTGTCCCCCTGCCCCTGTCTTTTTGCTCTGTGTGCATGTGTGCGTGCTTCCTGCAGGTTTGAAAAGTCAACATCAAACCTCGACCTCCCAAAGCTTCCACGCAGGAGAAAAGAAGACGCTGCCAAGATGTTCAGCACCAAAAGGTCAGCACAATGTCACTTTTGATCTATTCTTATCCACTCATAATAAAATGGCAAAAATCTAAGGGCTTTTTAAAATGGCTTCTGCTGATAATGGCTGACATTTCTGGTGAGCCATGTTACATAGCTGCCGATGGATGTGACAAGACTTTGATGTGAAGAAAGGTGGCTGTTGATTTCAGGTCACAACACAAAACAATCCCCTTCATTTTGTGTTTAGAGTGAACTCTTTGAATTTGAGACACAATATCTCTACCTTTTTTATATACTTTTGAATTGATCATTTCAGCTACCACATTTCTCAATGTTTAGGCCAGAGAACCCTATAAACTGAAGTGTAAATATACTCACACAACCTTTGTTGGAAGTTAAGTAAGCCCAGTTCACAGTCCTGTTTGGTTGTGTGTACATTCTGTATTTTTAATGGGGCTTGTGATAGCGTACAGTGTCCATAAATCATTTATCACTTTGGCTTTTCTGGATGTCGACTGCAAGGTAGAAGTGGTCATATTGCTTAGCCAGTATGCGTAAGATGGGTCAGATGGATCAAAACAAAATGCGGTTGGTTGTGTCTTCCATGTCCTAATCCGAGGTGGAACAGTTCACAGCTTGGGTTTGCTTTATTTTTAAATATCTTAAGTACTGAGTGCATTACTAAGAACAGCCCATTGGTTGTTCCATTGAAAACGCACATTAATTTCTCTTGAATAATTAATTCCATGAATTCCAATACAACAGTGCATTTTGAATCAATAAGGTTATAATGTGAAGGCTTATCACCTTAAAACCTAATTTTGTTTCCACAGCCTTGAGCCATTTAACAAAGGGAGGTCCTGTGCAAAAATTGTAGCTTGCATGACTGCAGTTTTTTAACAGGAGATGTTAAATGTTAAATGAAACAGTAAGATATAATTTATGTGTGGACAGCCCAAAGTAGGAAAATAATCAGTTATATATATAGATTATATTTGAAATATAGTTTGGACAAAAGAAATAACTTTTCTTACCACAAACAGGTGACTGCAAATACAGCATCTGCTAGTGCAGCATATACAAAATACATTTTCATCATACAGAAACTATATTGAATTGACCATTCACAAACACCCCCCCCCCCTCTCTCTCTCCCAAATTGTGATTGTTCAGTCATAGCTTAGCAACCGTAACAAGGCACGGCAGGCCTGTTAGGTATTGGATTTCTCAACATGATGACGCAGTGTGCATGGAGCTGGAAATACTAGTTGGTGAGGGTGGTGTCTCTTCCTTAGGCCGTCCAAAACCAAAAGCACCAGAGCAAAAGTGTATTTGTGATTAAACCGTGTGTGTGCCTGTGCTAACATAAGCTGCAAACATAAGCTGTCCCTGGTATCACTGTAAACTGTATGTGCGCTGTGCAAGAACGGAGAGCTTGATAGGCATAGCAACAGTAACTAATGGGGGCGGGACTTTGTGATCTCATCAATTAAGGCCATTCACATGTAGAAATTTTAGCCTCATTTCTGTGCCCGTATCATTATCTGTCTGTAAACCAACTCTACTCTGGGGACTTACAGTTGATGTGAAATCGAGGTAAGAAAGATCCAAGCACAGCGCCTGCAGTCCCCAGCCACAACTAAAGAGGAATCCTTCCTGTTTGCATCTCATAATGAGGCTTGTGTACTGAAAGCAGTATCTCTAGGTTTTATAGTTCTGCAACTGATCCTTATGGTATCAGATGTTCACACTTGACCTTGTATATTCAAATACTACACACACACACACAAGTTGAGGTATCTGTAGCTAAACCCATGGGGATATTAAAGGGCTTCGTATTGATGGCAGCAGAGTCCACAGTGTAGGAAGCACATGGAGGTTAGACTGACGTTCACCTCGCAAGTCCTGATTTACACTGACAAAAAGGACCCACCACTAGATTCGTAAGATATCGATTCCTCCTCTGCCTACACTTTGATGGTCATAGCTTAACATGCAATCCATATAAGGTTTATTAGGGGTCCAAGCAGCAATGCTATTGTTATTGTAGCCCTATTGTTTTGGTTCCCTTTGTTCTCTGCTCTAAAAATGTCAATTTGTTCCGATAAAACAGTTCTAAAATAGGTCATTTTCAAAAATGTGCAATAACTCATGAGCACATTGAGAACCAACCTAAAATGTGAGGCAAATGTTTAGAAGTTTTCACTATGCTTATGTATTAAAGTGCTTTGTGCCTTCATTACTGGGGGTGCCAAAAATGTGAAACGTTTATATCTCATCATTGACTGCAGGGATTTGTTGGAAATTTAGTTGCATGATCAAGGGTCATGACTTATTTGATGCATAAAATTTGGTAATGATTGATTAAAGCTGGTGTGGCTCATTGCAACAAATCTAAATTTTGAGACATTTCAAATTCTAAACTTTCAAATATCAGCAAAATATTTAATAATAATTAAGTTTTTAGAGTTTTAGACAAATTTTGAAATGTCAAACCCTTTCAATTGTAAATGCCAGTTTTCTTTATAATCAAAATATCTACAAATGCAGTTGTGTGAAACAGTATTTACTAAAAGTGAATAGCTAAATCAAATGTGAATTATCTTTAAGAAAATGTCTTTGTTTTCAGTCAGGACAAGATGTCCACAAAAGAATAAAAGATTGTGTTTACAGTGGGAAGTTTCTGTTGTGAGAGAGTGAGGCACAGGAGGAGGTTAAGGCTTCATAACCTGATGGGGACTGAGTGCTGTCATAATGCTGCATCCATCCACCTGTCTCCTCAGTTTGTGTGATCATCGTGCTGTGGGTGAGAGGATGATCAAACCAAGCCAGCTCTCCATCCTCGGGGAGCTGTGTCAGCACAGTCGATGACACAGATACGCTCAAAATGACTGTAATAGGCTGCCATCTTGAAATTCAAAGACTCCAAAAGCTCATTCACATTTTTGCTGAATGCGAAACAAAGCATAAATCTCTCGCTAAACTGCTGAACGGCGCATAAAGTGGGTGAGGAAATCTGTGTATCTGTCAGAGATTGCTGTATGTTGTTGTGGCTTCATCTGTGGGTTTTTAATATTGGATTTCCTCTTGGGTTCCCTCGAGTCATCGCCAACAACATTTGCGTTCAATGCAGGAGCGTAATTAAAAGTCTTTCATTAAAATTTAATCAGTCAAACGTCTTAACATAGCAGTTTACCTTTGATTTGAATGAACTGAAGTGTGGAACAGAGACATGGATAATAAATCCAGAGCATTAGCACTTTGTGCTTCTGATTTGGTTTAGTGCCCCCTCCTCTGATGATATGAGCTGTTTCGCTGTTACGGATAAACTGAGAATGCATACATATCCACAGCCTGATTGTTTGTGTCTACATGTGCTCATTAAAATGTAACTGGAGCACTGTTAATCTGAGTCTTTCATTCAGGATGAGAACATTTATGAAATGATGCACCGTAGCTTTGATTTGGTGTACATATTTAAACTCTGTAGCTGCTTCTGCATTAATCAGTGGTTGTTTTGGAGTTTTGATGAAATTTGTATTGTTTTCTGGACAGAAATGTCCACAAACAGCAATCACAAGCCCAACTTTAAGTCTCTGCCTGACAATCAAACTGAATTGCTATTCTCTTTCAGCCTGATTTTGTATTAATGTTAGTTTATGTCTTCATGGTGGGGGGGGTATTTCTTTAGATTTGCCCTAACCAATTACTAGCAAGTAAGAATATTGTTTTTCACCCCAACTAAACAATATGACTTGAGAGGAAAGTCGAGTTACAGCAAACTGTCATATTTATACTGTATTTTTCATGGATGTAGATCTGAAGGAAAATGATGACCCCATCTGTATTCCCACCTGCAAAACTCTGATTGGTAAATTGTTTGTCCAGCCAGCAGAAGTGGCACTAGACAACACCACACCTGTTTGAATTGCTGAACAAATCAGAGATATGCAGGGATGTTACTAAAGCCAACTCTTCCTACACAAACTAACTGTAGGTTTACTGAAATGCTGTAAACAAACTCTCATATTAACTCACGTTAGGCCATGTTACCCAAACCTTGTGTAATGAAAATAAAAGTGAATGTACCTGAATTGTATGTTTTGTCTGTACATAACAGAGATTATGTAATGATTTTAACATTTACATTATTTTTTACTTCCAAAGCCAGAAAAGCTCCACCTACTCTAAATAAAAAGGTTAGTCCCTTAATACTCGGACTCGAGGCATTTTTAGGTTTGTTCAGAGTCTATTTTTTTCAATTCTCCAAACAAACGTAAGAAACCTTTCTTACATGGCTCCTGGCTCATTTTGTGAGCCAGATTGAGTGGACAGGACTCAGTGTAGGACCAAGAGGAATGTTGTTACCATGTTGCTGACAGCAGCCTGTCCTCATAACTGTTCTAATCTGCATGCCATCTGCATGGATACACCCTCTAGAGACAACACTACAATTGTGTTGCAGCTCTCCGAACACTAGCATTAAGTATTAACAATCTGTAATATGCATCGAATACAGCTCAATACTTGAGTTTTGTTTATAGTTCATGTTTATACTTGAAATGTTGCAGGCTTCGTGTAACTTCAGTACGTAACACAGCCGCAGTTTGACCCCAGGTTTGCAGTTGAAGTCACTCAGCATTATCTTCCCGGGTTGAGGAGGTGTTTGTTCGGATGTCACATAGAGCATTTTGGTTTCCATCCTTGGTTGTCAGCCATGTTGGGTCATCAATTCAAAGTAGTTCCTCCCAGCTGTTTTTGGAAACTGTCGAGACAGGAACAGGAAATAACTGTCATGCCAGCAGCAGCTGAGACGGAGATCTAGGAGCAAAGGCATGAAGGTGTCACAACTGGGCCAGTAATTGCTTTCAGTGGGAGCTGTAATGAAATTACCGCAATATGAGTTCGACTCATTAGTGGCAAAATGATAGACCTGAGGAGGGTTTTTCTTCTTCTCCCAAATCATTTCACAGCTTTTCCACATTTAGCCTGACAGGTGATGTTTACGTTAGTTTGATTGACTGGTGCGAGTGCTATACATACGTGGTGGGATGCCCCATTATAGTGATACATTGTGGAAAGGTGCCTTCCTGTGGAAGCTGATAGCTTCTTCCTCAGCCTCACTTGATGACTCCTCACAAACAAACCAAACACTAAAGAAAGTAAACGCCTTTATCTGTCGTGCCACAGGCTCTGTCCATGATATGTGCCGTCTGTCCTTGGCATACTCTTGTACCATGATGACGATCAATATGTCACATCCCCATCATGGCAGTGGAGCTCATAATGACACGTTGGTAATTACAGTCTTAAAAAAATATCAGATCCGACATTGACCCCCCACTTATCCTGACCTTCATAAGGAGTAATTGGATATGTGACTCTCTGTACCTCTTAGCTGTTGATCGACATCAAGGGGCCTTGCACTTGATTACTTATGTATGCGGAGGGAAGAAAATGGTGTCTGGGGAGTACAGTGCATGCTGGGATGTGCTAACCCCCTGCAAAGGCCTGCTGATCCAATCATGATGAACAGGCTGCCATCCTACGACGCCGCACACTGACTCTCCTTGGAGTGACCTTGAAAGGTGTTGCAACAGTGTGGCTGTGACTCTGTGCATGAAAGCCACACATTCAAAGACATTATCCATCTTGCACTTTGAGGACTTTGTAATGTAATATGCATTAGCTTGGGCTGTATATGATTGATTTGGTCGAATACTAAGTGAGTTTTTGCATCTGATTATGCTGTAACTTGGCCACAGAAAGTACTGGTTTCTGAGAAGGTGGCAGGTGTCCATTATAATCGAATAACAGGAAACCTCAATAGCCTGCTCAGCATTTTAAAGTAGTGCACAAGGTACAGTGTGCTGAACTGCAGATATTGGTAGCACCAGTACTTCTACCTTAAGTGAAGTTCTAGTTTCACACAGCCTCACCCTTAATTTTGACCATTATCCCCGTCAGTGGTAATATTCTGTATTCACCAAAATAAATTCAGAGATTTGGGAAGCAGCGGCTTCACTAAAATGACAAAGAACAGGACAATGGACACAATAAGAAAAGAATATAATCAGACACTAATATAAGTTGCAAACAAACATCTAGGTAAGTTTAACTCTTCTAGAAGAGAAAATGAAACTTCTTTACAAACATCCTTACAGACTGACTGACTTCCTGCATCAACTTTGCACTAAAAAAACCATACCACAGTTGTGTTTGTGTAATTATATTATCACCCAAAGTTTCTAAATATGAAAGTTAGTCATGTAACAGTATACAACTGTATGTGATGACGCAAGATGCAGTATGTTTAATAAGTGAGTAAACATTATTGTAAAAGTATACTAACTATATGAGTGAAGGAGAGAAAGATGATAAACGATATCCAAAAAAGGTTTCTGGCTGGACGTGAACCAGAGATGTTGCAGTTTAAAGTCATCATTTCAACTCCAAGGCCACTGTTCCGCCCTTCATTCTACATTATTATGCGCATCTGTATATAATTATGCTAGATATTGGATTCCAATGTATACATTTCCAGAGTCAAAGTACACAGTATCACAGCCCAAGAGTCAGTCCATCAAGGTCCTGTCAGTGCAGCTACGGTGGAGGTTCATGTCAAAAAAGATGAATCCATTTGAAAACATCAGACGTGGCAGTCAGGTTATGGTGTCCATCTCTTATTGATAAAAGAGCAAGTGCTTCTCTCTAGACTCTACGATTAGCTCTGATGTTTAGCAATCAAACAAGGAGTGATCCACCTTCGAAGAGCCTCAGAGAGACAGACGGGCTCAGTAGATCAGAATGCAATACATCGAGTGGACATGTTGTCTTTTAAGTAAGTTACGGCGAATGTTTTAAATGGAAGTACGCTGTGAAAAGTATTACTGTGTCCTATTTACTATGTCTGAAATGCATGAAGACAAGAGCCATTCTGCGGGAACAAGACATGTAGGAAATCATGCAGTAAAGTAAGTGAGGAAGACTCTGGTCATGCTAAAAACACGACCACACATCATAAATCACACTACCACGCATCATAAATCACACCACCAAGCATCATAAATGCATGCAGGCCTCGGATGGGCTGTGTGCGTTGAGCCTGAGGAGTGGTGCTGCTGAGAACACACCTAGAGAGAGAGAGAGAGAGGGAGAGAGGGAGAGAGGGAGAGAGGGAGAGAGGGGTGCCTGTAAGAACAATGTGGATATAATCAGTCTTGTGGCTAGAGATGTGCAACTGAGTCTGTACCTCCACTGCTCAGCTTAACAATGCAGACGGCAGCAGCATTTTGATCAGGCAGCCTTCGACGTAGCAGGTCCAGGACATAGGAAGTGACAGCATCAGTAATGGAGCCTGAGGACTGCAAAACTCTGCAGGAAAGTGATGAAGTGGGGGCTTTCTGCTGACACAGGAAAGTGGGAGGTATCAAATGTCAAGGGACACGTAAATTCTACTGTTTCTTCTTGGTCCTAAGCAGAGTAGGACTGGATAAATATGCAGGAAAAGGTTTTGTATTTGTCAAGAGTTTGTGCACAACAGCGTTTACACATACACTCAGAAATGCTGAATGCCATAGAAAGCAGCCGAGTGTTACAGGAGCTAAGTTCCATTATTATCTTTTCATTGAATGTTGAACGTGTTTACTGGTTATCTGCTATAATGCCTCGTCTGCTCCACCTGCACAAGTCAGTTTCTCTCTACAATGAAGGTATTGTTCAGTCAAACTTCTCTTATTGATTGAGGGCAGTTGATTTGACTGGCTCAGCCACCCTGATTGATTTTGCACACTATTTAAAGACAGTTTGTGATTTTGGTGTGGAGTTGAACGGAGCACCGGTCAATAATCAGTGGCCGGAGATTAAATCCCAGCTCCCGCTGTGTTTTGACATGCCGATCTTCAGCTGCATTTTGTCTTATTTGTCCTGGATGAGACAAGTCTACAGCTCATTGTAGATTGCTGGTGGCCTCATGTGCTGCACTTTCTCCTCTAGTCATCACCGAACACCATTGGCATGACAACAGCAGATATATGTTGTGGCTGTCTAAAACACATGGCCTTCGTTTTGAGTGCACTCAAGTAACTTTGAGGACAGATCGTATCCTCCTGCTTAAATCAGACTAAAGTTCAGATTGATGTTCACTCTGTTCTGATGAAAGTGGTTTTTAAAAAATCTGCCTTGGCCTTTTTCCCAACAGTTTGGTTTGAGATTTGGGCTTCAGACTAAATTCACTACTTTTTAAATTCACACCCATATTTTTGGTTGTTTTTGTTTTCAAACCTGTGGTCTTCAGATGTCACTGACACTTTACTCAAATGACATCACTGGAGGAAATTCATCTGAAATATTCCTTTTTTTGCAAGAGTACCGTACTCTCTAAGGCCTGTAAACAGACTCCAATGTTTTAAAAAAATTGCTGGATTTCCCCTTTAAAGCTGCATCACTTTTTTTTTGTTGTTTGTTCTTTTGCTGATCACTTGAGGGCAGCAGAACATGCTGATAAGAAAAACAAAAACTTGGTATCTCCATTAAAGTTGTTATAGCAAACATGTTAGCGCTTACACAACATGAGCATTCTTCTGGAGTTGTGTTTCTGAAAAATATAAGCTACTTTAGCGGATAAGCTCCACTGTGTTTACCAGCAAGTTGCTAACTTTGCTGCTAGTGGTCAGCAACTAGTGGATTTGTCAGGAGTTGTTATGCCCCTAAAATCAGCTGCTGTTTGCAGGTGAAAACTGTTAAAAGACTTAAAATGGATCATAGGGTGGAGGGGAACTGCTGAGTTGAGTAACTCTGTGTGGGTTTGTCACAACAAATGACATCGTTTACATTACTCAGTGATTTGATCAAGTATTTATGTCAAAAGATTGATTAGTGCAGCTTTAAAGGTAGAATGAGGATGATTTGTCAGTTGTGATCTGTTAATGCAACATTTAATTTTGACCCCTGCCCATCCCAGGCTCAGTGACAACAGAAGCACACTCC